>NC_084480.1:154593173-155843173 GCF_030035675.1 Rhineura floridana
GAGTATGAGCAACTTTATTTGCAAACTGCTTTGGAAACTGATCACAGAAGACCACTGAGGGCTCAACCACCTCCAGAGGGCCTGATTGGCTGGCAATGGACAAACAAAATTATGATGGGGAAGTAATGTTTTTTGCTGCCATCACTGCCTTGAAAAGTTCTTTATGTTGAGATCCATCATGACTCTTCTTCCACTGGTTCATTAACCATTGTCTCTGCCATTTTATTGACTCCAGCTCCTCAGAACACCAAGGAGCCCAATAGGCTCTTGCAGGAGAAACGGAGAATTTAGGAATGATTGTGTCAACTACCCAGACCAGTTTTTCTCTCAGTTTATCTTCAACAGATAGCACAGACATAGTGACAGGAAAATCCCCCTCAGGGCTGTGAGGAATGCCTGTGGATCCATCAGTCTTCAGGGGTGGACCATCTGATACAGTATTTTCTTGTTTTCTGCCATACTTGCCTTCCATATATATAAGTCATCTAGGGCATAAAGGTCAGCAAATTCTTCATTACGTGATTTTTAGCTATGAGATCATTGGGGCTTAAATTTACGTTGAATTTTCCAGCACAATACTATACCTAAATTCGTCAGTTTCACAATTTTACCAAGACTTATAGGACGCAATCCGACTCAACCTTCCTCTGGGCTGGGCTGAGTTGGATGCCATGGATCCCAGGCGGCACCGGAAGGCTCCCTGCTGTGCTGGCCTCTGCAGGCAACAGCCCTCTGCCATGACAGAGATGTGGCTCTGCCAGGAACCTTCTGGCGCCGTTGGAAGCCCGACGGGGATGGCCAGCCCGGCAGACGGAGGCCCAGCAGAAGCCGACGGAAGGCCCCAAAACGGGGCATTCCAGAGGTGTGACGGAGGAGCCACCAGAGGGGACTTATGCAAAAAGGCCAGCGGAGTCAAACAATTTGATTTATTTCTCATTGAGGCCTACAGGGAACACTTACTCCCTGGAAAGCCTATGCTCCAGAGACAGTGCTTTCTGGCCAGCTTGTGCATGTGGCTCCCAATGGAGCCAGCATTCAGCCAGGCCGGCAGCTCCAGAGCGGGAGGAGGATCCCTCAGAGCTTCCACCACCACCCTGCCGGCTGCCCAGCAGTTGGATTGCTCTGTTACCCTAGGTACTGTGATATTACAATAAACAGTTCAAAGGTGTAGAAAGACCTACTTGCTCTTGTTTTGTAACTTTCAGCCATGGTGAAAGGAAAAGCAGTTCTCTAATGGCTTACCTCTGCAATGACTTTTAGCTTTGACAAGTCTGGATATGTTTCCTCTAAGGCCGGGATGAGGCCTCCAGGCCTTTCTGTCTGGCCACTGGGATTCTCCCCAGGCCTTAGCCCCTCCCCAGTCACTCCCTGCCTCCCCAGGCCATGCTTCTTGCTGGCTCTGCTTTGCCCCTTTCTTGAGTATTTTGCGTGGCTGGAATGTGCCCTTCAACTCTGATCATGCTTCTTACTTGCCTGGATGGAGGACAGAGAGGGGTTTGCCAGAGTGTGCAGAAACTAGCCCACTGTACAAAGGTAAAATTTAAGTTCAGAAGGGAATATGGCCTTCAGGCTGAAAAAGGTTCCAGAACCCTGGTCTCTTTATTTATAAATCTATAAAAACATAAAAGCAGTTTACAAGTTTTTAAAAAACACAACCGTACAATCAAAACATTAACAATACAATAAAAACAAAGGTCTTTGACTGAAATAATTTCTTTTTTGTTCCACCAGTGAAATGTGCTAATATCTTTTCAAGCTCAGGCTACCAACACCTGTGTCAAATTCACATACTTGCATTGAAAGGTTCACTTGCAATGGTAGGTTCTCTACTTTAAAAAACCACTACTAGTTAATATTCGGTGATCTTCAATGTTTGCTGGTAAGTTTTGATTTATAGGAAGAATTATATTTCAGTTTGTGTCTTTTTTTGTTGGTGATCAGATCTCTCATCATCCATCAGTCTGCTTGCATAGCTTGAACCCATCTATGTTGCCAAGCCACTAATGCAGAGAGTGCTTTTCTTTTTTCCTTTCTCCCATAGCTGAAATTAATGCAGTCAGAGTTGAACGTTGAAGAAGTGGTAAATGATAGAAGCTGGAAGGTATGGTATACTTCTGACTTGAGATTTAGGATCTGTGTGTGATTGCTGCAACACTTTAAGACTGTGATGAGAGGAGGGATGATGGTGCAGGCTCAACTCAAGTAAAAAGTGAGATAGAAATATTTTAAATAAAATAGCCTATCTGTCTCACTCCTAAGTATCTAGGATGGACACCCAATTGATTAAAACAAAAAAAAAGGAACATCTGAAATAAAACACAATTTATACATAGATAAATATACCAGGAGCCTATGCTGATTTGTACATTGTTATGTGTTGTATGTACAGCGAGTCAGTGGTCAGCATAAAATAATCATATGTTGCACCTTCTTGTCCTTCTTGAGCTGGCCTTGACAGCTGCATGCAATGTACTGTCTCAACTGTGCCAAGGTTTTGTCCAAACTATGGAATAAGGGGGCAATAAGTACAAGGCAGCCTGAATGTTTTAAAAGAACATTCTTAAGTTCCTATCTATAAGTTCATAAGCAACCTCGGACTATACTACTTCAAATGGCAGGTGGGGAGGACATACACTGGAAAGCTCCCCAATGCCAAAGACATAAAGGTAGCAAATACGTACAAAGCCTTCAGAAAGTGGTGTAATTAATAGCAAAACATACATTGGACACATCAAATCTGCATACATTATTATTAGGCAACATTTTGCAATCATAGAAGGGGTATCATAAGGATTTTAATTTGAATACATTAAAACCTCAGAATCATAAAAAGCCAGCAGCAGCACAACAAAACGCCACTGCTCAGATAAAGGAAGCTTTAAACAGACATGTTTGTAAGACCTGTTTGAAAGCCTGCGTTGCCGGGATCTAGCATAATTCATTTGGGTGGGGGGAGTAGAGACCATAGTGATGAAGGCATCATCTGTCTCTTGTACCTGGCAACCTCATGGATCTTTCTGGCAGGCATACGAACAGGACTTCTGAAGCTGATCTTGGTGTATTGCCAGGATAGTATGAGTGATAGTATTCTTTTAGATAGCTTGGTCTCAAACGTTTAGGGCAGCCTTTCCCAACCAGTGTGCCTCCAGATGTTGTTGGACCACAACTCCCATCAGCCTCAGCCAGCATTGCCAATGGTCAGGAAGATGAGAGTTGTGGTCCAACAACATCTGGAGGCAGACTGGTTGGGAAAGGCTGGTTTAGAGCTTTAAAAGTTAACACCAGTGCTTAGAATTGGGTATGGAAATGCACTGGTAGCCAGTGCAGTTGGTGCAAAATTGGTGTTAAGTATTCCGACTTCGTGGCGCTCGCCAACACCCAGTTGAAATTTCTGAACATCTTCAAAGGCAGCCCCATGTAAAAGTTAAAAAAAAAAGTTAAGGATACACGAATATGAGAATTTTAATATGTCAAACAGTAAAAGCAAACTTTAAATATTTATTCCAAAGGCACTTACATCACCAGTTAAGACAAATACATATTTTTTTAAGTGCTCCGTTGATGTTTTGGCCAGACACGTTTCTGCAACCTGTCTTCCTCAGTGGCCAAGTGCATGAAATTTAACATAGAAATTCAAATAATATTGGTTAATGCCTCAAAAGGAAAAAATATTATTTGTACTTTTATGTTAGATTTCAGGCACTTGGCCGCTGAGGAAGACAGGTTGCCGAAATACATCTGGCCAAAACACCAAAGGAGCTCTTTTTAAATATGCATTTGTCTTATTAGCTGGTGACTTAAGTGCCCTTGGAACAAGTATTTAAAGTTCATTTTTATTGATATATTAAAATTCTCATATTAATGTATTATTTATCCTTAACTCTTTTTTTCCTGCATTTTGTTAATAAGCCATTATTTCTGTTTATTTGCTTGTCTGGTACCCCCATATAAAGCACATTGCAGTAGTCCAGCTTGGACGTAACCAGTGCATGGTTAACCAACATCAGGTCTGACAATTCTACATAGCATCACAAGAGACATACCAGCCTCAGCTGGTAAAAGGTGCCACTGACACTACCTGTACTTGCCCAGGTTGCAATGAATCCAGGAGTACTGCCAAGCTGTGAACTTAGTCCTTCAGTGGTATTGCATTTCTATCCAGAGAGGCTGGCTTCCCAACCCACAGAACCACTGAGTTTGTTCACCCAGATATTGTCTCCAGACACCTGTTGTAGAGTCCAGAGCCTCCCTGGAATTCATAGGTGGAAAAGAGAGGTAGAGCTGTGTGTCCTCTGCATATTGGTGACATCAAAGCCCAAACCTCTGGATGACTTTCCCCAGAACCTTCATATAGCTATTAAAGAGCATGAGGGATAAGATGCAACCCTGAGCATCCCACAAGCTAAAGGCCATAGGATGGAACAAAAATCCTCCAACACTACCTTCTGGGATTCACCATTTAGGAAGGACTATGGCCATTTTAATTGTGTTTCCTAACCCAACCCAGCCAGGTAGCACAGAATGATACCATGGTTGATGGTATCACAAGCTGCTTAGAGATTCAATAGATCCAAAAGTGTTGCGCTCCAACCGTCCAGTTCCAGGTGGAAGTCATTCCAGGTCAACTAAGGCTGTTTCCTGAAATTGGAATGGATCTAAGTAATCAGTTTCCTCCAAAACCATATTGTTCATGCCTAGTCTTCTGCTAAACCCTTTTGGGGTTTTTTTTGAATCGGGGAAGCATATTTTCCCCTCCTGTGTTTTGAAGAGGTGCAGGCCAGGAGGGCTGTACAGCATGCTTTTTCTGAGCATGTAGATTGGCTCTAATTAATCCTTTATGGTGCATTACCATTTTGCTGCTAAATTGTTTTTTGTATTTTAAAATTTGTATATTTGTTTTTAATGTTTTTAATTGCTGTAAACCGCCCAGAGAGCTTTGGCTATGGGGCGGTATATAAATGTAATAAATAAATTTGGCTTTTTGATCAGTCATTGCCCCCTCACTTGTATGAACAATGCTTATTTCAAGAACCAGTATTTCTGTCTTGATATCTTAGGTATTTAATGAACGCTGCAGAGCTCATTATAAGCCTCCGAAGAGTCAATGATGCCAGTGAGGGGATGCCTTCCCCTGAAAGTGGACTTCAGTCATGCAAATAAGAGAAGAAACATGAAGCAAGCTGCATGGGACCTTTTAAAGAAATTGGATCTGGGGGGTTCAACCCAATGAATCACTTTGCTAATTAAGATAAACCAACCGCTATTTTGTATGGAAAAAACATTTTTTATTAAAAAAAATCCAGATGCAATGTGATGTCAGCATTTTAACTTCAGCTTTTCCAGATCTACAAATATCCTTTAGACAGGAAGAGAGAATGAATAATGCTTCCATCACTCCTTGGACCAGAAAGTTTCACTTTTTTATTATTATTTTGGACTGAATTTGGGCTGTGTAACCTGGCCCAGTTTTAAAATCAGCATGATTCTTAAAAGATGTCTGCTATGATACAACTGGAATGCTAACAGATAATAGTTGGTACAAACTGAGGATTTATCATTTAACTACATGGTTCTGTAAACAAAGCATCCGATTTTGACTGGCAGTGTAGTTAAATTTAAATAGTAGACTCTAGTTGCAGTCTGGAATATCAGATGATGCAGTTATAAATTTCTTTACATTGGACTTGTGGCATATGGATGGTGACATCTACATCTTTTTGACTTGGATACTAAAAGAATTTGAGAGTGGAATATATTAAACTCATTATTTGTTACATGAAACAAATAGCAATTGCTTCTCATCAATTTCACTGATTAAATGTCAATGTAGACAGACCTATAATTGAATTCACTTCATATCATGTTACCTATAAGTCTATTTTTGAAGTGGCCTGGCAGTGAATGAATTGTAGTGGCACACCATGATTAGTCTCCTGCAGATTTATTGATAACTATGTAATACTGATAATAATAGCATAATTTTTCCCAATATCGTTTGGCATCCCAACACAGTTTCTTGATATCGTCCCATTGATTCAGTTCTAGAAGAGTCACAGTTCTAAGTTGTGGGAGAAAAAAATAGGGGTATATGCATTAAATTGAACTTGAGAGAATTAGAGATGTGAAGGCCCAGAGGAAAAAATTGAAAATTTAGGGGGGGAAATAATTTCTCCCCCTGTGTTTTTCTGAATTTTTCTTTTTTTCCCCCTGGGCCTTCACATCTCTAGAAGGAATATGCTTAGGTTGCAGCCTTTGTTAGATGTAACTGATATTCATTAAAGTGCTTGACTGCTAGACAACATTATAGGCTAGCAAGGATTCTGTCTTTATAGTATTTTTTTAGCATCTTTTTAAATTAATCAAATCAGCTTTCAAGTGCTGCGGAGTACTGAACATCATGCCTGTTTTATTGACAATTTTCCAAAGCTTAGCCTTATAATAAAGCACATTGGCAGCATCAAATAATAAACATACAAATTATAACTAATTTGTTTTAGTAGAGCAGCAGATTGCCTTTTATGCTCTGTTGCCCGAGATCCCAGTACATGATAAATTGCCTCAGAAAACCACACAGAGCACACGGTTACACTGCAAAGTATGCAGCTATTTCATTTCAAAAGCCATCAAGGTGTACACAAAGCAAAAGAATCCAAGAATCAACACTCCAAAGTTGCAATATAAGCCTCACAATCTGATGACACAATTTTCTAAAACACATGGTTTTTTCTGTGTGGATTCAGCATTCTGTAACGTTACAGATTTGTCTGTACCCAGCAAGAATCCCTTCTACTGCTCTGTTCCATAGTTTGCTGCATTTCTCTTCTGGTACATATGTCTTGCAGCCAAATACTTTGATATTCCCAATACTGGGTCTTTCTCCATGCCATATTACATACAGAGTTTTCTTAACTGTTGTGGAATACAATAGATAAGCAGCTGTGACTACTGCCTCCAGAGTATTTTTTCTGGTAGCTTGGAGCATGTTATATCTTACCATTTCAGGTACAGTTCTGTTTGTTTCATCAACCCCATTTTGCTGGGGCATATATGGTACTGTCCTTTGGTGCTCTACTGCATGGGTTCTCAGGAAGTCCTCAACATTCTTCCACATGAACTCTCCTGCATTGTCAGCCCAGAGTGCAAGTGGCTTGCATTTAAATTCGTTGCTCGTCATAGTGATACTGTCCTGTAATGTTGCAAACACTTCATCCTTTTTTATGACATGTGACACTACCTTGAGTCTATAAAAAATCACCTTCATTGGGCTGCACATGTCACTGCACAAGGTCAATTAGTTTTGTGGCTCTGGCCTGGTTTGACTTGGTTAGTGATGCTCATGTAGCTTTGGCTCTGATATAGCAATCACAGCTCATGGTTGTGGGACATGCAGACACCTTAAGATCCTTGGCCAGCTGTAGGTTTTTTCTGTGTTCTGGTTGTCTGGCCTGGGCTGCAATGGCACAGGAGAATGTAGCCATCATGTTGCTTGTGTGCTTAGGTAATATAGGTGCTCATCTGCAGTTGCTCTGGTTAATATGGTAGACCCTTTCTAAATTGTACGTTCTTCACGTGGAAATGTGATGGTGAGCCCCCTGGATCCCAAGCACTTAACTGACAGGAGCCCAAGTTGGAAACGTGTAGCACATCCTGTGCTGGGATACTTACTCTTTCTCCATGCAGCTGCTTGCAGTTCAAGAAGGCTTGTACAATTTCTTCTGCAGTGATGCAGCTTCCACCGGCTAGATAGATTTTCCCTTATTCTTTAGGTCTCTCTTCTTAAAGAAGCCTGTGTTGCTTTGCAGCATCTGCGCCATTTTTTGTGACTTTCTCACTGGTTATGGCCTTAGGTCTTTTCCTTGGTGCACGTGCAGAGTGTCTGCTGTTCTGCTTTCCATATGGAGCAGGCTTTTTTTGTCTTGCGCATCTGAAACATGCCCCCATTTCATTCTTCTGCATCTTCTTGTCAGTGCTTTTTAGTGCAGCTTCCCTATCCTGGTACTGACTGTCCTCTGCAATCTCCTTTCTGCACTGTAAGATTGCTCTGGGATCTCTCGGGGATGTGTGGGCCCATAACAGTACAGTGGGTATTAATTACAGACTGTTGCTTATTCCAACAATCTTAACTTGGAATTTCTAACAAGTGAATATCTAGCTGGGGGCTTCCTTATACAAAAGGAAAGGAAGGCATAAGGAAACAGATT
The DNA here is from genome assembly GCF_030035675.1 of Rhineura floridana. NCBI lineage: Eukaryota > Metazoa > Chordata > Lepidosauria > Squamata > Rhineuridae > Rhineura > Rhineura floridana. The sequence continues at coordinate 154,601,375 of NC_084480.1, forward strand.
TTTTTAAAAAGCAAATAATGCATACCTCTCACTGCAAGTTCCAGATATGAATGAAACCTCTTTCTAATTTGTCTATAATAGACAGACAACAGATGCAGATCCTGTATGCACTTAAGTGGAAGCAAGTCCAAGTAGGTGTGCTTAGGCCCTATGTAAAGTCTACATGTGGTTCCTTTATTTACACAGTACTTCATTTCCAAACAGACTTGGATCTGAAAATTGCACAAGCAGTTACTGACCTGCTAGAATGTTGTTATGTAAATATATGGGTATTCAGAGATTACTTCAGCGAAAGAACTGTGGAGGGGGACTATCCCTATTGCTAATCGTCCAGTAGATAATTTTGAAATCTTGTTTTCACCTCCGTGCAGTTGAAATGCCTGATTTAGGCACTTGTTGTTTTATGCTATTTTGTCTGAGGGCTAAGTAATTGTGTGGATATTTTAGAGAGTGTCCTCCTGAGAGCATCGGGTGGGCTCCCAATCTTAAATGTGCACAAGATACTTTGTGAGAGAACTGTGCTGGTTGTCTTGTCTTTTTCCTCTTGACAGACTACAAAATAACTAGATACCTGTATAATCTCCACGCTGATGGACCTGATTTCCTAAGGTGAAGAGTGTTACCTTTTGGATCTCAGCTTATTTCACATTCCCTCCCTTGCTGCATTTTATGTGCAAGACAGATGAAAGATTTTTTGTGGCTGCTGTGAATCCAAAGTGACGGATAAAAAAATCTAGCAATGGTCTTTAATAGTCATAATCAGCCCTGTGTTCACTTAATTTTTGACAGCCCTAGTTATATTTAAATAAATATACATATTAAACCTAACAGAGCCTTGGTGTCCAGCACAGTTGCTACTCACCAAATGTGGCGAAATGGCTGTTGACCTGTGGTGAATTGTTACTTTACTTCTACCACCTATTTTTGAATAAAATAATTAATAAAATTATTTTACACATGTACCAATTTCAAAAAGTCTGCCCTCTTCCCTTAATAATTACAGATTTGTCCTTGAGTTGTAATTGCTTTTCTAATTTTGAAAATTACAGACTTGTTTAAAAACACAGTTAAAAAATGTTTGGGTCATGTGGTGAAAATGTTAACAAATTTGCCACAGTTTGGGCAAGTATGAAAAAAGAGTTGGACACTGCTGTCATAGGGCTTTTGACAAATCTTGAAAGAAGCAGAAATTTTCTCTAAAGTTTGGTAATTTCATGGCTAGGAAAAGCATATTTGATAATTTTATCAAATTTGGAAAGACAATTCCCTATTGCAGTACCACATCAGAACCAACTTGGCTTAAATAACCAAGTTTGAGGCCTGTCAGTATTGTTGAAGATCTAAGTTTAAAAGGCTCCTTCTTACTGATTTCAGCTAAATACTCTCACCTTCAGTTGCCTGTGGCTTTGATTTTCCAAATTAACAATTCAGCTGCTCTGGCTCAGGGTGAATCTGCTAGCTCTGGATAAAAACTCAAGCGTTTAGAGAACACAAGAAGCCACCTTATACAGAGTCAGACTATTGGTCCATCCAGCTCAGTATTGTCTACACTGGCTGGCAGTGGCTCTCCAAGGTTTACAGGCAGCAGCTGGGGATTGAACTTGGGACCTTCTGCAAGCAAAGCAGATGCCCTAGCACTAAGCTGTGCTCTTTCCCCAATCTTACCACTGAGCTAAGACCCATAACGTTGGGGGGAGCAGGGAAAGGAGTGTGGCCCTGCTGCCACTTTCAGCATGTCTCCCACTTCACTTAATTTATGCCCGAAAGGAGCTTATCTTTTATCAGTTTTCTGAAACTAGTATTTTTTTTCCAGCGTTGCTCTAGTTTTTCTGTTTGCAATAATCTTGGGGCCAAACTAGATATAACAAGAACAGTTATATTTGTTAATCATGTGGCTGCCTCATTCAGTCATAAAGCATGAGGGCGGGGTCTAGTTTTCCCATTAAAAGAGGACAAAAGTGGGAAGCTGAGCTCCTCCCCCATCTTACTTCCAAGTGCTCTGTCGTTTCAGATACTTTTTTACCCAATCTCAGCTAAAAGAAACTACCCAAGTTCCCTTCATTTGAGTTTTTAGACCTAGCTGATACAACTGGCAGAGAGCAGCATACAGCACAGAAGCATATCACATTTCTGTCTACATATAAACTCCAGTTAAGAGGGTAACTGGCTGGAGACTATTGAATCTATCTGCTTCAAAGCTGGTCTGGCACCAGCCAGTGAGCAACTGCCTTGAGGTGTAGTTGAAGTAGCTATTCTGCAGATTTGCTTCAAGAAAGCCAGCATGGTACAGTGACTGAAAATGTAGGACAAAGACTAAGGAGATCCAGGGCCCAGTTTCCATGCAGCCACAAAGCTCACTGGGTTGTCTTGGGCCAGTCATTCCCCGTCTCTCAGGTTAGCCTTCCTTGCAAGTTTGTTGTGCAGAAAAAAATGGGGCAGGAGAAACTGAGCATGCCATCCTTAGCTCCTTGGAGAAAAAAAATTAACATAATAAATAAATAACTTTATGATTCTAGGCTGCCTGGCCAAAAACCTTTTCACATAATTCCACCCTCTTCCTGTTAACGATCCTCAGTGTTTTTCCTTCTGCTTGTTGGTCCCCCATGCGGTGTTTCACATGCTTCAAGTACATATACATGCTTGTTTAAAGTACGTCCAACTGGTACACTTCAGATGCTGCTAAATTTGCTTGACAGTTGATTTTAAAACAAGTACACACACGCACACACAAGAAACAACCTCAATTGTCTGTCGGATTGTGAAATTGTTAAATTAACCAAAGTTGTAGAATCTTTCAGAATGTAGGACCTTTTGCCCTTTCTCTCCCAGAATCATCATTACTTTGAATGAAGAATTTAAAATAAGCATGTGAGTAAAGAAATGTATGTACTCCCATCCCACCCCCCTTTCTCAAAAAATAGAAACTGTTACAGGTTTGTACAGAATGTTTAGTGATTCCAATGTATATCTGTCTCTTTCAACCCCTGATGAAGGCTATACAAGATTAGCCAAAACGCGCTGGGCTTTTTTTTATATACAATTTTAATTTACACAAATGGAATAAAACTGACTTTTTACTTAAGCTTTTTCGTCATTCTGGGCTCCCTCCCTCCATTCAACTCTTGAAGTGATGAAGCAAGAAGTGTGGGTGTGGTAACTTCACAACTGTGTTGGGCAATAAGGGAAGAAGTCTTCCAAGGGGCAAAAGACAGTCATGTGCCCGTTACTCATGTTAAGCTGGTGGTGAATCAGGAGGACTCCACCCCCCTCTCTTCAATTGTCACAAAACTGAGGTTTGATTGTATTGTGTGTATATAATCTTATCTTCTGCAACTCAAGTATGTTAAATTGTTTTTTTCCATACTGTTAACAATCCATTGTAACAGAATTCTATGTATGTGTGCTATTTCTTTATTTTCCTTCTCCAATGGTGACTGTTTAAACTCATCTACATAGAAGTCATGTGACTGTGGGAGAGTATATAATATGCCTGACTAACCTTTCTCGTCACAGTTGCTGACTTCCTTGCAGAGACTTTCTAGCCTGTTCAGGTCTGATTTGTCATCATGATGGCCGGAGGCATAAGTGATGCCAAACCCTCGACTCCAGATGTTCAGCAGCTAGCTGATCAGGTGAGCAAAGAGCCTACTAAAACAGTGCTTTTTGTATATAAATTAAATCAATGTGGAAAATGCATCTTATCTGTAAGCTGTGATCCAATAACGAAACAACAGTCCCAGTTTGTCTGCACACAGGTTGTGTGTATGTCTGAAGTGTTACCTCGGAATCAGTTCTATCAGGTGGTCTCCCTTGCTTCAAAGTTTTATAAGAGCAGTGGAAATGCATCTTTATGATGGGGAGGGGCATTAATCCTTTCTCTCCTGTCCTGCCAGATCCCCCTATTTTCTGTCTTGGGCCATCCACATAGAGACTGAGCTTGGAAAATGAATATGGAGATGCCGATCTTTGCTGTAAAGAAGCAATTTAATATTTTTCAGAGACTGGATGCCTTGCTGAAAGAGCATGGCCAAATGTTTTGTCACCCTATTCATGTTGACCACAGTGCTGCCTGGCCTTATATACCATTTTTACTGTATTTTTTCTTCAAAATAACTTCTATCCTCAGAATTATTTGGTTGCATACAAAAAAACAACTCTCTGTAAGAATCTATCCCAATTCAAGGTGAACTGGTCTGACTTGTCTGGGAAGGGCAGCCATGAGGATCCACCCTTTGCCTGAGGTTAGAATTTATCTTGAGACAGTAGATGTTGTGCAATTGTCCCAAATGATTTGAGTCTGTAAACTTTTTTACAAAATTAATAATAGAACACTGTAAACTTCCACCTCTTTCTGTGGCTATGGTTAATTTCTGTGCCATCTAAGAAGTAACATTATAATTTATTTTTTATTTCAGATGAAATCTCACATAGAACAGAAGGAAAACAAGATTTACCCTGTTTTCAATGCTGTAGAGTTCAAAACACAAGTTGTTGCTGGAACAAACTACTTCATTAAGGTCAGTTAACCAATTGAATTATCAGGAATTTTCAGGAATGTTTTAATGGACTATCTCTTAAAAAAAAAATTAACTTCAGAACTTTTTTTTATTTCAAAATAGACTTTCCTCTTCCAACAAGCCTTTTAAGTTCAGACCTATCCCAGACGAATTGCTTATGTCTTTTAATATTTTTAACCCTTTTTAAAAGTTTGTTTTTAAATGTTTTTAACGTTGTTTTGTTTTAATGTATTTTAAGGTCTTTTTATGATGTTTTAAAGTGTTTTTAGTGTTTCTGTTTGCCGCCCTGGGCTCCTGCTGGAAGGAAGGGCGGGGTATAGATAAAATAATAAAAATCCTAATGTGTTCTATCACTCCTATTTAGTCTGAGTAGCAGTGCCTCAAAAGAAATTTAAAAAAGCTTAATCAAACCACATATTTTAATATTGTTATTGTATTTTAGTATTGTTAATTACTGAATGCCTTTGCCATTGAAAACTAGCTCAAGCAGGGAAGTCTTGCATCACTTAATATGCTGGGTTAACTTTAGACAGACAAGTATTTGTCCTTCACTAGTTTTGCAAAATGAGAGAAACAGTGTACTCTGGTACTACCTGAAAGATGGTCCTTCTGTCTTTATTTGGTTACTACAGTAAAGCCCTGAAAAAGTTGTTCCTCCCACTGTGAGAAGCTGGCCAGAAAATTGTCCAGTAAATGGGAAAATCTAAATGATTTCTCAAACCAATGTGCATTTGCTGTTTAGTGCAATTCTTATTATGCAGCTACTTCTCCCTTAAGTTCCATCCCTCCCTTGACTAAAAACTTTACACAGGAGTGGCTGATCTGCAGTGTTGAACCAGATGTTAACAACCTCCAGCTTCCATCATCACTAACCATGGACCATCTTAGCTGGGGCTGATAGGTGTTGGGAGTCCAACAGTATTTGGAGGTTCACATTTTAGGGTTGTTAATGTGGAACAGAGTAAGTAATAAAATGTAACATTTTAATCCCAGTTCATTCTCTCTTCCGTACAGGTAGATATTGGCCAAGGTAAATACATGCACTTGCGTGTATTGAAACCCCTTCCTCAAATGAATGAAGCACCCTCCTTGAGTGGTTACCAGACTGGGAAGGTGGCAAGTGATCCACTGAACTACTTCTAATGAGATTCTTCTGCTATCTCGTGTGGTTTTTTAATATTACAGGATGCAGATTGACATGTTAAAGTCAGCAAGTGACTGCAAATAAAACATCTTATTTGGGAAGCTCTAGGTTGTGATTCTGCATTGCATTCAGTCTAACAGCAACTCTTACTCCATTTACTACTTTTTTACTAGTGTCACGAGAGTAGAAAAGTGGATGCTATACTTCTACACTTACAGGCTCCTTAGAAAACAAGGCACGTAGGCTCAATTCTTGCTGTTTCTCTCTCTGCTTGATAGCCCATCTTTTTTCTCAAGTATGGAAGATCAACCATTGTGTATGTTCCTTCTTTCCAACAGCCTTAGGTGCAACCTGAAACGTGCGTAACACCTAACGGAGATATAGTTGAATATATGGATATATATGAATATATGGATATGTAAAGGCAACTATTAATCTGCATTTAAAGCCTTTACCTCACACATGTTGGGACCCAGATAACATTTGTCTTGGAATACCCAAATGAAAAAAGGAAATGTCCATTCTGCTTTGCTTTATGCATTCAGTTGGTTGTTCTTTCCTTGAAGAAGTAGCCTGTCTTCCACTTACCAAGGAACCTGCGTGTTTCAACTAAGACTGAAGACAGACTTGAGATTCTCAAGTATGGAGGATCGACCATTGTGTATGTTCCTTCTTTCCAACAGCCTTAGGTGCAACCTGAAACTTGCATAACACCTAACGGAGATATAGTTTAATATCTTCTGCCCCCTCTTACATTCCATCTTAAAACTGTGCCCAGATGTGGACATGGCTGGCTTCACCATCAGCCAGTCTTTTCCCCTCCTCTTCCCCCTCCCATCAACCCCACCAAGTATTACAGTTTTACACATTCAGAAGATCTCCCTTGCTGCTGGCAAATATTATTATTAAATGTTCATCATGCCCTTCCACCCAAAAGGAGCCCAGGCCAGCAAATACCACCGTCGGATGCCCATACTATTTTGTTTAAAACAAAAACTAAACACACACTAGTATACTATGTACTATATGAACCACACAACACACACATGCTCACACCATTACAGGCGATGTGGCTTGGGGGTAAGCCAGTGTGGGGTGGCAGCAGAGTGAAGTAAAACAGTCCTCTGCTTGGAAAAGTTACTTTTTTGAACTACAACTCCCATCAGCCCAATCCAGTGGCCATGCTTACTGGGGCTGATGGGAGTTGTAGTTCAAAAAAGTAACTTTTCCAAGCTCTGCTCTGGACTAGCCTACTCAAAGTGCAGAGTGCAACACGGCTGCAACTGCTGCCTCCTCTCACCCTTACGCTGCGGGCAGCTGCCGAGACAAGCAGCTTCTCACAGTAGCAGCTGCGCAAGTCTCAGATGTCCACTCAATAACTCTGCTGCTGCCTCTCTGTTCTATGCATCTGCTTAAGTTTGATGGTGGCAGACACAGCTTGGGTCGTGCTACAACCAGGAGCTAAGGAACATCACCGGCATACTCTCATCACCTTCAATGGCTAGGCAGGTGCTTGATTAAAAGGCTTACTTAGAAGCAGGTTTCCTTGATGTGGGGAAACATTCAAAACTGGTGTCCCTGCAACTCACCAGAAGTGGTTGAATCAACTCAGTCCCAGGCTATGGTCTCAAGGCACATGAGGCCAGCACCCTGCTGAAGCTAAGCAGGGTCAGGTCCGGTCAGTGCCTGGATGGGAGACCGCCTGGGAACCATATGTAAGCCGCCTTCATCATGAAAAGAAAGGCCGGGTATAAATGTAATATATAAATAAAATAAAGTCTACCACTTCAGCATTCTACCATTTCATTCTGCTGCATGCATAGACTAGGCCTCAGTCATGGAAAGTAGAGTCATCTCTGTAGTCCAAAAGCAGAGGAGATATTTTGGGGAGGTAAGGTGTCCTTAAGGAATGCCCGCTCAGAGCATGTGGTCACTAGCTCCCTCCACCCAACAGACTGCGTATGTAGCTCTCCCCAAGGGACTGCCTAGGTGTGCTCTAAATCCCACTGTTCCTGTGTAAGCATCTGGGTTTGTTTTTCTGAAATGAAGCACAAAAACTGTCTCTTGAACATACACACGAGGGGAAAAAACTGTTTCGATTGTGGGCAGTAGTGAAATGTTTTTTAAAAGCCTGCAAATTGTTTTATTGATGGAAGGAGTCAGTGAAGCAGTATACAAAAATAAATGCACACCAGATTAATTATTGTGCGTATAATGAGCATGTAGCCCTATTCAGGCATTACTTGCATGTCAGGCATAAGCGGCAGAGAGAGAAAATCAGGACTTTTTTTTAGTAACCACGTGTGTGTGGCTGTGTGATCAAAAAGCCCAATGTGTGAGCTGCTGCTTGTGAGCAGAGGTTCCCCACAATTGGAAAGCCTGATTATTCCAGTGTCCTGCTCATGCATTGGGCTTTGTACTCACCCAGCATGGATATGCGTGTGTGTGAGAGAGATACAGGGTGAGGCTAAAAGCACAGCTCCACGCCACAATCTACATGCTTATGGCCTACACACAAGTAACACCTGAATACTTGCATCACAGAAATTAACATGATCAAGGCATGGCAACATCACTGCTGACTTGCAATATCATACTACTAAAAAGAATTAGAACTACAGAAAAGATTTATTTGCATTTGGCATAATAAATGCTGATTAAAAAAAAATGTACGGGGGGAAAAGCCTTCAGTAAAACCCTCTAAAAATAAGCCAGTTCATCATGCTTTCCTTTCTGGCTTTGGTAGCTGTTGAGTGCGAGCGGCTTGTTTTCATGAGGGAGGCTTTTGAACACTCGGATGTGAAGGAACTCATCATTGCCAACATGGACCTGGAAAGAAAGAAAGGAAGGAAGGAAGGAAGAGAGGGGGCTGTAAGTTGTGTGAAGTGATGGCATGAGCAGGAGTGTCATCCTACCTCTTGGGCATCAGAACTCCTCTCACTTCAATAGCTGTAATGGAAAGGGGGAGTATCAACACTTCTTTCCCAGAGAAGGATTAAACTTCATCTCTCCATGACACCAAACAGTCTCCAGGGGCTCTATTCAGCCTATTCTATGCTAAAGGGGTACATCTTCCCAGCACTCCTCAGGGAGATCATCCAATCCCCCCATTCTCTGAGGCTTCAACACCAAAATAAATGATTGCATTGCAGATGCAGACTGCATAGTCCACTATTCTTCAACCTCGGGTTCCCAGATGTTGTTGGATTATAACTCCCATCATCCTTGAACACTGGCTAAACTGCCTGGGGTTGATGATAGTTGTAGTCCAACAACATCTGGGGACCCAAGGTTGAAGAATAGTGGTATAGTCTGTATCAGACCAGATGTGTTACTGCTGTTATTGTTAGAAAACCAAGACTATTATTATTATTAAAATTTATATCCCTTCCTTCCCAAGGGTTCCAGAGCAGCAAGCAGATGATAAAGCACTAAGAACATTTTAAAAACAAAACATATTTAACAGTATCTTTAAAAAACAATTCCAATGCAGATGCAGATTTAGTAAATGGGGCCTAATTCTCAGTGAAGTAATTACATCTGTGTAGTAGCTATACGACTTCTAACTGCAGGTGGGGCCTCGCATGACTGAACACTCCTTCACACCACCATCAATCAAAATAAATGCCCTCTACATTTAAGACTAGCATGTCAGGGGAAAGGCAAGGGTAGAATTTTTGTCTCCACTGGACTATACTTATATGAGCAGGAAACTTGTGTGTATAGAGAAGCATTCGATCCTGTGAGCCCCACCTGCCTTCTGAAGTACAGCCAGGATTGATTACCTCAGCAAGAACGAGGGCTGACTTCCCAAGGCCATCCAGTATGGCTCAGACCAGTGCAAAATCATTTTGCCTGAAATGTACACCAGATGGATTGATTTGGTGCCACTTACAAGGAATCTATTTGTCCTTTATTCGAGATATACTGTACACAGCTCGCTAATCACAAGAGCGAACGTGTGCTATATAGAAGATAGCAGGTGAATATGGTACCTTGATGAAGTAATTTATTCCAGCAACTATCTGTGTCTTAAATTCAACTGCATTGAAGACTTCAAAGCTTCTGCCTTCTTTTTCTTCCACTTGTGGTTTCACCTTAGGTAATAGGAAGGGGGGGGAGACAAGAGGTTTTTGCATTTAAAAATGTGCAACCTGCAAGACCTCAGCTATTTGTGCTCTCAAAAGCATAGGGGTATTTTTTAGATAAATTTTTAATTTTATTTCTTCACAGGTATCTTTATATGACATGAATGTTCTCATTTACATCAGACACCGGTATAATCAGGAAGTAATACAGTTACTATTAGAAAATATACATGGAGAATATATAATAAAAGAGAGAGAACAACTGATAAAGGAAGGATATAGTTCTCAATGGTTTGCCTATTTACAATTGTTAGAAAGATACAAAATGGATAAGAAAATGTATGGGTTTGAAATAAATAAATCTGATTTTGAAATAGGTTTGTGTACAAATGATGAAAATATAATTGCGAAAATGTATAAACTCTTGCTGAAAATGGATATGGAAGAAGAACAAGTAAAAGAGTGTATGGTAAAGTGGGCAAAAAAATTTGGTTATAATATACAAATGGATCAATGGGAAAATATGTGGAAAAAAGGCTTGAGATTTACATTATGCTATAACCTTAAAGAAATTTTTTAAAAAATGATGTATCGTTGGTATATGACTCCAGAAAAGTTGTCAAAAATGTATAGTAATGTTTCTAATGCTTGTTTGAAATGTAAACAACAAGAAGGATCATTTTATCATATGTGGTGGTTGTGTAAACAGGCAAAATCATTCTGGGCACAGATAGATAGGATGATGCAAAAAATCCTAAAGATAAATATTCAGTCAAAACCAGAATTTTTCTTATTGGGTTTTATGGATAAACAAATAGAAAAGAAATATGGGAGAATAATATATATGATTACGGCAGCAAGATTATTATATGCACAAAAGTGGAAAATGGAATCAACACCAACAACAGAAGAATGGCTATTGAAATTAATGGACTTGGTAGAGATGGATAAATTGACATGTTTACTTAGAGAAAAATCGACAGATACATTTCTTAAGGAATAGAAGCCTCTCTTGGACTTTTTGCTTGAAGGAGAAAAATGAAATGATGATAATGGGATTTGATGATTAACTAAGATAGACTATGGAGAACAGTGATTTTGTATGTATTAAGGGACAGGTTTGATATATATTATATATTTATAGCTGACCTGTGACAAATCGGAAGTCAAATTTTTTATTTTTATTTTTAATCTTACTGTGTTATGTTTCTTTTGATTTGTTTTGTTTGTTTTATGAAAATTTGAATAAAAAATTATTGGGAAAAAAAAGGAAGTAATATTTATTTATTTATTATTAAATTTATATACCGCCCGACTAGCAATAGTTCTCTATTAATACAGTTACTCAACAATAAACAAAGAAACAATCAAAGGCTAACAAAGGAAATAAAATCTCTCGGACACTCAACCTCTGCCTAAACTGATGCGCAGTCTGAATGATTGTGAATAAAATTCTGTTTCCTTTCTGCAAGGCCGTTACAACGTTAATAAGTGTCTCCATATCCGCCAGGCTGCCATTAATGGACGGTGCACAAACGTATCTTCCAAAGTGTATACGATAAAGGTGTGCCAAGTTAAATAAAAGGAGTCTGGTTTTTCCTTCCCCTGTCTTAGTTTTAGTTCATGTGTAAGTTTTTCCATTATGGCTATATTCCAGAGGGAGTTACAGGCATACCCCGCTTAACGTCGCTTCACTTAAAGTCGCCTCGCTATAACATACATGCTCCATACGCCACCATACCCTGCTTAACGTATGCGCGCCTCGCAATTACGGACACTTAATGGCATGACGCCATTAATTGCTTCACTTTCAGTACATTTTCACTTTACATACACGCTCCGGTCCCATTGTGTACGTTAAAGCGTGGTATGCCTGTATACCAGTGCTCTATTGAAAGGTCATTTGCTGATTTCCACTGCGATGCAATTGTTAATTTTGCTGCTAAGGTCATGTAGGTGATCAGTTCTTTGGAGAGCAGCTTTCTGTGTGTAGCATCAAAAATGTTTAATAGCAATAATTTTGGCATGAAATCACAGCGTTCTTTAGAAATCAACAACATTTCATCATAAACCCTGAGCCAAAAAGCTTGTATTTTTTCACATTCCCACCAGAGATGAAAATATGTTCCTTTGTTCCCCCAGTCTCTCCAGCAAAATGGAGAGGCCGTGGAAAACATGCGTGATATCTGGACAGGTGTGCGATACCATCGATGTATCACTTTCAATGAATGTTCTCTGACATAGCTAGAGACAGTTTTAAACGGTTTTGCTTCCCACAACCTATCCCAATCTCTAAGTTGTATTTCAGAGCCCAGATCTGTCTCCCATATTTCCTTGAGTGAAAGAGTGGATTCTAGAGATGAGTTAAGCAAAATGGAGTAAATTTTAGAGACCAGACCCTTTTCTCCCTTGCGCATATCTTGGAGTAATTGCTCAAATTGTGTTAGAGGTCTTGTCACTTGTTGTTTTGTGTACTTTAAAATAATAAAACTGCAGACCCGAGCTAATGTTAACCAGTCCAATTTTATTCCCCTCAATTTCAGTTTTAGTTGTTCAACTGAAAGGGGAAGAGAGTTTGCAAAGAAATCACATAATCTATGGAGTCCCCTCATACTCCATTCTTTTAGCTGATGTTCCCTGTCAGTAGTATAAAATTTGGGATGAGAGGCAATAGGTATCAAAGGTGAAATTATGGGGGCCAATCTGTTAAAAGCACAGAGATTTAAACACGCACAGAGGTGAAGCAAGAACTGAGAGCTGGAAAGGTTATACTTCCCACAGGGATACTGCTGAAGAGAGCATTCCCATGGAATCTTCTCCCCTCCTCAGTTTTAAATGACCCAGAATACAGTGTGGAGGATGTTAAGAGATACCAGCCTAAGGGAACACATAACACTGGTCTTCTAGGGCCTGGGCTGGTCATTCCCACTAGTTTCTACACTCAATTCAAACTTTTGTTTCTTTTGATATTTGAGGCTTTAAACAGTCTGGGCCCTGGCCAACTGAAGAAAACCTACTTCTAGGTCTACTCCCGGTGCCTCAAGGTCACAAAGAGGGACCCTATCACAGGTTTCCTTACCTCACCTGACATTTGGTAGGTAGGTCCTGAAGCCAGAACCTTTTGCATAGTAACAGTGTCCCTGTAGAATTCATCCCAAGGAGCAGGGCTAGCCTACCCCAGGGGCCCTGTGCCCAGCCCCCTCCCCATAGACCATGCAGGACTGCTTCATCTACCTCTCTCCCCTTTCTGTGAATGCCCTGTGCACTGTGCGCACAGGTCGCTGCCATCAACCAAGATGGCAGCAGAGGCTTCTCTAATGGGCTGATGCCCCTACTGCCATCTTGGTTGATGGCACGCATGTTCATTACGCTGCTTGCATGCACATGCCTGCCATCAACCAAGATGGCGGTTGGGCCATCAGCCCATTAGAGAAGCCTCTGCTGCCATCTTGGTTGATGGCAGCTGCACGCACAGCATGCAGGACATTCACAGAAAGGGAGGAGAGGTAGGTGGACCGGGCAGGCGCTGTGGGCCCTCATGGTCTGTAGGGGGGGGCTGGGAGCTCCGTCTCTGTGATCTCAGGCAGGGTCAGGAGTCAACCCTGCCGAGGATCGCGAAAGGGGAGTGTTACCCCCACACCCCAAGGAGGGGCCTTTTAGAGGGCCCTCGGCCAGGACCCAACCTGGGAGCCCTTTGGCACCAGCCCTGCCAAGGAGGTACCAGTTTTCTTGAAGTTTAAAAAAAATGTAAAATCATTATTTAATAAAGATTTTATTAGCTAGCCTGGCATCCCTAAGGATCAACAAAATGTTTTCTGGAACTGACTGGTGAGTTTGCATAGGCCTTTAGGGTTTTCATGTTATTGGTTTATTGTATTTTGTATTAAGATTTTAATTTTTGTGAGCTACTTAGGATTAGGGTGCAAACACGGTGCTTTTCATTCACACTGAAGGGACAGGATCAATCAAGTAGCTTCCTAATGACCACTCCGTCTTAAGGTCAAAATGTACTTCCTCTGGTTACCTTGGCAACCAAGCATGCTAAAAAGCATTAAAAAAAACCCTGAAGTGTGATTATTGGTATTTTCACTGCTACAATCTAGCTGAAATGCAAATATTTGCTTGACCAGTGTTATGCTTTTGTGCACAAACTAGGGGGAAAAGAAAAATAAAGCACAGTTTGCTGCAGGCTTGCAGAATGGGAGATAGCAGCCAAGCAGAAAATGAAATGAAAGAAGAGAGGAGAAGGGAATGGGCATGGAGAGGGGAATGATTGACACACCCACCTAAAGCACTGGAGTAAAGTGTCTACAAGCAGAAGAGATACGAACTGGAGACTTTTCTGCTTCCTTTTTTGGATTAAAGAGCATTGATATACTACAGATTTAAAAAGGAAAACTGTGTTCTGTGCTGATTGCCTGCAACGTGATCCATGCAAATTAAAAGGGGCTGTGAGTAGCACCAAACCCGCACTAAACCTCTGTGTGAACCAGCCCCCCATCAGCCCAGTGGGGCTTCTTGTCAGCACCAATCAACTGATCAGCATTGACCTCGCTTGCAAAGGAACAATCAGGAGCGCCACATCCACACCTGTTCCATACCTGATGTGGCAATGGTTTGTGGGGATCAGCCTCATGGGCCAAACTGGGACCCATGGTGGGCTTAATTAGGTTTGCATCCTGAGGTTCTCCACCACAGTCCTAAATGTGAATTCATACACACACAGTCCTCTCTTGATACAAGCAGAACATTTGTATGACACAACATGACCTCAAACAGAGTCAAAGTCAATATCATGGTGCGATGTACATGGAAACGTGAATCAGGAGCAGAGCAAGTAAAATAGGGAACCTAGTTATAATCTCTGCTAAGGGACTTAGAAGTCACTTTGACAGGGACAGTAATAGCAGCCAGACATGCAGAAATTGTCCTGATACTAACATAGTGATAAGGAAAGCTTCACTTGCCAGTTTCCTCCATGTCAGATGAAGGCACAGAAACAAAGCAAATTAGAAGTCCTCAACTGTACCTCTCAGCCCTCCTGCAGAGATTATGTATACGAGAGAGAGAGAGAGAGAGAGAGAGAGAGAGAGAGAGCACATACTCACGCAAGAGTGCTCACAAATTATATTAAAATCTTCAGACACAAGATTAGTCATCAGAAGCAGAATATTTGCTAATTTCCCTCCTTCCCCCTACATATATACGGCCAAGACTGCCTTAATCACGAAGTCTGAAACGTGCAAGCTGTACATGGGGCAGCATCTGCAGTTTGTTCATCAAGGGGGTTGGGCAACTGTCCTAGAACAGCAGAACACCTAGCTGAAAAGCTGGGCCCTTTGAATGCTTGCAGATGGATGAGTCATGGGCAGTCTCAGGCTGGAATGTCCCAGAGACTTCCAAAGCAACTGAGAAGGGCAAAAATGCAACTACAGGGGGAGGGGGGAGAAGAGGAACTGAAAGAGGAACAGGCTGAAATATCTCAGAAGGGCAACTATGTAATCACAGGGGGTGGGGGAGAGGAACTGGCTCAAATGCATAAACTCTGCTTCTCATTAGTCTTTTGTTGACAGGCATGATCTTGGTTCTAAACAGTGTTGAATGCGCAGCCCTGATAATATATGTACCCCTGCACCCCAAAATAAGCTTTGTGCTACCCCATTTTTATATATCACCAATTCTCCATAACTTGTCTTTAGTTGTGGACGGAGAAGCCTCCATAGCAGTAGCCATGAAAATGTGTAAGCGGGGGCCGGTTTAAGCATATTTAAAACAATGCACCAGGTTGACCCCTTTGGCACCCGGACTAACACGAGGACCTCTACCGGTTTTCTATAGGGGAAAGGGATGGCCAGTCTCCAGGAGGCCCTCTTTCCTCGGGAAGGAAACTGAGCGCTTGCTCGCCCTCCTTTCATTTCAGGAGCTAGAAAGCCGACGAACAGACGCACCCGTCCCTGCAGGAGGAAGCCGCCAAGCTCTCCAGTCGTCCACCCCACCCATCAGCCGACCTCGCCCACATCAGCCTGCAAGGGGGACACCGCCCTTCTCCTACCTCCTGCACAATTTGTTGCGTTTCTGCTGTGGCTGCTTGGGCCTCGGTGGTTCCTCCGCACTTCATCTCGACGTCAGAAGTACCGGTGGCGGCTTCCGCGTAAAAACGAAACCGGGAAGGCGGGCGACGACTGGCCTTGGTAGCGGCTTGAGCAGCTGACTGTCAGCTGGTCAAGCGAATAGGCAGGCGGACAGACGGAAGGAGAGGAGGCGGAGAAATAAGAAAAGCCAGGCGTGATGCATCCCAGTATCGGATTGAGGATTTCCAAGTTCACATTGGAGAAGACTCTTTTTAAAAAAAAAATCTCCTGTGGGGGAGGACTGAGAGATGCCCCAGAAATCCGTGAAGAAAATCGAGGGGTTCATCGTAAACTGTGATTGGGCGTTGCATTATAATAATTAAGAGTGTCCCCCACCCACTCCGAAGCAAAAGGGAGGGATTTAACTCAGACCTTAATTTGTGTGAATCATTTATTGGATTTTTAAACGTTTAATTAGCCTTACAAATGCCAAAACAAATATAGTCAATTGCTCCATACCGTAAATTGGGTGTGGCTTACAGAGCCTTGCAGTGTTGTCCACTGTTAATATTGCTAGCTGGGGTGGGGAGGGGTCAAGAGGTTTACAATAACCATGTGGTGTGGTCCGGTATTGTAACCCTATGCAGAGGGGATCAGGGGAAAGCGCAGAGTAGTCCCTGCTAACACAGCTGTTTGCTCAGTTGTTATCCTTGTATTGCAGGTTGGGAGTTAGGTTGCCAGGGTAAGATACAAGAACCCTACAAGACTTCATTAGTGTTGGGAGTTGAGCTGAAGGTAGTTTGGATTTCCATTTTCCTCATAAAATAAAAGTCCCCCATATAAAACACCCCTTAGATTGCAAGAAAGGTCTGTCTACATGAGTGGCTCCCTGCTCTGACCCTTCCCCCACCTCATATCCAGTTCAGTTGCACCATGAGCTTTGCGCTTCATTAACTTGTGGCACTTACAATTTTTTTTCACAATTAATTTTTTATTGATTTCAAACACATATAAAACGACAATGAACAAAAACCAGATATACATTCTTTAGAGTGTATGTGGTCTAGCGACCAATGGACATTTTACAAAGTCACTTCTCTTGTGTTCTTTGTAGCCTGCACCAGACTCCACCAGTGAGTAACATGGGAAGCCAGAGGACTGGCCTGTGGCAAGTTCCTGTTCACATAACTAAAAAAAGGGAACCAAACTTTTTCGAACTGGACCCTTCTTAAAGAAGCATCTAATCACCCTGGTATGTTGTGTTAGGTACTCAGAGAGCAACTGCCCACCAAGGGGCAACCATGTCAAGAGCCTGACGCACTTCGCAGTTCCACAGTGTGACAAGGGCTTCAACAGGGTTACCTGCTCTATCTACTGGGAACTCCCCAAAGGCATTCAGGAATCCAGTGGATTCCATTAGTTTCCGGGGGCGGACCTCCTTAATCTGTCCACCACCCCTGCAGGGAAGGATCAGAGCCATAAGACTAAACTTTACCAGGAAGTGGTCTGACCATGACAATGGGGTGACATCCACCCCTCCATCTCCAGACCACCCCTTCCTCCATCTGGAGCAAAACCCAAGTCGAGGGTGTGCCCTGTCCCATGTGTCAGGCCAGTGACAACTTGAGACAGCCCCATGGTCGTCATGGAGGCCATGAAGTCCCAAGCTGGAACACTAGAGGCAGCCTCAGCATGGACATTGAAATTACCCAGGACTATTGTTCTGGGCTCCTCCAGTAACACAACCGAGATGGCCTCCACCAGCTCAGTTAGAGAAGCTGCCAGGCAGCAGGGAGGATGGTACACCAGCAGCAACCCTAGTCTACTGTTTCCTTGGTCTGACACCATGTGCAGGCCCTCACAGCCAGCTCCAAGACAGAGTGGTTTCCTGGTGACAGAGATGGAAGTTCTGTAGACCACAGCAACTCTCCCCCCCATCCCTGTAGCCTGTGCTAGTGTTGCACCGAGTATCCAGGTGGGCAAAGCTGGGTCATATAAACTCCTCCCTGCTCCCACCCAGGCCTCGGTAATGCACACCAAATTGGCACCTTCATCCACGATCAAATCATGGATGAGTGTGTACCAATCTGGCATTAAACAACAGCACACAAAGGCCAGTGGACCTTTGATATTTTGGTGAAAAATCCCAACACCCCCTGTTATGAACACATTCCCACCATAGGTGCAAAAATCTTCCACTCTCATCACATACCCTCCAGCCAAGTTAATATGGCCAAGTTAAATTGGGGTCCAGTGCCATTAAAAATTTTACTGAAGTGTTGCCTCCTGAATTTTAGCTGGTTTTGCGAGAGGGTCTAGTTAATATTTTCTCCGAGCTGTTATCATCTAGGGTTACCTCCAGATTCCCCCTCCCATACCACCTTCATCCCTTCCATGTTGCCTGTAGTCTGTTGTCAGCAGCCTATTTATCACCCAGGCAACTCCTTTCAATTTCAACTCAGGCCAAGAGCAGAGATACTCATAGTTTGTGTGCATTGGGCGAGACCTTGTCTAAAAAGCTTACCAATAAATGCTGTAATTTGGGGTCACCTCTATTCAGTTATAGTGCAAACCTTCCAGCTTGTTGCAGAGGGAGGCTTGAGATGGGCCTTCTTCTCAAGACTGTGTTGTGGATTCTGCACAGCCCTTTGGCCTTCCATTCTTTACACTAGTTTTATTTATCTGCATTGCAGAACTCTGGATGGTCTAGAAATGGAAGGAGGGACAGTTGGGGAGCCATTAATTTGGACCAGAATTTCCAAACTGTTAGGGAAAGCCCCCAGATTGTGAGTTTTGCAGGGGAATATCTGTACCCATGGAACCCCCTCCATATTCCAAATGAAATGCATAATCGTTTCAACCGGAAGGCTTCAAAATAATATCTTAAATGTGGAAAGCTGAGGCCCTTTGTCCAGAGACCGACATAGCAGAACTCTGCTGATCCTATTATATTTTCCCTTATAGGCAAATCTTTCAAGGATGTGATGACATTTGTTAAACCATTAGGATAATCTATTTCTACATTTTAAAAACCTCCCTCTGTCTAAACAAAGAGCGGAGTTAGAAAGAGCATGAATGCTTCTCTTTGCAGCTCCCTTTTGTCATCAATAAAAATCCTTTATTATGGGCAATTTTTGCTTCCAGCCAGGGAGTAGTGGAGAGAGCTACTAAACACAGAAATTCAAGCTGTATCATTTCACTTTGATTCTGTGGGAGGAAAATGAATTGCAAGATATGAAACAGAGGGTCTCGGTGGCACAAGAAAGGGCATGTCCCCTAGTTTCAGGATGAAGGAATTCACCCAGACCAGAGACAATGCAAAGATGTGTGAATGGTTCCCAACTCTTTTTAAGTTGTACCAGTAGTGGAGGGGGAAGGAGGTGATGTAGATCAGGTTCATAGGACTGGGGGTGGGGAGTTAGAACTTCTCCACCCTGTTTTCTGATGAATATTCCTTCACCCCCAAGGTGGCTATTTCCCCGGTAGGAAAAAATATACATAGGCACTATGTTTTCACCTAACAAATAGCAGGAAAATGGTCTGGGAGGAAAAGATTTAAAATGCCCTTTCACCCTGTCAGGGCCCCAGTTCATCTTCACCATAGCTGATATTTGCACAAAGTTAAAGAGAGCAGAGATTAATTCATGTACCATTATCTAGTTGACTTCAGTCTGTCTGCCCTGCCCCTGCAGGATTAACCTTCCTGACTTATTGGGTCTTATGCATATTCACATTGGCTGAGGGTGGCCAAAGATCTTCCTGGGAGACAGTTATGCTCTGTCAGTCCTCAGGCACAGCGAAGTGTTTGAGGATAGTAGCCAGAGGAGACAGAAAAGAAACCAACCCATGATTTACTGAAACAAACCAAGTTTTGAACATATGTGAGCTGGATTTTGGCTTATTTAACCATGTTTTTTAGCAACTGAAAAGACCAAACGTATTTGAGGTGCCTCTGTGTACACTGCCCAGAACTTCCTGGAAGAAGGCACATAAATACAGGCTGCAATCCTAGGCATGCTTACTTGGGGGAAAGCCCCATGGAACACAGTGGGACTTACTTTCAAGTAAGCATAAGCAGGATCAGGCTGCACATTAAGTAAATAAGAGCCAAATAGCAAAAAGGAGGTGAAAACTATAAAAGTGTCCTTCTCCTTTAACTGGCTGGAGAACTACCCATAAGAGGGCAAGCAGAGGGAGGATCCTTCCCATTTTGTTTTTACACGTGTAGCCTATCAGCTTGCCACCCTGGGCTCCTGCTGGGAGGGTGGGATATAAATCAAATCAAATAAATAAATAAATACAAGGATACATCATATTTGGCCTTGGTGTACAACTGCATTTTTGAAAACGTACAAGCCAGGACCTGACCTCACTTATTTTGGTTTAACGTGTCCTAACTGGATTTTGTACTTTCCAGTATAGTTCAAACTACTGAGCTAATTTTTGAACACACTGAGCTGAAGCCAGGAATACAATTCCCAGACCTTGCCCTAATCACACATGCGTTTTTTAAAACCCATCTCACATACAGCCCAAAGATGGGAGAGAAGGCACTTTTTTATTTGACATTTCATTTCATCTTCTCAGTGTACAGTTGGCAGTGTAGGATTTTGACCCGCAGTCAGTGCAATCGGGTAATTCCTTGCTGGCTCAAGCTTTGTTGCCTTCCTAGAAGCTTCCACCAAAACCCCTTTAGAGCACCACTGTTCTAAGCAGACTCCTTCCCAAGGTATCACCAGATGGCACAATGGAGCACTCAGAGGCTTCAGCTACGTTGCCACAGCAGGACCAATGAGGAGCGCCAGGATGGCCTTTGTGTCCATGACCACAGCCCTGGTAGCCACCTGCTGATCAGAGGGAAACAGTTTTATTTGTCAGAAATGCTACGTAGTAAGCTCACCATTCCCTACACTTTGGGTATTTTCTCAGCAGGGGAGAGAGACTGTAAATTCATCCTTACAAACAGTTGGAAGACTAAGCAAGAAACTAGAAAATGTAATGATATTTACAATACAATCCTATGCATGTTGACTAGGAGTAAGCTCCACTGTGTTTAACAGAGTTTACTCCTAAGTAAGCATGCAACAGCAAGTGAATATATACAGTACATGCATATGGCTTTTAGAGTGTTACCTCCACAGGGTTGTTATTAGCATTACAACAAGATACTGTATGGGAGGTGTTTAATACAGCATCTTCTTGTAATGCTCATAACAACGTGGAGGTAAGTCTATACTGTTATCTCTTTATTGCAAGGCTGACAGAGTGGCTTCCCTAATGCCACTTAGTGCGCTTACAGCTGCGGTGACATTTTCTAGGGACTTCCTGATTTGTAGCTTAGTCTGTTAGCCACTGCCCTACACCACACCTCTAAATGTTCAGTGCAGGATAGGAGCAAAAGGCTGAAATACGCCCATGCAAAATGAAAAAAAAAATCTCCAGATGCAAACTGTTCCCACCAAAATGACCATGAGTGCAATAGCCCATATGATCACTCCGCCTCATCATTATAAAACAGATATTCAAGCTCCTAACACAGAAAGCATAAGTTATTACCAAATATGATGAATGAATGGCAAGAATGTATCTCCTAAATTCTGGAGGAAGGGCAGGATATCAATCTAATAAACAGATAAATAAATAAATAAACAAACTCATTTGCCTTGATGAGAATTTCCATGATATGAAAAACCTGCCTAATGGGCAAATAAAATAAGCCCCGTTATTACAGACTGTTAAATGTTTCCTGAAGAAAGAGAGAGAGAACATAGCAACTGTGCACAGCCCAGTAGCATTTGGGGAAGGGGATGACTTACCAGGCATGACCCCTGCACAAGCACATCGAGCAGTCTTCTGCCCTCCACTAGAGCAGAAGGTGCAACAATGGAAGAGGCCAAGGTGTTGACGGAACTTGTTCTTCACCGTCATGGGGAACGGGGACCCCTGCAGAGAAGAAGTTACCAAAGGGACAGATTGGCATGCCATACTAAAGGATAAGATGACATCAAATAATGCAGCAGCAGCAGTTACTACAGGCCTTACACATACCTTGAGAAAAAAGACTGGTGACCATATCCTAAAACAATACAAAATTAGCTGGAATAATATATTAAAAAATAAATGAATATTGCCTGCAGGGCCATAACCCTTAGTACATAATCAGATTTTCCAACACCTTCCTCATATATATTTCCTCTCTGATAATGAACGTTTATATATTTTAGATGTTTCAAGAGTCCTTCAGTCAATCAAAATTGAGGGCATCTGCCCCTCTAAAGTCAAAGCTCACCTGCTTTCTACACAGTCATCACACAAATAATGTGATAGCAAGTTGCATAGCTCATGCATGCAAGTGTGGGTGTTCTCCGCCAGTAAGGGATGAGTCTAGGGCACCAGGCTTGATCACCACCCACAGGAGGGCATCTGGCCCACTGTCATCTGGTCCACCGTGGTGCATGAACAATGACCTCTTATCTCTAATTCATCCTGGTGCCCTCTAGATGTTGTTGGATTAAAACTCCAATCAGCCATCCCTGACCACTGGCCAAGTTGCCTAGGGCTGATGGAAGTTGTACTCCAAAGTATCTGGAAGGAATCAGGTTGGGGAAAGCTGCTCTAATCTTTTGGACAGTTCTGGACAAAAGGCAAACTGGAAGAAGCATGTACAAGAGACCAGCTGCAGTTCAGGGCATCCACTCCCAAGACTTGTTGGTAGCATTGGCAAGAGAAGCATGCCAGCACCTGCCTGTTCTCCTGCGTTGCAGCCAGTGGGGTTACAAATTTTATGAATATCTGGGGGAAACTGTTAGGTATAGTCTGCAGTGTGTTTTGCTTAGGACCTGCTGACTGAGCCAATCTGCAGACACGCTTGTGGTGCCTGCCACAGGGACTGTCCTTAATGACTGGATGTGTGTCTTGGCCTGGGTGACAAGGTTGTAGGCTTCTTCATGTTGAGATCTTGACCTTGTGCCACCCTGGGGATTTATGTAGACCTTTGCTGATGTATTGTTAATGTGGATCATCACACTCCTGCCTCTGATCTGAGGGAGAAGTATCCTGAGTCCCAATTTGATAGCCCAAAGCTCCAGCCAGTTAATGGTTTGAGAGTCCTCCTCAGCTGTCCACATCCCTGAACAACTGCTGAGTTCAGATATGCCTAAAGCTCCAAACCTAACTTCTCTCTCCTGCCTTTCCCTTTTCGCTCCTGCTCCAGTCGGCCCATTTGGATTGACTCTCCAGACTCAGCCACACCCACTCAGGCTAGTGGAAAGTGTTACCTGTACATGTTGACCTCTAACAAAGACGCAGACCATGTATTTGCCTGGTTCCTCAGGGATGTAAGAAATGTGATATGTCCCGTCTTGGTTGTCACTTACGCTGGCCTTGATGACACTGTATGTAAGACAGAGAGGAAAGAATAATTGTTTTGCATGCAAAAAAAAACTTGGTTAAACTATTACAGATTTGTATAGATTGAGACTTTGACCCAGCGACTGATAGAAAGGAGATTTAATGAAGGAATTGCTTATTTTCAGAGCTCTCAAGTGGTGAGTGCTTAACTAGCCCTCAGCGTACTCCACAAGTGCTATTTTTGGACCCCTGATGATCTTCTTTCCAACTTCATGGACCAAAGAGCCAATCTAGATGTGATGGTGGCAGACCCATGTGTCAGAATCAGGTCATTGCTGACCTCTTATAAAGCAGAAATGAAGACAGGATTTGAAATGCACTACTGGTGAGTG
Organism: Rhineura floridana; assembly: GCF_030035675.1. Classification (NCBI taxonomy): domain Eukaryota; kingdom Metazoa; phylum Chordata; class Lepidosauria; order Squamata; family Rhineuridae; genus Rhineura; species Rhineura floridana. Next base: position 154,624,937 of record NC_084480.1, read on the forward strand.
GAGAATGCTATCCCCACCACCAGACCATCTTCCATGTCTGTTTCTTTCAAGATAAGGAAGTAGCCCATGCCAGGAGAAAGGCAGTTTTGGATGGAAACCCACCTTGGGAAAGGATTCAGCATTCCTTCCCTGTCTGCTCCTACTGAATTTTTAAATCAGCCCCCAATCCCCAATATGGATTTACAGGAATTTGGCACAATGTATGTTCAGTCATGTCACCACTGTAACTATTTTGACTTTAAGGCTACTACAAATGAGGTTAAAGGCCAGCATCCTTTTGGATTTTTAAGTGCAGTTAGAAGCCACCTCATTAACTGTACTGAGTCTCCTGTACACCGCTTAGAGATTACTGTAATTAAGCAGTATATAAATTGTCAAAATAAAAATAAATAAAATAAATAAACGGCATGATGTTTGGGAATTAATAGACTGGAATATAAATCAGATCCAGAATCCAGTAAATGTGATATATCTTCTGAGGCTGAAATACACTTGAGGAACACCTTATGCTTCTGAATACATGGGACATTTTGTATTTGGACCACAGTGCACTGAATTTTTTAAAAATATATTATTGTCACATTAAGAGGTCTGATGGACTGCTTTAGATACTTTGGTTGAAATATGTAAGTAGATTAAATGAATGAAAGTCTTAAGTGAAGAAATCTCACAAAGGAGAGTTTCCATCAGAAGCTGGACTTGCAAAACTAACCCAGTTTTATGGTTGCCATCTAGCTCTATGAGATTCAGTGAGCTGGTCATTAGAGACAGCTTACCTCAACAAATGACTCTACTCAAATGAGCAGCATAATATCAGAGGAGGAGACTCATGGAAGGTATGTAAACATGCCCACCACTAGTAAAGGATTCCTTTTGGAAAGATACAAAGAAAACACCTAATTTTTATTTATCTGGAGTCTTTACACCCCACCTACTAACCAGAGTTCTTGAACCAGCTTATAACATATTTAAAATACAATAAAATAGGCAAGAGTAATTAGGATGGGGTAGAGGTTTGTTCCCCCTTAGTTCTCAGATATTTCAGTTGCCACTGTGCAGCTGAATCTCTTAGCCTAGAAATGGCTGCTACAGCAACCACATGTGAGTCCCTCCTCATTGGCGGCTGCTGCCTGTCCGTATATTTAATACAAAGGACCATAAGTTCCTAAATTAATGCAAGCTGCAGTAAATCATCGTGCACCACGCATAGCCTTTCACTTGTGCTCTTAGATGCAATTCATTATTCTGGCTCACCAGTCACTGCATTGGACTCCCCATATGTAGCAATTCACCCCTTATCTTTTTTTGTGCTCAGGATCATGGTGTGGAAGAGCCTGTGGAAGAACTCTTAAAAGAAAATGTGAAACAGCCCAAAACAATCTACACTTTACACTTTACAGAATAGCTACCAACCAATCCTTCCTGTCTTTATGGAAAATGGACACCCGGATGGGCTCTCCTCCTCTATCCATCTGCTCATCTGATGTGTCCTTGCAGACCAGAGTAAAGTCAGCCGGCTCATTTTGATGAGTGCTGCAGAGATCTGAAAAACCAGAGCAGGCCAATTGGAAATAAAATGTGAAGGGTTCAGGCTCCCTTAAATGACTCTGCCCTTTCTTCCTTGCTACTATTTATATTAAGGAACTCTCTTCTAAAACAGTTAAATGCTTCGGCTTGTTTCTCTCTCGTCCATCAAATTCCTCTTCAAACCCCACCTTTTCTGGGAAACCTGTAGCTTAACCCGCTTAGTTCTTGCCTACTTAATCTAAGCCTAGCATACTTAACTGAACCAAATGCATATGTCCTCCCTGTTACCATCCCTTCCCTCCTTAGTCTTCTGCCATATATCAGACTTTAGACTGTAAGCCCCTGAGGGCTGGAGCTTGCTTTGTTTGTCACTCTGGAAAGCACCATGCAGACTGATGGAGCTAAATAAAACAATGAAGACTTTCTTTTTAACACTTTACCGCTACTTCCTTGATTTTCTATCCAGTTCTGACTTGTCTCTTAACACCCTCTGCCTCTTCCTTCAGTATCATGTCCACTGCGAATTTCAGTCGCTAGCCATAATTCAGTGGTGGGGAATCTGTGGCTCTCCAAATGCTTTTCGACAATACCTATCAGCCTCAGCCAGCATGGCCAATGGTCACAGATGATGGGAGTTGTAGTCCAGAAATAGGTGGAGGGCCACAGGTACCCCAACCCACCATAACTCAAATGTGTATTCTTAGTGACCAAGCAGAAGCAATTGGTCAGTGGAACTCTTTCTTGCAAACAGAGTGGGGGAGAAAAGAAAATAGTTCTATGCAATAACTTCTTTATTTACTTATTTATCTATTAATTTATAGACCGCTTACTGTAAAAAAATATTAATCTCAAATTGGTTTACAAATATCAAAACAATGGATGGTATCCAACAAAGTAGTTCTGGTAGTGCAGGACTTCTGGCTCCCTCTCCTCACATGCCCCTTAAATCTGTTTCGAGGGTTCCCCCCAACCCTCCAGAACAGAGTTGGGGAGAACACAATGGGTGTACAGGGAGAAAAGAGGGAGAAGTTCCACTGCGCAGTACTAACAGAACTACTTTGTTGGATACTGCCCTATAAAAAATACAATAAAACAAAATATATCCAGAAATATTCAAAATATCAAATTATTGAGCAGTAAGATTCAGAAAAGTCTGAATATGCCTAGACAAAAATATAAGCTTTCATCAAGCTGAGAAACATGCTATAGTTGGTGCCCCCTGAATAACTACATGGTGTTCCAATCCAGGTTATTGTATGTTGGTTTTAGCCATCTTCTGCCTGAAATCAGACGTGGCCTCATTCATTCATTCTCAAAATCATATCTAGATCGAATTATTACAATGTGCGCCATGGGGGCTGCCTTTGAAGTTTCTGGGAACTACAGCAGGTTTAGAGTGTCACCACCAGATTATTATCTGGGGATAGTGGATTAGATCATATTACTCTTGTACTATGTTGGCAGCCAGTTAGTTTCCAGGCTCAATTCAAAGTGTTGGGGTTGACCTTTAAAGCCCTAAACACCACTTAGAGTTTTATTTAAATATAAGCAGTATATAAATGGACTAAATAAATAAAATAAACCAGGGCTGGGGAACCTGTAACCCTCCAGATATTGTTGGACTCCAGTTTCCCATCTGCCCCAGCCAGCATGGCCAATGGTCAGCGACAATGAGAACTAGAGGATCACATATTCACCACCACTGCCCTAAATGGTGATATTCTGGGACCAAGTTACTTTAAGAAAGTCTCCTTCCATATGAAGCTGCCCAAACGCTAAGATCTGCATCGGTGGCCATGCTTTGTGTTCGTTTGTCAGAGGTGTGACAGGAGGACATGAGGGACAGGGTCTTTTCTATTGTGGTGTCAAGACTCTGGAATATCTCCAAGGAAGGTCTGCAACATTTCAAAAGGACTTTGTCTCTTTTTATTGAAGTTTTCTAATAGTTTGTTTTATTTACTGGTTTTTATATTAGATTGCATTACTGTTCTTTTAAATTGATATCTGCTTGAATTATCTTTTAGACGGAAGAGTGGGGTAAAAATATTTAGAAATAAATATAAGCAATATTCAAAGAAAAAAGACTCACAGAATTGTCTCTCAATTGAGCCCGGTCTATGTATATATACAGGATTACTGTTGCAAGATGGCAGACAAACCATGTATACTAATAGGATGCTCCTGCTTCTGGAGTGCTGTAAAGCAAATTGACTGGAAGAAGCTCTCCAAGGCTTCCAGCGGGGGATTTTCCCAGACCTGCTACGACTCAAATTGCTTTACCTGGGAACTGAACTGTAGATGCTGTGTGCGCAAAACAGGTGCTCTGCCACTGAGCTGCATGCTGCATTTAAACAGGCACATGTAAATACATACTTGGTTTGACAGCCTACCTACAGTGAGGCTGGTACAAATGATCCTCTTACCTGCTCCTTGCAGGACACACTTGGTTGGATCAGCTGCTTTATTGAGAATGGTCCCAAAGATCTCATAGCCATGGTACAGGCCAGCCTTCTTTTGAGGAGAGAAATGGATCTTGTCATCGGCAACAGGGTGGATATTGTAGTTCACATTGTTTAGTTTGTTCAGCCGGTTCTCCACCACCCGTTTGGTAAGGAGGATCTCAAGGTCTGAGCCATTAGTGAGCAAATGCTCAGTAAATTCCACTCCTGTTTGCATATCCAGGAGGAGCTGAAGCAGCTGTGCTTTCTGCAAATGAAGCAGATTATCCTTTTGGACCTTCAGCTCTTCCAGAAACTTTAGCAGCCTGTCCCGATGCTCTTCAATGGCTTTCACATATCCATCTGCAAAAGTGCAGATCTCTTGAGCCACTGCCTCTACGTGGGTGCTGCAGGTGCTGCTAACCTCTTCAATTTGGCCAAGTGCCCCTTCCAGAGTTCTCATATTCAGCTGAGTGATCTTCAGGAGCTCCCGAATGGATTCTCCATGTTTATGGATAACGTTGCTAGTGAAATTGCAGGGATGCTGCCGGTGTTCACCCACCACGCATTCCTGGCACACTGACAAGTCACACTGCTCGCAAAAGAGCTTCAGCTCCTCTGCAGGGTGGGAAGGGCACTGGATGGGCTTCTCAGTGCGGGTGTAACTCTTCAAGTCCAAGTCAAGCTCCACAACTACATGGGAAGATGTTTTCTTCTGCCTCCTGAAAGTGTAAGATGCAAAGGTCAGCGTAATCTGTGTAGCCTAGAAAGCAGCATCCACAAGCAGAAAAATGACCATTCCTAGCCAGTCACTCTTATGCTGGGAATAGGAACCCAGATTATAGAGAGGTCAGTGTGCCTTGCATTCTCTCATTCCTTCACATATAAAAACACCCTGCATGTTAATTTAAACCATTCCCACTTACGTGCATGTTTACTACATGCAGGGAGCAAGTAAAAAGAACAGGGAGCTCTGAAACAAAACCTTCAGTACATAATTTCTAAAAAACAATTCATTCAGCATTTTACTACTGAAGCCACTCTAACACGAAAAGGTAGAAGAACTGAAAGCTGTGAAATTTTCATATATGGAGACCGAGCATTGAAATGTGGTAAAAATTAGATAACTTATTGCGTACAAAATCCAAACTAGTTGTGATGTTTGTCACATGGGTTATCTCTACCATGCATGATTTACATATATATATATATATATAAAATAGCCGGCATGGCATTTGGGGAGTTGGATCTGGACTGTGGCATAAGGGTTAGAGGGGCTTTCACCTGTTCCCACACCACAGCCCTGATCCCTCCCCTGCAACCCTGCTATTCACAACAGAAGGAAAGCTCACATTGGTGCCAATGATACCAGGCAGAGGGTAGAAGTAGGATGTCCTGACCACCACTTTTCTCTGATGCCCTGGCACAGTACCGCTGAAAATATAAAACAGTGGGCAGCTCACAGCCATCCAGTACATAAGATAAAACTTGGGCTGTGGAGAGCTAGAGAGTTGGGTGAGCCCAGAAGCACCCTTGAGCCCTTGGCAACTGCTCAACCATTCTGGGTGCTAATACCAGGCCTGATTAGCTGCCTAGGTGGGAGTCTGCTGAAGAAGCACATCTAAACTGCTCTCAGCAATTCAAAGGAAGAGAATGATAAGTAAAAGTATTTAAAATGTGAAATTTCCAAAAATAATAGATATTTTCAGCTAATATGCTGTATTTTCTGTGCAAAGCTCTCATAAGGCTCAAATAAGACAATATACTGGAAATGTATTAACAGATTCCCAATTCCTATTATTATTGGGCTGCTACTTTCACCTGAGGAATGGCAGAGAGAAGGGGGCAGCTTAACCCTTTTCCATCCTGCCTTTTGTCTGCTCGAAAGTTCCCTCTCCAAGCTTCTTTTCTAGCTGCAGTGTGAAAGATATAGGGATCCTGTATCATTTTACCTACAGGTGGAAAAGCAGCTGAAGTAGAAAAATGACAGGGAGGGGAAAGGTTACGCAGCTTCTGCCCCATCTTGCACCTTTTTCATTGCAATCACTGCCTCCAATTCTGTTTTTCAGTTTTAAAAAAAGAAAACGGAAACTGTTCACCTGTTTTTGGTATATTATTTAATGTGATGACTACAAGGGCAGGAAATGCAGAAAGGTACCGCATAATTATGAAGGGGAACTATATAAGTATTTTATGCTGGAACTGTTTGGGCAAAACACTTACTTGTGAGCTTGGCAGCAAAACTGGCAAAGGCAGATCCTGCAGGCCTGACAGTGCTTCACAGCTTCCCCATCAACACAGAGGTCACATGCCAAGCTGAGGCCTTTGCCCTGCAAGGTCTCCAACAGCACCTCATTGAGAGCCATGTGATCAGTGGTCAAGTCTTTTATCCCTCCTGATGGCAAATCCACTTCAGCATCACAGGCAGGACAGAGGATGCTGAGCAGTAGCGGTGGCTGACGCCGTCGGCAACCCTGGAGACAAGGACCATCTGAACTAGAGTCTGAGTCTTCACCTGGTAAGCCCAGATCGGAAAAGGGCTCCAGCTGTTCAAGGCATGCTGCACAAAAGGTGTGTAAACAGGGTAGTATTTTGGGGGCAGAAAAAAGCTCTGTGCAAAGTGGGCACTTGCTTCTGGAACATTCCTTTGTTTCAGGAAGGGCTTTGGCCATGCTATTCATCTCTTCTTGTAACTCCTGAATGTTAGACATTTCCTGAAAGGCAAAGAGCAATCTGTTCTTTCTAAATAAGTAAATAAATAAATAACATACAATTAGAAAATGGTCAGTCTCTTTAAAAACATGAGAGGAAAGGACAAATAAAGTATTCTCCCACTCAAAAGGAAAAGCCCCCAAATGGCCCATATCATTCCACTGTGTATCCTTCACCCCAAATCATCCAAAATATTTAGAAAACAATCATACTAATCATTAATAATACTTTCAATGGGCTATTCGTATGATCTTGCAAGGGGATTAGACAAATTCAAGGAGAATAAGGCTACCAGCTATGATAGCTGCATTCTACCTCCACTGAAGCGAGGCAGTTTGCCTGTAAATAACAGTTTCTGGGAGTCACCAGAGGGGAGTGCTCTTGCACTCAGGTCCTACTTGAAAGCTTCCCACAGGCACCTGGCTGGCCACTGTAAGAACAGGATACTGGACTACGTGGGCTAGTGGCCTTATCTGGCAGGTTTCAACTTGTTCTTTTTTATTTTCACACACTAGCAGATACTAGAAGTGGCTGCAAAAAGACACTGGGGACCAGTTTTGGCATTGGCACAAGCTACTAAGAATCCTTTGCAAAGCAAGTGCTGGAAGAATAACTGTGGCGTGCAAATAACCAGTGGTCCATGTGATGTCTTTATATGTTAAAAACTGTAAATATGGTAAGTGTGGGTTTATATAGGGATATATGGTAAGTGAATTGAGTAAGAGGGGGGAGTACATGGGCTAGAATGCGGGAGAATGTTGGATGATGATTGGCTGAGTGTTTTGAATGGCTGAAGGTATAAATGAGAGGATGACAGTTCTGTTTTGGGGGGGAGTTGAGAGGAGAGTGATTGGAAAGGAGTTGAAGTGGGAGGCAGTTGGGACTGAGTTGACAGAGTTCTGAGGGAGGGTTGGATTATATTTGGCTGATATTTAGACAGTATATATATGACAGAAACATAAAGAGTGACACTATATGAAACCATACGCTTGTTAAACATTCCTAAAGTAATCTTGTTATTTCCTGGTGTTATCAAATAAATACTTTTATTGGTTTACCAAAAGCCTGATCCTTGGCTGGGAATACACAGACCAGAAGGAAGGGCAGGGTAATTACCAAGGCTGAAGGGAAACTGTATCATATGGTGGCAGCAGTGAAGGGAGATATTGTAACAACGTCAAGTATCCAGAGCAACCCAGGATTATATGCTTTATAGACAAAGATACAAGGGGGTTGTGGATAGCAAGGGCACCCAGACACAAAGTAACAAGCTATAGAGAGACAGAGGCAAAGTCTCTAGCAGTATTGTTTACAGGGAGTGGCTGGTGGTGCTGCCTAGCAGTGGGATCTTGAGAGATCTGTACTAGATAAAATGACGATCCTGACTGGTGGTGTCCTGAGGTGGTGCCTAGTGAAAGGCAGTAGCCACAAGCAGGTGGGAACCTGACAGGTGGAGCCAAAGGTGGGATCGTCACAGTCCACCTAACACTTACTCTGTGGATTGGGCTGGAGGCCCTTTGTTCAGTTAGCTTTCTATTTGGTGCTGAATTATCTGTGCCCCCTACTTGGTGCTCCAGGGATTTGTGGGTTCCACACAGTGAAGTCTGTGGGTGAAGAGAACATGACATTTTTAGAGTATTAGGGTGACAGTCAAAGTGCCCTTGCTGTGTTCAGTTCAAATGTACTTATTCCAGGACGCTGAAGTTGGTTCCTAGTTCCCAGTTCCCAGTTCCTTATTTGCTTGAAAGTTCAAAACACTAAAAAAGAAGAAAAGTTGACAGCTACAGAAACTTCAAGCCAAAGTTAATATGTCTCTGAACCCCAAAATATATGTTGGGGTACCGCATATGATATATTGCTGTGATTGGGGGACTCTCCCTATCAAGAATAACAATAAATATATTCAATCCAAACCATCAGGCTTCTGAAATGGTCATAAATGCATAATGATGTCATAAAATCATAAATAATAAGAAATGGAGGGTGCCCACCCCAACATCTGCTCTGGGACAGGACAAATCATACACCCCAGGAAAGGGGAGGGTGTTTTCTACGAGGTGCCAGTGTGTCCTGCCTGGCCCAGAGGTTTTGCTGGGTGCAGGGCATGGATGAGGGCATCTACAAAAAACCAAAATAGACAAAAACCCACAGAAAAAAATAAGTAACGGGGGGTGCCCCCCCCAAAATCTGCTCCGGGCCAGGACAAATCATACACCTCAGGAAAGGGGAGGGTGTCCTCTATGAGATGGACATGCATCCTGCCTGGCCCAGGGCATCTGCTGGATGCAGGGCACGGATAAGGGCATCTACGCACAACCAAATTAGACAAAAACATGCAGAAAAAAATAGGTAACTGGGGGTGCCCACCCCACAATCTGCTCTGGGTCAGGACAAATCACACACCCCAGGAAAGGGGCGGGTGTCCTCTACAAGATGCCTGTGCTTCCCACATGGACCCCAGCTTCTGCTAAGCACAGGGCATGAATTAAGTGCATCTATGCTCAACCAAAATAGACAAAAACATGCATAAAGAAATAAGTAAGTAGGGGTACCTGCCCCATAATCTGCTTCGGGCCAGGACAAATCATACACCTCAGGAAAGAGGAGGGTGTCCTCTACAGGATGCCAGTGATTCCTGTCTGGCCCAGAGCTTCTGCTGGGCGCAGGCCACGGATAAGTGCATCTACATAAAACCAAAAGAGAAAAAAGCATGCAGGAAAAAAATGAGCAACTGGGGTGCCCACCCCACAGTCTGCTCCAGGCCAGGACAAACCATACACCCCAGGAAAGGGGACGGTGTCTTCTACGAGGTGCCAGTGCATCCCACCTGGCTCAGAGATATTGCTGGGCGCAGGGCACGGATGAGGGCCAAAATGGACAAAAAGATGCAGAAAAAATAAGCAACTGGGGGTGCGCACCCCACAATCTGCTCTGGGCCAGGACAAACCATACACCCCAGAAAAAGGGAGGGTTTCCTCTATGAGATGCCAGTGATTCCTGTCTGGCCCAGAGCTTCTGCTGAATGCAGGGCATGAATGAGGGTATCTATGCACAACCAAAACGGACAAAAAGATGCAGAAAAAACAAGTATCCGGGGGTGTTCACCACAAAATCTTCTCTGGGCCAAGACAAAACACCCCAGAAAATGAAAGGGTGTCTCCTATGATACTCCAGTGGTTACGGCCAGTGTTTATGATCTATGTGGAATTTTTAATGTTTAATTTTTGCATTGGTCTTATTATTATTTTAAAAAGCCATTGATGGTGACAGAAGGACCCATGGGAGGGTCAACAAACAGTGATTTCTCGAAGAAGATGTAATTTAATAGATGACATAGATGCATGGATGGCATCTCATAGAACACACTCTCCCAGATGCATGGAAGTATTATTTGTGGTGCCCCAAATCATCTTTTAGGATGGGCACACCAGTTTCTTATTTTCTTTCCTCTACATATTCACTATTTTTCAAATACATATATGCCCTTGTCTGTTCAATACATACAAAAGAAGCTATGAACTGGGTGGGAACTCTCTCCCACATGCATGGATGTATGACTTGTAGTTCCCAAAGCATGTTTTGGTGTGGGAACCCATAATTCCTTATACATGTTCTACATTGCTTGTTGTGCATAGATACACATATCCATTTCTTGTTTCCACAAGAAAATCCATGCCAGGCAGCATGCAGTGGCATCTCGTTGAGGACACTCTCCCTTTTTCTCAGGGATGTTACATGGCCCACAACAGATTTTGGAGTTGTCACCCCAAATTACATATTTTTCTCTACTTACTCTTCATTATTTTAGTTCTGCATAAATGCCCTTATGAGTACCCTGCGCCAAGCAGACACTATGGGCAGGGTGTGAAGTACTGGCATCTTGTAGAGGACACCCTCTCCCTTCCCAGAATGTATGAATTGTCCTGGCCCAGAGCAGATTGTTGGGTGGGCATCCCCAGTTAACTTATTTCCCCCCCTGCATATTTTTGTCCATTTTGGTTGTGCATAGATGCCCTTATCCGTGCCATGCGCCCAGCAAAAGCTCTGGGCCAGGCGGGACGCACTGGGACCTCATAGAAGACATCCTCCCCTTTCCTGGGTTGTATGGTTTGTCCTGGCTCAGAGCAGAATGTGGGGTGGGCACCCCCAGTTACTTATTTTTTTCAGCATATTTTTGTCCATTTTGGTTTTACATACATGCACTTACCTGTGCCCTGTGCCCAACAGATGCTCTGGGCCAGGCAGGAAGTACTGGCATATCATAGAGGACACCCTCTTTTTTCCTGGGGTGTATGATTTGTCCTGGCCCAAAGCAGATTGTGGGGTGGGCACCCCCTGTTACTTATTTTTTTCTGCGTATTTTGGTCTATTTTGGTTGTGCATAGATGCCCTTATCCATGCCCTGTGCCCAGGAGATGCCCTGGTTCAGGTGGGACGCACTGGCATCTTACAGAGAACACCCTCCCCTTTCCTGGGGTGTATGATTTGTCCTGGTACAGGGCAGTTTGTGAGGCGGGCACCCCCAGTTACTTATTTTTTTCTGCTTTCTTTTTTCTCTTTTGGTTTTGTGTAGATGCCGTCACCCATGCCCTGAACCCAGCAGAAGCTGTGGGCCAGACAGGAAGCAGTGGCATCTCGCAGAGGACACCCCCCCCTTTCCTGGGGTATATGATTGTCCTGGCCCAGCAAAGATGTTGGGGTGGGCACCCTCAGTTACTTATTTTTTATGATTTTATGACATCATTATGCATTTATGACCATTTTAGAAGCCTGATGATTTTGATTGAATAAATGTATTGTTATTCTTGATGGGGAGAGTCCCCCAATCACAGCGATATATCATATCATACCCCAACATATATTCTGGGGCTCAGGGACATGCTAGCTTTGGCTTGAAGTTGCTGTAGCTGTCAACTTTTCTTCTTTTTTAGTGTTTTGAACTTTCAAGCAAATAAGGAACTGGGAAATGGGAACTAGGAACCAACTTCATCATCGTACTTATTCCTGCCTACAATGAAGCTGGTGATGGTGGTGGAGGAGGAATGGTTCTGCACACCGTAAACAGATGACCATGGGGAGTCAGAAAGGACCAACTCTCTTATGATCCCGCCCTCCTCAACTATTGTTTCAGAGGTCTACAGGGAAGGGCCATGAACTGGCAAAACTGGGTCCCACTGTCTATATTTGCTAACTTAGAGCTTGGAAAAGTTACTTTTTTAAAACTACAACTCCCATGAGCCCCAGCCAACATGGCCACTGGATTGGGCTGGTGGGAGTTGTAGTTCAAAAAAGTAACTTTTCCAAGCTCTGCTTAGAATAACCCTTCATATGCATCATATGGAAATGAACTCTAGTCCATGAAAACCTATGCCATAATGTCCGAAAGGAGGCAGAAAACGTTCCATATGATTCTTTAATTATTTCATAAAGTTGCACTGCAGAATGGTTTTTACCGTTGTTACTGCTGAGAACCATATACACTTTTGCAGCCCTGTCTCCGAGTCATATTTCAACATTTGAATCCTATCTGGGGGACAGAGAAAGGCAGAGAGAAGGTCGCGGAGGACACCCTTCCTACCATTGGACAAATTCAGCCGGGCCCGATCAACCAAATCCAAAAACCTCAAGGCCCTGCCCCCACCCAACCAGGGCCCTGCCCTCTCTCTTGGGAGCGAATCAGTCGGTTCTCTCTCGCTTCCCCCACCCCGCGAAATGCAGCGAGATCACTTCTTGCCGCGCGTGCACAACCGCTTTGTGTGTGTTGCTAACTAGCAGAAGCAGATCCTCGAGGCTGAGGGATATATAGTTTCCATTGTTTCGCTGCCTTCTCCCGAGAACCATCCCAACCCCCGGCAGGCCAAGCGACTTACCTCGATGCGTTGCGTACGCCTCTTGGAGAGGTCGCAGGGCCGTCTCCTGTCCCTTTTTCTTCCTTCCCGGGCCTCGCTCAAGAGACGTTCACTTGCTTATGCACAGAACGCGCTCGGCCGAAGCAGCTGCGCTCTGCTTTGCGTACGGCAAGGAGCGCCTTGGCAACGCGGCGGCACTGCCGCCAGAGATCTGGGGTCTCTGGAGACCGCGGTAGAGGCACCGGCAACACACCGGCAGAACCGGGGCTGTATCTAACAGTGCGGGAGCTGCGGGGTGGGGTGTGCGCTCAGATTTAGTATAGCGCGAAGGGGCCCGTCGCTAGCAGTTTTCTGGTGGGGCGCATCAGGTTACACCAGGCGTGGGTGCGTAAATGAAGCAATGCAAAATAGCCAGAACTTGATATAGGTGGCCTAATACATCCTTAAGAACATAAGAATAGCCTGCTGGATCAGGCCAGTGGCCCATCTAGTCCAGCATCCTGTTCTCACAGTGGCCAACCAGGTGCCTGGGGGAAGCCCGCAAGCAGGACCCGAGTGCAAGAACACTCTCCCCTCCTGAGGCTTCCGGCAACTGGTTTTCTGAAGCATGCTGCCTCTGACTAGGCTGGCAGAGCACAGCCATCATGGCTAGTAGCCATTGATAGCCCTGTCCTCCATGAATTTGTCTAATCCTCTTTTAAGGCCATCCAAGCTGGTGGCCATTACTGCATCTTGTGGGAGCAAATTCCATAGTTTAACTATGCGCTGAGTAAAGAAGTACTTCCTTTTGTCTGTCCTGAATCTTCCAATATTCAGCTTCTTTGAATGTCCACGAGTTCTAGTATTATGAGAGAGGGAGAAGAACTTTTCTCTATCCACTTTCTCAATGCCATGCATAATTTTATACACTTCTATCATGTCTCCTCTGACCCGCCTTTTCTCTAAACTAAAAACCCCCAAATGCTGCAACCTTTCCTCGTAAGGGAGTCGCTCCATCCCCTTGATCATTCTGGTTGCCCTCTTCTGAACCTTTTCCAACTCTATAATATCCTTTTTGAGATGAGGCGACCAGAACTGTACACAGTATTCCAAATGCGGCCGCACCATAGATTTATACAACGGCATTATGATATCGGCTGTTTTATTTTCAATACCTTTCCTAATTATCGCTAGCATGGAATTTACCTTTTTCACAGCTGCCGCACACTGGGTCGACATTTTCATCGTGCTGTCCACTACAACCCCGAGGTCTCTCTCCTGGTCGGTCACCGCCAGTTCAGACCCCATGAGCGTATATGTGAAATTAAGATTTTTTGCTCCAATATGCATAATTTTACACTTGTTTATATTGAATTGCATTTGCCATTTTTCTGCCCATTCACTCAGTTTGGAGAGGTCTTTTTGGAGCTCTTCGCAATCCCTTTTTGTTTTAACAACCCTGAACAATTTAGTGTCTTCAGCAAACTTGGCCACTTCACTGCTCACTCCTAGTTCTAGGTCATTAATGAACAAGTTGAAAAGTACAGGTCCCAATACCGATCCTTGAGGGACTCCACTTTCTACAGCCCTCCATTGGGAGAACTGTCCGTTTATTCCTACTCTCTGCTTTCTGCTTCTTAACCAATTCCTTATCCACAAGAGGACCTCTCCTCTTATTCCATGACTGCTAAGCTTCCTCAGAAGCCTTTGGTGAGGTACCTTGTCAAACGCTTTTTGAAAGTCTAAGTACACTATGTCCAATGATCACCTCTATCTATATGCTTGTTGACACTCTCAAAGAATTCTAACAGGTTACTGAGACAGGACTTTCCCTTGCAGAAGCCATGCTGGCTCTGCTTCAGCAAGGCTTGTTCTTCTATGTGCTTAGTTAATCTAGCTTTAATAATACTTTCTACAAGTTTTCCAGGGACAGAAGTTAAGCTAACTGGCCTGTAATTTCCGGGATCCCCTCTGGATCCCTTTTTGAAGATTGGCGTTACATTTGCCACTTTCCAGTCCTCAGGCACGGAGGAGGACCCAAGGGACAAGTTACATATTTTAGTTAGCAGATCAGCAATTTCACATTTGAGTTCTTTGAGAACTCTCGGGTGGATGCCATCCGGGCCTGGTGATTTGTCAGTTTTTATATTGTCCATTAAGCCTAGAACTTCCTTTCTCGTTACCACTATTTGTCTCAGTTCCTCAGAATCCCTTCCTGCAAATGTTAGTTCAGGTTCAGGGATCTGCCCTATATCTTCCACTGTGAAGACAGATGCAAAGAATTCATTTAGCTTCTCTGCAATCTCCTTATCGTTCTTTAGTACACCTTTGACTCCCTTATCATCCAAGGGTCCAATCGTCTCCCTAGATGGTCTCCTGCTTTGAATGTATTTATAGAATTTTTTGTTGTTGGTTTTTATGTTCTTAGCAATGTGCTCCTCAAATTCTTTTTTAGCATCCCTTATTGTCTTCTTGCATTTCTTTTGCCAGAGTTTGTGTTCTTTTTTATTTTCTTCATTCGGACAAGACTTCCATTTTCTGAAGGAAGACTTTTTGCCTCTAAGAGCTTCCTTGACTTTGCTCGTTAACCATGCTGGCATCTTCTTGGCCCTGGCGGTACCTTTTCTGATCTGCGGTATGCACTCCAGTTGAGCTTCTAATATAGTGTTTTTAAACAACTTCCAAGCATTTTCGAGTGATGTGACCCTCTGGACTTTGTTTTTCAGCTTTCTTTTTACCAATCCCCTCATTTTTGTGAAGTTTCCTCTTTTGAAGTCAAATGTGACCGTGTTGGATTTTCGTGGCAATTGGCCAGTTACATGTATGTTTAATTTAATAGCACTGTGGTCACTGCTCCCAATCGGTTCAACAACACTTACATCTCGCACCAGGTCCCGGTCCCCACTGAGGATTAAGTCCAGGGTTGCCGTCCCTCTGGTCGGTTCCATGACCAACTGGTCTAGGGAATAGTCATTTAGAATATCTAGAAACTTTGCTTCTTTGTCATGACTGGAACACATATGCAGCCAGTCTATGTCCGGGTAGTTGAAGTCACCCATTACTACCACATTTCCTAGTTTGGATGCTTCCTCAATTTCATATCTCATCTCAAGGTCTCCCTGAGCATTTTGATCAGGGGGACGATAGATCGTTCCCAGTATTAAGTCCCTCCTGGGGCATGGTATCACCACCCACAACGATTCTGTGGAGGAGTCTGCCTCTTTTGGGGTTTCGAGCTTGCTGGATTCAATGCCTTCTTTCACGTATAGAGCGACTCCGCCACCAATACGTCCTTCCCTGTCCTTCCGATATAGTTTATATCCAGGGATAACCGTATCCCACTGGTTTTCTCCATTCCACCAGGTCTCCGTTATGCTCACTATATCAATGCTCTCCTCTAAGACCAAGCACTCCAGTTCTCCCATCTTGGTTCACAGGCTTCTAGCATTAGCGTACAGGCACTTGTAAGCAGTGTCTCTCTTCAAGTGTCTTTGGCACTTGTGGTTAGGCCTGTGGTAATTTTGCTCTTCTGAATTTATATGCTGTGCCCCTGCTCTCACAATGCCTACTTCTAGGCCTACCCCTTTTAAAATGTCATCATTTCTTTGGTTTTTATCCCAGGGGGGAGGTTTATTCCGAACCGGACCTTTCTCAGCTCCTGTCGGGTTTCCCCCCTCAGTCAGTTTAAAAGCTGCTCTGCTACCTTTTTAATTTTAAGTGCCAGCAGTCTGGTTCCATACTGGTTCAAGTGGAGCCCGTCCCTTTTGTACAGGCCCGGCTTGTCCCAAAATGTTCCCCAGTGCCTAACAAATCCAAACCCTTCCACCCGACACCATCGTCTCATCCACGCATTGAGACTGCGAAGCTGGGCCTGTCTGGCTGGTCCTGCGCGTGGAACCGGTAGCATTTCAGAGAAAGCCACCTTGGAGGTCCTGGCTTTCAGCATCCTACCTAGCAACCTAAATTTTGCTTCCAGGACCTCACGGCTGCATTTCCCCATGTCGATGGTGCCAACGTGCACCACGACCACTGACTCCTCCCCAGCACTGTCTACCAAACTATCTAAACGACGGGCGATATCTGCAACCTTCGCACCAGGCAGGCAAAACACCTTGCGGTCTACACGCCCATCACACACCCCACTGTCTATGTTCCTAATGATCGAATCACCCACTACAAGGATCCCTCCAGCCCCTGGAGATATATCCTCAGCACAAGAGGATAGCTGCTCATCCCCCAAGGAATGGGTCCCTTCTAAGGGATCGTTTCCCTCTTCCTCAGCTGGATGCTCTCCTTCCCCGAGACCATCGTTGTCCATGATAGCAGGAGAGCTATTATCGTTGGAGTGGGACACAGCTATAACGTCCCTGAAGGCCTCCTCCACACACCTCTCTGCCTCTCTCAGCTTTTCCAGGTCCGCCACCTTGGCCTCAAGGAAATGAAGTCGTTCCCGGAGAGCCAGGAGCTCATTGCACCGAGAGCACACCCACGACTTCTGTCCAACAGGCAGATAGTCGTACATGCTGCAGGCGGTGCAAAACACTGGAAAGCCCCCACATCCCTGCTGGCTTCTTACCTGCATAGTTTTGTTTAAGGTTTATTATGTCAATGGGTTGGAGACTGCAGTTTAGTTGAGGTCAGGGAACAGACGGGCAGAGTGGGGGGCCCTGGCCTCCTCGCCCTGCTGCCGAACTCGCTCTGCTGCTTAACTCGCCTTGACGCTTTGTCAGCTGGGGCCTTGACGCTTCGTCAGCTGGGGCTCCCTCTAGCTCGTGGAGCAGGCTCCTTAACGTTATTTATTTGTATTAAAGATTAATAAAATTAGTATAATAAAAATTTAAAAGCTCCCCAATACTTGTCAGTGTTCCCAGTGCTCTTTCGTTGTGTATTTTACAGACTTGTAGGCTACTTCTCCACAAATGGGCCTTCAAGGGGTTTTCTATACATGGCTGAATAAAGTTATTTACAATATTGAAAGAGGGCCGGCAGCTACGCGCTCCTGCAGCGGCCTGAGAGAGCCCGCTGCTGACGTCCACGCCGGTCCCCCCCAGTTTCTGTTTTGTTTTTCCGGCGCTCAGCACTACACCGCCAACACTTACATTTCCCACAATGCCTTGGAGCGACGGAACATGTACTGTGGGCATTAGTGACTTAGGACAATAGGAGAGGGAAACTCAAAAACTCCGAAAGGGCAAGGGACCAGATCTGAGGTAGATAACGCAGAAAACCTGTCACATTCAAGATTTAACAACCTTTGTTGGATGATCAGGTGGAAGGGATATTGAAGAGACAAAGTGATAAATTAACCTTCCATTTGAACACTGTTATGGGTGTTACATTTAAGTAATTTAGAATTACTATACAAATTGCACATTTCAGCCTTTATGCTGTACAGTCTTGGTGCTCTTGTAATATCTTTGCGGAGGCAGAAGAGCAGAGACCAGTGTAAATCACCGAAAACTGTTTTGGTGACCTACACTGGACTCTGCCTCTACAAAGAAGAAATGCCAACTCTGTGTGTGTGTGTGCGCGTGTGCGTGCGTGCGTGCGTGCACGCGCGTGCTCTTGGCAGACAACAAAATCAGGTGAAGCTGTGCCCAACACAACTCTGGCAAGTAAAGCATCACCTGCAACGTTTTAAAAATTCTTGTATTGCTTAATTATCATTGTTGTTAGTGCTTTATGCAGAAAGGCAGGAGATAAACTGAATGAATAAATAAATAATCTTTCCTGGATGCCATGTGCTTGTCTATCCAGTGGGGATTCAATCTTGTTTATCTAATCTTTCTCCAAGCACTGCCTATTTTCTTTGTAGTTTTTCTACATCAGCCTCTCCTGAAATAGTCTCATTGCTCCAGTACACTTGGGCACAGGAAGCTGGTCAATTTGTCTAGGTAATCTGGCTGAGGTGTGTTGGCTCACAGAAAGGTGCTTTCTGCAGAGAACTGAATGGGACAGTGGCTCCCCTGCCCATGCACAGACAATGGAATACATTGGCCAGGGACAGAGAATGCCAGTGTTCCTCTCACAGTAGCTAGAATTTTCCATGTTGGGCATGAATCTGTCATTTGCAAAAATGGGGCTACACATTGAAAGAGAACTAATAGAGAGCTAAACAGGTGCACATTAAATATCTCCTGATGGTGGTGGTGGTTTTTATTGTTTCAATGTGGCCACTGGGAACTTTGAATTTGATTACAGCACAGGTGCATTTGGAGACGGTGCCTAACCTTTTGTCCATGGGCCATTTTTCTAGTCAAAACTGCTACGACCCGTCAGCTTTTCTCCTTGTAGGGGAAAATATTGGCACCACTTATTTTCTGTCACTATGGTTAAAAAAGCAGTTTGGGAAAGGTGATTCTCCTTTCCCCCCGTTAAGACAAATGACATGAAGGACAGGGTTTGGCACCTCCATTCCCTTCCCCACACCTTCCCAATTTAGAGAGCAGTCATCCATGGCTACCTTCCTTATGTCTACTTCACTACACAGCAAAGTTAACATTGTTGCCAACTGACCAAGAAGATGGCCGGAGGAGAAATTGCCCCTACCTAGAGTGTATATGTTTATTTGCATTAAAACCATGTGTTTACTAATTTGTACTTTTCAGGACAAATGAACAAGAAATTCTTGACCAAGGAGATGGAGCCCGTTTCCAGCTTTATAGACTGATGCTCTAGAAAGCTAGACCAAAGTAAGCAATAAGAACATACACAAGCTCAAATACAGGAAGAGACAAACACCTCTGTTCAAGTGGTGTGTAGCTTATTACTTGTCCTCCTGGAATTAGATACGTTATGCTGGGGAAACAGAAGCAAGGAAGCTCAGTAATGCAGTTTTTAGGAGGAGTCACTGCCATTGGGCAGTCAGTCCTTGGTGGCAGCGGTGGCACCCACAGGTGTGGAACCCTAGAGCTTGGCAGGAGGGCAGGAAGTCTGATCCAAAGCTCCCTATCTCTTGCTTTGTGGAAAGATGGCTTCCCTTTTAATCCTCATCTATCCCTCGCTCCTCGCATTGCTTATATGTCATGTTGGTAAGTGGCAGAAAACAGGATACTCTCTTGTCTTCCTCTACCTAAATTACTAAGTTTCTTTTAAAAGATGAAAGATGCCTTCATTCATTAGTATTTTAGCTAGTAGGATTGTAATGATTTTATATATTAAAAACTCAGTACAATGCTGTACTCTTGTCAAAGTTCCATACTAGGCTGGATATAATTGTAAGCAACAGCGATTAACTGAGATTCAATAATAAAGTTTTTTTTAACAAAATACTCAGATGGCAAAAGGCCAAAAATTGTCATAATCATAAAAAGTTACTTGTAGCTATCAAATGTGTAAATGTTACAGTTCAATCTTTAAAAACAAAAAATCATGCCTAGCATTGCTCGTTTCCAAACCTCTGCAGTGGACCAGTTCTCTTTAACAGCATAAACACGCCACTTGCATTCGTGACATTCTTCATGTTGGAAAAACAATGTGCTACTCAGTCTAAGCTTTAGTGTAAGTGGCAGAAGGGACTCTGTTAAATGGGAAGCAGGTAGCTCAGTTCCACTGTTCACAATATGATAGCAAAATACAGTAGGAAGGCAAGGGCTTAGTTACAGGGTTGGGTACAATAACAATAGCTAGTATTTATAGTGGGGTGTGACTGTGTAACGTTCATAGCACTTCACATATGTTATGTTGATGTAATTCTTACAATACCCTGTAAGATGGGTCAGTGACAGAAAATCAGTGGCTTCTTAATTCAATCAGCAGTGTAGCTGTGCTATCAGAGTACTAAGTGGCTGTTCCATTTCATAGATTCATCGATGACTGAATTCAGGGTACGTCCATTCGACAATATTTCTCTGCCCTGCCAGTTCTCCTTTGTGGATGGCACGGATGGCTTGTCATTTACTTGGGAGAGGGAAGATATTAAGGAAGAACATGAAGTAGAAGATAAAGAATTTTACAAATTTTTTGTGGGACTTCAGGATTTTTACCAATTTTATCCAAAGCTGATCTACAGCTTTAGCAACAACGAAGAACAACTGGAGGAGCGAAATTCACTCTATGAGGGGAGAGTCTGGGTAGACGAGGAGGAGATTGCCGAGGGCAGGCTGGCACTCATGTTGGAGCAAGTACAGTTTTCTGATGAGGCCATATACATATGTAAGGCAAATAATGCAAGGGGCAGAGGAAAAAGAAAAATGAAACTCATTGTGGACGGTAAGAACATTTAAATAAATTCAAATACTGCACACATGAAAATAACTTGTGTCTAATATCCCAGTTCTTAAAGGAACACTGCACAAATCCCTTTTACCTATTGCTGAAGGCCAGGGCTGGCTCCAGGTTTGAAGGAACCCTCTGCAAAATGACTTTTGGTTGGCACTCCATTACTTAGAAGCAGCTCTCTGTAACCATATCAGCGCTGGGTCTAGCCACCATTTTAATTTCTCACAGTGGTGCTATGTCAGGGACATTTTGAGTAACTTCAGTGGCTGCTAGTCCTAGCTGGCCAGAGTACTAGGTCAGACTGTTTGTTAAAGGGGACCCAGGGACAGACATTACCAGTGAGGGGTCCTGCTGGGGCACTGGATGTGATGCTGGTGCTGGCACTGCTGAAGACTTTTCTTGCTGCTGTAGATGGTATCCATTTATTCTGCAACAATCTATCCTGCTTACATAAGACTTCTGAAGCAAGCTGCATTAGAAATTTCCTGTTTCTTTTGGTAAAAACCTAAGAATATGTAACATGATGTTTAATCTCAATGGATATTATATACTTACCACAGAATTACTCAAACACACTCAGCCACATTTACTCTCAGAGTAAATGGTTGGAAGGGGTGGGGTGGGATTAAATGAAGGGGAAGAAAGTGCAGTAAGTACACACACAAGCAAAATCTTTTTTAATGCACCTCCAAAATATCCCCAAAAGCTAGCATAGGCCAGTGACTTAACCAAGATCAGGTACTAGACAACAGAAATTATCCCAAGTAAATAGCAACATCTGGAGTATTTCTTAGCATTTTAACTTCAGATGCCGCTGCTATAGGCCTGGTTCACATGTATTGCTAAACCATGGTTTATCTAACAAGGGTTATGTGTGAACCTGAGCCAACAGCTTAACTATGGCTTATTGCCTATGGTTAAAGGTTGCTTGTTAACCAAGTTTTATAGGTTTATAAATCTTAGTTAACATTAACCATAGCTTAGTGTTATGGGCAAACCCAAATCTCCTCCTTAATCATGGTTAAGAAGCCATCCTCACATCAAAGCTGGAGTTGCGAGTGAAGAGCAACAAAAATCCAAACCATTAATACCCTGCTGCTCTTTTTGGTGCTTTTAACTATTCTGTGACAGAACAAACCAAGGTTAAAGTCAGGTATGGGGAACCTTTGGCTCATCAGCCCAAGCAAGCTTGGTTGTAGTTCAGCAACATCTGGCGGGCCAAAAGTTCCCCACACCTGACTTAAGTGATCATGTACCAGATGCCCCTGCTTTAACTAGGGTTTATTAAATATGGTTAAAATGAATTATAGTTAATATAAACCAAGGTTCATCCTTATGTGAGAACCAGGCCGATATCTTATCCAGATGTCACTGCTAGTCTTTACCCTTAATGAAATTGCCTACAGCAGTGATGGGGAACTGGTCCTCCAAGGTGATGTTGGACTACAATTCGCATCATCATGCTGGCTGGGCTGATGAGAGTTGTACTCCAGCAACAACTGGAGGGCCACAGGTTCCTCATCCCTGGCTTACAGGCTCCTTCTAGGCTTTGACAAGTCTCCAAACTGCATCATGGACTATTGAACACAAGAGGCCTCATTACTTGACTCCAGGTGGGAAACCATACAAGGCATGACAAGCAAGCAGGTGGAGTTAATAGTAGTACTGCTGATGGCTGAAGTCCAGGGTTAGGCAAGCAGAAAGCTCATCTAGGTCTCAGCCTGAAAAGGGCTACCCCCCCATGACTTATGCTATCTTGGATATATTGGCAAGCATGGCCAATGGTCAAGAATGATGAGTTGTAAGCCAGCAACATCTAGAGGGCTGCAGGTTCTCCATCTTGGCCTAAAAGCTTCCAACATCCTGGACTCAACAGAAATTAGGGTTGGGACCTGTGCGCATTCCATGCCCTCCTGACCCCTCCAGCATACCTTAATCTGTTAGGTGTTCCCAGGGCCCAAGCTTCAGGGGCAGGGTGTGTGGGATTGGTACAAACTTGCAATATGGGCCCCTTCCCACAGACATACCACAATCCCATCCTGTACATCAGGGGTAGCTAACCCTTGTTTTTAGCTTGAGGGCCAACCCTCCAAGAGCCCCATGCCAACAGTGGTTGTGGCCACAACACTCACTTGCTCTTGCACTGCAGCCATCACACATACAGCATAGATACCATATCTACAGGAACATGCAAAGCTTGGAAAAGTTACTTTTTTGAACTACAACTCCCATCAGTCCCAGCCAGCATGGCCACTGGATTGGGCTGATGGGAGTTGTAGTTCAAAAACTTTTCCAAGCTCTGCCCATGCCACTCATTCCCATCAAAGTGCTGAGCTGAGAGGAGGTTTCATCACTTCTCCCCACCCCCAGCTCACCTGCCTTCAACAACGCCGAGCCTCATGGAGGGTAATAGACATGCTCCATTTCCAATGGCTATTTGTCAGTGTTCCTCCCTGTGCTGCTGGACCAGAAATTCATTATTAGGATCTAGTATATTTTACAGTAGAGATGGAAATATTCTAAGATTTGGATTGTTCATAGCTACTGCAGCCAGCTGTTTTTGCAGAATATATTACAACAACCCCCCAAGCTCTGAGTTCCATGGAGAGAGAGCAGGGTAGAAATGCATTAACCAAATTAGATGCAGGAGTGAATTAAGGAGTAGTTAGCCTAAGTTTAGCAATTGTAAAAATTGGCCTCAGTGCCTTTTGAGAAAAGGACCAAAAGTTTCTGCCTGCAGAATGGAAGAGCAACTATACACACACTCCTTTTCCTCAGGGTTGTTTCCTGTGATCGTGTGAGAGAAGGGGACAAAAATGGGATGGGAAAGAGGAACGGTTAACAGGGCTATGATGAATTGGGGATAGGTCACAAAAAGAACAGGGAGAAAAGCACAAGGGAGATAAACTGGCAAGTTTGGGAGAAGCAGGACTGAAAATGGAACTGAGCAAAAACAAAGGACACGAACGTAGACGCTGAGCAGAAATGGACCATAGGAGTGAATGAGGCAGTTTCTTGATGACTACTTCAAAAATGACATATTCCTGAATAAAAGCCATTGCAATGTCTTCCCTCCCACAGTCACTCTATGGTAATGCAAGTTCTCTTACTCTTGTCCTTCAGAAACAGATATTTCCTAGGAGTCAAGATTGGGGCAGGATAGAACCGGCTGAAAAAAAGTTCTCTCTAGCCTTTCTGTACATAAAGGAAAATGTCATTTTAATATGCACATTTTAAAGCTCTGCTTCTTGCTTCAGAGATCCCAGAGCAATTATTAAGCAATCTGTAATTATGTAATTCACTAATTGTTTTGTTTTTCCTTCCATAACTGTTAGATGCTGAAGAGCCACAGGTGCAGTTCAGCACAGTCAATGATACACTTGTAGCCAAGTGCATCTCCGCAGGCTGGTACCACATGCCAAAGGTCACCTGGCGTAATCGCAAGGAAGAGGATCTGTCTAGCTACGCCACAACAGAGATCCTGGAAGAGAAGCAGGATGGGTCCCACAGGGTGGTGTCTATCTTGAAATACCCTGTATTGCTCCATGAGATCTATACTTGTCATATCGAAGAAGATGATGTGCTCAACAGGCCTGTTAGATCTATCCACAAAGTCCCAAGTTAGTGATCTGTTGCTTCAGCTTCCCCCTTGGGTCTTGAAGGAAGGTCTGATGCAGCATGTCATCATTCCTGTTATCAAGGAAAGACATCCTTTCATACACACCCTGTTGAGGATAAATTAAGGCTCTTGGTCTAATGAAAAAGGTGCAGGGTAACAGGAGAGCTGGGTGCCATACTGTGAGTGGGTTTAACAGACTTGTTAAAATTTAAATTCCTTTTGGGTTTCCTTCTTAATGTATGCTTCCTTCCTGGATCTTATCAGTGAACACCTTACCAAATACTTAATGATGGATCTCATCCTTAAAACTCACATTTTGCTTGTGATACCGAGTTTCTTTCCTGTATCATATACTTCTTTTCAGGAACATGAAAGGACTAGAACTCTTCAGTAAGTTAGTGCATTTAAGTCTGGGAGGTGAGGTTTTAAAATATAAACCAACAGCATAACTTATGTTGCCCCATTAGGGCAATGACATCTGCCTGTGCAATGGGACTTCCTCTCTCTGCACTCCCCAGTCTGCTCCAGAGGAGAAAAGGGAGATGGTCCAGTTGCACAGGCAGAAATGCTTGTACTAACAGGACAACTCTGTTAGATACAACCCCTACTGTTAAGTCATGATTTTACTTTGTGCCTCTCCTGTTCCTCTGGAATCTAGCCAGCTACAAAGAAATAGAGCAGGACAAGAATAAAGCACCTTCTCCTGCAATGGGGAGGGAACCAACCTTCCCAGAGAAGAAGACAGCGCTTGCTCAGGAACAAAAATACAGCCTACCAAATACATAGGCACTCACTAACAGATAATAATCTGGTTCTGAAATGATGCAGAAAAAAAAATCCATATATAATCATTATTAGGGGACTCTTCATAAATTAGAAGCAACAGCCTTCCACTTTTCCCTCTTATTTACCTAAAAGATATAAAGGTGCCAAAATATTAATAAAATTACCCTCTCACTTCATTGAATGGAGATTAGCACTAAATTATAAACCTATACATATATGCAAATTTCATTGAGTTCAGTGGGATTTAGTTGCAGCCCTAAAGTAACATATAAGATTTTAAAATAAGTGAACAACATTATGCATGTATCTATACAGAGTGTTTGTGCTCCCTCCCTCCCTCCCAGAAGGTAGTATTTCAAGCTTGTCAAAACAGAGACCAACTTTTAATCCTAACCTACAGCATTGGACATACTTAAATTTACCATATATGTCCATTTTCTCCCCTTCTCTTTTACAAAAAGATTTCAGCAGTAAGGATAGAGTGAGCTATAAAAAGGTTATGGTAGTAACTGCTGATGCAACACAGCTCACTGACATACCCATGAGAGAAATATGCTTTGGGGACAGCAAGTTACTCAGAAGTCACCTACGTTAAGGCCCTTTACAGTTTATTTGTATCATTGCTAAATGGTTTTATATACAGAAAGTACAAAACCTCAAGACTGTTCTGGATCTTGGCTGGATGTGAAACTATGTACATATGTTTCCCTAGACAGAGATGAATTTCAGAAAACTTAACTCTCTTACAGCCTTGCAGGAAGTAGATACCAGTTTAGCTTCAGTACTCTGGCAATCTGGAAGAATGCTACCTTGTCAACTTTCCCCCCATCTAGACTCAGGTTGAAAACATCTTGGCACAAGCCTGAAAATTACACCCATTAGATCAGGCTTGAAAATAGCTATATGCCTACTTGTAGTAAGAATATCCTCTGGGGAACAGGCAGGGAAGCAGTAGGAAAGTGGATGACTCTTTCTCCTTCCAAGCAAATCATTCAAGGGCATGTGAGGCCAGATTAGGTAGCCAAAATCGTATGCTGTCTTGTAGCTTTAGACTGCAATCTTACAGTCATTTACCTGGGAGCAAGTCCCACTAAACTCAATGGGGCTTGCTTCTGCATGGACATATATATAGGATTGCACTGTTTGAGGGACTGTTTGCAAGATTGCACAGCATTTTACTTCCTCTTTTTTTCAGAGAGAAAATACCATAATATGTACAATAATTATTAGAAAGTCAACAGCTGGTCACAAGTCACCTGTGAAGAGCTCTTACTGCTTTCATCAGATGGATTCTTCAGTATCTGGATGCAGCAAAAAGAGGAGGAAAAATAGACTAGATTCTAGGACAGTAAAAACCTCAACGGTGACAGAAAAAGGCTGTTTTTGTGCTTCTACTTGATGTGCGAATTATAAATGGCCAAAACAATTCACATGAGATAACCAAGTTTGCATTCTATGTTCTTAGGCACAAAAAGAGCCTGCAAGCCTCTGAATAATAAAGTCAATCATATATAGGAAGTCAGACTTTGTTCATTTTTTACATACTGCTTTTAAAATATAGCTTTTATTGAATTTTAAACAGAGTAAAACATCAATTGAGGAAAACCATTATAAATATATAATGTGTTCCTGCAGTAAGGTATAACAAAGCCATATCGCTCTGGTCTACATGTGAGGTGAAGAGCTGTACAGTGGAAGAGCTGCCCCTTCCTCCAAAAAAGCTTGTGCACCTGGTGTGATGACGTATGGTTACCCCCTTATTAACACAATCAAAGAATGAAAACCAGGTTTCAATAAAGTTTTAGTTAGCTTCCTGAGTAGCCTACTACAATGCCCAAGCCTCTCTGACAGGATAATTCTCCAGACTCAGTTGGTCTATTCATTTATTGTGGGACAAGCATAGAACTTCCAGTGTTGCACAATGGCAGATTTTTCCATCCACAAACCTGTCAGACTTTCACATGCATGACTTGTGAAATTGTGCTTGCGTTTTATGTCTCAAGTTTGTGAACTCATTTAACAGAATTATGGCTCCACTCCCTCCATGATAAACATTTCACACACTTACAGCTGGGGATGGAGGTTTAGGCAGATAACAGCTTTCTGGCAAGATTCAAAGTGCTTGTGATGGCTTTAGGTCCAAGAAACCTTAAGGACCACCTCCTTTCACATCATCCTATTGGCTCCCTAAGATCAGAAGGAGAGATTCTTTTCTGTGGCCCACTTAGGGTGGAAGCTTGTTTGAGTGAGACGAGAGAGGCCTTCTCAGGAGCTGCACCTAGATTATAAACACCTTATCCCATGAAGTATAGTTGACCCTCTGCCTTGCTGCTTTTCTTCAGACGCTAAAGACAGTTTTTATTCTGACAAACTTCTGTTGTATGTGGCAGATGTTTAGGCTTGGTTTTAAAGGCTGATCCTGCCTCCTTAGTCTGTTGTTTTCAAGAAACTATAATTTTTAGTATTGTGAGCCATCCTGGGTGTTGTATTTGCACCAGAAGAGCAAAATATAAATATTTTAATAAAGTAATATCTTGTTCTTCAAAAGAACTTTATCAAATCCACCTATGGCAATAAGGGAACAGAAAAATATATTTGTATGTTCTTCGGCAGGGCTAATAGTAACAGCAGCACGTTTCCGATTTAAAATTTTAATTGGACACTGCACAGAAAAAGAAATAGGCATCTGCTATGATTTTACACAGATGAATTCCTAATAGCAACAGGCAGACTATAAAACTTAATGCCAAGACAAATCTGCGAGGCAAATGAAGGCAGGTAAGGGCATCATATACTATCAATTAACCAGACCCAAAACATTCCCATCTAGGAATTTGCCTTATGTGATAGAATGTCCCTTCCACAAAACAATCATTATTGCAACAGAAAAAAAAGAGAAAGCTTTGTTTTCAGGAAGTGTTTACCCAGTTGCATAAACAAAACATTGTCAGGACCTTGTTATATTAACCACATTCATCAACTGTCAATTAAAATCCCCTCTACCATGCAATACTGAACATTTCAGAAATGAGTATTGAAGAAAAACTGGGGACATCTCCAGGAGCCACTGTGATTTCCAATGGATACTGCGGCCAGCAATATGGAAGCACAATAGCAGCAGAGGCAGCTGCACAAAGCAAGTTTTTTATATCAGCAGCTCCATCCTGATCCAGTAATGACTGCATGGTTCAAGGGAATGGCACGAGTAGTTGTTCACACAAGTAGCTGCCTTCACAACACTGTGCTTTCAACTGTCTATCTTGCCCTAGACTGCACATAGGAAACAAGTCTAAGATACGTTCAACTGCAATATGGACATGAATTTCTACTGAGAAGGAGATAGCCACAGATGTTGAAATATCTTAGCATAATTAGCAGCGCTGACTTTCTCCAAGGCCTGGCAGAAAAGGCTCTAGAAGATGTGTGGCTAACCTGTGGCTCTCCAAATGCTGGAACTCCCACCGGCCTCAATTAGCATGGCCAATGGACATGGATAATGGGAACGACGGTGGTTCAGCAACATCTGGAGAGCCATAGGTCAGCTACTCCTGCTCTAGAACTTCATAAGAATGGCATAAAAACATGTAAAAAACAAAATCATATACATTTGGCTTAGTTTGGGGCTACTCAATATGTGCTGACAAGGCGAACCAACCTTCTTCTCTTTGTTTTTCAGTCTATAGGAATGGAGAGAAACAGATGAGAGTTACATTCCGTATTCCTCCCCCTTTTTACATTCATATTGGTAAACATAGGGCAAATTCTACTAATTTATCATATGGAGCATGGTAAATGGAGGTCTGTCATAAGCTACTGTCTCTCAGCACAACCCCCTGACTTGCAATTATTTTTAATTGTATTGTTTATCACAAGATTGCTTGCCACTCTGGGCTCCTTTGGGAAGAAAGATGGGACATCCTTTTATTTTATATCAATAAAATAGGTTGTTGTATGCTAATCTCTCAGCACAACCTGCAATGTGGAGACAAAACCAATGGATAACACTGCAGAGTTGTTTAAAATTACTCAGATCCTGACCTACAGTAATCAGAGTGAGCTACGCTGCAGACCTGTCATAGGCCACCCTTTCCCAGCCACAGCCCTTTCTAACCAGTAATACTGAGACAATATGTCTTCGAATTTGCATTAGAGATATTTGACAGGGGTGTTGGGCGGAAACACTTTAATGCTGCTCTCTTCTATCCCTGGAGATATTTTAACAGCAGCTTCCCAGCATTAATCAAGAAATGACAATGAGATGATTCTCTCTGCCCTTTATATGTCTCTGTGCCACTTGTTCAGTCCACTTTTGCTAGTTTCTCTTGAAGGAGGAAAGAAAAGCAGAGCAATAGAGCAAAAGACAAGAGAGGACGACACATGGATTTAACTGCCCACTTTCCACTCTTCTCCTTACCCACTCTGTGCTCCTTGCTTTCCCTCTCCTGATCACCTGGCAGCTGAACAGCAGTGTCTTAAATCTACTACTACTGCTGCTGCTTCCATGACCACAGTGTCCTCTTAACTCTTAACTTTCAGCAGTCAATTCCATTCCCCTTCTTTCCCTGCTGTTCTTTTCTGACAGACTCAATTTCCATGGCTCAGACCTCACTAGACTGTATTGGGGTTTCCACACCTTAGGGTTTTTTCCTAATTTTTTTTTTTTCTGCAAACCTCAATTTCCCCCAAGCCTACCAATACCACCATCTTATACGTGGATGGTGCCATTTTGATTATATAAGGCTTAGCACTTGCCTTGAATACATAATTCCCTGTTAGCAATTTATGGCTGCATGTAGTTTTGTCTAAGAAAGACTTACCTTTAATCTGTGAGTATCACATGTTAAGTGTACCTTTCCCAGTGAGGTATTTAGTGATAAGCACATCTGGCTAGACATTTCTATGGATCTGTAAGCACAAAAGATGGACAGCTAGGAATAATGAAGGGTATAGAACAATAGTGGTTGAGTGCACGCCCACCCCCTTTCCTAGTTGTTTAGTATTTTTATATCAGAAACCTGTAGGCAGGGTGTGATGTCCTTAAATGTTAAAACCTGTAAATATGGTAAGTGCGGGTTTATATAGGGATATATGGTAAGTGAACTGAGTAAGAGGGGGGAGTACATGGGCTAGAATGCGGGAGAATGCTGGATGATGATTGGCTGAGTGTTTGAATGGATGAAGGTATAAATGGGAGGATGACAGTTGAGAGGGGGTCGGTTGGTAAGAGTTGTTGGAGAGTCGTTAGCAGAGAGTTATTTGGATGGGTTAGTTGGCAGAGTTCTGAGGGAGGGTTGGATTATATTTGGCTGATATTTAGACAGTATATATATGACCAGAAACATAAAGAGTGACACTATATGAAACCATACGCTTGTTAAACATTCCTAAAGTAATCTTATTTCCTGGTGTTATCAAATAAATACTTTTATTGGTTTACCAAAAGCCTGATCCTTGGCTGGGGATATACAGACCAGAAGGGAGGGCAGGGTAATTACCAAGGCTGAAGGGAAACTGTATCTAATGGTGGCAGCGGTGAAGGGAGATATTGTAACATCATCAAGTATCCAGAGCAACCCAGGACTGTATGCTTTATAGACAAAGATACAGGGGGCTTGTGGACAGCAAGGGCACCCAGACACAAAGTAACAAGTCATAGGGAGACTAAGGCGAAGTCTTTAGCAGTATTGTTTACAGAGAGTGGCTGGTGGTGCTGCCTAGCAGTGGGATCTTGAGAGATCTGTACTAGAGCGGAGTGAGAAAAAAATAAAAATGACGATCCTGACTGGTGGTGTCCTGAGGTGGTGCCTAGTCAAAGGCGGTAGCCACAAGCAGGTGGGAACCTGACAGGGGGGAGCCAAAGGTGGGATCGTCACACAGGGATTTTCTTCTTTTTAACTATTGTATAGCTCCTAGAGTCTTGGTGCTAATTACAGATGATGTAGTCACAAAAGTATTCTTGGATTTTCAGAAAGCATTATATACAAGTCCTTAAATTACAGAAGGGCTAGAAGACTCTGAATTGGCTAAAGAGTCCATGAACTGGCAAAAATTGAGGATTGGGGAAAATTACTTTCCTCTCATGATTCAAATGCTGAGTTCCTTACAAAAGAGATTTTTTTAAAAAAGAAAACTTCTGTGTTACCTACCTGTTTCTTTGTCACTCTATAAAATGGCACGCACACCGATGGAGCTAGCTAACTAAATTAAATAAAGCCTAGGTAGCTAAGAAATGAATGGAAACTTGTATTTGTGATTAATCATCTAAATCAGAGTCTATAAATGGTTGCTATTGGCAACACATTGGACTCAGACCTTTGACTTCCCTTAATAAGGCTCTTATTTACATTTAATTGTCCATTATAAGCATAACAGAATTAGGAAGCTTATGTTACAAGGAGTTGAGAGATAAACCAGGCCTTTGCATATTAAGGCGTTTCAAGTGAAGAAGTCTACCAAAATGGCCTGCAGTGGGTAGAGGCACTCAGGATCCAGCCCACCAGCTAGATCCTACTCCCTCCCTGAGTTTGTAATTTTGTGTTTATTACAAAAGTTTACACCACTGACCGCCCCTGTAAAAACAGACAAGCTATGTGACTAACCTCTTTGCACTGGTTCCACTGGCAGGAGAAGGAATATCTTCCTTAGAACTATCCAGAGTTTCTGCAACTGGAACAGACACCTCAATTGTCCTTCTTCCATTTTCTAACATGAAATACAATCTCTGATTACTGAACTATTAGAAGATCTCCTGGTGTTATGGTGATGAGAAGCCATATTGAGCATTTACTAAATAGAGAAGCAGCTAGAATGCTTTCAAAAATTTGTCAAGTGCAGACAGTGGCTATCAACAAAATAATCCATATTGCCAACAATGATATAAGGGAAGCTTCTTTCAATAGTGGGTACATACCAAGCAAATTTATAGCTGGTGAAGGAATTGGTGAAACTGGTGGAGACACAGAGATGAATGTCGGTACTTTTTGCTGACTAGTCAGCAGCAGCAGTTTGCCACGTGCTTCTGCACTTTGGCGGTTCAGTTCAGCTATTCGTTCATCCAAGCTCTTTGGTAATTCTTTCATGCTGCTTATGACTTCACCATGTCCCTAAGGGAATATTCAAGAGTGTGGTTAAAGTCAGTTTTATACTTCTTTCATTACTGAACTTGGCGCATCTGACTTGTTCAACAGTAGCAAACAACCTACAATCTACTTTTAGCAACCTCATGCTGTCTTTCATCACAAAAAGCATTAGGAATGATAGGTACAACAAGGTCAAGCAAAGGTAGGTCACGATCATGGCTGGCGGCAGCAGATAGCCAGGTGGAGCTGTGACCAAGGGCTCAGGAAGGGCCCACAGCACCTCAGGCTGGAGGCTGCCACCAGACTCTGAGCTTTCCTTTTGTTAAAAAAGTAAGTTGTTCCATCTCCTGAGCAAAGCATGCAGGCAAAACCTCAAAGCAATTTCTGGCTACTCCTGCCTTTTAGTGTTTTCAGCCAATGAGTGAAGTCAAAGCTCTGATGGATGAGTGAGTTGTTTTGGACACCAAGCGATAGGAACTCTGAGGTCCTAAAGAGATGCTGCTTGCTATTTTGTTTCCTCTAATTTTTCTAAAAAATTCAAAATGGAAATGGACTGCCTTCAAGTCGATTTTGACTTATGGCGACCCTATCAATAGGGTTTTCATGGTAAGCGGTATTCAGAGGGGGGTCATCATTGCCTTCCTCTGAGGCTGAGAGGCAGTGACTGGCCCAAGGTCACCCAGTGAGCTTCATGGCTGTGTGGGGATTTGAACCCCGGTCTCCCAGGTCGTAGTCCAGCACCTTAACCAGTACACCACACTGGCTCTCAAAAAAACAAAAAGTTAAAGAAAATAATTTATTTTTCAAAAAGCTATAAATACAAGTACAAAGAGAGTGAGAAAAAATAATATAAATACACTGCTTGTTTAAAATGCAAAAAAGGCAAGTAAATATAAAGACATGACATTATTACAATGTTCCCAACAATACTTGTTGTTCAATATTCTCAACACCAGGACATGATAAAGGGACTCTATCTGTCGACAAAGTAATTATTTACCCACCTACCTTCTCTTATTCTTACAATATTTGTCAGTTTTACCATCTGAACATTTCCCCATACCTTTAAAATCCAATTATCTAATTCAGGAGCATTCACTTTTCTCCAGTGCTGACTGTCAATCGAATAATGGCTAAAAATGCTATTATTTCTCTTATCATCTGGTAGGTCATAATCTCTCATGTACTCTAAAAGCACTATTAATGTGTTTAATGGTAAAATAATATCCTGTTATACTTTCTATTCCAATTAACGCTGAGACCCAGAAAGATTTCGGGCATGACCAAAATATATGTAAAATAAAAGCATTTGAAGTTTCACAACTCCAGCAGATATTATTAGATGCTGGATAAATCTGGTTTCATCTAGCCTTCCTCTCATTTGGTAGTCCTTAAAATTTCCAGGAAGATTTCCCCATTCATGTTCCATTGCCCTTCCTGTCTTCATAGCAACCAGGATATATCTTCTTCTGAGACAGGTATTCCTTAGAAGAAGTTATTTTGTGCAATACTACTGCAGAATGTGTGGGTGGATGTTAAAGACTCCACCTGCCCTCAGCAAATGCAAAAACTCTGCAAAGATAAAGTCCAGTAACTCATTAAGAATTTACTGTACAGTTAACTTACAGTACATCTGCATAATATTTACTCAGAAGTCACTCTTTCTTTTTTGTGTGTGTGTGATGCCACACTTCCATTGTCTACACCTGTCCCCGTTCCTCTTGTAGGAAGTGGCATCTGACATCCAATACAATTATGGAGATTCATACATCACATCCTACATGCAAAGATGTATGTGTGCATCTTAGTACTGGGTAGAGAACTACTGGATTCAACTACCACTGACCTGACCCAGCCACCATTAAAATTCTCAGAGGCACAAAAGTAAAGAACAAAAGGAAGTAAGAATGGCTCTGAATGGATGACTGACGATAATATTTCTTACAAATTGGACAGGTGTGTCCAATGCTTCCCTTTCCACAAGTCACAACAGCACAGAATTCAACCTCAAAATTAAAACGCTTATTGAGCATCTGAAGTTCCAACTATCTCTTACATGCTTACCTGTCCCTCTACAACTGATCCATTCTGCACCGAGACTGGCTGCTGCAAAATATTCCATGTCTCCTGATGGCAATGACTGAATTTGTTCAGTTGAGCTTTAATAACAGAGTTCTGGAGAGTTAGTTCTGCTATTTGTCCCTGCAGGTCATCATTCTGGGTAAACATCATGGTCACATCAGCATTGGATCTCTCTGCTAAGCCATCAAAGCCCTGTCTTGGCATAGCAGTGCGGGTGCTTACTAATGACTGGCCATCTGACCGTAGAGAATTCTGTGAAATTTTGGTTGCCACAGGAATATCACTTCTCTGGGGGACAGAACTGCCATCCTCCTGCACTATCAGTGGCTTTGAGAGGGAGAACCTTTGCTCTCCTTCCGATTCTCTCTCAGTGGAATCTATGGAAAGATGACACATGAGACCAAATACATCTGTGTGGTTGTCTTATATCTTATAACAAGGTTAATCAAAACTGGAGCAAAAAGGCTATCTTCCACAGAGGGATGAAGGTAGTTTATAATGCCAATTTGAGTACCAATTCTCAGTTTTTATTTCATTTATCTATTATTTCATTTATTAATTATTTATGTGAATACAAAAGAAGCATGCCTATCATCAAGTCTAAATGATACACTCTGAAATATTCAAAGCAAACTAATGCAAACATTATGTGCTTTGGTCTTTAAGACTTGAGGAGGTACCTTTACTTTGAACTCTGGATAACAGATGATTATCTGGAAAGGGTCACCCAGAATCAGTCTTGAAGTGAGATGAAACTCAAATGCTTGTGCCCTGCATTTTAAAAGCAATTTGCCCAAATATGTGGCATTGCTTCATTTTTGCTCTGTGCCTATGATGGTTTTCCACTGAGGAGGAATATGTATCATATTAATTATTTATTCCACATTTCTGATGGCCTCTACATTATCCAAAGAAATGTATAAGGAATTATAAAAGGTGGTCCATCTTAAGCAATAGGATGCCCAAGTTAAGCACTGTCTTGTCTTCAAGGTGTCTGAATTCAACAAGGTATCTCCAACCAGCTGGGAAAGAGGAAAAATGCCAGGTGTCACAATTGCTTGCTGGTTTAAAGCAGGGAATATTTTCCTGTAAATTCAGATTTGAATGTCTAGGCATGAGACCAAAGACCTGACATTTCAAAACTTAACAACAGCCGCAATCATCTATGTTTTAGGATACTACACTCAACTGGCCATAATGAAAGCAGACATGGAAGAACTTGTCCACATGATGGAGGGAGGGTTGTTAATTGAAACAGACTCAATAAATTGTCACGCAGTAAAAATGGCCCTCTTACCGTCCTGAAGAAGAGGCAATGCCTGGCTGCTCATTTGTTGTGGTGGAGATAACAAGACAGCTGGCTGGATTATACAAGTTGTTAAAGTAGGGCATGGATGCATTTTATCCAGAGGATTTAGCAACACTGGCTTTTTATTGGGAAGATTCCCTTGCGAGAGCTCAAGAGTATCTCTCTTTGACCCAACATCGTCTGAGAGCATTTTTTCTGACAAGAGAGAATAAATGAGAGAATGTACTATGTTAGAAACAAGAATGCAGCTAATAATATATGGTACTAAAAAAGATTGCCTCACAATGGATTGTATACAATAGTCTATAATTTTGGAGCACTCTTCATAGCCAATCATTTACTCTTGTCAAAACCTGCCCCTCTAATCTTATCTCTAGTATCATGCTGATCACAGAGTGAAAGATTGGGTACAATCTGCCCACAACTCTGATCTGAAGAGGAGGGCTACAGCTTATTTTGCTCGGGGGGAGTACCATAGACTGTTGAACCCCCAAGATCATGGGTTATTAACAGTGCCCTTGAGCACACATTTATTTATTATTAAATTTATAATTCGTATAGTCCTTCCTCCCAAAGGGAGTCCATGTGCCTGCAGAGGCCTTCTAGGTTTGAAACTAGCCTAACTGCAGCATGGGGGACAATTTCAGGGAGGGTTACAGATGGGAAGGGGGGGAGCTACAACAGAAAGCTTATTTAAATCCAAATTACAATGCAGGAGGACTGATTTGGGAGGGGGGTTCAACTGGGGATTACCCTTTCACTCCATAGCTGGAGCCTATAAAAAGCTTTTTTCCAAGCCTAATTGTAGGGGGGGATTGCAGCTGGGAAGGCAAGTGTTCACCATTACCTCCCCAGGTGCAATCCCCAAAACCGGCCCATTGCAAGGCTTCTTTCAATCTTACGGTGGTGAAGGGTGGAAGTGTGATCTTCCTGGAGATTGCAGCTGGGAAGCGAAGGCTAATTCGTGCCTCCCCAGATGCACCTCTCCCTGCCCCTCATATTAGGCTTGCAAAGCGCTGTTTCCAAATATAATAGCTGGCAGGGGAAGGGACAGTTTGGGGTCGCCACGCATGCATGTACTAGTTGCAGTGTTTGTGCATGGTACCCACAACAATTTTTCTGGCTTACAGAGATGTCTATTGGTCCAAAGAGATTGGTGGCTCCTGCCTCAGATGCTCAAAACCATAATAATCCTGTACAATGTAAGGAATGCAAGAACAACAGTGAAAACTTGTCATGTTTACAAAAGCTTATGCAGTAAAGATAGGGTTTAACAGAATTTTGACAAAAGCACTGTGGAGTTGCCTGGTTCATCCAACTACACCCATCATTAGGCAGACCATCACTAACTTAGTTTCCCATAGCTACAGCTATAACCATTGCTCCTCTGACAGCTTTTGAGGAAATAGTCCAACTGCATTCTAAGCAACAGGAAATTACAGAACCCTCTTTATATAGAGGAAAGCTAGAAAATTTAAATACAACAGGTAATCTAATCTTTCATTTTAGGGCCAAACCAAATGTTAACACAGGTCTCTTAAAAGTGTGCTTAACACTTTTTTATCTTAAAGCAAAAGCATACAGTGAGGCCCTGATCTGTCACCCCACCTCTCGACTGCTGTTACACAAGCAGAATCCTTGCACTGATGGCACGTGTTGAACACCAACCCCCAAACCCAAATTACCATCAGAATAAAGTAGACAGCTGCCCCACAGCACTCGAGTGGTAATTAAGACTGTTAAGTTTTAAAACTCTCATATCAGTCAAATTACTGAGGTTTCTTCACATTCAGTGAAAATCTGTACCTTGGGCTACCTCTGGACTCCTGACTGAAAGTTCCCCAAGGTCTCCAGGATTTGTCATTATGTTAGGACCTGTAATAGGAAGTCCTCCAAATGCGTGCATGAGGGAAATCAGCTGTTCATCTGTCACAATCATGTACTGCTGGAGCTTATTCTAGAAGAGAAAGGGAGTAAAGAAATGCACCAAAATCACCATTCTAATTAGCTTACAACAGCCAAACAAAGAGGAGGATGGGGGTTTCCCCACAAGTAGTCCTGTAAGCACATATCTGCTCTCTATTGCACTACCGTGATAGACATCTGACATACATGAAATAAACACTTTCATAGCGCTCTGTCATTCTCACAAGAA
Organism: Rhineura floridana; assembly: GCF_030035675.1. Classification (NCBI taxonomy): domain Eukaryota; kingdom Metazoa; phylum Chordata; class Lepidosauria; order Squamata; family Rhineuridae; genus Rhineura; species Rhineura floridana. Next base: position 154,662,692 of record NC_084480.1, read on the forward strand.
TTCTAGAGTTGGAAGCAAAAGGCCAGATATGCTCTAATAGCAGAAGCAACAATGCTAGAGACGTGGGCAAGATAATATGCCATGAAAATACAAACTTGAATCCTTGCAGAGATAAAGTGTCAAGGGGCACGAGTCCATCTTTTGCTCATAAAGTCATGTTATTCTAAAATCCTTTAGCTCTTTGTCTGCTCTCCAAAAGCATTCAATGTATTATGCAATGTATTATTCAATCTACACTGGCTTCCAGTAGTTTTCCGGGCCCAATTCAAGGTGTTGGTGTTAACCTTTAAATCCCTATACGGTTTCGGCCCAGTTTATCTGAAGGAGCACCTCCAGCATCACCAATTATGCCGCCCGACAAGATCAGCCACGCAGGGCCTTCTCTCAATCCCACCAACAACAGTAGCTAGGTTGGTGGGGACTAGAGAGAGGGCTTTTTCAGTGGCAGCCCCCACTCTCTGGAATTCCCTCCCGTTCGATCTTCGGCATGCCCCTTCCCTGGATACTTTCCGACGAGCCTTAAAAATTTGGCTCTTTGGACAGGCCTTTGGGACCGCCGGGGTGGGCTAATTTACATACTGAATGCCTGTTGTTATGTACTGCATATGTTGTTATTTTTGTTATTGCTGAGTATATCATATTTTATTGTATTTACTGTATTTTATTGTATTTTATTGGAATTTAATATGTACGTCGCCTAGAGTGGCTTCGGCCAGATAGGCGACCTAAAAATTAAATTTACATTTACATTTTCAAAGTATCTTGCCTGGAACTACAGGCACATCACTAAACAAAGAAAACTTAATACATGCTGGAATTAAATTCCAAGTGTAGCTCAAATGTAGGTTACATAGTTTAACAATAATTCTGAGCAGTACCTGCATAACAAGGTTTTCTTCTCTCACCAGGAGGACTTCAGCAGTCAGAGCATCAACGAGGGTCCTATGTTCACTTAGCTCCCTTTCAAGCTGCTGCCTGTTCAACTTTTCTTGACGTAGCCTTGCCTCAATCTTTTAGGGAGAGGGAAAGAGGAAGAGAGAAATCAACAATAACACCGTGAAAGCTGAAGTATTCATTATGAAAACATGAACTATCGAAGTTCAGCAGCATTTAAATAAAGGTGAGTCTTCAAAGCCAGAAGATGAAGCTGCATCTCTAGCGTCCAGGCCAAAATAAAGGGGTAAGGAAAAAAAGTAGGAAAAGAAATGTTTTACATTGGCTGTATGCTCATCGCAGGTTCCCACTGCAGCACACAGATCCGAAATTGAAGTTGCTACCAAGTTTAAAATATAGTCTGGGGGGAGGGTTTTTTTGGGGGGGGGTTGTATTAAGCAGCATTAAATTTAGTGTATAAATTTTAAAAAGACTACACACAAAGACTATCCCAGCGTTTCCAAACTACATTTGCAGACTGTGGGAATGAGACCCTCCATGTCAATGATAAACTTTGGCTCACCTAAATATAATTTCATCCCATGCAAATCAATGGTGTGCCTCTTCCACCCTCCCACTCAGAGAACTCACAAATACCAGCTCAACACTTTCTCGTCAACAGAATCTGTAGTTACACAACCCTGGGACAGAGATTTAGAGCTTGCCTTCCAACCCAATTAAGCAGGAAGCAGGGGGAGGCATGAAGCCACCTTTCTATAAAGAAAGGTGCTTTCTCAGAGCAACTTAGAATTCACACTATTAAGTAAAGTAAAACAGAACAACAGCTAACTTAGGCTGCAATCCAATTCATGTCTACTCAAAAGCAAGCTCCACTGGATTCAATGGAATTTACTCCCAGTTAAGTGGGTAATGGATTGCAGCCTTGGTCTGCTTCTCAAATAAGAAGACATTCAGCTATCATCCCCAAGTGCTTGTTGCAACAGGAAAAATAATACAGCAGTAAAACTAGCAAAGCCTAATGCAATAAATCCTACCTAACAGTGTGGTGTAGTGGTTAAGGTGTTGGACCAGGGTTTGAATCCCCACATAGCCATGAAGCTCACTGGGTGACCTTGGGCCAGTCACTGCCTCTCAGCCTCATGAAAACCCTATTCATAGGGTCGCCATAAGTCGGAATCGACTTGAAGGCAGTACATTTACATTTTTTAAACACCAATAAATGCAATTACCATTTTAAAGTTAATTAAAAAGCAGCAACTGCATCTGACAAAACACAGCACACAACAGTAACAAGCGAGTCTCCTTTGAAGGGCATTCCATAATGTGGTAGCCAGAATTATGAATACCCTTTGAGTTAAATGGCTGCAAGTCTCTGCATTGTGGCACAGAGCGCAAGGTGTCGTTCTTAGAAATTAGAGCCCAGAGAGGAAGGCATGGATGGATGGTGCTCCCCAGGATGGGCAGCTGGGCCTAGCCCATCAAGGTTCATAAAGCTTGTAACTAGCACCCTGACTTGGAATTCTGAAAATGATAGTGTAAATATGGAAGTGGAACATGTAGCAAAACACTGGTATATCCTTACCACCTAACAGGAACATTCCTTTTCAGGATTTCATCTAGGCAGCTATTCCATTCTCCCAATCCCCCCAACTGGATTTCCCTTTTTATTTTCCAATTAACACTTAATATTACTACTGAACATGCTCAATCCTCACTGGGCAGTTTCTTGCCCTCTTATATATTTATGTTTTAGAAGATGTTGGTAACTCTGTAAACCTTGGAGTTCTCCCTACTGTGCCAATATCTCCCTCTTGTTTCTCAGTGACTTTGCTTTTGCTGCAATCGTGTTGACACTCACCACATCGGTTTACTACTAGAGGGATATGAACTTGAAAAGTTCCTTAAAAAACAAGCTTACATTTTATCACTGATCACCTGAATACATATTCAAAATAGCTGCACTGAGGATAGCACAATAGGAGGGACATAAATCCAAGTTAAATGCTCTGAAAACAGTAGGAAGCAATCTACAACTAACATAGCACTAAACTACTGAAGCTGTAAAAGCAAAGTCACAGTTGCTCAAAATATTATTGTAGCTATAAGCAGCAGTTCACAATATCTTCCCACCTCCTTCAAATAGCGCAGCAGTCGACACAGAGCATTCACCAGCGAGCAAGTAAATCCAGAGAGACCTTGGCCATTGTGTGCTTGCTGGACCTCATGCCCCATCCACCTCTCATATTCCTCCATTTCATTCTCCATATCATGCACCATTTGGTTCAAGACCTCTAGGCTGGATTTGTTGCCATTTGGGAGGTCAAAGCAAGTTGCAGCAGTACTCAAGTTACTCCTCTTCTGTGTGTCAGGAGACTGTGCACTTTGTTTTTTCTTCACTGAGAAAGGGACAGGAAAGCATGTTTATCGTCATTAGCAAGGCAGAAGTTAGTACTTACATTTATTAGTGTCAAGCCTTTATACATAAAGGATCCAAAAAAGCCTCTGGATGAAGAGAAGAATTAAGAGGCTTACAAATTCACTCGTACACCCCAAAGCATGGAAATTAAACGTTAAAGGAGCCTGCCTTAACTTCCATGACTTTAATGTTTAATTTCCATGGTCTGGGGTGCAAGATGTGAGCACAAAGGTTGTGCTCACATGAATTCACAATTTTCCTTGGTATTTTCGCCTCAATCCTCTTTCTCTGAAGGTTAGAATCAACAATGCAACTATAATCAGTGTTATAATCAGTGTTACCAGGGGTAAGGACTTGGATCAGGCCAGCAGGCTGGACCCTTATCTCCCTTAACTCTGCAGGCCAAGTTTGGCATGTGAATAGGTTTGCCCACCTGTCAATTACCCGATATCACAATGATATCAGGTGACTCATTTTTGCCCATGCAGACAATCAGTTGATTGTTGGGGCTTGCAAAGTGCCACACATCAAGCTATGCAAGTGCCAACAATCAGCTGTCCTGGGAGCTTGCATAACTCCATGCATGACAGTGATCATCTTATTGTTGGCACTTACAAAGTCCTGCACACAGCGCAAACTCCCTTCAACTTAACTGCATCTTTACTGCTCTATACTTGACAACATATATGATGTCAGGTGTAGAGTAGGGAGGTGTGGCTTGGCAAAATGGCCTGGTGTGTGAAATGGGGCAGCCTGGCATACCAAATTAGGTCTACAGACCAGAGATTCCCCACCCGTGTTAAACTTTAGTAAGATAAGAATTTAGAAATTTAAAACCTAATTCTGACAAGCAGATGCAAAACATCTCAAGCTTTAGACAGCAATTCTATGCATGTTCATCAGCAACTTGGATCTCCTGTGGCTCTATGTCCTAAGGTCTGGTTCACACGTAGTGCTGAGCCAAACTATGATTAAGCGTGAATGTGCAAGCATGTAGGTACTCAGAGGAAAAATTATGCCCACTTTGCTACACCCTTAGTCCTGCTGTTGGTGTGCTATCCAGAGCTAAGCCATGGTTTGCATTATGTCCGAACATGGACTCAGGGCTTGCCTTGCTCCAGACAAACTGAGAGCTGGAGCCAAGCTTTTGTCAGCTTTGCAGGGAGATGTCAGCGTCGGCGGGGTGCAGGCTGGGGCTGTGAATTCCTTGGTAATTGCCAGGGTCGTACAGTCTTTAGCCAGCTTGGGTTATAAATCTGCCAGGCTTGCAAAGTAACCGGGGGACAGGCGAGATAAGGGCAGAGGGGTTGTTCCAAGCTCAAGTGCAAGATAGTCCAAGAAGCGAAGTCAATGGGGGGTCCGAGTCCAGTTTTCCGAGAGATCAGTCCGAGTCTAGGTTCTGGGAGATAGGAGGAAACGCAGAGGTCACGCCTGATGTTGTAGTCAGCAACACGCTGAAGCCAGGAGCTGTCTTTTAAAGTACACTTCCTAAGACAGGTGTGAGTAATCATTCCTCTGGCTTCTGAAAGCGTGCCAGCCTTAAACAGCCAAGCCGGCCTCGCTGCTGCCTGATTCTCTGTCGTCTTCACTCTGCAGGTGGGAGAGGAGTCTCTTGTTTACCGCCAGATTCTGGCTGAAGGGCTTCAGCTGTGTCCTGGATACTCTCCAGCTGAGGGGGAGTGGGGGCTGCGTCCTCAGGAGTTTTGTCTGTTCTTTCTTCTGGGTCTGCTGCTGTTACTCCAGAGTCGCTGTCCCCTTCCTCCTCTGACGAGTCTTTCGAAGGGGCCATGACAGCTTTGTTCTTGGCTTACCAAATGTGGTTTGTCTATAGTGAGACAAACCACGAGTCGAGGTTTGGAATTAACACTAAGCCAAACCATGGCTTAGCTCTGGGTAGCATGGCAACAGAAGGACTAGGGGAAAGAGCGAAACAGACATGATTTTTACTGAGAGTTGTATGCAATGTACCACTAAGTCAGGGTTCCATCAATACAAAAATTACCCCCTTCCCCCAAGCCCCCTAAATCTATTCTAGGGGTTCCCCCAAACTTCTAGAGCAGATTTGGAGAGGAGAGGGAGGGAGAAGTCCTGTTTTGCTAGCAGTAATCCTTGTGCTGATGGGAAGCATTCGTTGGATACCACCCTGAGTATCCATACGCTTGTGTATTCATGCATAGCCATGGTTTGGCTTAGAATTACACAAGAACTGCGTCAAAATCTTTAATTATGACAACCACCCCCTTGTGAAGCTTATCCTAAACTGTCAAGTGCAATCTTACGCAGGTTTAACTAAAAGTTAAAAAGCAAAGTAACTATTCAAGCTTATCAGATTTGCATACTTTACTTGTAAATTGTAAAAAATAACAATTAATCCATTGTCAAACAGCCTACCTGTTGCAATCCCATGCATGTTTAGTCACAAAGGCAGGGCTTAGCTCCTGCTTTTCCTTGCTGACTTGTATTTATTTCACTAAAATTTTATCCCACTTTTCAGACAAATATAGTCTCCCAAGAGTAGCTCCTATTCATTTTTTAAAAAATGGGATCAAGGCCTTGCCCTCAGGCTTACAAATGATAAAAACAAGACACAGGAAAGGGAGTGGAGGGAAGAGATCGATCAAGATCAGTCTGACAATGGCAAAAAGCAAAATGATGAATTCTATACAGGCATTTGCATCCTGTTGGGGCCTGGCTGGTCTTCTTTTGCCGACAGTGCTTCCCCTCATTTCTCGGTCGGACAGAGGTGCTGTAACTGACTCAACAGCTTGCAGTGCCCTGGCTGAGGACAAGGGCTAGAGCGTGCTTCCCTCCCTTCCGCAGTCCTAAGGACAACTGGCCTGCTGGAGCAGAATGTTCTCTCTGACAGGCAAGGGGAAAGCCGCTCCTTCTCAGGCTGATGAACGGGGCCAGGCTAATTTTCCTTTGCTGTGATGTGTGTCACCTCATGATGACAGATACTAGTGACTTCCAGTCCCTAGTCTCACTTTAGTCAGAATCTGCATTGTTCACCTGTCAGCCTTGTCTCACCCCGCACATTCAGGCCATCACTACTAATGTATCCTCATCAAAATAAAAGCATTTAGGAAAAGTAGAGGGGCAGAGTGCAGCATAGTGGGCAGTGATGTGGAGTGGAACATGTACCAGAGTTTATGCAACGTGTTCTTTTGTAAAACTAATTAGAATGCCCACTAACGCCCTTGCAGCGTGTCCAGGACCAACTGAATTTTCCAAAGACTCTGTAAAGCAGTGGTGGGGAACCTCCGGCCTACAAGCCTAATTAGTCCCACCAGTCCTAGGAGACTGGCCTGTCAGGATCTTTTGGGAAATCATCCCCACTTGCTCTAGAAGTTCAATTTGAGGCATCTTTCTTACTGATAAACATTTTGCAGCTGCTTGGAACTTCTTATCAACCACCCAACATGAATGCGATACCCTGTCACTCACAATCTCATGATGCTGCCTATAACAATGTCAAACCCCTACAGTGCCCATCTTAGGCACTAGGCAACAACAGAATATGCATATCCCACACATTCTGAATTAGACAAAGTTCTCAGAACAAAACAGCTCAGAAAAGGTTTTCAGGTATATTCCAGTCACAAAACAGTCTAAGAAGCAAGACGATAAAGCAATCGTTATCAAGCATGAGAAAAGTGGTCATTGTTGATACTACATTGTAACCTAATTTACAGATACCTGCAAAACAGCAGTCAGCACTGAAATGTAAAGTTTCTGGAAATTTTGAAGCCAGGGTGGGAAGGTGGGAGGGTTATGGGCAGGGGAGCAACATTTTGGGTAACATTAGAACATATACAGTACTTACTTTCTTACCAAACATATACTTTTTTTTACTCCTTTAACATCATACAAGGCATCCATAATTGTGCTATTTGGCAAATTTATGAAATTCACAGAACAATATTCTGCATGATACTGGCATATTATCTCCAAACTAGATTAAACATCAATAGAAGGCAGCAGGCAGCAATTCACAAGCATCTCTCCTCAAGATAGCAACACCCTCTAGGTGCAGAAATGCATCTTGAATTTGAATGTTGTATATATCTATATTATACACAGGAACTATTGTTCTCCAAGGGTGTAGATTGTTTTACAGAAAAACCTTCACACATTGAGTAAAATCTTATCTTCAAAAGCAATTCTTCCAAAACAGAAAATCTTTCATAGGAATCCTCCTCATGTTCCCTCAAATTTCCAATTTTCCCTATTGGAAAAATGGAAAAAAAGTCCTTGGGGGAAAAAACAGAAAAGGGGGGGCCTTCCCCAGTCTCTGACAGATAGGCCCAGAAGACAAATTGCTCCACACAGATGGGCACAAAGGAGGCACAGAGAGACTGAGTAATATAGGTGAGCAAGTGCATGCTTACTTGCCACCATCCATTTTCTACTGTCCCTCTATTTGGCTCCAGTCTGTTACCAAATGGATTCCCTCCCTCCCTCTGAGATTCCAGTTAATATAGCCCCATTTCTCTCACTTTTCTGACCTCTTCCTGTTGCCAAGGCCTTACACTAAATCTGAGCCCTCCCCGACCATGCTTTTCATGCAACATCCTGCTAAAAATGAAAGCATCTTGGACAACAACACTTAGTGAGCATTTACCCCAAAAGGCAACCCACACAAAAGAGGAAAATAAATCCAATCACAAAAAGGGCAATCGGTGTTCAAGAGCACTTGCTTTCTAAGACTTTTTCTCAATATCCTTCACAACAGTTCAATAGGAACTAAATCACAAAGTCAACTTTAAAGAATACTGGACTAGACATGTAGCTTGGCTTTTAGAACTAACTCCTACTGCTCCTCTGAACCCTTTAATGGGAACTTAGGTCACAGACCTCATTCTCACTGTGTTGGTAAACCAACATCTGGGATGTACCGTTTCAGACAGCAGGTGAGGTTCACGTGTCTGAATGCTTGTCTATACACAAAATTCCCAGCATACTGAAAGCTACCATGTCAGGCAGAAAGCTACAACTATTCTTCCTGACATGTTAAATTTCTACATGCAGGAAATTTGTGTATATGAAAGAGTCATATTAATCTCTTCTCCTGGTGGTTCAGGTTTGCCACCGTACGGAGAACTAGGACTCAGCCAAAGCTTCGACCAAGACTTGAGAGAAAGCAGGTACATCTTCTGGCATCAGATTAGCTTGAATGGAAGCCATTTTAAAAACATACCTTTTGTTGACGTTTGCTTTTGCTTCCTTACATTGGCATTCAGTACTTGCTGCACAATGTATGTGGCATCTGAAGCCTGCTCTTCATTCTGAAGTTTTGAGTGGACTTTCTTGACTACGTTAGTAGCATTAAGGACTAAATGAATTGAAAAAGATGGATACAATGTGTTTAATTAGGCTGAAATAATCCAATTTTTTAAATGCTCTTTCCGCTACAGAGAGAGAGGGGAACCTTTTTCAACCCGAGGGCTGCATTCCCTCATGGGGAATCTTCCAGGGGCCATATGCAGTGGTGGATGAGACCAGAGACAACAGTGGGCAGAGCAAGGGATGCAATTCTTACCTTTGTGCAATAGGCTATATTTCATACAGGAATACCCCGCATTAACGTACGCAATGGGTCCAGAGCGAGTACGTAAACCGATAATGTACTTAAAGTGAAGCACTACCTTTTTTCACTTGCGCCGCCACTCTGCCACCTCTCCTTCACGCGGAGCCTCAAAGCCCTGCGCTAAAGCCGCTGCTGCTGCGCCGCCGCGCCTCTCAGCTGATCGTGATCGCGCCTCCCAGCTGATTCGCGGTCGCGCTGTCATGTCTCTTTCTACCCCCCACCGAAAGAACAGGGCACAACCAAAGGTTAAGTGTCCTTTCTTGCGAAGCGAAGTACATAAACAGGGGAATGGTGCTACTGTAAGTATGTCCGTACTCGCAAGTGTCCTTAAAGAGAAGGTCCGTATAGCGGGGTATTCCTGTATATGCAAAACTCAGAGATTTCTACACACCCCCACTTCTATCATACCCCCAGCCAGACAAGCATCTTGGGATATATTTCCGCCAGGGAAAAGGAGAGCATGGAACAAGGCCAGTAAAGGGTGTGGCCTGGCAAGAGTCCCGGGGGCCAGACAGAGAGGCCTGGAGGGCCACATTCTGCCCTGAGCCTGAGGTTCTCCATCCATGTCCTAAAGCAACGGTGGGGGATCTGTGGCCTGCAGATATTGCTGGATTACAACTCCCACCATCTGTGACTATTCACCATGCTGGCCGGGGCTGACGGATGATGGAGCACAACACCTGGAGGGCCACAATTCCCCATGTCTTCCCTACAGCAAGCCACATCAACTACTGTTTCATTTCTGGTTTGTTTTCAAAAAGAGAGTAAAATGAACCTGTGTATCCCAAAGATTGATAATGTGTTGTTGGAGTTGAGAGCATGTTTACTTCCTGTGATGAAGTGGTAGATACTTGCTGCTTAGAAGCCTCTTGCAGGCAAATGGCCCCAGAATTATCTTCTTTCAGAAGCACCCTAAGTGAATAGCAGAGATGCACAGCAAATTTAGAAAGATTATAATTTATCACCAAGTGGAGGATATTTAGCAAGTATCAACTAAAACATAACATCTTCAGCTCCAAAATCACACTATTATTTTTATCTCATATATGTTTGTATAGAGGTACCTTGGCAGATCATTTTTAACATTTATAATACTTGTAAGTTGTCTCTCTGTCCCAAGGCAGCTGAGGTGACATATCTGGAAAGGGCTTATTTGAGACACTCCTTTCTTCTCACTGCCTCCTGTTTCAATATCATTTTTTTTCTTCAGTTGGGGGAAATTACCACAGGCCAAACCACAAGTGCCAAAGACACTTGAAGAGAGACACTGCTTACAAGTGCCTGTACGCTAATGCTAGGAGCCTGCGAACCAAGATGGGAGAACTGGAGTGCTTGGTCTTAGAGAAGAGCATTGATATAGTGAGCATAACCGAGACCTGGTGGAATGGAGAAAACCAGTGGGATACGGTTATCCCTGGATATAAACTATATCAGAAGGACAGGGAAGGACCTATTGGTGGCGGAGTCACTCTATACGTGAAAGAAGGCATTGAATCCAGCAAGCTCGAAACCCCAAAAGAGGCGGATTCCTCCACAGAATCATTGTGGGTGGTGATACCATGCCCCAGGAGGGATTTAATACTGGGAACGATCTATCGTCCCCCTGATCAAAATGCTCAGGGAGACCTTGAGATGAGATGTGAAATTGAGGAAGCATCCAAACTAGGAAATGTGGTAGTAATGGGTGACTTCAACTACCCAGACATAGACTGGCCGCATATGTGTTCCAGTCATGACAAAGAAGCAAAATTTCTAGATATTCTAAATGACTATTCCCTAGATCAGTTGGTCATGGAACCAACCACAGGGACGGCAACCCTGGACTTAATCCTCAGTGGGGACTGGGACCTGGTGAGAGATGTAAGTGTTGTTGAACCGATTGGGAGCAGTGACCATAGTGCTATTAAATTAAATATACATGTAAATGGCCAATTGCCAAGAAAATCCAACACGGTCACATTTGACTTCAAAAGAGGAAACTTCACAAAAATGAGGGGATTGGTAAAAAGAAAGCTGAAAAACGAAGTCCAGAGGGTCACATCACTCGAAAATGCTTGGAAGTTGTTTAAAAACACCATATTAGAAGCTCAACAGGAGTGCATACTGCAGATCAGAAAAGGTACCGCCAGGGCCAAGAAGATGCCAGCATGGTTAACGAGCAAAGTCAAGGAAGCTCTTAGAGGCAAAAAGTCTTCTTTCAGAAAATGGAAGTCTTGTCCGAATGAAGAAAATAAAAAAGAAACACAAACTCTGGCAAAAGAAATGCAAGAAGACAATAAGAGATGCTAAAAAAGAATTTGAGGAGCACATTGCTAAGAACATAAAAACCAACAACAAAAAATTCTATAAATACATTCAAAGCAGGAGACCGTCTAGGGAGGCGATTGGACCCTTGGATGATAAGGGAGTCAAAGGTGTACTAAAGAACGACAAGGAGACTGCAGAGAAGCTAAATGAATTCTTTGCATCTGTCTTCAGTGGAAGATATAGGGCAGATCCCTGAACCTGAACTAACATTTGTAGGAAGGGATTCTGAGGAACTGAGACAAATAGTGGTAACGAGAAAGTAAGTTCTAGGCTTAATGGACAATATAAAAACTGACAAATCACCAGGCCCGGATGGCATCCACCCGAGAGTTCTCAAAGAACTCAAAGGTGAAATTGCTGATCTGCTAACTAAACTATGTAACTTGTCCCTCGGGTCCTCCTCCGTGCCTGAGGACTGGAAAGTGGCAAATGTAATGCCAATCTTCAAAAAGGGATCCAGAGGGGATCCCGGAAATTACAGGCCAGTTAGCTTAACTTCTGTCCCTGGAAAACTGGTAGAAAGTATTATTAAAGCTAGATTAACTAAGCACATAGAAGAACGAGCTTTGCTGAAGGAGAGCCAGCATGGCCTCTGCAAGGGAAAGTCCTGTCTCAGTAACGTATTAGAATTCTTTGAGAGTGTCAACAAGCATATATCCAGTGGACATAGTGTACTTAGACTTTCAAAAAGTGTTTGACAAGGTATCTCACCAAAGACTTCTGAGGAAGCTTAGCAGTCATGGAATAAGAGGAGAGGTCCTCTTGTGGATAAGGAATTGGTTAAGAAGCAGAAAGCAGAGAGTAGGAATAAACGGACAGTTCTCCCAGTGGAGAGCTGTAGAAAGTGGAGTCCCTCAAGGATCGGTATTGGGACCTGTACTTTTCAACTTGTTCATTAATGACCTAGAATTAGGAGTGAGCAGTGAAGTGGCCAAGTTTGCTGAAGACACTAAATTGTTCAGGGTTGTTAAAACAAAAAGGGATTGCGAAGAGCTCCAAAAAGACCTCTCCAAACTGAGTGAATGGGCGGAAAAATGGCAAATGCAATTCAATATAAACAAGTGTAAAATTATGCATATTGGAGCAAAAAATCTTAATTTCACATATACGCTCATGGGGTCTGAACTGGCGGTGACCGACCAGGAGAGAGACCTCGGGGTTGTAGTGGACAGCACGATGAAAATGTCGACCCAGTGTGCGGCAGCTGTGAAAAAGGCAAATTCCATGCTAGCGATAATTAGGAAAGGTATTGAAAATAAAACAGCCGATATCATAATGCCGTTGTATAAATCTATGGTGCGGCCGCGTTTGGAATACTGTGTACAGTTCTGGTCGCCTCATCTCAAAAAGGATATTATAGAGTTGGAAAAAGTTCAAAAGAGGGCAACCAGAATGATCGAGGGGATGGAGCGATTCCCTTATGAGGAAAGGTTGCAGCATTTGGGGCTTTTTAGTTTAGAGAAAAGGCGGGTCAGAGGAGACATGATAGAAGTGTATAAAATTATGCATGGCATTGAGAAAGTGGATAGAGAAAAGTTCTTCTCCCTCTCTCATAATACTAGAACTCGTGGACATTCAAAGAAGCTGAATGTTGGAAGATTCAGGACAGACAAAAGGAAGTACTTCTTTACTCAGTGCATAGTTAAACTAAAGAATTTGCTCACACAAGATGCAGTAATGGCCACCAGTTTGGATGGCTTTAAAAGAAGATTAGACAAATTCATGGAGGACAGGGCTATCAATGGCTACTAGCCATGATGGCTGTGCTCTGCCACCCTAGTCAGAGGCAGCATGCTTCTGAGAACCAGTTGCCGGAAGCCTCAGGAGGGGAGAGTGTTCTTGCACTCGGGTCCTGCTTGCGGGCTTCCCCCAGGCACCTGGTTGGCCACTGTGAGAACAGGATGCTGGACTAGATGGGCCACTGGCCTGATCCAGCAGGCTCTTCTTATGTTCTTATAGCCATCTAAACACGACACCAGAATTTAATACAGTAGTATCTCCTCCTGGCATCCAGTAATATAAAATATTCAGTTGAGAGTAACATGTTCTGTTAAGGTCTTTCCTTGTTCACTCAAGTTCCAAAAAAGCCAGGGTAATTTCAGCTGTTAAGGGCAATGCCCTTATCTTAAAAAGTTAAAACTGATAAAGCAACCAGAGGTTTAACATTATTGCAAAGTATTGTGTCAGTATTAACTTTTAAGTTAAAGAGGATAATTTTGAGGTTATGTAAGAAACTTTTGCCAGAAATAGGAGGTACAGCAATGGGACTGAAGGAAGTATGGGAAGCTGATACGGGATATGTTAGAGTGGGAGTCAGAAACCATTTTCCTCCAGCAGGCCAAATCTGTATCTGCCATATCCCTCATGAGCTAAATTTGACAGGTGGGTGGGGCCCCCAACCTCTCAATCTCCTGATTTCACAATGACATCAGGTGATGAGCTTCTTTCAAAAGGTCTGCTGGATAAGTCTCTTTGAAGATGTGCTCTCACCTTCAAAGAGGCTTGTTCCAGGACCATAAAGGAGTTTGCACTGAAACTGATTATTAACCCCCCCTCTATTTTAGCAGGAGTCTCAATGTAAAACCTTTCCTGATCCAGGACCAATTGGTGGGTGGTGGGAATGCACCTTGCTCCAGCAAAGGAACAACAGAGAGCACAATTTAAGCTCCTGGTTGTTCTTTTGAAGCCATATTGGTACCTGCCCCACCCTTGATATCACATATGATGTGAGGTGTGGGGCAGGTGGACATGGTTTGCCAGCAACAGCTTGGTGGACCTAAGTTGATCCATGGGCTGAAGGTTTCCCACCGCTGCATTAGAGGATGTTTTATGGCATGGAACATGGTCAAAATGCCAATAAAAACCATTTCAGTTCTGATAAGGGAGAAATACAAGGTGGTAAGCCAGGGGTATTATATGCCAGTACAGCTAGGGTATATTAATAAGGTTTGGCTCCAGTGTGCTGGAGAAAGTGCAATTTCCTGGGAACATACTACCACATGTAGTAGAGCTGCCCGTTAGTATACTCATTTTGGCAAAAGGTATTTCATGAAATACCTGCTATAGTGGAGTAACTAATCCTTTTGGCAGTATTTCTGGAAGCCAGAGCTGTTTTATATAGAGTTAATTCTGTGTTTTCTGGCACCACAATGATTACAAATAGCCCAGCACTGGTGCCACTCATCACCATTTACAATGTTAAAGCTAGTGGGCAAAAGTGTGGTTCACTGCAGTATCTGAGAAGGTTACACAGGAAAGCAGAGTGCATGATAACTGCATGCCAATGTGGCAGCCTTTCATAACATTTATTACTAGACAAGGTGGTAATTTAATACCACTGGAGTCTCAGAAATCTTTTTGAAAAGATTTATTGCCATGGCATCTGTTAGCTGAGCCTTCATTGTCACCTTGATCACATGCCTATATTTGGATATTTAAAGTGCAACTCCTAGCGATGTTCCAAATATGCAAAGGATGTCATTCTCATTTATCTTGATTGGTTTGGTTGTGATATTGTTTGTAATATAAATTCAAAATAAGAGTTTGATTTTATTTAAGCATTGTAGTAACACTGTGAAGATCACATACATGAGAGATAAGAGCAGAGCAGAGCATTAGTAGATCATGTATCAAGAAAAACTATTTGTACTTATGTACAATATACAAAACAGTGAAGGCAGACAGAGATACACACTGACCTATCTGGATCAATGTTGGATCTGAAGTTCAAATACACATCGTTCTCGCTGTTTGTCTTGCACGTGAAAGAATGTTCTCCTTCTATTTCATTGAGAGCCTTCCAGGAAACAGATATAACATCTCAAACACTCGCATGGGAGACACTTCAGTGGACACATTTTGAATTTGGATATACTTACTTATTTTATTTAAACCATTTATATACCACCTATAATTAAATAAAACTCTAAGCAGTGTATAACGTAAGTCAAAACATCTTAAAACAGCAGATACAAAAAACACAATCGATAAAATACAATTAACTATATACTTTACAGGTTGACAAACACCCAAAGCCAACAGCCATGGGGACACAACTGCTGTAAGTACAGCTAAAGTGAACACACTTTTTTGTGTCCATAGAAATTTAATTTCACACCGGCAGAGGGCAACTGCCCAGGAGTGGAAAGGGAAAACCCAGTATGGCACTACACCATTTTTAAACATCTAACCAAAACACAATATTGATTTCAATCTATGATGTCTTGACTTCATTAAAGCTAAAACTGAGGTGTTTAGCCTTCGATAAACATTATTTGTGCCCACTACTGCAGAATTATACAGCTAAGTATACACGTAACATGATGAAATAAGCTAGTACAAACATTTATTTCTGCATTCAGTTTTGCATTTACAGTGCAACCCTATGCATATCTACTCAGAAGTAAGCCCCACTGTATTCAATGGAGCTTACTCCAAGGAAAGTGTGCATAGGAGTGCAATCTTAAACAACATGCAATCCTAACCCCAGCTGCTATCAAGCAGGGCTGAATGGAACATTAGAGCCACCACTACATCCGCAGCACTGCCACACACAAGGGGGCAGAGCAGAAGGTGGGGAGCACAGGGAGGTGGAGGTGCAGGGAGATGGGGGATAGGTCCAAAGTGGGCCCTATGTTATCAATTGACAGCAGTGCAGTCAGCTTGGGATCCAATGACCTAATAACCTGAAGGTGCAAAGGGGGCTTGGACTGCTCTAGAGTAAGTCAACTAGAAGTTTCTATTTTTAAAAACAAACAAACACCAAGATTCTTGATAAAGCCTTGAATTAAAAACTATAATGCGTAATGCAGTTTTAATACACATGGGAGCTAAATGAGATTTACTCAGGGAACCCTAATTTTAGAAGTTCTCATATTTTTACACTATAAAAGGAAAAAAGATTGATTGCACAACCCTATGTGTGTTGTCTACTCAGAAGTAAGAACTCCCCAGCTAAGTGTGCAAAGGACTGCAGTTGTAAAGTTACTTAGAGTGCTTCTTGTACTATGTCTGAAAGAGTCACATAATAAAACTTATTTATCCTGGACATTTCATCTGCACACATCTTCTCTCAATTGGCAGGTGCTTGCCATTTCACTCTACAGACTGACCCGACACTGGCGTGAAAAGAGCATATCTATGTCTCAACTGCAAACGAAAATTCATCCCTTGGTCTATTTTATTTATTTAACAACAATGTTCACATGGAAAACACATTACCTGGGGATCCATAATAGACTCACTAAGAATAGAAAGCTGTGTGGGGGGATTATCCTTTTGTGTAATGAGGCCTTGAGAAGATTTCACATCATAATCAGGAGCCACAGTGACATTTGGGAATCCTACGGTGGTAGGAAGGAAAGACCAAAAAGTTACTTAACAATGAGCAACTGACTTAATAACCGAGTTATTAGGTCAGTTCTAGGCCACTAGGACCAACATTAGAAGTTGAGTCTATTTCATTGTAAAGGTAGAAAGAATGCATCACTTCCAAGAAATCCTTTGTTGCCTTCCATGGGGGAATTATCATACATTTCAACAAATTCTAAAGACAATCAGTCTACTACAACAAAATGTCTTGTGGCACTGCTTTAAACATCTTAAAAGACTTAACAATTTTATTGCAAAATAAGCTTTTACGGGTCAGTACACACTTCACCAGAGGCACAATCACCTAAATAGGCACTTAGATGAGAGTCCTACAGTCCTGTCTTGTGTTTGTAGCAGAGAAGTCTCATACAAGGGCTCTACAAGGTTTGTTTATTGTTTTATGCTGTTATTTGTATTATTCTAAATTGCTTTTTAGTATTTTAAGTGCCTGTTTCATGGTTTTAAGGTTGCATATAGTTTAATTGTATTTTAATTGTATGTTTTTAACTACATGCAGTTTTATTTGTAAGCCGCCCTGAGTTCCAGTTTGGAAAAAGGGGCGGGGTAAAAATAAAGTTTCATTCATTCATACAAGCAGTACTTGCATCAGGGAGGAATTTGGGATGTGGGTGAGAGAGATGCCAGAGAAACACCCAGGCAAGAAGATAGGATATGTGCGTACAAGAGAAGAGACAGGAAGAAAGCCCACACTTCCCCCCATATAATTGGGATTGTCCTGATCCACAAGTAACACACAGAACAAAAAAAACCCCAATATAAAGTTGCACGTTACTCAGCTGCAGTCATATTGAAGCACATCATGTGGGCCAGTTTTTTTAAATTGTGTGATGACATTTTCCTAAGTACCATCTGTCACCACACCACCTGCTTCCATTAACAAGGCACTCCTCACTGGGTTGCCGGTAGGGCCAGCATATCAAACATGTTTTTGTGTGCTTTTAACCTACTGTTTTGCGCAAGTCTAGTGTACTGGAAAGCTTGTATCTAATAAAAAATAAATAAAAATGGCCACGCACAGCTAAACAAATATCTGTGGGCATGCCCACAATGGACCTCAGGTTTACAGAAGTCAGGGTTAGGGTTAGATAAGTACTAACTGAGCGGACGGGACAAAAGCACACAGTGCAGACACATCCCATCAAGCACTGCCCACTGGCATGGAATGGAAACATTAAGACAGGAGTTCAATTAGAAGCACTCCTGCGGGTGAGCACGCTCATAAACACACATGGAAAAATCAGGTCTGTGCAACCCACCATGTACTAACACTCTGGTGAGGACACAGCCTCAATCCCTGGCATCAGCAGGTGGGGTTGGGACAGATCCCCGCCTGACTAGCCGTGGTTCTCCTAGGTTCCAATGTAGATAACACTGAAGCAGATGGACCAATCATCTGATTCTGTATGACAGCTCCCTATGTTCCATCTTGTTCAGCATTCTGAGAAGTCCAAAAGCAGGATATAAAGGCAACAACAAGTATTGAGCAACATACTGCCTCTAAACTTGGAGGTTACACACAGCCATCATGACTAGTATCCACTGACAGACTTATCCTCTATGAATTTGTCAGTTTGCCTTTTGAAGCCATCTAAGCGAAAAGCATCACCACATTTCACGACTGCAAATTGTACCATTGGTCTCACCTGAAAGGTGATTTTCCATAGGAGGTGGGCCATCACTGTGGGAAATAGTTCCACCTATCGTGCGAAGGCAAGAATGTTTTTGAAGTCAAGACTAGGGACGTCATGCCCCTCCCACTCTCCAGTTCATTCGTAGCGAGTCTAAAAGAGATATCTAAAAATACAAGAACAAGGCCAACAGGCCCGCCAGGAAAATAACATAATAGTCACATGCATAACAACATGACTCTAACATAACTACATAACATAACAGAACTAAAAGTCTTGACTTCACTCTTACATTTAAATATAATATGGAAACAATATCATGTAACCCATTGATAAAATCACTAGTCATCCTCCAACTGGGAGGGTCGTGATGGCCCCTTCCTATGAAAATCACCTTTCAGGTGAGACCAATGGTACATTTTCCATAGGAAGTGGGCCATCACTGTGGGATGTACCAAAGCAACCCATATAGGGAGGGACCACCCACATGTTAATCCTCATTAAGAACCTGTTGCAACACTCGTCTGCCAAAAGAAGCATCAGCAGAGGCATAACGATCAATTTTATAATGCCTTATAAACGAGTGTGGGGAAGACCAGACTGCGGCCCTACAAATATCGGCAACAGGAGCATTAGTGGCAAAAGCAGCCGAGGTGGCAGCTGATCTGGTAGAATGAGCCGTTATACTAGCTGGAACTGACAGCTTCAGGGACTCGTATGCTAAAGTAATGCATGCCCTTAACCAACGGGATAAGGTAGGATTGGATACTTTATGCCCCATAGACCTTGGATGAAAGGATACAAACAGAGACTCCGTTCGTCGAATCTCTTGGGTCCTAGACAGGTAGGTCTTGAGAGCCCTCCGGACATCTAACGAATGCCAAGCCTTTTCAAGAGGATGGGTAGGATTCGGGCAAAAGGAAGGCAACACAATGTCCTGGTTGCAATGAAAAACTGAATCGACCTTGGGACGAAAGGAAGGGTCAGTCTTCAGCACAACAGAGTCCTTATGGAAGACGCAGAGGTGTCTAGCAGAAGACAATGCGCCCAACTCCGAAACGCGTCTGGCAGATGTGATTGCAATCAGAAACAGGACCTTTAAGGACAGTATGCGTAGGGGCACAGTCCTGATGGGTTCAAACGGAGGGCGTTGCAAAGCCTGCAGAACTTTCGGCAAACTCCATGAGGGGAACCGATGGACAACAGCCGGAGAGCGTAGGGCGACTCCCCTCAAAAAACGTTTGATGAACGGATGTGAGGAAATATGATCTCCAGGAGAGGACACTGAGAGAATGGATGACAGAGTAGACGCATGTCGACGTAGAGTGTTGGGTCGAAGTCCCATCATAAAGCCACTATGGAGAAATTGGAGTACCTGGTGCACATTGGCCTGGGATGGATCGTGGTGGTGGGACTGACACCACTTGGAGAAAGCCACCCAGGTATGTTGATAAATTCGAGTGGTTGATGGTCTTCTCGAGGCCAAAATAATATCAATCACAGCGTCAGACAGTCCAGCTGACCTCAAGTGTCTCCGTTCAAACGCCACGCTGTTAGATTGAGCCAAGTAGGGTCCTGGTGCAGTACTGGACCCTGGGATAGGAGGTCTGGCGTTACTGGAAGTGTCCAAGGATCCATCATTGACATTGCCAGAAGATCTAAGAACCACGGTCGGCGTGGCCAAAATGGTGCTATCAGAACCAGCTGTGCCCTTTCGGTTCGCGCCTTCCTCAAGGTTTTGGCTAACAATGGTATGGGAGGAAAGGCGTACAATAGACCGTCTGGCCACGGTGTTGTCAGAGCATCCACTGCTTCTGCTGTTGAGTCCAGGTATCGGGCAAAGTACCTTGGAAGCTGGCAATTGTGACTGGAAGCAAACAGGTCGACTGAGAGGGCGCCGAACCGACACTGGAGACGATGGAAAATGGCTGGATGAAGTTTCCATTCTCCCGGGAAGACCTGTTGTCTGCTGAGCCAGTCTGCTGTCACATTCAAAATCCCTCTGAGGTGCTCTGCTTTCAGAGATTGTAGATGTTGTTCTGCCCAGACAAAGATGAGGGAGGCTAAGTCCTGCAGAGGACGAGACCTGGTGCCCCCCTGTCTGTTCAAATGTGATTTTACACACGTGTTGTCTGTTCGAATGAGCACATGATGCAAAGGGAACAGAGACTGAAAATGACATAGAGCCAAGTGGACAGCCTTTAGTTCCAGCCAGTTGATGCTTCGAGATCGCTCTGCGTTGGGCCAAACCCCCTGAACGTACTGGGAGTTGCAGTGGGCTCCCCAACCTATGAGGCTGGCGTCTGTGGTCACGACGGTTCTGCGGGGTTCTCTGAACGACGTACCCTTGGAGAGGTGTTGAACCTTGGTTCACCAGCGGAAGGAGAGGCGCAGAGCGGGGCTCAAACGAACTTTGCGATGGTTGGAGCTGGCAATGTCTTTTTGAAAAGGCAACAGAGACCACTGAAGGGGCCGAGTGTGAGCTCGAGCCCAGGGCACAATGTGGATTGTGGAGATAAACATCCCGAGCGCTCTGGCGAGAAGCATGACGTCTGCGGATGTTTGTTGCATCAGGGACCTTGCGATGCTTGTGATGGCAGTGATGCGATCTGGAGACAGGAAGACCATTGCCTGCATGGTGTCCAACATTGCCCCAAGATGTAGTAGGCGTTGGGTTGGTTGGAGATGGCTTTTGTCGAAGTTGACAAGCCAGCCGTAGGTCTGCAAAACATTGAGGGTGATCATTAAATGATGATGAGCCAGCTCTTCAGACTTGGACCGTATGAGCAGATCATCCAAATATGGGTAGATATGAACCCCTTAGGTCCGAAGGTAAGCCACTAGGATGAGTAGCACCTTGGAAAATACTCTTGGAGCAGAGGAGAGGCCAAATGGCATCGCTCTGTATTGAAAATGTTGGTGGCCAAAGGCAAACCGAAGAAACTTTCTGTGGGCTATGCAAATGGGTACATGGAGATACGCTTCCTTAAGGTCGATAGAAGCCAGGAAGTCTCCTTCATGCAGACTTTCGGTTATGGAATGGAGAGATTCCATTTTGAACCTGCGGTATGTTACAAAACGGTTAACAAACTTGAGATCCAATACCGCCCTCCAAAATAAATCTCGTTTTGGCACAGCAAATAGGAGGGAGTACACCCCTTCCGATCTCTCAGTTGTGGGAACTGGCTCTATTGCCGCTATGTGCAAGAGGTGATGTATAGCTGTCTGCATGATGTTGTGCCTGGCTGGTGCCCTTGGGCAAGGAGACGGGTGGAATCTGTCTGATGGGGTTGCCCAGAACTCTATGGTATAGCCATAAGTGAAGAGGTCCCTGATCCAGGGGACCGTAGTAAGGCGCAGCCATCGATCTCCAAAATTAAGTAATCTGCCACCTATGGGGAGGACGTTAATACTACTTGTGTAGGCGAGGACCTCCCCTATATGAGGACGATGAGTTGCCCCTGCGCCCTTGGTACTGACCTCTGCCCTGGAAGCGTCGGTTCCAGGAGTCCCTGAATGCGTTGGAGTCATAGGGTCTGAAATCGCGGCCTCGTCCTCCTGGCCGCGTTCCTCGAAAGGGCTGGTTAGAACGAAAGGAGGGAAATCGCCTGAAGGGCCTGTGGTCGAAGTTCTTGACTGTGGCTAGAACCGGTTTGTGGGCGTCTTTTGGATCAACCAGAACTGCCTTTAGAGCTTCCTCGCCGAAGAGTAGAGAGCCGGAGTAAGGAGCCTTGGACAGGTTCAATCTGGCCGCTGAATCAGCTTGCCTGTGGCGAAGCGAGGGGGTGCGACGAGCGACTATTTGAGTCGTCATGGCTCGTGCCCCTAATTGGGTGGCATCCAAAGTGGCATCGGCCACAAAGGCTGCTGTCTTACGTAACTTCAATAGTGCTCTTTTGAAGGCGACAGGATCAGGGTTATCATCCTCTAGAAGGTCATCCAGCCACATCATAGATGCTCTGGAGAAGATGGAGGCTGAGGCGGAGGCACGCATGGCTAGGGCAGTGGCCTCGTGGTTCTTGCGGAGGGCGAAGTCTATTCGACGTTCAGTAGTATCTTTTAGGTGGGATTCCCCTTCCCTGGGCAAGATAGATCGTGAAACGAGGCGAGCGATCGGTTCATCTATGCCAGGGACATCTAACTTGGTGGCGAAGTCTGGGGCTAGGGCGTAAAGTCTGTCAGCCATGTTCTTGAAGCGTCGAGCTTTGAGCGGGTGGGCCCATTCTTCGGAAGCTAATTTGGCAATTGGGTCCGGCACCGGGATGTAGTGTTCAGTAGGTGCAGGGGATTTGAGGACCTTGGCCCCTTTGAGAGTTGGAGCGGACGAAGTTGAGGGCGCAGTCTGGAGACCAAGGGTATGAAGTACCCTACGTGCGAGCGGTTGGTAATCTGAGGTATTGAACAAGCGATACGATGTATCCTCCTCATGATCTGAATAGTCGCTCCAGTCGTCTCCTTCAACATGGTCAGTGAAAGTTAACTCCTCCGCATACGAGGCTTCGTCCGTATATCTGCCTCTGGCTACATCGAAGGGATCTGGCGAGCAGGAAGGATGAGCAGCATGGAACGCACGTTGGTCCATGTTGAGTGGGGGTAT
Organism: Rhineura floridana; assembly: GCF_030035675.1. Taxonomy (NCBI): domain Eukaryota; kingdom Metazoa; phylum Chordata; class Lepidosauria; order Squamata; family Rhineuridae; genus Rhineura; species Rhineura floridana. The sequence continues at coordinate 154,685,512 of NC_084480.1, forward strand.
GGCAGGAACCTGTGGTAGTGACTGCATTTGTGTGAAATAAGCCAGCATGGCTTGGAGTTGGGAGAGGAAATCAGGAGACAGCTGCAGACCAGATGTGTGAGATGTATGTGCCTGGTGGGCTATTGGAACAGATGTCTGAGGCGGTAAGCCAGAGGTAGGTTCGTTAGGCGAACCGTGAGGGGGAAAGCCAACAAACTCTTCCTCGTCAGAGGCAGTAGCAGGAGAATGGAAAATATCACTTATGTGTGTCTGTGCTGTGGTGGTTGTTGGCACAGAGACATAACGAGGGCGCTTTGGTTTACTATGGCTGGAAAGATGTTTTGTCTTAGCCAGTGCTTTGGCATGTCTGGTCTTAGACGTGTTAGTATGTTGTGGCTTGGCTGATTGTGGCATGTCTGGCTGATCTGGCACCATGTGTGTTGATGGTGACATGCCTGGCTGTTCTGCCATCTTATATGAACCTGGGTGCAGTACACTGCCACGGAGGGGGCAGGATGTAAAGACCCGAACTGGCACAGCGTACTACCACGGAGGGGGTAGGATACACTGGCAGATGGCGAATGCACTGCCACAGAGGGGGCAGAATGCACAGAGGTATCAACGTTAATATAATATAGGCTGTTTTAGAGTTGGCACACTCAGATTAGTGCTGTAGGCTGGGTTTGGCTTGTTCACGGCCCCATAGGGGGCAGGATATGTAATGTAAATCAGATTTAATACAAGTCAGCCACTGATATTAAAGCTCCAGCCTTGATAATGTAATCCAGCCACTAGGATTAAAGCTCCAGCCTTGATAATGTAATCCAGCCACTAGGATTAAAACTCCAGCCTTGATAATGTAATCCAGCCACTAGGATTAAAGCTCCAGCCTTGATAATACAATCTAGCCCACTAGGATTGGAGCTCCAGCCTTAATAATACAATTCAGCCACTATGATTACAGCCACAGTAAAAATGTGTGTAAATCAGCCTTGTGTAAGTTTGTCAGCAGCACATATACACAAACATACAGATAGATAGCCTGCAGGGGAGGTATCCGAAGCTAAATAGATGGTAACAAAAAAGGCGGGAATTTTGAATTTCAAAAAATGGCGCCCGGAAAAAAAAACGGGCGGGAAAAAACGATCAAAAAGGGGGCTGAGGGAGAAGGAGCAATGGCGGCCGTCGCAAGCGCACTGGGGGAAGGGCTGGCCAGCACGGACTCGCCGAAAGCCGCAGTAGCGGTTGGAAAAACTCTGGAAGAGCAGGTAGAGGAAAAAAAACGGCAGCCGCCGCAGAGAGAGCCGCCGTCGCGGTCTGTAAAGCCCTTCGCAGTGGGATTTAAGCCACGTAGCGAGGGCGATCTGCGGTAAGGGAGTTACGGCGGGAGCCGCAGCTGCAAGCTCCCGCTGAGATCGGATCAGCCGCAGCCACGGCAACGATCGGGGGGGGGAGGGAGGGGGATTCCCCTTCCCTCACAAGCGATCAAAAGCGATCAAAAGGAGAACCGCAGCCGCGGTCACTGAGGGAGCCCCCTGGCTACGAGGGGGGGAGGGGGCTTGAAACTGCAAAAATAAAGAGAGCCGCAGCCGCGGTCTCAGAGGGAGCACCCCAATCAAGGGAATAAAAGAAATTAAATAGCCCTGAGGAAAGGGGGAAGAGAGCCGCAGCCGCGGTCTCTGAGGGGATCCTCAGTAGGCTAGACACAAAAAACAGAAAAAAGGTTTTGAAGAGAAAAAGACAAACAAATACGAGACTTAGCTAAATGCTACGTGAAATTCCAATCTTGTTCGTACAAAGGCAAGAATGAACTGGAGAGTGGGAGGGGCATGACGTCCCTAGTCTTGACTTCAAAAACATTCTTGCCTTCGCACGATAGGTGGAACTATTTCCCACAGTGATGGCCCACTTCCTATGGAAAATCTACTAATTAATTATACGCTATGTGAAATGTACTGCCTTTTGTCTGTCCTGAATCTCCTGCCAATCAGTTTCAGTAGATGAACCTCAGTTCTATGAGAAAGGGTCTTCTATCCACTTTCTCCACGATATGAATTATTTTATAAACCTCTTATCATATAACAACCCCCTTTCCTCATAGGAAAGGTGAGCCAGCCCATGGTTTGACAACTGAATAATGGGCACAGGAGAAAAGGTTGCATGAAGTAGAATTTATCAGCCCAAATGTTGGCTAGAGGATTCCACTACTCATATTCAACTCAAGTGTTAGGATGGACATGTTTCTACTACTGTAAGGGAAACATCTATAGACACAAGGGAGGAAATATGGATTCCACAAAATTTCACGTTAGGTAACTCTCTAGAGCAGTGTTCTTCAACTTTGGGTCCCCAGATGTTGTTGGACTACAAATCCCATCACTCCTAACCATTGGCTAAGCTGGCTAAGGATAATAGGAGTTGTAGGCCAATAACTGGGGACCCAAGGTTGAAGAACACTGCTCTAGAGGATTAGCCAAGACACAACCACCACTCTCTGCTAAGAACAGCCAATGGGTTTAAGTTTAAATGGTTCACTTGCTTATACACTACAAGCAAAATTTGGGGGCATGGTTGTGACTGTCTTCAAAGAAGGCCTTTCTATGTATTATCACACGAGGAAACATCAAGCTAGCATTTCCAGTATACAACTTTCATATCTAGTTTTCTTGGGTCCATGAAACAAAATCAAGTGTATTAATTGCAAGTCACACTTCACACAGTAAACTTCACCTAAATGCCTGCGAGGGACATCTCCAAATAGGTCTTTCACCATAGCCATGGCCTGATCAGATCTCTCCAGGACATCCTGTAGCTGGTACTGATCAGAGAGAATCTAAAAGGAGGAAATCAGAGGACACATACATTTTGTACTTCCCTTTCCTTTCCTATTCCATGCCCAACCTCCAAAATAGAACAATATGCCACTATTAATAATCAAAATAATATTTCTGCCTGTATCATTGTAATGCCTGGGCCCTGGACTTGCAGGTTTGAGGGATACCAAGGAGTCAGTAAGGCAGATTCTAGGTCTACTTACAAGGAGAGTTTATTGAGTAACGTACAAGCACACAGGCGTACCCAATAAGTGGAACAAACTGCAAGGCTCTGCACGAGCGCTTGACCACTTTGAACGCCTCACTGGGCATCAAGAGGGGCTTATATAGCAAAATCTTTGGCAAGGCACACAATGGTGATGGATAAATGATTAGTTGCTATCTTACATCAAATCACTGCTTCTCAGCATAATACATGATTAACTGTCCTATATCAAGCGAAGCATTAAAAGAGATTCTATGAATACATCTATTGGCAAATACCTGCAATTACAACAATTGATGGCTACTATCTTTAAAGGATCACAGCATTTGATCTTGAAGCATCATAGCCCTTGATTGATTATCTTGTTTTCATACATTCAAAGTGATGACATTGCACTAAGTGGCGCTAATTGGCACTACTAGCCAGCAGATCATCTTGACCTCTTAAAGCTACTCTTTTGGCAGCCTTAGCTCATTAGCCCTCCTAGATAAGGCTTGGAACTGCTATCCTTGGCAGCACATCAGACAGCCAGACCACTGCTTGGCAATGCCAGCTTGTTAGCCCCTCAGAAAAGGACCAGATGAGCTATGAGCTAACCGTATTGACCGTCCTTTGACCTATCTTGCATGCTGCCAAAATGAGCTAATTGGGTACATTGGCAGTTCTTTGACCATCTACCAAGCTGCCAAAATGCTAAATCATTGCAGAGGCTGACAGGTACCAAGGCTCAAAGGAGAGGGAAAATCACACACAAGCTTCCATGCCTAAAGCAGCTTTATATTTGCCCTTATATTAGATTATATTGCCCACCAGCGTATACAATCATCCATGAATGGTACCTTTTATTTAGACCAACCTGTGGTCAAAATGTAATATATAAGCAGCAATGCCATGATTAACTCAATAAACAACACATGCAAAAATGCTTCTACATGTGATAAGTATCCTTTGAAATTCCTTTATGCCAGTCACTCTTTAGTCCCCATATAGAAAACAATAACCCTCTTTGGCTTATTTGTACAGTACTGTCATTAGCTGTTTCTTTGAAAATGATGCTATGACTTCCCACATGAAGACAACAGTTTAGTCCAGAGAATAACAATAATGTGTAACTTATCCCTAAGAGCAGACTCCGTAACTGAAGACTGGAAAGTGGCCAATGTAGCACCAATTTTTAAAAAAGGGATACAGGGGAGATCCTGGAAACTACAGGCCAGTTAGCTTAACATCTGTTCTGGGAAAGAACAAGCCTTACTGAAGTAGAACCAGAATGTCCTGTCTCACTAACCTATTAGAGTTCTTTGAGAGTGTCAACAAGCATATAGACAGAGGTGATCTGGTTGACATCTCTCTTTTGCTAGGAATGTGGTAGAAGACACTGAAAAGAAAACACTAGCGTGCATTTCCACACTGGTTGCAGAGGAGATGGTTTCCTTTCCCCCTTTAGCCAGCAAAAAATACAACTTTTGTGAACGTATTTATAAGGTTGAAGCAAACCATGAGTCTGAATATGTCTACTCCATTAGATGGCTCCAGACACAGAAAAAAAGGAACAGTTCATCAGGGAACCTTGCACAGCTGCAAATATTAAAAGGTAAGCTGGATCTCAAGTAACTGGGGGAAAGGAACTGTGCATGCCACCATGCAGAGTTCTTCCCCACCCCCTAGTTGAGTTATGGATGGTGCCAGTTAGTGGCCTAGAATAGTTGAAAATATCAAGAACATGACATATACTGTAGAATCAGATTTCTGTGCATTCTGAGAGAAACTGCAAAGACTGACTATGTCAGCTACAAGAAACCTCTACAATTTCTTACCTCTCTCATCAAGGTCAGTTTCTTTTTTTCCAGAGATTCTGGAGCTCTTGGTCTCTGCTTCTTCCATTTGCTCTTTAATGCTTTTTCTTGCAGTTCTACGTGTACAAGGACTTTATTTTTTGACTTGTGCATTTCATGTCGTCGGATCTGGAGAGGGAGAGGATATTTTCCTCAAATGTGGGCCAAGGAACAAATTAAGGCGATGACAGTGACTGTACCATACTAGATGGCTTCCTATTGTTACACATCTGTACATTGGGTCCTGGACCAAAACTAGCCATAAGGGTCACTATCATCATGGCATATCAGACCGCTACAAAAGCAAAAGCTCAACACTTAACCAAGCTAAGGAACAGACAAAGCAGTAACCCCGTCATTCCTGCCTTAATGAGAACAAAGTGTAGCTGTTAGCAAAAGCAAAGTGCACCTTGCCAGTAACAGGCATGCTTACAATATACATTAGCTCATAAACAAAAAAGATATTTTACATGAGCCTTGGCATTTGGTTATTGTTATCTTCCCCCGAACCCATCCACTGGAGTGCAGAGTACCTGTTTCTTGCAGATGGCAAAAGCCAAGCCACCTTTGACTGTTGTGAGTAGGATAGTTAGGGCCAGAGCATTCTGATCTACATCAAATTGTGCTCAGAATAATAATAATCTATATTAATTTGCACACAGATGCTTTAAAATCATACCTCCCAAATACAGATGGGATTTCATCCCATGCATTTCAAATGCAGTGAGTGAGTGAGTGAGTGTGTTGGGGGGGGGAGGGGGAGAACAAGCAACAGAAGAAAATGGAAGGGATAGAGAAATGGGGTGACAAATGGGACAGCAAGTAGTAGTCATGAAATGGGGTGGAGACCTGTGCTCTCAACAGCAGAAGAAGCAGATAGAGGATGCTAATCCCCTGCACACCTGCAGCTTAATTCATCACAGTTTGCCTCCCCTCCCCCAGTCATTTTTCTCTTCACTCAAGCTCCAACACTGGGCCTCGCCCTCTACATTACACATGATTGGGACAGATCCAGATTTAAAAGAGCAGGTCTACTGCTTTTCTGTATAATAAGACAACCCAAAGTGCCTCAACCATGTCAAGAAACATAAATTTCCAGCTTACAAGATCCTCAGGAGTTGCACGATGCACAGTGAGATCATGAACAGTGCTCTGCAACAAAATATATCAAGAGTAAGAATAGTACATGAAAACAAGTACATCAAATAAGTATGCTCTATCTATGGAAAAGTCAATTCTAAACCCCATTCTAGCACAACCAAGAGACTAGAGGGTGGGGCTCGCTCCACAGTTGAGGAAACTCACAGCAAAATGTTGTACTGTGACACCCCCCTCCACCTGTGGACCCCTCTTCCACCCATCTGGACTTTTAAATATAGTAATACTTACCTTTTTAATTTATTTTTAGTGCTTTCATGCTGAGCAATTTACATCAGTTTGCACCTCCCAGCCAGCATCTTGGAGTTACCCCAGGAGTTTAAGTCATTCCAGAGTATTGTATGTGGAGAAGATGGCCACCATCACAAAAACATGATAGCTGCATGTTCTTGTGGCAGCGACATCCTTCACTCCCCACCTGGCAATTCTCTAGGATGTTCCTGCAGAAAAATCCAAGATGGTGGCTGGAAAATGCTCGGCATCAGAACACACAAACAAAAAATTGAAGGTAATTTTTCAACATTTTATCAAGGGGGCACAGAGCACGAATGGGCCCTCCAAGAGTGCTTGGGCCCTAGCACCTGCTTGATCTTGATTAGTGGTAGTGCCAGGCTGGTGGCTGACTTGTTTCTAAATAGCTTCCATTGAGCCCTATGGCATAAAATAAACAAGTTTCAGTCTGGGGAACAGGTAGATATAAGAAAAGGCTTGCTTCTGACTCCACATACTGGGATCGCAATACAGAGGGGCCTGCCCCAACAGTGTCCCAGAATGCATGCGCAGATTCCACTAAAATACTCACTAAGGACACTATGACAACTACTTCCCATCCCTGCTCTGGTGAGTGTTCCTTTTCTCTTCTCCCACAAAGTGACAGAGCCACTAAATGAGCAGACTCGAGTCATTTAGATGATTTGCGTAACCTGGAGATCTAGGAAGCTAGGCAATTCACTTTGAACGAGTCCTTGGGAGTGGAGTGAAATTAGTTTATTTGCTAAATCGGAGCAAGCAATGATTCCAGCAATGATTTGCTTTCAGTCACGGATTAATAACCTAGCTCAGGCATGGGGGAGCTATGGTCCTCCAGATTTTGTTGGATTTCAACTCCCATCAGCCCCAGATTGCATGGTCAATGGTCTGGAGTGATGGAAGTTGTAGTCCAACAGTATCTGGAGAGTCACAAGTTCTCCATTAAAGACCTACATAAAAACTGAGTTATTAATACATAACTTCATTCAATGAGATTAAACCATTACCTAGAAAATACATACAGTATTGCTGAAGGATTGTAGCAAGACTGGACTTCACAAATGGATAGAAAATAATGATTTGTATCAAGACCAGAAGGAATATATGGACTCCTGTGGATACCTTAACTTCTTTGGCTGACAGTCATCCTAGGAGGAACAGTGCTAGATGCACTGCAATTGGGAACATCATTTCCATGGGGTAAACCTGCTCACCACCATCACCAGCATTGGATGACCTGGCAACAACTGAAGAGACTCCCCCCCCCAATCTGGAGAACAATACTTGGTAAGATTCCCAAAATCAGAGGCATTTGTTGTTGTTTTATTATGCCATCTGTGACACACTTCCTACAGTCATTTTACACAATTTTCCAGACTCTACTCAAGTTTGGCCAGTTTTCAAACTGAGACAAAATTCTCCATAGAGAAGTTTCCCCTCAAAAGGGAGAATTTTGGAGAAGATGGACAAAAATTGCAAAAGTTTTGAAGGCAGAAGCACTTAAGACTTTGTGAAAGACGTTGTTTCTTAAGCTTCCTTTTACTTTTCTGTTTTTGCCACCTTCACAAGGGCCAGCAGATGGCTACTATTCCCCCTCCTGGGATGTCTCAGAGCAATGCTACATCATGATGTAGGGGCACTCTGAGGAAAAATGGTGGTTGTCAGGAGGACATGTTTAACTCTGCAGAGGACTGGGCTGTAAGTTTAAGCTCTATCATCATAAAAAGCAAAGTTTTGAATTATACAATCAGAGATAATATGCTTGTCAAAACCAATTTACTAGCTAACCCTCGGTTGATCAAGTGGGTTGGTGGTTCCCGAGATCGGATAACTGCTCAGTTGTCTGCTTTGGATGGGGTTGTACTCCCTCTGAAAGAGCAGACTTCATAGTCTAGGGGTGCTCCTGGAGCCATCTTTGTTGCTAGAGGCCCAGGTGACATCTGTGGCTAGGAGTGCCTTTTACCAGCTTCCGCTGATAAGACAGCTGCGGCCATTTCTGAACTGGGATAGCCTGACCACTGTTGTCCATGCACTCATAACCTCCAGGCTAGATTACTGTAATGTGCTGTATGTGGGGCTGCCTTTGAGGTTGGTCTGGAAGCTGCAACTGATGCAAAATGCGGCAGTGAGACTGCTCACTGGGGCAGGGTATCGCCAACATGTCACCCTGCTGCTGAAAGAATTGCACTCACTGACCATTAGATACCCGGCCAAGTTCAAGGTTCTAGTTTTGGTGTACAAAGCCCTATACAGCTTGGGACCAGGATACCTGAAAGACCATCTTATCCCTTATATACCCAGCCAATCATTGCGCTCTGCAGGTGAGGGCCTCCTGCAGATACCATCTTATCAGGAGGTTCATTCTATACAATATAGGAAACGGACCTTTAGTGTGGCAGCACCTACCCTGTGGAACTCCCTCCCCTTAAATATTAGGCAGGCGCCACCTCTGCTATCTTTTCGGCGCCTTTTGAAGACTTTCCTCTTCCAGCAAGCCTTTTGAGACCTATCCCAGTCTGCGTCTGTGTTAGAATTGCTTTTAATATGTCTTTTAATATGTTTTTAACTCTTATTTTTAAAAGATGTTTTTAAAGTTGTTTTTTTTTTAATGTTTTTAACGCTGTTTTGTCTTAATGTATTTTAAGGTCTTTTTGTGATGTTTTAAAGTGTTTTTAGTGTTTCTGTTTGCCACCCTGGGCTCCTGCTGGAAGGAAGCCGGGGTATAAATAAAATAAATAAATAAATACTGGACAGCAGGATTTGGAAAAGCAGAGTTTGCCTTGCTCCTTGGTCTCCTGAGACAACAGCCTCAGTGATGGGTATAAGAATATGATATGGTAGGCAAAAAGAATGGGAGAGGAGATTATTCAATCAGAGACGATCTTTCCATCCATTATCTACCCATCACACCTGATAATAAGCCTCTGGAGTACCACAGTAACCTCAGCCAAGAACCAGAGCACATCATACTTGTGCCACGAGGATGCTGCTTCATTTCATTTTTGAGCTCCACTTTCCGAGGAAGGTCACACCATTTTAACAAAACAGTATGTTTGTTAAGGGTGCTAACTCTGTGAAGGGTAAACTATAGTTTCCAGGATTCTTAGGGGTAAGTCAAGTGTTTTAAATTTGCTTTAAATGTATGGTGTGCACTCAGTCATCTGTTCATGTACACCAGGGTTAGAATGGCTTCAGTCTGGATTCTCTACTTTTTGTTGCTGTTATAAGGAGATTCCCTGTCGGCCACTGATGTGTTTTAAAATTTACAAAGCAAGGAGGGCTAGTCAGGATCTCTTCAAAGTTAAGCCATACGTTGTCAGGGTTAGGCAATAGTTCTCATTTAAGGACAATTACAACAAGCATAAGCAGCACAACCAGTAGGTTCTTGGGGCTGTCAGAAATAGACCAGTGACCTGTGATCTACATTGTGCCCACCTCTGCAATACACAAATACATCTGAATGCTTGTAAAGATGATTACTGGTAAATCAAGCGACTCGAAAACAGAAAATAGGCAATGAATTATCTTAATATAAGAGTTCAACTTTTGCCAATGTTGGGCTCTTAAGGCAAAATGAACAGGTGAACAAACTCTTGCAAGTTACTTCAGGGAGATCGGGGGCTGCTGACAAGGGCTGCACTTCTAAAAGTATTAGGAAAGCAGAGTATAGCTGTGCTACAATGTACTGTGCACATATACAGAAGGAAATCCCCTATACTTAAATCAGGCATATTTCCAAGCAAACATGCACAGGATTAGGCTAAAAAAAAAAGCAAAAAAAATGTTTAAACTCTCATGTACTTTGATGGTCCAGGTTCTCACATTTTTGTTCATTTACACCTAAAATCCCCCCTCTAGGATGTGCATCTTAATGAAGTGAGGGGATTTGAGAATGTCAAAGAAGCTGAGAAGCTATTGCCTTAATATCCCATGCAAGTAAAGTAATGTGCAAGATTCTACAACAAAGGCTCTTATTATATATGGAGTGAGAAATGCCAGATGTCAAGCTGGATTTAGAAAGGGAAAAGGCACCAGAGATCATATTGCAAACATATGTTGGATAATGGAACTGACCAAGAAAATCACCCTGTGCTTTATAGACTGCAGCAAAATCTTTGATTGTGTAAGTCACGAAAAACTATGGAATGCTTTAAAAGAAATGGGGGTGCCACAGCATCTGATTGCTTTAAAAGAAATGGGGGTACCACAGCATCTGACTGGCCGAGAAGCTACTGTAAGGACAAAATATGGAGAAACCAATTGGTTCCCCATTGGAAAGGGTGTGAGACAAGGGTATATTTTATCACCCTATTTGTTTAATCTATGTGCACAACATATCATACTGAAAGCAGGATTGGACCAAGATGAAGGAAGTGTGAATATTGGAGGAAGAAATATCAATAATTTAAGGTATGCAGATAATACCATACTACTAGCAGAAACCAGTAATGATTTTTAAAAAATGCTGATGAAAGTTAAAGAGGAAAGCACAAAAGCAAGACTACAGTTAAAAGTCAGCAAGTCTAAACTAATGACAACTGACGATTTATGTAACTTTGAAGTCAAAAATGAGGACATTGATCTTGACAAGGATTATCAATACCTTGGCACAGTCATTAACCAAAATGGGCTATGACTGGGAAGGGTAGTTATGAGAGAACTGGAAAAGGTCCTCAAATCCAAAGATGTATCACTGAACACCATAGTCAGGATCATTCAGATCATGCTAGTCCCAGTCTCTATGTATGGATGTGAAAGTTGGACTGTGAAAAAAAGTGGGTAAGAGAAAAATCAACTCCTTTGAAATGTGGTGTTGGAGAGCTTTGTGCATACCATGGACTGCAAAAAAAGACAAATAATTGGGTGTTAGAACAAATTAAACCAGAACTATCATTAGAAGCTAAAATGATGAAACTGAGGTTATCATACACATAATGATAAGACATGGTTCACTAGAAAAGACAATAATGCTGGGAAAAACAGAAGGGAGTAGGAAAAGAGGAAGACCAAAGAAGAGATGGGTTGATTCCATAAAGGAAGCCACAAACCTGAACTTACAAGATCTGAACAGGGTGGTTCATGACATATGCTATTGGATGTCCTTAATTGATAGGGTCACCAAAAGTAGTAATTGACTTGAAGGCACCTCTCTCTCTCTCTCTCTCTCTCTCTCTCTCTCTCTCTCACACACACACACACACACACACACACACACACACACACACACACACCTACACCTGAAATCAAAGATATACTCTAGATCTGAGGCATAAGATACAAACTGACATACTGGACTATTACAAAGGGTCCATACAAAGAGAGTAGAATTAATTCCTCCATAAAGGCTAACCAAAAATCATGAAGTAGTATAGGATCTGAGATCTTCTGCACCAGGCAAATCGCTTCCTCCGTATCACATTAATCTTGGACACACTTCCTGGGAGTAAGCCCTACTGCACATGAGTAGTCTTCTGAATAAGCATGCCTAAAATTAGGCTGCATGCCTACTACAAACTGTAGTGTAGGGCTTCCATTATACCACCCCACCCCTTTTTCTCTCAACATTTGTGGCTTTGTTTTGTTTAAATTTCAAATCCATTGAGAAAATCTACCCTCCTCCCAATCCATGCTTGTTTACACGCAAATCTGCGACTCTTAATCCGCACTGATGGCTAGCTAGTTCCTTCAGAGACGGTAAAACTACTGTTCTCGGCCTCGTTTGCTCGCTCGTACTTACATCCCACTCATGTTTGGCGGAAGGCTTCTTCCTTCTGGCCTTAGGCGGGTTCCTTTTGCTTCCTACTGGCAAGCGACTTACTCTCAGCAGGGACATAATAGCGGCACCAACCCACCTAGGTCTATGCCTCAGTTTCGGTTGCGGGGAGAGAGAGAGAGAGCCCAACAAAACTCAGGCGGCCAGCTGGGCGAGCAGGCCTCAAAACTGCCGCCGACGTTAGCCCCGCCCCTCGCGCCAGTTGCCACGGCAACCCCGCCCGGCGCATGCACGGAAACCCTCGGTGGTCGGGCAAGGGCGCTGTAAATACGATTCTCGCCTGTGAAAGGAAGGCGCGCGTGGAAAGAGAGCCGCAAAAGATTGTAACTCTACGTGCGGTGCGGCAAACTAGAGTGATCTCTGGAAGGGAACCGAATGCTATTCGGGGGAGGGGGGGGAGACCACTTCCCTATACCACTTCCCTATACCACTTCCCTATACCACTTCCCTATACCACACGACTTAGTATTAATGTGAATATCAGATTCACCCAACCTGTGTGCAGAGATAACAATGGTCAAGTAGGAAAAACGCAAAAATTGGCTAAACCCGTACAATTGTCCTAGTCACAGACACACCTAAGCGATAATTTACTACAGGGAATTGGCTTCCACCCTATTATGGTTCTGACGGGCTTTAACGAGAGAGCAAGGAGTGAATATGAGGACAGTGAGTGAGAGGAAGAGGGAGAAAGTGAGAAATCCTGTTTTTTTACAAATATGAGTAGTGTTTCTTCCTGGTTCTTGGATTCTTGTTCTATCATTAAGCCTGATAATTCAGACCCATTCTTGGGAGACATCCCTCTCCAGCCATGGTCCCCTCCCCCCAATGGTTTAAATGCTTTCCCTCTTGTGTGCAGAATCAGGCTTTGGAGGCCCTTTGGACAGGTTGTTCTAAGTGGGCCCAAGTCTTTGCTACTTTGGCCGCTGCCTCGTTCTCTCTCCCTGGCCCTCTGGGCCCGCATGACCAGAGGAACAGGTGTCGCAACAGCAGCTGTTTCCTCTCCTCCCTGCTCTCTCCCCCTTTAGGAAGGGTGGGGAAAGAGGCAACAGGACAGACCTGCAGGGGTTGCCAAGCCCCCCCCCCTTGAAGGTTGGGTCTTGGGAGTTAATGTCAACCTTTGACTTGCCCCTAGACTTCTGGACTCTAGAGAGGGGGGGTGATGCTGAAATTGATCCCATCTGAAGCTGCCCACTGTCAGTCAGTCATTCTTTATTGCAGATGCCAAAAAGGTACTGCAGTCTTGAAAAATATTATTGCTGAGCTTACAAACAAAAATAAAATCTGAACCTTTACAAAAACAGCAACAAGAGGCCTTTATATTTTTTTTCCTGATCCCTTCAGTGCTGCTATCTTTTAATAACTGGGATTTGTTTAATTTGCTTTTGTTTATTTATTTGATTGATGGATTGATGGATTGATTGATATCCTGCCCTTCCTCCCAGCAGGAGCCCAGGGCTGCAAACAAAAGCATTAAAAACCCTTCAAAACTTCATAAACACAGACTTTAAAATACATTGAAACAAAACAGCGTTAAAAACATTTTTTAGAAAAGCTCTGAAGACTCTTAAAAAAGAAAAAAAGTTAAAAACATATTGTTTTTTTAAAAAAATATTTTAAAAACATACTCAAAAGCAATCCAGCACAGAGGCAGACTGGAATAAGGTCTCAACTTAAAAGGCTTGTTGAAAGAGGAAGGTCTTCAATAGGCACTGAAAAGATAACAGAGATGGAGCCTGTCTAATATTTAAGGGTAGGGAATTCCACAGGGTAGGTGCCGCCACAGGCCCCTGACAATACGGAAAAGCTCCACTGGATGACTACTAGAGGATGCGATGGAGGTAGAAAAGTGGGCCTACTCTGCCGCCCTCACCATCACACGGTAGGCACGGTTATGATGTTTTACTCATGCCCAATCAGCCTCACAGCACGTCTTTCGCCACTTGCACTCTAATCGTCATCCAGCCTGTTTCATTGTCCTTAACTCACTGGTGTACCAAGCTGCAAACCAGATTCCACAATGCCACGGGCAACTGTGTCAAGAGCCCAACACACCTCGCTGTTCCACAGTGTGACAAGGGCTTCAACAGGGTCACCTGCTCTATCTGCTGGGAACTTCCCCAGGGCATTCAGGAATCCTGTGGATTCCATTAGTCTCCAGGGGCGGACCATCTTAATCTGTCCACCACCCTTGCAGGGAAGAATCAGAGCCATAAGTCTAAACTTCACTAGGAAGTGATCTGACCATGACAATGGGGTGACATCCACCCCTCCCATTTCCAGACCACCCCTTCCTCCATCTGGAGCAAAAACCAAGTCGAGAGTCTGCCCTGTGCTATGTGTCGAGCCGGTAACAACTTGAGACAGCCCCATGGTTGTCATGGAGGCCATGAAGTCCCAAGACTCAGCTTTTTGGTTATATTTTATTGCTTTAGATACAGCTTGGGGGATCTCTTGCTTCACTGATAGAAGATGAAGGGCCCAGAGAAATTATTTCTCTTCCCACGTGTTCCAGGAGACCTTAGGAATCTGTGGTTGGTGGTAAGACTGGTTGGGGATGAAATAGCTAGGAGGCGTGGCCAAATTGGAGTGAAAGGAGAGGCCTGTGGAGAGTATCATCTGATGTATGTGTCTGGTCCTTCGTAATATCCCTTGTTACAAAGGGAATCATCTTTTAAAATAGGAAGAGCATTACAAACCTTTATATTAATAACAGCAGCAAACAACCTCTTTTTTTCGTTTTTTATTATTAACTTTTTTTGATACAGAATTACACATTAATTACAGCCTCCAAATATGAGTACTGCTTGACAAAAATAGAAAAATTATATAGCCAGAACTAACTTGAAACTCCCCCCTCCCATTTGTTGCAGAATATTGAATTTAAAGCCCATATATAATAGAGATCAGAAAATTCTTAAGATAAAGTTAAAAAACAAATATAGGACACATACATGTATCAATATGAGTTTTTAAACACCTATCATTGTCTATCAACTTATAAATACTAAAACAAAAAAGACAAAATTAACTCACATACAATGTTAGGTGTTCCAGATTCGAGCGTAATGTGGTGGAGGCTCTCTACCATGTTCTTTTTGATTTAAATAGATACCAAGTTTCATAGAAATTGTTGTTCTTGGTGATACCTTGGGATACTCTCAATTTGATCGTTAATTTTTCCATGAAAGCAAGATACCATGTTTTTGTCAGAGAGTGGCGATACTGGGAACAGAGATTTCTGAGTGAGCCTATACATGTGTTTGAATCTTTGCTAAAGATTCTACCTTCCCTGCAAATTAGTCAGACAGAGACTTTAAGCTTTAAAATAAAAAATAACTACTTTATTCTGGAAGTACATACTTGATAGGAAAGAGTCCTATATCTAACTAACTAGCTAAGTTGGAGATGCAAACATTAGGCTTAGTGTTTGCCCTCATGCTTGGAGGAGAGGGAGAGACAAAGAAAATATGTCTGCTCTCCCTCACAAGAGAAAGAAGAAAAAGAAGGAAGGAGGGAAGGAACTGGGATTAACATCCTATGCATATCAGTCTAGCAGGAAGGGAGAGACAGCAGGAGATCAAAGGACAGGTATAGCCTAGCAACCAGAAGGTCTCCTTTCTAGCTACCCCTTTTAACCCCATACAGCCTCAACCCACAAGTTGGAGTTGAACCACATATTCCAACAGTTTTCCTATACCAATAATTTGATTTACACTGACCTTTAGTCCCGTGATTTGTATTTTCAAGCTCCACTTCAGTGGGGCTGAGCCAAATGGACATTTAGACCATTTTCAGTTTAAACAGGGTTGGCTGCAAGTTTGAGGGGGCCTTGGACACAGTATCCACTGGTGCACCCTGTCCTCTGACAGCAACCTGGCGTGTACCTGGTTGTTCAGGCAGAACTCTGGACACGGCTTGTTCTAGCTACCCTTTAAATTACCTAAAATTTGTCAGGGGTGTTATGAGAAATTAAAATTGGGCCTAGATACAGCCACCCTGGCATTGCCAGAACACTGGACCAAAGAAAAAAAGTTAAAAGGCAAGCTTCAGTAGTGGGCCCTCTCATTGTGCTGGGCCCTACCAGCTGTCAAAGGATGCCAAGTGCTGATGCTGTCTCTGAACTCGAAACTGGGACAAAAGTTTGAACCAAACCACTTTCCACTCAACCTCTTTGCTGCTTCCAAAATCTACACCACTGGTGGTTTCATCCACATTTACCCCTCACACACACACACAACAATGGGTGGCAAGGGGTGGAGGTTGGGGTGGGATTTGGCAAAGCACTAATTAGGAACTAGACAGTTCAAGATATGTGTTTTCCACTGCCTTTAATAAGAAATAAAAATTAGAAGCTCGTGAGAAACTAAATTATGGAAACACACCAAAAGATAAAACAACATACAGGAAGAACCCAACAAAGAATGTGCCCAGCTTTAACTGCTGGATAATAACAAGCATAGTCAAATCTTTTTGGGACTAGAAAATGAGTTTGCCATTTCAGCTAGTGAACCTAGGGTGTGAGAAGAACTTTGCCCTGCAGAAATATTCTAGCACATCCATACAAAATTGACATCAAAGTATATGTTGAATTGCTCTTTGCAAGATGCTTTTGACAGCCAATTAATGTCAATCCTGGATGTTTGAGGTAGCCAAATCTCAGTCCAGGCATATAGAGTATGAAGACAGTGCAAATTCAATTTCTCACCTTCTATGCTGGAAAATGCCTGGAAGCTTTTTTTAAAAAAAGACTGGTACTTCTGCCAATGAAGAACCCTGGGAGCTCCCTGACGTGTGCCTCCTTTTTGTTAAGCTAAATAATATGAGGAAGAAGAGGAGTGGAGCCAAAGCTGGTTCAGGTCAGATCCATGAGGAGATGCTGAGAGGCAGGCTCAAGAGAGTTGTTAGGAACCTGTCTAATTGTATGAGAGGAAAGCATGTCTGGAGCCCACCTCTTTGACTTACAGAGATAAAGCAGCAGTCTCTGTTTTGAAGAAGGAACAAGATAGTAATTGCTCATGAAACAAGTGGCATTTTAGCTGCAGATGCTCTTGGATTAAACTGCTTATCTTGGACTATTCCAGTAAGGGTTCAGGCCTGGGTTTGGTCACTCTGATGGATGACTTTCTTTAGAAGGCAGACAGGGAAAGTATGACCCTGTTGATGCTCCTGAATATCTCAGCAGCTTTTGATTCTATTGCCTATGGTATTCTCCTCAACCATCTCTGTAAGTTGTGGGTTGGGGCCACAATTTTACAGTGGTTTCATTCCTACTTACAGGATCAGTTCCAGAGAGTAGTATTGGCTGACTTTGCCCCACAGGGTGTGATTTTTTCCTTAATGCTACTTAATATTTATATGTAGACACTGGGGTCAGTCATTAGGAGATCTGAGGCAAGCTGTCACCATCCAGTTCTATTTCTTTGTAACATCTGAGTCTGAGGCTATGCATGTTCTAAACTGGTACCTGGATGCAGGTTAATAAAACTGTGGCTGAATTCTGACAAGCCAGAGACCCTGTGGATGGGCAGTTCCTAAGTCTGGAAATATGGTTGTGTACCAGCTATGGATGGTGTTACTCTCTCTTTCTGAAGGAACAGGTGCATAGGTTGGGGGTGCTCCTAGATTCTCTGCTGTTACTAGAGGCCCGGGTGATCTCAATGGCTCAGGGGGCCCATTACTAACTTCATTTGGTGCACCAACTACAACCATTATTGAACAGAGATAGCCTTGCTTGCCATGGTGTGCAAGGTGTTTGTGGGGCTACCCTTGGACCTCATTCAGTATTGCTAGTGCTTAGTGGAATACCCAGCTTTATACATACTTCACTGGTGTTGAAAGATCTGTACTGGTTGCCTATTAGCTGCCGAGCCAAGATCAAGGATTTGTTGTTGACATAAGGCCCTAAATAACTTGGGAGCAGTTTTCCTAGTAGACTGTCTCCCTCAGGATATAGACCAAGCCAATCTTTAAGATCTTCCAAGGAGACTCTACTGGTCGTTCTACAACCACTTGGCAGCAACATGAAAGCAGGCCTTCTCTGTGATAGCATCCACCCTCTTTAATGCTCTCCTTCAGGTAATTCCTGAGACAGAGAAAGTAAGGACCTTTAAATGCCTCTTCAAAGTGTATATGTTTACCCAAGTTTTCTTGATTTTTAAAACTTTGTTGTTTTATATACTGCTCAGTTTAATTTGTGATATACAGTTGAGTTTTTTATCTGTCTAGCTTTTAGATAATTTTAATGAATGTTGTTTGCATTGTTATTGTTTTAATTGTATTTTAATTGTAAACCGCTTAGAGATTTTTATTATATTAAGTGACATAACATGTTTATAAATAATTAAGTCTTCAGTCATACTGTTTTTCCACTGTTTCATCAACAGGCAAACTAGGCATATTGCCAATGTTCCTGACAGAGGGAAACCTTTCATATGACATAAAAGGCAACACAGAATTCATGAAGCATATGAAGGAGAGGGGGAAAGGTACAATTATTTTTTCTCAATGCTCTTGAAGTTTTTCCAGAACCATACACAGATGCATCCCTGACTCAGCCCAGAACAATTTCCATTCCCAATGTTTGATCGTGGAGCTGCAGAGTCCACAATTTTGAGTCCATCGTTTCCTGAGTTCCAGAATCTTTCTGTACCATAATAGACCTTTCTTGACATGTTTACTGTACAGAACAGGCTGTGACAGCGTTGCGTCTTCAGAGTCAGATAATCATAGCTGGGAAGGACTACACTTCAATGCAACAAAAGCTGCAACTTGTATGAGTTCTGTTTCTGTTCAGAACCTATGGCAAGAGCACATAGACCATTTCAGCAGAGATAAAGAAATGTCCTTCCATATCTTAACAGCCTGAATTTTACTTCTTCCAGAGCTTCCTGTATAATCCGAAGAAACAGCAGTATTTTCTTAGGACCATCTCTGCAAGAAAGAATGGCCAGGGCACATTGGAACTCCTGTTTACAAAATGAGACTTGACAGAGGCAATAATGGTAAGTGAGATGCAGCAGCTGACAGATGAATGATCTCCTAATGCATTTTTACTTTACAATAAACAGCTGTGAAGATGTGGGAACCAAACTGGGACCATGGCACCTGGGAATTCTAATCCTTTGTCCTCATGTCTCACCATTCCAAATCCACACACCCCGGAAATAGTATTAGGAAGAGACAGGAAAGCTTCAAGGCCTAAGAGCTAAATGTTGCAGTCCTAAACACATTTAACTACTGGGCAAGCCCCCTTGAACATAGGAGGACTTACTTCTGAGTCAAATCAAATATATTGCTATTGGACCAGTCTGTATAACACAGGTAGTACAGTAGCTGCTGGAAATGTGGAACATCTAGAGCAGACTTTTAATTGTTGGTGGGAATGTTCTGAAGCAAAAAAGTATTTGCAACATATTTTAGTAAATGTAAGGAATATTTTGCAGTATCCACTTCAAAACAATCCAAAAAATATACTTTTTTAAAAAACTGTACTTAAAGAACAAGATAATCTGTTTCATATGGTATTAGCAGCAAGGATTCTAAGTGCAAAATACTGAGATATATTTCAGTATACTTTTTGGTGGTGTTTAAAAATAGTGTGTGTGTATAAAAAAAGACACATCAGCTATGAAAACTGACAGAGGGGACAAACCAAAACCAAACACTTTTTTTACTTTTTGGCAAACAAACATTAGATTCTGGAAGAGTACCACCACCACCTTATGTCTGGTTGTGGAATGACACTATAATTTATTGAAATAAATTTGAAATTTTATTCGTCTGAAGAAAACTCTTTTCTCACTTGAGCAATCCTCTTTACAATGCAACCTAATACTATGAGAAACAGGGAGGAAGTGGAATTTAATCTGGTATTAGTTTGTAAGTTTGTTAAAAATGCAAACATATTGAGTGAAAACCAATATTGCGTGAGTGGATTACAGCTGGCAGTATGGGATTTATCCTTCCTGTCCTCTTCTTGCAGTCCCCACACACCACAGTCTCTACAGAGGAACCCAATCCTCCAGAACAGATTTTGGAGGTGTGGGGAATGGGGGAAAGGGAGGAAGGAGATCTCACTGTGCAAATGGAAACCCTTTCTGCTGGTGGACGAGCACAATTGGGTATCGCCTATTAATTTTTTCAACACTCTGGTTAAAAAAACTGCTTTCTCAATCTTTCCGGAGAAGTATCAGAAAAACGGCTTGAATCTTGGGAGAATTTATCTATAGGTCTGATTTCTGTAAATACAATATCTGGATAAGATTTGTGTTTGCATGTTAATAGTATTTTTATAGTACCTTCACACATTTATCTCTTTTTACCCTTTGTGAAGAAAAGTCCCTATTTAAGTACCTCTTTTTTTCAATAACTCCATTTTGTTTTGATATATAAATGATATTCTGGATCAGGCCAAATGCCTGTCTAGTCCAGGACCCTTTTCTCACAGCCGCCTCATCTATTTTCTTATACTGTGTTCTCATAGTCACAAGTGACTCTTGTTTATTCTGTTAGTGCCATCACACTCCCACCTCCTGGCTTGTAGCAAGCATCTTCCATATGAATGCCTAGGAAATCTGGAAATGTCCTTCTTGCTTTCCTTCAAATCTTCAAAAATCCAAACCTCCAAAAATCTTTTCTTTTGGACTCTTTTGGCCTTTGGGGATCTATGAATTGCTTCTGTCAAGGTGAGAAGCAAATATGTAATACCTGTCATTGCCTAACTATGCCCAAGAGGCAGTCTCTACTCACCTGCCCATGTGAAAAATCTACTGCCATTGGTTGTAGGCCAGAACCTTGGCTGTACCTCCTCAATATTAATTGGTTGGCTGACCTCCAACCGCCTTCACTAGATGTGCAAAGTTAAAATAGAAAGCATTTCTCTCTGCGAAAAATTGTGTGGCGATCTGGCTTTCCCTCACATCAGAATTAGTGCAAAAATACTTACTTAGTCTAGATTGTTAAATGTATGGCCAGAGCTTGGAAAAGTTACTTTTTTGAACTACAACTCCTATCAGCCCCAGCCAGCATGGCCACTGGATTGGGCTGATGGGAGTTGTAGTTCAAAAAAAGTTAACTTTTCCAAGCTCTGTGTATGGCAAGATGGATGGACCTTTTTTCATTATTAAAAAGGTCTGTGTTGTACAGTGTTGATTCCATTCCATGCTCCATTCTGTTCCTTCTGTATTTTTACATCAAAGCAAACCACTTTAGTGGGATATTCCTGTTTTTGTGACTAGACAAGCTCAGGATCCTGGCTTCCTGTGAGTTTTGCCTGCTTGGTCTATGTAGAGACAAGCTAGAAAGGAAGCCTTTGGCCAGAAGCAACAGAGGGGAGTCTGTTGATTCACCTGCTGCCCTCTCTAAGGCTTCAATCCAATACACATTTACCTGGGAGTAAGTCCCATTGAACCCAATGGAGCTCACTTCTGAGTAGACATGTATTGTGTCAAAGGATTGTCCCCCTGGAGTCCCTTGCCCTCAGCACCCCAAGGGGGGTTCTTTGCTTCCGAGAACAGTCCCAACTCCTTTGGGTCTCTGCTTCCCAGGCAAAAACCTTCCCTCCTTCAGGAGTAATTAATTAGTAGTACCGCCACCACCCTTCTTCCTGATTCCTTTCTCTGAGAGAAGGGATCTCAAGAGACCTATGTGACTCTAAAGGGATTGTTGCAATGAGTCTGGCCTCCATACAGGCCTGGCTCCTTTTGTAACAGGATTAACCCTCATTAATCAATGGTAATCAGTAGCGTTCAGCAATCAAGGACTAGATTTAGAATCTTTAGTTCCAAGCCAATACACACCATTTATAAAAAAAAATAGTTTATTTAAAATAAATAAGATGGTATATACAAAAGAGAGAGGGGGGGTTGTTTCCTTAAAGCTAATCACCCTCAGACGGGTTACATGAGGTACATTGGCACAAAAAAGAGGAGAGGTTCAATACAGACAAAGGAATACAACAAAAGTCTATCTAAGCTAAGATCCTATACTTACAGCAGAGCTGCCTGGTTCCCAAAAGGCTTCCCTCTGTCAAACTTCCACGAGTCAAGGTAGGTGGAAATAGGGGAACAAAGTCTGAAAGAACATCCTTCATTTTTATGGGGTTTATTGGTCAATAAGGAGGGGGAAAAGCAAATAGCCATATTCCGCCCCTGCCAGGATCTACTCCTTTGAAGTCTTTGAAGATAAGGGGGCTAGACAGCATCACCCAGGGGTCCTGATCTGCAATACCCCCTCTTCCTGACTTCTAATCCCAGGAAGCCGATAAGGGATAACAGCTAAGGATCAGTTGCATCTCCTTGCAAGATTGCAAATTGTCTGTCTGGCACTGAGCTGTGGATCTTCCTCAGTAGGGAGTCCTAGGGAACCACAGGCTCCCAGAATTCTCTCTGGTTGATCCATTTCAGCTTGACCAAAGCTAGCTATTCTTGACATATTGTATTGCAGCCTAAGTCAGGGTGGTGAACTGGAGGCCTGGATCAGGTCTGCCAAGTAGGGTTGCCAGGTTCAGGGCCTGAGACTGATCCTGTATCTTTAGGAGAAGAGAAAGTCAGCCAAGTGCAGGTGTTCTTGCAACACTGTAATGGGAAAAACCACAAGGTGGAATTTTCCCTTCCCCCTGCACAACTTTTAAAGATACAGAAGACCTCTTGGAGGCCAGGCCTATGGTCATCAATGGAGGCCCTTTTCTGTGAACTGCCAAGAGAAGACTAGAGAGTGGCAACAAGAGAATGGGCTTTTCCATTGATATTCCTTCTCTCTCTGTCTCTCATGGAATGCTCTCAACAGAGAGGCTTGCCTAGTGCCAGCATTGTCATCTTTTTAGCACCAGGTAAAATATTTTTATTCTTCGCAGAGCTTGGAACTAGTTACAAACAACGAATTACTTGTAATTTATTACTTTTTTGAGGAACGAGTGGGTGATTTCTTTACATTTTGACTGTAATAGAACAATGAGTAATTTTATTACTTTTGTGGAGTAATTGTAATGTTTCCAGCATTACTTTTGGGTGTTGCTGGGGTGGGGGAGCAGGGGAAGTCTGCTCCTCTGATTTGTGGATGAAAATCGTGTGCCTCAAACTGGGCTTCTGCACAACATTGCTCTTCCCTCATGTTCTGTTTGTGTTTAGGAGGCAATGAGGGAGGAGGTGGAGAGCGAGATGGGAGTGGAACAGAGAAAATAATTGTTAAAAAAATGGATGGTGGTGGAAAAGAATGGAGTGGAGGAAGAAAGGAACCGGAGGGCAAGGACATGGATGAAGAAGGTGAAGGAGGCAGCAGCAGAATGGAGATAAAGAACTGTGGAAGTGAGAGACGATGATGTGTGTGTGTGTTAATACTGTGTTTGCACTTGGCATGTGAAGCGGCCTCCGCCGCCCTCCCTGACTACTTTGCTGCATTTGCAGTGTTTTAACCTTTTTGCACCCCTGGGGAAAATGTTTGCTTGGGTGGGTGTGCCTTACTTGGTGGCAGGGAAGTGGTTGAATGAGAGAGAAGATGCTTGCTGGCTAAGAATGTGTGTGCGGGGGTTGCCCTTGGTTTGAAGGGCAAAGATCTGAGTAGTGGCCTCTGCCTGCCTCCCTGCCTCCCTTACCAGCAAAGAGACCACCACTGCTATCTTATGGATAAAAATAATTATTCTACTTCCTCTGTGTGTGTGTGTGGGTTTATTTTTAATGTTGTTTTAGGCTACTTAGGTGTGCAGCAGCCAAGGCCAACACCTTGTAGGCACTCTAGATTTTTTGTTTTAGTAACTTAACTGTATTTGTAGTGATTACTTTTGAGTAATGGTAAAGTAATCAATTCCTTAATTTATTCCTTTTTGGGACCATGTAAATGTTGGAAGTGGGGCAAGAGCAACTCCTGTTTTGTTCTTTTGTTTGTGCTCCAAAAGGAAGATAGAGCTAGGGTCCTCCAGATGGACAGGCTTGTTTACCTTTTACCTGTGATGCTCTGACTGACTTCTGTCGCTAGACTGTGACGTCTTTAGGGGAGCTTACCTGTCCCTCCTCCTTCTGCCCTTTCCACTTTTTTCTTCTCCGACTGTCCGGACTGTCCAGGAGAGAGGAGACATCCCTTTGTCTCTGCTCTCTCCAAGCCATGAGGCTAACCCCTACACCTGGGCGTTATTTCTCCAACTTAGCTAGTTAGTTAGAACTAGGTTTGCTTTTCTATCTACAATGTATTTCTATAGATAAAGTAGCTTTTCTTATTTTACTAAGTCTCATGTCTCAGTGATGCTGATGCAGGGTAAAAGCCTGCTTTCTTAGGCCAGCACATGCTGGCACACTCGCATTTCAACATCTGCTGTTACTCTGCTGCTGTGGTGTTGCTTTAAATGAAATTAAGCACACAAATTACACACAGCACGACAGTAAAAGTAATTGTAATTTATTCCTTTTTAAAAGTAATGTTCCAAGCTCTGATTCTCCCAGGGCATTGATATTGCGTGGATTTTCTGGCCGGTTTGGCAACGGTTGGTGTTTATGTTGGATGTGACTTCTTATAAGGGAACTTTGAATATATTGTTGCAGTGTTTTTTTATGTATGGGGAACAGCTGCAGCACTGGGGGACTGGAGAAGGACCTGTCCTGTGCTGTCTCTTGAGACAGCTAAGGTCCCAGGTAAGTGCTGCAAGGACTGGGACCCCTGCCTGACCCTGACTCCAGGGAGAGGTTGCAGTCAATCTTGCAGCCTCTTGCATCAGCTCCTGGCTGGGTCAGGGGGCATAAAAGCCCAGCTGCCCTTTGGGATATAGGGAGTCCCAAGGGGGAGGGCACTATCCCCTGCTGTTTTTTAAAAAACCAATTTAGAGGAGATTGGTAGTGTGGAGGGCATATGGTGCATGAGTAGTTCCTGCACAGGATGAGAGCCTGTGCAGTGAACTGAACAACAGGGGAAAGTTGCCAGATGCCTTGAGAGTGAGAGTCTGCAACTGGCAGAAGGCTGGCCTGTGTGAAAGTTATTGAGTGGATCTGACTGTTCCCAATTCTCCCAGAAGCCAATTGAGATAACTGGTTCCAGTAGGTTTTATTGGTGGGCTCTTGTTTTGTTCATATCAAGTGTTTAAGAGGAGTCTTAGTAAGGAGAAACGTGCCACCCCAATTTCAGTGATCATGGGTAGAGGGAGGTATGGCCATGGGGAGGTGGTGAGCAACCAAAATGTATTCAATAAAAATCTTCTGCGGTAAACACAAAAACAGGAGGAAAAAAAGGTTGGCAAGAAAAAAAAACTTCCTTAGAAACAGAAAAAAAATTTTCATGGCCATAAACAAGAAAATAAGTGGATTAATTAAAGAAAACCCCAAAACAAAAAATTTAGGAATTAATAATTTGGCTGCTTTGCAGCTTCTTGGGATTGGTTTCAGTTAATGCAACCTGATGACATGGACAAGGTGCTTGCGTTGATGTGGCCGGCAACGTGTCCTCTCAACCCTTGTCCTTTTTGGCTTATTAAAGCTTGTTAAGGGGATTTGACTGAGTGGATCCAGGGTGTAGTCAATGCGTCTTTGCAAGAGGAAGCGATTCCAGCTGCCTTGAAAGAGACGGTGATCCGACCACTCCTGAAAAAGTCCACCCACGACCCACTGGTTTGTAACAACTACCACCCAGTTGCAAATACCCCCTTTTTAGGGAAGGTGATCGAGGGGGTTGTGGTGTATCAGTTGCAAGTACTCTTGGATGAAACAGACTATCTTGACCCATCCCAGTCTGGGTTCAGGCTTGGTTATGGACTGAATCGGCCTTGGTCACCCTGATGGATTACCTCTGTTGGGAGAAGGACAGGGGGAGTTGCAGCCCTGTTATTCTTACTTGATCTCTCAGTGGCTTTTGATACCATTGACCATGGTATCCTTCTGGGCCAACTTAGTGAGATGGGTATTGGTGGTACTGTTTTACAGTGGTTCTGATCCTACCTCCAGGGTTGTTTTCAGATAATAGTGTTTTTCAGCCCCCTAGCAGTTGTGCTGTAGGGTGCCATAGGGTACCAACATCTATATGAAGCCCTTGGGAGCGGTCAGCAGGAGATTTGGGGCGAGGTGTCAGCAGTATGCTGATGATAACCAGCTCTATTTCTCCATAACATCTGAATCGGGAGTGGCCATACAAGCCCTGGACCACTGCCTGGACTTGGTGGTGGGCTGGATGAGGGCCAATAAACCGAATCCTAGCAAGATGCAGGCATTGTGGGTTGGTGGTTCTCAAGTTTGGATAACTGGTCAGTTGCCTGCTTTGGATGGGATCATAAGTCCATAGTCTGGGGGTACTCTTGGATCCATCTTTGTCTCTAGAGGCCCAGGTGACCTCAGTGGCTAGGAGTGCCTTTTACCAGCTTTGGCTGGTAAGACAGCTGCGGCCATTTCTGGACCGGGATAGCCTGACCACTGTTGTCCATGCACTGGTAACCTCCAGACTGGATTACTGTAATGAGCTGTATACTGTATGTGGCTGCCCTTGAGGTTGGTCCAGAAGCTGCTGTTGGTGCAAAATGCGATGGCGAGACTGTCCACTGGGGCAGGATATCGCCAACATGTCACCCCCGCTGCTGAATGAATTGCACTGGCTGCCTATTAACTACCTGGCTAAGTTCAAGGTGCTGGTTTTGGTGTACAAAGCCCTACACAGCTTGGGACCAAGATACCTGAAAGATCATCTTACCCCTTATATACCCAGTCGATCACAACACTCTGCAGGTAAGGGCCTCCTGCAGATACCATCTTCTCAGGAGCTCCATTCCGCACAACATAGGAGGCGGACCTTTAGTGTAGCGGCAGCTATCCTTTGGACTTCCTTCACCTTAAGTATTAGACAGGCACTATCTCTGTTATCTTTTTAGCACCTACTGAAGACCTTCCTCTTGCAACAAGCCTTTTAAGTAGAGACCTTATCCCAATCTTCATCAGTGATGGAGTTGCTTTTCAATACTTTTTAAAGCTTTTTTAAAAAGATGTTTTATTTTAATATGTTTTTAAGGATGTTCTGTTTTAATATGAAGTTTGTTTTTATGGTGTTTTAGAGTGTTTTTAGTGCTTTTGTTTGCTGCCCTGGGCTCCTACTGGGAGGAAGGGTGGGATATAAATCTAATTATTATTATTAATAATAATAATAATAATAATAATAAAATGTATTTGTTGTATTTTATTATTGCTGTTACTTAGAGACTTTTGTGTGGGAGGCAATGCATAAATTCAGTCAAACAAACAAACAATAACATGCTAGCAAAGGAGACAAGAAAGGAAAGATGACACGGGATAGGGCTTTCTCTGTGTTCGTCCCTGCCTTGCGGAATGCACTCCCCTTACAACCTCTGCAGACCTCAACACTGTCATTCTGGTGCCAAGTTAAAACTTTCTTTGTTTTCTCAAGCATTTTAAATGTTTTTACTGTTTTAACCCTTTTTTTAGCTGTCTGTATCTGTATATTTTTTCTTGATGAGCTTGGTTATTGTATTGTTTATTTATTATGATTTATTTTAAGTTGTACCAATCATTGATGAAAGGAGAGGTTATATATAGGTCTTTCTCTGTGATGGCATTCCATTTGCTGAATGCTCTGTTTACAAATGCACCAACATTGTTACTGTATTGGCGCCAAGGTTGGTCATTTGATTGTTGATGCATAATTTATAGTGTCATTTGTGTTATATTGTACCGTGCCCTATTGTCATCATTGATGAAAGAAAGGGCTATATTTATTTTTAAATCAATATATCAAAGTAATTGCTTAAGAATGAAGCTCAGGCATTTAATGGCTACAAAACATGTTTAATTCAAGAGGCTGAATTCAGTAATTATTTATCCCAATAATATAATATTTTCCTGCTCATCCAAAAGCAAAGTGTGATGTAAATATTATTTAAAGAGTCAAATAATTAAACAGATCAACCATCTCGAAAGTGCTGTATACGATGGGAAGCAGAGGGAGAATATGAACAGGAGGGTGCAAATGGACACGTGGCAGAGGGTGGTATAAATCACTCTGAAGCGTGAACTTTTCTGCAGGCATTTTTACAGAGTGCTGCCTGTCAGACGATCTCTTCCAAGAACGGAAGGCAAGTGGGAGAATCACGGCTATGATTATTTGCAGAGAGGTTGATCACGACTGACGTTTACAACTGGCCGGAGCTTGCCTCTCTCCCCTCCTCCGGAGTGCGATGCCGGCGTTCCGCTGAGCCCTGCGATCACAATAAAAAAAAAGGGGGGTCGCGCCTCTTTGCCACCTCCACAAGACGAAAGTTCGAGCGACACATTCTGACAGCAGCCAAGAAGGGAAGAAAGCAATCCGTTCCCTGCCTCGGCAGCTTCCCTTCCCCGGGGACGATCCTCCAGGCGGGTTTCCGTAGCAGGCTATCAAGATGTTGCACGAGGCGCAGTCTGCA
This sequence comes from Rhineura floridana, assembly GCF_030035675.1. NCBI lineage: Eukaryota > Metazoa > Chordata > Lepidosauria > Squamata > Rhineuridae > Rhineura > Rhineura floridana. The sequence goes on from NC_084480.1 coordinate 154,713,923, forward strand.
AAGTGATTGCGCAGCTGCTGACGCCAGAGGTTTTCGCCTGAAAAACTGCCCTGGGGATCGAGTCTTTTTGGACAGCGCCACCGAAGGAGATCGGCGCATACACGAAAAAGGAAGAGGCAGCAGCCGCGCCTCCATCCGGATTCTGCCCCCGGCGCGCCCGGCACCGATGTCTTGGGAATGAGCCGGAGGGCAGGCGGGGGTGGGGGGAGCCCCGGGCGTGGACAGCCCCTCGCCGCGGCTTGACGAGGGCGCCCGGCCCTGCGCACCTTCCACCTGCCCTGGCCGCTCCCGCTTTCTCTTCCTCCTTCACCTGGTGCGGGGACCATGAGCGGCTGGGCCAGGCTCGCCGGGCTCCTCCTGGCCGTTGCCGGGACTCAGGAGCAGCTGCTGCTGCAACAGCAGCCGCGGAAGACGGCAAGAAGCGGCGTGAGCCCCGCCGCGGAAGAGGCAGCTGAGTTCGACCGCATCTATTCGGGGACGGTCAACCGAGACACGGAGCGGCTCTACTCTTTCCACTACACCAGCAAGCCGGGCCAGGTGAGGCGACGGCTGCTCCCGCTGCCCAGCGGCGCCTCCGTGGCTGACAGCGCCTCCAGGTGCGCCGGCTCACCTGCTCCCCGGCCAGGCTCCGGGACGGGCGCCGGGGCCAGGCTCCACCGGCAGGGGAAGGGAGCTTGGGGGCCGCGCGGCTCGCCAGCCCATCCGGAGAGGCCTATGTGGCCGCGGGTGGGAAGGGGAGGTGGGCAAGGAGCGTCCGCGTTCAGAGGCAGGAGAGCGCTTTGCGCGGCGGGGAAGGGCTGTTGCTGTGCTCGAATGAGAAGGAAGGAAAGGACTCCTCCCTGTGGATGGCATGACCCGGAGGGAAGGGCTCCAGCCGGCGCCCCTTTTGCCTACATCTAGCTGGCTACTGCTGGGCAGTTGGTGTTAGACTAGATGGACCTTGATGTGGGCTGGTTGGGAAAGGCTTCCGTCCCTCCACCTTCTCTGGGTGGGCAATGGGTGTAGGTGCGGCAGAGGGCTGATCCCTTAAAGCGCCTCTTAACAAAAAAAATGTCCGTTCGTCTGATCCATTATCTTCCCCAGCCAGGTACCCCTTTGCTTTGCCAGTTGCCCAGGAAACACTTTCATTCGGGTGAATGTGTGTGTGTTGTGTGTTAAAAATGCATCCATTCTTCTTGTCTTTCCTTTTTTTTCTCATGAAATCGAATCTTTCCTGTGCCTGATTGCTTGATGATTTGAAAGTTCCAATTCTCCGTGTCACCTCTGGCCAACGCACACATCAGACAAGGGCAGAAACCGTTATTAGTGAGAAGCATTGATAAAACCTTATAGAGTCTGAGTAAAATAAATTAGGATAATTCAGATATTTGATTATCCAGTGTCACTTCTAGGTATGGTACATCTGTCGAATGGTTAGAATGGACTTAAATCATATTTAGCCCAAACATCTCTCTCATGGTCTGCAGGGAAAGGGGTGTGGAATGGATCCTCTGTCTGTGGAACGGTAGTCTGGGGAGACACAGAATGGCAATAAGCAGTGGTTGAAACACATACTCCCTGCACATGCAACCACAAGAGCCATGCATGAGGTACTGTGAGAGAGGAGGGAGGGGTGTCACTTGAGTGCTCACCCAGTGCTTGTACCTCAACCTCCCCCCTGCCCTTGGGGGTGGGGGAGACAGTAGTGACTGTGATCATATTCTTCCCTCCCTCCCCCTCCATGGAGGTTGCAGGGAAACTCTGTGTATAGTGATCGTTTCTTCCACTCCATGCATGTGAGCTTGATTCTGCAAGAAGATGGGCAAGATCACTCTGCATATCAGGGGTGTTCTACTAGCATATATGTCCTGACAGCAGCTTGCTGCCAACAGTGCAGGGCTTACTTCACACTTTACAGCCCCTCAACCAGTGTAACTAAAGTATAAGATTGCATTGTTAGCCACTGCCTTATACTGCCTGAATTCATGGAGCCACCTATCACCTTGCTTAACTGCTGCCCCATGAGTCAACATTGTTGACCTTGGCACTGGATCTCTGTACATGCAGCCACTTTTTGCTGCCCTTTTGCTGTATCTGTGAGTGTAACCAAAAACAATGACTGATTTTGTGATTTTTAGTTGGCTCATTGATTTAAATGCAGCTGTTCTTCATGGAATACCAAGAATGTTTTAGCAAACATTGGATGTATTTGGTCTGTTTGCAATAAACCCTGAAATATCAGATTCATTTAAACAAGTTTTAGTCCTCTGTATTCATAAGAATCTGATTATTCATAAAGTAGGTAGATTCATTTTGTCTAGTGCAAGGGAGTATACATATTTTTTGTAATTGTAATTTTAAGATATTTGAATATCTCTAAAATGAAATCATTCTAAACATTGAATTAATCTAAAATCTTGTCTCTGTCATTGCCCTATAAAATAGCAGGAAAGGGTAACCCAGGAAAATGGGCATTTTTCTCCTGCCCCTGGGATAAAAATAATTTGAAAATCTATGACTTTCACACTCTGAACCATTCATGAATAATAAACATGCTCTGCAGAAAAGCTACATTTCTTTCAGGGTTTCATTCAAGCAAAGGTGGGAAACCTTTTTCCTTTTGTAGGTTGCATTTCCATGAATATGTGAACAGGTTGGGCAGGGGGATGTCTTTCATTAACTCTTCAAACATTGACATAGATACAATATATCAAATGTAGCATTGCCTTTTTAGAAATTTCTCAGACATTGATAGTTCCAAGACACCTCTCCTTTGAGAAGTCTTTGAAAACTTCTGACTAAAGCTTTACTTTAAATTGGAAATGGACTGCCTTCAAGTCAATCCCGACTTATGGCAACCCTATGAATAGGGTTTTCATGGTAAGCGGTATTCAGAGGGGGTTTACCATTGCCTTCCTCTGAGGCTGAGAGGCAGTGACTGGCCCAGGGTCACCCAGTGAGCTTCTTGGCTGCGTGGGGTTTCGAACCCTGGTCTCCCAGGTCATAATCCAACACTCTAACCACTAAGCCACACTGGCTCAAAAGCTTTACTTTAAGAACTCACAAATTTACACAATAGAATGTACACCATTACAAAGCTGTGACTGCACTCCCATTTTGATGCCAGAAAAGGGATGCAATAGTCAAATATTGTAATTCTGTAGTTTACAGAAGCAGAGAGAGGCAGTGTGGTGTAGTGGTTAGAGTGTTGGACTACAACCTGGGAGACCAGGGTTCGAATCTCCACACAGCCATGAAGCTCACTGGGTGCCCTTGGGCCAGTCACTGCCTCTCAGCCTCAGAGGAAGGCAATGGTAAACCACCTCTGAATACCGCTTACCATGAAAACCCTATTCAAAGGGTCGCCATAAGTCGGGATCGACTTGAAGGCAGTCCATTTCCATTTTCACAGAAGCAGACATTAGGGACAACCAGCGAGACTATGAACAGGAGATTGGTTGCCATCTACTGTCCATTTCAATGCACTGCAAAATCACCCACCCACCCACCCCTCTTTCTCCCTCTCTCCAGTTGCTATGTCAGTCTGTTTCCAATATCTTTTTGAAGGCATACCAACTGCCATCTGGAATTCAACATGTGACCTTCCCTTCTGTAACGATTACTCAGTGCAGTGTAAGGCCCAGGGCTCATCCAGACCATACTAAAATCCATGTTTTCCTTTCTGAATATTACCCTTTCTGATGCCAGATTTGTGTAGAATCAGACCTGTTTGTCCTAAGTAGCAATGCAGAAGGGCATTACTGGCAGATTATTTAACATTTATAACATACCTAAACTTTTTTCAGCTCTGTAACAGATATTAAAAGATTGTTCCTGCCTATGGGCTCACAATCTAATAGACATGATAGAAAAGAAAAAAGGTATGTGGCAGGAAGAGGAAAGCAAGCATACAATCAGCTGCTCCTTCACTGGCTGGCGGATGGAGCCAGGCTGGTCTTCCCCCTTGCCATGATGTTCTTCCTGAGATACAGACCCAGTGGCCCTTGGTTTCCTGGCTGGTGGCAGAAAGAGTATGCTCCCTTTCAGTCCTGAAATCCTAGGATAGCCTATATATCATGTTCAAAGATGAATGAACCCCTGCTGCTGTGACTAGAGACGTGCTACAATTCCATCCAATTCAGATTTGGTACTAAATTTCCTGTTAATTCGCTTGTTCTCTATAGTTGTGGATTGGATTTTTATGTAGCTATTTTCTATGGCTGTTTTTGAAAATGGATTTTAAGAACAATCTTACTGATATTTCCTTTCAGAATTTTCAGGTGGACACAGTGGCAGCCGGTGGCTCCATGTCAGTGGGGCAGTGGAATCCGCTCCGGGTTTTGGTCTGAACTTTCAAGGAGCTATCCAAGGTGTTTCAGTTGATTCCCCTGCCCCACTGACATCAAGCCACCAGCCGCCACTGGGTGGATATAACTGAGTCTGGTGTAACTATTTTGCTCCTTTTCCCTCCTACTTTCAAACTTTCCTTCCAGGTACTGGCTGGAGGTTAAACTTCCAAATGCTTTAAAAACAAACTCTCAGAGCCAAGGGTGACAGCGCCAAGCGGTAAATAGTTCACCCCTTCCCTTGTACATAGTATTGAAGAGATTGTAACTCTAGTAATTTGACAGACCTGCCAATGCCTTCGAAACACACAGTTCAATGACTGTTCACATACAAACAAAACCAACCAATATGCTTAATTTTATTGTGAAATGGCTGCTGGATGCATTTGGAGCTGAACATCTCTGAGAGCACAGGTTTCCCAACTAGGACTCACTCTTCCTCCATCCCACAGAGAAACAAGCCGTTCCATGTTTCTTTAATGACGTCAAGCATCACATGGACTTCACAACAAAAAGGCTGGTTGAACTTTAAAGACTATCAGGTTGTTGCACCATAACATCTCATGGACTAGATCCATTTTGTCAGACACTTGAAATGCTATCCCCAGAGGGCAGAGAAAGAGGCAGATGGTCGTGGGTTTCCTGGCTGCACAGGGTTCCCAATCATGTTGGAAGCCTTTGTGCATAGAAATCTATGTGAATAAACTTCCCCTCACCTAGGAGAACACTCAATGAAAGGGCATCAGTGTGGCAGAGCATCAGCTTTTCATGCAGAAGGTCCTAGTTTCGATCCCGGTAGGGGTGGGAAAGGCCCCTGGTCTGAAAGCTGGAGAGCTGCTGCCGGCAGTGTAGGAAATACTGAGCTAGATGGACGAATGGTATGACTCAATATAAGGACGCTTTCTATGTTTCTATGAACAGTGAGAAGTTGCGGGGCACTGTGCTTACCCAGATTTGGTTCCCTTTGGAAGGAGGTCCCTGGAGGCATATTGATGTTTTTTAGAATATTTGAGTTTATTTACAAACCTATAAGAACATAAGAAGAGCCTGCTGGATCAGGCCAGTGGCCCATCTAGTCCAGCATCCTGTTCTCACAGTGGCCAACCAGGTGCCTGGGGGAAGCCCGCAAGCAGGACCCGAGTGCAAGAACACTCCCCTAGAGACTGATATATTTGTACTGATATATGTGAAGGTCAGCAGACAGCCAAAATCTATTGGTCTCCCATCAGGTCTCCAGGGAGACAGCACCCCAAGATGCTGTTAGCTTAAAAAACCCAAAATGTAGCTGTCTTTAGCTCTCTTCATAGGCTACATGTGTGAAGAGAGTGAGCGTGATGAGAGAGGCTCCAAGGCCTGGTGTTGAGCAGCCTAATGGTGCCCAGGCACTCCTGCTGTTGCTGTGTCCATCGTAACTTCTGCAGCAGGGAGCCTGCTCTGCCATTAGTAGGCTCCCCACCCCACCTAATGCAGAACTCTGGGCAAGAGGAGTTCTAAATTGTGCGGAGGGTCTCCACCAGTGGAGCAGGTTCCTTGCTGCAGACGTTATAGCAAACTCAGTGTCAGTGGGAGGAGAGGAGTCGCACAACATTGTATGTAGGGCTAAACACACAACTGTGCAGCCAAGGTCACCACATGGGAAGATCACGGTCTTTTTGAAAGGGCAGACTTTCTTCAGAAGCAGATACCTAGATCACATCATCCTTAGCAAGGCGTAAGGAGGAGATGTATCCCCCTTCCAGGGTTTCCTAGATAGGGATGGAAGGAACTGTCAATTTTGTCACTCGCAATCTCTCATTTTTCTTATCTTAAATTCAGTTCTTCACATTTCTGCAGCAATTTGCCATTCTTAAAAAAATCCTCATGAAAATCCTTCAGCATTTTAGCGTGTATTTCTCATGATAAACATATTTTATGCAGTTTTGACTAATGTTTGCCAATCAAGTTCTGTTAATATGCATTTTTGTATATTATTTTCACTAATATATGCATTTTTGTAAACATTGGTTGGAGAACATAAGAACATAAGAAGAGCCTGCTGGATCAGGCCAGTGGCCCATCTAGTCCAGCATCCTGTTCTCACAGTGGCCAACCAGGTGCCTGGAGGAAGCCCGCAAGCAGGACCCGAGTGCAAGAACACTCTCCCCTCCTGAGGCTTCCGGCAACTGGTTTTCAGAAGCATGCTGCCTCTGACTAGGGTGGCACAGCACAGCCATCATGGCTAGTAGCCATTGATAGCCCTGTCCTCCATGAATTTGTCTAATCTTCTTTTAAAGCCATCCAAGCTGGCGGCCATTACTGCATCTTGTGGGAGCAAATTCCATAGTTTAACTATGCGCTGAGTAAAGAAGTACTTCCTTTTGTCTGTCCTGAATCTTCCAACATTCAGCTTCTTTGAATGTCCACGAGTTCTAGTATTATGAGAGAGGGAGAAGAACTTTTCTCTATCCACTTTCTCAATGCCATGCATAATTTTATACACTTCTATCATGTCTCCTCTGACCCGCCTTTTCTCTAAACTAAAAAGCCCCAAATGCTGCAACCTTTCCTCGTAAGGGAGTCGCTCCATCCCCTTGATCATTCTGGTTGCCCTCTTCTGAACCTTTTCCAACTCTATAATATCCTTTTTGAGATGAGGCGACCAGAACTGTACACAGTATTGCAAATGCGGCCGCACCATAGATTTATACAACGGCATGATGATATCGGCTGTTTTATTTTCAATACCTTTCCTAATTATCACTAGCATGGAATTTGCCTTTTTCACAGCTGCCGCACACTGGGTCGACATTTTCATCGTGCTGTCCACTACAACCCCGAGGTCTCTCTCCTGGTCGGTCACCGCCAGTTCAGACCCCATGAGCGTATATGTGAAATTAAGATTTTTTGCTCCAATATGCATAATTTTACACTTGTTTATATTGAATTGCATTTGCCATTTTTCCGCCCATTCACTCAGTTTGGAGAGGTCTTTTTGGAGCTCTTCGCAATCCCTTTTTGTTTTAACAACCCTGAACAATTTAGTGTCGTCAGCAAACTTGGCCACTTCACTGCTCACTCCTAATTCTAGGTCATTAATGAACAAGTTGAAAAGTACAGGTCCCAATACCGATCCTTGAGGGACTCCACTTTCTACAGCCCTCCATTGGGAGAACTGTCCGTTTATTCCTACTCTCTGCTTTCTGCTTCTTAACCAATTCCTTATCCACAAGAGGACCTCTCCTCTTATTCCATGACTGCTAAGCTTCCTCAGAAGCCTTTGGTGAGGTACCTTGTCAAACGCTTTTTGAAAGTCTAAGTACACTATGTCCACTGGATCACCTCTATCTATATGCTTGTTGACACTCTCAAAGAATTCTAATAGGTTACTGAGACAGGACTTTCCCTTGCAGAAGCCATGCTGGCTCTGCTTCAGCAAGGCTTGTTCTTCTATGTGCTTAGTTAATCTAGTTTTAATAATACTTTCTACCAGTTTTCCAGGGACAGAAGTTAAGCTAACTGGCCTGTAATTTCCGGGATCCCCTCTGGATCCCTTTTTGAAGATTGGCGTTACATTTGCAGCTTTCCAGTCCTCAGGCACGGAGGAGGACCCAAGGGACAAGTTACATATTTTAGTTAGCAGATAAGCAATTTCACATTTGAGTTCTTTGAGAACTCTCGGGTGGATGCCATCCGGGCCTGGTGATTTGTCAGTTTTTATATTGTCCATTAAGCTTAGAACTTCCTCTCTCGTTACCACTATTTGTCTCAGTTCCTCAGAATCCCTTCCTACAAATGTTAGTTCAGGTTCAGGGATCTGCCCTATATCTTCCACTGAAGACAGATGCAAAGAATTCATTTAGCTTCTCTGCAATCTCCTTATCGTTCTTTAGTACACCTTTGACTCCCTTATCATCCAAGGGTCCAATCGTCTCCCTAGATGGTCTCCTGCTTTGAATGTATTTATAGAATTTTTTGTTGTTGGTTTTTATGTTCTTAGCAATGTGCTCCTCAAATTCTTTTTTAGCATCCCTTATTGTCTTCTTGCATTTCTTTTGCCAGAGTTTGTGTTCTTTTTTATTTTCTTCATTCGGACAAGACTTCCATTTTCTGAAGGAAGACTTTTTGCCTCTAAGAGCTTCCTTGACTTTGCTCGTTAACCATGCTGGCATCTTCTTGGCCCTGGCGGTACCTTTTCTGATCTGCGGTATGCACTCCAGTTGAGCTTCTAATATAGTGTTTTTAAACAACTTCCAAGCATTTTCGAGTGATGTGACCCTCTGGACTTTGTTTTTCAGCTTTCTTTTTACCAATCCCCTCATTTTTGTGAAGTTTCCTCTTTTGAAGTCAAATGTGACCGTGTTGGATTTTCGTGGCAATTGGCCAGTTACATGTATGTTTAATTTAATAGCACTGTGGTCACTGCTCCCAATCGGTTCAACAACACTTACATCTCGCACCAGGTCCCGGTCCCCACTGAGGATTAAGTCCAGGGTTGCCGTCCCTCTGGTCGGTTCCATGACCAACTGGTCTAGGGAATAGTCATTTAGAATATCTAGAAACTTTGCTTCTTTGTCATGACTGGAACACATATGCAGCCAGTCTATGTCCGGGTAGTTGAAGTTACCCATTACTACCACATTTCCTAGTTTGGATGCTTCCTCAATTTCATATCTCATCTCCAGGTCTCCCTGAGCATTTTGATCAGGGGGACGATAGATCTGCGCTGTAAAATTTGGATAAGTACTGTTCTTCAATTTTTGTGTTGTTTCCGAAAGTACAAATTTAACAGATCAGCTTTAAATGTGAACTGAATCAAATTTCTCCCCAATCCCTATTTCTAGCTATTTGAAAGGCCCACTACTGAGAGCCAATCTCCAACAAAAGGAAAGGCACTTCACAGCTTTGCCAGGACTATTAAGGCAGATTCCAGAAATTCTCCTGGATTCATGATTAACCTAATCTTGCAACTATACAATATAAATTTCACAGAGTTGTGCAGTGGAAAGTTTTCTACTGCTATATTTTCTTGTGGAAAAAAATCCATTTTAAGACTGCAGTCAGTGTGTGCCCCGCTGAAGTCAGTGGAGCTTACTTCTGAGTAGACATTTATAGGCTTGTGCTTTGAAATGCATTGGTTACTAAAATTAGTAACCTAACAGCTCTTCAGGCATGCTAAAATCAGTACATTAACAGATTCCAGTGCTTTATATATATATATATATATATATATATGGGATGCATATACTATTGAATTACCATTCCTCAATATATTTTGAGGTATCCCAGTAAAAATAATTTCCAAGTTAAAACTGAGAATTTATTTGACTATAATGTTTAGATGTCATTGTAATGTTTAGATGTACTATATGGATTCCACCCCCAGCCCACCTCCCAAAATCTCATCTAATATTTTTAGCTTTTAGTGTGTATAGCTCAAAAGTTAATTTATAAAAAATTAACTTGTTACACTTTTAGATTTTTTTCTACTAAATATGTCAGACATACTAAAATGGATCTCTATTTATTAAGGGCAGCAGAAAATTTTCTGATTCATAATTTTCTGGAAATTCCACATCACTGAAATTTAAACTGGGGAAAGGGAATGATAACAATGGGAGGGAATCGGGGACCCTGGAAGAGGGTTCAGAACAGACTAGGGTTCCCCTTAAGGCTGGCTGGGGTGCTGAGAGTCCCATCTCTTGGGATGATTGGATGAAACAAGCTGCTATTATAGGCAAGGGTGCTTGAGAAAGAAGAGAGACAAATGCAACCTGTGTTCTAGGATTCAGCAACCAGCTATACCTCTTGCTTGTTGTCCCTTGGGAGTAGAGCTTTGCTGTGGAGGGAAGAGCTGAGCTGAGAATTAACGTGTGGAGAGAGGGAGACAGCTGAGGTTGAGAGTAAAGAGGCTGAGCCCAAAACAGCGAGTTCCTTCCTACTAGTTTTCCTAACATGCTGTAATATCCATGAACTGTGTCTTTTCAGTACAGTTGGGATTCCATTTGAAATGGATTTTTAATTAAACATTTACTACTCTGAGGTTCCTTGCCTTAACAACACTTCTGAGATCTGCTGAGGGAAGGGATGGAGAAGGCACAGGTAGCAACAGTATGAATGTGAGCAAAAGCAGTTACAAGGGTTTAGGCTGCAATCCAATATGCACTATTTATTTATTCAATTTATTACACTGCATACAATTGTGAAAACCTCCAAGCAATTTACATAAAATATAAAATGTAAATTGGAAGTATCAATAAATAGTCAGAGTGTAAAAACCAGTTGTTAAATATATACATTGTGTAAACAAATTAGATATTAAAATGCATGCCAGTTTTACATATCTGGGTATTTACTGAAAGTAAGTGTGGGGAAAGGAATAATGGTTGGGGTCCATTGAGGGGGTGGGGGATGGTAGAAGAAGGGTTTTTCTTTGTTTGAATGCAGTGTTACTGACCTTTGGAAGCTCAGTAAATACATATATTTTTAAAAAGAGCTGGCAGTTTGGTCTATGCTCAAAATTTGAATGCAAAAAGTGATCTGAATGCAAAGAGTGACCTCCCCTCCCATGCTACAGGCCTTGATAAATGCTTCCATAAATAACAACTCAAAAAAATTTTGGTCCCTAGTCACAGATGCCTTAGGCTCTTCTACTCTATCTCAATATCACATTTCATCTGCTATATGGGAACACCATTTTTCTGAATTGTTTGCGGACAATAGGGATTATTCCCAGAACACCCTAATTACTGCCCTACCACCTTGGCCTCCTGTAACGCAGACAGAGATCGTTTCCCTGTTTAGTAATCTTAAGGCTCTGGGAATTGACGCCATACTCCCTGAATTGCTGAAGGCTCATATAGACTGGTGGGCTCCTTTATTGGCAAATCTATTTACTCAGATCAATCTCACTGGTAAACTCCCCTTGGCCTGGCTTGAGGCTGTTGTTATACCAGTTTTTAAGAAAGGGGACAGAGAAGACCCCTCAAACTATAGACCCATCAGCTTGTTATCAGTTGTGGGCAAGCTATATGCCAGCCATTTAAACTTGAGACTGAAGTCTTGGATAGAGGAGGAGGACATTTTGGGTATGGAGCAGGCAGGCTTTAGAAAGGGTAGATCTACGCTCGATCACTGCATAGTCCCAAGCCATCTGGCAGAGAAATATATGAGCTCCTTTGGAAATGGCCTGTCTGTTGCCTTTATAGATCTCAAATCTGCCTTCGACTCTATCCCCAGAGACAAATTATGGGCCAAACTATCCTAATCAACAATGGATAAGAGACTCCTTCTTCTCATCAGACGCCTCTGTCAATGCACATTGATCCATGTGAGATGTGGCGTTGATGGAAGCCTAACAAAATCTATCCCTGCTACAAAAGGGGTGCGGCAGGGATGTATTTTGGCTCCCATATTATTCAACCTTTTTCTTTCTTTTTTTTATTAATTTTTATTCAAATTTTCAAAAACAAACAAACAAACAAAATAAAATAAAATGTTGACTTCCGATTTGTCGCAGATCAAACATAGGTCTACAATATATAACAATCCTGTCTCTAAAATTATATTACAAAATCACTTTCCTCAAGTAGTTATCTTAATTAATCATCAAATCTCATAAACATTACTTTATTCTTTCCACAAAAAGTCCAAAAGAGATTTCAATTCCTTGAGAGATATATCTTTCAATTTTTCTCCAAATAAACATGTCGCTTAATCCATCTGATTCAAATCTGTTAGGTCCAATAATTTCAATAGCCATTCCTCCACTATCTATATTAATTCCATCTTCCATCTTCAATAATCCTGTTAAGTCCAGTAATTTCATAGCCATTCTTCCATTATCAGTATCCCATAATAATCTTGTTATCATAGCCGTAATCCAAATAAACATATCAATTAATCCATCTCGTCAAATCTATTAAGTCCAATAATTTCCATAACCATTCTTCCATTATCAATATTAATTCCATCTTCCATCTTCAATAGTCCTGTTAAATCCAGTGATTTCAGTATCCATTCATCCATTATCAGTATCTCATGATGATCTTGCTGTCATAGCCATAGTCATATAACAAGAGTCTGATGGGAATTTCCCCCTTCACAAATACGTCCTTGCCATCAAATCTGAATATGTTGCTGAAATATTGTTGTAAAGTCACTTCTCTGCTCTTCTTTTTTACAAAATGCACTGGCTCATCTCTTAAGAGTTTTTCCATTGTCACATATTTGTAATTAATTCCATAGATTTTTTCTATGTCAAGCTCCATCACATCATTCCAGTCAAGAAAATTATCCAAGACGTTGATAACTTTATCACTAATATCTTCATTAGTTTCTTCAGAGACAACGTTGAATTCCAAACAGTAAACTTTATTTCTAACATCCGTAAACTCCAGATCTTTTTCCAATTCCTCATTTGTTCCAGTCTCCATGGCTTGTATCTTCCCTTTAATTTTTCTTTTCTCATCTCTAATCCCATCAAAATCCTCTTTCACAGAATCCCCTATTTTTTTAAACTCCTGCATCATTTTGCTAAGTTCAATTTTCATCTCCTGTCTGCCCTGTCTCAGGGTTTCTTTCACTATCTCAATCTCACTCATTATTTTCTGAAACATAATTTCTTCCATGGTCTCAGTCACTTTCCTGGTTGTCATTCATAAAACCACAAAAACAAAAAAATTATTTCAGCCACAATTGGGTTAATATTTCAGGCTTGCAGACATCAATACAGCCTGCCTTATCTCATTATATATTCAGGAAAACAAAACAAGTTTAGTTCCCAGCTTCAAACAGTTAGTGGCGTCGTGAGTAAGCAGATTCGTCAAAATAAAATAGACCAAAAAAAAATAGTTCCAGACATAATACTCCAAAGTTCATAAATCAAATTTGTTTATTTTTTTCCCTCCTCGAAATAAAAATCCCTCTTCCGTTAATATCTTTAGAATGCACTTCCAGGCCCACTTTTTGCAATAAAAACAAAGATAGGCTTTTTTCAATTTCTTTCCTCCTTAGTTTCATGAGTGGAAGAGAAAATTTTTAACTCACCCAGTTCTTTATAGCTGATGCATTGACAAATCTCTTTTTGGTGCAACAATTTAAACCAAGTAAAAAAAAAATAGAAAGAAGGATGCTTTGCCTGTTAGTTCGTTTTTCTTTGGAGAAAAGATAAACGTTCGCTTAATCAGCAAGAGCTTTGATGGAAGTCTGTCCGGCATTCGCTGGGTGAACTTTCTCTCATAAATTAATGAAATCCAGTCCCCCCAACAAAAACAGGCTTTATGGTTGATCTCACGTTTCTCCCTGACCGGGAGAAAATCTTATCCAGTAAAAAAAAAAACATTCTGACTGATTAAAGCTGAAAAAGCTTCTTCTGCGACAAGAGCTTGTCTCAGAGGCAGCACAGGCTAAATCACCCTTCCCGGAAGTCTATTCAACCTTTTTCTTAATGATCTGAGCAAAAGCTGTTTAGCCGATAACTTTCATCCACCTAAAGTGGCGGAAACTAAATGCCCCCTACTGCTATATGCTGACGATGCCGTCCTTATGTCTTTATCTAATATAGCCCTCAAACGCCTACTACGTGCTTTTATGATTTATTGTAATGACAATTCTCTAACCATTCATTTCAGCAAAACAAAAATTATGGTGTTTTCTCTGTGTTCATCTGTACAAACATGGATAGCTAATGGTCAGAAGATAGACCAAGTCAGGCCATATAGATACCTTGGGGTTATGTTTTATGCTACACTTTCCTGGTCCACCCATACACGATCTGCAGTCCAATCAGCAAGTAATACCTCAAAGGCAATTCTTCGCCTTTTCTTCACCAAAGGTGGTCAGTATATACCTGCTGCTATCCAAGTATTTAAGTCTAAAATTCTCCCCCAACTCCTTTACAGAGTTCCAATATGGGTGCCGAGTTTTAATTCCAAAGTTGAGTCAGTTCTCTCAACTTTTTTAAGATCAATTTTTGGAATGCCACGATGTGTGCCAGCTGCAGGCCTCCGTCTTGAGGCCGGCCTTACATCAACCAAATGCACTGCTTGGTTTCTAGCCTTAAGATTCTGGATCAAAGTGGCTTATGCCGGCCCCTCTTTGGGATATTTAAATCTTCTCTGGAATGACCCTTTTACAAGTTCATGGTCGAAAAATATTCAGGATAAACTGAAGATGCTAGGTCTTTCACTGGATTTACTCTCTACACTAAACACATCATTGGGAATCGGATTAAAGATATAGACCTCCAATATTCCATGTCTAGGGCTTGTAAATCCTGCTCACCTATGCATCTAGGCTTGAGATTTCTATTCCCCAACCATGCTGCTTACCTGGAAAATTTGACCATTCCAAAATATCGGTACTTTTTCTCCAGAGCTAGATTTAATTGCCTTCCCTCTGCGATATTGGAGGGCTGCTTCCAAGGCATTCCTTATGATGAGTTTGTCCCTGTATGTCTGCTGATATCGAAACAATAGCTTATGTTCATTTTGTTTGTAACCTTTATAATGCCGAACGCTCCAGATTCATTTTTCCCATTATCAAAGGTTTCCCAGGTAGATCTACAGATTGGTATTTGAAATACCTATTGTCTGACACAGACAAGTCAATTTCAGTCCAGAGTATACGTAAGATGGTTACTCTTTAAACTCGTGTGTTTTATGGTAAAGTTATCCTATATTACTGTATAGCTATACGCATTTTAGATTGTTTGTCTAATCAATTGTATATTGGGTTTGTGACCGCATAGTAAAATTTGATTGATTGATTGCTACAGTGTTATTTAGCAAGTATGCTCTAGTTACATTCTTTTAAGATCATTACTCTCATGCCTAAGGCAAGGAACTCTCACGTGAATCCCTGTTCCCACAAAGTACATTTCCACTGTTTGTCCTTGCCTCCTTACAAGGAAACAGAGGACAGATCTTTTATGCACCCTGCACACTTACATAGCTAAATCAATAACCTCAAAGAACACACAATAAGACAAGGAGCTAGGAGAAGAATGAAAGCAAGCTACCTGAAATGGTGAGAGAGTTTTATCACATTCAAAGCCCATACCTCGCTTCACTCAGCCTCAGACACAAGTAATATTTATTTATATTTATTTAAATATAGACCATACTTTTCATAAAAATACAACATACAAAATTACAATAATTTTGCTGAAGCATCAGTAAACCTGCTTGGGGAAAAAATCATATTTCAAAGGCCTATCTGAATAACACAGTTTACAGTAGACATCGGAAAGTAAGCAAGGATGATTCCTGCTGAGTTCCACAGGTCAAGGCCTGCCACACTAATGGCCAACTTGAACCATCAGGTGCATGGGGAATAGAGGATAAATTCTTAGCAGTGTTCAATATGACGTCCCAAAGAATTTCAAGTTGACATTATAGTTGTTGGAATAAGAGAAAAAGAGGATGTGATAGCCCACTGGTATTAGCAGGTGGCATCCTCAGCAGCTGGCCCACCGCTACCTATGCTGCTCCTTGGGGACCTTTTTCGGGCACTGTGACGAGCACTGCAGTTGCCATTGCCCTCCTTTTCTGGTAAGGTTTGTCCACTCGACCCCTCCATCCAGCTGAACTAAATAAGACGAGAGGAAGAGTCACCTGCTGCTCACCACTGACTGCCTCTAAGATCCAGTACAGCACACCTCTGTATACCAGTCACTGGGAACAACATGCAGGAGGGGACTACTGCCCTCCTGTTCTGCTTGTGGGCTTCCTGTATGTGTCTGGTTGGCCTCTGTGGGAAACTGGATGTTGAACAAGGTGAGCTATCCTTTTGTTCACTGCGGGAGGGGACACAGCAATGGAGGTGGCCCATCAGGTCCCATCCCAAGGGCCCCCTCAAACCTAGCACTGGCCCTGACATTCCTCTTTATGCAAAATGAGAGTGCAGTTCCTATATACTGGATAGAGTGTTTGACTTTGTCCACAGAGATATGGGCTCGACTCCTTAATGAGCCATAAAGTTCACTGGATTGTCACCCAAGGCTGAGATTTCCAACCTGAAATATTTCAATGTTGAGTGCTGGCAGTGCTGACATACGCAGTTATTCTCAACCTTTTCTAAGGCATATTCTTTATTTGTTGCTATTTTTGTTGAAAGGGGTATGGCTATCTTGTAATCTGTAGAGTATTTATATTTGATAGACAACAAAGTGAGTTTTTTACAGCTTAGTCTTCACATTTCAGTATATCACCTTTAGTCTAAGGAATTCATGAAGGTGCTCATGTACATTGGGTTGTTTTTTTTAACCTGCCCTGTGAGATAGGCAAGTATCTCTTTCTATATTTTTGCACTGTTGGCTTATTGATCACGTTATTATTATTATTATTTATTATTTAGTTGCATTTCTAAACCGCCCTATAGCTAGCAGCTCCCAGGGCGGTGTACAACATGATAAAACCACAATAATTAAAATACAGCAAGTGTGTATTGCGCAGACAATATAAACATTATATAAACAAAGTAAAAGAAAACTAAAAAAAAAATAAGATTAAAAGCTTAAATACTTTAAAATGCCTGGGTGAAGAGGTGGGTTTTTACCTGGCGCCGGAAAGATGACAGAGAAGGCGCCAGGCGTATCTCATCTGGGAGGGCATTCCATAATTTGGGGGCCACCACCGAAAAGGCCCTAGATCTTGTTACTGTTCTCCGGGCCTCTGTATGGGTTGGGACCCGGAGAAGGGCTTTAGACGTCGAGCGGAGTGAACGGGTAGGAACATAGCGGGAGAGGCATTTCATCAGATATTGCGGTCCAGTGCCGTTAAGGGCTTTATAGGTAAGGACCAACACTTTGAATCTGGCCCGGAAACATATTGGAAGCCAGTGCAGTTGGGCTAGAATAGGTGTTATGTGGTCGAATTTCTTCGTCCCAGTAAGAACTCTGGCCGCAGCATTCTGCACTAGCTGAAGTTTCCGAATCATTTTCAAAGGTAACCCTACGTAGAGAGCATTACAGTAATCCAATCTAGAGGTTACCAGAGCGTGAATAACTGAGGCTAGGTTCTCCCTGTCCAGATAGGGTCGTAGTTGGGCTACCAGCCGAAGCTGGTAGAACGCATTTCGTGCCACTGAGGCTACCTGGGCCTCAAGTGACAGAAGCGGATCTAATAAGATCCCCAAACTACGGACCTGTTCCTTTAGGGGCCGTAACCCCATCTAGGACAGGTCTGACATCAACCATCTGAGCAGAGGGCCCCCCAACTAGCAGCATCTCAGTCTTGTCAGGATTGAGTTTCAGTTTGTTTGCTCTCATCCAGTCCATTATCGCGGCCAGGCAGCGGTTCAGTACAGCAACAGCCTCACCTGAAGAAGATGAAAAGGAGAAATAGAGCTGCGTATCATCAGCATATTGCTGGAAACGTACTCCATAACTCCTGATGACCTCACCCAGCGGCTTCATATAGATATTAAAAAGCATGGGGGACAGAACTGAGCCCTGCGGGACCCCATACTGGAGCACCCAGGGACTCGAGTAGTGTTCCCCAAGCATCACCTTCTGGAGACGATTCTCAAGATAGGAGCACAGCCACCGCCAAGCAGTGCCTCCAACTCCTAACTCCGCGAGTCGCCCCAGAAGGATACCATGGTCGATGGTATCAAAAGCCGCCGAGAGATCAAGGAGAACCAACAGAGTTACACTCCCTCTGTCTTTCTCCCGACAGAGGTCATCATACAGGGCAACCAAGGCTGTTTCTGTACCAAACCCCGGCCGAAAGCTGGATTGAAATGGATCCAGATAATCAGTTTCATCCAAGAGGGCCTGGAGTTGGCGAGCGACCACGCGCTCTAGAACCTTGCCCAGAAATGGAACATTTGCTACCGGCCTATAGTTGTTAAAGTTATCAGGGTCCAAGGAGGACTTTTTTAGGAGCAGTCGCACTACCGCCTGTTTCAGGCAAGGTGGGACCACTCCCTCTCGTAACGAGGCATTAATTACCTCCTTGGCCCAGCCGGCCGTTCCATTTCTGCTAGCTTTTATTAGCCACGAGGGGCAAGGGTCCAGAGCGGAAGTAGTCGCCCGTATCTGTCCAAGCACCTTGTCCACATCCTCGAGCTGTACCAACTGAAACTCATCCAATAAAACAGGACAACACTGTGTTCTGGACACCTCATTAGATTCAACTGTTACAATATTGGAGTCAAGGTCCCGACGGATGTTTATGATCTTGTCTTGGAAGTGCCTCGCAAACTCATTACAGCGGGCTATTGATGGTAATATTGCGTCCGGAGAACCAGAGTGTAAAAGTCTCCGGACAACCTTATAAAGTTCCGCTGGGCGGTTACAAGATGACTGAATGGAGGTAGCGAAGTATTGCTTCTTCGCCATCCTCACCGCCTTCACATAGCGTTTCGTGGAGGCCTTCACAAGTGCATAATTACAGCCGTCGGGAGTTCGTCTCCATTTACCCTCCAACCATCTCCTTTCTTGCTTCATCACTCTTAGCTCCTCGGTAAACCAAGGGGCCAATTGAGCTCTGCAATGGAGAGGGCGTACCGGGGCGATTGTGTCAACTGCCCGGGTCATTTCCGTATTCCACAGAGTGACCAGGGTTTCGACAGGATCGTCAATTTTATCAGCCGGAAAATCCCCCAGAGCCCTCTGAAATCCTTCAGGATTCATTAGTCTCCGGGGACGGACCATCTTAATTGGTCCTCCACCCTTGCAGAGGGGAGAAGACGATGTGAGTCTAAATCTCAAGAGGCGATGATCTGTCCATGACAAAGGAATAGATGTAAGATTCCTCACTCCCAGATCACCTTCCCCCATTCCAGTGGCAAAAATCAAGTCTAGAGTATGTCCTGACACATGCGTCGGGCCAGCAACAAATTGAGACAGCCCTATGGCTGTCATGGAGGTCATGAAGCCCTGAGCCGCTCCAGAGGCGGCCTCGGCATGAATGTTGAGATCCCCCAATACCAAAAGTTTGGGAGATCGCAACACCAAGTCCGAGACCACCTCTGTCAGCTCAGTTAGGGAAGCTGTTGGGCAGCAGGGTGGACGGTACACCAACAGTATTCCCAGTCTGTCTCGCTGGCCCAACGTAATGTGCAGACACTCCAGGCCATTAGCCACTTGGATGGGGTGCCTAACAAGAGAGATGGAACTTCTATAGACCACAGCAATTCCCCCTCCCCGACTCTCGGATCTACCCAGATGCTGAACCGAATACCCAGGTGGGCACAACTGGGAGAGATTAATACCTCCCAGGTCGCTCACCCAGGTTTCGGTAATGCATGCCAGATCGGCCGCCTCATCCATGATTAAATCATAGATGAGGGAGGTTTTATTATTTACCGATCTGGCATTAAAGAGCAGCAACTAGAGATCTGAGAGTTGGCTGGTAGAACTACCAGCAATCCTGTGGATGTGAGGAGGACCGGAACATGGCACAGCCACCAGTTGTCTGGGCCGAGTTCCCCTTAACTGGCAAGTCCTCCTCACAGCGCCATACCTCCCATTACCCGTCACTGCGCTGATTGGGGCCCCCTCTGGTCCTCCCTCCCAACACCCTATCCTCTCCCCCAGGCACATAATAAAAATAAAATAAATTAAAAAACTCATACTCCATACACAATCACACACTCATTCATACAACCATTCATACAACCATTAATATTTCTGTTTTGATAACACCAGGAACATATAATGTGACACAACTCATGTACTTCCTTCAAGAGCTCTCTGAGCATTTCTTCACCTTGCCACTCTGGTCCTGTGGGAGTACAGGCAAAGGTTCAATTCATATATCAGGACTAGACACATTTTGGCCTTTTGGAAAAATTTGCACACTCTATTTTCCTGCATGCACTGATTCCCTCTCCACTTCCTCGTTCATGGTAATCCTAGTATGCTTTGACATCCAATTTCCTGTGGCATGCAATTAGAATTTGATGTAAGTTTCTAGTTGGAAGGATTGGAGGCAAAAATATAACTAGCTGTAGCCATAGTTTGTTGAATTTGGGCATCATTTATTTATTTATTTCATTAAGCTTATAGACCGCCCCATAGCCGAAGCTCTCTGGGCGGTTCACAAGACAAGAAATAGCAAAGTACAAGACATGTATCAATATAAAACATATAAAAAGTTAAAAATTATTAAAAATTAAAACAATGTCAGCGTATACTAAACATAATTAATTAAAAAGCCTGGGTGAAAATAAAAGTTTTGACCTGGCGCCGAAAAGATATTAACGATGGCGCCAGGCGTATTTCCTCCAGGAGATCGTTCCACAGTTCGGGGGCCACCACAGAAAAGGCCCTTTTCCGCGTTGCCATCCTCCGAGCTTCCCTATGAGTAGAAACTCAGAGGAGGGTCTTTGATGATGAACGTAGTGTACGGGCAGGTTCATAACGGGGGAGGCGTTCCAAAAGGTATTGTGGTCCTATGCTGTGTAAGGCTTTATAGGTCAAACCCAGCACTTTGAACCAGGCCTGGAAACAAATAGGCAGCCTGTGCAAGCGGGCCAGAGTCGGTGTTATATGGTCGGACCGTCTGGTCCCCGTTAACAATCTGGCCGCTGCATTCTGCACAAGCTGCAGTTTCCGAACCGTCTTCAGAGGCAGCCCCACGTAGAGCACATTGCAGTAATCTAATTTAGAGGTTACCAGGGCATGAACTACTGTAGCGAGGTTCTCTCTGTCCAGATAGGGGTGCAGCTGGGCCACCAGCCGAAGCTGGTAGAAAGCACCCCGTGCCACAGAGGCTATCTGAGCCTCAAGTGACAGGGATGGATCTAAAAGAACTCCCAAGCTACGAACCCGTTCCTTCAGGGGGAGTGCAACCCCATCCAGAACAGGTCGAACATCCCCCATCCCGTCAGGAGAACCACCCACCAGCAGCATCTCAGTCTTATCTGGATTAAGTCTCAGTTTGTTAGCTCTCATCCAGTCCATTGTCGCAGCTAGACATCGGTTCAGCACGCCGATAGGCTCACCTGAAGAAGATGAAAAGGAGAAATAGAGCTGCGTGTCATCAGCATACTGATGGCAGCGCACTCCAAAACTCCTGATGACCGCACCCAACGGCTTCATATAGATATTAAAAAGCGTGGGGGACAGAACTGACCCCTGTGGGACTCCATATTGGAGGTCCCAGGGTGCCGAGCAATGCTCCCCAAGCACTACCCTCTGGAGACGACCCACCAAATAGGAGCGGAACCACTGCCACGCAGTACTGCCCACTCCCAGATCAGTGAGTCGTCCCAGAAGGATACCATGGTCAATGGTATCAAAAGCCGCTGAGAGGTCAAGGAGAATCAGCAGGGTCGCACTCCCCCTGTCTGCCTCCCGACAAAGGTCATCATACAGGGCGACCAAGGCTGTCTCCATGCCGAACCCAGGTCTAAAACCCGACTGAAATGGATCCAGATAATCGGTGTCATCCAAGAGTGTCTGGAGCTGGTTGGCAACCACTCGTTCTCGGACCTGGCCCAGGAATGGAACATTAGCTACCGGCCTATAGTTGTTAAAGTTTTCCGGGTCCAGGGACGTTTTCTTCAGGAGTGGTCTCACTATCGCCTCTTTCAGGAGGCCAGAGACCACTCCCTCCTGCGGTGAAGCATTAATCACTGCCCTGGCCCAACCGGCTGTTCCATTCCTGCTAGCTTTTATTAGCCAAGAAGGGCAAGGTCAAAGTGGAGAAAATAATCAGTGGTCTGGAGAAACAGGGAAGATGCAAGCCTACCGTTTGGCAAGCCTACCGTTTGATCCCAAAAATGCCTAGTGAGACTTGCATATATAGAGAAATGTAAGATCATATTTAGTTAATACAATTCAGAAAATCAAAGAACTCTCATATATATGCATACACACAGCGGTATAACCAGGAATCAGTGCTCTGATTGAGTCTAAGAGTTCAGAATAATGAGGAGGAGGAGGAAGGAACAGGGTTGTGATGTCAGACACATCATACTGCTCCAGGTGGATGCAGAGTTCTCCCCCCACCCACAAATCTTGCCCCAAATATGCTGTTTCTTTTCAGGCTCTTATACTCCCCCCCCCCAGCTACCAGATCAGCTGCTGAAGCCTTCTTCTTTCACACCCTTTGTTATCTTGACCACAGGCTGTGAGCACATGGTTGTACAGAGGTTAGTTCCAGTTTTCTATAATAGAAAAGTTGAGTTCGGAGGAAGTTAGAGAAGAGGTCTCATTGAGGGTTCTGGGGAACAGTGCAAGGCATAAGGGGCGACAAGGGAGAAAGGAAGAGTCATTTCAGGAAGAAGAAGAAGACCTTTAGATGTCTGAGGGTGGTGGAGCTGGATAAATATGCATAGGGTTGTGCATATTTGGCAGTAGTCATAATGTTTCTCCTCCCTCTTTTGACATGTAAAAGACATACATACCAGCAATCTGATTGCTGATTCAGTCACTCAGTGCTGATGCATTCCCTCACTGCTGCAAGTGGCCTACACATATTTTTTACATTTTTAATATGGAAGCATACTCCACATCAGGAATGTTGTTAGAGGGTGGCCCATGAGGTCCAAGGTACAGGTCTTTTGTACTCAGCCTCAGATCTCTTGACCCTCCCCTGCTTTAAACTTTCAGCATGCTACAAAACACAGTACCCCAGCCGTAGCCATTTTAATTTGCCCTGAGGTAAAGCTGTGCCGTGTGGGCCTTTCCCTCAAGCCTTTTAAGAACCTAAGAGAGCTGCAAAACCACTGCAGAGAGAGAAGGATGGGGGGGATGTGTTTATGACGTTACAGGCACAAGCAAATAGACTTGTGCACAGCCAGCTTCTGCCGCAATCATGCAGAACCAGTTTTTCCTTAGCTCAATTCTGAAGGGGAAAATGTTTGTTCCAACAATAGGGAAGGCGTATTTCCGCAGTGGCCCCTCTCCTCTAGGTTCCAGTTGTACAGAGACTTAGACAACTCATTTCTCCTGCCCTGGAAACGTAGTTTTCATACAGTTTGTGATTAGACATACTAATCTTACTGTAAAAACTCTTCATTTAATCTTGTTTTTCTGCACTGCTCATAGCACAGTTGAGAAATGTTTAACGTAGTAAGGTTACTGACCAACATATCAAATGGCTTGGCAGCTTTTTTTAAAACTCCCTTTTAATCTTTCAGATTTACAATTTAAGACATTATTTATACACTATGAGAGAAGCTAGGGTAAAAACAGTTAAACACTTTGTTTTGTAATGATACACTGAATAAGGCCCAGAAGAATTTGTTGGTTGGTTGTATGCTTAAGAGTTTTTAAAGAAGACATGCCTAAAATGCAGTACATGGGAGGCACTGGAGTGTGTGTGCGTGTGTGTGTTGGCAGAACTGTGGTTTGAAGAGTCCTTTTACCTTTTTTTCTGAATTAACAACATTTTGTGTAAGATTCTTGCACCCCCTGCCTCTCTTCCACAGTTAAGAGGCAAATATTTTGTATCTGCCAACAAACATCCATGCAGGCACCATTAGGCTGTCTTTAGAACTGTAGGCAGCGTTTAGTCTGAGTGTGCAAGGAAGAAACATAAACTCTAATTGCAAAGAAATAACTCTTGGCTTATTGCTGTGTGTAACACTGGAGCAAACAAAGGTTCCCCAAGGGCATTTGCAGATATGTATGTACTTTGAAGGCTCAAAGAAATTTGGATACATTTGTATAAGCAGTTACCTGGCTCCCCTTTAACTATCTTGTAGTCTCAGGACAGTCTTAAAACTTGTTTATCTGAAGAATTCATATCAGGGAGGTATTTATATAAGGGGTTGTACTGACACATTACTATGTATAGGAGACACTGGAAATTTAAGTAACAGAACGTAAGATAACAGGCTGCAATGTCTGCCTGATCCTGATCCTGAAGTCTGCTTCTTGTGTCCTTGTGCAGGAGCTCCAATTCTTGCAGTTGCCTGGTAGGGACACTTGTGCTACCGGTCTTCTTCAGTGGCATCCCAACGTCTGTTTGGGTTCCTTCCCATCTTGGAGGCTGGTGCAGTCAAATTTAATTTGGACGGAGTGCCCATAAATTCCAGAGCTGCTTCCGGTATTTTGCCATACATTGTATGTTGCTACATAACTATCATTCCGAGGAAGGTAAGTGCAAGAGCCAAAATGCATCTTAGAGCAGAGATGGTGAACTTTTTTCAGCCCAAGGTGGCTGTATGCCAGCAGTGGGGCATAGCCAACGTGGATATGATCAGAATACTGTTGAGCCTCTGCTCACCCACGAGGGCTTGGGAGAGGGAAGACATGAGCATCAGACTCCCCAGCTGCCAGGAGGAGCGGAAGACGCAGGAGTGGTGGAGTCCCAACAAGACCTTGGGAGGCAGTGTGAGGCTGAGTTCGGGTCAATTCCCACGGATGGCACAATATCTGAAGAAGAGAGCGCGCCACCCCCAGACAGATCAGAGGAGCCATCGGAGGTTGCCTCTGAGCGTGCGCTAGCTCCCTCTTCACCGAGCGGCTCAAGGGAGCCTCCAAGTGCGTCTCCACCCCCCCCCCCCGACCTAGAGCCTGTTGCTAAGGAGCCACTTCTTTCGGATGAGCCGCTAGAGGCACGCCCCCCGTCACCCCGCTCGTGACGCCATGAGAAACAGACAGGACAGAGATTGGACTTGCGCAGGAGTCAGAGATTACGATCAAAGACTTTCCGTACTTAAGACTGCAGCTTTCCAGTTTAAGCTGCTGAGTCAACTTCCTTCACACATTGCAGAGCATGTCTAGAATGTAGTTAGGGAATTCTAGTGAGCTAGCGTAGAGATTCTTATGAAGCGCACTGCTATTGATGTATCCATTACTTTAATAAAACAAGAGTTAATTGCACCTGTGTCTCAGCCTCGTGGATCCCACTCTGAATGGGGCAAATACACTTTGTGCACATATACATCACACATGCAGGCAGACACGCATGCACACGCCCGCACGCGCACATACTGCAGTGTATTTTATATCTTTCTTGAACATTGCAACATAAGAATGGAAAACTGTGTGTCTTATGGGATTGCCCTTTATTCATTAAAATTATTATGATTTTGCATTTTCATTTTTCCGGAAGTTTTTGCTGGTTCCAATTTTTAGGAAATATTCCATGTTTCAGGTATGTCCCAGACCGTTTCAGGGTTCAACACGTGCATCCTTAAGAAGCCCTCTTTAGACCTGAAAGATTGCAAAAATGATTGTCCAACTGCTAATATCCTCTTTTTGGTGCTTAAGAAAGTGATGGTGTGTCAATCAGCTGTGATTGGATGAAGCAGATTGTCTGGACCCATTGCAGTCAGGATTCAGGCCTGATTTTGGGGCTGAAATGGCTTTGGCCACCCTGATGGATGCAGAGAGATGGGGATTCTCTTAGATCCTTCAGTGGCTTTTGGTAACATCAGCCATGGTATTGTACTGGACCAAGTCTACGGTGTGGGAGTTGGGAGCACAGTGATATTCAGTGGTTCTGCTGCTATATGCAAGGTCAGTTTGAGAAAGTGGTATTCTGTTTGGTTCCATGGCGTGTTTGTGCTGTGGAGTCACATGAGGTTTCATCTTTTCTCCCATCCTTTTCAATGTGTATATGAAGCTGCTAGGTGAGGTCATCAGAGGATTTGGAGTGAAGTATCATCAGTATATTGATAACACCCAGCTCTATTTCTCTCGGTTATATGAATCAGATGAGGCTGTGCAAGTACTGAGCTGGTGCTTCTGTTTGATAGTGGATTGGATGAGGGCCAATGAATTGAGGCTGAATCCTAAGAATAAGGTGGTACTGTGGGAAGGTGGTTCCCATGTCTGAAAAGCAGGTATTCAGCAATGGCGCCTGCCTTGTGGAATGCCTTCCCCTTACACCCCTGACAGATCTCAACACTGTTATTCTGGCACCAAGTTTAATCTGTTTTGTTTACTTAGTTGCCTCTGTCTGTATTTGTATTATATTGTTTCTTGATGAGCTTCACTATTATATTGATTATGCATAATTTTTGTGTCATTTGTTTTAAGTTGTACCTTACCCAGGTGTCATCACTGATGAAAGAAAATGCTATATATAGGTCTTTCTCTGTGATGGCACCCCATTTGTTCAATGCCCTCTCTTTACAAATGTGACACGCACCAACATTGTTAAAGTTTTGGTGCCAAGGTAAAACGTGCTTTGTTTACTCAGGCTTTTAAAGTGGGTTATTGTGTCGCCTATCCTGGTGTCCTTTCTCGCCTTTGTTTCTGTTTATTTGCATTCATTTTGATGAACAGTCTAGTGTTTTAAGGTTTCTATACTAAACTGATGGTTGTTTTATTTTTTTGCCTCCCTCAGAGGTTCAAGAGGTGGCTGGGGAGAGAGCATTTTCTGTGCTGGCTCCTTGATTGTGAAATTCCCTCCCCATAGAAGTGTGTCTGGCACCTTCATTATAAAGTTTTCGGCGCTGTATGCTGAAGACACACCTCTTTACTTTGGCCTTTCACACATGAGATGTGTGTTTTCAGGACCCACCCTATTTCAGTGGCTGTAATTTGTTTTAACTGTTTTAGTATTGATTTTAAATTGTTGTAACCTGCTCTGGGACCTCCTTGTAAAGGAGGGGTAATAAATAAATTTAGGGGTTTTGAATTGTAGGTGTTTTGTATGAATTTGTTAATGATATAATGTGTTTATGTTTTAAAATATGTTAGCCACTTGGAGATCTTTGGGTAACAAGTGGCTAACAAGTCTAATAAATAATTTTAAAAATGTTTACAAACATACAAAAATGTAATTTTCCTCTAAAATAAATCCTGAGTTAGAAAGAGCATGAGTTCCTGTCTTTGCTGCTCTTTCTGTTTTTGAGTTGACATGCTATTCCCCCAATCACAGCTTCACTAAAGTTCTGGATACCTGAATTGTTTTCTGTGGGGTAGCATCACTCCATCAAGGAAGGCGAGCAGAAAAGGCTTAAAAACAAACCAGGAGTCTAGATAAGGAGTGTTTTACTCTAGCCTTGTCTTTGTCCAGTTGACTAGATCTGCTTTCCTAAGTGTCAGTCATTGCTATGACTTCATTTATTGGCTGAAAACACTGAAAGTTGGGAGCAGGCACATTTCTCACAAAAGAAATTAGAACAGAACCAGCACATTTTGCCTCATATCCGAAGTTCTACAAATGGTAGAAATGTACTCTTTTTAAAAAGTGAAAGCTGGGAATCTGGGTATTATACTTCATCTGGGGAGGGGAGAACTGCCCCCTTTGCCTTCCTGTCATTGGATTCTGTGGGTTTTTAATCAGTGAGTGTTTATACATATCTTTCTGTCTACAGGTGGATGCAGTCCGGGTTAATGTAAAGAGTAACTCTGAAGATCTTCAGTACCCAGTCTTGTTTGTAGTTCGGCAGCAGAAGGGAGTGCTGTCCTGGCAGGTCCCACTTATTTTTCGAGGCCTGTAAGTAGTTGTCATATTGTCATTGCCTACCTTGGGATATTTGATGCTATTCTGTTCAAAGTTTTCCAAATTTGGTCTCTTTGTTTGGATAGGGGATAATGGCTTATAATTGTATCACAGGCACCTCCCTTCCAATCAATCTGTTTCAGAGGCTTCCTCTACCTTTTCCACTAGCCTGAATTTTATGCGTTCACATATTTATTTTATAAAATATATACTTCAGCTGGCTTTCCCCATAACCAAACTGCAATAATTTCTATGAAATGTATACACGCCATTAAAATTCCAGTAACACAATGCAGAATTCAGAAAAGAATAATTATAGTCACCATTTTAAAAAGCCCAACTTTCCACTGGAGGTAAAAAGTATTGACTCTTGTTTTTAGTTTGTTGACTTTTCTTTGCAACTATAAGTACAGGTGTTAACATCAGATCAGATTACCTGTTTCCATAATGTTACACTCCTTTTTAAAATAATATTGCATTCTGTATTATATTGCCCATTTCATTATTAGGTACATATAGTTCCAGAATGTGTGGCTGGACTATATAAAAAATTATCAGCATTGTTTTGTCTGATGTATAGACAGTCTTCTTGCGTTGTCAAATTTATCAGCCCAGGGCATGTCATGTGACTCATATGTAAAAGAGGGAAAGAGCTGGGTGTTATCGGCATACTACTTAGTAGTGAGTAGCACCACCCCAGAAGCACCAGAACTGGGATTTGATGCTAAGCCTGAGTCCAGCAGCCATACATCTGAATCTGATTTCCCCGAGTCTGAGGCCTCCAAGCTGGAATCTCAGGGGTTGCAATCATGAACTGGATCCGATTGAAGATCCAGCTTCCTTGATTCTAAGGGTTTTATGAGTCAAGCCTGCTTACCACATCTGGGAGGGACAGATACAGAAATTAAGCTCACAAGCTTTCTCCTCACTGGGACCTGGCCAGAGGGCTGATGGACCATTCAGCTGACACCCTCCTTGGTCCATCAGTGAGTGCCCTCCTCTGCCTGTCTGCTCATGGCCTGACATGGCTGTTCCTGACTCCTCTGAGTTGTAGGAGTGGAAAGTTTGCACCTGGTGCCCAAGGGTGAAGTACCTGTAAGAGTTCCGGGAAGTTAAATGTTAGCAACGTGCTCTTTCTATATGTGTTCTGAGGCCAGGTTGTTTGTGCAAAGTGCCTTTTCCCTATAGTTCCTACCATCAAAGATGTGCTCTAAATGTGTGAAACTTGAGTCCAGACAGAGTGATATCATCCTGCACATCCTATCAGCAGAGTTATGGCCCCACTAATGATGGGATGATCCTCCGTGGCACAGAGTGGTAAGCGGCGGTAACGCAGCCGAAGCTCTGCTCATGGCTGGAGTTCGATTCCAACGGAAGGAGGAAGTCGAATCTCTGGTAAAAGGGGTCGAGGTCCACTCAGCCTTCCATCCATCTGTGGTCGGTAAAATGAGCACCCGGCATACGCTGGGGGGTAAAGAAAGGCCGGGGAAGGAACTGGCAATCCCACCCCATATATACGGTCTGCCTAGTAAACGTCGCATCACCCTAAGAGTTGGAAACAACTCGCACTACAAGTGCGGGGACACCTTTACCTTTTTAATTTGGATTTATATGCTGATGGTGGTGTGCTGTAATTGGATGCAGGGTTAGCCTGAACCCTATGCTCCACTGGTGGGGTGATTGGAGGCAGGGCGATTTTGCCCTCCGTTGAGTTCAATGGATGGCATTATGCCTGCTCTATGATCCACATAAAGCTGTGTTATCATTGAGGGTGGGGGTTGGGTGGGGGTTGGTCTGAAGCAATACACAGACTTGGTGCATAGCCTCTCCTCCGCTGTCCCGCCCATGTCTTCCTCCTCTTTGGCCAATGTACCAGTGCAGTTGTGGCAGTGTATATGTGGAAAACTATCTCCAGTGGCAGAAGCTTATCTCAAGTTCTGCTGGCATAATGGTGCTCCTGCAATATCCTATAGCTCCTCAGCCAGTTTCTCTTCTTGAGTATGGCTCAACATGGCTCTCCCTCTGGAATTCGGCATGTGGCCATTTTTCTTGGATATGAAGATTAATGGATTTTGTTCTTGTTTTTTCAGTTACCAAAGAAGCTATAACTACCAAGAAGTGAGCCGTACCCTCTGCCCTTCAGAGCCCACACCTGAGAGTGGACCTTCTGAGCAGATCATATTTGTAGATGTGGCTTCCATGGCCCCCTATAATGTCCGAGTTACACTGCAGGTCACCAAGGTCAAGAGCTTCCAGCTTAGGTGAGCGGTCACCATTTTACATCTGAGCTTGCTGGTGTTTTTTTTGTGATGTACTCACAGTTGCTATCAGTTACACATACACATAACCACTGTGAGTGGAAGACCTTTAGCATATATGGTGAATTCAGTTCATGCTTCTCTGGGTGGTGAATGGCTTACTGTTACCACAGATAAACTGGATGCAGATCAGTTGCTGCAGGCAGCCCACCCCACACTCATACACTTGCTACAAGAGAAAGTTAGCGGATCATTTCCCTCTGGGCAGATTCCAAGCCTGAAGCTTTCTTTCACTGTATTTCCTTGGGTAAATTTTGGTTGGATCTTCTTAGGCTGACAGCATAGTGTGACCGTGTGCATGTGCATGTGTGTACATGCAAGCTGTAACCTGTCTATCATAGCTTGTAGTGACACATTGGGACTGCGTGTGACAGGTTATAAATGCAGATATATGGGACCTATCCCCCCTTATTTACATGGAGTTTTCCACTTACCTGCCCTTGATCTCAGATATCCACAGAAACCTCAGCAAGCTTTTGCAAGAGTTTGTACATCCAGCCATTGGTAATTTTATTTTCTTACAGAAGTAAATTGGATAGAACCAGACGAAAGGTGGATTCAAGGGGGAGATGTTGATTTCCCCTGAAAACATCTGTGATTAGACCGCTGTTAAAGAAGTCATCATGGTCCCCTAATAACCAGCCTATTGTCTAATCTCTGGAATTCTAAAGAAACTGATGTAATTCACTAATAGGGGAGAAAAAAACCTTGCGGTTTAAGAACGTACATGTAGCCAACAGATATTTCTATCAAACTTTAAAAAGCAGGGAAATTAGGCAGCTATATACGGTCTGCCTAGTAAATGTCACAAGACGTCACCCTAAGAGTCAAAAACGACTCGCACTACAAGTGCGGGGACACATTTACCTTTTTTATAGTGAATGCACCAGGGGAGCAGGAGACTTGACCTCATCTCTGAGATATTGCAGTTATTGCTCAGACACACATGTTACCAAATTCTTCCAAGCTACACAGGAAGTGGATTGGACTGTGAAAGATCAACCCAAATTGTGTTTGCATTTTGACAGATTTGTAGGGCAGTAAAATATCTCAGAGAGGAGGTCAGGTCTCCTGCTCCCCTGGTGCATTCACTATAGCTGCTCAATTTCCCTGCTTATTAAAATTTGATAGAAATACTGTATCTGTTGGCTATAGGTACATTCTTAAACCACAAGGGTTTTTGCCTCTTAATGAATTTCTCTGCTTTTTAATGTGGAAGGTAAGAAATGGGATCCTGTGGAAGTTTGCTGAGAATAGATTGATCATTGGCATGGGTTTAGTGGAATTTACTCCCTGTAATCATGCTTAGGATAGGTAAAACTGACTACAAGGGATGGGGAGGGGAGGAGGAGGAAGAGAAGGGGGAGGGGAGGAAAGGCAGAGGAGAGGAGGGGATGGGAGCAGGCAGGAGGGGGAGGGGGAGGAGGAGGGCAGGTTTGATCATTTGCATGCTTATTAAGTTCAGTGGGATTTACTCCCAGGCAATCATGCTTACCACATGTAAAACTGACTGGGGGGGGGAAGAGAAAAGAAGGAGGGGGGGCTGGAGTGGGCAGGGAAGGAGGAAGAAGAGAGGAGAGGGGAAGGAGGGGAAAGGAAAGTCTGATTATTTGCATGCTTATTGAGGTCAGTGGGATTTACTTCAGTGCAGTCATGGTTAGGATAGGTAAAATTGACCATGGGGGAGGAGAAGGGTAAAGGGAGAGGAGAGGAAAGGAAGAAGAGAGGGGAGCGAAAGGAGCATGAGGGGGGAGGAGGGGATTAGAAGGGGAGGGGGAGGGGGAGGGGTGAAGGACGGGGGAGGGAAGCGGCAAAAGGAAGGTGATGGAATGGTGGAGGAGGGGAGGGCAGGTTTGATCATTTGCATGCTTATTGAGTTCAGTGGGATTTACTCCCGTGCCATCATGCTTAAGATAGGTGAAACTGACCTGGGGGAGAGACAGGGAGGGGAGGGAGAAGGGGAGGACATTGGGTGGGTGGACACTGGGAAGAGGGGAAGCCCCTTTCCTTTCCAAAAGGAAAACATTGTGAAACAGTATTATTGTTTTTCAGGCTTTCCCTCACCTTTTTATTCTACAGTAGACACATGTAGCCTCCCACCCAAATTTAAACCAAACCTTTCCCTGGCCACATCCACACAACACCTTTATTTCACTTTAGACAATCATGGCTTCCTCCAAAGAATCCTGGGAAGTGTAGTTAGTGAAGGGTGCTGAGAGTTCCTAGGAAAGCCCTGTTCCCCTCACAGAGCTTCAATCAGTGACTGACTGTTCACCCACTCTGGCTACTGGAGCGCTGTCAAGGGAATAGAAGTCTCCTTTCACCACCCTTCACAAACTACACTTCCCAGGATTCTTTGGGGAAAGCCATGGCTTTCTAATAGGTAAAGGACCTATTAGAATGGTCCGCCCCAGGCGCCTGATGGATCCGGATGGATTCCTGACTGCGCTTGGGGAATTGGAACCTGCTGAAGGTCGCCCGGTCGAAACCCTGGTGAAGGAGTGGAATGATGGTATCACCAGGGCATTAGACCGAGTGGCTCCGAAACGTCCTCTCCCCCTGAATAGAACTCAGCTGGCACCATGGTATACACCGCGGTTGCGTAGTCTGAGACAGGAGGTGAGACGACTAGAACGCCGGTGGCGGAAATCCCATTCCGAAGATGTCCGGACACAGGTTAGAGCAGCAGTAGCTGCCTACCAGGTGGCAATAAAGGCAGGAAAGAAGGCTTTCTTTACTGCCTCTATTGCGTCCGCGAGTGCTGTCCCAGGAGGCTGTTCCAGGTGGTCCGAAGCCTGGTTGGTCCAGTTGCCCAGGAACCCTTGGAACAGTCAAAGGCCTCCTGTGACATATTAGCAAAGCACTTCGCTGATAAAATCGAACACTTACGGAGCTCAATTCCATGCGCCGTGGATACAGTGGATGAACCAGAGTTGGCCAGTTGCATGCCGGTAGGTTGGGATCGGTTTCAGCTTCTCCCTTCTGAGGATGTGGACAAGGTGCTTACAGCTGTGAAGCCTACCACTTGTCTAACTGATCCTTGCCCATCGTGGCTCCTTATGAGCTGCAGAGAGAAATTGGGCGAGGGGATCAAAGCGGTGGTAAACGCATCCTTGAAAGAGGATGTGATGCCATCAGCCTTCAAGGAGGCAATTGTAAAGCCCATCTTGAAGAAGCCCTCCTTGGATCCCCAAGTTTTTAATAACTTCCGCCCAATTTCGAATCTACCATTTCTAGGCAAGGTCATTGAGCGAGTGGTGGCCAACCAGTTGTCAGCACACTTGGATGAAACGGATTACTTGGATCCATACCAATCGGGTTTCGGGACTGGTCACGGAACTGAAACAGCCTTGGTCGCTCTGGTAGATGATTTGAGGAGGGCACTAGATAGGGGAGAATTCTCCTTTCTTGTCCTCCTCGATCTCTCAGCGGCTTTTGATACGGTCGACCACAGTATCCTTCTACATCGCCTGGAGGGATTGGGAATTGGAGGTACTGTATTGCAGTGGTTCCATTCCTTCCTCTCCGACAGGTTTCAACAGGTGGCATTGGGGGAGGAGGTTTCAGACACTTGGCCTCTCAATTGTGGTGTGCCACAGGGCTCTATCCTCTCTCCCATGCTGTTTAACATTTATATGAAGCTGCTAGGGACAATCATTAGGAGGTTTGGGCTGCAGTGTCACCAATATGCGGATGACACTCAGCTCTATCTCTCGTTTAAGTCTTCACCAGAGTCGGCTGTGAAGACCTTGTCCAAGTGCCTGGAATCCGTGAGTGGATGGATGGGAAGGAACAAGCTGAAGCTGAACCCTGATAAGTCCGAGGTGCTGCTTGTGGGGGACAAAAGAAGGTTGGGAGATGTTGACTTGAAGTTCAATGGGGTGAGTTTACCCCTGAAGGACCAGGTCCGCAGCCTTGGGGTTGTACTTGATTCCAGGCTGTCCATGGAGGCTCAGATTTCGGCAGTGAGCCGGGCAGCCTGGTATCAACTACACCTCATACGAAGGCTGCACCCCTACCTTCCTGTTCATCAGCTCCCACTGGTAGTACACGCCCTGGTCACCTCTCGTTTGGATTACTGTAATGCGCTCTACGTGGGGTTACCCTTGAAAACGGTCTGGAAACTACAACTTATACAAAATGCGGTGGCTCGACTACTTACGAATAGTCGCCGCCAGGATCACATCACACCAGTGTTGTTCGATCTACACTGGCTTCCAGTTGTTTTCCGGGCCCAATTCAAGGTGTTGGTATTAACCTTTAAATCCCTATACGGTCTCAGCCCAGTTTATCTTACGGAGCGCCTTCAACGCCACCAATTATGCCGCCCAACAAGATCAGCCACACAGGGCCTTCTCTCAATCCCGCCGACAAAAACAGCCAGGTTGGCGGGTACTAGAGAGAGGGCATTCTCAGTGGCGGCCCCCACCCTCTGGAACTCCCTCCCACAAGATCTCCGGCATGCCTCCTCCCTAAATACATTTCGTAAAGCCTTAAAGACCTGGCTCTTTCAACAGGCCTTTGGGATTTCTGGGGAGGGTTAATTACTGGATTGAATTGCCTCCTATCCTGTTTTAATACCCTGTTTTAATATCATTGTCTGCTGCTGTACTGTTTTTCTATTGTTTTTCTATTGTACTATTGTATTTTATCTTATTGTGTTTTAACTGCTGTACGTCGCCTAGAGTGGCCATTGGCCAGATAGGCGACACAGAAATTAAATTTATTATTTATTTATTATGGCTGTGTCAAGCGAAATAAAGGTCTGGCATGGGAATGGCCTCCTGATTAACCAAGCCAAGCAGCTGTGAGTTTGGCTTAACACTGAGAGTTGGTTCTTACTGAGCATGCCCATGCATATCATTGACTCCAATGCTAAATTTCTTAAATTAATTAAAAACCAGTCATGCATTTTTTTAAACTTTTAAACTGCAGATGATGATGGTCAGAGTATGGGGCAAGATCAGTAATAGGATTACAGGTACTCTGTGAACAGGACTGATGTTTAATTAATTTCAACAAATTATGAGACCACTGACAGAAAAAAGTCCAAAAGGGGTCTGTTTTTCCCCTCTCTCTTTTTACGCTTTGAACTCTCGATTCTCTCTGTCTGTTTTGTGTATCACCATTAAAATTTAGAGGGTTGTTAAGCCAGTGTTTCTGAGTTCAGGACTATCAGTTTTGTAATGTTTTGTTTTGAAATGATCTTATGGGAGGCATCAGAATGGTATGTGGGGGTATTTTCAATTTAACGTTGTGAAATGCAAAAAATCCATGCTAGCTATAGTATACAGCCACTCTTGTGGCTGTATGATATGCGGCTACAGCCAAGCCCCTGGCAATTTTTTTGAAAGCCTCTGGCAATTCTGATTGACACCTTGTGTAATGTATGTGCTTTCTAAATCTGAAATGGTACAGAATGAGGCAACCTGCCTTCTCTCTGGAACAGCAGGTAAGTGCATATGAAACTTCTTTTGAATCAGCCTGTTATCTAGCCCCTTACTGTCTTGTCTGACTGGCAGCAGGATTCCAAGGTCCTTATTAACCAGAGGTTATTCCCAGCTGTGGTAACCCAGGATCCTTCAAACTGGATTGACACTGGGATCTGTACAGTGTGTACATAACCACTAACCCCTCTCCATATATTAGGAACATAGGCAGCTGCCTTGTACCAAGTGAGATCGGGCTCAGCATTGTCTACACTGACAGGCAGCGGTTTTCCAGGGTTTTAGACAGAAATCTCTCCCAGCTCCAACTGGAGATGCCGGGCATTGAACCTCAGACCTTCTTGCATGCAGAGCAGATGCTCTACCACTGAACAACATCCCTTTCCCCAGTCTATCACTACTTAACTGCGCCAGCTAGCAGCTGATTTCCAGGCGCGGTTCAAATTGCCATCTTTTACTTTTAAAATCCTCACAGCTTGGAGGAGCGATTGTCGAATGTTTTACCTTCAGAGACTTTTTCTGCATTGAGTTGTCTGCTGTAGAACCCCGGAGGATATTCTGCAGAATCCTCTGGGGCTCCATGGCATATTCTAGAGTGCACACCCTCATTCACATGGGCACCGCCCAGGCCTCTTGAACCTTGCTGTCACCCTGTGTGAATTGAAAGTGCACCCAGTCACACATCTTGTGGTTGCCTGCTCCAGGAGAAGTGGTGAGAGAGATGTCTTTCAGAGAGGTTTGTTATTATTTATCTTCTCATTCAAGAACCCCTGGTTAGTTTCCAAGGGACCCCGGGGCTTCCCAGAACGCTGATTGAAAACAATGCCTTTGGGAAAGCCTCCACCTTATGACCCCCTCTGCCTAGTTGTGATGGGCTGAAGAGATTGTGTTCAGAGTTTGCTCAATTAGAGCAATGTGTGTGGATGGATATGGGAGGCCTATGGGCATTTTGGCAGCATCCCACAACCTTGCTTAGGCAAGGTTCTCATCTCCTGTGCAGCAGTGTTCAGCAGCAGGAGGTCTTACTTCAGCAAAACTGCATCATGACGCATTCATACTATTTCCAAGCCTATTGGTTATAGATCCTTTTTATATACCACTATGAGTTCTATTTATGCAAGCTTTTCAGGATTTGCTGTAGGATTAGTTTTATTAGGCTTGTTACCAGAGCTTGGAAAAGTTACTTTTTTGAACTACAACTCCCATCAGCCCCAGCCAACATGGCCACTGGATTGGGCTGGTGGGAGTTGTAGTTCAAAAAAAGTAACTTTTCCAAGCTCTGCTTGTTACATATATGTACTTTAATTATTTTCATTCTTTTGTTTTTCACTAGAATCCTAAGATCCATCAACTTGAACCAGGAGCAAAATAGTGGGTCAGGCAGGTGAACATTCACTAAGGATTAATAAACAGGGTGCCTTTGAACATAGGAATTTGTGATCAATACGAGAACCAAGCTCATAATTAATTTCACACAAATATCCATGTCTTATTCCCCCTCTCATTCTTTTACAGCAACTTAATTTAGGAATTGGAGAAAATGTTGGAAGTCAGAAGCCCATGCTGATCTACTGCAAATCACCCAGAGATTTACCACTAGATCCCTACCCATCTTCTGCCCACCCCTACTCTAATGTACATATGGTTGCAGCATATCAGTGATGAATAAGATGCTGGTATATATGACAGCCACCACTTGGCTACTGCCATTTTCTCCCATTGCTGCCATTTTCTCTCACCTCCCCTTTGCTACGGTTGCCACCACCTCTTCCTCCCAAAGCTTCTGGGAAAGAAAGCATCCTGCAGCTGACTGCCTGAAATGGACACAACCTCTCCTGGGCAACCAGCTACAGGTTGCCTGGGAGAGGTTGTGTCCATTTCAGGCAGTCAGCTTCAGGATGCTTTCTCTCTCAGCAGCATCGGGAGGAAGAGGTGGTGGCAACCGTAGCAAAGAGGAGGTGAGCAAGCAGGAAAGGACAGTACCTGGCAGTCAGATGGTTTCCGCCAGAAATCCCTGACACCATTCATGGTGGACAGTGGAAAATTCATTGGAATCATTTATGTGAGCACAAGGTGCCTTTTGTTTGCCCCCAGAAGCCTTCCAAATGAGGACGGGTTTATTTATTTATTTATTTATTTATTATTTCGATTTATATACCGCCCTTAGCAAAATAGCTCTCAGGGCGGTGAACAAACAAGATAAAATACAATATATCATAATAAAAATACAAAAACATATACAAACAAACAACGAAAAGCACAGCAAAAACAAAATAAATACTACAAAAATTAAAAATACAGATTAAAAGATTAAAAAAGTTAAGAAGATTAAAATGCCTGGGAGCATAAAAAGGTCTTTACCTGGCGCCGAAAAGATGGAAGTGTAGGCGCCAGGCGTACCTCTTCGGGGAGGCTGTTCCACAACTCAGGGGCCACCACAGAAAAGGCCCTAGATCTCGTAACCACCCTCCGGGCTTCCCGATGGGTTGGTACCCGGAGGAGGGCCTTAGATTCTGAACGAAGTGAATGGGTAGGTTCATAGCGAGAGAGGCGTTCCACAAGGTATTGAGGTCCCACACCGTGTAAGGCTTTATAGGTCAAAACCAGCACCTTGAATCTCGCCCGGAAGCAAATAGGAAGCCAGTGCAGACGCGCCAGGACAGGTGTTATATGCGAAGACCGACTGGTCCTCGTCAATAATTTGGCAGCTGCATTCTGCACCAGCTGAAGCTTCCGAACTGTCTTCAAGGGCAGCCCTACGTAGAGCGCATTACAGTAATCCAATCTTGAAGTTACCAGAGCGTGGACAACGGAGGCGAGGTCGTCCCTGTCCAGATAGGGGCGTAGTTGGGCTACCAGACGAAGATGGTAAAACGCATTCCGTGCCACCGAGGCCACTTGGGCCTCGAGAGACAAGGAAGAGTCGAGAAGAACCCCCAAACTATGTACCTGTTCTTTCAGGGGGAGTGTAACCCCATCCAGAACAGGGTAAGCATCCACCATCTGAGCAGGGAAGGCGTTCACCAACAATGTCTCGGTCTTGTCTGGATTGAGTCTCAGTTTATTAGCTCTCATCCAGTCCATTATCGCGGTCAGGCAACGGTTCAGCACATCAACAGACTCACCTGAGGAAGATGAAAAGGAGAAATAGAGCTGCGTGTCATCAGCGTACTGATGGCAACGCACTCCAAAACTCCTGATGACCGCACCCAGCGGCTGCATGTAGATGTTGAAAAGCATGGGGGACAAGATCGATCCCTGGGGGACTCCACAATGGAGAGTCCATGGTGTCGAGTGATGTTCCCCAAGCACTACCTTCTGGTGACGATCCGCGAAGTAGGACCGGAACCACTGCCAAGCAGTGCCCCCGACACCCAACTCCGCGAGTCTCCCCAGAAGGATACCATGGTCGATGGTATCAAACGCCACTGAGAGATCAAGGAGAATCAACAGAGTCACACTCCCCCTGTCCCTCTCCCGACAAAGGTCATCATACAGGGCGACCAAGGCTGTTTCGGTGCCAAAACCGGGCCTGAAACCGGATTGAAATGGATCTAGATAATCGGTTTCATCCAAGAGCGCCTGGAGTTGGCTGGCAACCACCCGCTCCAAAACCTTGCCCAAAAAAGGGACATTCGCCACCGGTCTATATTTATTTAGATTATCTGGGTCCAAGGAGGGTTTCTTTAAAAGAGGTCTCACTACTGCCTCCTTGAGGCTACCAGGGACTACTCCCTCCCTCAAGGAGGCGTTAACCACTTCCTTGGCCCAACCAGTGGTCCCAGCCCTGCTAGCTTTCACTAGCCAAGATGGGCAAGGATCCAGAACAGACGTGGTTGCCCGAACCATTCCAAGCACCTTGTCCACTTCCTCGAGCTGCACCAACTGAAACTCATCCA
Organism: Rhineura floridana; assembly: GCF_030035675.1. NCBI lineage: Eukaryota > Metazoa > Chordata > Lepidosauria > Squamata > Rhineuridae > Rhineura > Rhineura floridana. The sequence goes on from NC_084480.1 coordinate 154,753,248, forward strand.
ATAAAGAAGGACAAGGCCGTGCTCCGGACACTTCAATGGATTCATCTGTCGCAACATCAGAGTCAAGGTCCCTGCGGATACATGCGATCTTATCTTGAAAGTGTCCAGCAATTTCGTTGCAGCGGGTCTCAGATGTTTCCATAGTATCGTGGGGGCCAGAGTGTAAGAGCCCACGCACGACTTTGAAAAGCTCCGCTGGGCGGCATAGAGATGATCTAATAGAGGCAGCAAAATAGAGCTTCTTTGCTGTCCTTACCGCTTTTGTATACAACTTATTGGTGGCACTTACCAAAGCATAGTTGTATCCACTGGGAGTTTTCCTCCATCTGCACTCCAGCCTCCTCCTCTCTTGTTTCATCGCTCTCAGCTCCGGAGTATATCACGGAGCGGTATGAGCTCTACACCGGAGGGGGCGCGCGGGAGCGATCGTGTCAATAGCCCGGGTCATTTCCGTATTCCACAGTGCGACCAAGGCCTCAACAGGAGCACCAGTCCTATCAGCTGGAAAATCTCCCAGAGCCCTCTGAAAACCTACGGGATCCATCCGGCTCCGGGAGCGGATCAACTTAATAGATCCTCCACCTTTGCAGAGGGAAAGAGCCGCTGTGAGTCTAAATCTCAACAAGCGGTGATCTGTCCATGATAATGGGGTAGATGAAAAACACCCCACCACCAGATCACCATCTCCATGTCCAGTGGCGAAGATCAGATCAAGAGTATGTCCCGACACATGCATTGGGACGGTAGAAAATTGAGACAGCCCCATTGTTGTCATGGAGGCAATGAAGTCCTGAGCTGCGCCAGATAAGACAGCCTCGGCATGGACGTTGAAATCCCCCAGTACCAAAAGTCTAGGGGATCTCAACAGCACCTCCGAGACTATCTCTGTCAGCTCAGCTAAGGGAGCTGTTGGGCAGCAAGGTGGACGGTACACCAACAGTATTCCTAGTCTGTCTCCCTGGCCTAATACAAGGTGGAGACATTCCAGACCAGTTGCCATCTGGACAGGGTGCTTGGTGAGAGGAAAAGAACTCCTATAGACCACGGCGACCCCCCCTCCCCGGCCCTCAGATCTACCACAGTGCTGAACCAAATACCCGGGTGGACAAAGCTGGGAAAGAGCAACTCCTCCCTGATCAGCCACCCAGGTCTCGGTTATACATGCCAGGTCGGCACCTTCCTCTAGGATTAAATCATGGACAAGTGAGGATTTATTATGTACCGACCTGGCATTCAAAAGCAGCACTTGGAGATCCAATGGTTGATGGCCTGCCACATCAGTCCCTTGAGTTAAGTCAAAATGTTTTCCATGAGCAAGATGAACATATATGACCAGGAGCAAAGAGGTCCTTGAGCAATGCAATGAAGCTGCCTGACTTGTTCTTCTGAGGGAGAGACCTTAGGTTCTGAGATGACTTTCTTCTACCAAGGAGAAACAAAGAGGAAAAGATTCTTTCATCACCTAACTTCTCAGTTTTGCCTTGGTAGCACCTACTGTATGTTTTACCACTCATCAGTTTATTTGATATATAAGATACAGCTAATTGAAAAGATGAAGCCGATTGTGGATATATATTGGTAGTACCTGCAAAAAGCTTCTGACTGCCAACTTTCTCTGTGTTTTAGTTTTTATGTTGGTATCCATACTAATCTTCCCCCCTTCTTTCTTTTCAGGTTGAACACTGCTTTTAACTTCACTGCCAGCCCTTCCCAACCTCAGGTATGTAAAAGTACAGCATCCTATATAAGATTACATATTTTCCCTTAGTGGCAAATGAGTTTAATTAGTAGTACAACTATTAGGATCAATGGCACTCCTTTCTAAGGATGGTGATGTGCATCCTAATTGGACAAGACCAGGCAATGTTTTCTTGAAGCCACTAGAAATAATTGTATTTTGGAGCAGGAAACTGTTTTATTCATCACGTATGGTCTTTAGGGAGAGCCAGTGTGGTGTAGTGGTTAAGGTGCTGGACTACGACCTGGGAGACCAGGGTTCGAATCCCCACACAGTCATGAAGCTCACTGGGTGATCTTGGGCCAGTCACTGCCTCTCAGCCTCAGAGGAAGGCAATGGTAACCCCCTTCTGAATACCGTTTACCATGAAAACCCTATTCATAGGGTCGCCATAAGTCGAGATTGACTTGAAGGCAGTCCATTGTATTGTGGTCTTTAGGAAAGAAATTTGTGGTGGGTAGAGCAGAGCCTTCCTATGACATCTTAAAAGTGTGAGAGTTCATGTAGGGAAAAGGATCCTTAAGAAATCCTGACAGATGGCTGTCCAACTGCCTCTTGAATGCCTCCAGTGTCGGAGAGCCCACTACCTCTCTAGGTAATGGTTCCATTGTTGTATGGCTCTAACAGTTAGGACGTTTTTCCTGATGTCCAGTCGAAATCTGGCTTCCTGCAACTTAAGCCCATTATTCTGTGTCCTGCACTCTGGGACGATCGAGAAGAGATCCCGGCCCTCCTCTGTGTGACAGCCTTTCATGTTCTTGAAGAGTGCTATCATATCTCCCCTCAGTCTTCTCTTCTCCAGGCTAAACATGCCCAGTTCTTTCAGTCTCTCCTCATAGGGCTTGGTTTCCAGTCCCCTGATCATCCTTCCTGCTCTCCTCTGAACCCGTTCCAGTTTGTCTGCATCCTTCTTGAAGTGCAGAGACCAGAACTGTACGCAGTATTCAAGATGACGCCTGACCAGATTTTTTATGTTGTAAACTGCCCAGAGAGCTGCAGCTGTGGGGTGATATACAAATGTAGTAACTAACTAACTAACTAACTAAAAAGTTAAAGTGTCAGTAGAGAGGATAATCTTTGCGTGTCATGAGTAGAAGCCGTTTAGCCCCAGATAAAAGTTTTTCCTTTTCAACGGTGTTGCTAATTTTTACCCTTGGTTACAAAGTCCACTTCTTGTTTGATTTGCTAAGGCAGAAAAGCTATTTGCTTAGTTGGAATCCAGCAGGTTATAGTAGTGACAGTAAACGAGGGCAAATATTTTGCTTAAAAAGTGGTTTGTTCAGTAATAGGAAGCTCACAAGAAGAATTTATTCTTTTAATCCATATCAGAGCTCAAGCATCTCTTTCAAGCCAAGCTTCGACCTTCTTTAGGTGAAACAGATCTTATTCTGTTTGCCAAATCAGCAATGGTTTTGCATAAGGGAATTCTTACCTTATGCAAAGTATGTTTTGGCTTGATTTGCTTTTGAAGCTTTGTATATGTGGTTGATTACCAGAGTGTGGGAGCAAACATCTTGCGAGTTAACCTTTTCAAAGATATATCACAGAATCATAGAATAGTAGAGTTGGAAGGGGGCTATAAGGCAATTGAGTCCAACCCCTATTCAATGCAGGAATCCAAATTAGAGCATACCCGACAAGTAGCTGTCCAGCTGACTGTTCAATGCCTCCAAGTGACTGAGAGCCCACCACCTCCCTAGATAATTGGCTCCATTGTCGTACCACTCTAACAATTAGGAAGTTTTTCCTGACGTTCAGCCAAAATTTGGCTTCCTGTAACTTGAGCCCATTACAGGCAGGCCCTGCTTATATGGCAGGTTCCATTCCAGACTGCCACCAAAAAGCGGGACCCATTGAAGATAATAGTAAGCGTCACGTGAAAATGACACAAAAATGGTGCGCGACAAGCAAAAACCGCTGTAAAAGCTGAACAAGCGCCTAAAAGCGGGGACTTTCCCTAATTGAAAGCTGCCGCACTAGCGGAACGCCGAAAGGCAAAGTGCTGTAAAGCGGGGTCCACCTGTATTCTGTGTCCTGCACTCTGGGATCATCAAAAAGAGATCCTGAGTGACAAACTTTCAAGTACTTGAAGGGTGCTATCGTATCTCCCCTGTCTTCTCTTCTCAAGGCTAAACATGCCCAGTTCTTTCAGTCTCTCCTCATAGGGCTTTGTTTCCAGTCCCTGATCATTCTTGTTGCCTTCCTCCTTCCAGCTTGTCTGCATTTTTATTAAAGTGTGGTATCCAGACCTGGACACAGTACTCACAATGAGGCCTAACAGTGCAGGGGAACTATTCCTGCACGTGATTTGGAAACTATACTTCTGTTAATACAGCCTAAAATATCATTTGCCTTTTTTTGCAGCCACATCACACTGTTGGCTCATATTCAGCTTGTGATCAAAAACAATTCCAATATCCTTCTTGCATATAGTATGCTGAGCCAAGTATCCCCCATCTTATAACTGTGCATTTGATTTCTTTTTCCTAGGTGTAGAACTTTGCACTTATCCCTGTTCATTTTCATCCTGTTGTTTTCAGCCCAGTGCTCCAGGCTGAATTTTATTTCTGTCTTCCACGGTATTAGCTATCCCTCCCAATTTTGTATCATCTGCAAATTTGATAAACATTCCCTACACCTCCTCATCCAAGTCATTAATAAAAATGTTGAAGAGCACTGGACCCAGGACTGAGCCTTGCAGAACCCCGCTCATTCCCTCCCCTCAGTTTGAGAAGGGATCATTGATAAGCACTCTTTGAGTGTGATTCATCCTCATCTTCTCCTTGGGTAGTCAGTAGCTGATTCCAATCACCATGTTCCTTTTATTCCTTGTCCCATTTATTTTAATCCAAATACTCTTGGTGAAGCTTCCAGGCTCATCCTTCTGTATTTCTGTGCAGGGATATATATTTTTAACATATAGTGCAACTCTGCCTCCCTTTCTTTTCCTTCTGTTCCTTTTGAACAAGTTACTTCCTTCAGTTGCTGTATTCTAGTCATGGGAGTCATCCCACCAAGTTTCAATTATACCAAGGGCAGGTTCACATGGTGACTTACTGTGAGATTAATGCTACTTGCATCCCCATTTAATCCGCAGGGTTCACATGACGTTGCAGGCAAATGATGCTACGACGCTGCTTTCCCCTTTAAATCTGAGTTAAACCAATCTGCTGAAAATGCAAAAAAATGAAGAAAAAATCGTCTCCATTTTGCTGCGTTCCTGCATGCAGGTGCTTTGCTCCAATGTTTTTTGCTGGGCGGGTGGATTGTCACTTTCAGATACTCCCCTTTCTCCACCCACTAAACTCTCCATGAATTCCATTTTTTTTCTGGTGGCTTAACCAGCCACTTCCAGTCACTTTAGCCTTCCTTTACCCCTTCTTCCCCCCCGTTAAGTTCCTTCCCTCTCTCCTTGAAACCAACAATGCACTCTGTTTCCACCGGTGATGTGACAGAAGGCGTGCGCACGCACACACTGTCTCCCACTATAAAAATTGCATTTCATATGTACTTAATAAAAAAAGGCTTTTACTATAAATATGTCGGGAGGAAATGAAACTGACAGAAAAAAGTTTGCGTTGTCAATTGCATCCCCAGGCTCTGGGGCTTCAGCATGTAGTTCACAAGGAACAATGAAACTGACAAAAAAACCTTCCCCTTCTCCATTAGCAATATGCATACTCCAGAGGGAGTAAACATGTAAATTTGGGGGTGGGCCCACAAGGAAACAGCAATACTAACCTTTTCCAGAGGAATACTAACCAGTGTGAATAGAAAACAGCAGAGTGGAAGGTAGGAAGTGTGAACCTTGCAATCTATCGCGATGGGAAAAGCTGTGTCTGTAATCTGAAGTTCAGCTCCCGTGTGAATGAGCCCCAACTTTCAAGTCATATTTACCCGCCTGTATTTTAAGAGTTCACGCCTGCCCTATCTCTTTCCCACATTCTGGACATTAGTATATAGACATAGAAGACCATCTGATTTTTTGGTCTGGCTTCCTTCCAACACTATTATGAAGACTATTATTGGGCCCCATTACAGTTGTTCTCTCAGTTCTTGTTTCTGTGCATAAGCCTTCAACAGTCCTTATCTTCAAGTTTACCTCTCCCTCCCCCTTAGGATTCAGTTTAAAGCCCTCCTGGTGAAATTCTCCATGCTGTGGCCAAACATATTCTTTCCAGTCCTTGTGAGATGCAGCTCATCACATCATCTCAGGATGCAAATATGTAGATGGTCTTCTCTTCATTCCTTCCCCCAGTTAATCTGTCCAGTTTCAGCCTAATGTTTACACACAATCAATTTTCCTGCAAAAGTCTGCTTTTGACAAAGGATAGGTTGGCTGAGTTTATACATGGTAAGCCTGGACGTTGCTGGGATGAATATATTTATCCAAGAGCTGTGAGGCCATAAAAACTAGTCCTCCATTTACCAAGTGTTGCTTTTGTTTATTTTTTTGTAAGGGTGCTTTGGGTATTTCAACAGAGACGTAACTCATTAGTGACCTCCTCTCTGAGATATTGTACTGCCCTACAAATTTGTCAAAATGCAAACACAGTTTGGGTTGATCTTTCACAGTCCACTCCACTTCCTGCCTAGCTTGGAAGAATTTGATAACATGCGCCTCTGAGCATATGGTGAGTGGTGGCAACACCTGCGATCTCCAAAGATGGAGAATTACATTTTTGTATGTTTGTTGGTGTTCTTCTTACTTTGCTTCTTTCCTGTGTTATTACTGTTTCTACAAAGAATCTAGCATAGAAAATTATATTTCTTTCATTATTTATCCTAAAAATCTGTGTCAAATTTATTTTTATTAATTTCAAAGCCTTTTTATTGGTCAATGGCATACGATGGTGAAGACAGCTTTTTGTGTTTCAAACTGGAGGTTATGTTCTATTTCTATTTCTATTTGGGGTGCATTAACAGTTGAATCTGAAACTGCAGTTTGGTGTAAAATCAGACGGATTACAATATGTTCTACTTCAGCAATGACTCTAGCTGTTGGAAAAAGCAAACTTGGCCTGCCCAAGATGCATGTTTTCAGCCTGCTATGCTTAAACCACTTCACTTAAGGAAAGGTGGGCATGGTCAATTAAAATCATAGAGCACACAAAGAAATTTGCTAGAATATATTTCACCTCTCACTATTTTATCTTGTGCAAACCGAGACACTCCATTGTCCATTGGAAACTATTCTGAAGAATAGTCAGTGCCATTATCCCACAATTGTTTATGGAGGTTTTTTAATGTATGTATTTATTTATTTATTTATTTAAAATATTTTTATCCTGTCCTTCTACCCTGTAATAGGGCAGCTAACAAAAATAAAATCAAACACATACATAATAAAATTGTAAACAATAAAATCACAAAAACATTAAAATAAATTAAAATACATGAAATACAATACACACACACACACACACACACACACATATAGGGAGTGGTACTAAAGGGGACTACAAGGGTAAGATTTAACGTAGAGGGCATAAGAGTGACTATCTGAACTATATCAACTGTTAATATTGTTGCTTCCTCCCTGCTAAAACAAAATCAGCACAGCACATGTCTTGTTTCTATTATTTGGGCTGATTGCAGGTGTTGCCACCACTCACCATATGCTCAGAAGCACATGTTACCAAATTCTTCCAAGCTAGACAGGAAGTGGATTGGACTGTGCAAGACCAACCCAAATTGTGCTTGCATTTTGACACATTTGTAACGCAGTACAATATCTCAGAGACGAGGTCAGTGTCCTGCTCCTCTGGTGCATTCACTATAGCTGCCCAATTTCCCTGCTTTTTAAAGTTTGATAGAAATATCTGTTGGCTACATATATGTTCTTAAACTGCATTTTTTGCCTCTTAATGAATTCCTCTGCTTTTTAATCCGCAAGGTAAGAAATGGAATCCTGTGCAAGTTTGTTAAGAATTGATTGATCATTTGCATGCTTATTAAGTTCGATTGGACTTGAACTACAGGGGATGGGGAGGGGAGGGGAAGGAAGTGCAGGGGAAGGGGAGGAGAGGGAAGGGAGGAGGAAGGCAGAGAGGAGGAAGGGATAGGAGCAGGCTGGAGGAGGAGGGGGCAGGTTTGATCATTTGCATGCTTATTGAGTTCAGTGGGATTTACTCCCATGCAGTCATGCTTATGATAATACAATTGACCATGGAGGAGGGGGGAGGGACAGGAGGGGGAAGAAGGGAGGGGAAGGACGGGGAAGGGGGACGCACGGGCAAAGGGAGGGGGAGGGAAGGGGCAGAAGGGAGGGGATAGGAGAGAGGAGGAGGAGGAGGAAGGGAAAGCAGGTTTGATCATTCGCATGCTTTTTGAGTTCACTGGGATTTACTCCTGTACAATCATGCTTAGGAAAGGTGAAACTGACCTGGGGGAGGGATATGGAGGGGGAAGGGGGAGAGAAGGGAGGGAAGGGGAGGGGGAGGGGAGGAGATTGGGTGGGTGGGCACTGGGCAGAGGGAAAGCCCCTTTCATTTCCAAAAGGAAAACATTGTGAACAGTATCATTGTTGTTTCCCCCACCTTTTTATTTTACAGCAGACACATGTAGTATCCCTCCCAAACTTAAATCAGAGCTGTCCCTGGCCACATCCACACTAGACCTTTATTTCACTTGAGACAGTCATGGCTTCCTCCAAAGAATCCTGGGGAAGTGAAGTGTGCTGAGAGTTTCTAGGAGATGCCCTTTTCCTGTCAGAGATTGTTCAACCACTCTGGCCACTGGAGCTCTGCCAGGAGAATAGGAGTCTCCTAACAACTCTTAGCACCCTTCATAAACTACACTTCCCAGGATTCTTTGGGGGAAGCCATGACTGTCTAAAGTGAAATAAAGGTCTGACATGGGTGTGGCCACCTGATTAACCAAGCCAAAGAGCTGTGAGTCTGGCTTTTAGAACACTGACAGTTGGTTCTTACTGAGCATGCCCGATGTTATAATAGACTTCAATGTTAAATTTCTTAAATTAATTAAAAATCAGCCATGAATTTTTAAAACTTTAAAACTGCAGACAATGAAGGTGAGAGTATGGGGCAAGGTCAGTAATAGGATTACAGGTACTCTGTGAACAGGGCTGATTTTTAATTAATTTCAACAAATTATGAGACCACTGACAGAAAAAAGTCCAAAAGGGGTCTGGATTTTTTTCTTTTGTTTTACACTTTGAACTCTCGATTCTCTCTGACTGCTGTGTGTATTGCCTTGAAAACTCAGAGGGTTGTGAAGCAAGCGTTTCTGAGTTCAGGACTATAAGTTTTGTAAGGTTTTGTTTTGAAATGTGCTTATGGGAAGCAACAGAATGGCATAGGGGTATTTTCAATTTAACTTTGTGGAATGCAAAAAATCCATGCTCTTGTGGCTGTATAATAAATAAAAAGGGTTATATCCTCTACCCACTGACTAAGGAATGGAGGCCCTTGTGAAATAACAACACCACAGCCCTCTTTGGCCACAGTAGTGAGAAACTTTGAGGAACAGGCTTGTCGGGTTTTCAAACATTTGCTGGGATTTTTGCCAAAACATGGGCTGATCTCATTCAGTAGTAGAAGAAATGGTAACAACAAGCTTTTTGACCCTATGGAAATGGGTACAAAAGACACACGAACAAGGGGACTAATGGCAATTAATTAATTAAATTTTTATCCTGCCCTTCCTCTCAAAGAAGTCCAGGGTGGCAACCAATACACTGCACAGTTTTTGTTCTTGTGCAGTCATCATGTGTGAATCGCAACTGGTTGTGTACATTCTGTTTATTGGTATTTTTGAGCACAGAATGGGCAACTGTTTTTCAACTGCATGAACCAAAGAGGCACGCGTGATTTGAGTCCAGGAGCAGCCGCAGCTCTTTGGCACAAGTGCAGGTCTGGGTCTGGTCAGTGCCTGGATGGGAGATCACCTGGGAACCACATGTATGTTGCCTTGAGTTCCTTGATGAAAGAAAAGGTGGAATATAAATGTAAGAATAATAAATAAATAAATATGCAGTAGAAACTAGGCACATCACATGTCAAACAGCCTGAAAATCAATTCACGTTGCTGTTTTTAGATTTTTCCCCAACCCATTGCATACAGCCTTTTTCCTGCAGAAATTGAACATACATAATAATGAATGCAATTGTGTGAATCGGCAGCCATGAGCAAAAATTGAAGGTATGCATGCAACAAACTGTATTGGACTTGCACAAGCACCTTAGGGCAATCATGGCAGCCAATCTACACAACCAGTTGCAGTCTTCTGCTTGCCTAATCTACTGGGGATAATGATATAACTAGGGCTGGATTTTGGGCTGAAGTCCATGACCCTACAGCCAGCCCACCCACCCCCATGACCATCCAGAGCACCAGAGCAAGCAGCATCCTTTCTTCTTACACTGAAAAACATTTTATAGTTAGGGGCTGGTCATGTACATGGTTATAGATACTCTTATCATATTTTAAGTAAATAATAATCTTTTTCTACAGTAAAATAATGCCTATTCGCAAGTAAGTAATAAACTTCATATTATTCCTGTAGTTATGATGGTGCTATGATTTCAGTGAGTTTACAATGCATAACAGAACATGTTCAGGATACTTTAAAAAGAATCAGTGTTGGTAAACTGGTTTTTGTTTTGCTCTAACATCCCAGGACTGTAGGAGCAGTTTTAAAGTATGGAATGATGGGGCAGGAGGAGAGAAGAGAAATGTATTAGTAATAATAAACATGACTATCTAAAGGGGGGGGGTTAAGACCAGTAAGTCCAGGGTTTAAAATTATCTAGTTGTGCTACTGACTGTGGTAAGAAACACCAATGTGGCATAAAATAAGCTAAAATGGTCTTATTTTAAAATTAAAACTCACACAGAACCAGCTTCTAAACAACTGGGAATGATATTCTTCAGCAAAACCACATACTATAATGGGTCAGTGGATAAATGTAATCTGGAATAGTACAATTTAAGAACTTTGTTCTCTCACTCCACCACTTCATTCTGTTTAACTGGGAATGATCTCAACACCACCTTGGTAGCGTGGGAGTTTCTACTGTTATGGTTGCTCTCAAATTGCTGCAGTTATGTATAAGTCTCCAGTCACATAGTTCTGAACCATGTCTGTAATGGATTCGGATTGGAGAGCATCAGTGGCTCAAAGTGGCAGCTTCCAGGCCCACCAAGGAATCATTTAAGTTGGAGCTTATACAACAGTTGGTGAGGGGAAAGGTTTGATTCATGTGCCATGACAGCATGGAACACCCTAATGGGATGAAGTGCAGCCTTGTAGGCGGGGGGGATGAGGGTACCCCCCCCAGATCTGTGCTTCATCCCACCTCCTGGATTTCTTTGGGGGAAATTGTCTTCTCTTTAATTTGTGACATGACAGACAGCGATAGCCTCTATTTAAAGAATGACAACAGGAACAATGTAAGAATAGAACCCTCTGGAAAATTCAGTGCGGATTTTAGGCAGTGCGAGTGCACAACAAAAGCTTGGCTGGGAAGAGCCCCCAAAGGTCTGCTCACTCAGGATTCTCCCTTTTGGTAAACAAAAAATATGCCAGTCATTTGATTTCTGGTGTTCAGATTAAATTGTCTGTTAACTTGACCTTTACATAGTCCATTATGTAAGTTAACACACACTCTGGTTGGATGGAGAAAGTCACTGCCTTTCCCTTCCCCTGACCTGGCCCTCATGTTGTCTCCACCAGTGAGGGGGGGGGGGTTGGCTGGTACTATGCACCTCTCCCCCCCATGCCCCACTAAGAAATGTGGCTACTCCACCTCACAAGGAAGGGTGGCGAGGAAGGGGAAATATTTTCTTAATCAGGTGTGTGAGGCTGGTTTTTCTCTCTTCCAAGCCATCATAGATCTTAGTATTTATTTCATTTACATCCCACCTTTTTTCCATGTTGGAACTCCAGAGAGTCTTCTCTCCAGGCAGTGAACAGGCTCAGACTTGCTATCTGTAGCACAGTTACTGTGCCATCAGTCATGTGCCTTTAGTTTAGGCCAATGCTTTGGGATGCTGGGAGTTGTGGAACTTGCTTAATTTGGTGTTTCCAGTGTATGGCTTTTCTCATGACATAGGAATGTTTTTACAATGTATGACAAGGAATTTTCAAATCCTTTCCTCTTTCCATAGTATTTTCTGTACAAGTTCCCTCCAGATGTGGATTCTGTCATAGTCAGAGTGATTTCTGCGAAAGTCTACCCCTGCTCTGTTGTCTCCATCCAGGATATTGTGGTAAGCTCTAGGAAGATGGGTAGGACTGAAGGACCATAATATCCAGGTAGAACATTTGGTGTGGTTTTTCTATCCGTAGCATTGCATTTCATTAATCATGTTTTGGGGTATTGGGAGCGTAGTCTTGCCTTTTAAAATGTCAATGGCTTCCTTTGAATTAGAGGTCTCATGCCAGTATTTCATAACCGCCCATCATCCAAAATGTTCAGGCCAGCATACAAAAGTGTTAATATATTTTTGGGGGTGCAGCAAGTCCTGTTTTGTTGTATTAATGAAGTCCCCCCTTTTATGGTTGTATGGTTTGCTTTGCATTTCCATTGTTTTTATTTCTTTATTGTAAACTGCCCATAGGACATTATGTTGTGGGATGGCATTTGAATGTCATAAATAAATAATGAGCCCTATACATCTTTTAAATAAATAATACAGTATTTTGTTAAAAAACCATACACATGACAACAACAAAGGCTATAAACATAAAATGTTGACAAAAATTCTCTTTCTGCAAATCATCCCATAACAGCGAGATCACCCCCTCTCCTGTTTTGAAAGTGGGCTCCATCGCCTTTTCTCCCTTGCTACTTCTCCTGCTCTTCTCAGACACACACGCATTCAGGGACCTGGGCAAGAGGTTATAGAACTTTGCATCTGGCCTAGGAGATTAGCACCAGCAAGCCATGAACACCTCATTTCAGCAGCCTAGGGCTGGCAAGCAGAGAAAATGGTTTTTAAAGCAAAAAGGAAACCCCAACATTTTTAGGAAACAATATTAAAAGGGGCAAGCAAAAGATATACAAATGAAATGCAGAACAAACAAGAAAACAATACTAGAAAACCAACAGTAACAATAAGGGGAGGGGGAGCCACAGCTAATAATTACTTACGATACAAAGGCTCTTTGCTGTAATTAAACTGAAATATACCAGGGGTGGTAAGAAAAACAAGGAAAATGTAACTTGAAAAGAAAAAGCAATGTCATAAGTAATCAGTACAAACAAAATAAGTGGTACTTAGATTTTCAAGTGTCTGCATCTGGGTTATCAACACAGCCAAACAAAACAAATTTTAACAAAAGGCTTGGACTCCCTCATGACAGAGAAATTTTGAGCAGTGATCCTAAATCTGGGGTCACTAACTCCTTTAAGCCACTGGGCACATTGGGAATTTGTTCAAATTCTGTGGGTGCTGCACAAATTAGCTGCTATGTGGGGTGTGGCATGACACAAAATGGCTGCCGTGGGGATGTGGCATATCCCAAAATAGATGCCACATCTAGAAGGAGAGTAAAAAAAGACACAGGATCACAAAATTGTGCGGGCATACCCCCCTTCAGCCACCCTCTTCAATGGATAAAAAAGGCCCCTATATCAACCACTGCCACACTTGATCGCAGGGAGAAGCTCTTTGCACCTCCCCTCTGTTTGGAATGGAAGGGTGGGTTCAATCTTGTCTTTCAGTGAAATATGGCTATGTTATTGCCTTCAGATAACACTTTAATGAGCATGTGTCTGTTACAGTGTCCAGTTTATGATTTGGACCATAATGTGGAATTTAATGGAGTTTACCAGACCATGACAAAACAGGCAGCCATCACCGTGCAGGTAAGTTGAGTTGCTGATACTGTCTATTAAGCTATTTCCCGTTTTTCCTTTTAACTGAATTTCTTTAATTATAGGCTACTCTAGCTTCCAAAATGTTTGGTTTTAGACAGGTGTGAGGAACTGGATCTGGCCACTGGTCAGATCCTTAATCCTGCTCCCCCCCCCCAAATTTATCTTGTTGTAAGTCACTTTGAGACCAGCGACTAATAAACCTAATACATAATAATAATCATGATCTTTCAGCCCTAGACCTGTCAAAGCTCGAAGGGGCTTGCTGTACCCACCAATTATATGATCAGTGGTTATAGTGAGCCATTTTGAAGTTTGTTTGCAGGCACAGTTTGAATGTAAACTGCACCAGCAAATGGTCAAAAGGGAGCTCATTGAGTTGGCAGCAAGTCCCTGCAGCTACTCTAGGGAGTTCTCAATGAGGGGCTCCTTAGTGCAGGTGATCCAAGTGGAGCTCACTGTCAGTGCTCATCAGTGCTATCAGCTAGTCCCACTTGCAAAGGAATAATCAGGTGCTCGCTTTGTAGCCTTACCTGTTCCAGACTTCTCAGGTGTGGGGCAGGTGGGCATGGTTTGGGGGGGAAGGTCACTACATATTCAAAAGCATGGAAATTGTAAGTGAAGGCACCCGCCTTAATATATTCTACAGTCTCCTATTTTATGTGCTACTTAGCATCCAATGCACCCAAACATTATCTTGGTGTTTCAGCCCCATTTGTCATCTTCTGCAGGTTGCAGGAACACTGTCTCTGCCATCAGTGTTATGACAACTTGAGAGCCAGTGTGGTGTGGTGGTTAAGGTGTTGGACTATGACCTGGGAGACCGGGGTTCGAATCCCCGCATAGCCATGAAGCTCACTGGGTGACCTTGGACCAGTCACTGCCTCTCAGCCTCATGAAAACCCTATTCATAGGGTCGCCATAAGTCGGAATCGACTTGAAGACAGTACATTTACATTTATTAATATACTTCTGAAAAATATAATCCTTCTGATAACCAATCTCTTTGATAGTGTATCTTAAACTGCAGAGTGCAATCTTCTACATGTTGAACCAAGAGAAAACAAAGGAAGTTATTTAAGTATATCAGACATGCAGACTTTCTCTGCTTGTAAATCTGAAGGGTTATCGTCAATGAAGTCCTACTTAGAGTAGACCCATTGAAATTAATGAGCCTATGTTTTCATGCCTTTTAACTTCATTGAGTCTACTCTGAGTAGGAATAGTATTGAGTATCACCCAAAGTTTGAATTCCCTATTGAAAAGGGTTGTATGCATGTTTAGTCATTTATTTGTGTTTACGACATTTGTTGCTTAATTCTTTTAACTATGTGAGGTACTCTGAGAGTATTTAAAAGTAAACTCAGCTCCTCCTTTCTTCCTGTTGAGTTGTGTGTTGCCTTGGGGTGGGATCTGTTGGCTAGTGCTAGTTCAAAAGCATTCTGTTGACATAACAGGCTGGCATCTATTCAAGTTTGTTCTTCACTAGCCGCTGCTTTTACTGATCCATTTTTTTTTCTGCTTGGAAAAAAAATAGCAATATTAATACTAATATTTTTAAAGAACATAATATTTCTTTTTAAAGTATTGATATTTTGAAGGCAATATTAATATTTTAAAAGGAAATATCAATAACTTATTTGTAAGATTGATGTTTTGGAGTGGATTTTTTTTTTAAAGTATGTTTTCAAAAATAGCCATGGGAGTTCACTACATTAAAATCCGATTCTCAACTATTGAGAATAAGCAAATTAATTGAATGAATTGAAATTTTGGTACCAAATCTGAATGGGACAGAATTCTAGTGCATCCCTAGTGTTGCCTCATGATGAAACACATACACACAGAGAGGGGTCCCATTCTCATTTCCCTCTAGTCTTGTGGCCCTGTCTGCATTCTTCATCTGTTGTCCTGTTGCAGTCAACTTTTAGCAGGAAAAAAGTCACTCACCTTAACTAAAACGTTGATCCCTAATGTATTTTAAACATGGTTTGATATATGTTGGCCCCTGTTTGAATTTGGATGGGTAGTAAAATTTTGTTGTTAGGGTCAGGCCTGGATTTATGTGCAGGGTGGGGAACATGGATATACAGATGGATGGGCATTTTTCAATTCATTGTCCTTGCTGTCCATTGCTGGAATTGGAATCTCAAGTGCAGCAGGCAGAAAGGCAGTGCTCTGCGACCAGACATAGTTGCTCCGATTACATAGCCTGTCTCAGGTACTAATTGTCAAATGCGGGAGTGCACAGAGGCGAGCCACTAATTAACAGAAACCAGCAGCAGGCCAGCATAAATCTGCCAGGCAGCTTGTTACCGTTTGGGAAGTGCCGAAAGGGAATGTAGAGAGTCGAGTCCTTAAGGTAGTCCAATATTCATAAACCAAGAGATTCTGATCAGGCAGGGCAGGGTCCAAGGGTATGGGTCGACAGGAGAGCTGGAGTAATGTCTGCAGCAAGGCTTGACGTTGACTCTACCAAGGAGTCTCCCTTTTCTTCCAGCCTTTTATACTCTGTTTTCTGGCCCAGGTGCTTACAATCAGCCTATGTTCTTGTGAGCTCTCCTGCTCCTTTATTGTGCTGATTGCCTTCGTTGCTGCAGCACCTGTTGGTGTCTTCTCTCTGCTGGGGAAGGGGCAGCCTCCTGGTCGCTTCCTGACTCGACAAGCAGGCTCTCTCAGGGGCTTGTCCCTGGTCTGGCGAAGGGTCCTGGACTGTCTCCCTGCTTGTCCCCTCTCCTGAGTCTGCGGTCTCCCATTCCTCTTCCTCCTCCGATGAGTCCTCTGAGGGGGGCATGACATTAATGCTGCACACACCTATTCCCTTCTGTGCCTGAAGAGGACTGCGCACACACAGTTGTAGTGTAGCCCACTAGGTCAAGAACCTGAATACACATTAGGGATGAGGTTCGCTGCCTAGTTCTGACCCCCTAGGAAATCCCCTCTAATAGTCCGTTGATTGATCCCAATCCGCCCTTTTTTATTCCTGCTTGCTTTGGCACTTGCCGTTTGATCCGCTGTTTTTTTTAGTTGTGAAATTTTTTTTCATAATGTTTTAACGTAAATGCCTATGTAAATGATCACAGTGCTCCACGTGGTTTATTTTTTCCTATTTATCACACCTACACAGTTTTACAGATGCATCAGTTATGAAGATAATTTCATAAAATCAAGGAAAAAAGGAAAAAATAATCCGTGCCAATTACAGCCATGGCCCGCCAAAAAATGCATGCTGGTTACAGCCACAGCCTGCTGCAAGAAATCAGTGCCAGTCTGAAAAGAGAGCAGACTGACAAATTCAGTTGGAATCTGTTGTCTCCCATCCCTATTACACATGCTCATGATGTCAGAAGGACCCATGTGTAATCCAGGCTTAGACTCCTAAGAATCCCGAAAACTCCCCAGAGACAGGCAGAGGAAGCCAGATGGGACCATAGAACCATTGGCCAACTTTCTCCCTGTTATCTATGTTCCCTTCCAGACAACCTGCTTATTGAGCATTCATTCCAATTTGCTAGCACAAGCATTTGTTCTGATTTGTTAGCAGGACAGTTATATAATAATTGGCATTCATCCTGATTTGCTTGAGGGGTGTTTATATGTCGTCTTATTGTCATTCATTCATCTCACACTTTTCAATGCTTGTCCCTGTCACTTTCCAAACTGCATTCTTTTTCAAAGTGGTTTTGTTGCACTGGAGCAATGGAGCCTTTTAATCCACTTTAACTGGACAGACCTAAAGTTCTGGTATACTCTTGAATTCCTCCTGCAAAATAGTGACAGTCTGAAGGCACCCTTTGCTTGTCTTCTCTCTCTAGCATCTCCCCATGTGTTCAGAAAGGGGAGAGAGGGAGGACAATTATGCAGTAAAAGCAGATAAGATAAGCATAGGTTAACAGCAGATGGAGAAACATTCTATCACCTTCTCCTGCCTTCTCTGCCTGTCTTGGGACACCTTCAGAATTCTCAAAGTCTGGATTACACATAGCTACTTCTCGTCTGGTGAGTTGCATGCAGCCAGATTCCCAGCTTCAGAAGGCCAAGAGATTCCTGTATTCCCGCATACTTTACTAATGCAACGGAGCAGGTCAGTAGTAAGATTTGGACGTCCTAAAAATTGTGCTCAGGCTTTTCAATGTGAGTCCTCCCAGTCAGGAGCAAAAGCCAGTATTTGGAAGCTAAAATGACCCTTGTAAATGTCATGGCTGCTGATTTCTAACAACTTTGAATTATACAACAGTGAATTAAGTCTACCAATGACTTTAATTACATCTCGACATCCAGTTGTGGAGTGAAAAACTAACGATGAATTTTGTTTCTATTTTATGCAGAAAAAGGACTTCCCAAGCGAGCAGTTCTTTGTTGTATTTGTCATAAAGCCTGAGGACTATGCTTGTGGGGGTTCAATACCTTCCTCTATTCAAGGTAAGAGGACTAGGACCAAGTAAATTGGGAAAGGCCAGACAATTCAGAAGATACCATTGTGAACACACATAGTGGAATGTTATCCACTCTAGACTTCAATGTCCATAAGAAAGTGCATTGTTTGTCCAAATGGAGCAGGATCCTAGAGAAGCCCAGCAAGTAGCTGTGAAAAGAAAGCAGAGGCTTCCCAGATTGGGCACCTGTGAACCCTATAAATATTTTTAATGATTTTATTGAATTTTCAGTAATAGTAACAACCATTAAATATAAATGAAAACCACTTTTAGCATCTTAATAAGATCCCAAGTCAAACAAACATTAATATAGAAAAAGAAAGAAAAATGGAAGAAAATTTAATATCAATATCTATAAATAAGATATAAATATCAAGAGATGCGATCAAACACTCCATAACTTTCAGTGGGATGTTGGATATGCATCCCAGTGCAAAGGAGAATTGGTGCAGTTAACTCTTCAGTGGGTTCTGTCATTCTTGTTCCCTAAGCAATAGCAGATGGTGGGAACAATAGCTGCACACAGGTGCAAAAATGCATTAAAAGGTGGAAGGCAAAGGGATTAATGTGCATTTTCAAGTTTCCTGAAAAGACATAGCAAAAATCAAATCTCACAAAAAAAATTCAGCATAGCATTAATCAATAATGGTCATTTGAATTTTGCATATGAACAACTTTTAAGTAGTTTGATTAATTTGTAAAATAAGTAAAATGTTCCCGAAAGGTCTAAATGAACATTCTTTAAATTTAATTCATACAAATTCCTAGGATAATTGATCTTGGTAGTAGCATTTGTTGATTTTATCCATTCATTCACATATCCTGCTTTTCTTGTAAAATTATCAAAACAGCATCTTTCAAAAACACCAGAATACCACAATTCCTGTGCTATATCTTGGAGAAGTCCCCAAGCTAGTAAGGGTTTACAGGTGGGCCCCGCTTATACGGCAGGTTCCATTCCGGACCCCCGCCGTAAAGTGGAAATCGCCGTAAAGTGGAACCCCATTGAGTATAATGGGGCTCATAGTGCGAAAATGATGCGAAAATGGTGCGAAATGTCGCAAAACGGCTTTAAAATGGGGAATGAAAGCTGCCGCATTAGCAGAACGCCGGAAAGCGAAGTGCCGGTAAGCGGGGCCCTACAGTATACAGCCCCTCCAATATGTACTTTTCAGAATAGCTCTGAACTGCTGGTGCATAATCAAGGCCAGAAGTAATTCTCTCTCTCTCTCTTTCTCTTTCTCTCTCTCTCCCCCCTCCCCCCAATCTCCTTATTCTAGGAAAGGCTAACCACACCTGGAACCTCCAGCGGATGAAGAGCCTTGAAGTGACAGTTGTGCCCTCAATTGAAGGTCTCTGAGTGTAATATTGCATCGTTTTTACAGAAAGATCAGTAAACTGTTCGGGAACTATTGTCTCTTTAAAATTATTGACTCTTTAAAATTAGTACAAAATGGCTGTTCCACTTTCATATACACAATGGTAAAATTCATCTTTGATTTTAGTCTGTAGGTTCTGGGGGTTGATAACTGTTGGGGTTGCAGCAGGCATGGAGGGGAAACATAACCCTTTCCTCCCCTACTGCAGTCCTGAGAAAAATCCCTCTTCTGAAGCTGGCATTTGCTCTGGGGAGAAATCTCCCATTTGTGCAAATGGGTGGAAGCGGTTTTAGGGTGATGAGAATGAACAAGCTGAAACTTAACTGAGAGAAGATGGATGTACTGTGTGTTGGGAAACTGGCAAGACTGGTTGGCAGTGTGCAACAGGTATTGGATGTGGTTACAAGCCCCTTAACAGAACAAGCTGGCAACTTCAGGATTCTCCTGGAGTCAGCTCTAACACTGGAGGCACATGGTGTCAGTGGCTGTGAGGGCCTTTTAACAACTTATGCTTGTGTGGCAGCTGCAGCCCTCTCAACAAGTTGGACTTTGTCTTGGTTACTCATGCACTGGCAGGGAGTTGAAACATTTGCAGTCCAATATTGTTTAATATTGTGGCAGTTGCACTTATACCAGTGCATTTCCAAACCCAAATTAAACAAAAATTAATATTAATGCTTTAAATGGTTTGAGTTCAGTTTACCTGGAGAACCATGTTCACTTGTATGAATCTGTCCAGGTTCTAAGAGTCCTGATTTTAGAAGGCCCTTGTTATAGGGCCACCATTAAGATCATTAAAGAATTCTGGCACAAGAGACAATGCCTTCTCAGTGGTGGCTCTCTGATTGTGACATTTCCAGCTGATTTGTATATGACCCTGATGGCAAGGCTTTCAGATGTTTGGATTTTATTTTGGATAGCTTTTTCTTAATGATCTTTTGATGCAGCTGGTCTGAAAGAGCTTTTAAGAATTAGTTTTTAAGAGGTTTTCATATTGTTTATTGGTTCTCCTCTATTTGGCACTGATTAGGCCTCATCTTGAGTACTGTGTCCAGTTCTGGATACACACTTTAAGAAGGATGCAGACAAACTGGAATGGGTTCAGATAAGGGCAATGAGGATGATCAGGGAACTGGAAACAAAGCCCTACGAGGAGAGACTGAAAGAACTGGGCATGTGTTGCCTTGAGAAGAGAAGACTGAGGGGAGATATGATAGTACTGTTCAAGTACTTGAAAGGTTGCCACACAGAGGAGGGCCAGGAGCTCTTCTCGATCGTCCCAGAGTGCAGGACATAGAATAATGGGCTCAAGTTACAGGAAGCCAGATTTCAACTGAACATCAGGAAAAACTTACTAACTATCAATGGTACGACAATGGAACCAATGACCTAGGAAGGTGGTGGGCTCTCCAACACTGGAGGCATTCATGAGGCAGCTGGACAGCCACCTGTCAGGCATGCTTTAATTTGGATTCCTGCATTGAGCAAGGGGTTGGACTCGGTGGTCTTATAGGCCCCTTCCAATTCTATGATTCTATGAATGTCTTTCTAGCTGTAAGGGATTGGCTGAGTGGGTCCAGGAAGTGATTAATATTTCATTGGAAAGAGGAGGAGGTACCATCTGCCTTGAAAGAGATAGTGGTGTATTCCCTTCCTTAAGAGGCCCTCTTTGGACCCAGAAGCATTGATCACCTAGTGGCAAATATCCCCTTTTGGGGCCAGATGCTTAAGAGGGACGTGGTGGTCTAGCTTTCGGCATGCTTGGAGGAGATTTCACAGAGAAGACCTGCCCATGGTACTCCATGCTCTGGTAATTTCCAGGCTGCCTTATTGCACTGCATGCACTGTATGAGGGCTGCCCTTGAAAACAATTCAGAAACTTCAACTGGTGCAAAACAGAGTAGCCAGATTACTGGCTGTGGTTCCATTTAGAACTCACACAACCCCTGTTTTAAAACAGCAGCATTGATTGTTAGTTTGGGCCTATTCAAGGCGCTCACATTAGTGTTTAAAGCCCTAGGCTTTCAGATATTTATCTGAAAGACCACCTCTTTCCCTACCGACCCTCTCAGGTGTTAAGAACAGCAGAGGGGACCCTCTTGATAGTTCAGTCTCCTTCAGAAGCTCAGGATGGTGGTGGCCTGAGAAGCCATTCTCTGTGGCAGCACCTGTTGTGGAATTCCTTCCTCACAGGGGTGCATCATGTGCTGAAGATATACCTCTTTACCCTAGCCTTTGACACCTGACACTCTGACACACATTTTTAGGACCCACTGTCCTGTTCTCACTGGGATCCCTAAGGAGGCAAGAGACATCCCAGCAGAAATACAAGAGAGGGCAGTATCCAGGGTCAGTCCAGAGTCAGAGTCCAAAGTCTATCTCAAAGCCAAGGGGGTCAGGCAAGAATCGGGGTCAGAGCAGTCCGGGGTCAGAAACCAAGTAGTCTGTAAGCAATGCAGGTAAGGGGAAAGGCAAGAGACAGGTCTGGGGTCCATAGGCAATCTATAGACAGGTCAGGTGCGGAGCTGGTGTACAGATATTCCGCAGCCCCTATAGCCTAGCACTGGGGTTTTTATGCTAGAGCTGCTGAACCACACATCAAACCTCAGCTGACTCCCACTGATCACCTGCAGCCAAACCTTTACTCCTGAGGAGGCCTTTACTCCAGAGGAGTCTGGACCTGTCATCAGATACTCCTCCAGATGGGCTGGGTCTCCCTTGGGTTCAGGGGCTGTTCAGCCTTGATGCCAGAGGCTGAACTTGCCCCGAGTGCAGATGACCTTCCTGGACATCGTCATAAGACCCTGGCCCCTCACTCTCAGATGGAGCTTGGGCCAGGACTGAGTCCAAGACTGGAGCCCCTGATCTTCCTCCAATGACAACTCCTCTCATCAGGACTCACCTAGCTGGGACTTGACACCCATCCTATTCCTGTGATTGTAATTCATTGTATACTCTTTTTAATGTTGAAGTTTCAAATTGCTGTAACCTGTCCTGGGACCTTATGGTGAAGGGCAGATAAGAAATCGAATTATTAACAACAATAATAATATTTTTAAACCATTCTGGCTTATGTATTGGTTTTAAGTTGCTGGTTTCAAATTGTTTCAGGATTGTTTTTAATATTGTTGTTTATATTTTAAAGGGCCGTGCCCTAAAAGGCAGCCCTAAAAATACTTATATAAAAATGAAGTAGAATGCACAATTATTCACAAAGTACTAGCTTCACAAGATAGGGATTATCCTTAGGACCACAGTAGGGGAGAAGAGTTTTATATACCCCTCCATGCCCCCAGTGGATACTCTTTGCATTTAAATTGCCATTACACATCTAATACCATGTCTAGCTGGCTTTTGACAGCAAGCACTGGACCATACTGACCCAATCAGTCAGTACAACAGCTTCCTCCTCATGATGTCTTTCAGTTTATTCATGTATTTGTTACATGCATACCTTCCTTCCATAACAAAAATGCCAAAGGCAGCTAACAGCAAAATCCAGTACACAGCAAATAAGCAATATCACAATAAAACCATACCAAAATTAGAAGAGAGCAGATTAAAAAATAAAATAAAAACGGCAGCTAGTTAAAAACATAATTTAAGTAAAAATACAGATTAAAACATAGAGCAGCAGAGAAAAGCTACCTAAGTTGCAGGACAGAAATCAGAGTCTCGATCACACATGGCTGTGACTCCAGTTGCAAGGCAGAAGTAAACACTGTGGAACAGAGAAAAAAGGCGGGTATGCCCTCTCTTCCATTTTTTGCTCTGCTGCAGCAAGGCTTTGGAGAGAGTGAAAACACTCTTACCATGGTTTAAGGATTAAGAGCAGCATAATAGCAGAGGGATGGATGATAGGTTCCTTTCTGTATGCTGATGGCCGATCCATTCTCCTTCCCCTAGGTTCTGTTTATGTGCACGCCATCCTTTTCAGCTTTCTGAGTTTCTTCTCATTCTATCTGGGTGCGCTGGTGGTTGCGTTTGTGCACTACATTAGGTGAGTGAAGCATTTCAGCAGTGGCAACATAGAGGGTAAGCCATCCTCTCATTCTCCATTTACTGAAGTGCCTAACCCTTCAGGAAATAAAGAGAAGAGGGCCAAAGGTTGTCTTCTCTTTAAAGACTGGTATAAATTGGCTTGGCACTTTTTACCCTCTTCTAGATGTAGAAAAAGCAGCCAATGGCTGAGGCTGATGGGAGTTGTGGTCCAACAACATCTGGAGGCACACCGGTTGGGAAAGGCTGGTTTAGAGGCTTCCTTCCAGAACAATATTTCTATGCTAAATCTGTCGTGACAGATTTAACCTTTGCATGTGAAGCATCTTTCACCTATGGAGCTTCTTGATTCCTCACTTAATTCTTAATTCCTTCCTTCACAAAGAAGAAAGCTATGTATGCGTTCTCTCCCCATTACTGTTCCTGGAGAACAGTTGCCTTCAGTGTGCTCTTTTGGTTCACATTTCCTGCAATTATTGTAGTTTCTAGATAAAATGTTTGTCTCTGGAGTGTGTAGGGTTTGTAGTCTAGAAAGGAAATTTCATGCATGAGGGATGCATGCATTAGGGTGGGTGAGGCCTTTACAAAATATATTCCAACGTGCTTTGGGCTCTGTCATGTCTCATGCAGAAGAATGTGTTTCTTTCAGTTTACCTGTGTTGTGCTAAAAATAAGTAATCCACCAGGACTTTGGTTTCTAGAATCATTTTTCTATTATAAAGCATAGATGGATGATGGCACCTTTCTTCTCAAAGTTGATGGTGATATCTCTGTAGCTTGACAGGTAACTAGCCGTGTTTGTGCTTGCTTCCAGGGTTCGTAGGAAGTCTTCAGCTGGAGGACACAGTCCTGATGATGGTAATATTCTGATACATTGTGCTGATATCACAGAGCTCAAAGACACTTCATGGGTCACTGGGTCCAACCTTCTGCCAGCTGCAGGAGTCCTACCTAAAATACTTTTAGTGGTGGTGGTGGATAAATTCTGACGTCCTCCTTTGAGGTCTCTGCACAGTCACACCTGCCCGCCCAAGCTCTTCATGTATGTGTGCAGGAAGTGTGAGTATAGTATAGAGAGGGAAATACACACTTTACCTGAGTATGTGCATTTTTATACCTGTTACTTGGCTAGAGAACTGCACTGCAAAATTCAGAGCATGGGTATAGCACAGTGGGGAGGAGAGCCTGGCTGGGAGTCCAGAGTCTGTGAGTTCAAATCCCCACTGCTGTCTCCTGGGTGGCAAGGGCCAGCTAAAGATCACCCCCACAATGAATGGCTCAGGGATTACGTGCCCTGCCACCTGTGCAGCCGTGGGCAAGCGGCATAGTCCCAAGGAGCCCAGTTGCCCCCCAGCTGGCAGTTGCAGGCAAGGAAGGGGCTGGCTTGTGCAGCTGTGGCAAGCTGAGCAGGCCCTAGCCAGCTGGGGAGGACTAGCCTCAGAGGGAGGCAATGGTAAACCCCCTCTAAATACCGCTTACCATGAAAACCCTATTCATAGGGTAGCCATAAGTCTAAATTTTAAATTTAACTGTAATTGTATTTTTATTTTAATTTGTATTCTAGTTTTGTTTTTAAATATGTTTTATTGTATGCTGTAATCCACACTTGTTCGTTTTTAAATGTGGTTTTATCTTGCTGTACACCGCCCTGAGAGCTCGTTGCTATAGGGCGGTTTAAAAGCGTAATTAAATAAATAAATAAATAAATAAAATAAAATAAATAAGTCGGGATCGACTTGAAGGCAGGCCATTTCCATTTTGTGTTTTGGTTCATGTATTGTTTTGGTGCAAATTCTATAAGTTCGCCTTTAAATGCAAACTGAATTGAATTTCCCTCCCATGCCTACTTCTGAGGAATAATAACCCTAATGGCCCTTAAGTACCCACTGAGGTAGTGAAAGTGAACTGCCTAGAGAATCTCATTTTTATCTTCAAAAGGCTTCTTTCTAACTTTCAGCTTTCCTTTTCTGTGTTATGAGGGATTTTAAAAAGCATTCAGTTCTTGGAGTCTCTATTGTGAGAAGTTGTGATGTGGCCCATTGAGTGATTTGTATTCATTTAACACAGGAGGGACCTTGCCTACCAGAAACTGGGATGTGCCAAAGAGTTTGAAAGATGCAAGTTAATACTTTGGGAGCCTTTGGAAAAAAGGATAGAGGACTGGTCCTCATCTGGAGTCCCCTCCCCCCAATATATTTCAATCCTTCCTTTCTTTCTAAAACTGTAATGCAGGGATAGCCAACATGGTGCCCTCCAGAGGTTTCTGGACTACAACTCCCATCATCCCTGGCTGCGAGTCCCCCACTCGTAGAGGATAAGGCTATCAATGGCTACTAACTATGATGGCCATGTTCTACCTCCACTGTCAGAGGCAGTATGCTTCTGAACATCAGTTGCTGGAAAGTGCAGGCGGGGGAGAGTGCTCTTGTGCTCAGGTCCTGCTTGTGGGCTTACCCTTAAGCATCTGGTTGGCCACGGGAGAACAGGATGTTGGACTAGATGGGCCACTGGCCTGTCCCAGCAGGCTCTTCTTGTGCTGTAATGGTTCATTGTCCATTTTGGAAAGTCGTGCATCTGCCATCTGTTCCTCTTTCCTGAGTATCGTGTGGATTTTGGCTGTTTTTTATTGATCTTTTTAAAAAAGCAAAAACCTCACCCTATTGTGGTTCCTCCTCTTGCTTAGTATACTTTTAGAAAGAGGAGCTGTAAAAACCAGCTTTGTTTAATCACACCTTGTTAAACAAACATGGCTACATATCCTGCTGGCTTGTCAGAAGTGACTCATTTGAAATAGGTGGGGAAGCCTCCTGCCAATCTTCATTTGATGTCTCAGCTGCTCTTATAAAGCACATTCTTTCTCAGAACTGATAATTGGTACAATCTAAATCCCAGAGCTTGGAAAAGTTACTTTTTTTGAACTACAACTCCCATCAGACCAATCCAGTGGCCATGCTGGCTGGGGCTGATGGGAGTTGTAGTTTTAAAAAAGTAACTTTTCCAAGCTCTGCAATCCTACATGTACAACACTCAATGTCAATTCACATGTGCAAGTGAATGTTCTGTGGGTGGGGATGCGTTAGCAGGTGTTGGCTCATTCTCTTGTTCCCATGGTGGTTCCCTGTGGCCTCGGACAGACGGAAATGAGTTGGCAAGCACACTGCTCTTCACCTCCTCCCTGAGGTGGTGGCTTCCATTCCTTGAGCCCTTTCCTGTCAGTGCTAGAGGTCTATATGGTAGGAAGAGTCTGCTCTCTATTCTGAGGAGTCTCTTGGGTTCAGTTAGAGCTGCACAAAGTTCCTTCCCAGCCTCTGCCTTTTTTCAGGAGCTCCCACTGCCTGTTTTATCCCCCGCAAGAAAGCATCCAGGGATGCACCCTGTTGGCTTGACAATGACGCAGTTTCCCACCGTCTTCTTTCTCCATGCCAGTGACGGAGACATCAGTCTCCTGCAAGGCCACCACTTCTCATCACATCCCACATTCCTGGCCAAAGTGGGGCCTCCTCCTCCACACAAGAATTGTAACAGGCTAGTTCACACAACCAAATTGTTTTAGAGACAACATACCTTAAGTTCTGCTCACGGTAATGGTTGTATGTTTGCTTCATCTTGACTCCAACTCTGTCTGTATTCATTGCAATCTTATTTATTTATTTATTTATTTATTTTATCATTTGTTAAATTTATATCTCACCCTTCATCCCAGTAGGAGCCCATAAAACTGCCCCAAGTGGATGGGAGACTGTAGTTGCTTTTTTTCTTTTCCTTTTTTTAAAAAAATAGCAAAATGTCAGGGCAGTCAGAGCAGCATCACTTCTGGCCTTCTTCTCTGCAGTTTCTTTCTGCTTTTGTGTTTATATTATAAACCTTCAAAGCACTCAGCTTTCATGTGTCTTGCCTTGAATGTAGATTGCATTCAGAACCCACCAGAATGGAATAGCGTCCCAACTAGGAAACAGTTTATGATTGGTTAGATTTCAGGACAATGTGTTGTCCAGAGACTGGGGGCTTGTGTCTTTACCATGGAGGTGGCAGGGAGAGGCATCTAGCCCATTTGGCTTTAACTAAAGGGAGGTAGGGTATTGTTATCTAGTCTCTTCTTCCCCAAGACTTCTGGTTTCCTCTCTTATAGAGAGTTCTTCCCTCTGCCTTATATATGCTCTCCTGTTATGCCCATTTCATAGCTTCCTTGTCTCTCTTGTGAGTAGACTCCTCCTAAAGATGTATTCTTCATACTCAGGGTCAATAAATGTTTTTGTGCCATTGAAGCCCCCCTCCTGGGCTGGCCTTTGAGGCAAATTAGCTAGCTGCATCCTCTATAGCAGGGCTGCTGCTGTTCCAGTTGGTCCCCTCTCTGCTTGGTCCTTGGCTGCCACCTTTTTCCTCCTTCTCCCTCTCCCATCTTCATCAAAGGACCCCATTCTTGTACCTGGAGTATTCAGCAAGGTGATCACCACAGAGGGTAACTTGTGTAGAGCCCCTGCTTGGCAATGGTAGGAAGCATCTGCTCTGTATTCTAAGGAGGAGTCTCCCTGGCACATTTGTTTGATTGTCTGTGGAGTTTTTTAACCAGTTAGGTGAAAGTAGAAAGCCATTCACACCTTTGTTTCTATTGTAGGGTCTGGGACTGTGACCTCCTCTCATCCTATCACCGCTAGCACCCCTGAAGGAAGCAGTTATGGAGCAATTGGTATAGTAACTCTGGAATTCCAAAGACACTGCTAGATATGTCTCTGTGACTTACAAAGCTGGTAGTAATGTTATATAACTGTTTGAGATGTGTTGCTTAAAGGAGGGAATAGCAAGATGTGGAACAATGAGAGCACTTGTCAGAATAGGACATGAGGTGAGATGCAGACAGGAGATCTTATGCAGAATGTATCTTGGATTACACATGGGAAACAGCTGGTGCAGACCTGCAGTAGAGGTTATTGTGCTTCCAAGATGGTGCTGTATATACCTGCATCTATGCTGATTTTTCTCTTTAAGTAGAGAGACAGGTAGTATAGGGAAGGCCTCTCCTACAGGGCAGGCAGGCAGTCTTCAGTTTGAAGGAAAAGGGGCCTTCCACTCACTCCCCAGATGACTTCCTACTTCCTCAGCAGATAGGTGGGATCTGGCAGGGCTCCTATTCAGCATAAGCTCATCTTCACTAAACACAGACATAAAGAGGTAAAGATCCTGCCTAGGTTACAGCCTATTAATCTATATTACTGCAAGATGAAATAACAGATAATATCTGGAAAATAGTACACATTTTAGATTATGCTTCAAAAACAAACGGGAAACAGCTTTATTGTTTTTAGGTGTGGAAAAAGCTTTTTGATAATGTTGAGTGGCCCTTTTTATTTGAAACGATAAGGAAGTTTAATTTTGGCAAAAAATTAGGTTGTAGGTGCAAGCTACATATGAATCTTAGGGCAAAATCATGCATAAATGGGACGTTAGTTAAAATTTCATTTGATCAAAGGGCACTAGGCAGGAATACCTGCTGTCACCTGTCTTGTTTGTGTTGGTAATAGGAGCAATCTTATTAAGGCTTAATAAAAGTATTCATGGGTTTAAAATTAAAAATGAAGAAGAAAAATCAAAGTGTGTGCAGATGATATAGTTCTAAGTCCCCACTTGTGATTCCCAGCAACTGATGTTCAGAGCCTCCTGGCTGGCCTTCCCTTCTGCTGTCTTTTCCCATTCATAGTACATTCTGAAGGCTTCTGCTGATAAACTCTAATTTCTATGCTCAGGCCTGTTGTGCTGTATTAGAGCAGGGATGATCTGGCTCAAGGCTGGAAATGTCCCAGCTAACTGCAGAGCTTGGAAAAGTTACTTTTTTGAACTACAACTCCCATCAGCCCCAGCTAGCATGGCCACTGCATTGGGCTGATGGGAGTTGTAGTTCAAAAAAGTAACTTTTCCAAGCTCTGCAGCTAAGTAGATTCACTAAAGTCTCAAGCTACTCCAGCTATGCCCCCTTTTGAACAGAGGTACTTGGCCACTGTACTCCATGCTCTGGTAACTTCCAAACTGATCTGCTACAATGCTCTCTATGTAGGGATGTCCTTGAAGTCTACTCAGATACTTCAACTTCAAGTGCAATAGCCAGACTGCTGGCTGGGGTTCCATTTAGAACTCACATAACCCCTGATTTAAAACAGCTGCACTGATTGCCAGTTCATTTCTGGGCCCCATTGCAAGGTGCTCACATTAGGAAAGTCCTAAACGACTTAGGCCCCAATATCTGGGATATTGCTTCCATCCCTACAGACCCCCTAGGGCAGCCTTTCCCAACCAGTGTACCTCTGGATGTTGTTGGACCACAACTCCCATCTTTCCTGACCATTAGCAATGCTGGCTGAGGCTGATGGGAGTTGTGGTTCAACAACATCTGGAGGCACACTGGTTGGAAAGGCTGCTCTAGGGTGTTAAGATCAGCCGAGGGGGGTCCTCTTGGTAGTTCTGTCACCTTCAGAAGTTCAGGGGCAGTGACCTGGGAGAGGATACTTTCTGTGGCATTCTCTAAGTTGTGGAATTCCCTCCCCACAGAGGTGCATCTAGCACCTTCAGTATACAATTCCAGCATATGCTGAAGACGCACCTCTTTACCCTGGCCTTTGACACCTGATATATATAGATATATTTAGGACCCACCCTATTTGCTTTATTGTAATCTGTTTTAACTGTTTTTAATATTGTATTTTAAAGTCATTGGTAAGAGCAGGTAAGACATCTAATTAATAATAATAATAACAACAATTTTGCTGGGGGAGTTCTGATTTGCTGGCAGAAACTGAAACTCTTTTATTTAGTTAGTTTATTTATTAAATTTATATCCCACCCTTCCTCCCAGTAGGAGCCCATGGTGGGAAAGGAAAGTTCTCAACAAATGCGTAATCTTTGTACTTGCAAATGCTGTCATGCTAAGTATAAATTCCCTTAGGTATTTTATTTCTTCTTCCCTTAGGCTTCTTGGGGTACATTTGACCCCTATGCCAGACTGATACATTAAATGTTTCTATGACTGGGGTCCCTGCCACAGACCGAGACGGGAAGGGGTGAGGCATGAGGAGCTCGGCACAGTGCAGCGCAGCGAAGGCAATCCAGTGTTTCTGCCATCACCTGCTGTACCGCCCCGAGCTTCCTGCACTTCACCGCTCTTCCCAGCTACCTGCAGTGTTGGGAAGACAGGAGTGCAATGGAGCCTCACCAGCCAATACTGTTGCCAAGCGTCCAGACGTACAATATAGGCAACCAGAAAGAGCGGGATTTGGAGGGTAAAAGCAGGCTTCATGCTCAGATGGTAAGCAGTTTCAGCATGGCTGGAGGTGAGGAATATGGAGGTCTAAAAAGAAGGGGGCGCTCAAAAGGCACTTAACAGAGCGTGACACAGCCTGCCCACTGGGAGGTGTTGAATGTTCTGTGTTTGTCACTCAGCCTAATCATTCCTTACGAGAGAAACATCCAGCATTATTGGAAGGGGCTCTGCAGGTGCTAGGTTTTGTAGCAGGAGTAGTGGTAGTTGCAAATCATGTTCTCCGCTTTCCTCCATCTCACATGACTCCCCTGCCGCCCCCCCAATTTTTTTCCATGGGTTTCAAAGCAGGGTGCATTAGGCCAAGAGGTTTATCCTCCCAAGAGAGGCATCTTGTACACTAAATATTCCTATATTATTTCCAGATGAGTCAAGCTCCAGTGGAGGCCAGCAGTTATCTCTGGATCGCAGGCCTCCTTGTGACTCTGACACAGACAGCTCTGTGGAAGAGGAAAGCGACTTTGACACCATGCCTGAAATTGAAAGTGACAAGAATGTCATCCGCACAAAGGTATTTCTTGCAGATTATTTATGTAAGGAGCTTCTCTTTCCAAATGTCTCCAACCCCCATCCCATCTGGCATTGTGATTTATCTGAGAAGGCAAACAAGCAACATAAATCAGTAAAGTATCATTTACAAAATCATAATAAATAACAAGGACAAGGGATGAAAGACAAATCCTCCAGCTAAAAATTAAATACTCTTTGAAATGAACAGGCTTTCACATGCAGCTAGCAGGCTACAACCAAACAGTCCTTCCGAAACAGATAGTTCTGTGGCTGGGAAACCACAATGAGGAAGGCTTATCTAGATCTGATAGTCACCTGCTGTACGTCAGATCCCTTGCAATTAATGTTACTGCTTTTTAATGCAAACCATTCAGAGCTTAGCTGTTATAAAATTCAATAAATAAAAGATATGGCGCTTTATTCAATACAGCACTAAGCAAACTGTTCACTCAGTGCAAGGATTTGCTCTTTGCTCCAAGAAATGATCTCCCTCTCCCCTCCTCCCCTACCCTGCACATCCCCTAAATCTGTTCAGGGTTTCCCCCCAACACTCTAGAGCAGATTTGGGGACAGGGCGTGGCCTGTGTGGAGGGAGGAAAGGGGAAAATCCTGTTGCACTAGCATGCTAACCCTTTAGTTGCTAGTGCAACTGTTTAGTTGAAAACTGTCCAGTTTCTGTGCAGTTTTTACCACAGGTAGCCAATTCAGGACACAGGAGCAGATGGAGGGTCCCATTCATATCCTTCACAGTAGGGTGAGAGGCAACAGGCAGGAGGCCCCAGTCACACACTAGTTTTGTGCAAGGCAGCCAACTGGTCAGAAGTAGTGCTGTACTCTCTTTTGTGCTACTCTTGGGCTGCATGCCTGCCATATATTAAAGCACATGACTTCTCCCAAAGAATACTGGGAACTAGTTTGTTGAGAGTGTTGGGAACTGTAGCTCAGTGAAGGGGATTGCTCAGTTCCCAGGATTCCTGTGCTTTAAATGTATAGTGTGCATGTAGCCTTGATCTGGCTAATGCTGGTGTCATAGCCGAAGTGAGAGCAACAGTGCAGAGGACTCTCCACACATGACTGGACCCTTGTTTAGGGACTACATGGAGAGGAATCCCAGTATACCCTTGCACAGGGTTGAGGAACCTGTGGACCTCTAGATGTTGTCGGATGACAACTCCCATCATTCCTGACCATTGGCCATGCTCCCTGGGTCTGATGAGAGTAGTGATCCAACATCATTTGGAGGGCAACAGGTAGCCCACTCCTCCCCTAGTACCTTTTACTTTCATTCCCTTCCCTCTCCCATCCCCCCTTTGTCATCTCTGATTAGCATCATTTTGGACTGCTTTCAGCAACTCTAATTCACATTCAGTAAAAGACTTCAAAGCTCTGATAATTTTCTGAGATCGCACCCCAAAGGCTGGTAGAGAATAAATCCATTCAAGAACTCAGTGGAGAACACCTTATGATGTTGTTCCTTTTTGTGGCCTCAGTGTGTGCATGCATATGCGTTTCTGAGTTTGTGCAGGGTACACACTGGTGATTTACACACAGGGCACACAGTGGGTGCTTCTTTTGAGGGAGGAGGTTTTGCTTCGTGTACATGTCCTGAGGGCAGGGATGAGGAGGGTTCTATTTTGCCACATTTTGGAGTGAACCTTCCCATTTTGCCCCCCTGAGATCCATATGCAGACTGGAACATTGATCTGCAGATGAAGCAATATACTCAACAGACACAAACCAACATGAGTCCATACCATACCTGCCTGTTTCATCTTTTTAATATGTTAACATTTTAAGCTGCTCAAAGTAGCTCTTTGGCAGCACAGTAAAATATGTCTTTGACAGTCTTCCCAGGAAGTAACTGTACATCATAACATGCAATTACTTCCTGAGTACGGGGAAAGAAACCTACTGTGGCAGCCCCCAGATCGCTTTGTCAGTACTCTTTTTTTTTCATAAAAAAATGCAGATTTTTAAAAGGATTTTTCCTAAGGAAGACAAAATCCACCTACAAAAGGAATGAAACAGAACCGGTTTTGCAAAAAACCAAAACTGATCAGGATAGTAATATGATAAGATCCATCCATTCCTACTTGACAAGTCCCTTCTCAACTCAAAAGTGCTCAGAGCAGCCACCCTTCCCATTGCTTTTTGGCTAGCTGGCTTACAAACCTTGAAATAAAATATCACAAAATACAACATTTTCTTTCTCTTTCTAGATACTGCTGTATCTGTCAGATTTATCCAGGAAGGATCGGAGAATTGTCAGCAAAAAGTATAATATTTATTTTTGGTAAGCAGCGGACAAGACACCATGAGCTAAGCTCAACCTTCTATATTCTGCCCCAATTTAAGGTGACGAAACATTTTCTTGGTATGATTAGAGCTAAAATAGTGGCAGCCTGAATCCAGCATTTATGGCATCCCCTAGGTAACAGAAGGGGACAAGGGATAGTTTTGAATGATGATGGAGACTGGTCATATTGGTTGAGATATACATTTCATATAGTGAGGATTTAACATTCTCAAATGGTGTGGGTAGAAGAGGAGTGACTTGTGTTGTTCATCATGCCCTCATGAGCACTGCTATACAATTGGTGCCTGTGATAGTACCACAACCCTAGCAATATTAATTACAGTAGTAGGGTAGCTATTGGGGTTTAAGTGTCAAGAAATTGCCATTTCTCAGAAAGCAATGTAGGAGCCGAGAATAACACTTTCATAGTCCCCTTGCTGCAAGCAATCAGGCTGTGTGCACCATCAGCTCATTCCGATATTTATCTGGAGATCCATGTTCATGGGACCAACAGCTGCTCTAGTTGAGCCAACCCTCTTCCCTTTTTTTCATTGTTAAATGTCACATCCACACCATACAGTGAAAGCACATGCTTCCCCCAAAGAATCCTGGGAACTGTAGTTTGTGAAGGGTGCTGGGAATTCTTAGTTCTGTGAACTACAGTTGCTAGGATTCTTGGGGAAAGCCATGACTGTAAAAGTGCTTCATATATATGGTGTGGATGTGACCTCAGATAGCATAACCAAGAGAAGGATTTTGATGTGAACTTTACAGCAAGGATGAGGAACATTAGGCCCAGAAGCCAAATGCAACTCTCTGGGCTTCTCTGTCTGGCTTTCTGGACTTTCCCCAGGCTTCATCCCTCACCAGCCCTGCTTTGCCCTCTCTTTGAGTGTTTTTGTTTCGGTGGACTGTGTCCTTGAACTTGGATAATGCTTCTTCCTTGCTTGGATGAAGGACAGAGAGGGATGTGTGACTAAATTAACATTTGGGCTGCATCCACTTCTGCTTCTGGCCCTACCCACCAAAGACATTTGGCCCCTGGTAGGTTGCTTAGAAGGGAAAGAGGCCCTCAGGCTGAAAATGGTTCCCCTCCCCTGCCTTATCGCTTCACTTGTTCCTGTTCCCTGAGCATGTGCACACCCCAGTTCACTCATTTATTCTAAATCTCGGAGAGGCTTTATGAGGAGCTGTCAAGATGTTTTGGGTATAGGCATGTGTAGGGAACCTAAGGAAAGAGGTGGGTGGAGTGGTGGTCAGTTAGAGTGGAAGAGAAAAGTTTACATGCTACAAAACCTCACTGTTGCTCAACACAGAAATTGCTATATGAGAAATGTCACTGCCCTAAAGTTCAGCTTTAAGATTTGAATGGGCAGCCAAGAAGTGGAAGGTTCTGACGTCTGAAGATTGGTATGGCAATATGGAAATAATGGAATTTACAATATAAGCAAATAAGGAGTATCCTGTCTTTCTGCCTCCTTTTGCTTTTGCCTTAATTTCCTCACTGCAGTTAAGCAAAATACCTAAGTCATTGGTTAAAACTCGGTGGTAATGTATGTGCATCTTCTTATGCTCATTTCCTCTCTTCCTGTGGTCTCCTGGTCCTGAAGGAACATTATCACGATTGCTGTCTTCTATGCCTTGCCTGTGATCCAGCTGGTGATCACATACCAGACGGTGAGTTACCTGCAGTCACTCCTCATCCAGACCAAAAACTCACCCCACATTCCACCCCTTGCCCCAACAACCCTGCAACCTGTTTTTAAGTTTAATTCTGTTGATTTTTACTTAAAAGGTGTACATAAATGGCTATAGAAAGGCTTGCATGAGGACATCCCATTTGTAGCCATTTATCAAACAAAACTGAGGGACAATGAAAAACAGCAAGACTATCCCCATCCAGCCCTGCCCCAGAAATGCCCATAATCTCATTTTGGTGTTGTGTGTGTTTTTAGGGATCCTTTTATTTGACCCTGCACACCCAAATGAAGACACAAGGCAGATTTGAGATGAAATAGCTGCAAGCTTATTAACAGTCAGATTTTCAATGGGAATATATGTCTACACAGCTACTCCCTCCAGTGTGGGTAGCTGTAGGGGAGGAGTGGGGAGCATTTTTTTCAGCCCAAGAGCCACATTCTCTTATTGGGGGAGGGGTGCATGCCAGTGATGGGTGGGGCCAAAGGCAAAAGTAGGTGGGCCAACTTTGTACAGTAGGCTACATTTCAGCCACACAAAAATCCGAGGTTTCTTCACACACGCCTCTACATCTATGAAAGCAAGAGGCATTATTACAGTTCAAGGACACGTTCCAGCCAGGCAAAAACTTTCAAGGAGTGTCTGTAGAAGATCAATGAAGAGGCTGCCTTGGACAGGGGCATGGCCTCAGGAGAGTCCCAAGGGCCAGATAAAGAGGCCTGGAGGGCCACATTTGGCCCTCAGGCCTGAGGTTTCCCACTGCTGCTACTATAGGGAAATGCTAAGATGCTGTCTTGTTTGTTTCGGCAGTGCCACCTTTTCTCCAAGCCTTAGATCAGCTGAGGCTGGTCCTTACTCCTCATAGCCAATCCCCCTTACAGGTGCAAAGAAGGCACGTCATCATCCTTCAGCTGTGGAGGTCAGCAAAGCTACAGTGCCGCTTCCAGTGTCCCTCACACCTGTAAGCCTCAAGTGGGTTGTGCAGGATGTTTGAGGGATGTGTTTTCAGTCTTGCTTTTCCTTATGATGCTGTTTTGCCTCTCTTGTCATTTGCTCGTTGTGGCCAGGATGTTGTGTTCAGAATGCAAGTGTAGCCTCCTCTGCTGTTCTTTTTCTTCCCTTCCCAGGTGGTGAATGTGACTGGAAACCAGGACATCTGCTATTATAACTTCCTTTGTGCTCATCCATTGGGAGTCCTGAGGTGCGTGTAGGTGACTCACAGGGCATTGCTTGTACTTTACATTTATTTTCCTTTCCTTACACAGTCAGGAAGTTGAGAGTGGGATCTTCCTGGATGTGGGTGAATAAAGGGGTCTATTCTGCACAGGAGTCTTGAACAAAGGCATGTTCCCTCCTTGCACAACAAGGTTTTTATCTCTTATCAGTCAGTCAGATTCTTGTTGTTTGTTGCCGGTGGCCATTACAATGCCACTCACATAAATCAAATAAGAGATTTCCATTTCTACATAGGACATAGTACAAGGTAGCTTCCTGATTCAGACCATTTCCCCACCTAGCTCAGTATTGTCTACGTTGACTGGCCAGCAACTCTTCAGGATTTCAGGCAGGGCATCTCTCCCGGCACTATCTAGAGACGCCAGGGATTGAACCTTAGATCTGCATACAAAGCAGATCATCTATCACTGATCTGAGGCCCTTTCCCAAATGTAAGTGAGTGAGTTAAACATATGAAGCTTCATAAATTCAAGTTGTCAAAACTTAAAATTCTAAATTTCCCCCAATTATTTAGATTTTAAAAACTCCTTTTGGCAGTGAACACAGGTTTGGTCAAAAAAAGTAGACCATAATGTTCTCACTGCTAGTACACACACCCTATAGGTAACAAATTTGTCTACATAAGCAAGCAACCATCTAATTTTGAAATAATCTGATTGACCTTCTAGAAAATTCTGAAATATAGAAATTTATCCCTAAGTGAATCTATTCCTAAAAGCAATAAAATATATAGTGCACAATGTCTTAGATCTGGCCTGATCTGTGTATACAAAGACAGTCATTTGTTGGCCTATTAGGGAATTTACTTAATCTGTGAGCATAGCGTGAAATCTAACTTGAGTAAATGCACGCTTAAGAGGGAAAAAAGTTAATTCCCACAGATAAGCAGCTGGCGGATTGAGTTTTAATATACCAAAACTGTTTTTGATGTGGGATTGTGATCATGGCAAACCTGTGGAGAGAAGAAAGAAGGGTGCGTCAGGCAAAAATCCGTCACCTGAATCAGCCCAAAGGTACAATAAATAATTTAAAAATAATTTAAAATCGTGCAGGGCACACTGTTAAGGCCACAATATTGTAATATATTGCTTAGGGTCATCTGTCTTTCTATCCATCCATCTTTCTGTCCAGGTACAAGCAAGTGAATGAATGTTGGGTCCAAAACAGAAATGACAGACCATCACATCTGTTCTCCCAGCTTTTTTTAACCAATAGAAATCTCAAGAGTCTGCAAGCTAGTGGAAGGTCAGCAAGAGGGAGGGATTACTTAACCTACTTCCCTCTAGTGCAGGAGTGGGTACCTCAGGCCTGGGGGCCAAGTATGATCCTCCAGCCCTCTTAGACTGGGCCTCAGAACATTTCGCAGGTCACATTCCTTATGACCAGCCCTGCTTCCTACCCTCCCACAAGTGCTTTTCACTGGCTGGAAAGTTTCCTTAAACGGTCCTAATACCTCTTGCTTGTGGAGGATGGAGGGGTGTGTGTGTGTAAACCTCAGACTTTTGTACTGAGCTTGCTTCACCAGCTTTTGCCTCTGGCCCTGCCCACCACTCAAGGCCAGATTAAGATGGTTGGAGCCTTGGTGCAGTTCTCAGAGAAGCCCCCCCCATCCCCCCAAAAGGAACACATGAAATAAAGGTAACACAAAACACATCTTGTGGTATCTTAAAAATGAGCAAATATATTATGGCATAAGATTTTGTGGGTTACAAAACCACCCACCACCACCCTCTGAGTATGCACAGTTTCATATTTTAAACTCACTTAAGCTTAGCATTGTTTTTGCTCACTTCCTACCTTGGGCCAATCACCAACTGTCAGCCTAATTTACCTTACAAGGCTGTTGTGAAGATACAGAAGGAGGTATAAAATGGATACAAAAGGGGACAATGCTAATATTATAGACATCAACATTTTGGTTCCTTTAGCCAGTGATGCATCTTTGTATTATAAAGGGCTGTGTTTGCACCTTGCAAATTAATACAGTTCCAAAGCTTCAAGTCAATTTTTATTTGGCCTGATTATTGCTAGTTTTAGATATATTAGTCCCCCTTGTGTTCAATTGAGTTTACTCCCAGATTAATGTGCATGGGAGATTGATTTCTAAGGAGCTATTTTAGGTCTGTAGCCACTGGAGGTAGAGACTGTGGAAAGCAGAGT
Organism: Rhineura floridana; assembly: GCF_030035675.1. Taxonomy (NCBI): domain Eukaryota; kingdom Metazoa; phylum Chordata; class Lepidosauria; order Squamata; family Rhineuridae; genus Rhineura; species Rhineura floridana. The sequence goes on from NC_084480.1 coordinate 154,791,849, forward strand.
GATCTGCTTCCACTTTTAAAATTATTTTGCTATTTTACTTTTATAGGTGAAATAGTAAGATGTATAGAGTCAATATTTTTCCTAATTGCTCAGTTTGAAAAAGAAATCTGCTTCCACTTGCTAAAGTTCTGCCTCACTGGCAAAATCAGCTAACTAACAGGGTTTTTAAATATTACAGAATATTTTTGTTTGATTAATATTTTAATTGTGTTAAAATTATTATTTTATTTTGCAATGCTGTACCCAGTTTCCTGGGACTAAGCACAATTAAACACACAAAAACTCACTTCTCAGTAGGCATGTATACATGTATAGATTAAAATACATAAAATACAATTAAAATACATAAAATACTATATATACACACACACACACAAACATATATAAATAGGGAGTGGTACTAAAGGGGACTACAACGGTAAAATTTAACGTGGAAGGCAATAAAATCATAAAATCAGTGTCAGGCTCTACCTTCAGGCTCTCCGGAACAAGATCATTTTCAGAAGTCTCCAGAAAACCAACAGGGAGGGCGCAGAGCGAACTTCTTGGGGTAGAGTATTCCAAAGCTTGGGGGCCACAGCTGAAAAAGCTCTCTCCTGCGTGCCTGTCAGTCTTAACGTCTTTCACTCCAGGCACGCAGAGGAGACCAGAGGCAGATGATCTTAAATCGTGGGCAGGTACATGTGGTCGTAAGTGGTCCCTCAGGTACATTGGTCCAAGGCCATTTAGGGCTTTAAAAGTCAGAACCAGCACTTTGAATTGGGCCGAGAAGCAAATTGGGAGCCAGTGGAGTCGATAAAGCACAGGGGTGATATGCTTTCCCTCCAGAAGGTCTAGATTCTTACTTTTTTTAAAAAAAGAAAGAAAGCTCAGAGTCTGGGCCCCTTTGCAGCATGGGCCCTGGTGTAAATTATTTATTTATTTATGTGTTGTTAAATATATATCCCACCCTTCCTCCCGGCAGGAGCCCCGGGCAGGAAACAAAAACACTAAAAACACTCTAACTCCTAATAAAAACAGACTTTAAAATAATTGTTCCAGCTGTACGATTATAATTCAGCCATGCCACTACTGGCATATGGTCCCCAGACAGTTTCCCATGAGGGAATGTGCCCCTCAGGCTGAAAAGGTTCTCCATCCCTGCTCTAGTGTTTTCCCTACTGGAAAATTACTCCCTGCTAAGCTGCTGTTTCTCTCCACATGAGAAAACATGTACTTGTATCCAAACATCACATGTGCTCTCTTTTGACATTCCTTATGTCTTCAGGCAATGAAATATGAAGTTCTCACATGCCGTAGCGAAGCCTTTTATTAATCATCACTTTTGTTTTCAATGGGGTACTGTTTTTGTGTCATTGGGGTTTTTTTCCTTCTAAATGCCAGGGATCAGTTTTGAAAATTACAATTTTTTTACATGCTTTGATTCACTTGGAAGTGAGGTCAGTCTCTCTCTCACACACATCTTCTTTGCAGTGCTTTTAACAACATCCTCAGCAATGTGGGCCACCTGCTGCTGGGCCTCCTCTTCCTTCTGATTGTGTTGCGCAGAGACATTCTCCATAGACGCTGTTTGGAAACCAAAGACATCTACACAATGGTACACGCTCTAACGTGAGCCTAGTAGAAAGACAAGAGCTTTGGGTCATGAATAGGGGTGGGCAGATCTGTTAATTTTAGTTCTCTCAATTTCTCATTTTTCCTACCTTAAATTCAGTTCTCCACATTTCTGCAGCAATTTGCCTTTAAAAAACAAACACAAAAATCTTCATGAAAGTGTGAGGTCCCTCCCTGCAGAGCAGAGGTGGCTGTGGCAGTTGCAAGCGAACTGTGGGCTTCTGCTCCTCCTGGCTGTGACAAAATGAAGGGTCAGATCATCAATGCTGTTTTTTTTAGAAAATCCAGTCTGGTGTTGGGAAAAGCCGCAAAGCTTGAAGGCAACAAGGCATAGACGCAAACTGCAGGGAAATCCGGTGCCATGTCTGATTTCACTGAAATCCTCTTCCATTCCTGGTCATAAGCCCCTGGCAGGAACAATCTGGAAAAACAAGAGATTGTGCTGAAGAAGAGGCCCTAGCACATTGTCCTTCCTAAATAATGATGTGCCTTTGGGCCAGACAACACACCATGGTTCTTTTAGCCAGCCTTTGTTTGAATACAAAGCAGCTGTGGCTTCAAGGTTGTTGGGGGAGGGGGAGGCTTCCCCTTCCAAATGCCTGCTCATAATCAATCTCCCCAAGTTGTTTTTCCCTCTGCAGGGGAAAGATACAATGTCCCTGTGTCTGTTCCCTTATGGCAGGAAAGCATGTTGAGGAGGGCAGTTTTGAGCAGACGAACAGTGAGAAGGGGAAAGGGTTAAGCTGCCTCTACCCCTTGCAAGGGCTCACTTGTTACCAATGCCTGCTGAAACCAGCTATGAGGTTTCTGACTTTACAAAAGGGGTGGGGACCTTTTTGGCCTGCTGGCCAGATCCTTGTTGGGCCAACTTTGTCAGGTGGGCAGAACAGCTGGGTTGTCCTGCTCACCTCTCAAAGTCCCCTGCATGGCACTTCCCAGGCAGCTGATAGCCAACCAGGCTGGTTGTCAGGTGCGTGGGAACTGCCAGCACAAGGGGCTTTGCCAGCCCTATGCTCAATGCTTCCCGAGTGCCAAGCATAAGGCTGGCAATGCTGCTTCCTGCAGGGATTGGCTGTGCGATCCAGCTCCCCATGGGAAACTTGCCCCTGCAGCTGATCCAGCCTACCTGCCCCATACTTAATGTTGCATAAGGCGTCAGGTGTGGGACAAGTGGCTGTGGTTTGGGGGAAATGGTCATGTGGGCCAATTGGGACCCATGTTGGTCCAAATTTGGCTCATGAGCTGAAGGTTCCCCACGCTGGCTCTACATCTTGTGTTCTTGCTTTCATTTTTTTTTTCTTTAGAAGTATTGGGAACATATTCTCAGGAAATTAACACAAATGGTCTCAAGGGGATTTCAGACAATCACTAAATGTGATAGCTATCTGTCAGACTGTATCTCCCCAGGGCCGGATTAAGCTGAGGAGGGCCCCTAGGCTGATTCGGAGCCGCCCGCCATCCCATCCCACCCGCTTCACCTACCGTTCTGCTTTTTTTGCGGCTGTGCGCACTGCACACGCAGGTTTGCTATCAATCAAGATGGCGGCCGAGGTTTCCCTAAGGGTCTGAAGCCTCTGCCGCCATCTTGGTTGATGGCAGCAATGTGCACGTGTAGCACGCATGCATGCCATCAACAAAGATGGCGGCAGAGGCTTCAGACCCTTAGGGAAACCTCGGCCGCCATCTTGATTGATGGCAAACCGCAAAAAACAGCGGAGAAAAAGGTAAGTAAAGCAGGGGGATGGCGGGCGGTTCGGAAGCTCTTGTCACAGGATCTGCGGCTCCTGTCCTGCTTCCATGGATCATGGGCCCCCAAGAGCTCCGGGCCCCTAGGCTTCAGCCTACTAAGCCTAATGGATAATCCAGCCCTGTATCTCCCTATATGAACCTGCCCGGACCCTGAGATCTTCAGGAGAGACCCTTCTCGCAACCCCAACACCTTCGCAAGTGCGACTGGTGGGGACACGAGATAGGGCCTTTTCGGTGGCTGCCCCTAGGCTCTGGAACTCCCTCCCTAGGGAGGCAAGAATGGCCTCCTCTGTGCAGTCCTTCCGCCGACAGCTAAAGACTTTTTTCTTCCGGCAGGCCTTTGGAACTGAAGGCTTTAAGGGTAGTGACTGAAGAGGATGCTGTTATTGTTTTACTTGTATGCTCTTAAACTGGGTTGCAGTATTTTAAGTGTATGGCTAATTGGTTTTAACATCTTAATAGTTTAATTCTGTTTTAATGCTGATTTGTATATGTTTATATGTTTATAGGTTCTTAATGATATGTACTTACTTTTATCTGGAAGCCGCCTTGAGTTCCAGTTTGGAAAAAGGGCGGGGTAGAAATAAAGATAATAATAATAATAGCTATCTAAAAGCTTACTATGTGGTCACTCTAATCACATGGAGGGGTGATTATCTGGTGTCTGCAGCCACACAGTAAGCCTAGTGCTGGCATCCCAGCACTTCCTTGGTTTTCCAGCTAGATTTGAGAGTATAGCAATGTATACCATATAATTACAGTCCTACAGATGATACTCCATGTCATGCAGTGAGGTTTTAAGCCGATACTATGTGATTAGTGGCAATCTGCATTCACCTTGTGGCCTTAATGAGGCAGTGAATTTCTGCTGGATAGAACACTACAAGAGTTTCTCTTTGTCAGTGCATTGGTCTCACCCTCCAGAGCACAATCAGTCAAGAATCTGGGTGAATATTTTAAGCATCAGTACAAATGTGGCTGTATTTGGCAGACTGTATTCCCTCTTTTCATAAATGCTTCCGATGTAAAAGAGCAATATAGAAGTACACTGCCTGTTGGCTATAGTTACAGATGGATACTTGTCTGCAATGTTGGATGAAAGACACTATCCAAGCTTGCTTATGCACTAACAATGTATGATACTGTTCTTTGTCCTTCCCTTCTCTTCCAGGAATATGGGATCCCCAAGCACTTTGGTCTCTTTTATGCTATGGGCATTGCTTTGATGATGGAAGGTGTCCTCAGTGCTTGTTATCATGTGTGCCCCAACTATTCTAATTTCCAGTTTGGTAGGTGGAGGGCTTTATCTAACCAAGGAACACAGGAGAAAGAAGGGGGTTTGCTTTTCTCTATTGACATTTATCCAGAGCTTGGAAAAGTTACCTTTTAAACTACAACTCCCATCAGCCCCAGCCAGCATGGCCACTGATGGGAGTTGTAGTTCAAGAAAGTAACTTTTCCAAGCTCTGCATTTCTCTATTGAGCAGAGTCCCCAAGAACTGGTTCCAGAAAGCTTGAGGCCGTGGGTTTTAGAGTGTTTGAGATTCTTTTTCAGTCATTATGATAACATAAGTTTGAGAGCTATGGTAGTTGCTTTGAGAACTTGTTCTGCAAGTGTCCGCAGGTCCCTTTCCCACAGTTTTGCAGTGCTGTGCGGAGTTTGTTTTTCAAGTTTTTAAAAATATAATTTCATATCTGTCTGCAATGCATTAGGGAGTTCTGTAACTTCATCACTGTCTTAAAAGCCCCAATGTTTCTTCTAGTCAGCTGATAGATAGCATAGGATGTGGTTTATATAGTTTGCTGGTCCTAATTGCTCCAATCAAAAGAATAGTTAACACCAGCTAATGTGAACTTTGGCCCATACAACACTGGGAATTACATTTTCCATATGTCACTGATTCTTGGAGACCACCTATTCCTACTAAATCCTTCCTTCTCACACATGCTTTTCCTACATAGACTTTTTACCACTGATCCCTACACCACAGGTGCAGAGCTATACCACTGCATTCATGTATTTGTAAATCATATTACAAATCATGGAAAAAGCAAAGGGAATAATCTAACTGACATGCAAAGGAAACCATTGCCTTTATTCATTCCTTAATGAAAAGGATCAGACTTGGTTATTAGTTCTAATTCAACTATTTCAAACTGGAACCTCTCTTTGAAAGAACTGTAGCTGAGGACAAAGTGGCAAATCTTGGTGACTTAAAGGATAATATTTGCCATATTGTCAATCTTTGCGGAGGATGTTGGTGTATGGAGTCTCAGTAGTTATGGTTGCCAAGATGGTGTTCTCTGAGAGGTTGTCAAGGGATTGTTGTTTCCTCAAGAAGCCAGTGATGTCTCATAAGTAATTTGGGGTGCTAGTGGCTTAGGGTCAGAGAATGGTCTCTCTATAACCAGAGGTTGCTATTGTGATAATGTCACTGCCCCACATTATGGGGTGCCTAAGGTTGCCTGGTTTGAGTAGGCCTCTGCTTGAGGCGCCTGGGGTGAGTCTGTGCAGATTTCCACATCTATAGGTAATTCGTCAGGTTTTGTAACTCCAGCTGATGTTCCTCAAGTGGGGACTGAGGATAGGTGCCTGTAAAATGTGGTGTTGGAGAGTTGTCTCTCAGCCTCTTGTATATTGTCCAACTTGTTCATGATGACAGCTCCCCCTTTGTTATATTTTAGTTATATCTTTAGTTATATTTTCAAGGCTGTAGATCAGTAATAGAGAGCCTTTAGCTCTCCAGATGTTGCTTGGGCTACTGTTCCCATCATCCCTAGCCAAGCTCGCTGAAGCTGATGGGAGTTGAAGTCCAATATCATCTAGGGGGCGCAGGTTCTCCTTCCCTGCTTTAGATGATGAAGTTGTGTGGCAGGTGATGCTGTTTCCTGATTACCTAGTCTAGGTGTGGCATGTGATCTAATATCCCCTGCTAAGCAGCAACCAGTGAAGTGGGGCAAGAGATGTGGGTCAGTGGCATCAGATGCCACATGTTTTAGATAATGTGTCATTTGGGTTACCGGAACAGACACATATCTTCAGTCACATTTTTGAATATTTTTGCCATGAGAGCCCAGAACTCCGCCTATTTAAAGAATTAAAACCTCATTGTGGTGGTCTTGGGTCACAACAGCAACCTCTGTGTGAGGCTTATTATCAGCCACTCTGGGATGGTGATAGCGCCCTCTGGTGTGAAGAAAGATGCTCTCCTAGAAACATCTTTGCCAATAATGCCACTGTTGCCTTTTCTCCTCCTTCTTTGACAGACACCTCCTTCATGTACATGATTGCAGGGCTGTGCATGCTAAAGCTCTACCAGACTCGCCACCCTGACATCAACGCCAGTGCCTACTCTGCCTACGCATCCTTTGCAGTGGTCATTTGTCTTGCTGTGCTTGGAGTGGTACGGCTGTATCTTACGTCTCTGCTCTTCAGAGAGTGACTGGTTGAGCAAGATTTGGGAGAAAGCTCTGAAAATGGAGTCAAAGGGGAAATATGTTGTAGTATCTGAAACAAATAGCTCATGAAATATTACCATCAAACTCTGCAGACTCTCCTGGAATTAGGCTTAAGCTCTGCAACTGCCAAGTATCAGAAAACAGCAGCCACAGCTGCTTCCATACTACCCTAACATCAAATACAAATAACACCTTAGATCAAAGCACCCTACTTTGGTCCAACTGCTTTGTGAATTGGGCTGCCCTTGATGTGTGTCCATTCACAGCTCTGTTGTCATTGCCTTGCAGATTTAGACAGATCACCCTTGGAATTTCCCGTTTGATAAATTTAATGCTAAAGAAAAGGACACTGCATTAGCACAGAGCAAGGGCCGCATCAGATGTATATAATGAGCTAGGAACTCATCCCATTTGCATGTTTCAGCTGCATGAAATTAATACAATCTGTGCATTTTTTTTCTTCAGCATGGCAGATGACAAGCTATAGTTTATTAAGATGCTGCCATCGCGTTCTTCAGACCTAATGTTTTTAAAAACATTAAGCTGGCTTCCAGGGGGTTTAATTCAATTGAACTAACGCATACCTAAAACATTGTCTTTCAGAATGATTAATCGTTATAATGTTTATAATTTCTGCAAGGAAGCATTATCAGAGATGTCATAACGCAGAGGCAGAGTGCATGATTTGTGTGTATAAAGGCCACAGGTTCAGTCCCTAAAAAAGGATGTTGTCAGGATTTTCTGGGCCTGGTACATTGTATGTGGATTGGGCCCTCTACCCTATTTACATAAAATATGTGTATGTGTCATATGGAAATTTGTATCATCTTTTGCTTGTTGGGACAGATAGCCCAAAAATAAATTAGGGGCCACATACAAGGAATAAATGTCTAATGGACAGATTGCCAACATGTGAATTGTTTATTAGAATTGTATACTGGAAAATACCTTTTAAACGTAAAATTATTTAGTTAGTTGTAAGAGAATGCATTAGCTTTCCAAACCAATTTTAAATTTTTAGATTGGACAATTTGTTCACACATTATAGCTTAAATTATAAAAACTAGAAAAGGCTTTGGTCATCTTGATGACATAATAAAAGCTTAAACAACCAGTCAGAATGGGCTATCACATGCAAACACAATCTAGAGAACTACAACTTTCACAAATCATAATGACGTTTTGCCACATTATGTGATGTCCATTTTTGTCTGGACCATACGTAACCTTGCCATTGGCAGCCCTAAGCCATGCAAAACACTCAAGAGTTGTAAACCAGTTGTGTTACTGTAAGTCTTTCATCAATAGATCTTAGGCCAATAATATGAAGGGTGCAATACTAAATCTTTCTACTCAGAAGTAAGTTCACTTAATTAATTGGGGTTACTCCCAGGTAAGTAGAATTAGAATTGCAGCCTAATTCACTAACAATTCAGTACAAAACCAGGTGTGGCATTTAAGATGGCAGAGTGGGGAAGGTTAAAAGATATTTAAGATTTACCGTAATCAAGGTTCAGGTTCCATACCCGGATAAATTCAAGACTGATTTGTTAAAAAGCAACATATTCTTAAGAGCATTTGCTGTGATGTTTTATTTATACCTTGTAATAACGATCGCAGTGTTATCAGCACAGGTCAAACAGTCATCTTTTCCCTTTATTTTGAACAGAAAGGATTCCCCTCTCCATTTTGAGCTAAAAGGACCTTTTGATATAAATATTCCCATTTAAGTATTTATACCAGCAACAACCCACCTCCAATAACCCCCCTTCCCTCCCAATGGATGAGAAAGCAATTAATCATTCCCTCCCCCATGTGTTAGCTTAACAAAAACCGAAAAACCCTACATGCCCAGTGAATAGATGGCAACACTGTACTACACTGTTGGGTTATCATACTCCCTCTCAGCACCACCACTCTCCAGCAATAGGAATCTAACAACACTGGGCTACTTTGCAAAGCTGATGTAACCCACATGCTCTCTGTTTGCATTAGCAGGATAATTTTTACATACTCAGAAAATATAAGCAATAGCAAGACTCAAAATGTAAGAAAAGATTCTATACTTAAAAATCTCTTATTTATCCAAGGAAGAGACCCCAAATTGCTCTAAATTTCTACCTAGCAGTCATCAATTCAATTTCACTCTTTGGCTAAAAACACTGAAAGGTGGAAACAGGCTCATTTTTCACAAAGCAATTGGTTCGAATGGTGCCTGCATGTTTTGCTTCATAGCTCTCGTTCTCCAAGGGTAGAGACTTGGCTTTTTAAAAGTAAAAGCCAAGTGCAGCAGTAACCCCTGTATCCCCCTCTTGGTGGGGCTACCCTGACATCTCCAATGAAAAGTATCTCTGGTAATAGGATTGCTCCTGCCTGAGACCCTGAAAAGCTGCTGCCTGTCATAATAGACAATACTATATAAGATGGAGCAGCGTTTTGGCTTCATATGAGATAGTTTCATATGTTAACCCCAAAGGCTGAACAAGTGGCAGGCCAGAGTGGTGTACCTAGAGAGTAAGGGGAGGAGATAATGTTTTTGAGTTCATTCTGCCAGAAGAGTTCGGTGAACCTCAGAAAGGTGTGTTCTCCTTCATCAACCAAAGTTTATTAAATAAAAGATACCACCTTAATGGTTTTGTTGCTGTCAAAAAGAAAGAAAGCTGTTGGAATATGTGTAATTCTTCTGGCTGTGTGTCACAGGTTAGCTCCTGAGAAAGATATGAGGTCTCCTTTTCTATCATATAGGATGGCTGTTTTCTGCACTCTGGGTTGCTAGAATATATATGCCTTCAAACCTTTCTGTCCACCAAATGTAGATAGGTTTGGAAAATGTTAATTGTAGGGCATCAATCATCTCTTGTCGAGATCTTTTTTTATAACTGGATATAACCCACAATAATGTTTTTATTTTGTTTGCTCCCAGGTTTTTGGAAAAAATGCGGTGTGGTTTTGGATCCTCTTCTCAGTCATCCATGTTGTGGCCTCGCTTGGTCTCAGCACCCAGATCTACTACATGGGTCGGTTCAAGATAGGTAAGTGATGATAGGCCATTAACACTGCAGCCCTCTTAAACACATTTACATGGATGTAAATCTGACAGAAAGCAATGGAACCGCTAAGTCTTTTACCTTAGGATTGCAGCCCCAGACAAAGAATAGAAAGGTGCTTGTTCCCTTCACACTGTCTGTTTCTGGAATATGAAATGAAAATGAAGGCCTCATGTTGACATGACCTCACGATTTCTGTTTATTGCCTGACTTGGAACTTTAGCGCTGGACAGTTTCACCTTGACTCCCTATGAACTCTGTTATTGGCATCCCTTCTGTCTAATGTATTTAACTGCATACTAATATCATGCTGTGTGTCCAGGGCATTATTCATTTTCCTGCATGTGGTGCTTTGCTCAGGGAGACAGGCTGGTTGGGGGTGGGTGTATGTATGTATGTTTTGTTGTAAATGTGTTTGCTGCCCTAGGCAGGAGGAACAACATGAGGAAGGGTAGGATGATGATATTATTATTATTATTATTATTTTATTATTATTATTATTATTATTAAACAACTGCATGCTATAGGAATCAAACCAGCTTCTGCTTTGGTAAGCATTATGTGGGGCTTCCCAAGTGCAGCACACCCATTGATCCTACATTGCTATGCCATTATGCTCCTCTCACAAGCATCTTTTTTCCTTTCTCTTCTGCTTTGCTTCGCCTCAGATGTCTCTGATCCAGGTAACTAGCACTTGGTGTTAATCCTCTTCCCATTTGGACTGTGCAAGCAGGAGCCTTAGCAGCCCGCATAGGAAGCATGTTCATTCTCTTAACCTTTAGGGGAAAGGTTGGTAGCTGGGACTAAAGATGAACAGACACAGTGAACAAGCTGTAGAAGGTGGACCTGGAGCTGCAGTAGTCTAACCTGGATGTTTCCAGAACACGGACTGAAATGGCCCAGCTATTCTATGTCCTGGAGGACACAGAAATTCAATGAGTCTGGAAGTAACAATATCCAAACTGTAGAACTGATCTATATGGGGGAATGCAACCCCAGAACAGATTGGACACAACTTACCACATGAGGTGTCTTGGCCAATCAGCAGTCAACTAAAAGTGCTTACTGTTGCATTATTATTCTGTGAACCTTTTCGATCCTTACAGCAGGATGCCCTCCAGATTCCCATCATGCTAGACTATTGGCCATGCCGGCTGATGCTGACGAAAGTTGTAGTCCAACAACATGCAGAAAGCATTGTGTTGGCTGCCCCTGCTTTACACCACTGAGATATTTTATTTATGTATTTAGTGGAGTTTCTAACTTGCCCTTCCCTATCTGGTGCCAGCGTAGGAATATCACATCCTGAAAACAAATAAATAACAAGAAAACCAGAAATAGACAATACGAAATGAAAACTCAGTAAAACAATGCCAACACTGTATAAAAGAGATTGTATTTTTTTCATTGTATAAATATAATATAGCTAATGTCTAGCACCTTCATTATGCTGTCAGTAGAGTGTTGCTTGCTAATGTGGTGTCATGTTTTCATTCTGTGTGCTCTTGTCTCTGGCAGACGTTGGGATTTTCCAGCGTGCCATTATGGTACTCTACACAGATTGCATCCAACAATGCAGCTGGCCAGTGTACACGGTAAGCATTCCCCTTATTCCTCATAAGCCAACTCTGGCCAGTTTCGAGAGCTTTGCATCTGAGCATGCATTCAGAAAGCAGTTTATTCCATTTTCGTGATGGTTCCTTACCTAAAAATTTCCTCATTTTCTTTGATTTTTCACGCAACATAAAAGCTACTTCTGGAAATCCAGAGAAATATAATGAAAGTTCAGTGCTGTTTCTGTGTTGTTTTCAGAAAAATTCTGTTTGCAACCCCATTAACTCAGAAAATCACTGGAGTAAAGTGACAAAATTTGTGACAGTATATTGGCATACAGTTCTTTCTCACCATTTTCTTGTGCACATGTGTGGAAAGGATGGGGGAGTAGCAACATGTCCAATGACATTCATTGATGTGTCACACCATGCCCACTGGTGTGTCTGAAATTTAGCACAACATGGCATTATATTGGTCAAAGCCACATTTCCATAAAGCAATAAGCACTGCAGTGTGATTGGATTGCACCTTAGGCGCTAGAGTCTCCAGTTGCAATGGCAAGTGAGATTTTACATACATTTCTGGTTTACTAATGAGAGTTATTGTTTCTATAGGACAGGATGGTCCTGCTTGTTGTTGGGAACCTGGTAAACTGGTCTTTGTAAGTACCAAACATGAGTTTTTGGGTGTGTTCAGCAGGGGATGCAATCACAATTGCTTTATGTTGACTGGTCCCCAGAAGTCCCTCACTCCTAGAAACAGTACCTACCTCTAGCCTGTGAAATTTTTCAGACTTTTTCGGACAGCAGGAAGGTTATAAATAGTTTAAGGATTTGTCCCTCTAATGGTTGTTCTTTCTTCCCTCCACCTCCCTCCCCTAAATGTGGGAAGGTCCCCAAATATCATTCTGATTATTGTTGCTGAAGAAACCAGATTTCCTTCTAAGGCAGGAGCAGGGGAACCACTTTCAGCCCAAAGGCTGGATTCAAACGTGGTCAATCCTCCAAGGACCGCATTTTGATGATGAGCAGGACCAGAGGCAAAAGGGGCGGGGCCAGCGTGTGCAGAGCCAAAAGCTGTCAAAGCAAATGTTATGCATTTTTAGTGTATTTTATGTTCAATTTAAGTATTTTATATACAATTCCTCCATAGATTTAGGGGCAATTGTACATAAAATAAGTGACATTGTATTGGAATATGTAGAGTAACTCAGCAGTCTGTGTGGCATGTGCCAGTGTGTGTATTTGCCTTTTACCCTGCGTTGAGATCACTGAGACTTAAGACTTAGTAAAATAAGAAAAAGCTACTTTATTTATAGAAATACATAGTAGACAGGAAAAGCATACCTAGTTCTAACTAACTAAGTAGGAGGCGCAATGCCCAGACTTGGGTATTGCCCTCATACAGGGCTGGCCCCAGGCATGCTGAGGCCTTTGGACATCAGCTTGCCCTGGGCCCTGGTGTGTGTGTGCATGCTTGCCCGCCTTCAGCCCCCCGTGCGCCTCCACCTACCTGTCTCCTGTCTTTTCGCATTGCCATTAGCCAAGATGGCGACCACGGTTTTCCTAAGGGGATGAAGCCTCCACCACCATCTTGGTTGATGGCATGCATGCGTGCTATGTGCGCACATGTCTGCCATCAACCAAGATGGCGGCAGGGGCTTCAGCACCTTAGGGAAACCTCAGCCGCCATCTTCATTAAGGGCAATGCTAAAAGACAGGAGACAGGTAGATGGGGTGAGGGAATGGTGGGCAGGCGGAAGCTCCTGCCCTGTGATCTGTGGCAGCAATCCTGCTGCAGATCATGGTAGGGGAGCACAGGGGCTCCTCATCCAGGGCCCCACCTGGCCGCCCTTTAGAACCAGCCCTGCCCTCATAGTTCAGGAGAGAGAACAAAGAATGAGATGTCTCCTCTCTCCTCGGACGGTTGAAGAAGACAAAGGAAGGAGGGGCAGATAAGCTTCTCTGAGCATATCAGTATATAATGGAAGGAAGCTAGGTACAGAAGAGCACAGGTAGGCAAGCCTAGCCAGCTGGAAGACCCTAACTCTATCTTCCTTCTGGAATACAAACAAAAGAATCCAAACAGGAGTTGCTCTTGCCCCACTTCCAACAGAAATGTTAAGTCTAATCCTATTATTCACAAATGTCAAATGACATCACATGATTGGCAGGTAGTTATTACAGCTTTTGTCAACGTACGACAGTGTCTGAAAGACATAGACTACCAACAACAGTTACTGTTAATCAAAAAACAAAGACATAATTCTAAATTCTTCACTCCGATGCCATACTGATTGAACTTAGAAATTCCCAAATATCGCAAAGTTTTCTCTCAGATCCGAATGGACATCTTACCTTCAGCTGTCATGGAAGGCAGACTATCCAAAACACCGTACAAAGATCGTGTGTGTCTCTGTGGGGATGATGCAGTTGAGAACAACATACATGTACTTCTATACTGCCCTCTTTATAAGACCTTAAGGCAACAACTAATCATCCCTCTGCTGTCGCCTTTCTCACATAAATCTGAACTTTTTTGGTTGGAATATCTCCTAGGAGACACATCTTCAAAAACAACTGTGCAAGTAGCAAAATTTAGTGCCGCTGCCCAAAATTTACGATGTAACATTGTAAAAAATTCTTTTAACTGAGAACACAAAAAATCCTATTTTGACTCACTCGATGCCATCTTGAACCCATCTCGATCAACATTATTATGTATTCATCAGCTCCCACTGGTGGTACACGCCCTGGTCACCTCTCGATTAGACTACTGCAATGTGCTCTACGTGGGGTTACCCTTGAAAACGGTCCGGAAACTACAACTGGTGCAGAATGTGGCGGCTCGGTTGCTTACAAACAGCCGCTGCCGTGATCACATCACGCCAGTATTATTTCACCTACATTGGCTTCCAGTTGTTTTCCGGGCCCAATTCAAGGTGTTGGTATTAACCTTTAAATCCCTATACGGTCTCGGCCCAGTTTACCTGAAGGAGCGCCTCCAGTACCACAAATTAAGCCGCCCAACTAGATCAGCCACACAGGGCCTTCTCTCAGTCCCACCAACGAAAACAGCTAGGTTGGTAGGGACTAGAGAGAGGGCATTTTCAGTGGTGGCCCCCACTCTCTGGAACTCCCTCCCATTCGATCTTCGCCATGCCCCTTCCCTGGATACATTCTACCGGGCCTTAAAAACTTGGCTCTTTGGACAGGCCTGTAGGATTTCCGGGGAGGGCTAACTTTTTTGGGATACTTATTATCTATTGATTGCCCTAACTGATCTCATGCTGCTGTGATTAATGACTTCATTGTATTTTATCTGCATTGTATTGTATTTTACTGAATTTTAGTTTGTACGTCGCCTAGAGTGGCTTCGGCCAGATAGGCGACACAAAAATTAAATTTTATTATTACTATTATTAATTGTAAATCTTCCTCGATCTACTAGAAACTTAACCAAAAATTTATAGTTTTATTCCTTTTATATCTACTTTAAATTCAAATTTATGTATTTTACTAAAATGCCATATAGTATTTAGTTATATGTACACCCTGTTTTACTATGTTTTATGCTGACCAATTTGGTCGAATAAACAGATTGATTGATTGATTGGCAGGTAAGTGGAGTTTGCTTGGAGTGGCCGCATGGGCATTTGGAGTGGCCGCATGGGCCAAATTAGGCCCACAGGCCAGAGATTCCTGCTGTAATGGGAGACCCACAGACAACTGTTAGGATAAGTACTAGTTCCTCCTTGAAAATGGAAATGGACTGCCTTCAACTTGATTCCATGAATAGGGTTTGCATGGTAAGCAGTGTTCAGAGGTGGTTTACCATTGCCTCCCTCTGAGAGGCAGTGACTGGCCCAAGGTCACCCTGTGACCTTCATGGCTGTGTGGGGATTCGAACCCTGGTCTCCCAGGTCGTAGTCCAACACACTAACCACCATGCCACACTGGCTCTACATAAATCTCTTCTTTTATATCTGAGCTGCAAGGTGGCAACATTCTTCTTCAGTAAGTGCAGTGGGGGAGGAAGCAGGAGGAGCTTTGCCTCAGGTTGCCATGTTATGAGGGGGAGTATGCATCTTGGATAACCCAGCTCTTCTCCTTTTGCTTTTTCAGTGCCATTTTTGGACTGGTATATCGGCCAAAGGACTTTGCCTCCTATATGCTGGGCATCTTTATCTGTAATCTTCTGCTGTATCTTGCTTTCTACGTCATCATGAAGGTAAAGGAGTAGTACCTGCAACTTTTATGTCGTACTGTAAGAACATGAACAACTGCCTTTCGGATATGGGTTGAAAATGTTTTGTTGAAGTTCATACCTGTTTTAATTGTTTTGTTGCTTGTGTGTTGCTACCCTAGTCTCCTTTGGAAGGAAGAGTGGGATATAAATATAATTAATAACGATAATAATCATATTGGTGGGCATAAGTAGGCCTTTTTTGCCCTTAGGTGGGGGGGCGTAGTTCAATAACATAACACGCCCTTTGTATGCACACAGTTGCAGTTCAGTGGCCAGTACTGCCAGTTCAAGGATCTCTAGTACAGGCATTCATTTTCACTGGCTTTAGTAGCAGCCAAGAATTGTAGTTGCTAGTGACACTGACTGCCGCCGCCACCACCCCTGACTGTAGGGGACAAACCCCAAGCTGGGTTAAGGGGTTCACTGTATCACTGTAGTATTGAGCCTTTCAACGGCTAAAAAGCAGCTTTCTGAACTTCTCTGAGACTTGGTGAAGGACCTGGGGATTTAAAATAAAGCAGGGGAGGATATGTGTCAGATCTCTTGCAGACTTTAGAAAGTAGTGGGCCATCTTGCTGCTTGCCAACTGTTGCTGAGACTCGGAGTGAGGTTAGAAGGTTCCTTTCCATCTTCCTGGCAAGGGATATTGCCAGAATTTAAAAGTGCTTTGTGAACTCCTGCTCAGGTAGCAGAGCTGTGAAAGACCCTGGGGAATCGGAGGTAGACACAGTGAACTAGATTTTTGATTTATTGATGAAATGTCTACCTGCAGATCACACCAATTATTCTTACTGCTTGTGTGGGCAAGAGACAGCAAGCCACATATACACAGTAGAGATGGAGATCAATATAGAGACTCTGTGTCCCTCAGCAAATCCTTCTTTCCTCCTGCTGGTAAAGCCAGCCATATAGGCTTCAACTCTAATACTCAAGTGTACTAAATAGTCTCAAACAACTGGAGGGCATCAGATTGGTGAAGGCTGATTCTGGACAAAATTGGGTATGAATGTGATGCAGCAGATCTGTAAGAAGATCTCTTGACTCTTGCGTGTGTTTTACTTTAAAGCAGTTGCAAGGGAACTCAGAATTTGGAACAGACCATTTGGGGAGGGGGCAGGGGTGTAGCGAGGGGGGGCAAATGAGGGCATCCCCCCCAAATGATAATTCTGCCCCCCCAAATGAAAATTTCCTCCAGCCTCCAAATTTCTAGCATTGCAGTAACTTAAAACTTCACTTGAGCTTTTAGAAATACAGTTTAGGCATCCAAAGATTGCTGCAGGGCAAAGTTACCAAGGGAATGCAAACACAGTATTGTATTCTGTTAATAGTAAGTTTGAGTTGAAGACATTTGTCTTGAGCAGGGCCCAGTAACTGAGGGGAGGAGCTGGGAGGAGAGGAAAAAGGGGCAGGAGGGCTTAGCCCAGGAATGTGACTGGATGTGATCAATAAAGATATATTATATCCACAGCATCCCCACAGTCTGCAAGGGAGGTTATCCGATCAAAATTTAAGATAAGATTAGTCTGGGAGGATTTGTTCTTGATAAATCCATGTTGGCTTCTAGTAATCACTATTGTTTTCAAGGTGCTTACAGACTGATTGCTTTATAATCTGCTCCAGAGTTTCCCCAGGTTCCTCCTTTTTGCCCATTTTGAAGATAGGGGCAACATTAGCCCTCCTCCAATCATCTGGCACTTCACCGGTCCTCCATGGTTTTGTAAAGATAATAGATAGTGGTACTGAGGGTTCATCAGCCAGTTCTTTCAGTACTCTAGGATGCAGTTCATTGGGCTCTGGAGATTTGAACTTGTTCAGAGTGATTAGGTATTCCTTGACTATCTCAAGCTGCAATCCTGCCCCTTCAACTTCACGTTTTCCAGGAGGGTCATAGACAAGTAGGAATTGAGCTGCCTTTTATCATCTGTCATCATTTAGCCATCCTCGCTGAGTAGCTGTGCCACCATTTCTTTTCTGTCTTTTACTGTGGATGTACCTGAAGAAATCTTTTTTGTTGCTTTTGGCATCTCTCGCTAACCTCAGCTCATTCTCAGTTTGAGCCTTCCCTGCAATTCCGTGCTAAGTCTAATTCCTTGTTAAGTCTAGCACCTGTAATTCAGAGACATATAGTTCTTATGCGACATGCTGTGAAGCATTTCCTTATGAAAAGTGATGTTAATCAGTATTAATTTAATTTTTAAAGTGAAACTTCTCTTAATTGCTTTCCTGGCATGGCAAAGGAGACCAGGGCAGTTAGTTCCAGGAAGTAGCTGTCTCAGGAGAACTGAACTCACAGTTCACAAGCTTACTAAAACATTGTACCTGTACAAGGAAGCCTTTACACACATGTACACCTTGAATGCTGCAGGACTCACCTTTGGTGCATCTATAGCCCTGTGTGAAAATTCATTTTCAATTTTGACACATGTGTTGTTCAGGTGTGCTGACCCTTGCGATTTCCCCAAATGCAGGAAACTCAATGGCATAATTTGTGGTCACAGAAAAACAAATTTAGTAATCTTGGCTTTTGCAGTAACATATTTGAAGGAATTTCAAGTGAACAGTTCCTTTGCAAGTTTGCGGAGAAATCACAGCACGTTAGACTTTATTAACGTGGTAGGATGACTTGCACAATATACATTTACTTCCTACTCACTGTTATTTAGTTTACACAAATATTTTGCATGTGGAAAACATAGTATTTAAATTGTTTTTTTGTAAACTTCACAAGTCATAGTTTTTTGTCATTGCCTATGAAAACTCCCCCCCCCCCAGAAACCTCTTTTATAGTGACCAATGCTCCAACCCTTCTGCTCCCGCAATGAAAATTGTCTCACTGGGTGGGGGGGTGTTTTAACTCTTCATTTTTCTAGTCGAAATACCCTCCTTGAAGCTGCCAGTAGCCCCGTTGGTGAGAAATATAGTCACATTTGTTGCCTGTACAGCTACTACATGTGGGGGCAGGATTTAGATCAGAAAAATAGCATGGGAGAAAGGATCATGGGGGAAAGTGCTGCTGCTCCTCTGATCAAACACTGGAGCATCGTTGGAGCATTGTCCCTCCTCCCAAATTGATTTAGCTTGTTCTAAAAAAAACAAACCCACAAATCTTCAGAGAGCTGATTATGTATCTCTTCCACCATGAATATTTTGGTCCTTAGAAAGAGTAAATTAGTGAGCAAAGCAGGCCTTATAGATGAGAATGTTGTGTGTGTGTGGGGGTCTACAATCCTGGGTCAGATAACAATTCTTCTATATCGTCTTTTCTTTAGTAACTTTTACCTAATGATGCCCAAAAAGCAAGAGGGCAATTTTAGATAGAATGTTCCTGATAGCACATTTTTCTAGCTATAAATTATTTGGCTATAATTACTGACTACTTGTAAATTCTAGTGATGGATTTACTTTCTGAGGCTCCGCCACAGATGTCATGAAAAGTATTGTGTTCCTGTTGACAAAGTAATTTTGTTTACTGTGAATTCCAGTTCTCTGACTATCCGGGAGGATATTTATCACCTTTGGGATAGCAGCATCTGGACAGGAGACAGGACCTGCCTCCTCCAGGATGATTCTCTGGGAGCAAGAGGAAAATGTGGGGCTCATGTGGTCATCTGCCAACTGGCAGTGCCAAGACCAACACTGCATGAAAAGTAGCTTCCAACGCATTAAAGCACCTTTCTCTCACATTAGGTTCAAATCAGTGACTGGCCTGACCAGAAAGCTGCAGCCAGCTACCTTTCCAGATGTGTTTGGGTGGGGTTTGAAGTCTTTTTTGATGTGCCTTTTGGCTTGAAGATCCTCTATGGCACAGAGTGGTAAGCAGCGGTAACGCAGCCAAAGCTCTGCTCACAGCCAGAGTTCGATTCCAACGGAAGGAGGAAGTCGAATCTCCGGTAAAAGGGGTTGAGGTCCACTCAGCCTTCCATCCATCCGTCGGTAAAATGAGTACCCGGCCTATGCTGGGGGGTAAACAAAGGCTGGGGAAGGAACTGGCAATCCCACCCTATATATACGGTCTGCCTAGTAAACGTCGCAAGACGTCACCCTAAGAGTCGGAAACGACTCGCGCTACAAGTGCGGGGACACCTTTACCTTTTTTTTTTTTTGCTTAATTGTTCACCTGTAGTTCTGGTCTCCTGGAATGTGTCCACTCAAGAGTCATTTGTTTGAGGGGATTATTTTAATTTTTTTTGTCTTTCCAGCTCCGCAGCTCAGAGCGGCTCCTGCCCATCCCCCTTTTCTGTATTGTGGCCACAGCTGTGGTTTGGGCTGCAGCCCTTTATTTCTTTTTCCAAAACCTTAGCAGCTGGGAGGTGAGTATTCACCTTTTTTCTCTTGCCCATAAAATTAGTAATTTTTGAAATATGTAATTGATTTTATTAATCTTAACTGCCAAAAAGCCAGTCCCACACAGCCCTATCATATCAGAAGTTCTGTAAAGGATTGGAGAGCTCACAGCTCAAAGCACGGCCTTCGCATGCTCGAGGTTTATTTCCTGGTATTTCTGTTTAAGAAGATCTTGGGAAGAAGAACTTGAGAGTTTACTTGTGCCGGAGATCCACAGCCAGTCAGATTAGACAGTGCTGGGCTAGATGGACTGGGCTTCCTGAGACAGCCTTCTTGCCATGTATTTGCAATAATGAAGACTTGTTCCAATAAATAGTTCCACTGTTCCAAGTATTGGAGGGGAATGGTCTGGTTGCCCTAACTCTGCAATCTCTCTGCCCACCAATTTGAATTCCTGTCTTCATAGCTACATCACAAACTCCTGGGCAACATTATTTGCTGTCACCCCAACTAAGGTGTTTCAAATGCTGCAACTCTCCCCCGTATGAATGAGAATCAGTTATGCAGAGGGTGGTGCAAAACCTGCCCTTTACTTGCACAGAGTTGCCCACCTAATGTTCTCTGACATTGGAAAATGCCGTGGAATGTACCCGATATCATTGCTTTCAAATTTGGATAGTGCCCTTTGCTTTCAATGGGATGATTATCTCCATTCTCAAAGCCTGTGCAAGCTTCATCAAACGTTTGTTCATCTGGCTCTCAATAACTGTCTCTCCTAACAGCAAATAAATCAGATAGAATTGGACAAATGATGGGCTCAAGCTATGTATCAACAGACCTGCCATTTTGCAAACTGAACCTGCTCTATTATTGAGGCATTCTTTTGTTACGCTCATGAAATACACGGTTAATACATGTCTGTCTATACATAATTTAACCAAACATACTGATAGGGAACATACTGCAGCTGTAGAATAGACTGAGCATGCTCGGTCACCTTAGCAACCAAAGGGAATGGAAATGTGTAATGAGAGAGTGGGGCCATAACGAAAAGAGAGACTAATCCTCCCCAGAAGAATGCCTGCTTGTGTGAATGGGAAAAAGTGTTTGGCTGCTAACTTTTGATCAGGAACTGCAGCCAATGCAAATGAAAGGCGAAAGTAAAAGAAGTGTATTTCCTACAAAGAAATGCTCCCATGTAGATGATCCCTATGATTCCATCAGACCATTCATCAAGGCTGCTGACTTCCTCTTACATCTGGGATTGGCAGATGCAGTCTGAATTGGCTTCCTATGCTTTTAATTGCTGAGTGGGAGGGAGAATTTGGTCAGCAATTTTATCCTAGGCTAGAAGCTGCACCTGCCTAAATTCTCTCTTCTACCATGCAATAAAGGAACAGGAATCCATGGAGGTAATGAATCTTGCAACTCTGCCTTTCCCCAAGCACTGTTGGAATAATAGGGTTCTGACCAAGGCGAGCCATTCTGCCATATCCTGGTCAGCACAAATAGTCAAGTGGTCCGATACTGCTAATGACAGAAGCTAAAGAATTATTAAGGCCTCTTGGAAAGTCATGATTGCCTGTTGTAGAAATCATGGCATTTATTTTTCCCAAAATAGTCTTTGGTTTTTTCTGCTTTTGTGAGGCCTGCACATGGTGCAATTTCTTTATAATGTGGGATAGAATTTTTGTGAGCGAGCAGGAATTCATTGCCTGTGCCTATCTTTTTTTTTTTTTTTTTAATGTAGGAAACCCCGGCAGTGTCCAGAGACAAAAACCGCCCGTGTATCCTTCTGGGATTCTTTGATGACCATGATGTCTGGCATTTCCTCTCAGCAGCTGCCTTGTTCTTTTCTTTCTTGGTGAGGCTTTCCTTAATGCCCCCCCCCCAAATGCTATCCCAGATCAGAGTTCAGGGTATTTTCATATTTTACCTATAGTTTTTGCAATTGTAATGGACATGCAGGTCAGACATAAATTTAAAAACATGAGAAGTGTCCTGCTGAATCAGACCAAAGGCATATCTAGTTTAGCATGCTGTTTCTCACAGTGGTCAACCAGCTGCTTTCGGGAAGCCCACAAGTAGAGCATGTACACAATGGCCTTCTCATGATATTGTGCCCCAGCAACCGATATTCAGAGGCATACCGCCTCCAGTACTGGAGGTAGTATGTAACCACTGTGACTAGTAGCTGGGGAAGGATATGCTGCCCCCAGAGTTATTTCTCTATGAAATCGCCTGGTGGGGCCCACTTTTAGCCATACTCTTTTCATACATCAACTCCTCTGGTGCCATCCCTTCAGGTTGGCGCACTAGCATAATGGTCCCTATTTTTAAGAAAGGTGACCCCTCAAATCCACAAAATTATAGACCTATTAGCCTATTAGATGTGTCATCAAAATTGTACGGACGGTTCCTTCTAAATAAATTATTGGAATGGGACTCCAAACATTCAATTATCTATGAAGAACAGGCTGGATTCAGGAAAGGCAGGAGTACAGTAGATCAGGCCTACGTTCTTCACCATCTAATAAAAAAACCACAGCGGGGCCAAGTAGGTCCCTTTATGTGGCATTTGATTTTACTTCTGCCTTCGATTCAATCAACAGAGATTTGTTGTGGTACAAACTAGGTCAAACTAGCATTGATAAAAGATTACTGTGGCTGATTAGGTCCCTCCATCAGGCAAATTTCTTGTGGGTTCGACTTAGGATGGAGTCCTCTCTCAAGAAATTTCAGCTGAAAGGGGAGTCAAACAAGGGTGTATACTGGCCCCTTTTCTTTTTAACTTTTTTATAAATGATACAATCCCCACAATGGCCACTCCCTCTTTTTTCCCTCCAGCAGTGGGGACCAGGAAGATTTCGTCACTATTATATGTGGACAATTTGGTCCTGTTCTCCTTAAATAAAGTTGGTTTAAAACGGATGCTGATCCGGCTGGAGGAATATTGTAAAAATCATTGCCTGCACGTTAATTACTCTAAAACTAAAATAATGATCTGTGGGAAACATAAGAAATCTAAATCAAACTGGACGGGCAGTCACTAGAACAGGTGCAGTCTTTTAAATACTTAGGTATAAACTTTAGTGATAGGCTCTTGTGGAGTCCTCAGTTGAAGGCCACTAAATTAATGGGCGTTAGAGTCATGGGACAATTAAGAAGGTTTTTTTATACACGGGGGGGGACAGTTGATCAACCCAATGGTAAAAATTTTCACGGCTAAAGTTCTGCCAAAAATCCTATATGGATCTGAGCTTTGGGGCGGCTCACTCAAACAGCAGCTTGAGGCCCTCCAAAACACATTTATCAGATGGACCTTGGGGCTCCCCCAAGGAACACCGTCTGCACATTTAAGAGCTGAATTAGGCCTTCCCTTTCTTGCCGCGAGAATAGATCTGGCTTATTTAAGGTATTGGAAGAGAATCTCTGTCATGGAGGATACCTCTTTTACAAAGCTTTGCTGGCACGAGCAACATTGGATGGGTGGGTGGGTTCAAGGGTGCCAGGCAATACTGGATTTTTACAATCTCTCCCAAAAGGAGCTTCTGGACCTCAACCCCTCTGACCTCCGAAATTTGGTTTTTGACCATGACGCAAATCAAGATCGGACAACAATAGTTACAGCTCCTTTTTCATCATGGTTTCCCCGCCTCAAACTTAATCATGCTAAACCCTGCTAAACCCTGCTATTTTGACACTTTGACATATGCCCCACTACGAAGAGCATTCACTGACCTTCAATTCCAAACAATGACCACAGCCTATCTTGAAGGTAGATATATGGGTATTTCATCAGAGGAACAACATTGTGTCTTCGGATGTAAGGCACCCGAAGATTTAGAGCATTATTTGCTCATTTGTCCCCTCTACCAGGACCCCAGACACAAATTTTTAGTACTCTTGATCAGTTTTCTAGGAGGGATCTTTAGTGATAACTTGGTGGTGGAGCTCTTGGCTGACAAACATAAGCAGGTCACTCTCGCGGTGGCAAATTTTGCCTTAGTCGCAAAAAAGCTAAGAGCAAATTATGTTAAAGCCAAATGAACATAGGTCTGATATGTTGGTGTGTTTTAAGCTGTACAGGTTTAAATGTTTACTGTTTACAAGTGCCTTCAGTACTAACAAGAGCTAGGCAATGTTTGAATGGTGGGTGGGCTGATAATTGAGATGTCTATCAGAAATCATTTTGTGTGAGGGGATGGAACTCCAAAGGGCAACCCAGACTGCCTAAGGCAGGAGGCCACCAACCTTTTTGGACCAGAGGGTACATTTCAAATTTTGAGTGTGTGCTGGGGGCACCAATCACAAAATGGCTGCCATGGGGCCATAACAAAACACAAAATTAGAGAGTTATGATGCTTTCTCCATAATCATGTTTCTATATTAAAAGGGCGTGACCTGTTGAATTTCTGCCTACCATACAGCTGTTAAAGGCACAAGAATCCTGTTTTTCCCCAAAGCCAACTCCAAAGTCTAGGCTATCATCTTGTACCCAGGTACCTGGAATTAAGCCCCATTAAACACAAAAGGACTTACTTCTGAGTAGACTTGTACACCATTGTATTCCAGGTTAAATATACATGAATTCTTAATGAGTCCTTGGTCTTTAGTTCCTGCAAAGCAGGAGACATGCCTAAGTCTCTTTTCAAAGTTTAAAGACTCCAGTCTTTGCCTTGCTTGTTCTAGGTCCTGCTTACTCTGGATGATGACTTGGATTCTGTGCGGAGAGACAAGATACCTGTCTTCTGAGCCGCAGGATGAGGGCAAGAATTATTTTTTGTGCTGCTTATTCAAATATTGTTGCCAGCCAGAACAGTTGATAGAAAACAAATTTGTCAGTGTACGCATATTCCCAAGTACACATTGGGAATAAACTTGTTTAAACAACTGGCATATAGGAAGACCTGACGAGAGCAAAAAGATCTTCTTGCAACTCATGCACCAGCCAGCTAGTATTGCTGAGAGAAGTTAACTGCTCGGCCTTTGCAGATTCTCTTAACTGCTTACTAGAATTCTTACAAAGGATAAAATGTCCTCCCAATGTTTTAATTTTTGGTGGATGGCAGTGAAACTTGCACAATGCCTGCTGTTTTGAGGCAGTGCAAGTGTAATGGTGGTAAGACCCCTTGTTCTGAAAAAGCAAGCATGTATTGACCCTTTAAACTATGGTTCTTAGTCTGTGGTTCTTCTGACAAATATCTATTGTAAGTTATTATTCTTTTTGGTACTTGGACTCAACTGCTTAATTTGTCACTATTAATTTACATTGGCGCATCATATCTGCCCCTGTACAAGATATCTGCAGGTTTTCTGTTAATTATTATAAGATGGCCAAAAAAATTTTTTTACTTTAAAAATACTCCCTCTTCTTCCTCTGGAAGGCATTTCTTAGGAAATTGTCAGAGCACATCATTCCTCTCTTTCAGGGGGAGGAGCACACCTCAGAAAGCACTTTTTCAGTCTTGCTCTATCATGGTAACACACATGCTCTTTTCTCATCCAGAATCTCCCACTCCTCACTCTGCCATCATATGTAATGAGTTCTAAAACCATTTTTTTTAATTATAAAGCCTTTTGGCTGAAATGATAAGTTTTGGTTCTCTTCTTAAATGCTCAGCCAAGTTGCATTACTAGGGAAGGTTGTAGCAATTATTCAAACGTTATGTCAATTGAATCTATAGAAATATTTGGCTTTTCTACTTTTGATTCTTACACCAGCTATTAAATTAGCTCAGATTGTCCTCTCTGCTTACCTGGCCAAAAGTATTTTTATATGCAAGCACCGTATGTGCAGAGTGGTAAGCGGCGGCAACGCAGCCGAAGCTCTGCTCCCGGCTGGAGTTCAATTCCAACGGAAGGAGGAAGTCAAATCTCGGGTAAAAGGGGTCGAGGTCCACTCAGCCTTCCATCCATCCGTGGTCGGTAAAATGAGTACCTGGCATATGCTGTGGGGGTAAAGAAAGGCCAGGGAAGGAACTGGAAATCCCACCCCATATATACGGTCTGCCTAGTAAACGTCGCCAGGCGTCTCCTTAAGAGTCGGAAACGACTCGCACTATAAGTGCAGGGATACCTTTACCTACCAACTACTGAAATTCTGCACTGATGTGTTTCATGAAGTCACTGTGTCAAATGTCATCAGCTTGCAGCTGTTTAAAGGAAACCTGAGAATTCAAAACAAGATTCCTTCTATTCTTATACCATCAACTAAACCAGACAAAAAAACAAACTGCTTCTACTCTACCACAGGCTTGCACATCCTCCATGTCTGCTACCCTGAAGTGCAACTCAGAGTCTGAAGTGGTTGTAGCCCTGAACTCCTCTTCAAATACTTGCTAATAAACTGTTGTATGTATTTGATAAAACTGGTGCAGCATATGATGGCCAACAATGTACAGTATGGAGTAGAAAGGCCCTGGTTCAAATTTCACTCAGTAGGCAGCTGCGGGCACAACTCTGTTCTCTGAGCCTCAGGACCCCATCCCTATCAGTGGATAAAATATTAGCCACTCTATGGCTATTAGATTTCTGATGTAATGTAAGTGAAACACTTTGGCTATGTCATGTGTATTATCTGGGTACATGTATTATATAAATCCTAAGTATTTAATTTTTTCATTGTTACCTTGTGTTTCTGGTCTATAAATTATGTATAATTTATAGCCTTTCATTTTCATGCAGGCCACTTTTTAGACACGTAGCCCAACATACTTACTTTGTTTCACAGAGCCCAATGCATTAAAAAGAAGAACCCCAGGAGATAAGGCCAAACTAGGCCCCTTTTTTTGGGTCACATCCCCCAAGCAATTATCCAGGGTTGGGGTGTCTTAACAGACAGACAAAATTTGGATCAGCTAGCCACAAAGGTTCTGATGGACTGAAGAGGAATGTGAAAGCATATGGACCCAGTTTGTAAAAAAAACAGACATTATGATGTGAAACTTAAAATAAATGCATCCACACAGAGGAAGTAGGCAACTCAGAGAAGTCAAAATTAGTGGAAAACCACAAATGGAATTTGTTGACTTTAAATTCTTTAAAATTACAGGTTTATGTAGCTTTGGCTGCAACTTGCACCTAAGATTTAAGCACAAGATTGCAGGCATTGTTTGGTTTTTTTCCAGGAAGAGGAACCACAAAGTATATACAGCACACAAAAATGAAAGTACACAAACTGTATGTTTTTTAAAATAAAGTACCATTTTGTTCATATCTGTACAATTTTTACAATCAATAAAATGTTGCACTTAATAAAAATCTGAACTTTCATCAAAATCACTGTTGTAAATATTTACATCTGAAAGCAACAAGTTTGTAAAAAGATGTCAAAATAAACATAACAAAATCTTATTTACAATAATAATTCATGTTCCTGATCAGTATTATCACACATTTCTGTACTAGGGCTGGAAAGTCTCTGGGGGTAGGGGGCTGTATGTAGAATTTGAGAGGATGCACAGCAGAAAAATTGTGGCACAAATCAAGATAATACATTTGTTAATTTCAAGAGGGGGAATATAGCTGACTCTTGTATGTCTGAGGAACCCATAAGGGATCTGATCACAGCTGCATGTGGCTTGGAGATGAAGTAATCTGCCCAAACTTGATGTTATGCAGCCTATCATCCTGCATGGCATCCAGTTTTGCATAACTGCTCCCATTAAAAGAGCAAGGGCTGGTTGCTTATGCCCAGTAGAAACAAACACGTGATATGCACACTCTCTTAAAGCTTCTACATTTACATACAACTCATCTATATGTGCCAGTGAGATGTTTATATTTAACTTCCTGAAGCAGGTTGAATCATTCATCTAAGTGTTGTAAGGTGACATAATTTAGATAAGATTACAAAATTGGACAACACTATTAAGAATATAAAGCTATAAATGGTTCGGTAATATGTAAGAGACAAATATGTTTGGAATATATTGCAAAGACAGACATTATCTGTATGTTTGCTCTTTTCTGAAGAGCACTGCCGCCTTAAAGAAGACGCAACTGAACTTGCAGACCTTATAGCCCTTTGTACTCCATGTAGTCTACTGAGGGCAGTCAATTTGCAGCTAAATATAATTCTCAGTAATTCCAGCTCCTCCAGCACTTGAAACTGCAAAACTGCCACGCTAGACAACATCAAGACAGACATTTAAAAAATGTCTTATCAGCACTAAGGTGCACATTAGCAGTGATCTGCTACAGTGGTGTCTACCAGAAAGTTCTACTAAGAAGATTCAATGTAGATAAAGCCCACAAGAGAGTGGCCTACTGGTTTCTGTCACAGTACATACTGAAAAGTTGGTAGTCTTAATTTTTTCCATCTATTGTCAAAAAGTGGATAATATAAACCAAGTTACAGAATTTAAAATATATACCCTCCCAGCATTACAGACTTGTGATAACTTGAAGTGGAAAACAAATTGGCTCAAAAGAAAATACTTTTTTTTAATTGTAGTTGAATAGCCTGCCTGAGCCCTTTCCTCATCTGCACATTAGCCATGTTCTACCAATTTATAGTGAATTTGTATAGAATCCCAGGAGTCCCAAAACCCAAGCACAACCTTTTGCACAGAAATGATCTTCTATGACAAATTTACAGTATTAAAAGGTAACTCAGGAAACCTTGGATTCTTACATGTCTCTAACTCTCCATAAGGCCTTGGGCAAGTCATTCCCAAGTTTCCCCATCGCCTACTTGTTATTTAAACATTTTAACTAAATACGCCTGATGCAAAATGATGAAAGAATCTGATTCTTCTCAGTCCTAGGAGATGGCAAGTAGTAACCTGTTCCACATAACCACCAGTTATACAGCATAATCAACTAATTTTTTGGGGGGGATGAAGGGTGGTTAAAGCTATATAGTAATTAACTGAGGCAATACCAATGCAGTCAAGGCACAACATTATAATGTCCATAAAGTGGTTTTGTTTCCATTCAGTTTGTAAGACCAGATTAATTATATAAAGAAGCCAAAAATGAAAAACAATTTTTAAAAAAAGGTTCATAATTTTTGGAGAAATCCATGTGTGCTAATTATTTTTTAAAATAACATTTTACACAACAGGCATTTGGTATGTGTATACAACAAGCAGCACAGCAATGGTCTAGAAAGAGCCTCTTCCACCCTCTAGTAGCATTGGGTCTACAACAGAAAAAAAAGTTAACACACTGTGCTCCCTTTAATTACTAGTGCAATATGATATAGAATTAAATTATATATAGAAATTTTGGGAATTTGATTGGAATTGAGTTGAATTGTTGACTTTTCTGTCAGCAATTGAGATAGGGCTTCTACAAAAACAAAACAAAATTACCACGTCTATTAAACAGGCTCAATAGTCAAGGATTTTTAAGGAATTCGGCAACTCCTCCTAGACTGAAGAGAGCACGAAGAAAGAATGACTCCATTAATAAGTAAAAGTGACGTAAGAATTAACATACTTTCTTGCAATGAAAGTCTTTGAAGAAATATTCAGATGTTAATTTCAGATATTATCCAAGTAATATTATATCATATTCATGAAATGGATATGAAGGGTGATTCAGCTCTGGGCCAACTCTAGCATATCTGTAAATTCTTAAATCTCACTACAACACAGAGAAGTCTCCACAGTGAACTAAGTAGCTGGCCTGAAGTATGCCATGAAGAATCTAAAGGACTGGTCATTTGGAAATTGTTTTAAAATAAATTATGTTAGAATCCATGTCATGTCTGCACATACATTCACATGCCTCATAATGCTAGTATGCCCTTTGAAAATAATGACTATATTCATACTTTTCTCGAGCAGGGACAATATACATGAAATCAAGTTCTCTGTTACAACTATGGTAACATCCCTCCTTTCAGACCATGATGAATGGTCCAAGCGCTTGGAAGGAAACCCAGATAACCAGGCTGAATGGCCCTGCAAAGCCTGTGAAGTGAAATCACCACAAAGATATTTCCCCCCCCCCATATGCTAAGCGCAAGCTCTGACCTGTGGCGCCAAGTTTACCTTCACAAACCGGCTTCCAAGAGGAAATAGCTTGTTTTGCCTGACTGACAGGATGTATGTGGCAGTTACCCTAACTGGAGCCAGAAGAAAGCAATGTGCTGTGGGTCCTACCCTCAAAAGGTGAGCAACAGGAGAAAACTGATGTGCATAAAGACAATTGTACTCCAGAGCAAAATGATGACACATCCCTCAAAACAGAAATATACTTTTCTAAATCAGTGATTAGATTTCATACCTTTCTTTCAGATGTACATTTCAGCAGAAAGCCAGAGCACAAGATTCAAACTCTCTCTGTTCTCAGGCATTCATCATGTAGCCCCATGGAAGCCTTTCCACTCTGTCTTTCCTTACTTTTTGTAAAACGGACCATTGCAATACTATAAAGTTATCTTCTAAACAGTTTGGCCAACTGAATTTTTTGAGGTATACAACTATGTAGAAACGTGAGCTGGTGGATATTCCTACTATCTAATCTGACTAAACTAGCCACTTCAGATTTCTCATGCAAGATTACAATTCTCATAATGACACCTGTTCTGAAACAGGAGGCCCAAAACAGAGCTGGTGCTGCTGAAGACACTGCATTGCTGAATCACCATTCCAAGACCATGCTGTACCTTCAGCACATGTACTAAGCACTATACCATTCTAAGATCCCTTGGTATGCTACCTCATTGGGCAGGGAATCCCACACACATGGGAGTACGTTTGCCAACTTAATGGATAAAAGTTCTGGCTATCTGTTTGTGGGACTTACAGAAAGAAGCTCAAGCAAAAAAATTAGCAACTCATCAAGGAAATAGCCCGGGCCAATTATTTGCCACTGTTGTAGTCTGGCTTCCAGCAGCTGAGGAAGACTCTTTGAAACAATATTGCTGTCTGTTTTGGACAATCCAAAGGGGTGCATAAAAATAGTGTTTGTAGTAATTATGAGAGAAAAAAAGCCAATCACCTGTTACTTGCCACATTTCATATATTAAATTACCAACAATTTTTTTTAAACCCACCATTTTTCATCTCCACTCTTAACTAACTCCACCAAGATCATCCCAATTTGCCAGGTGCTTAAACCCTCACACACTCCTCTTTCCACTCCCACCAAAGAGTCTCTAGCTTGGATAGAAGGTGCTTTCTAAGTGCAAAGTAATACATTTAAATTAGCACTTAATATTAATTTTGCATTTACCTACAGTCTTACCCAACAATATTTGTCACACAATATGTTCATATTATATGCTTTCATGTTATAAGAGTAAACTAATCTGAGGAAAAAGTAAAGAAAAACATTAACAAGGGTAAAATGGGAAGATAACGCTTCTCCTTAAGAAAGTGTTAAACAAGACACAAAAAGGATACCCTGAGAAACTCACAGCATAGAACCAGTAACAGCAAGAATGAATGCCATGTCTAGGGGAAGAAATCAACATATAGTACAATTTTTAAAATGCTATGAATTGTTAGCAGGAATAAATATTATCAATAGTAAAAAAATCCCTCAGGAGCAAGGCATTAAACTACATGTTTTAGAAGAGAAGCAATATTTTCCATTACACAAAACATGAATACAGCTCCTCAGAAGATGGCATGGCATTAAACTCACGTGTCCATCAAAATTTATCACATAAATTAGCCCTATGAAATATGTCTATTATAAAGCTTCAACACAAAAAGCAATCAAAGTGATCTAGCATGAGTCAACTCAAAACCTTGGTACCAATATGGGGTGTGCTTGAGGCCCTTGCGAATCTACATCTTGGAACAAAAAATAAAATAAAAACTACTCTCCAGGAATTATAAATGAGGCTCTTCATAGTTTGTTTCCCTGGTCTTATTTTGCACAGGGCACATCTTGGCACTGGGGATAACAGTCTGGAACTCTATTAAGACAGATCAAGGTGTTGCATTCTTACTCTTACTAGTAAGCATTGAGATAGGCACCACTACTTTGAGTTAGCAACATGGGTATGTAGGAATGCAGAAGCACCTACCATTGTATACATACTCCTGACAAACAGTGATGCTATAAGTGGTCTCTTCAAGGATGGCAACCTCAAATGCACACATGTACACACGCCTGTGTATACACAAAAATGCATACTACACACACAAAATAACCCACCATTCTTAGCTCCTAGATCACTACTTTTCATACAGCTGAACTGCAATCGTGACCTAGAATATGGCTTATGTTATGAGCAGGCCGGTTTGATGATTGCTTGGAAGAGTCAGAAGCAGAAGTGTTTGCTATAGAGAGCAGAGGTGAGATTGCTGAACCATCTGGAGGAAGGGCTGTAGCTATTTCTGGGAACAAAGAAGTCAAATTAAAATTGGACAAGTGAGATGAATTGGCCATATGCATTGGGGGCATGTCCGTCAGAAGGGGGAAACTTGGTTGAGCGAAGCCCACTGGTCTGGGAGGAGACAAAATAGAGCCAAACCGATTGTTTAAACTTCCACCGTTTGATTTCTCTGTGCTTGGATTAGGAAACATTTGATTAGAAAAATAAGGAATTGAAATGTCATTGGACAAGGTGGGATGGGCAGGAGAATATGGTGGATAAAAAGATGGCAACGTATTTTGGGGGTCCACTGGAATCAGGGCTGGTGTTCGAGTAGTACTGGATTGAGTCACTGGTGGAATGAATGACGTATTGGCATTTATTGGGGGATTCATTCCACCCTCTGGAATAAAAGGGAATCCAAAGTTTTGGGACAGACTGTGCTGATCAGGAGCTGCACCATCATTCGACATTTGTGGTCCCTCAGGCATGAATCGCACAATGCTGCCTCTTTTTTCTAGAGCAGGTTGTTGCCTTCCAAGGATCATACTACCAC
The DNA here is from genome assembly GCF_030035675.1 of Rhineura floridana. Lineage (NCBI taxonomy): Eukaryota > Metazoa > Chordata > Lepidosauria > Squamata > Rhineuridae > Rhineura > Rhineura floridana. The sequence goes on from NC_084480.1 coordinate 154,824,643, forward strand.
TGGCAGCCAAAGGAAGGTGGGGAAGACTAGGATCAAACACATTCCCATGTCTTTGATTTCCAGAACGATTTCTTTCAGGTTGGCGAATTTTAGAACCACCATTATCCTGGAGAGGATGTCTTGAACGTTGAGTAACTGAAGAATTTGGCTGACGAACTGATGGTGGAATTTGGTCAGCATTCCCACGAGAGACTGGAGGGTGCGGGAGAGGAGGTCGGACAACTCCATGAACATTGCTGGAAACTGGAACATTCATGTGACCCTTGGTTCCATGACTTTCTGTCATTCTCATGGGATTGGATTTGGAAATATTGGGGCTTGTATTGCGACCCTGAATATCTCCAGAGGAACTTGAAAAAGGAATATTTAATGAATTGTTCCTATTATTAATAGTACCAAGAGACATGTCACAACTTTCCCTGTTCTGACCATCACCTTCTCTTCGAATGTGAATACTGTCTCTTGCTGGGGGGCAATTATATTCAACAACAGAAGTGGCACACTGTGGATTTCTCTGATGCTCTGAAAGTGGTCTTTGGCTCCCACTGACTTGATCTCCAAGATGGGGGATAAGTAAACTCTGCATGAAACCTTGGTGGCATGTATTTTCATTGTCCCTTGCAGGAGGAAGAGGATTTCCTGTTGAAATGCCCTGAACTGGCTGATAGGACAACCTCTTCTGTCTGTCTATGGGTGGCCCGGCATTTTGAGCAACTCGAAATGCCTGTGTCTGCATGCCTCTGAGGGAGGACATTGAGGTACCTATTTCACTGTTCCTTGAGGATTGAAGATCAAACTGCTGATTAGTGCTGTTTGACTTGAAGGTCTGGCACTCAGAGAGCCTTTGCACATCTGGTCCAACTGTATGGTCTACAGACATGCGACCTTGCATGTTATGAATTACCAATCCTTTATTCCTAGATACATCAAGGTAATTTCTCATTTCAAGATTATCTGAAGCCCTCAAGCTCTGAATGGATATTCCTTGCCTTTGCTCTGAATTGGAGGGGGACTTCCCAATAAGTGCCTCTGCAGAATAACTGCTAACTCTATTTCGTTCTTGTCTGTGGGGGACACAGGTCATATCTGATGACCTAGTGATACTACTAGGTTGGGACACCATTTGCTGCTCCAAAGCCCTGGAGGTCATAAGTCTCTGCATCTGGCTATGTCCTGGCACATGTTCAGAAGAAACTCCAGAACCTGGCTGTCTGTTGCCTACATCTGGCGTCTGCTGATGCAGAATATCCTGATTCAGATGGTTCTGAGGATGGTTATGGTGAGTTCTGCTCACAGTGGGGTTCTCACATGTCTTCTCAGGCTGGGAAGATGTATAGTGCTGCTGCATCTGCTGCATTTGGGGGTGATGGGGATGAGACTGGTTGCTCTTTGATCGTGATTGGTCATTTCCATGATGCTTCTGCTGTAAATTAAGGGTGGTGGGTTGGGCTGCTTGGATAAGGGTTCTTTTCTTTTGCATTTGTACCTCTTGATGCATTACTCTTTGCTGGTGGACATTGAGGGCTTGAGAATGGATAGGGCTTTCTGCATGAGAAATGTGATGCTGGAGTTGATACAACTGATGTCTCTCTCTTAACTGTCCAGCCTGTTGTTGCTGCTTTATATATGGATGATTACTGTGAAGATGAGCCATTCCTTGACTAGAAGCATGTTGAAGTGGCTGTAGATGTTGTCCTGCCTGATCTGAAGCAGAAGGCTGAGAATTACACTGAATTTCAGCTTGCCTCAGAGAGGGTGCCACAAAATTGCTGGTTGGGAATAACCGGCTATGACTATCAGCGCGTGCTTGACTACTCCCCGATGCTGCCAGATTGGATGGATTGGAAGGGATCTGGTTGACAAGAATTCGATTTTGATCTGAAAGATCATTGGTTGTTTGGTTTAGCAAAGCCATACCTTCAAGCCGCAGAGGCGCCGTCTGGCAGTGTTTCTGTCTCTTTGACGTGGAAAGCAGGTGATCCTCTTGAACAGAACGCTTGGCAGAATCTTTGCGGTTTTCCTGGCTCTGCTGCTTTAAGTGTGCCTCATGCATCTGAGGAGCCTGCATAGTGCTGGTCTGAATAGCAGACAGTTGTTCTGAAGCATAATTTGTCATTAGCACTGGAGAATGTCCCGGAGACTGATTCATATATGAAGTATCAGGCAAAGATGGAGTCATGGTCACAGGAACTGTTGATTGGTCTGAAGCTGAGGGTAAACCTGAGCAGCTTACACCAGGATGGATGATGCAGCTTTGATGGATGAGATTATTGACACTCAAGCTTGATGTGCTTGAAGACTGAGAGGTTGGGATTTGCAATGTTACATTGGACATTTCCACTCCAACAGAACAGCTTTGTTTTTCGACTGACCTATCAATGTTTATTTGCACTGAATTCTGGGTGCTGAAAGTTCTTGGTGTTGTCTCAATCTGGTCTGTATTTTTAATGGTGTGAGACTTAAAAGACTGGTCTCTTCCTAGAGATACCACTTCATCAGCCTTGGAAGCAGCAGCTGCTGACACTGCCCCTATACCTTTTGCATGGGTCTCTTGGTCAAAAATTGCTTTCGCTGCCAAAGCTACAATATCTGTTTGCTCCGAAAATGTACAGCTGTTATATGTATTCACTGCAGTGCTGTTGGGAACATTTTCCCTACACGAGTCTGGCAACATTGATGCAACGGAGAAGCCACAACTGCTGCCTGAGCTAGTTGACATTGGCGAGTCTGATTGTCTGTTAGCAGTGGCTGTCTCTTGTTCAGAGGTGCAGGAATGAGATTGTGCAAGATTTTCCTCTTGGGTGTTTACCAGCAAGAGTCCTTCCTCCTTCTCTGCCAAGTCATTTGAGTCTATAATTGATTTAATGTTTGGGGTGTGAAAATTAGGGTGCTCTACTTGGACCGAAAAGTTTTTTTGTACAGCTTCTCCCACTTTACTAAAATCAGAGAAAATCTTAGTCAGGCCTTGTTCTTCTAACAAATCATTGGCTTGCATTACAATGGAACAATTTTGCTCTACCCTACAGATCTCTGATACCTCTGTTCTGGGAACACTGTCTGCACTTGTTCCACTGTTTGTCACAGATGTCCCAGTAATATGAGAAGTTGTAACCAGCGAGTCAGAAGATGATGTTAAGGGGCTGGTGGAAATGCATTTGGATGGTTCTGATAATTTAGCATTTGTTGCTGAATTAGTTTGAGGTATGCATATTTGGAGAGGTGGAGAAGCACAATCTTTGGAAATGGGAGCAACCACTTCAAACTGTCCCAATGCAACTGATTCAGAGGGTAATGATCTCGGCACTACAGCTGCATTCAGGTCAGATGCCACAGTAGACTCTGTATCTTCTTCTGTTCTCAGTCTCTCCTTAGGATGAGAATCAGAAGCATCATTATGGGTAACATCGTTAGGTGCTGTTCTCCTACTTGTTTGTGATATGGCTAAGTTTTGCAACACCACATTAACAGGCATGTTTTCAAGCAAGATGTCACTTCCTGAATGTTCAGGTGTAGCCTCCACATTCCCACTATCAAGTTTCTTCAAATCTTTGCAAGAATTCATTTGACATACAAGACTGCTGCTGGCCACTAAGCATTTTTTAGTACTTTTATTAGACCATTTTGAGCCCAGACCAAGGGGAGCTTTTGCGGGAGAAGCAGCCACTGAATGTGAAACACTGGTTAATACAGAGTTCTCAGCAGCTGAAGAGGATGCTACTGTAGCTGCCGGCAGAACACGGTTACTTGAAGTGGCTTGGCTACTGACTGTTGATGGATTGATAGGCTGACTGATTGACACTTGCAGACAATTTTGTCCAGCCATCTGTGATATGCTTTGATTGAGGTTAGCTAAAGCACCAAATGTATTGAGGGCAACATTTGTATTCGGATCTTCACTGGTGGTAGGTTGAATAACTTGCATAGGGGCTTGATCTGAGCCTCCAGAACAGGACTTAACAGGCTTCAATGCAAACAGCTGCCCATTTAAAGAAATAGTTTGTAGGAGATGTTGGTTAGACATTGCACCCGAAAGCGTTTGTGTTGAGCAAGAAGATGATGAAGAGGATGGTCTTGGTAAAATATGGACAAGATGTTTCCCACCAAACATATGAGGGCCAGAGGCATTTTGCATAGGAGTACTAGCAGTTGCTATGGGAGAGGTTCCATTTATAGGCATTCTGATAGGAGGAGGTGGAGCAGAGAAAAGGGAGAGAGGATTTGGGTTAGCAGTTTGTATAATTACAATCTGCTGGCTAACAGTTTGGTTGGGGACTTCAGCTCTCAACACTGGTGGGCCAGGAGTAGCATTTGAAGGCTGGAAAATGACGACGTTTTGGTTAGCAGGTGATGCAGTGACCGATGATCCTATCGGCTGGGACATCTGAATCACCTGCATGGCTGGATTCAGTGGAAGGAGGCTGCCTGCAGATTGGGCTATAACCTGTGTCTTGGTAACTAGCGGCTGCATAGGTATGGATGAGTAGGAAGGCAAAGTAACCACAATCTGCTCAGCTGTTTGTTCACCCACAGGTAAAGGATTATTTAAACTGGCAGTAGTTGCCATAATCCTGTTAGGAGTGGATGTCGTAATACTAGCACCATTAACTGGCTCATTTAACAGGGCTGTCTTTATGTTGGATGGAGTAGGGTTTAGAGGTTGAACAGTATTCCCTGCTAGCTGCAAAGTAGTCCAAGTAGTTTGGGTGTTCCCAGCTGAGGTGATTCGTGTCACACCACCCATGCTTTTGGAACCTGGAGCGCCAAGGCTTGAAGAACTGGGAAAAGGCCACTTATCTAAAGCAGTTGCAGGCAAAGCATTAATTTCTGTTACAGCCTTCTGGACTTCTCCTGCAGATGCTCCGCTGCCACTTATAACATCTATACTTTTGAAGATGTTTCCTGTGGATGGCTTTCCATCAATGGAGAGCATTACAGATGGAGTACAAGTGGTATCAGCTGCAGAAACAACACAGCTTTCTAGGGACCCAATTCTTGAATCCTCTTTAGGGGTTATGTCTGCCAGCTGAGCTGGAGATTTTTCCACACTGGCACTGAAAGGCAGGCTGACACTGGGCAAACCTGCTCCCTCCATTGACTTCGAAGTCTCTTGTCTATTTTTAGATTTGGAGATGTCATCTTCATCTTGTGGTGAACTCCGCATTTCAGGCTGTATCCTCACTAGCTGCAAGTTATTCAGTGAGCTGGCAGCACTAGAACCAGTAGGTAAGCTCTGCTGATTCTCAGAGGTAGAGTGCTCAAGAATTTTCTTGGCTGGATTTGATGGGCCCGATAACAGTGGAGAAACGGAAGTCTGAACCCCTGACTTAATTTCTGTGGAATAGATGCTAGATAAGGTCACAGGAGTAGCTAGGTTGCAAGCCCTCTGGACAGGAACAACATTAGCTGTCTGCTTCTGTAAATTATGACTGATGTTAAACGTTATTCCTTGGACAGATGCCCCCTGGTTGCTGCCACCAAGCTGACTGCCATTGGAATATACAATGATATTCTTTTGCAGCTGGTCACCAGGGATAACAACGGAAACTTTTGCATTTTTGAGGTTTCCCTTCTTCTTTTGCACCTGATCATTGGGAATAACAACAGAAACTTTTCCAGGTTTAAGATTTCGTTTCCAGTGGACGGTGGGATCATCATAAAGGCAAATGTCATTGGCTTTCAATAATGCTATGTAGCGCCCGTTTTCTTTCTGAAGTTCATCCAACTGCTTCCGGAGCTTTTTTATTTCTTCAGCTGCAGAGCAAATGAAATAAAATAAATAAATAAATCCCAATGATCAAAGATTCTGTGAAAGTCTTGATTTTGGGAGCAAGTGCAGGTGGCACTATACAAAAACACAGCATCTAGGGGTGGTTCTTATTATTATTTAGATGTATTGCCCACCCTTCACCCAAAGGTCCCAGAGCAGGTCACAACAGTTTTAAAATACACATTAAAATATGCATACTATGCTTGCTCCCTTTAGCAGCATTACCTCAACATACCCTTTTGCTGCAGCATGTAATCAAATGGAGGAAACCCAGAGACGTGCTCAGAGAGTTAGAAAGTTCTGTGCAGCACACCCCAGATATCTCTAGCTTTAAATTACAGGAAGCAGGAAAGGCAAGACCCTGCCTCAGATCCTGAAGACTCACTGCAAGTTGGAGTCAAATGGTATTGGGGCAGATGGGCAAACTGTCCTGACATAGTAGAAGGCAGGTGCATACGTTAACTGAACTTCACAAACTCACTGTCTGAAGAAAATTACAGGCCTGCAATTCCTCTCAGCAAGGAAGCATTTCTATGGCTTTCATTTTATTATTTCTTTATTGTTAAGAACATAAGAACATAAGAAGAGCCTGCTGGATCAGGCCAGTGGCCCATCTAGTCCAGCATCCTGTTCTCACAGTGGCCTACCAGGTGCCTGGGGGAAGCCCGCAAGCAGGACCCGAGTGCAAGAACACTCTCCCCTCCTGAGGCTTCCGGCAACTGGTTTTCAGAAGCATGCTGCCTCTGACTAGGGTGGCACAGCACAGCCATCACGGCTAGTAGCCATTGATAGACCTGTCCTCCATGAATTTGTCTAATCTTCTTTTAAAGCCATCCAAGCTGGTGGCCATTACTGCATCTTGTGGGAGCAAATTCCATAGTTTAACTATGCGCTGAGTAAAGAAGTACTTCCTTTTGTCTGTCCTGAATCTTCCAACATTCAGCTTCTTTGAATGTCCACGAGTTCTAGTATTATGAGAGAGGGAGAAGAACTTTTCTCTATCCACTTTCTCAATGCCATGCATAATTTTATACACTTCTATCATGTCTCCTCTGACCCGCCTTTTCTCTAAACTAAAAAGCCCCAAATGCTGCAACCTTTCCTCGTAAGGGAGTCGCTCCATCCCCTTGATCATTCTGGTTGCCCTCTTCTGAACCTTTTCCAACTCTAGAATATCCTTTCTGAGATGAGGCGACCAGAACTGTACACAGTATTCCAAATGCGGCCGCACCATAGATTTATACAACGGCATTATGATATTGGCTGTTTTATTTTCAATACCTTTCCTAATTATTGCTAGCATGGAATTTGCCTTTTTCACAGCTGCCGCACACTGGGTCGACATTTTCATTGTGCTGTCCACCACAACCCCAAGGTCTCTCTCCTGGTCGGTCACCGCCAGTTCAGACCCCATGAGCGTATATGTGAAATTCAGATTTTTTGCTCCAATATGCATAATTTTACACTTGTTTATATTGAATTGCATTTGCCATTTTTCCGCCCATTCACTCAGTTTGGAGAGATCTTTTTGGAGCTCTTCGCAATCCCTTTTTGTTTTAACAACCCTGAACAATTTAGTGTCGTCAGCAAACTTGGCCACTTCACTGCTCACTCCTAATTCTAGGTCATTAATGAACAAGTTGAAAAGTACAGGTCCCAATACCGATCCTTGAGGGACTCCACTTTCTACAGCCCTCCATTGGGAGAACTGTCCGTTTATTCCTACTCTCTGCTTTCTGCTTCTTAACCAATTCCTTATCCACAAGAGGACCTCTCCTCTTATTCCATGACTGCTAAGCTTCCTCAGAAGCCTTTGGTGAGGTACCTTGTCAAACGCTTTTTGAAAGTCTAAGTACACTATGTCCACTGGATCACCTCTATCTATATGCTTGTTGACACTCTCAAAGAATTCTAATAGGTTACTGAGACAGGACTTTCCCTTGCAGAAGCCATGCTGGCTCTGCTTCAGCAAGGCTTGTTCTTCTATGTGCTTAGTTAATCTAGCTTTAATAATACTTTCTACCAGTTTTCCAGGGACAGAAGTTAAGCTAACTGGCCTGTAATTTCCGGGATCCCCTCTGGATCCCTTTTTGAAGATTGGCGTTACATTTGCCACTTTCCAGTCCTCAGGCACGGAGGAGGACCCGAGGGACAAGTTACATATTTTAGTTAGCAGATCAGCAATTTCACCTTTGAGTTCTTTGAGAACTCTCGGGTGGATGCCATCCGGGCCCGGTGATTTGTCAGTTTTTATATTGTCCATTAAGCTTAGAACTTCCTCTCTCGTTACCACTATTTGTCTCTGTTCCTCAGAATCCCTTCCTGCAAATGTTAGTTCAGGTTCAGGGATCTGCCCTATATCTTCCACTGTGAAGACAGATGCAAAGAATTCATTTAGCTTCTCTGCAATCTCCTTATCGTTCTTTAGTACACCTTTGACTCCCTTATCATCCAAGGGTCCAATTGTCTCCCTAGATGGTCTCCTGCTTTGAATGTATTTATAGAATTTTTTGTTGTTGGTTTTTATGTTCTTAGCAATGTGCTCCTCAAATTCTTTTTTAGCATCGCTTATTGTCTTCTTGCATTTCTTTTGCCAGAGTTTGTGTTCTTTTTTATTTTCTTCATTCGGACAAGACTTCCATTTTCTGAAGGAAGACTTTTTGCCTCTAAGAGCTTCCTTGACTTTGCTCGTTAACCATGCTGGCATCTTCTTGGCCCTGGCGGTACCTTTTCTGATCTGCGGTATGCACTCCAGTTGAGCTTCTAATATAGTGTTTTTAAACAACTTCCAAGCATTTTTGAGTGATGTGACCCTCTGGACTTTGTTTTTCAGCTTTCTTTTGACCAATCCCCTCATTTTTGTGAAGTTTCCTCTTTTGAAGTCAAATGTGACCGTGTTGGATTTTCGTGGCAATTGGCCAGTTACATGTATGTTTAATTTAATAGCACTGTGGTCACTGCTCCCAATCGGTTCAACAGCACTTACATCTCGCACCAGGTCCCGGTCCCCACTGAGGATTAAGTCCAGGGTTGCCGTCCCTCTGGTCGGTTCCATGACCAACTGATCTAGGGAATAGTCATTTAGAATATCTAGGAATTTTGCTTCTTTGTCATGACTGGAACACATATGCAGCCAGTCTATGTCCGGGTAGTTGAAGTCACCCATTACTACCACATTTCCTAGTTTGGATGCTTCCTCAATTTCATATCTCATCTCAAGGTCTCCCTGAGCATTTTGATCAGGGGGACGATAGATCGTTCCCAGTATTAAGTCCCTCCTGGGGCATGGTATCACCACCCACAACGATTCTGTGGAGGAGTCTGCCTCTTTTGGGGTTTCGAGCTTGCTGGATTCAATGCCTTCTTTCACGTATAGAGCGACTCCGCCACCAATACGTCCTTCCCTGTCCTTCCGATATAGTTTATATCCAGGGATAACCGTATCCCACTGGTTTTCTCCATTCCACCAGGTCTCGGTTATGCTCACTATGTCAATGCTCTTCTCTAAGACCAAGCACTCCAGTTCTCCCATCTTGGTTCGGAGCCTCCTAGCGTTAGCGTACAGGCACTTGTAAGCAGTGTCTCTCTTCAAGTGTCTTTGGCACTTGTGGTTAGGCCTGTGGTAATTTTGCTCTTCTGAATTTATATCCTGTGCCCCTGCTCTCACAATGCCTACTTCTAGGCCTACCCCTTTTAAAATTTCATCATTTCTTTGGTTTTTATCCCGGGGGGAGGTTTATTCCGAACCGGACCTTTCTCAGCTCCTGTCGGGTTTTCCCCCTCAGTCAGTTTAAAAGCTGCTCTGCTACCTTTTTAATTTTAAGTGCCAGCAGTCTGGTTCCATTCTGGTTCAAACGGAGCCCGTCCCTTTTGTACAGGCCCGGCTTGTCCCAAAATGTTCCCCAGTGCCTAACAAATCCGAACCCTTCCACCCGACACCATCGTCTCATCCACGCATTGAGACTGCGAAGCTGGGCCTGTCTGGCTGGTCCTGCGCGTGGAACCGGTAGCATTTCAGAGAAAGCCACCTTGGAGGTCCTGGCTTTCAGCATCCTACCTAGCAACCTAAATTTTGCTTCCAGGACCTCACGGCTGCATTTCCCCATGTCGTTGGTGCCAATGTGCACCACGACCACTGACTCCTTCCCAGCACTGTCTACCAAACTATCTAAACGACGGGCGATATCCGCAACCTTCGCACCAGGCAGGCAAAACACCTTGCGGTCTACACGCCCATCACACACCCCACTGTCTATGTTCCTAATGATCGAATCACCCACTACAAGGATCCCTCCACCCCCTGGAGATATATCCTCGGCACGAGAGGATAGCTGCTCATCCCCCAAGGAATGGGTCCCTTCTAAGGGATCGTTTCCCTCTTCCTCAGCTGGATGCTCTCCTTCCCCGAGACCATCGTTCTCCATGACAGCAGGAGAGCTATCATCGTTGGAGTGGGACACAGCTATAACGTCCCTGAAGGCCTCCTCCACACACCTCTCTGCCTCTCTCAGCTTTTCCAGGTCCGCCACCTTGGCCTCAAGGAAATGAAGTCGTTCCCGGAGAGCCAGGAGCTCATTGCACCGAGAGCACACCCACGACTTCTGTCCAACAGGCAGATAGTCGTACATGCTGCAGGCGGTGCAAAACACTGGAAAGCCCCCACACCCCTGCTGGCTTCTTACCTGCATAGTTTTGTTTAAGGTTTATTACGTCAATGGGTTGGAGACTGCGGTTTAGTTGAGGTCAGGGAACAGGCGGGCAGAGTGGGGGGCCCTGGCCTCCTCGCCCTGCTGCCGAACTCACTCTGCTGCTTAACTCGCCTTGACGCTTTGTCAGCTGGGGCTCCCTCTAGCTCATGGAGCAGGTTCCCTCGCTAGGGTACTCTGACTTTATATGTGTGGCTGGTTCCTCCCAGCTACTGCTGCCAGCCAATGATGTGTTACTTGAGGCTGATGGCTATCAGCTGGGGCTTAACTCTTTAGTATTCTCTCAGGCTTCCTTCCTTCCTGAGCGAGGGGCTCAGTCCACACTGCACTTTTCCAAAGAAGAGGATACTTAGTCACATGAAAAATTAGAGGATCATCTAATGTGCAGGCAACGTGCTAGAAAGCCTAATATACTGGACACGACTGGGACTTGGGTTTCAGCCACATTGCAGAATAGTCAAACGGTTCCTATTCTTTCTATACTGTTTGGATGAAATAACCAAATATAACTGAGAGGCAATTTCACTTTGAAAAACAATCAAATTGCAGTTCTTTCATGACAATTTACGAGTCTGGCAATCTCTTTTTAGAATTAATTGTGCTTCGTTGTAGAAAAGGTGTATTGGAAAAAAGAATTTTGCACATAGGCACACCCAGATGAAGATATTGTTTGCAAGGTATAAAATTAGCAAATATACTTTTTTAAAAAAAACTTTGGGACTACTTTTATTAGGATAAAGAAAATTACAATTTGATATACAAACGTTTCAACAATAAGCACTCAAGTTACTGGACAGTGACTCCATTTATTGGTAACAATTCCAGAGGAAAGGCAGAGCAGTTGTCAGAAAAAGACAATTTACTTTGAAATGCAAGAAAAAGAGAGGTAGGCCATCTATCGATTGCAAGTTGGGAATGGCCAAACCCTTCTAGCATAACCTTCACCTATGACAGCTATCAAGGCTTCCAATGCATATATATACTCTAAGTAATTCTGGGGGCAAACCAACTTCTATGATTCTATGCAATACAGGAACTTGTTGCCTTCATGTCTTAGGTTTTAGACTGCAGCCTTAGATTTACCACCCTGAAACAACAGGAGAAACTGCAGGGTGGGAATGAAGAGAATTTCAAGCCATTCAGCCACAGAAAGAAGCCAGGCAAGTACTTTTTTTGGTCAGGTGTTGCTTCAAAACATCTCCATGTGGCAGCCCTAATTGTGTGGAGAGATGAAATAAGCTGACTTAATGCTAGGCAGCCCCCCAATTCACCTTGCTCGCTGTTTCCTCCATTCAACAGCAGTTCATCATTTTGCCTTTTCATTTCTGTTATATATTGATATGCTTGATCCAGGATCATGTTCTTACTCTGCAAGGGAGCATGTGAATAATTAGGAGAAACATCTAGTGACTCAATCTGAAGTACATACAGGCCTGCTTGCGACAAGGTTGCCGAAATTATCTTTCATTTGTTAAAAAAGACAGGCACTGAAAACTGATATTTAAGCATGGAAAGTACATGCTATTGAAATGTAATGTCTCAAACTATACACAAGTATTTCAACAATAATATTAAAGCTTTGAATTCATTAGAATATAACATTTAAACCACATTCGGTGTGCTGTATTGATTTTCTTTTACTAATAAAATATTTTCATTCAAATACTATTGGAAAAACCTTTTGAGATACATTTTAAACTTTGTTTGCTAAATAAGACAGATCCCAATCGATTTAGGGTCCTAGTAAATTTTCTGAAAAATCCACATGTATACATTAGCATCTTTTTCATATTTTGTATTTCCTCACAGATATGCTTTTTGAAAGGCAAAGATTGGTCAGGTTCTCAGAAACTATTTCTGAAAAAAAAGTTTAATCATTAACAAGATGGCATCTTTTGTATTTGTTGCATATATATTTAAGCAAAACTACCTAAAAGACCACGTTGTTGACTGTCAAAGCAATAATTAATATTTATAATTCAATAAAGATTTAGCCAGTAATTTAATTTTTTTAATTAATTGCTGATAGTGCTTGTTTGAACATTGTTTCAGCCAATTGCTTTATTTCTTTAAGCCAATTTATGTTTGTATCTCTTATGAAAAATACTTCTTGGCCACACGTGCAGCCCTGGCCTTCTTCAACTATGCAGTCACACTGACAAATGTATTGCGGAATCCAGGCAACCACAAATATCTCTGGCAGCAACATTCAGTCTCTCTCTCTCCCCTCCCCACTATGGTCATGGAAACTGTTTCTGGCCATGTTAATGACTGCCTGGATCACATGGGTTTTTTCCCTACATCATATCTAGGGAAGGTTAGTACAGTCACTTGCAAAGCAAGAGAGATATTGTGTGAACCAGCTCAAGACGAATTTCTATGCATATTTAGCTACTATAAAGAGCCACTTGCCTGTTTCAGTGCTGGGGAACATGGAATTAGCTCACCAATTCGGTTTATTCCAGCATTGATCTTCTTCTTGCGATGCCTCTCCACTAGTAAAAACAGAAAGCACAACATGTATAACAGTACATTGACAGCATGCTCAAAACAGTAAGGCTTCTCTTTTGATTGCAAAGGCACATCATTGCATGTTGGTGGGGGAAAGAGCTCAAAAAGGGCTGTCTGCTGCACTCTGTCAGCGGCAACACTGAAGCTCTGTACCTGCGTTGTGAGTCTCACGATTTTTCTTTCTGTTAAAAAAAGAAGAAAAAGGCGGAATTACATGACTTGCCACCTAGGATTCTCTTGAAAATCCATGAAGATGTACAATACAAGGATCTTCCTTTCTGGCAGAAAATGCACCAAAAAAAGCAAATTAACCACATTTACTGTAAAGATCCCAAGATATATATTTGGCTTGCATTATTTATATAAATATAGTCAAAAAATATTTATAAGCCACCTGTTGGGGCACAGCTGACAATATCATAAAAGCACAACATAATTATCTAAAATAATCAAAATCGAAGTAGCAGCAAAAACAATTATTTAAAGGCCATTTAAAACAGTTACAGAGAGTAATAACACAATTAAGCTATATTTGGGAACATAGAAAAAGTAGAAAAAGCCTTTAGAAAAAAGCTGTTGGAAGAACCTGGGTCTATAAAGGCTGTTTAAAATTTCACAGCATAAAGGCCATGCGCATCTCTGAGCGGAGAGAATTCAACAGTCTGGGATCGAGGATCCACCACAGAGGTGGTTTTATTTCTTGGGCCTGCTAATTAGATTGGCTTCACAGGTGGGCACACACGCAGGGCCTCAGAGGCAAATCTCTATGCCCAGGGAGGATCATAGCTGATCTTTTAAATACCTCCGTCCCAAACTGTTTAGGACTTAAAAGATTAAAACCAACATTTTGCCCAGAAACACACTGGTAACAAGTGCAACTAGTACAGAATTGGTGTCACATGCTCTGATCACTATGCCCCAACCAGCAATCAAGCAACAGCACTCTGCATCAGCTGCAGTTTCCAGACTGTCTTCAAAGCCAGCCCTGTGAAAACCAGCAGTCTAACCTATATACAACTAGTGCATGGACTACTGAGGGAAAGTCCAGTCTGTGTAGACAGAGTCATAGCCAGTGCACCAGTCTAACCAAGTAAATGGCATGCCTAGCCACAGATGCCACCAGGGAGCACTGAGTCCAGGAGTGGCCCCATGCCACAAACTTGATATTTTGAGGGGAGTGCAACCCCATCCAGATCAGTCAGCTTCATGACCCACAGCATCTCCAACTTGTCTGGATTAAGCCTTAGCTTGTTCACCCTTATCTACTCCTAAACTATCTCCAGACACCTATTCAAGAGTTTCACAGCCTTCCTGCGATTTGCAGGTGGAAATGAGAGTTAACAGCTGGGTATCATCTGCATATTGTATTTTTGAATTGTCATAACCTGCCCTGGGACCTCCTGATGAAGTGTTTTAAAAACAATAAAATAATTTTAAAAAGTTAAAAAATTATGACAGTAAAGCTCAAAGCTGTGGATGATTTTTCCCAGTGGTTTAGCGTAGATTTAAACAGCATGGGATGTTATTTATTATTTATTTATTTATTATTAAATTTATAAGTCGCCCATCTGGCTGGTTGTCCAGCCACTCTAGGCGATGTACAAAATAAAATGTACAAACACATTAAACATTAAAAATCTGAAGCAATAATAGTAAAACCTAGCCCACCCCAAAAGCCTGCCTAAAGAGCCAGGTCTTCAAGGCTTGGCGGAAACTCATCATAGAAGGCGCATGGCGGAGATCATTTGGGAGGGAGTTCCACAGGGTGGGGGCCACAACTGAAAAAGCCCTCTCCCTAGTCCTCACCAGTCTGGCTGTTTTAACTGGTGGGATGGAGAGAAGGTCTTTTGAGGCTGATCTTGTTAGGCGGCATCGCTGATGATGCTGGAGGCGCTCCTTCAGATAGACTGGGCCAAAACCGTGTAGGGATTTAAAGGTCAAAACCAACACCTTGCATTGGGCCCGGTAAGCAACTGGTAACCAGTGCAACTCTTTTAGCACTGGAGTGATATGATCTCGGTGGCGGCTGCCTTTAATCAGGCGCGCTGCTGCATTCTGTACCAGTTGCAACTTCTGGACCGTTTTCAAGGGTAGTCCCACGTAGAGTGCATTACAGTAGTCTAGGCAGAAGCTTCTATATTTATAAGAAATCTGTAACAGGGATGAGCAACCCTGAGGGCCATATTTGGTGGTATGTCATGGGCTGCATACTCACACATGGATACACACTTACACACACAAATTAGCAATATGCAGAATTTGTTATGTTTACTACATGTACATAGATTATCTACTAGGTACTGGAGGTAAACATTAAGAAAACACAGGGGGAACACTCAAGTTCCCACATTTGATTTCACAGCTAAACAACTGGACATCTCTGAGGTGTCAAGCAACAAGGAAACTGACATGGCACTCAGAGAAGACCGCCAAAGGTGTGGAACCGACAAAAGGAGCTGTCTGTGGAAGCTGTGATCATAGAACACTTTAAATCAATGCACTGGGATCTAGAGCTTGAATGGGGAGAAGCTATTTCCCCAGCAGAATGTTAAAATAAAAAAAGTTTCCTAACACCTTGCTGGCATCTCTAAAATGGTGAGCAAAACTCTGGATCTAAGCCTCTGCCACAAGCTGAAGATAGAAAAGCTGAAAATCGCTGCAGACAACTCGCAACTTCAGATGAAGGAGCAGGAGAACAGGATTCACTAAATTAGGGGTATGCCAGAAAGGAAGAGGGACTAGAATATGTTCCTAACCCAATGGTTTATGCAACTGAATACCTGCCTTGATGTGTTCCTAGAGGACTTGGAGAGAGCACACAGAGTATTGGGGAAGCATCTGCAGATTCAGCACTCTGGCCTCCAATGTTTTAGACACTGGGAAATAATCAGTCCTAGAGTACATCTGGTATCTCAGGGAATAAGATATATAGTCCCTTAAACTGGGACACTTGCTACACCATGCATCAATTAGCTCATGATCCTGTATAATTTCAGGCAGGGGAGGGTAGTACGCCTAGCTCATGATTTCACTTGCCCATTTTTCTCCGTATCTTCATTAAGGACTCTGTTTAGAATTCTATCTATCTCCTAGTTTGAATTCCTCTAGCATTTGTAACTCTGTTTTGAGGAATACACTCGGCCCTGTATCTGGGCTGTATACGGCACCTAACGCGGTCTGATCTCCTCCTGGAGTTCCCTTCACAAAAGCAAAGCAATCATTGGGGTCACGTAAAGACTCCAAGACTGTGAGCCCCTCCTTGCCAAAAGAATCGCACCTCCTTTGCCTATGGACAGCCAAAGGCATAGTTTTGCTCCCCAACCAGTGGTGCTTCGTTTATTTATTTATAAAAATATTTGTATACAGCTATCTTGTTAAAAACATCAAAGCAGTTCACAACATGTTAAAAAAACAACCATAGGATAAAAACATTAAAAATGCAACAAAAACAAAGGCCAACTGTTGCAAAAAAAACCACCCATCTTCTTAATTGCCTGCAGGAGTCTGACAGAACAGAAAGGTTTTCAGCAGGCGCTTAAAAGTTAAAACAGAAGGCGCTTGCTGAATCTCTGTTGGCATAATGTTCCACGTGGCAGATTTTTGATGTGTTTACTACAGTAGCATTGTGGCAGGCATTTCTACCTCTGACTTCAACGCAGCTCTTGCCCTGATTACTACTGTACCATGACCTTTTATATCTTTGGAAATTGACTTAATTTTATTTACGCTTATCGTTCCGAGCGGTTAGAGCAGACTCGCTTTCCCCCTCCTGCACTCAGCTTATTGTATATCAATAATGGGTCTAGTACTTGGGTAACCAAAGAGAACATGCAAGTTATAACCAGTTCTCACCCCGTGCAGGCTATGCAGAACAGTGTCCATTGGGGACAATAACTCCCTTCCCTTCAACCTGAGGAAGAACTATGGGGGCTGGTGAGATGGCTAACAATGAGAAAATACATTCTCTGCCCTGCTGAGAGCCACCCATGGGTTTACTTATGACTAAGAAACATAGTAATAATAATAGTGGTGCATCGACCATGGTATCCTTCTGGGCCGCCTTGCCGGGATGGGATTTGGGGGCACTGTGTTACGATGGCTCCCTTCCTTCCTGGAGGGACGTACCCAGAAGGTGGTACTGGGGGATTCCTGTTAAGCTCCCTGGCCGTTGACCTATGGGGTCCCTCACGGTTCAGTTTTATCCCCCGTGTTATTTAACATCTACATGAAACCGCTGGGAGAGGTCATCCGGGGGTTTGAGGTTCGGTGCCATCGGTATGCGGATGACACCCAACTCTATTTCTCCTTTCCACCTAAAGCCAAGGAAGCTGTCCTGGTCCTAAACCAGTGCCTGGCATCAGTGATGGACTGGATGAGGGCAAACAAGTTGAAATTAAATCCAGACAAGACAGAGGTGCTCCTGGTCAGTCGAAAGGCAGATCAGGGAATAGGGATTCAGCCTGTGCTGGATGGGGTTACACTCCCCCTGAAGACACAGGTTCGCAGTTTGGGTGTGTTCAGAAGACTGTTCGGAAACTTAAACTGGTACAAAGAGCTGCAGCCAGAGTGCTAACTGGGGTTGGTTATAGGGACCATATAACTCCCTTGTTACAACAGCGCCACTGGCTGCCAGTTTGTTTCTGGGCACAATTCAGTTTGTTTCCGGACACAATTCAAAGTGCTGGTTTTGACCTATAAAGCCCTACACGGCTTAAGTCCAGGCTATTTGTCAGACCGTATCTCCCTATATGAGCCTGCCCGGGCCCTGAGATCTTCAGGAGAGTCCCTTCTCTCAGTCAAGCGCATTTGGTGGGGACACGAGATAGGGCCTTTTTGGTGGCTGCCCCTAGGTTCTGGAACTCCCTTCCTAGGGAGGTACAAATGGCCCCTCCCTTGCTATCCTTTCGTCGGCCGACAAAGACTTTTTTATTCCGACAGGCTTTTAGTATAGAAGGTATTTAAGATAGGATTCTATAAGGTCGGTTGTATTGTCCCATGGTTTTACCTGTATTATTTTTTTTAAAAAAAATGTATTTTAGGTGTATGCTTCATGGTTTTAATGTCGTGAATAGTTTAATTGTATTTTAATTGTATATTTTTGTATGCTTTTAACCATATGTGGTTTTTATCTGTAAGCCGCCCTGAGTTCCAGCTTTGGAAAAAGGGCGTGGTAAAAATAAAGATTCATTCATTCATTCATCTTAAGTACTTACAAGAAGTAACAGAACTTGTCTAGAGAGGCCTTAAGAAACTTAGGGGATGCAAGACCAGTTTTAAAAGGATACAAGATCAGAATTCAAAAAGTTAAATTACATTCAATTCCAGGACTTGGAATGTGGCATTCACTGTACTGTACACTAGCAAAGTTATGGCAAATAAATATGGACCTGTCCCCAAACTGCTGGCAGAGATGCGTGATAAATGGATTTTTCTTCCATGTGTGGTGAGGGTAAACATTGGGGAGAGCCTTTTGGAACACCATCTTTAAAGACATTTTGGAAATTGTACTGCAGCCTATAGACCCTGACCTGGCACTAGCCCTTTGATCAGTTTTCTTCACTGCCCAAAGCATGTTGTCACATATGCGTCTAATTGTACTCCTTTTAGCTGCTGCCAGTATGGAAAAAGGACCTCACTGGAGACCTCACTCTTCTTTTATGAAAAAAGGCTGGTTAGGTAAGATCTAAGATCCTCCGTGGCACAGAGTGAGAAGGGCAGTAACGCAGCCGAAGCTCTGCTCACGGCCGGAGTTCGATTCCAACGGAAGGAGGAAGTCGAATCTCCGGTAAAAGGGGTCGAGGTCCACTCAGCCTTCCATCCATCCGTGGTCGGTAAAATAAGTACCTGGCATATGCTGGGGGGGTAAAGAAAGGCCGGGGACGGAACTGGCAATCCCACCCCATATATACGGTCTGCCTAGTAAACGTCGCAAGACATCACCCTAAGAGTCGGAAACGACTAGCACTACAAGTGCGGGGACACCTTTACCTTTAGGTAAGATCTGGCCACTGGCTTTATCTGAAAAACTAATACAGCAAGTCAAAGCCCTAGCAAGAACAGTGTAGCAGGATCACTTTATAAGTACTTATACTGTAGCACACAGGACAGGAGGCTGCCAGAGTTGCAAAAAGCTTTTCTCTTTTCTCTATCCTGTCACAAGGAAAAGTCTAGCAGTGGGTCAGAGCCGCAATTTGTACCGACTGGTCATATATACAGAACCATCTTGACCCGAGGGGAGAGGAAAAGAAGCTGAGGAACTGTCACCATCCAACTGCTATAATGGCCTCTCCCTCCCTCCCCACGCTGTCATCTTGACCCAAGGGAAGCAGCAGCAACAAATTCTTCTTAAACAAGGTATCTTTTCCATTTTATTGTAACTTAAAAAAAATCATTACTTATCATTGTAATAATCTTATGTAAACCACTTTGTGAGATATTCCTGAAAAGATGTATATAAATGCCTTTAATGACAACAACAATAATAATCCTTTCAAGCTGCATGCAAATAATGCACGTGTGTACATGATAGTTTAATTGTTCACTTTTTATTTAACACAATAAAAACATTTATTCAAAGATGTAAGAATGTCAGCCATGACATGGAAACGACAATATGTAAAAAGATATTAGTTGCAAGAAACAAGTTAACTGTCCACAATAGATAAGAGATTTTTTAAAAGCTTTTTGAAATACTTCATTTCAAACATTGTTACACCAAAGTAATGTTTTCTTTTATACATTTTAAAAACATTTTAACAATCTTAGTGAAGCTGTTATAAACTTAGCAAAAAAATGCTCTGCTTTCATTTATTCATATTTCAGTTTGTCAAGACTTATCGTAACAAATGAAGAATATAGATTTGGTATAAAAAGGAAAAGGCAGCACAACACCAACACAATACAAGAGCAGAGTTGTGTGCTGTCACATAAAACAATCAACATCATCAGGGCCACTCAAAGTGGGGATGGAAAGGGTACTGTTATACTGGGCCCAGAATCAGCTTTCATTAAAAAAAAAAAGTCTCTAGCTCCATTAGAACAAACGTTATGAAGTAAAATGTGCAGGCACCATACAAAGCAATTTATTTTAGAGGTATGAGGCTGCTCTCACTTTTCAGTGTTTTTAGCCAATAATGAAGTCAGAGCTGCGGTTGATGAGTACTAGAGGGGACTTGATACCCAAGGAAAACCAACCAGCCAGCTTCATAATGAACCAGGAAGCCTCTTCTCCAGAAGGGAATTCCTGAGTCATTTTGAAGCCTGTTTTGAGTGTTTCTTGGAGTACATGTTACTCCAATTTTCCTTTGAGATTCAAACAATATCGAACAATTGCCAGATTCATTTTGAAGCAAATTTGTGCTTCATTTCATTTTGAAGCAGTTTTCTTCATTTTCCCTGGAATAGCAGTGATTGTCGCTCAGAAAAAATAACTGGGGAAAAAACAGGATTTTAGTGCAGCTGTCACTGGGCAGTAGCAAACAAAGGAGTTCATGGTTATTATTATTATAATTTATTACTGACCCTTCACCCAAAGGTCTCAGGATGGGTTACAACAATTTTAAACACATAATTAAAAACAGTTAAAAGCAACCCGAACCTAAACTTTTATGCAAAAATGTTTTTTTAGTGTGTAAGCATTAAAAAATTACCCTGTTAATGCAATTAAAATCCTTCACTAGTATATCATATTGTGTGTGTGTTTGGGGGGGGATCTTGGAAATAACCCAGTGCTGCCGTACTAACGCTGCTGATGTAGGGGGCAAGGGATTGAGAGCACAGTATGACAACCCTGCAATGTACTCCAGTATTATTTAGTCCCTTGGTGTGTGGGATTTATTTTTAGGGAAATGTAGTTGGGGGGGCTATTATTGTAGCAGCAAAAGACAGGAATTATTAATTGCTTTCCCACCCACAAGGGAAGAAAACACGGATTCGTGGAGGTGGATTGTTCCTGCTGCTGCTCTGAACACCTAAATGGGAATATTCAAGATTCGAGTCCTCTTTTATAGAAAAAGAAAAAAAGGAGGGAAAGGGGAAAAGAAAGGAAAACAAAAGAAAATGGTGGCTGTTCGAATTGTGCTGATAACATTGCTATAGTTATTATGAGATATAAAAAATTACTAACCAGACCAAATGCTCTTAGAATACACTTTTTAACAATTTAACCTGGAATTTAATCCAAGCATGGCATTTGAACCTTGGTTGCTTTAAATCTTAAACCTCTTTTGACACCAACCACAAAAAGACCACATCTGGTCTTGCACTGAATATCATATTGCCAGCTCAAGATCAATCCATGAACGTTCTACAATTCATTCATTCATTCATTCATTCATTTATTCATTATACTTGTATACCGCCCCATAGCCGAAGCTCTCTGGGCAGTTTACAGTAACTAAAAACAAATACAATTTAAAATAACACAACTGGCTCATGACTCGTGAGTTCTTTGCATGATCTCGGGTTGGCACTGAGAGAGATCAGAGCTCTTGTGCCTTTAAGCAGGCAGACATTCAATTGGTTAAGCCTTTTTAGTATGGAAGTACAATTATAGGAAAAGCTTTACTTGTTGACATTGTCTGTCAGACATCTTATTACTTGTGTGAGGCCCCGACTTATTTTGAGACCCTCCATCCCACCTGCAATAAAGTGCATAATTTTGCATCAAAGAGAAAGTATATACAAATTTGTGTTCCCTTTTGTGCACAGTATGAAGGGTCCAAAAGATCCTGTTGGTGCTCCTGAACGTCATCATCTTTGGAGAATCTTTGACGTTGCAGCATTCGCAAAAGCTTCATGCCCCCATTGCCACCACCTAGCTAGTAAACAGTTTTACACTGGATTGACCTGAGTGTAATCTGATGTGAAGGTTGTCTAGGTAATTAACTCTAGTGGCTTTATATAGAGAGCTATCAAACACATAATAAGGGAATACTGCAGTACCGAACAAATAAATTTTCAAACCCCAAATAATTAAACTTAAAATATCAGGCAGCCAATTAAGATTTTCCACAGTCAATAGATCTGCTTGAACAAAAACATTTCTGCTTGCATGGCCAACGCTTTCCTGCAAAAATGTTTTAGAAAAACCTTAATGGATTAAGTAAATTAATTTTTTTCTGCCAAAAAATTGCATCAATGAGCTAGTTGAGGAGACATAATTTCAGGGATCCTCCAACCTTCATTGCTTCGATGAGCCATTAATTGATATACTGTGTAAGATGAACTGCCATTTTTAGGGGTAGAACTCCCTCACATGTGTGCTTTTTGTTATGCTACTTTGTAAAGCAGTCATGTACATCAGTGACGCAGTACACATAATAATAAAATTGGGGAGGGAGGCACAAACCTTCATGCAATGGATACAGCTTTGCTGCACGAAAAAAGATCCTGGGAGGGCAAGGGGTAGGATAATGTATACCTTTCATCAGTGATGTCACAAGTACTGTTCAAAAGGTGTCCCTTGCACCTTACAGCCTCCTTACGCTGACCACCAACTGAAAAGCTGCCCGGGGGGGGGGGAGGTTGGATTTAACCAGCAACCTTGAATCCTAGACTGTGAGCGCTTGGAAAAGAACAATGTGGCTTGACCTGAAGGGACGATGTCTGTATTTGGTGTTGCAACTGCACTCTCATTACTGAAAAACTGAACTGTTTGTACACTGACCAAATACAAATAGCACAAATTCTAAAAACAATACAGCAATGAGCTTGACAACGACTCTCTCAAAAGCCAAATTACCAACCGGCTATTCACTTTTTCTTTTTCTTTTAACCAAGATAAACTTTCTGGACAGAAAACGCTAACAAAGAAGAAATAATGAAATGACTCTTTAAAGCTTTCAAGCAGGCTGACAACACTATACACGCTTATTTGGGAATAAGCCCCAATGAACTCAATAGAACTTACTTCCACATACGCAGACAAAGGATTGCACTGTTACTTTATTTGTGAATAGGACACTTACCGATGTTGCTTCTTAAGAGGAGCCTTCTCTGTCATCTCTGGCATAGTTTGAGAGACAAGGGTCTAGAAAAACAGAAAAAACAGTAACAATTCTAGAAGTATCAATCATTATAGTTCCATTAAAACCCTGACTTCTACACAGTTAAACTTCCACTGACTTTTTACATTAGAACAGCCCACCTAACAAACAAGACCACAAACGATACTAGCCTGTTTAATCACTTCTACCTCATCTGTAGCCTAAAAGAAGATGCAACCATGCAAAGTTTCTCTAAAGATGACTAGGTAGTTTATTTGTACTCACCGCTGGTGAGTGGCTTTTTACAAGCCTGCAATAGCACTCCAGCTTCTACTGTTGATTCTCAAACCATACTTCACAATCCTAAGTGAGACAGATAGAATTTATTGGAATTCTAGGATCTCTGCTTACATTTTTAAAGGTTATAGTCATCAGAGCAATTAAACACATTATTTTAAATGATACTGGATTAAGACGAGGGGAGAGCAACTACTCCCTCAAGCTTAGTTTAATAGATTTGCTCCCCACTTTCAGGGTATTCGCCCTCCCAAGGCAGCTTACAATATATAAATAAAATGACTTGGTTTGCATAATGTTAACCAGGGCTGTGGAGTCGGAGTCGTGGAGTCAGTAGAAATGTACCGACTCCGACTTCAAAATAAAAACTTTCACAGGAATTTAGGAAAGTTTTCTTGTTCAGAAATTTTAATCAAATAAATACATTTTATGTGCTATCAATCTAGCCTGATGATTCACGTGTTGATGATGAAATGCCTTGTGCTACCATTTTACTACAGTAAATTTGTTATTACTAGTTAGTATACATTTGCCATTTATGAAGCTATCGGAGTCGGACAGTAGAAAAATAGAGGAGTCGAAGGTTTGGCGTACCGACTCCACAGCCCTGATGTTAACCATAGTTACTATAGTTTCACTATGGTTTAAACATTGTACCTCTGTGTAAAATGGAATTCCACAAATATTTTTGAACTTCCAAGTTTAACTTTTCTTCTGGGGGTTTGAGTTGCTGGTAACCTCACAATTAGACTACTGTAACGTGCTCTGTGTGGGATTTCTATTATGGCTTGTCTGCAGGCAGTATAGAATGCCACAGCCCAGGTGGTCAATGGTACCTCTCACTGTCCCCTGGAGCCTGGATTTCCCTCCAATTCTTCTAAAGTAGTTGGATCAGATCATATGAAAGGAGCAATGTTAGAATGCTCAGTCCATCTAGTGAGCATGCGGGACTGCTGTGTAAGTGGTTTCCTACTTGCTTGACTAGAGCCAGTGGGGCATAGTGGTTAGAATGTTGGAGACTAGGGTTTGAATCCTCACACAGCCATGAAGCTCACTGGGTGACCTTGGGCCAGTCACTGCCTCTCAGCCTCAGAGGAAAGCAATGGTAAACCACCTCTGAACATCGCTTACCATGAAAACCCGACTCATAGGGTTGCCATAAGTCGGAATCGACTTGAAAGCAGTCTATTTCCATTTTGACTAGAAACAGCAAGTCTGAGTCTGTCCCATTCTGTATGCCCCACCCCACCGTCCCATGTACACTATCGTTCCTGTACCTGTAAGGAAGTGTCATGGGGGAAAGCTCAAGCCCCACATACATGTTCAGGGTCATATTGATCACAGTGTAACTGAAATTACTATTAACTTTTTTTTTGTCTGTGGCATATAATATGGTCCCTTACGTATATCATCTGGGAATTTTGATAACTAGACTCCTAGGTCCCTTTTCTGGGAGTGGAAAAGAAAACTGCTGCTGATCAGATCACCTAGTTCTGCACTCAGCCTCCAACAGCAATCATCAAGATGCCTCCTAGAAACTTACAAACGGGCATAAAGCTTAAATCTCGTCCCTTGTTGTGTGTCTCCAGCATCTGCTATTGAGGAACACTGCCTCTATATATGAAGGTTTCTTTCTGGGCAGGCATCCTATTCAGCCGCTGACAGACCTATCTTCCAAATGCAAGGCCCACAATACCTTGAAGCCTTATTCCTTTCGCCCCGAGCAAAAGGAGACGCTCCAGGACGCCAGGCTGCAGCGCGGCCAAGGAAGCCATCACCAGCCTTCAAGCCAACTCCATTTGGGCCGCACAACAGCCAAGCCCTTTCACCCCAAGCTTGGAGCCGAGAAAGAGGGGAGCCATCAAGGCGCAGCAGCCGGGCGATCCTCCCCATCCTCTGGGGCTCCGGGCAGGGGTGGGAAGGAAGGGGCGGCAGGGGGCTTGTTGCGCTCGCCAGAAGGCGGCGCTACATTTCCCCGTGTTGCAGGAGTGTGGTAGCTTCACAGACGGAACAGCCCCCCGCAACCAAGCCCACGGAGCCTCGGGCAGAGAAGCCGCGGCGGCGCCGAGGCCACTTCCGTGCGGGGGGAGAGGGGAAGGAGCCGCAACCGGGCGGCGGGAGGTGAAGGGCCGCGCACAGCCGCTCCGCTCTGCTCCTCCCCGCCACGACCCTGACCGCAGGGACTCACCGACGGACTGCAGGGCGGGCTCAGCGGCTGCAGCCCCACCGCGGGGACCATCCTCCTCCCGGGAGGCCTCCTCGCTCCCTCCCCCACACTCGCATCGTATCCCTTTGCGCACATACACCGATGGTCCCGCCCTCCTTCCAGGGCAGCCAATAGGCAGCAACTTCGCCGCCCAGCTCCGTCCATCAGGGGTCCCGAAAAAGGCAGGCCTAGCCGGGAGAAAGGCGAGACCCGCCCACTAAAGCCTTATTTGGCTGCAGGATGAGCCCAGCTTTGGATGGATGCGAGAGAAGGGTTAGATTGAGGGGAAACAGGAACTGCTTGAGAGGCCAATGAGCGGTTGGAAACGAAGGGGGAGGGGAGATTGGTAAGAGCTGTCCGCAAAGGCCGAAATCAGCCTTGATAGAAGCGCACGTCAAACATTCATTGTTTTATTCTACACATGCACAGCAACAGAAAAGCTCTTTAACTGGCGCGTGTGAAATAGCTTTGCCGCCTGCTTTTTCCCAGACTGGGTTGGCTGCTAATTTCTTGCCGAATTCTGCCAGTCCTGTAAAGTTGGTGCTGGCTCTGGCCTAGGCCTAGCTGCTACTGAGATAGAAAATCAGTGTCCGAGTTGTGCCATCATATGAGGCTTCATGTTGGGGTCTCATATGTCTGAATGTGCTCCGTTAAAAAAATATCATTAGACGTATATAACTTTTGGGTGAAGGGCAGATTATAAATACATAAATAGAAGTAAATGTCAAGGAGATAGCTAGGCAAGAATATTTCTTCCTAGTATTGCACTTGTATATAAATTTTTTTTGGGGGGGTAGTTAGAAGAGCGCTGTATCATGTGAGCTCTCATCTGCAATCTTAATTTAAACCACATTCACACAATACATTTATTCCACTATTATTCCACTTCAACAATCATGGCTTCCCCCCAAGAACTCTTGGCAGTAGAGTTTGTAAAGGGTGCTAAGAGTTGTTAGGGGTTACCTATTTTCCACACAGAGCTACAATTGACAGAGTGGTTTAGCAATCCCTGTTCCCAGAGAACTCTGTGAATTGCAGGTCTGTGAGGGGAATAGGGGTCTCTGTTCAACACCCTTCACAAACTACACATCCGAGGATTCATTGGGGGAAGCCATGACTGTTTAAAGTGGAATAATTGTGGAATAAATGGTGTGAATGTGGTCCCAGACTGGTAAAGCGGAGTGGAAAATTCTATAAAATTGAATAAAGTAAAAAAGTTTCATTTTCAGATAATCTAACAATAACCAGAAACACCCCCAACAGAACCCCACTCCATCCCCCTCTTCCCAACCTCCCCATACCCCTCCCATATTTCCCCCACCCTCCATAATCAACCTATACAATGCCAAGGGAAAAATACACTGTCTAGGAGAGAAGCCCCATTACATACCAACATTTCAAAAGAAAAAAATGTTAACTACACAATCCATAAGCTCTTAAAGAGAGCTGGAACTTGTCCGGTACTGTTGTGCCTATTTATATTTACAGCAGACCAGTCTGCCATAAAGTTGTCTTTTTTCTTTTTCCCTTTAGAGAGCCTTAATTTTGTTGCTGTGTGTGGTTGTGTTGCTAAATTTAGTTTAAAAGCAGCACCACAGCAGTAGAGAGTAACAGCGGATGTTGAAATGCGAGTGTGCCAGCATGTGTATGCGTTTACCTAAGAAAGCAGGCTTTTACCCTGCATCAGGATCACTGAGACTGGAGACTTAGTAAAATAAGAAAAGCTACTTTATTTATAGAACTACATAGTAGATAGAAATGCAAACCTAGTTCTAACTTACTAAGTTGGAGGCGTAACTCCCAGGTGTAGGAGTTAGCCCCATGGCTTGGAGAGAGAGCAGAGACAAAGGGATGTCTCCTCTCTCCCGGACAGTTGGAAAAGAAAGAAATGGAAAGGGCAGAAGGAAGAGGGGCAGGTAAGCTTCCCTGAAGACGGAACAGTCTCTAGCGCCAGAAGGAAGTCAGTCAGAGCATCACAGGTAAAGGTAAACAAGCCTATCCATGTGAAGGACCCTAGCTCTATCTTCCCTCTGGAACATAAACAGAAGAACAAAACAGGAGTTGCTCTTGCCCCACTTCCCAACAAATTTTGGGGTCAGCTTTTCAAGCAATAGAATCTCCCACACCTTCCAATACCAGTGATCCAGAGAGAGGCCTGCTAAGTCCTTCCAGAACATGCTATTAATAATCAGGCTGCAACCTGCATATGACCTAACAGCTTTTTATATAAAATATCACTATTTTCATTCCTTCAATAAAGCAAACTCTGGTGTCAGTTGTATTGCTTGACCTGTAATCTTTCTGATCTCCCCTTTTACAGTACCTGAGTCCAGAAACTCACTACTTTTTGACATTCCTGCCACCACATATGCTTATACCCTCCAGCCCTCGTAGGGCTCAACAAGGAGCTGCCCCCAGTCATAGCTTTCAGAATACCTGTACAGCCCATGTTTGCAAATGTAAACAAATGTTCATTTGTTGCATTCCCACTTTACATTTTGTATTTAAAATTTCTTAGGTAAACTTTAAAAATGTGAAATTGGCCTTAGAAATACATAGTCAGATGAACAAGGATGAGGTTAGTGCACAAACATTTTTCTAAAACGTTACAGCACTATTGGGGTGCAATAGCTATTGCCATGGAATTAATTTTCCTGTACCTTCACCGTGCCCTTTGCCCTGTGAGACAAAGTGAGGAGTGAAGAGTGTTCTAAAATGCTGGCAATGATATTGTAGCAAGATGCTAACTTCTTGTATGCCCAACCAACTCCTGGCACAAACTCGAGCTGTATTATGGAGACTCATCAGGAAAACTTCAACGACTGGATTGTACTTCCCATGAAAGATGTCACCCAAACTTCCAGAAAATATTGCAAGTGAGAGATCCTGATCTGTGTCAGCACATGACAAACTGAGAAACACAAGAATGCAGTGTCATTTTTACCAGTGGAATATGGTGTCCTGAAATGGGTTGCTTCTTCCATGATATCTAACAGGCAGAGTTTATGCAACTTTGATTTAGAAATGTTGTCTCTTGACATCCCCAGGAATCAGGGCCGATTCACACAGAGGTTAAACTTCGGATTAAAGATGCAGCTTTTGGCATTGCGATAGAATTGCAAGGTTCACACTTCTCACCTTCCAATCCACTGTTTTCCATTCACACAACTGATGTTCCTCTGGAAAAGTTTAGTATTGCTCTTTCCTTGTGGCCCCACTCACAAATTTACATGTTTAGTCCCTCAGGAGTATCCACATTGCTAATGGAGAAGGGGAGGGATTTTTCTTTCAGATTATTATTATTTATTGGATTTATTAGTTGCCCATCTGGGAGGTTGTCCAGCCACTCTGGGAGACATACTGCCAAAAATATAAATTACATTAGACAATAAATTAGCACATTAAAATCTTGTCAATTGCACACTGAAACTGGGAGGGGGCGTGAAATAGACACAGAAAAACCTTTTTATGTCAGTTTCATTTCCTCCAGCAGTATTTATTATAAAACTAAATTGGCGCTGGAAAGTGGTGGAGGCACAGCTGCTGCGACTGCCCAACCTGACTTTCAGCAGGAGCCCAGCAACCACAGCCTCCACTTCAGTGAGCACTGCCAGACCATGCAGGCGGCAGCGACAGCTGAAGCCAGCACTTGCCCAAGCATAAATGTTGAGCCTTGGTCTTCCTGCCAGGCACCCGCCTCTGGCTCCTTAGATCATGGCAGTTGCCGCCGAGAGACTGAGCTGGAAGTTGCTGGGGAGGAAAGCCCCTGCCAGGTCCACATGACAGAGCAAGTCAAGAAGCTGGCGAAGTACCCGGCTGTGGTGGAAAAGCAGGACAAGTACCTACGGCAATTATTTATAGTAACCCCCTTTTTAAAAATTAGGTATGTATGTGTGTGCACGCCTTCTATCACATCGGGGGGAAAGGAAGGCTAGAGTGACCAGAAGTGGCTGTGTTAAGCCAATAGAAACAAAATAAAATTCATGGAGAGTTTAGTGGGTGGAGAAAGGGGAGTACCCAGCAAAAAACATTGGAACACTTACATGTAGGAATGTGGCGAAGCAGAGACGGTTTTTCCTTCACTTTTCGCATTTTCGGGGGATTTGTTTAATACGGATTTAACAGGGAAAGCAGCGACACACCTTCGTCTTGCCTGCAACGTCATGTGAACCCTGCGAATTAAATGGGGATACAAGTAGCACCAATCTCGCAGCAAGTCCCTGTGTGAACCAGCCCTTAAACTGGAACATTGGTCACTTGGCTTGAAAGTGCCTTCTCAAAGCAGATGAAACCCACATAGTCACTCTGGATACCAACCTCTAGCACCCCAGGCAGGAAATCTTTATTGCTAATTTGAGTCTCCTCCTCCTTTCCCTCTCCGCATGTCCTCTGTTTCAGTTTCCATTCTGGCAAAGTCCTAAGACTGTGTGTTCCTAAAGCTGGTCTGCTAAATAGTCCATGCTGTTGGAAGAAAGGCTTGTTCCACCTCCTTATTTTGGTATCGTAACAAGCATGTTTAGGTAGGAGAAACCAAAAATCCCACATTGGCTGAATATTCTTTTTAAAACAAAACAAAAGATTACTGAGTGCATTATATTCCAAACTAGAGGATAATTAAGGAAAATATTACTATTTAAGCTATTCAAAAATTTAAGCAATGATAGAAGTAACATTCTTCTTCCTCCATGCTCCCTAGCTTACCAGTGGGGTGAAAATATGTTGCTATCTTTTACAAGCTATGTAAGTTTTCTTGTAATAGATGAGTGTATACTCACAAAACAATTAAATGTTGCATAATTCCAGTACTTCTGGTGTTTTCTCCTGACGTCTGTCAGTTTAGGGGGAGAAACTTCTCAGCTTGACAGCTAGATTTCTTAGAATCCTGTAAGAAACTATAGATGTCCAAAATGATATGAAGTAATAAGCCATTAGTTGGTCCAAATAACAGGATCGCAGTGTGAGAATCATCTCCTGGGGCAGTAGGATATGCAGGAGCATTGTTAATGAAAGATAGACATTAGTCTGTAATTTTAATTGATAGCCACCTTGACATGCAATATGGCAGATTATAAATCTCTTAAATAGGCTCTGATGTATTATAAAACCTCTGAGGGGGGATCCTCAAGCAAAAAAGGGGTCCCTCATGAGGAGAGTGTTCTACCTTGGGGTTAGGCAGCTGGTCTTTGTTTCAGCAGCCACTGTACTTACAACAGAAAAAGCATCTTCTCCTTACTTCAAAGTGTAACGGAGTATATCCTTTCTGAAATACAGGAAGCTGCTCTTAGAATGTCAAAGTATTCGTCCTTTGAAGTCTTTGCCAAGCACCGTTTTGCAGTGTAACATAAGCATGATCAAATGTTCCCTTAAGGCATATTTAAAAGCGATGGGGTAGAGGCATGGCACCAGCAACATCCCTGGGTGTGCCAGCCCCACATGCTCTGCCCCTGCTTTAGTGCAAAGTCTGTGTTGGCTTATGGAAGGGCTTTTTTAAACCTAGCAGAACAGTTGGATTGGAACACAGAAAACAGCCTTACACAAGTCAAACCATTGGTTTCCTGTCAATACTGAGGTCACATTCAGCCCATACATTTAAAACACATTTGTACCACTTTTAACAGTTGTGAATTCCCCCCAAGAGCTCTGGGAACTGTAGTTTACCCATAAGAGCTAGAGTTCCCAGGATTCTTTGGGGGAAGCGATATGTTTTAAATTATGGTGTGGTTGTAACCTGACAGTCAGTGGCTCTCCAGGGTTTCAGACTAGTCTTTTCAAGCTTCTCACACCTATCCTCACATTACGTGCTTAGAACAAGATAGACAAAATGCTTAGATACATCCAACGCCTGTGTCTGCCGTCATGAAACCAACCAGAGGAGAGGCAACCCTGGAGTTAATCCTAATGATGCCCAGAGGATAGTGCAAGATGCAAGTCCTGATGAGCCCACTGGAAGCAGTGACCATTGCGTTCTCCTGTTTAACGTATGTATATGTAGGGAATTGCCAAGAAAGTCCAACAGTCACATTTGCCTTCAAAAAAGAAATGATAAATGGGAAAGTAAAATATCCCCAAATCTTTTGCTGTTATTTTAAAACTGTAATATCCCCAGATAACTCCACATTGTTCCTCGCGGACACAGCTGACTTAGGTGGCAAGGCTGCTGGAGTGAAGGATCCAGCCCCACAGCACCTCTTCACAATTTGTCAAGTTGTACCACAACCTCATGACAAGGGGGAGCATTAGGATAAAATCCTGTCCAGAAATGGACAGTTTGCGGGGTATGGGTCTGCAGACCGAGTCCAGACTGGATAAAAAAAAGCTTCTGCTGGAGGTTTGTGTGGCATCGCCAGTCCTTGCATCTCGTCTACCTCAAGTGAAACATCCTCTCTTTTTTTGTGTTCCCTCTGTGGATTCTGCCACAACGATAGACAAAGAACTGCTATATCAGTCTCCTTGTTCACATTGCCCCCAACAGGAGCAACACTGCATTTGTTGGAACAACAGGCTTTTCACCTGTGCCCGATTCAAGTATGTGCCCGATTCTCCCTAAGATCATGATAGTGTAGAAGACATTTTGGGCCATCCCTGCTTCAGAAAAGTCTCTGCTTCCTTACATGTTACCATGTCACATACCTTGCAGGGTTGGTGACTGGCTATTTCTTTTCCGAGACAGAGGAAGGGATGCAAAATGAGACAATTCAGGCTGCTTGCCTGACAGCCACTGCAGCCTTGCTCTACTTGTCCTGAGAGAAAAAGCACATATGGGTTTCAGGAGACATCTCTTTAATGGAAGAGTTAGCAAGCTGACCCGATTCCTACCACATGGGAGTGGCAATTTGAAAAAAAATGGAGAATATCCCCCATCTCTACCAGAGAAGGGTATGGGAGAAAGGAAGCCAAAAGCACAAGGCCAGGTCATGGGCAATGTAACTTATGTGCATTTATTCAGAATGTTTCTAAAAAGTTTAACTTCCAGTGATTTCAGAAAGACAAACATGTTCCTGCTGTACAAAGGCAGTGGCCTAAAATTTGTGAACTTGTTTCTCCCTGCAGTTTGAAGACGTGTACACACAAAAGGTTCCATCAAGGCATTTTATCCTGTGAAATGCCCCAAATTTACCCAGAAACAGCTAGTCAGTCACGTCACAAACAAAATGGGCTCCTTTATCTGTAGGCCAGAGTTATTCCAGAGTAAGCATTTCTGCTCACATCATGGTAACAGGCTGCTGATTTAAGTCAAAAACCTTCACTTTAATAATGAAGGCAGTTTCAGTTACCCAAGGGTAGACAGCAAGTTTCCTCCCAGATCAAGACCTATTTATATGACACACAGGCATTCTTAGCATGTTAACTCATTCCATGCAAGCTGTGCATTAACACATTCATATCAATTCTTAAATCAAGATACTTGGGATGAGGGGAAGGAATAGAGAGGTTTCAGACAAATCCTGCAGCTGCAGACTAAAACTGAATTTTGCATAGGATAAAAAAAGTTTGGTTCACATTTACTAGATATCACAGGGCACCATTACATGTTAATGAAAACAGAACTAGAATTTATTTCAGCTATAACAGTATGTCATCTTTAATGGACATTTTTAATCATTAAATGAATCAAGTAATCCCAGCCACTTTATGTATACAAAAATATTCCCCCTTCCCTGCCAAGTAAAGGATGTCTGTCTTGGGTGCTTCTTTTGTTTTTCTTGCATATATCACTGTTACCCAATACTGAAAAGTTTGTTTATGAAGTTCAGCAGTTTCATAGTCCTGCTATCTGATGCAAAATGTATTGTGCTGAGCCCCTTTAAATTTATCCAGCTATAGGATATGTAAATCATGTTACATGCATACTCCTTGCAAACCTCTACAAGAGAAGCACTGCTGATCGTTAACTGAACCTCCCAATTACTATAGTTGTACATGAGCCAATCTGCAAGAGAATAGAAAGTACTGACAAATCGCATGAAGTATTAAACACCCATTTTAGACAACCCCGCTTGACTATTTCAGAAGACAAAACATTTCCCCCCAAACTAGCAAACTTTTGCAGCACTCCCAAGAACCAACCATCTAAACTGCTGCTCTTCACCATGCTCAAGCAGAGGGATACAGCTTAAGGAGCTAGGATTCAAACCGGTGTTCTTTTTAAGCAAGGAACCACTGGCAGGACTGATCATCACGGAGCTTTGATTTCCAATTTCTTTTCCTCCCAACTCCTGTAGAACATAGTCACTAAGGAAGGTTGACTGCACAATGGAAACATTGTGAAATACATTCACAGAACAGGTGATTAATTTTTTTTTAATAAACAAAAAGGTATGAGCTTTCTTGAAGTCTAAAAAGAAGGTGATTTGTAGATCAAGAGAAGCTATTGAGCTCTCTGCTCCTAATTCAAACATCTACCATCCAATTTCAAAGAAGAAGAAAAGAGGGCACACAGTTCCCTTAGCACCAGAAGACAACTATGGGCTGATGTTGACATGGGCTATGTATATGTTCTCCAGTGCAGTAGTTCCCACTTTGAACTTCTTGCCGTATCTACAACTGATCAGGGAAGCAGTGTTGGCACTTGAGATTTAGATGTGCTTCAACATCTTTGTAGAATGAAAACAAATCTTCAGGAACTACAATATAAAATTTAGCAAACTATGACCAGAGAAGCAATACAAGAATATTTCAGGCACAAGGATTCTGAAGGATGAACTTTCGGTTGTTCGATCAAAAGAAATGCAGTTGTGTAGAAAATATGCACATAATGAACAAGTAGATGTCAGGCACTCATTTCAGGATATTCTGCTAGCCTCGTTTCCTGACTTCTCTGCAATTAAAGGCTGCATTATATTGCAAATTACTTGAACTTTCCTAGTCTTTATCTTCTTGGTTCTCAATTCAGCATCACAGTGAAATTACAACATCTGCTAGCAAGGTTACACTGTAATGCCCCCACCCCCACCCTCAATAAAGATTTTTTAAAGCAGAAAAGCGCAAAATACAGTTAAAGTTCAAAATCAGGAAAGAAATACAGTTTAATATTGATTTAGGTGATGGGGCAGATTCCCTCCTCCCCTGACCCCCAGTACATTTCCCCAAACGGGGAGAAGAATTGTAATGTTAAGCTGCCATCGTCATACTGAATGCTAGAAGCTCAAAATGAAATTGCAAACAAAAGCATAACAAAATACAAAGCAAGAGCTTGGTAAAGTAGGCTACAGTTCTTACATTACAATATCAGGAGAAAGCCAGATATTTTATGAATCCTTACAATGCTCCCCCAATAAGCCACTCTCATCTGGTATTCCACAACATCCTCTCTGAACATTCTTCCAAGATGAGTGCCAAGTCTTCAGACGTGTAGAGGCGAAAGCAGTTTTGATCATCTTCTATCTTAGAGAGAGTATAATCTCAGCAAGCAAGCAGAGTTCGAACCAGCAGAGCCATTTCCAAGGCAAAGCATCCTTCCTTCCTTCTTATTTTCTTCTTTTTTTTAAAGTAAGAGTCACACACTGACCTTCTTAGCAATCTTAAATGTTTGGCTCCTCCATTGACGCCAGAGCCATAGGTTGTTCTGTTGCCAGTAAAATATCTATAATGAATGGGAAAAGAGTGGAAGATGGCACAGCCCACTCTGAATCCTCACCTACATCAGTCAAGAAACGCTGCATCAGTTGGCCGCAAGCTGACAAATGCTGACTGCTCAGCAAGATGAATCTTCTCATCAACCACTGTCTCAAAACACAACGGAGAGATGGCAGCTCAAATGCTGTGAATCAGCTTCTAGACTGATGCATGTTCAAACAGTAAACAAGGCCAAATCTGTTAAACCAAGTTCAGAACTAGAGACCAATAGACTCCAAATTTAAAAAGCAGTATGGTATTAGGAGCCTAGATGCAAGGTATTGCTTAAACTTTGCCCTTCAATGGGAATGCAGGAGGATCACCCCTCGAAGAATAACTGACCTTTGGAAGACCGACTGAAGGCTCCACCCCAACTAGAACTGCATACTACTTCCATCCCAAAGAATGCAAAGAAGTAGAGCTACAGAACCCAAACATACAATTTGACAATCCTTGGGAAGTAATTAATTTGTTGGAGAGGATACAACACACATTAGGAGAAAGGAAAAAACCAAAAACAAACACCAGGCCTCTCTTTCCTTATTTGGTGACAAGAAAGTGCAAGAAAGTGTTCATTGGGTTTTGTTCAGTTGTCAGACTTTTGCACATCTGTGTTCTGGCCAAGACAAGGGACTTTGAGATTTTTCTGCAGCACGTGAGCATCTGCTGGTTCTATCCTCTTGTAGTAGTTCTTCTTCGTCTCAATGATCTCAAATCCAAACTTCCTGTAGAAGTCAATAGCTGACTCATTGCTAATCTGGACATGTCTGGGGTAAGAAAAAAGAAAGGAGAAAAGGATTAGCATTTTCTGAATGCTAGAACGTGGATCCACATGCTAATTAACTGTTTATCTGAAGATCAAGAAAAAAAATGGGAAGGCAAGGGTAGAGAAGTTATAAAACGTTACCAGATGATAAAACGCAGGACCATGTAACTTCTACCTATGTTCCATGTTAAACTTTCAAGCCAGCATTGTCATTTATTTGCAATGATATTTCTCGATAGAAAAATTAGATTTGAACTTTACCCTCAGACCATCAGGATGTGCAAAGCAATTTGAAAATGATGAAAGGGAATACTAATTACTGGAATTTTCTAAGCATCTCAGAATCACCACTTATTAAAAACTGAAGAATGAGTGGGCATTAGTTTAGTTTGTCCTATTTAAGCACTCTCTTTTCTGTTCCATTTATTTTCAAATTTATGATATGGGTATATCTAAAAACAAAGTGAGGATGGCATGACACTGAACTATTTTGAATCATATGATGATCGGATAGCATCATTTCTGAGCTTAAAAAACTCCTGAAGACTGACAAGCTAGTTATGCTGCATGTTGGGTATTATGTTTAGCACTGTTCCATGGTTAAGAAGCCCCTCATAAAAATATTCATCTCTGCTAGGGTTGGAAAAATTCTAGCACACCAACTGCCCAGTCGTAAGTGTTTTTGTCCATTTTATGTAAATAAGTTGTTGTCTGAAGTCATTGATTCATAGGGTTGCCGTAAGTCGTAATCGACTTGAAGGCACATAGCAGCAACAACAAATTTAAATAAGTAGTTATATTCTGCCTTCTGACTTAAAGACACAATCAATCTACTCTAACACAACAAACTCACTCTACCGCAGCCTTCCCAACCTGCTGCCCTTCAGATATTTTGGACTACCATTCCCATCAGCCTAGCATGGCCAATGGTTAGGGATGATGAGAGTTGTAGTCCAAACCGTTTGAATGGCTCCAGTTGGGGGAAGGCTATTCTACTAAAAGAAAAGAAAATACAGCGCAGCAGAACTCTCATAAATTAGAGGAGATAAACACAAGGACTTAAACTGCCCCTCCCCAATACTCTACAAGAGAGCAATGTGTTGGCTTCAGGGCTGTGGAGTCGGAGTCGTGGAGTCGGAAGCAATTTTGGGTGGAGTCGGACTCCGACTCCAAAATAAATTTTGATTGACAAATTTTTTAAAATATAAATTCACAGTGTCAAAGAAGCTTACCATGAAGTCAGCTGTAGTTGAGCATTTCACCATAACTCAAGATGGAAAACATTTTTTGTGTCGGTGTATGACACAGGACCCAGATGAAGACAAATGCTGTGATGCCAAGATCAGCGCATATTCAGGCAGCGATGAAAATGCTCCTATGAGAGCTTCCAATTTAAAAAGACATTTACAGCCCTTTCCAGGGCTGTGGAGTTGGAAGCAATTTTGGGTGGAGTCGGAATCGGACAGTAGAAAAATAGAGGAGTCGGAGTCAGAGTCGAAGGTGTGGCGTACTGACTCCACAGCCCTGGTTGGCTGCATTGCATACAGCCAGTAACAATTGAACCAGGTCATAATGCTTGAGGGGCTATGAAGCATCCCGACAGAACTGTCATTCGACATGACTGATGCTCTCATCTGAAACATAGTTACTTGAATTCCAACTGACTTCAGTAGAACTTGTTTTCATGCAGTCAGCAATTTGAGTCATTCATCCTATATGCTTTCAAATGGCTTTATTTCAGGACTGTAAACAATCACTTGATTGGTTGCCTGCAGCAAGGCAAAATTGCCTTCAGGTGAGCAGGCAGCAAGGTATTTTAAATCAGAAGACAAACTGCTCCCCCCTCCCCACTTTCAAGATGTTAATATGCCAACAATGACTGAATTTTGTGTGGGCATGCTAAACAGTAAGACTGGGGCTGGGGCTACTAACTTCTGAGGACATATTTACATGTTGGATTTACATGCACAGAAATATATTCTGGACCTTTTGGGACTGCTTTTTATTAATAAATTTAGCAGAGTTCAGCATGTTTTGGGTCAATTGATACAGACATTAAGAAAAAAGGACGTAGACAATAATCCAATAAGAGAGCATTACTTGCAACAAGTTTGCAATATTTGTACTTCAGTATGTTTAGTCCAACCATTTGCACTGCGTAGTAATGCCAATTTATTTAGTGCCTGTACTAAACCACAGCAAACTCATGTACTTGAAAGAAAATTATTGAAATTAAAATTATGCATGGCATTGAGAAAGTGGATAGAGAAAAGTTCTTCTCCCTCTCTCATAATACTAGAACTCGTGGACATTCAAAGAAGCTGAATGTTGGAAGATTCAGGACAGACAAAAGGAAGTACTTCTTTACTCAGCGCATAGTTAAACTATGGAATTTGCTCCCACAAGATGCAGTAATGGCCACCAGCTTGGATGGCTTTAAAAGAAGATTAGACAAATTCATGGAGGACAGGGCTATCAATGGCTACTAGCCATGATGGCTGTGCTGTGCCACCCTAGTCAGAGGCAGCATGCTTCTGAAAACCAGTTGCCGGAAGCCTCAGGAGGGGAGAGTGTTCTTGCACTCGGGTCCTGCTTGCGGGCTTCCCCCAGGCACCTGGTTGGCCACTGTGAGAACAGGATGCTGGACTAGATGGGCCACTGGCCTGATCCAGCAGGCTCTTCTTATGTTCTTAAAGAAACCAAAAGTCTTAGACCAGCTGTCCTTTAGAACCATGCCACAAGACTCAAGCACAAACATTTTCATTCATGCCAGCTAAAAATGCCAGCAACTTACTCCTCCTGTCTAGGAGCCCTATGACACCGCACAGCAATGTTCACTTACAGATAGATATTGTCGAAAGTGCCGTCTTTTTCACAGATGTTTAACACATGATTCAACATTTTAGTTCCTATGAAGGAATCAAGACAAAACAGAACAAAGTTATTCCCAACTTTTTCAAGGAGTGCAGCATCTTGCTGTATTTGTTACCTTACAAACAAAATACCAAATTTTGTTTCTGTAAACTTTAGAGCCATGCGCTCCATATCCAAGAGCCATCTTGCCCATTTACAAAACAGCCTTACCTATCCCCAACCTTCGGTAAGGGGCCAGACATCCAAGCGTCATGATGTACAGTCTTTTCTGATTCTGAGAATGATCTACTCTACAGCACACTGCACCCACTGCAATATCATTGAAATAGGCTGCCAAAAAGAGGGGTGGGAAGAGGAAGAAAGCATATTTATTCTGATTTCTTATCCATCATACCCCTAGGGTTTGCAGCATACATATATAGATAGATTTAAGAATACTGCATAATTAGAACTGCAAGACACTTCCATATTAAATATACAACAACAAAAATTAGCATATCCCTGCTCAACTCCACATTAAATATCAGGTCAAACAGGGTCTAACTTTCAGTGAAGGGAAACCTGTACAATGCTGGTATCACTCCAGGATGAAGGGGACTCACAACATAATATTTCCTTGTGAAAATAAAATAAAATACCCCTGCACACAAAAAACCAGCATGTGAAGGAGAAGGCTAGGGAATGTATGATGGAGAATTCAATTATGTCATCCCCATATACAACCTAAAGTGATAAAATGAAAACTGAGGTTTATAATCTCAATGAGAACTAGGCCTCAGAACACTTCAGGAGAACATTCAAGCATAACTTTGATGTGCAATGGTTGCCATCCCCACTATGGTGTTTCGTTACCTTATGGGGAGGAGTGATAAGAGGGGCACCAGTCTCTCTGCCTTGGATCTGGGGAAGGGATCATCCACCAATTTTGGTAATCTTCATGGGGGTCAGTGCAATGAGGGAGATGACCTCAACCCTCTCTCCAGCTCCAGACTAAAGAGGAAGGTTGGAGCTGGCCATGGCACTCTTCACACCTCTGCTGTTGGTTGCAGATAGTCAAGGCACTCAGAATGCCTCAGCCAGCCAACTCCAAAAGAAGCTCCTATTCCCTTTCCCAAGCTCAGAAAACCTGGAACTAGAGAGGAAAGCTGTGGCTGTCCCTGACCTCCTGCAGGGATGCAATGTGAGGTTAGGGACTAAAGCTGAAGTCCTATGCACACTTACCTCACAGTAAGACTCATTGGGTTGGATCCATACTTAAGAGCAGACCCAGTGAGATCAACAGGGCTTATGTTAGTCATGAACCAACTAAAGACCAACTAAGGATCCAACCCATTCGGTTCAATGGGACTTACTAATGAATAAGCACGCATAGGCTAAACGGGAGGACAAAGGATAGCTTAAAAAATTGTGAAACCCCAGTGTCACTTGCAGGAGGAAGGAAGATTCACAACTGAGGAGTTAATGTACAAGTGTTCACAGACAAAAGAGCCTCCTAGCGTGCTTCACTGTGATAAGGTATGTGAAGCATTTTTTGAGCATTTAAGCAAGAAGTTGATAGTTTTATCATTAATTTTAAAGGTCATGATGTAAGATAAAGAAATCTCTAACGGAACATAAGAAACAAATTTTAGGGCTTCTTAAGTTGACAGTGCAATATACTGAAGTCAACAGGACCTCAGTGGTGATGCTAAAGTACTGACCACTTGCCATGGCAGAGCTTCTTTATGAAATGGGCCACTGTTTTCTGCACTAGCTGAAGCTTTTAAAATAGCCAACAAGGGCAGCTGAAGGGGACATCAGTCTTCCTGAGTAGATGTGAAGGCATGGATTATAATAACTAGTAGCTCACTATGGGTAGAACAGGTGGACATGAAGGGGAAGGACTGGCATGGGCAAGTGGAAGAGAGAGTGGGCAACTGCCTCAAATAAGAGATACGTATCTAAGGAAGGTGGCTGGATAAAAGGTAGCATTATCTGCATAGTATTGTGTAGGCCAAGGATGCATAACATGCAAAGCTTCATACAATCTAAATAATTAAGGTATCTGGAAAACCTAAGTTCAGGTAACAGATGATGATCTAGCAGATATATCAAGAACAATGGAAAATCCTTCTATCCACCAACCCCACAAATAGAAATCAAGATATTATACCC
This sequence comes from Rhineura floridana, assembly GCF_030035675.1. Classification (NCBI taxonomy): domain Eukaryota; kingdom Metazoa; phylum Chordata; class Lepidosauria; order Squamata; family Rhineuridae; genus Rhineura; species Rhineura floridana. The sequence goes on from NC_084480.1 coordinate 154,865,525, forward strand.
AGCTTGGCGAGCTCGCCAACCTCTAACACATCCTTGTAGAACTTGTCATTGTAGCTGACAGGAAAGATGACTTGGTTTAACCGCTTCAGCTGCTTAATGTTGTGTGGCGTCACATCACCCAGCTCGATCCGGCTACTGGAACAAATCAAAACATGCTTAATACCTCTAGAAATCTCACTCTCATTAAGCTATGCTAGATACAGTAGAACCGGTCGTCTTGGCATGTTCAGGCTCTGTGGAAGAGGATCCCACTTAAAGTACTATATAATTCTGCACAGAACCATCCTAAATATATTATTCAGGAAAGGAACTGAGATTGTTTGGGGAGGATTACTACTATTCCTACTAAATGGAAGCAAACAGCACACAGCTCTTCATACTGAAATTTGGCCCAGTCCTTTTAGGTTACACTGCTCTTGCAAGCTCCACTTGTTTATGCAACAATGAAATTTATCCATGGACTGTATGCAAAGCAACAGGGATCCAAGAAACATCTTTCCTGTTTGTCTAGGGACACCCTCTGAATTGCATAGTTAATGATGTGTCTCGCTTCACCCAAAGACTCTGCATAATTGAAATAAGGTCCATCTCCTCCTCCATCTGTTGGCACGTGTGAAGTCTGGGGAATTTCAGAGAAGGGAAGGTATAAATCCCTCTCCCAGCTTCTTCCTTCTCCAGTACATCTGCAGGTACCAGGGAAGAGGCAAGCAAAATTTGTGCCACTTCCTACCTTCTCTGAAACCCAACAGAAAGTGAAAGAGGATACTGCCCCTCTTCCACAATTCTGTGGCATGTACACAAGTCTCAGTGAGAGGGAGAGACGGGTGGTGGTAATCACAAATAGCAGCTGTCTAGTAAACCAAGCAAAAATGTGTGGATCCTGGGAAGCAACCTGCCATTTCAGAGTTGTGAAGGAAGCTCAATTAGTTCCTCAGAATGATAGGAAGCAACATGACCCAGGCTGGAGACCTGAACCACTGGCTATATGAAAAGAATTCCCAAGTTCATATTACAAGGATCAATCAAATGACTAAACAAGTAAACAGAAAAAAGCAGGAACACACGTAAGTTAGGATACATTTCCATATACAATATTATAAGCTATCATCCAAGCACATTTCTAACAGTGAAGACACACACAACTGTGGTTACTTGTTCACATTAGGTAAAAAAATCTAGGAGAATTAGTATAAAATTCTTTTTAAAATCCACAACTCATTCACACTGGCTACATTTCAGATATGGAAAAAGTGGCAGAACAAAATATCCTCTACATGCTCCCTACTAATTCCATTGTGTTAATTGATCTGTCTCTGAAGAGAGCCTTAAAAGTATGGGAAAGAAAAGATGATTTTAGACTGTGTGATTTTTATAGGAATGATACTCAAATTTCCCTGCATCAACTTAGAGTTGATATAGGGGATTTGGAAATAGATTGGTTACATTTACATCAATTGAGCCACATTCTGTCAGACCCTGGGGTTAAAGCCCAGGTTTACAGACCCCTAACCAAAATGGAGAATGTTATTCTACAGTTGGACTTCACCAGTAAAGGTATAGTCTCTGTGCTACATAAAGAAATGTTGAAAGTTACTTGGGGATCACCTCTGGTTTGAAAAAGATGTGGTAAGAGAATGATACACAAGGGAGATATGTGGACCGTCTGTTTTGGCCCATAAATGAGAATATACTCTCAAGGTGAGCCACAGGTGATAGAGGACCCCCATTCAAATCTTGTGCATACTATCTAACCTCATCGCCACGTGTTGGTGAGGATGTGGAAGCAGGGGTAAATATTACCACCTATCACGGTATTGTCTATTATTTTGGGTTAAGACATATAAAGAAATCAATAATATTGTAAAGCAACCTGTACAGATTACACCACAATTGTCCCTATTGTTTTCATTTGAGGACACAAATTCAGACAGTAAGCCCAAGGAACTTTTTTTTTTGCTGATTGCTGTGAGACTATCAACTGTGCAAAAATGGAAAACTCTTGAAGATCTGAACTTTTCATTGTGGTATAAAAACTATGGAGGATCGCTATTTCTAAGAAAATTATGCATAACCTTACAAGTTATACAAGAACATGAACGACCTCAGGCCTTTTATGCAGTTTGGTGAAAATTTATTACGCATATTAGCAAGAACAACCTTCAACACCGAATTTCTAAAGTTTCTCTTGAAATCTGGAATTCATGATTATAGTTTGTGTTCATAAGAACATAAGAAGAGCCTGCTGGATCAGGCCAGTGGCACATCTAGTCCAGCATCCTGTTCTCACAGTGGCCAACCAGGTGCCTGGGGGAAGCCCGCAAGCAGGACCCGAGTGCAAGAACACTCTCCCCTCCTGAGGCTTCCGGCAACTGGTTTTCAGAAGCATGCTGCCTCTGACTAGGGTGGCAGAGCACAGCCATCACGGCTAGTAGCCATTGATAGCCCTGTCCTCCATGAATTTGTCTAATCTTCTTTTAAAGCCGTCCAAGCTGGTGGCCATTACTGCATCTTGTGGGAGCAAATTCCATAGTTTAACTATGCACTGAGTAAAGAAGTACTTCCTTTTGTCTGTCCTGAATCTTCCAACATTCAGCTTCTTTGAATGTCCACGAGTTCTAGTATTGAGAGAGGGAGAAGAACTTTTCTCTATCCACTTTCTCAATGCCATGCATAATTTTATACACTTCTATCATGTCTCCTCTGACCCGCCTTTTCTCTAAACTAAAAAGCCCCAAATGCTGCAACCTTTCCTCGTAAGGGAGTCGCTCCATCCCCTTGATCATTCTGGTTGCCCTCTTCTGAACCTTTTCCAACTCTAGAATATCCTTTTTGAGATGAGGCGACCAGAACTGTACACAGTATTCCAAATGCGGCCGCACCATAGATTTATACAACGGCATTATGATATCGGCTGTTTTATTTTCAATACCTTTCCTAATTATTGCTAGCATGGAATTTGCCTTTTTCACAGCTGCCGCACACTGGGTCGACATTTTCATCGTGCTGTCCACTACAACCCCGAGGTCTCTCTCCTGGTCGGTCACCGCCAGTTCAGACCCCATGAGCGTATATGTGAAATTAAGATTTTTTGCTCCAATATGCATAATTTTACACTTGTTTATATTGAATTGCATTTGCCATTTTTCCGCCCATTCACTCAGTTTGGAGAGATCTTTTTGGAGCTCTTCACAATCCCTTTTTGTTTTAACAACCCTGAACAATTTAGTGTCGTCAGCAAACTTGGCCACTTCACTGCTCACTCCTAATTCTAGGTCATTAATGAACAAGTTGAAAAGTACAGGTCCCAATACCGATCCTTGAGGGACTCCACTTTCTACAGCCCTCCATTGGGAGAACTGTCCGTTTATTCCTACTCTCTGCTTTCTGCTTCTTAACCAATTCCTTATCCACAAGAGGACCTCTCCTCTTATTCCATGACTGCTAAGCTTCCTCAGAAGCCTTTGGTGAGGTACCTTGTCAAACGCTTTTTGAAAGTCTAAGTACACTATGTCCACTGGATCACCTCTATCTATAAGCTTGTTGACACTCTCAAAGAATTCTAATACGTTACTGAGACAGGACTTTCCCTTGCAGAAGCCATGCTGGCTCTGCTTCAGCAAGGCTTGTTCTTCTATGTGCTTAGTTAATCTAGCTTTAATAATACTTTCTACCAGTTTTCCAGGGACAGAAGTTAAGCTAACTGGCCTGTAATTTCCGGGATCCCCTCTGGATCCCTTTTTGAAGATTGGCGTTACATTTGCCACTTTCCAGTCCTCAGGCACGGAGGAGGACCCGAGGGACAAGTTACATATTTTAGTTAGCAGATCAGCAATTTCGCATTTGAGTTCTTTGAGAACTCTCGGGTGGATGTCATCCGGGCCTGGTGATTTGTCAGTTTTTATATTGTCCATTAAGCTTAGAACTTCCTCTCTCGTTACCACTATTTGTCTCAGTTCCTCAGAATCCCTTCCTGCAAATGTTAGTTCAGGTTCAGGGATCTGCCCTATATCTTCCACTGTGAAGACAGATGCAAAGAATTCATTTAGCTTCTCTGCAATCTCCTTATCGTTCTTTAGTACACCTTTGACTCCCTTATCATCCTAGGGTCCGATCACCTCCCTAGATGGTCTCCTGCTTTGAATGTATTTATAGAATTTTTTGTTGTTGGTTTTTATGTTCTTAGCAATGTGCTCCTCAAATTCTTTTTTAGCATCCCTTATTGTCTTCTTGCATTTCTTTTGCCAGAGTTTGTGTTCTTTTTTATTTTCTTCATTCGGACAAGACTTCCATTTTCTGAAGGAAGATTTTTTGCCTCTAAGAGCTTCCTTGACTTTGCTAGTTAACCATGCTGGCATCTTCTTGGCCCTGGCGGTACCTTTTCTGATCTGCGGTATGCACTCCAGTTGAGCTTCTAATATAGTGCTTTAGTTGTTTTTTGCCCTGAGTCCTTTACCATATTGGTTAATATTTTTCTTTTGGAATACAACACTAGAATATGATGCATTCTCCCCAGATTTGTTGCTATATTTGTTGTCGTTTTGTTATGTTGTCCTGCTTCTGTATTAAGAAAACTCAATCACGTTTTTTAAAAAAGAATGACTGAAAAAGGGGCAAAACCTAGAAACCCATTTATTTATGTACAAATATGAAAGTTGGGATTCTAGAATTATTATTTTTATTCATTTTTAACAGAATTTATATACCACAAGAGAACAAAATACCTCTAGGCAGTTTACAATAGACATTCTAAAATATGCATTAAAATACCAATAAAAACACATTAAATACAAGTTACATTAAAAAATCAGTAATATTAAGACACTTATACCAACTAAAATAATGTGTCAAAATCAAGATACCTGGGTGAGTTACACCTCTCTTTTATACAAGGAATTAAGGAGGAGGAAAGAAAATTTAAAAAGCTTATCTTATTTTTTATGGCAAAAAGCTGGCCTGAATTTGGAAACTATAAAGATTAAAACGGATGAGGGGCAACTTACCCGAAGAGAAAATCTGTTCTAGATGATTATTTGATTGATATATGTCTGGGACTACTTTTTCTTGGACTACTTTCTTTAGACGAATCTGCTGTTCGTGTATGTTACTAATTGTTCGGCGCTGTGTACCAAATTTGTTTTGCATTCTTGGACGTGCGGGAGATAAGAACTGTGCTGGCCAGATGCTGTCAACAGGCCTGGAATATTAACTCCCTTATTGCTGGAAAAAGAAGCAAATTACTCTTTGCTTGGGAATTGTGGCTGTATTGGAAATTTGAAGGGTTTTTTCTTCGGCTTTAAGAATGACAATCAAAGAAGTGGCAGAGACCCTGGATGTATCCCTGGAAGGGTTTTCCCCTCTGGATATGTTTCAGAAGATAATGGATGAGATTAAGATAACGAAACAAGAACTGGGACAGAGTAGACAAGAGATGGCAACTGAATTTGGTAAAGTGAAACAGGAGCTGAAAGAAATAAAGGATTATATGAGAAAAGGAGCAGATGGACAAGCAATAGAAGATGAAAAAGAAATTAAAGGGACGGAGCAAATTCTGGAGATTGGATCAGATATATCAAGTGTGGAACTGGAAAAATATTTGGAGTTTGTGGATCCTGGAGATAAAGATTACTGTTTGGAATTCGGCGTTGTCCCTGGAGAAATTGATGAAGATATCAGAGATAAAGTTATCAATGCTTCGATGGAATTTCTGGACTGGAATGATTTGATGGAACTTGAAAAAGAAAAAATTTATAGAATTAATTCCAGATATGTGACAATGGAAAAACTCTCAAGAGATGTGCTAGTGCATTTCGTAAAAAAGAGGAGTAGAGATATGACTTTACAACAATATTTCAGCAACACATTCAGAATTGACGGCAAGGAAATATTTGTGATGAAGGAAATTCCCATCAGACTCTTACTATATGACTATGGCTATGACAGCAAGATTATTATGGGTGCAAGGATGGAAGTTGGAAGATGGAATTAACACTGATAATGGAAAAATGGCTATTGAAATTATTGGTCCTAGTAGACTTGATGAGATGGATTAATTGACATGTTTATTTGAAGAAAAATCGAGGGATATATTTCTCAAGGAGTGGAAACCTCTCTTTGACTTTTTGCGGAAAGAATAAAGTGATGTTAATGAGATTTGATGATTAATTAAGATAACTACTGGAGGAAAGTGATTTTGTAATATATTAAGAGACAGGTTTGTTATATATCATAGATCTACAACTGATCTGCGACAAATCGGAAGTCAACATTTTATTTTTATTGTTTAATCTGTTTCTTTTTTTGTTTTGTTTTGTGTTTGAAAATTTGAATAAAATTAATGGGGAAAAAAATAAAATAATGTGTCAAAATGACATGCTAGAAGTATTTGCTGCTCTAGGCTCCTACTGGGAGGAATGACGGGATATTAAATTATTATTATTATTATTATTATTATTAGCAATGTGTGTTTTCCTGAGGCAAATGTTTTGCAAAGAGGACCTTCCCCACCCAAGATTTCCTGCTTGTGAGCTAAGTGCATATGACACAGGGCCAGAGAGATGGCCAATACTGTGCCATCCTATCATCTGACTTCTGCTCTCCTTGTGTGGACATTTTATGATGCTTGAAGTGTGCTGTGCTAGTACAAGGTTTCATTCTGCAATCAGAGCTCCACCATTCCGAAGTGTGTGTGTGCGCGCATGCTTCCCATCCACCCCCATCATTGACGTCAATGAGAGGGAAAATACTTGACCCAGCAAGTAAGAGGCAAATGAGCGGCAGCTGGATTAAGCTCCAAGGGGCTGAAGCCAGATGCAACGTGACAGTATGGCAAAGGTTAGAATCATAAGCAAGTGTTATGGTTTGCCCACATTAACAACTTAGTAAATTGGTCATCTGCATCAGTAAACTGTGGAAGGGGACATCGTGAGGAATATATTCAAAGAGTCTCAAGGCTAGAGCTGTCTTCTAAGGAAGAACTTGTTTTCCCTGCTTTAACCCATGCTTTTCAAAAATATTTCAGATTTCTATTCTAGGGCCATTTATATTTGAGGTGGGGGGTTATTTGGAGATGAGAAAAATGTTAATTTATCTTGGAGTGCTTTGAAAAGAACACCTTTTAGTATATAAATACAACATACTCATTGCAGACTAAGAAAATTAGGCAGAAACTGAAAGTCTATGAGTAAAGTCTTGCTGTAGCTCCTAATAATATTAGACTCTAAAGCTGACTCCATAAAGGGGTTGGATTGCTAAAGCACTTTTGAGAGTTTTGTATGTGTTTTTAATCAAGTGACAAACTGTAGTGATCTCTTTGAAGTGTCAGTTATGTCTGTTGTGAGCTGAAGAGGCTGAGTAGGGAATGTGTATGATTAATCTTGATTTTACAGGGTCAAATTATACAGAATAGATGTCTTAAAAGTAGTGTGATCTTTTGAAAGAGCCAGGCATTCTGCCTAAGCGAAAGAGAGTAACTCCAAAGATAGGAGAAATAATGCTGGGTTATTTGAAACATCATCATTACCAGTAGGAACAGTACTGTGAAAACAGATTAACTATCTGTAGCCAGAAATCTGTCTCTCCAAAAGCATGAGACAGATCTGGGTAACAGCTGGCCTTTATGTTTTCAAAAATAGGGATCAGCAACTCTCCACTTACTGTTGATTACAGTGAATGATTCATTATTTTTTTTGTTCTTGTATATGGAAAATAAATTTTAAAAATAGGGATCAGCCATTGCTTCTTCATCACAGAATCCTAGATGTAACCCAATACCTTAAAGCGAGTGGCAGAGATTAAATTAGTCTGCAATTTTCATCTTCAGACTAATTCTAAGCCCAAGGCTTTAACTTCCAGAACTTTTGTCCTCCCTCCCACAATACTCCCAACCAGTTTTGTGTAGCATCTAGCCTGCTGAAGAGTTCTGGAGAACTCAAAAGCTTGTGCACTGTTTTGTGACATTTTGGTTGGTCATAATAAAGGCATTACCCAACCATGGAATTGGCAATTAAATATTTAAGAAATCTATAGTGTACTCTAAGGTTATATAAAGGCTCTTCAGTTTTAAATCAATGTATTTTATGGTTAAAACACCAATTAGTATGCACACATATTTAAGAAGTAGAGGAAACTGTCTTCTACCAAATCATACCATTGGTCCATCTAGTTCAATACTTCTACTCTGACTAGCAATGGCTCTCCAGAGTTTCAGGCAAAAGCCTTTCTCAGTCCTATCTGAATATGCCAGGAATTGAACACAGTATCTTCTGCATGCAAAACATGCATTCTAACACTGGGCTACAGTCCTTCTCTAAGCAGACAGAGCTTATGTGGTACCCTCTAGATGCTGAGGACCACAACTTGCCATCATCCCTGACCATTGATGGGTGTCCAAACCACCTGGAGGGCATCATACTGGCTAACCTTGCTTAAAGTATAGTAGGGCCCCGCTTTTCGGCATTCTGCTAATACGGCGGTTTTCAATTAGAGTAAGGCCCCACTCATACGCCACTTGTTCCACTTTTACGGCAGTTTTTGGGGATTGGGCACCATTTTATTGACGGAGTTCCGCTTTTCGGTGGGGGTCTGGAACATAACCCACTGTATGAGTGGGGTCCTACTGTATCTAAATAATAAATGGAATTTATTTAAATCAATAATTTAATTTGGCCTCTTCTTGATTATTAAAAAAGCTGAATTAACATTACTGATTTAAATCAGCAGTCTTCAGCCTTTTCAGACCCACCCCCACCTTTAACCCCGTGCATTTGGGGACCCATTTCTTAATTTTTAGCATATATTTGGACAGTGGTACTGCTGCTGTTGCAACCCACTGGTAGTGAGTCATCTTCTGTCTTCCTGCCAAAAAACTTCCACCAACAGTAAGACAAAAGAAAACATCCAAGGAGTGAAATAGGATGGATCAAGACAGATAAAGAGTCTTGAAACTTCTATCAATTATTATAGATCAGAACTGCAGGATCAGCAAAAGACAAATTGATAGCAATAAAATAATTCACAGTAGTAGACCTTCCTTGACATTCGTGGGCTAGTAGCGCAATGCACAGTCAAGCAAGACTGCTGTTGTTCACTTGACCCTATAGCAGAAGCTAACTTTGAAGCAATCATATGGCTGCAGCTACAATGGTGGCTACTAACATCAGTGTAATATGGATGTAGTTTAATTGGGACTTTATATGCTCTCAGCAAAGTTGACAGTAAAAGAGTATCAACTGAAACAGAACATAACTCCAACGGTCACTCCTCTAGTATATATGGCAGTACCAACTCCCAAGAATAATGGAGCAACATACTATTAACACCACTTTCACATGCTTGGAGGGAGTTAATCCACACACAGCAAACGGAAAAATGTGCCCATGATGCACTGCCCTCCACTTCATTAACTAGTGATGCAGCAGTAGGAGCTCAGCAACTGAACTATCCAGGGATTCCTGCAGACAGGGGTTAGAATACAATTATACCACTACCATACATAATCTGCAAATATCTCTGACTACAACACAGAATTGTTGATCTGAAAACGTGGCAGAGCTTGAGGGCTTATTGGGAAAGGAAGAGGAAGAGACTGGTAACTTAGCACAGGGCATTTCATGTAGATACCACCATGCAGGAAAATGTATGTAAAACACAATGTTTTTGCTATAACCAGTGCTTGTTGCAGCTGCATAACCCTAGGTCTTTTCTTACGACAACTGTTGCCACTTCACTTCACAAATGATAGTTTATAGTACATGCTTGCTCCTATCCTTCACCAAGGAAATGCCATATATGGATAAATCCTTAGCATCTTCATTGTAAATGAAGGTTAGATTTTCCATTTTCTCAGAAGAAATCCTGTGCCTAATTTAACTTGGCAAGGGATGCCATAAGGGTTTTAAACATTGTTTTAATTTTATCTTGTAAGCCCCCTTGGGTACTCTGAATGAAAAACAGTCTATAAATACAGTAAATAAATAGTCACCCTTCTATAGAAGCTACCTTCTGAAAGGCAAAAGTTTATATCCTTTATAGCTAATCAGGATTTTAAAACACAATTTTTAAATAAGAGTTATTTCCATACAAATTCTGATTCCACTGTTATTGATTATCAACCTTCTCATTTTGAAATCAACTCTGCATTTACAAGCTTCTTAAGTTAATATTGAACGAGAGCCCCTGTTTTCCAAGAATTCTCTCCAGCTAATAATGCTAGTGCAATCTTTTGGCTTTTTAACAACCATATGAAGCAAAATCACCTTCAATTTTCCATGGTATACCAACCATCCTTCAACATTTCATCCAGGTTCTGGACAGTAAACATAGTTCAGATACAGTTCTACAAGACTCCCCCAGCTGCTTTTTAAGCCTCTAAGGCAGCCTTTCCCAACTAGTGGGCCACCAGCAGCTGTTGGACCACAATTCCCATCTTTCCTGACCACTGGCAATGCTGGCTGAGGCTGATGAGAGTTGGTGGCCCACTAGTTGGGAGAGGCTGCTTAAGGAGTCCTGCAGTCTTTTGGGCCACTGGGCCTAGTCAGCATACCATCCATAGTTCCCATGCCTGCTTGTTGTCACTGAAAAGAACCAGGAGTCTGATGAGGTGAGGAAGCTCTCCTAATGGAGGAAAGTTCCGGCTGCAACCACTTCCAGACATGGGGAGATGGCAAGCCACCTCAGAAGGGGGTCAATCCAAAAGGGGTATGTCCCTTTGGGAAGCAGCAAGGGTCAGCCCCATGTTAGCCTTTGATCTACATTTTATAGCAGTGGGCTGGGTTTTGATTATTTATTCTGCCTGTCATATCTCCGGGCTGTTGAGTGGGAGAGCAAGAAGAAGTCCCTCTTTAGCTTACTGACAGTCTATGAAGAAACCTCTGTATATCCTTATATCCTCTGTAGCATCTTTGGAATCATCCTGGCAATACTGAAATGCTCTATTAAAAATGGATATGTCAGGTTGATTGGGGGAACTTGGTAAGAACAATTTCCTTTTTCTCTTTTTTGACATATTTACTGAGCTGTACATCTATTAAAACCTCACAATTATTTTCCATACAATTTAGACTGGGTTGTGTGGTCAGAATTTAGCTACGTACTGGAGAAGAGCTTGGGGGTCTAAATGTTATTGTTTTTCCAGGAGAGAGGGCTGGGAGAGATAAGTGGAATTACAGCTAGCCATTCAAGGAAAAGGGAGTCAGACAACTGAGTGCTGTCCTCCCCTTCCACTTCTCCCAGCTCTTATAATCTGTTCCAGTATAAAAATACACCTCAAACACAGTTCGAATAAGTCCAGTTAGAATACCTACATATTTACATTATGTTGAAACGTCAGTACTTACTTAGTACCAAACACCAGAGATTCTGTGCTAAGACAGTGACAACACTGTTTGAGGTACATTAGGATCAGATCTCATAACCAGACTATTATGCACTCAGTTCTGAATCTCTTTGAATGAAAGTATTGTGATGGTTTTAAATGAACTTCAAAACACCCAGGTGCATACATTATATGGGTTGTCATTAGAAGTTTACTAGAATCCAATATTTTAAGAAGTTCTGTGATGGAAAAAGCCACCAAAACTGTCCCATTCTTTGGTTTGTACACAGAAGGAATCTTTTCTTCCCGTGCACAATTCTAACTATTTTACCCTGTCCCAACAGAAAGAAAACATCACCTTAGCCATTTTGAACCCAAGATGTTAACTCCCCAGCACAACAAGGAAGCAAGCACTTGTGCTCCAGCCATTCCTCACTCCTTTTAGTCTAGTAGCCTTCTATCTTTTCAGAGCCAGGACTCACTTCTATCCCTAACCCACAACTTTTGTTTCTACCATATACAGCCATCTTCTATTGCTCTCCTTTTTAGGTTGCACAGATACAGAATAGAATGTACACCTTATAAAAGCCGCACAGAATACAGAATGCTAATTTTTCGTGCGGATGACAAAATATTTCTGTGTATCGGTTTGTTTTCTGAGATAAAAGAGTTCTGCCCCTCTTTTCATATCAATACCCGCTCTGCGATTTTCCTTCTTCGCGCTGCTAAAAAGAGTAGTAGTAGTCGTCCCGGTCCATTCACGAGTACAATCCATCTTGGATTCAGGCACGGCTCACTTGTATTACTCTGTAGGACAAACCTATGCCCGTTTGCTCGGATTTAAGTCCCACCGAGTTCAAGCCGCCACACTTCCTCCTGCCTCCTCCGCCGACATACATAATTACATTCTTCCGAAACTGGGGCCGGGAAAAGCCGGAGGCGCCTGCTTCAGCTTGACTCCCCAAGAAAAGAGGAAGAAAGACCACAACTGCCCACCCGCACCGGGGGCTGGGCCCGGGAAACAAAGACCCGCCGCCCCGAGAGAGCCTGAGGGAAAGAAAACGAGGGACGTCTGTTCACTGCGCAGACCGGTACTCGGAGTCTCCCATAGGAGGAAAAGGAGGGGAAAAGAGGAGAGGAGTAGCTGGTGCCGGTCCCGCACTCACCCCTTCATAGCTGCCGAGGGCCCCGAGGTCTTGATCCAGCAGCGACGGTTAAGCGACAACTGCTGCTGCTCCACATGGGCCTCAGGCCGCTCCGATCGACCGCGCGAGCGTGCGCACAACTCCACCCCCGCCTTAGCTCAACCTTTCACCCAACGGCGACGTGATGATGGCAGCGGCGGCTACACAGATTCATGTGATAGACTTGAATCGATTCTCTCAGTACCCGCCTTCCGGGCTCTTTTCATGCTATTTCCACAGATCAGCCGAACTTCCGTTAGCTGAACCCCTTGGAAGGTTTCCGCTTTCAACAGAGGTTTTTAATTTAATTCTCTCTCTCTCGGGATGGCACTGAGAGACGCCCATAAAAATAACCGGAAAAATTAAAATGGCTAGGATAGGTGTGACTGGGCAGCAGGTCTCACCACAACACAACAAAAAAGGGACTAGTAAAGTCCATACTCTTTCTAGCTCAGGTCTTATATCCGTTTTTAGTTTTTCAACATTTAAAACAATACCCAGGGGTCGGCCGATCAACCCGTCAAGTTAAAATGAGTCAAGAGTAAGTGAGCAACTGAGCGCTGGATTTAGCCATTGCAGGAAGCATGAGAAGGTTGACTTTGAGTGATATTGGTGCTTTTGGGCTAGAAATTCAGCCTTATCCCCACTTCTGCCTTGCAGTACTATTTATAGTAGTTTACACTGCAGGGCGGTGGTAAATTCTTCTCAATCACAGCACCCCCAACCTGAAATGTGGAAGTAACAGCGCCGGACAACACCGCAGGGCTATTGCAATCTTTGCTCTCACCCTGATTGGCGCTCTGCAGTAGGGGTGAAGGACCATACATTTAAAGCACACACACCAGAATCTATGGAATTGTAGCTTTCCCCTCCCAGTTATATTATTATTATTATGTATTAAATTTATATCCTGCCCTTCCTCCCAGAAGGAGCCCAGAGCGGCATACAAGCAACAAAACACTACAAGCATCTGTTTTGTTGTTGTTATGCGCCTACAAGTCGACCACGACTTATGGTGACCCTATGAATCAGTGACCTCCAAGAGCATCTGTTATAAACCACCCTGTTCAGATCTTTTAAGTTCAGGTCTGTGGCTTCCTTTATGGAATCAATCCATTTCTTGTTTGGTCTTCCTCTTTTTCTACTCCCTTCTGTTTTTCCCAGCATTATGGTCTTTTCTAGTGAATCATGTCTTCTCATGATGTGTCCAAAGTATGATAACCTCAGTTTCATCATTTTAGCTTCTAGTGAAAGTTACGGTTTAATTTGTTCTAACACCCACTTATTTGTCTTTTTTGCAGTCCATGGTATGCACAAAGCTCTCCTCCAGCACATTTCAAATGAGTTAATTTTTCTATTATCCACTTTTTTCACTACAAATAATATTTTAAAACATATTAAAAACAACTCCAACACAGATGTGGACTGGGATCATGTCTCTCCTTAAAAGGCTTGTTGAATGAGGAAGATACAATTCTCAGTATCCTTACCAAACTACGGTTCTCAAGATTCTTGGAGGGGTGTGTGATTTAAATGTATGTTGTGTACGCAGTCTATATCACAGTGTCGTTGAAAACCAGTGAACTACATTGCAAGGCTGTCGTAAGCTGCTCTCACACCCGCAGCTCTTTCCAGCCTGAGATATGGGAACGATGAGCTGTATTTACATTGGCGGGCTATTACAACACGAAATACGATTCTGGTTAGAAAGAGCTCGAACTCCTCTCTTTACTGATACCTAGCGCGAGCACCATGGTGTCCGATTACAACCGCTTTGCTTTCTCAATTGCATTTCATAGGCAATTCCCACTTCCGCCCAAGGGATATTTCATAATGGCTTCTTAATTAGATCCAGGAAATGGCCTATCTAGAACGTGGAATAGTCCCTCCCGCCTATGGGAATCAGCAGCATTGCTAAACAAAGTTTGTCTCCCTACGGAGAACAGGAAGCAAGGCTTCATGAAGTTTCTGAGGGCTCCGTGTTTTGTTTTGCCTTTAAGAAGGTTTTTTTTAAAAAAAGGAGGAAAGGCACCTCTTCTTTTCGGAGAGGCAGCAGCAGTATGCAAATAGCCGGATCCATCCGCTTCCGGTGGCTTTCTTCCTCCGCATCCCTATTGGAGGGATGCGTGACCTCTAGGCGGCTGCCTCCCCTATGCTGCGTGGCGGGCTTCTTCCCCGTCGTCGTTCCGATCTGGAGTTACAGGAGATTTTAGGATCTCTCCTCCGCCATATCTTGTTTCGGGCTGTAGTTTATTCGTTTTTACTGCTCCGGCCACTGACACAGAATGGCGCCTAGAAGCGCCGGAGCAAAAAGTACATGCCATGTTCCTGCCATTTCTTCACAGACGAAGAATGAGAGATCCATGGTAGCAACCTCGAACCACTCCCACCCACCCCGCTAAGGTGGAGTGACAAGTTAGAAGTTGTGAGGAGTCAGTGATTCTCGATCTGTGGAGAGGAAGCGCCTACTCCAGATTTATGAAATTAGTGACTGTATTTCTAGTGCCAAAGTCGACAAATAAAAATTTCCTGCAGTTCTCTTTTTTTTCCTTTCCAGTTTTAATAGTTCTGTGCTTCTAGTCTTGACTTGCCTTAGTACTCTAGAAAGAGGAGAGATTACAATTTTTCCTGTTCCCACACTAGCAACCAAGGTGACAAGGCTTGAGATGCTACAACGCAGAAATGGCATATATGATAGGTCCTCTGTGCAGAGAAACAGCGTGATTACAGCTATTTTTGACCATGAGCCACCAAACATTGTGAGATCTTACCATATGTGATACATAATGTGAACGTGATAGCTGAAAAGATCTGTACCTCAAGGAGGAAAATAGTATTTTGTACTGTTGAGATTTCTACATATGAAAAGCTTTTTAATAATATTTTACAAAATTAAAACAATGTTTTTCAAAACGTAACCAGATGGGCGTACCTGACTGAGAAACGGGGAAACACAGAACTTGTAAGAGTTACATACATATTTTATCATTTCTGTAAATAATAATTCCCCCTTTAGGATGCACACCGTAACGTGGTGAGGGGGGTTGAGAGTGTTGAAGAAGCTAAGAGCAATGCCATCAGGAGTCTAGACCAAGAGGCTAAACTAGCAGGGGCACCTAAGGTGAAATGGTCAAAGCTGAGACACCAGACTAAGATGCATCCAAACTCAGAGGAAGGCAATGGTAAACCACCTCTGAATCCCTCTTACCACGAAAACCCTATGAACAGAGTATCCAAAATGCAACATGAGATAGTGCTGGAAGATGTGACCCCCAGGTCAGAAGGCACTCACCGAGCTACTGGGGAAGAACAAAGAACAAGTACGAGTAGCGCTGTGACTAATGATGCAGCTGGGTCAAAGCCAAAAGGAAGCCCAGAGGCTGATGCACGGAGATGAGAAAGGAGAGTCCAGAGCTGTTCAACTTACACAATAGGAACATGGAATGTGAGAAGCATGAACCAGGGAAAGCTAGAAATTGTCAAGCAAGAAATGGAACATATCAAAATAACACTTGGCATGAGTTAATTAAAATGGACGGGAATGGGACATTTTCAGTTAGACAACTACAAAATATTTTATGCAGGAAATAAGAACAAACAGGTTGCTTTAACAGTGAGAAGTGATGTAGCAAAAGCAATTAGGAGCTACAATGCAAGGTCTGAGCAGGTGATATCAATGAGATTAAATGGGAAACCTATTAACATAACCATCATCCAAGTCTATGCTCCAACAGCAAATGCAGAAGAAGAGGAATTGGAGAGATTTTACGCAGAAGTACAGAAGGAAATTGATCACGCACCAAAACAAGATGTGCTGATAATCATGGGGGACTAGAATGCAAAAGTAGGGAACAGAGAGGAACTAGGAATTGTGGGGAAATGGGGCTTAGGTGACAGAAAAGAAGCAGGAGAAAGACTTATTGAAGTCTATGAAGCCAATAATTTGTTTCTTGCGAACACATTTATTGAACAACCAAAAAGTAGACTGCACACGTGGACATCACCAGATGGTCAATATAGGAATCAATTTGATCATATAATTGGTAGCAGAAGATGGAGAAGTTCCATACTTTCTGCGAAAACAAGACCAGGAGCAGACTGTGGTACAGATCATGAACTGCTTGTATCAAAAATCAGAGTAAAGCTAAAGAACAAAGCAATCATAATGCCAAAATACAATTTAAATAACATCCCAGAAGAATATAAAGATCAAATAAGGAACAGATTTGAGGCATTAAACTTATTGACAGAGAACCAGAAGAACTATAGAGTGAAGTTGGAGACGTTATCAGGGAAGAATGCAAAAAGACAATACCTCTAGTTAAAAAGAGAGAAAGACCTCAATGGACGACTGACAAAACTCTTAAAATGGTTAAAGAGAAAAGGAAAGCAAATGCAAAAGGAGATAGAAACACGGTCAGAACCCTAAATGCAACAATACAGTGACCAGTATGTAGGGACAAAGAGAACTATTACAATAGTTATTGTATAGAAATAGAAGAGGACAACAAAAAGGGTAGAACAAGAGCCCTATTCCAAAAGATTAGAGAAATGAAAGGGAAATTTAAACCAAGAGTAGGGATGTTAATCCACAGGGGAACACACTGACTGATGGAGATGAAATAAAAGGATGATGGAAGCAATACACTGAAGAACTCTATGAAAGAGAAGCCGGGATGACAGATTTATTCACAGAGGAAGCATATGATGAAGACCCAGAAATTTTACAATGTGAGGTGAAAGCTGCTCTTAAAATACTTGGAAGAAACAAATCACCAGGAACAGATGGCATACCAATAGAGTTGCTACAAGCTACTGAGACTGAGTGTGTCCAAATTTTGAGAAAAAAATGTCAACAAATCTGGAAAACTAAACAATGGCCCACAGACTGGAAGCGTTCAATATATATCCTAATTCCAAAGAAAGGGGATCCCAGGGAATGCAGTAATTATCGAACTATTGCCTTAATATCCCATACAAGTAAAGTAACACTCAAAATTCTACAACAAAGGCTGTTACCATATATGGAGTGAGAAATACTAGACATCCAAGCTGGATTTAGAAAGGGAAGAGGCACCAGAGATCATATCGCCAACATACGTTGGATAATGGAACAGACCAAGGAATTTCAGAAGAAAATCACCCTGTGCGTTATAGATTACAGCAAAGCCTTTGACTGTGTAGATCTTGAAAACCTATGGAATGCTTTAAAAGAAATGGGAGTGCCACAGCATCTGATTGTCCTGATGTGCAACCTATAATCTGGACAAGAGGCTACTATGGAGAAACCAATTGGTTCCCCATTGGAAAGGGTGTGAGACAGGGGTGTATTATATTTATTTAATCTATACACAGAACATATCATACAGAAAGCAGGATTGGACCAAGATGAAGGAGGTGTGAAAAATGAAGGGAGAAATATCAATAATTTAAGATATGCAGACGATACCATACTACTAGCAGAAACCAGTAATGATTTGAAAAGAATGCTGATGAAAGTTAAAGAAAGCGCAGAAGCAGGTCTACAGCTGAACATCAAAAAGACTAAAGTAATGACAACAGAAGATTTATGTAACTTTAAAGTTGACAATTAGGATATTGAACTTGCCAAGGATTATCAATACCTTGGCACAGTCATTAACCAAAATGGAGACAATAGTCAAGAAATTAGAAGAAGGCTAGGGTTGGAGAGGGCAGCTGTGAGAGAACTAGAAAAGGTCCTAGATGCAAAGACGTATCACTGAACACTAAAATCTGGATTATTTAGACAATGGTATTTCCGATCTCTATGTATGTATATGAAAATTGGACAGTGAAAAAAGCAGATAAAAGAAAAATCAACTCCTTTGAAATAGGGTGTTGGAGGAGAGCTTTGCGGATACCATGGACTGCAAAAAAGACAAATAAGTGGGTGTGAGAACAAATTAAACCAGGACTATCACTAGAAGCTAAAATGATGAAACTGAGGTTATCATACTTTGGACACATCATGAGAAGACATGATTCACTAGAAAAGACAATAATGCTGGGAAAAACAGAAGGGAGTAGAAAAAGAGGAAGGCCAAACAAGAGATGGATTGATTCCATAAAGGAAGCCACAGACCTGAACTTACAAGATCTGAACAGGGTGGTCCATGACAGATGCTATTGGAGGTTGCTGATTCATAGGGTTGCCATAAGTCGTAATCAACTTGAAGGCACATAGCAACAACAACAGATAATAATTACATTAAACATTGTGCAGTCTTACAACTGGTACTCTTGATATTTTCAGAAAGTGGATATGTATTTCTCAGACATTGTGTTATAGTTAAAAAATTAAAACACGAATGCAACATTCTGTGTATGTTTTAATATACTTGTTCTAAAGCCTGTAATCAATATCCTATGCAAATATTTATTAACAGCATTTATTAGCAATTTAACCTCTAAATTTCACTTATTAGAAGACATGCTTTGTCCTGAGCACATTTGGTCTTATATGTTCATCTTCAGAATAGTTGTCACAATAATAATCCAAACTTTCACCAGTTGATGTTCATCATACTCTGAACTTAATACCTGGTTTTCACAATTTTTGAGTTTGTACATAGGTACATTAGCCAATTTTTCAATAAGATACATTTTGGCAGGCTAGTACATCAAGCATGGCCCTGGGTGTGTGGTAGACTATCCAGTGTATGGATATAGGATTGGGGTGGCCCGACACTTACTATTTACACCTACACACATTAGGTATTATTGGTGTTGCACTGTGTGTAGTTGTGTTGCTTAATTTTGTTTAAAAGCAGCACCACAGCAGCAGAGAGTAACAGCAGATGTTGAAATGCGAGTGTGCCAGCGTGTGCGTGTGTTTGCCTAACAAAGCAGGCTTTTACCCTGCATCAGGATCACTGAGACTGGAGACTTAATAAAATAATAAAAGCTACTGTACTTTATTTAGAGAAATACATAGTAGATAGAAAAGGCAAACGTAGTTCTAACTAACTAGGTAAGTTGGAGGCATAACTCCGAGGTGTAGGAGTCAGCCCCATGCTCGGAGAGAGAGCAGAGACAAAGGGATGTCTTCTCTCTCCCGGACAGCCAGAGGACAAAGGAGTGGAAAGGGCAGAAGGAGGAGGGGCAGGTAAGCTTCCCTAAAGCCGTCACAGTCTAGCCCGGAGCTAAGGGTGATGAAGCAAGAAAGGAGACGGCTTGAGTGCAAATGGAGGCGAACTCCCGACGGCTGTAATCATGCACTTGTGAGGGTCTCTACCAAACTCTATGTGAAGGCAGTGAGAGCAGCAAAGAAGCAATACTTTGCTGTCTCTATTCAGTCATCTCTTAACCGCCCAGCGGAACTTTATAAAGTTGTCCGGGGACTTTTACACTCTGGTCCCCAGGACGCAATAACACCATCAATTGCCCGCTGTAATGAGTTTGCGCAACACTTTCGTGATAAGATCATGAACATCCGCCGGGACCTTGACTCCATTATTGTAGCAGTTGATCCTAATGAGGTGTCCAGAGCACAGTCTTGTCCTGTTTTACTGGATGAGTTTCAGTTGGTACAGCTCGAGGATGTGGACAAGGTGCTTGGACAGGTGCGGGCGACCACTTCTGCTCTGGATCCTTGCCCCTCATGGCTAATAAAAGCTAGCAGGAATGGAACAGCCGGCTGGGCCAAGGAGGTGATTAATGCCTCTTTACGAGAGGGAGTGGTCCCACCCTGCCTGAAACAGGCGGTGGTGAGACCGCTCCTAAAAAAACCCTCCTTGGACCCTGATAATTTGGACAACTATAGGCCGGTAGCAAATGTTCCATTCCTGGGCAAGGTCCTAGAGCGTGTGGTCGCTCGCCAACTCCAGGCTCTCTTGGATGAAACTGATTATCTGGACCCATTTCAATCGGGCTTTCGGCCGGGGTTTGGTACAGAAACAGCCTTGGTCGCCCTGTATGATGACCTCTGTCGGGAGAAAGACAGAGGGAGTGTAACTCTGTTGGTTCTCCTTGATCTCTCAGCGGCGTTTGATACCATCGACCATGGTATCCTTCTGGAGCGACTTACGGATTTAGGAGTGGGAGGCACTGCTTGGCGGTGGCTCTGCTCCTATCTCGGGAATCGTCTCCAGAAGGTGATGCTGGGGGAACATTACTCGAGTCCCTGGGTACTCCAATATGGAGTCCCGCAGGGTTCAGTTCTGTCCCCCATGCTTTTCAATATCTATATGAAGCCGCTGGGTGAGGTCATCAGGAGTTTTGGAGTGCGTTTCCAGCAATATGCTGATGATACGCAGCTCTACTACTCCTTTTCATCTTCGTCAGGTGAGGCTGTTGATGTACTAGACCGCTGCCTGGCCGCGATAATGGGCTGGATGAGAGCTAATAAACTGAAACTCAATCCTAACAAGACTGAGATGCTGTTGGTGGGAGGGCCCTCTGCCCAGATGGTTGATGTTCGACCTGCCCTAGATGGGGTTACACTCCCCCTAAAGGAGCAGGTACGTAGTTTGGGGGTCTTATTAGACCCGCTCCTGTCACTTGAGGCTCAGGTAGCCTCGGTGGCACGGAATGCATTCTACCAGCTTCGGCTGGTAGCCCAACTACGACCCTATCTGGACAGGGAGAATCTCGCCTCAGTAATCCATGCTATGGTAACCTCTAGATTGGACTACTGTAATGCACTCTACGTGGGGCTACCTGTGAAGACGGTTCGGAAACTTCAGCTAGTGCAAAATGCTGCGGCCAGAGTTCTCACTGGGACAAAGAAATTTGACCAT
Source organism: Rhineura floridana (assembly GCF_030035675.1). Lineage (NCBI taxonomy): Eukaryota > Metazoa > Chordata > Lepidosauria > Squamata > Rhineuridae > Rhineura > Rhineura floridana. Next base: position 154,886,779 of record NC_084480.1, read on the forward strand.
ATAACACCTGTCCTGGCGCAGCTGCACTGGCTACCGATATGTTTCCGGGCCAGATTCAAAGTGTTGGTTCTTACCTATAAAGCCCTAAACGGCATCGGACCGCAATACCTGGTGGAACGCCTCTCTCGCTATGTACCTACCCGTTCACTACGCTCGACGTCGAAGGCCCTTCTCCGGGTCCCAACTCATAAAGAGGCCCGGAGATCAACAACTAGATCTAGGGCCTTCTCGGTGGTGGCCCCCGAACTATGGAATGCCCTCCCAGACGAGATACGCCTGGCGACTTCTTTGTTATCTTTTCGGCGCCAGGTAAAAACCTACCTTTTCGCCCAGGCTTTTTAAACATTTTAAATTTAATTTTAAACCTAATATGGATTTTAATTTATAAACTCAATGGCAATTCTATTTCGGATTTTTATCATGTTATATTTTTCACACTTGCTCATATTTTAATTGTGATTTTATTTGTTGTACACCGCCCTGAGAGCTTTCTGCTATAGGGCGGTCTAGAAATGTAATTAAATAATAAATAATAAATAAATAGCGAGAAGGAAGTCCGTCAGAGCATCACAGGTAAAAGGTAAACAAAGCCTATCCATCTGGAGGACCCTAGCCCTATCTTCCCTCCGGAGCTTAAACAAAAGAACAAAACAGGAGTTGCTCTTGTCTTGCCCCACTTCCAACAATTGGCAGTATGCTTTAAGGACGTACAGACCACTCTACTGGACCAGGCCAAGGGCCCATCTAGTCCAGCATTCTGTTCTCAGCCAACCAGATGCCCAGAAGCAGGGCCCGAGTGCCAGAGCATTCTCCACGCATGTGATTTCCAGCAACTGGTATTCAGGGGTACTGACTAGGAGCCATTGATAGCCTTATTCTCCATGAATTTGTCTATTCCTCTTCTGTTCATTCACATTGGTGGCCAACCAGCGCTATCTCTTATGAGGATTAATAACTATGTCCTGTGTAAAGAAGTACTTCCTTTTCTCTCTCCTGAATCTTCCAACATTCAGCTTCATTGGAGGCCCTTCACTTCTAGTATCATAAGGGGGGGGATTTCTCTGTCTGTTTCCTCCCACAAAACAAAAAAGGACACATACAGAAAGTGGAAGGAAGGCCAGGCCACAAAGGAAGAGGACAGATAGGGATCATGGAATTGCAGGGATGGAGTCAGGAAGGCTCAAGCTGAGAATGAGCTGAGGTTAGCAAGAGATGCCAAAAGCAACAAAAAAGCTTTCTTCAGGCACATCCACAGTAAAAGACAGAGAAAACAAATTACCCTCCCGGGAAACTTGAAGTTGGAGAGGCAGAATTGGAGCTTGAGATTGATAGACAAGTGGTCAAGGAATACCTAATTGCTTTGAATGAGTTCAAATCTGCAGGGCCTGATCAGTAGTGAAGTGGCAAATTCAGAAGTGAAGGGTTCCTTCATGTTAGTCACAGCCATGCCCTCTCCCCCTTTTCTGCTGCGGGGTTGAGAATGAGATCCTTGTTAATGCCTTCTCCCACAATAGACATCTCTAGGAGCCAATAAGCATGAAAGGGGAGTGTGATAGCTACTGAGAAGACTCTTCTCAGTGGCTGACTCACCTCCTTTCACTCATTAGCTCCAATCAGCAAGAAAGGTCAAGGAAGCAGTGGCTAAGACATTCCCCTTTCATGCTGATTGGCTTACAGGATGCTGAAGACACAGGGACCCTGCTCCCCCCCCAAATGTACAGGGTCTAAGACCCCCTCAAGACCCTGGACAACTATACCCCTGGGCCTGATGAACTGCATCCTAGAGTATTGAAGGAACTGGCTGAAGAACTCTCAGAACCACTTTCTATTATCTTTGTGAAATCATGGAGGATGAGTGAAGTGCCAGATGACTGGAGGAGGGCTAATGTTGCCCCTGTCTTCAAAAAGGGCAAAAAGGAGGAATCTGGGAACCATAGATCAGTGAGCCTGACATGAATTCTTGGGAAAATTCTGAAGCAGATTATAAAGTGTCAATCTGTAAGCACCTTGAAAACAATGAAGTGATTACTAGAAGCCAACACGGATTAGTCAATAACAAATCCTGCCAGACTAATTTTATCTCATTTTTCAATTGGGTAACCTCCCTGGTAGACTGTGAGAATGCTGTGGACATAATATATCTTGACTTCAGCAAATCTTTATTTATTTATTAATTATTTAATTTATATCCCACCCTTCTTCCCAGCAGGAGCCCAAAGCTTTTGACAAAGTGCCCCATGATATTCTAGCAAGCTAGCTAAATGTGGGCTGGATGGAACAACTTTCAGGTAGATCCACAGTTGGCTACGAATTGAACTCAAAGACTGCTTATCAATGGTCCTTTCTCAAACTGGTGAGAGGTAATGAATGGGGTACTGTACCGCAGGGCTTGGTCCTAGGCCCAGTGCTCTTCAACATTTTTATTAATGACTTGGATGAGGAGGTGCAGGGAATGCTTATCAAATCTGCAGACGATACAGCATTGGGAGGGATAGCTAATAACCTGGAAGACAGAAACAACATTCAAAGGGTTCCTGATAGGCTGGAGCACTGGGCTGGAAACAACAGAATGAAATTTAACAGGGATAAGTGCAAAGTTCTGTACCTAGGAAAAAATAATCCAAATGCACAGTTATGGTGGATAGTTGGCTCAGCATGCTATATGTGAGAAGAATATTGGGTTAGTTTTTGATCACAAGCTGAATATGAGCCAACAGTGTGATATGGCTACAAAAAGGCAAATGCTATTTTAGGCAGCATTGATAGAAGTATAGTTTCCAAACTGTGTGAAGTATTGGTTTCCCTCTATTCGGCACTGGTTAGGCCTCATCTTGAGTACAGTTCTGGACACTGCACTTTAATAAGGATGCAGACAAACTGGAATAGGTTCAGAGGAGGGTAACAAGTATGATTGGGGGACTGGAAACAAATCCCTATGAGGAGAGACTGAAAGAACTGGACATGTTTAGCCTTGAGAAGAGAAGACTGAGGGGAGATATGATAGCACTCTTCAAGTACTTGAAAGGTTGCCACACACAAGAGAGCCAGGATCTCTTCTCTATTGTCCCAGAGTGCAGGCCATGGAATAATGGGCTCAAGTTGCAGGAAGCCAGAACATCAGGAAAAACCTCCTAACTGTTAGAGTGGTACGACAATGGAACCAATTACCTAGGGAGATGGTGGGCTCTCCATCTCAGGAGGCATTCAAGAGACAGCTGGACGCCAGAACTGTCAGGTATGCTTTGATTTGGATTCCTGCATTGAGCAGGGGGTTGGACTTGATGGCCTTATAGGTCCCTTCCAACTCTACTATTCTATGATTCTATGGCACTCTGTATGATTTTATACATCTCTATCATGTCTCTTCTTACTCTCTTTTTCTCCAAACCAGGTGTGGGGAACCTCCAGATGTTGCAGCACTACAACTCCCATCAGCCCCAGCAAACATAGCTAACGATCAGGGAGTTGTAGTTCAGCAACATCTGGAGGGCCAAAAGTTCCCCACACCCGCTCTAAATGAAAAATCCCCAAATGTTGTAACCTTTCCTCGTGGGGGAGTTGCTCTATCCCCTTTGACATTTTGGTTGCCCTTTTCTGAACCTTTTTAGCTCTTCAATATACTTTTGCAGAGTTGTACACAGTATTCCAACTCTGGTTGCACCATAGATTTGTATAATGGCATTATATTGCCAGTTTTATTTTCTGTCCCTAGCATGAATTTACCCATTTCACATCTGCCACACACTAGACCAGCATCTTCACTGAACTATCTACTATGACCCCAAGGTCTAATTCCTGGTCATACCCCAACAGCATATCTGTAAAATTTAGGGCTGTGTGTAGAACCATTGATCTGATTTGTGGCTCCAATTTGTAAATACAGATCAGGCCTGATCTGGTTTGGACAGATTTGCACCCAGTCCAGATCCATATCACAATCTGGATATTACAAATCTCTGGGAATCCCATTATTTTGCATTGCAAAACAAAAATGGCCATACTTTTCTCATTTTTTGATATAAGGACATGATCAGAGCTTGGAAAAGTTACTTTTTTTGAACTACAACTCCCATCAGCCCAATCCAGTGGCCATGCTGGCTGGGGCTGATGGGAGTTGTAGTTCAAAAAAAGTAACTTTTCCAAGCTCTGGACATGGTGTTTGGTGACATGGTAGCCCCTATAGAGGGAATCATACCTGGCAAATTTCAGGTGGATAGCTCCAGGTGTTTTAATGCTAGCCATCTTTAAATTTTAAATTATTTAAGATTAAATCAGACATAATGGTTTTGTTTTTCACATAGGCACCCTGCCAAATTTCAGGTAGGTAGCTCCAGGGGATTCCATGCTAGCAACTTTTAAAGTTTGCTTTTTCAAAAAACAAGCAAACATTTTAAAAAAATACTTCATGCCACTTCTCATGCTCCTGTGTTTGCCCTGTTGACATCAAAGTTCAGTGAAACACAATTTTCTGCCATGCTGCTACTGCTACCAAGAAGATAATCAGATCCTTATGTCAAATGTTCTAACAATTAGATATGTTTAACAAACAGTATCAGTAGAGGTCGAGTCACTTTGTTGTTTTGTTGTAAGAATAATCACTTTATATGCTAACCAATTATAATTCATTTCCACCTTATGTGGAAATGTGCCCTGTTGTTCTTGCATTTGTCTCCAATGAAGATTCAGTTTTGCTGAATGAACTCCTGTATATGATAGTAATAGAAGCGTCATGCTCTGTTGACTTGCAGGCAGATGGGGTGGGGTGGGTGGGGCTGCTTTTGAATGTTGAAAAAGTAAAAAAATAGTAATTAATTTTTTTCACATGGAGTAAGACCCAAGTTAGAGTTGCTGGTATTTTGAAAGGGGTGAAACGAGTCCCAGTTACAGCCGCATTAATACCTTTCCATTGGTTTTTAAAGGCAGCCTTCCGTTTTGCCCTAGTGATATTTAAAAATGGTTTTTCAACTGATATCAGACAATGGTATATCTTGATAATGAGATATCTACCTCAGATTCTAATTTTGTGGTCTTATCACCATGTACATTGAAGAACTGGCATGTGACCATGGTCACTTCTTTCAAATGAATGAGAGAGAAGGAAACGAGAAATGAAGCATAGAGTTAAGAGTGATAGATGGCTGAATTTTTATTCCACCCAGGCAGAAATGAAAGGTGCCAACAGAAAGCAATAGAGAAATTCAGGATTTTACGTAGCTGTACCTGGACAGCAAGTGTTATATGCCACAATTTCAGCCTCAGCCCAATCCCCAATCGTCAAGGTACATCTCAGGGGTGTTACAAAGTACTCTCAGCCTCAGCTTGACCCCAGGCTGCTGAGCAGTCACAGCCCACTTGCAATATGGTATAATTGATTGTATTTATGTTTGAATTAATTTTGGAAGGGCTTTGTTCCCAATGTTTGAAAACTTAAAAAGAATTATTCACACAAAATGCATTATAAAAACCATAAAATCCTGTCTTTGGTGCTGCTTTTTATTTGGAGGTGTTGTTATGTGCCTTCAAGTCGATCATGACTTATGGCGACCCTATGAATTAGCGACCTCCAATAGCATCTGTCGTGAACCACCATGTTCAGATCTTGTAAGTTCAGGTCTGTGGCTTCCTTTATGGAGTCAATCCATCTTTTGTTTGGCCTTCCTCTTTCTCTACTCCCTTCTGTTTTTCCCAGCATTATTGTCTTTTCTAGAGAATCATGTCTTCTCATGATGTGTCCAAAGTATGATAACCTCAGTTTCATTATTTTAGCTTCAAGTGATAGTTCTGGTTGAATTTGTTCTAACACCCAATTATTTGTCTTTTTTTGCAGTTCATGGTATGCGCAAAGCTCTTCTCCAACACATTTCAAAGGAGCTGATTTTTCTCTTATCCACTTTTTTCATTGTCCAACTTTCACATCCATACACAGAGATCAGGAATACCATGGTCTGAATAATCCTGACTTTAGTGCTCAGTGATATATCTTTGCATTTGGAGGTGTACTAATGTTCAAACAGTTATGGTGAAATCCTGGATTTCTCCATTTATTTCTATGGGCGCCTTTCACTATCACCCTGGAGAAGTTTTAAAATGGCGTGCAATGTGAACTCGGAAGTTCAATATCTAGACAAATGATGTACATTTTCATATATATGTGGGCTAAACCATGTCTATGAGGCAAACGATAATTGTCGTGCGACTGAAAAAGCATAGCCTGTCGCCATTTTCCAGCCTGTTCCACTGACTGTTTAGTCAGCCGTACATCATGTATAACTTTCATAAAGAGGAACAATATACATGACTAAGCATTCAGATGTCACTTCAACCGTCTCAGAAAGTCCCTTAAAAATCCATTGAACGTGCTGAAAGACTCAACCGGAAGTGCTCATACGTCACTTCCTTCGTCTGTATATGCAGACTGAGGCCAGTGAGTAAGAGGCGCCTCCGCCTTTGGTTGCTGTGCTGCGGCAGTCAGCCGGTTCCTGAGTCACTGCGCGAAGTTGGTTCAGTCATTAGTCCGAGGTAAGCTGCCCTTCTTTCCTTTTGAGTGACGCTCCTTCTCGTTAGCCCTGCTGGGGAAGCGAGGAGATTCCTTCTGGAGTCCGTGAGGTTTCCCAGTAGGTTATAAGGTTTACTTCTCCTTCCCTTCACTGAAATTTCTCTCTTTCCCTCCGCTGGCCCTCGAGAGGTGCAAAACATCACCTCACCCATATTAGGAGCAAAAATCGGCATTCTCCCCCAATCCAAAAAGGAGGAGATTATGACGATGTGTTTTGTGCCTGTTTCCAACGGTACAATTGCCCATGATTCATGCTCTCAAGCCAAACGCACGCAGCAAAGGGAAGTCTAAAACCAAAAACTACAGCTTGTCACTAACTAATGTTACCAGAGGTGATACGTACAAACTAGATCCTTCTAGAATTCTTCCCTCCTTTCTTTCTTCATTGTGTTATTTATAAAACTGTAATTTTAAAGGATTAGCGTTTTGCCCATGCAGAAGATGTAAGCACTTGATTGAGTTTCTGTGTTTGTTTGTGTAAAATTGTTACTGTACTAATAGTGCCACTGCAGTTGGAATTTTGATACGGTAGCGCAAGGATTCCTTTTACTAGTGCATGTGTGTGCTGGTGGTCAGTGACATTGTGTAGGGGAACAGATGTGAAATGGGAAGTGCAGCGAGCTACACAGATGTAGTGATAAAAAAATTAAAATGAAAAAATGGTAGATCACTAATGCATCTGTCTGTCTGTATGTGCATATGTATATTTTGAGGAATTTTCACCCTGACTTTCAACAACTTCCCAGGTGGCTTATAAAAAAATACAGTAAACACAAATTTTAAAAATTGTCTGTTTTAGTACCTCAAAGAGGAACAGAGAACCAATCAGCAGAAATAAAACAGATGAGTTTAAAAGCCGGGGAAAATAAAGGGTCTTGTCTGATGCTGAGATGATGTGTCTCCCTGGGGATAGCATTTCACTGTTGGGGTGCCATCGACTGAAAAGGGCCTTTTCCCAGTAGTCACTCATGACATTTCTGCTGCTGGTGATACGTGAAGAGTTTTGAAGAGTTTAGTGTATAGACAGATGCATGTGTTTCAGGTATCCTCGTCCCAAACTATGAAGGGCTTTAAAGGTCAAAACCAGCACTTTGAATTGGACCTGGAAATAAAGGGGGAGCCTGCGCATTTGGTGAAACACAGTCATAATGTGATCATAATGCCCGGTCCCAGTACAGACTTGCAGCTGTATTTTGGACTAATGGCAGTTTCTGAACTGTCCTCAAGGCAGCTCCGTGTATGTTACTGTAATCTCATCCAGAGATACTAGGGCAGGCTCCTAGATAGGATCATAAACAGACTTACTGGCCTAAAAGGTGCTCTGTACCATAGAGGAGATGGCCTGCACCTCCCATGGCAAAGATGGATCATGGAGCACCTCAAGACGGTGGATGTTTTCCTTCAGAGGGAGTGCAGCCTTGTCTAGTGCTGGGTGAATTGTGGTAAGTCGGGCAGACAAACTACCCACCCACAGGACCTTGTTTTTTCTGGACTGCAATTCAACTTACTGACTTTTACCAAGTCCATTACTGCAGGCACTGGTTTAGCACCATCACCGCCTCACCTGAAAAAGAGAGAGACAAAATGTATGTTATCTACGTATTGATGACACTTCACCCCAAATCTCTGGGTAACAGATATTTATCAGTTTCATATAGTTTTTGAAAAGCCCAAGGGACAAGATAAAAGCTCTGGAAAATTCCATAGCACAAATGCCAGTGATTTGAGCAGTGATCTGTCAGCTATCCTGATGGAATGTAACCACCTTAACAGAATATCCAGAAGAAGAACATGGCTGATCATATTGAAAGCTGCTGAGAGGTCCAGGAGAATAAGTAGGATGCTCTTCCAGAAATTAGTTCAGGTAATTCAAGGTCTGAAAGCTGGGGAGAAATTTGGCTGGAAGCACATTTTCTAAGCATCTCTTTTTAAAACTCATGTCAAGAAGCTGGCTTTTTCTTATGTTTCTCATTTGGGGCCCATTGTGGACACAAAGGAATCGTCATCTCCTGTGTAAAACCACCTTCTCCTTTTGTCAAGGGTATTGGGGATATCCACAATTGAATGCTGGATAATATGATAAGAACATAAGAAGAGCCTGCTGGATCAGGCCAGTGGCCCATCTAGTCCAGCATCCTGTTCTCACAGTGGCCAACCAGGTGCCTGGGGGAAGCCTGCAAGCAGGACCCGAGTGCAAGAACACTTTCCCCTCCTGAGGCTTCCGGCAACTGGTTCTCAGAAGCATGCTGCCTCTGACTAGGGGGGCAGAGCACAGCCATCATGGCTAGTAGCCATTGATAGCCCTGTCCTCCATGAATTTGTCTAATCTTCTTTTAAAGCCATCCAAGCTGGTGGCCGTTACTGCATCTTGTGGGAGCAAATTCCATAGTTTAACTATGCGCTGAGTAAAGAAGTACTTCCTTTTGTCTGTCCTGAATCTTCCAACATTCAGCTTCTTTGAATGTCCACGAGTTCTAGTATTATGAGAGAGGGAGAAGAACTTTTCTCTATCCACTTTCTCAGTGCCGTGCATAATTTTACACACTTCTGTCATATCTCCTCTGACCTGCCTTTGCTGTTTGTAAAATTTCCTTGGAATGACTGATAGATGAATTGTTAGTGCTTAAGGTCTGGTGGTTGAGGAGGAGTTCCCACTTCCAGTCAGTTTAATTTAGTGATCTGTATTTTTGGTTCTTTGCTTTCTCCAGCAGCTTGTGGCTGGACTTGCTTGCATGACTCATCTGAAACTGTTTTTCTAGGTGCCTCTTGCAACTCACTTGCAACATAGCTTTTGTTTTACCTCCTTTATTCTGTTGGTGTAGTTGCTGTTGTTATTATTTTGTAAACATACAAAGTCAGTCAATAAAGATTCACACCCTGGAAAAGTTCATATATCTATTAATATTCTAATTTTACCTCATCTTCATAAAGAAGGACTATTCTACTTCAAACATATTTTAGCTGTTATCTCCCAGGAAAAAAATGTGTTCAGTTGGCCAAGATGGCTAAACTAGTCTCCATTATTTTGCCAGCTATAAATTCTAACAGAAGGAGATGTGTCACACCATTTCATGACAAATGGTGTCTTCATGGCTGCCAATTAGGTACCAGGCTAAGTTCAAGCTTCTGGTTTGGGTGTACAAAGCCTATACAGCTTGGGACTAGGATACCTAAAAGATCATCTTACCTCTTGTATACCCAGTCGATCACTATGCCCTGCAGGTGAGGGCCTCCTGCAGATACCATCTTATCAGGAGGTCTGTTCCGCACAACATAGGAAGCGGACCTTTAGTGTTGTGGCACCTACCCTTTGGAATTCCCTTCCCTTAATTATTAGACAGGCACCATCTCTGTTAATTTTTGTCACCTATTGAAGACCTTCCTCTTTCAAAAATCCTTTTAAGTAGAGACTTAAGAACATAAGAAGAGCCTGCTGGATCAGGCCAGTGGCCCATCTAGTCCAGCATCCTGTTCTCACAGTGGCCTACCAGGTGCCTGGGGGAAGCCCGCAAGCAGGACCCGAGTGCAAGAACACTCTCCCCTCCTGAGGCTTCCGGCAACTGGTTCTCAGAAGCATGCTGCCTCTGACTAGGGGGGCAGAGCACAGCCATCATGGCTAGTAGCCATTGATAGCCCTGTCCTCCATGAATTTGTCTAATCTTCTTTTAAAGCCATCCAAGCTGGTGGCCGTTACTGCATCTTGTGGGAGCAAATTCCATAGTTTAACTATGCGCTGAGTAGGATCCACCAGGTGGCGACCATCGGAGCAACAGGGTGAGCTGAGAGGTCTGCTAACCCTGCAGCCTTTTCTTCGAAAAAAGCCTTGACACAAATTCTAAAGCTCCTCTTAAAAATATCTGACGGACCCAGGAATACCTCCTGCAGAGTTAGATCAAAAGCAATACTCCTTATCTTGACAAAACAACCTCTCGCTGGACGCATCATGAATCAAAGCAACCCGAAAACCTTAAAATGGCGGCGAAAACATCAACATCATCAAACAATGAGTTAATGCAACCCTTAATCCCTGATACAGAGCAAGACCCAGCTACAACACTCCTCTCTACGCAAATTGCCTCATTACAAAGTTCACTGTTTCAAAAATGGGACGATAGCTTTAAAATCTTAGATGAAAAAATCTCATCCCTGGCAACCAAAATGGCCGACGTTGCTAAAACTGCAGACGAGGCCTTAGATTTGGGCACTCAACACACAGAGGTGATCAAACACATTATTCTCAATCAAAAAGAAATATTAACCCGCGTCGATGACCAGGAAAATCGAAGCCGTCGCCGGAATTTAAGAGTGCGTGGGATTAAGGAATGGACTGATAATAAAAATATTATTCAGGTTTTAATATCTTGGTGGTCAACAATCATGCTGGAAGCAGGCATTATTGCATCAGACATAGAACGCGCACACAGAAGTCTGGGTCCTCGCCCAAAAAATAATGCCCCTCCTAGAGACATTATAATTGCATTTTATAATTTTGCAAAAAAAGAACTGCTTAAAATTGCATGTACAAAAAATCAAATCGAATTCGAAGGCAGCCCCATCCTATTTCTACAGGACCTGAGCACTGCAACACTGCAAAAACGTAAAGCATTTCGCCCTGCTACAGAACTACTAAGAAAAGAAGGCATCAAATATCGGTTTGGCTTTCCATTTGCGCTAATAACAGAAATTGATGGTATTCAACACAAAGCATCAACTAAAAAAGACATGCTAAATCTGCTGGCACTATTCAACATCAACTCTCCGTGGGACAAAGAAGAAACAAAATCAGATGAGCTGTTCAATATGTTACTGGACTGTGACAATTGGAAATCCTTCCCTCATACCATGAGACGCAGAAGACGTCCAAGAGTGGACATAGTCAGCAACTCAATAACTACTCAAAGAGCACTGAGATCCACATCTACAAGAAAAAAATGAACATTCACGGATGGAACACTACAAGAATCAACATACAAACAGATTTCCCAAGGACTAAATCACAAATTTCTAATACGCACAAAGGCTAAGTTGGTGCAATTTATCACAGGCCAGGGTTGGCAGAAACATAATGAGCTATTTAGTTAAAAGTTTTATCTATTTGCTACTATTCAAATTTATATTATTTTATTCTTCTCAGAGGTAATAAACCTCAAAAATTCGACCGACTAATACAGGGCTGTCGATGACAACACCTGTAAGCAGAGTAAGCTTATTATTATTATTATTATTATTATTATTATTATTATTATTATTATTATTATTATTATTATTATTATTATTATTATTATTATTATTTATTAGACTTTTATACCGCCCGACTAGCAATAGCTTACTCTGTCTTTCATTAGTCAGGTACGGGGGTTACATGTTGGGGGGGAAGTGTGACGCCCTTCCCTGGCTCTCCCTGTCAGGTTCCTACCTGCTTGTGGTTACTGCCTGTCACTAGGCACCACCAGGGACTCCACCAGTCCGGACTGTCCTTTTTTATGGTTTCTCTCCCCGCTCTAGCACGGATCTCAACAGATCCCCCTGCTAGGCAGCACCACCAGTCACGTCCTATAACCAGTATTCCCAGAGACTCTGCCTGAGTCTCTCTTTCAGGTTACCTCTGTGACTGAATGCTTAAGCTGTCCCCAATCCCTTTGATCTTTATATATAAAGCATACGATCCTGGTTTGCTCTGAATACTTGTGGTGTTATATTCTTCCCTTCACCGCTGCCACCAATTGTTACAGTTTCCCTTCAGCCTTGGTAAGCACCTTGCCCTCCCTTCTGGTCTGTATAACCCCAGCCAAGGATCAGGCCTTCGGTAAACCAAATATAGTTTTTATTAAATAACAGAGATAACAAGATTACTTTATAAAGGCACTTAAGCATATGGTTTCATCTATTCCTGAGGTACTGGTCTTAGTATTAATCCGAACTCCACACTCTCCTCACATCCACCAACTCTCCACCCAATCTCCTCTCAAAAACCCACCAAAACAACCCACTCACGTTCACCGTTCACCCAGATTTTACTGTCATCCTTCCATTTATACTCTCAGCCATTCTAAACACTCAGCCAATCATCCAGCATTCTACTGCCCATTTACTCCCCCCTCCTCTTTCATTCCACTTACCATGTATCTCCTATACAAACAGCACTTACCATATATACACTAATACAGGAACATCACAGGAAGTTATGTTTTATTTGGGGTTTTCAGAGCTACACATTCAATATAAGTTATAATATATGGTTAAACACAGAAATATTTAGATGGAAATGGTACAGAGATAAAGAATATTGGTATATGCAGGTGATCAAAACAACTAATTCACTTATCTCTAATGGCTGAACTGAAAATATTAACTCTAAATGTGAGGGGTATGGGAGACGTAATCAAAAAACGAAGAGTTTCAGACTATATCAAAAGTCAACAACCCTCAATTATATTTCTTCAAGAAATATATAAACCAAAACCTAACTATCATCTTCTTCCACATAAATATTTTGGTAAGCAATTCTTAGCTATGGGAGGAAATCACTCAAGAGGAGTAGGAATTATTTTCGCTAAAACACTAGATTTTCAGGTTCAAAAACAACAAATAGATCCAGAGGGCAGATATATATTCCTTTCAGGACTATTACAAAATCGTAATTACACCCTAGCTTCAATTTACTCTCCTAATACTAACCAGCTAAATTTTCTATCTAAAACACTAAAAAAACTTCAGAAATTTGCCTCAGGTGAAGTTCTTATAGGCGGGGATTTAAACATGAGCAGTGACCCTATACTAGACAAAAGCACACGACTACCAAAATTGCTTGCAAAAAAGTCATCTCCCATGCAGTCTCTATTACAAAAACACGGATTAATAGATGCATGGCGCCACATGAATACTAATATCAAAGATTACACATATCAATCACCCAGATTTAAAACTTTCTCGAGATTAGACTACATCCTAGTATCTTCAAAACTCCTCACTAATATTACCGAAGCAGAAATATACCCCAGATTAGTATCAGATCATACTGCAGTAGGAGTAAATTTAAACACCTTAAAATACACTCCATACAACTCAATATGGAGATTTGATTCTTCCCTTATTACTGATCGATCAGTCACTAACACATGTAGAATAATGCTCAGTTATTTTGTGACATCCATAGAAAATGGATAGCTTTTGCTTACATTTTGAATAAAGATGCTTTGCTTACCAGAAAAGCTTCTGAGATGGCATAAGGCTTGGCTTCAGGAAATATCTTGGCTATTATTCTATTATGCTTAGGTTGCATAGACTGAAGGTCAAGGAGAGAGGAACTGGGAGTGAGAAGCGGGAAGCTGACCATGAGAAACCAGATGTCTGTAAAGGGCTAAGATAGGAAAGTACCCAAAATAACCGATTAGCAATATCCTTTGATGCTGTAATGCTTTAATGATCATGTTTATGACACAACAGCTTGATTATGTATGTGACGCGTAAAAGCCTATAAATGTAATAGCTGTCAGCTTAATAGGGAGAGCTCACTTGATTGTGTTCTCCCTTTGCAAAGGTTCAATAAAGGCAAGTTTTTGCTAGCTTGGTCTCGTCTCTAATTCCTGATCTGCAACACAGGGAATTGGAGTCTAGATTGGCAGGCCTAAAAGCATAAGGCCTGGCCCTTTTGTAACAAATCTGGCGAACCAGCCAGGAGGTTGTCCCTCTTGATGGCCTCTGGGGTCCCGTAAGGGTCCGCGGAAGCATTGGATGAGAGTGCTCCAGGCTGCTTTGCCTGCATCCACAACTGCTGGGAGCCGATCGGGGCATCAGAGCTTTATCAACGGACCTCCAGTAAATCGAGACCAGACTTCTTTGACTGAGGAAGCGGGTCAGACTAACACTGGCCCTTTTGTAACACACACTACAGGAAAAATTAAAAGAATATTTTGAGTTCAACACTACCCCTGACATTACGTTGCATATTTTATGGGACGCAATGAAAGCAACAATAAGAGGCCACTGTATAAATGAAATGGCTAAAAAGAAACGTCACACTGACCCAATTAAAATCCAATTATTAAAAGAAGTGGACAAACTAGAATCTCAACATAAACAAAATAATTCAGACACCACGTTACGAGAACTACAACAGAAAAAGAAAGAATTAGCAGCTCTAGATTCTACGAAAATAGCTAAATCTTTCTGGTATACTAAACAAAAATACTATGAATGGGGAAATAAACATTCTAGATTACTAGCACATGCCCTAAAATCACAATATACAGCTACTACAATTACCACAATTTCACATCAAGAGAATATAACCTCTGATATTAAAGAAATCAATAAATGCTTCATGGATTTTTACAATAAACTATATAATACTACACCTATCAAAACAGAGGAACTTCAAAATTATCTTCTTTTTCCCCACCCACTCCTTCAGGTGCTCAAAAAACACTTCTAAACCAAGATATAACAACAGAAGAGGTTTCTACGGCAATCATGAACCTCAAACACAATAAGGCACCTGGACCAGATGGCTTTAATAGCACATTTTATAAAATCTTCAAAGACATATTAACTCCACATTTAACACAATTATTTAATTATATCTGGTCAGGTGGAATTATTCCAGAAACATGGAAAACATCCCGTATAATAGTTATACCCAAACCAAATAAAGATAAATCAAAAGTGGAATCCTACCGCCCAATAAATCTTCTTAATCAAGATCAAAAATTATTTACTTCTATATTAGCAAATAGAATTAATTCAATGATAACTGATCTTGTTCATGTAGATCAAACAGGATTCATTAAAGGAAGACATATATCTGATCCCATTAGAAGACTGCTTAACCTTATATATCACGCCAAAACAAACAAAAAACCATTAGGTATCTTATCTTTAGATATATACAAAGCCTTTGATTGCTTAAACTGGAACTACCTAATTAAAGTACTAGATAAATATAAATTAGGAAATAGGATACTAAATATGATTAATCGATTATATGACATCACTACTGCAGTAATTCGTACTAATAATCTGGATTCTGACCCCATAACAATACAAAGAGGCACAAAACAAGGGTGTCCTCTCTCCCCATTACTATTTGCTCTGGCTCTGGAACCTCTAGCCATGAAATTACGCTCACATACTCAAATACAGGGTTTTAAAATTAATGTGACTGACGAAGAACATCTATTAAATTTATATGCAGATGACATGACATTAATGTTAGGAAACCCATCACAGTCAGCCTCAGCACTTAAACTGATGCTTGAAACATTTACAGAAATATCTGGTCTTAAAATAAATTTCAACAAATCCTCTATAATGTTTTTTCATGTTGGCCCTCAAGACCAATTGATCACTCGCAAAATACTGGGAATTAATATATGTAACTCTGCTTTTAGATATCTGGGAGTTTTAATTCCCAAAAATACATCAAAACTGTTTTATATTATTACCCTTTAATACGAAAAATGAAACTAGATCTCAATAAATGGAAAAAACTCAATTTAACTATACTAGGTCGAATAGCGACCATTCGCATGAAAATAATCCTCAGATTTCTGTATTTATTTCAAGTACTCCCTCTTCTTATTACACATACCGCTATTCGCAAATGGCAAACCATGATAAATAACTTCATCTTTCAAAATAAAAGACCAAGACTAGCAATGACATCTTTTTACACACACACGAACTCTGGAGGTCGGGGTCTTCTGAATCTATATTTATATTACATAGCATTTCAATTTTGCCAACTTAGCTTCATCATAATGAAATAAAAAAAATCTTGGATTAGACTAGAAGAAAATATGTTATCGAAAGGCAAGATTTCAAATCTACCCTTCTTACCAATCACTCGCACATGGATTAAAACTATTAATAATCCATATACAAAATCCACATTTTCCATTTGGAAACAATGGCAATTAAAATTATCCTCAATATACTCCCCTTTAACTCCTTTATCTGCTTACCCGAAAGCAGGAGATGACTTACTGAAAAAATACATAGAAATAGGAGAGGAGAAAAATTATTTTAGATTGAGAGATTTTTTCCCACAAGGTAATCCAATCACTACCCAACAACTAAAAATTGATATCCCATCTTGGAACCTAGATTGGTTACATACATACCAATTACAAACTATTCTAAAGGACCCTCAAATCAAAACGTACGCTACTAAAAATATCACACAATTTGAAAAAATATTGTTAGAAAGTGGTCGCTCTGGTAAAGGAATAGTTTCTAGCCTATATAAAATATTACTAGAAATTGATACGGGAAAACTGACAGGTCTGAAAAACCAATGGGAAAAAGATCTGGGATATCAACTAGAAATATCTGAATGGTCTTCAATCTTTCATTCTAAACACAACAAAACAATTTCTGCAGCACATAAACTATGCTGAAAACAATTCACAGATGGTATTATACACCAGTACAACTCTCTCATATCTTCATCAACATCACCCTTATGTTGGAGAGGATGCAATCAGAAGGGAACATACTTCCACCTATGGTAGACATGCCCACAGATTAAAAAATTTTGGACTTCAGTACATACCGAACTTAACAACATTACGAAAGAAAAAATACACTTAACACCGGAACTATTTTTATTATCTTTATTCAAAGATGAAAACAAAACATTAAAATCAGAACATCTGCAATGTAAACTACTCATAGCAGCAAGACTAACAATATTACAACACTGGAAAAATCAAGATGAACTAAACTTGCAGATCTGGTTCAACAAAATCTGGACGATAGCTATACTGGACAAAATCACGCTGCATCTTCGATTTCTAAGAGGTGCTGCAAAACCGGAATTGTTCACGTCAGTATGGTGGAATTATATGGAATACACCTCACAACGAGACCTACATAACCAGCTTTCTTCATCTGCAAAAACTATCTGGTTTTCATAAACAAATAATAATACCCTTACAATTTTAAACCATCTCATGTTAATGTTGTATTTAATTTTTATTTACTACAATAATCACCTGTATATCAATAATTACCAATGTACTTTCCATAAATAGCACATAACCCGAATCAAAACAGGAATTGGCTCTAAAACGGAGGGAGGGGGGAGGGAATTAAAGTTACGTTGATGTATTATTGTATCATTACATTATCCATGTTAAATTACTATGAAATCAATAAAAACAATTAAAAAACAACAACTATGCGCTGAGTAAAGAAGTACTTCCTTTTGTCTGTCCTGAATCTTCCAACATTCAGCTTCTTTGAATGTCCACGAGTTCTAGTATTATGAGAGAGGGAGAAGAACTTTTCTCTATCCACTTTCTCAATGCCATGCATAATTTTATACACTTCTATCATGTCTCCTCTGACCCGCCTTTTCTCTAAACTAAAAAGCCCCAAATGCTGCAACCTTTCCTCATAAGGGAATCGCTCCATCCCCTCGATCATTCTGGTTGCCCTCTTCTGAACCTTTTCCAACTCTATGATATCCTTTTTGAGATGAGGCGACCAGAACTGTACACAGTATTCCAAACACGGCCGCACCATAGATTTATACAACGGCATTATGATATTGGCTGTTTTATTTTCAATACCTTTCCTAATTATCGCTAGCATGGAATTTGCCTCTTTCACAGCTGCCGCACACTGGGTCGACATTTTCATCGTGCTGTCCACTACAACCCCGAGGTCTCTCTCCTGGTCGGTCACCGCCAGTTCAGACCCCATGAGCGTATATGTGAAATTAAGATTTTTTGCTCCAATATGCATAATTTTACACTTGTTTATATTGAATTGCATTTGCCATTTTTCCGCCCATTCACTCAGTTTGGAGAGGTCTTTTTGGAGCTCTTCGCAATCCCTTTTTGTTTTAACAACCCTGAACAATTTAGTGTCATCAGCAAACTTGGCCACTTCACTGCTCACTCCTAATTCCAGGTCATTAATGAACTTTATCTTAGTCTGTGTTGGAATGATGTTTTTAAAGCTTTTTTAAAAAAGATGTTTTTAAAGATGTTTTAATATATTTTAAGGTCTATTTTTATGATGTTTTAGAATGTTTTTAGTGGTTTTGTTTGCCACCCTGGGCTCCTACTGGGAAGAAGGGCGGCATATAACTAAATTATTTATTTATTTATTTATTTATTCATTAGATTTATATCCCTCCCTTCAGTAGGAGCCCATGAACAAACAAATCAAATCACACACCAGTTAACAATGTTTTTTATAAACTGTATCTCACAAATGGCTAAATAGAATCATTAATAGACATAAGGAGATGGGGTATTTTACATCATTCACCTTATATATATATAATATTGCCTCAATAATCCTTTGTGTTTAGACAGCTCCACCAGATATTTAAGAAATTGGCTTTAGGCCACAATCCTATACATTTACCTAAGCATAAGCCCCATTGAAAGCAACGGGACTTATGAATAGGTGTGTATAGAATTGCACTGCTTGTGTACATTTCCAGTACCTAGAACTTTATGTCCTGTAAATCTTACTAAATACCTTTGATGCCTCTGGTTCTCCTTATATTAACACATGGATAATATTCAGGTCCTTTTGTAAATACAATAGGGCCCCGCTTTACGGCGCTTTGCTTCACGGAGCTTTGCTAATGCGGCGGCCTCAATTAGAGGCCTCAATGTAATCCGCCATATGAGGAGGGGGAGACTGCATGTGTTCCATGTTGTGTGTATACGCAGGCATGTGAGGTGAGGTGACCACACCCACCACTGGCATGTGGTCCCTGGAGTTAGTCACCCTAGCCTGGAAAAAAGTTAGACACCCTAGCCTAAAGGGGGAGAAGTACCTTCAGAACCTTGGCACAAGTTGCCTCCTCTCTGCCATGTCAGGAATACAGTATCCTTGCGCAAGGGCAATGCCTGATTACTGGAGGGAGGAAAGGAGAGAACCTGCCTCGTGTGATATTTTTCTCTCTACCTCTTGTCTGAGAAACGTTCTCCTTTAAAAAAAATGATATTCCCTCTTTCAGCTAGTCATCATGCAAACAATTAAACAAGTTAATAAATTAAACCTGTGTGAAAGGAATTCTTGCTGCTTTACGCGTCACTGCCTTACAATTCAAGTCACAGCTGGACAAGAACTGAGCAGCAAGAGAGAGGAGTGTGCTGGGACTGGCTCCCCTTCCTTGCTGGCAAGAAAAATGGTGGAGGCCTGTGAATTTCAAAAGATTGTGAAAGTTCAAGCACCCTTTATTTATTTATTTTTTGTAGCATTGCTGATGCTACTGTTGCTTTCTTTTAGCATCTATAGGAAAAGACAAATATTTGTTTGCAATTTTTAAAAAGTTGCTAATCATGTTTTCAAAAATGAACAAAAACTTAGGTAAGACTCATTTTTAGTTCATTAATTCTGCCGAACTAATATTGGCCACTTTTCTAGATATTGAGTATATTTTTGTTGTAAATAACAGGCCTCGAATAGGTCATCTATTTTTGAAGGTAAATATTTAGACATATTTTAATAGTCTCTCTCTCTCTTTCTCTGAAAACATTTCTGCTTTAGTAGCTGTCCATGCTATTTTCTGAATGCCTTTAGTACTTCATTTTGGATATAAAGTGATCAACATCATAATTCATCAATTTATATACTACTTACTTGCCAAAATGGCTTCTAAGTGGTTTATAAGTATAAAATCAGTTACAAAAATATGGCCACACATAATTTAAATTAAGAAATTCCATAAATAGATTTCCCATGACTTCAGTCATCTTACACTTAACCCATATTTCCCCATGTTTTTTAATCTTTGCGTACATCATCCTGAAATGACTTGGGAAATTTTGGGGATAAGAGGAGAAAGAGGCTGTCAGAATTTGGAATTTCTAACTGTTTCTTTAACTCCTGGCTTTTGTTCAGGTTCAGTTCAGATATCGTTCCAAACCACAATTAAGAAAGCTTATCTGTGATTCAGCTTCATACCAGAATTGACAGACCATAGTTTGCAATAGCTGGCAATCCAAAATGGAAGCATGTGGGAGGTGGGTTTGTAAACTATAGTTTGTGCTAAGTCTGCTTCAGCAAGATTTCTGAATAAACTTAGTATGCTGAGAGGGCAGAAAATGAAAGGTGGCAAAGTGCTCTAAATCCCGGTGTACATATTGTGCCCTTGGAAGTTGAAATTGTTGCATGTTCTCTAAATTTGATTGATGCTAACTGTAGTTTGTATCTCAATAGAGTCTTAAATTAGAAAATATATTTTTCTTGTCAGTTAGTTGTACAGTTAATTTGTCTTTATGTAGGTGGTCCAAAATTCTTTTCAGAAAGACAGGACAAGTAATGTGCAATATGTTCATGTCTCTTTCCTCCCTTTAAGCACCTCTGCCTCCTTATGGTGTAATTAATTGTTGCTGTATATGCAAATGGCTGCTTAATTTCTATTATGTCTATAGAGAACAATTTGAGGAGTGGAAGAACCAAAATAGATATTTTCCCTGAACTCTTATGCTTAGTTTACTTGGGAAAATTGATTCTCCTTGAGTTGCATGGCAGTTTGTTACATGGTTGAATGGAACAACTGAAGCCAAACAATAGACGTAAGAGCATCATTCGTGTGTGTTTCACTGTTAGTCATTCAATGTTAATCATTCTTTCTGATCTAACTAGTATGTCTGGGTTAGATTGGGGGAAGTACGAACCAAATTGGAAGGATTAGGTTTGGTATCTTATGAAACAGTTCTCTTTAGTGTTGTGCTCCAGGAGTTTTTACAAATGGTCCAAAATATATTGGTCTCCTATCAATGCAATCCTCTGCAATCATTCAAACAGTCTATGGTATTGAATGCAAAAGGAGAAATCCTACAGAAAAACTGTAGCTTCATACTACAAAGCAAAATAGGGGCATTCTCATTTTAAAAGTACAGGTGAAGGTGTTGCGGGGCTATGCAGATTGATCCCTGCCCCACTAATATGCCTGGCAGCCAGTGCCTTCAGGAGCCATGCGAAGGAGCTCCATGTGTGTGCCATTGTATTTGTTTATGTTCCCTTTTCAAGCCACTGAATGCATGGCTAAGGTATGCATTGGGTGAGTAGCCTGTGTGGCTCTGCAACTCTCTCTTGTATGCTTTTAATGCACAAGGAGGAGGTCGGTCCCTAAACTCTACTAATGCCTGTCCCACATTTGAGAGCATCTTAAGCCCTTTTCAGAAGAGTGCCACATGCATTCTTGCAATGTGTGTTGAGGGTGGGGGGAAGCAGGGCTGTGCCAATTAGCTCATGCTGAGTACCGAGTAGCCCTCCTCCCTGGCATGCACACCTACAGTGCAGACATCTTCATGTGTACAACTGTCTGTGTGAAGGTCTCCTCCTTACAGACATTCATGCTTTGTGTGCAGACTCCAGGGAGCAGAACTACTCAGTGTCAAGAAAGGGAATACTCATCGCTCTGCACTCTGTTACTTTGCATGAAAACAGTAATGCTAAACAGGACTTTCGTCTCAGAGCAATATAACAATTTCTCACTCATCTGTTGCTATTTAAGGTTTCTGCCTGAATATGCAATAACACTCATCCTTAGATGTAATCAGTTTCAGTAATCAAATAGCGCCACATTAACTGTGCCAACCAATTCCAAATACTTCTCTTGGAACTAAATAGTTATCAAGTGATTTCTGATAAAATAAATACAAGGCAACATTCATGTATTTGAATTAAAAAAATTAAATTTCTTAAATCCATTTTTATGCTGCAGTCCTCAAATAATCGTTTTTAAAGTATTGATTATTTTGATTTTAACTGTGTAGAGACTGTCTGTGATATAGCAAGGGTTCATAACAAACCTGTTTTTACTCCAGGGTTAGTTCTCCTTTCATTAGCACTGGAGTAACAGTGATATTCCTCGGTAGCATGCCATCAGGTGGGTAGTATAGCAGTGGAGTAACAATGATTTTTTTTGCAGCTACTTAAGAGTAAGGCCTTTACTATCAAATTCTCGGTGATACTTGGTCATGAGTAGTATGTAGCAGTTTTTGCTGTAATGTGCCATTTTGAAAATAGCATTTTCTGCATTGTAAAAAGTTATGTGAGAATAGATTCTTGTAAGCTATGAAATTGCTTCTTAACAGTTGACTCTGAATTTTTAAAACCCTGTGAAAAATGATTTCATCCTCTACAGAAAAATTTTTCACCCTTATGTAGCCTCCACTGCTTGTATCTGGGAGCAGTGTCCCCTATACTTGGTGAGCAAATTCCAAAATGGGAATTGGAAGAAATCTGTTGATTTAGTATAACCTAGAAAACTTTCTGTGTGGGACTTTGTATGAGCTTTTTAATTCTAAAGGAAAGAGATGTGAAGGCCCATAAAAAAACGGAAAAATTCAAAAAAGCGCAGTTTTTTTGGTTCCCCCATTTTTTTTAGAAAAACAGGAAAAAAATAGGATTTCCCAAAAAAGTGTTGTGGTTTTTTCCTTTGGGCCTTCATATCTCAAGGCAAAATCCAAAATTCACCATGTAATGCTGCTGGTTTATCCATAGTAGACAATTGTATCACATCAGTTCATACCAACACATTTGTACTTGAGGTCATCAAAGAAAGAATGCAGCTGTATATGATAGTTTGGATTTAACTATTTTTCTGGTGGTACAGGGACTGGCTGTAACACACAGTGGAGGATTATAGCTATCCTCCGTTGGAGACATGGAAGAATCAGGCTCAGATATTTAGGTCATTCAGTGATCGTGACATTCCTTAGGTTTAGCCGGTGTTGATATTTTTGGGTTAGGTTGATTAACATGATTGTAATGGGTGCTAGTTTCTTTTGTCACATAGCAACCCACTCATGAGCAGTCAGGTTCCGTAATAAATGTTCTAGATATGTTCTGTGTGAGGTCCCCATGGGAATGGACTGAAGGCATACAAGGCTGCCACCTTGCTGAAGCTAAGCAGGTCTGGGTCTGGTCATTAGATGGGTGGCCCCCTGGGAACCACATGTATGCTGCTTTGGACTCCGTAGTGGAAGAATGGTGGGATGTAAATGCAAGTAAGTAAAAATATAAAAGTTGATGTGACTGAGCAGTAAGGATTTCATTGGTACATAATCATGGCGCTACAAAAAAATCCCAAAGAGAGATAATTAGCTAGGTGATATGGTATATGCTTTTCATGCAGAACATTCTAGGTTCCGCCATTTGAAAGGGTGTCTGGTAGCAGGACTGAGAAAGTGTCTCTGCCAGAGACCCTGAAGTGCTGCTTGCTGTCTGTCTGAGTTGACATACTGGGACAGGATCTGGCTGGACAAATGCTCTGACAAGTTAGTGCAAGGCAGCCTCTGCTACATATGTTCATATATGATTGTATTTATGAATGGAATATGTCTTACAGGTAAAAAACATATTAATATGGATAGTGAATATGTGTGTCTGCCATACCTGGGCTGCAATTTCATAGGGCCACCACTTGCGCATCCCTGAGCTACATCACACCATATCATGGTAAATGTTGCTGTTAAAGTAAATGTTTACAACTAGACACTTATTCGAAGTGATGGAGTTGCTCTCGCATCCATTAGTTCTGTAGAACTATGAAGAATATGATAAAACAAAGGCATTTTGTTTTCTGACTCTATTGTAGTCTGAATGGGATAGCACAGACGGTGTGTCTTCTCTTTTTTGGCATTTGTTGAAGTACTAAAACAGTTTGTGACTGAGGGTTGATTTTGCTATCAACTTCAGCGTTGTGGA
This sequence comes from Rhineura floridana, assembly GCF_030035675.1. Taxonomy (NCBI): domain Eukaryota; kingdom Metazoa; phylum Chordata; class Lepidosauria; order Squamata; family Rhineuridae; genus Rhineura; species Rhineura floridana. Next base: position 154,911,023 of record NC_084480.1, read on the forward strand.
GTGTGTTGAAATTCAAAAGGAGCACATTTTAAATTTATTTGGGCCTTGACCAATGTGACTTACTATTGCAGTAGTCCTTTTAGAGAGAAATTGATGACTCATCAGGTCAGGTGACAGTTCCTCTGTGCTGTAGGCTGCCTGGAATTTCTTCATCCCTCTCTCTTTTGTGTGAGAGTTGGGGGCCAGGAGGGCAAATCATTTGCTATTTCTGATTTTAGAACTTGGTTGTGGATTTCTTTACATGACTAGTGGATTTTCTTGTTGTCATTCCTTCCCTTAAGGTAAGAACCTTGTAATATTTTTACCACACATTGGTTTGAAGGTGATTGCTTCAGAAGAGAATCTTAATTGAGATTTTAATTTCAAAGAGATTTTATAAAATGTTCAGTCTTTTTAAAACCTCAGATCAAAATATATGGACTCCTCAGTGTAATCTGAATGAGCTCGACATTAAACAGCTGCAAGGGAGGGGAATCTAAGTGGAGAATGACTTACGTTGGCTCGTCCTTGCTAGCCTTTTCACTCTAAAATGCTAATTTGGTATGGTTAATATTGATCTCAGGCAATCAACATGCCACGCTATGGATGAAAATGTGCTTTAAATTTAATGTAGCTGAATTCTTAAAAGAATGTGGTAGAAATGTGAGTATTCAACTCTGCAGCTCTGTTTGTATTGGAGATACCACCAGACAGGCAATCTGTAACTTTGTAGATAACTTTATAAAATACGGATTGACTGTGAAATGTAAAAAGCAGGCTTGTGGGAAGGAGGCACCCACTGAAAGGGTCAAAAGCCAAATACCTTACTGTGATATAATTTCCCCTTATTTATGGGCATAGTGCAGTGGTTCCCAAACTTTTTTCCCCATGGACCACTTGAAAATTGCCAGTGGTGTTGGTGGACCACTTAATTATTTTTCTGCCTGTTTTAGCAATTGTAACATGCTGAGCCAGATGCTGTATGATTTCTAATTTAAGTTCCATAGAATTTAAATTATAATAATACTGCACAAGAAAATACAAGAAGCAGGAAAATACAATTAAAAATCAGTATGAATGTTTAATACAGACATGTAACGGACCACCTGAATGAAGTTCACAGACCACCGGTGGTCCACGGATCTACTGGCATAATGTTTATTTTCTTACAGTGTGCTAATCATTCATAGGTACTTTCCCCTCCCTCTGTTCTGGTGTAACTCTTGAATTATTAAAGGTCTGTTGAAGACCTTCCTCTTTCAACAAGCTTTTTAAGTTGAGACCTTATCCCAGTCTGCTTCTTGTTGGAATTTCTTTTTAATATGCTGTTAAAACTTTTTAAAAAAAACAATAGGTTTTTAAACTTTTTTTTAAAGTCTTCAAAGCTTTTTAAAAAAATGTTTTTAAAGTTGTTTTGTTTTAATGTATTTTAATGTCTGTTTTTATGATGTTTTAAAGTGTTTTTAGTGCTTTGTTTGCCACCCTGGGTTCCTGCTGGAAGGGAGGGAAATAAATAAATAAATAAATAAATAAATAATGCCTTAAAAAAAACTAAATAAATAAAACTGATCAAATAATTTTTTTTCATATTTGAGGGTGTATGTACGTAGCTGTTGAGTGTCCAAAGTGCCTCACATTATGTCAGTAATCCTTACAACACCCCTGTAAAGTGGGCCAGTATCATCTTATTGCATATGAAGGGATGAGGCTGAAAAACAATGACTCGTTCAATGCTATCATTGAGTGTGTGGTGTAGATGAAATCTGAGTGAGAGAATTCAAACTGCTAGCCACTATTTAACATTGTATCGCATAAGCTGAAACTGTAAATGTAAAAAGCTATTTCTAGGCTATATAAGTAAATGTGTGTATTGGCTTTTCAAACTGCAAGCTATTGTTGCTATGTGCCTTCAAGTCGATTACGACTTATGGCGACCCTATGAATCTGTGACCTCCAGGAGCATCTGTCATGAACCACCCTGTTCAGATCTTGTAAGTTCAGGTCTGTGGCTTTCTTTATGGAATCAATCCATCTCTTGTTTGGCCTTCCCCATTTTCTACTCCCTTCTGTTTTTCCCAGCATTATTGTCTTTTCTAGTGAATCATGTCTTCTCATTATGTGTCCAAAGCTTCTAGTGACAGTTCTTGTTTAATTTGTTCTAACACCCGATTATTTGTCTTTTTTGCAGTCCATGATATCCGCAAAGCTCTCCTCCAACACCACATTTCAAATGAGTTGATTTTTCTCTTCACTGTCCAACTTTCACATCCATACATAGAGATCGGGAATACCATGGTCTGAATGATCCTAACTTTGGTGTTCAGTGATACGTCTTTGCATTTGAGGAACTTTTCTAGTTCTCTCATAGCTGCCCTCCCCATTCCTAGCCGCCTTCTAATTTCTTGACTATTCTCTCCATTTTGGTTAATGACTGTGCCAAGGTATTGATAATCCTTGACAAGTTCAATGTCCTCATTGCCAACTTTAAAGTTACATAAATCTTCTGTTGTCATTACTTTAGTCTATTTGATGCTCAGCTGTAGTCCTGCTTTTGTGCTTTCCTCTTTAACTTTCATCAGCATTCTTTTCAAATCATTACTGGTTTCTGCTAGTAGTATGGTATCGTCTGCATATCTTAAATTATTGATATTTCTCCCTCCAATTTTCACACCTCATTCATCTTGGTCCAATCCCACTTTCCGTATGACATGTTCTGCGTATAGATTAAACAAATAGGGTGATAAAATACACCCCTGTCTTACACCGTTTCCAATTGGGAACCAATCGGTTTCTCCATATTCTATCTTTACAGTAGCCTCTTGTCCAGAGTATAAGTTGTGCATCAGGACAATCAGATGCTGTGGCACCCCCATTTCTTTTAAAGCATTCATAGTTTTTCATTATCTACATAGTCAAAGGCTTTGCTGTAATCTATAAAGCACAGGGTGATTTTTTTCTGAAATTCCTTGGTCTGTTCCATTATCCAACGTATGTTGGCAATATGATCTCTGGTGCCTCTTCCCTTTCTAAATCCAGCTTGGACGTCTGGCATTTCTTGCTCCATATATGGTGGGAGCCTTTGTTGTAGAATCTTGAGCCTTACTTTACTTGCATGGGATATTAAGGCAATAGTTTGAAAATTACTGCATTCCCTGGGATCCCCTCTCTTTGGAATTGGGATGTATATTGAACGCTTCCAGTCTGTGGGCCATTGTTTAGTTTTCCAGATTTGTTGACAAATTTTTCTCAAAATTTGGACAGATTCCATCTCAGTAGCTTGTAGCAACTCTATTGGTATGCCATCTGTTCCTGGTGATTTGTTTCTTCCAAGTATTTTAAGAGCAGCTTTTACCTCACATTCTAAAATTTCTGGTTCTTCATCATATGGCTCCTCCATGAATGAATCTGTCATCCTGGCATCTCTTTTATAGAGTTCTTCAGTGTATTGCTTCCATCTTCCTTTTATTTCATCTCGGTCAGTCATTGTGTTCCCCTGTTGATTATTCAACATCCCTACTCTTGGTTTAAATTTCCCTTTCATTTCTCTACTCTTTTGGAATAGGGGTCTTGTTCTTCCCTTTTTGTTGTCCTCTTCTATTTCTATACAATAACTGTTGTAATAGTTTTCTTTGTCTCTATGTACTAGTCTCTGTATTGTTGCATTTAGGGTTCTGACCATGTTTCTATCTCCTTTTGCTTTTGCTTTCCTTCTCTCTTTAACCTTTTAAAGAGTTTCTTCAGACATCCATTGAGGTCTTTCTCTCTTTTTACATAAAACTCTCTGCAGCAACTTGCTCGCACACACATGAAACCCTCAGTTAAAACAAAGTATTTATTTTCCCATCTGTGTAGTGTTGAAGAATATGGATTCCAGGCTGAGCATATATAACTGACTTTGATTGTAGAGGCTACATATCAATGGGTCAGGTATTTGGGGTATGTAAGAACATAAGAGTTCCTGCTGGATGAGAACAAAGGTCTGCCTAGTGCAGGATCCTGTTTCTTACATGACATGAGAACAATAGCCCTCTCTCACAGTTGTTCCCCAAAGACCGATATTCAGTGGTGCATGCGGCCTCTGTTCCTGCAGGTAGTATATAGCCGAATGATGCACTTATAACACACCTCTGTGCTAATTTGAGAAGAAGGTATTTAGCTTTGGTTTTATTACTGTCTAAATTCCAGATCTGTCCTGTTTTGACTCTTAATATCTAGGAGAGAGGCCTCTTACTATAGGTAGCCAGGGTTGTATAGAACTTTCTTGGTGGTACTTAAGAGCAGGCATAAATGACGACCCGCAGCAACTGTTTGAATCACAAGGGCATTATTTTGTAGCTACTATACTTTTGAATAGATTGAAGATGACTATCGGGGAGAACTCCACAACACCCAGTGCATTCTAGGGCAGCTGAGCTGGCAGTTGTGATTGTATACCATGTACCCACAGACTTCTGCAGACCAGCTAAAATAGGGAACTGAAAAGAATACTTCTGGTTCCTATGTAGTAAGACTTTTTATACACCTGAGATGCAGAAGAACCTTGGTAAATATCCCTGCATAGTTGTATTAAGATAAATAACTGATAGCTACTGGAAGAACATAAGATTCAAATCAGAAACGTGGGGGAATGCAAGCAATAGTAGAAAACTCCAGTTTGTGATAGTGAGTGGCATCACTGTGATTTAATGTAGGCTAACAAAACATGCAGAGTGATTTTTATTTTCCTCCTCTCAGCTAGCTGGACAGTTAAGATGGATTTTTCCAAGCTTCCCAAAATCCATGATGAAGACAGAGAGAATGTCTTTGGCTACGTCTATGGAGTTTCAGGACCTGGTAAGTGCTCCTTTGTTTGGCCAAAGTGAGACAGCAAATGCTGGTTTAACCACTCAGTGGCAGCCCGCTACTACCCTTTCACCTGTACAATGTGAAGGATATGCCAAGACGTGTGTGGTCCTCTGCACTGACTGTGAGGGCTGTAAAAAGTGTCTTTTTTCTGTGAGAGCTGAGATGGCCTAGAGAGAAATTACCACTTTCCTTGAAAGTTGTCTAACTATTTGTAATGCATATTACAATAATTGGAGAAGAGAAGGGGCTGAGCTGGAGGTGTGCTATAATACTGAGAAACCTTTTCAGATCATTAAAAGAGTGAGCCATGTTAAAACAGGCTTTGAAGGCAGACAGAAGATCTTTGAATCATGAAGAGAGAGCTTGTTCCTAAAAGGGTATAATTCAGTGCTGAAAGTATCAAAGAGCTTTTGGGAGCAAGCGTCAAAAGATAATAGCTCTGAAGCTGCCAGGAAAAAAACAAATTTTGTTTGTCATCAAATCTGTCATGATCAGCATTAACACCCACTGCTGGCCCAAGGTGTTTTGTTGTCTGGCAAACAGCCTAAATGCTGCCACCCTCTGCAAGATCCAACACTTTTAACAAAGCTTGCCTTACCCTTTGGAAAAGCAATTCTGGCCTTTATGTATCTCTGCCCCCTACCCCATTGTGCTGCCTGAAGTAAATTGTTTCATCCTGTTCCATGATGGTCTGGTCCTGTGAATTACCTGCAGGATATTTTTGCTTCAAGATGATACAATAGAAGTGTTTCAGAAGTGTAACATGTACTTTAAATCAGCAGCAGTGAAATGGTGCTTAGAAAGCAGCATCTTGTATAGTAACATAAAGTAATTCTTCAGCAGGTCTGTCTGCCTTTTCCTCCTGTAGGTGTGAGCAGGAGAGGTATTGTCTGAAAGCTCAGGATGGAATGATAGGATGCAGGTTCCTCAGACAATTCCGTTCACCTGAAAGAGTCCTCCAAATGCTCTTTTTCTCAAGGAAGGACAATTCTGTATAGGTTAATACATCTGCTTTTGGGAACTGAACTGTCTAAATACTGCAGATGGAACTGGTGACAGGACCTTTATCTGTGCAAACAAATTTCTCAACAAAGAAAATTAGCATGTCAGGGAGAATGCTAGGCTAGAACCCCGCTCTCGGACATCCATCTTTCTTTAAGCCCAAACACAGGCTTACCACGTCAATAAGACTAGGCTTCTCTTACACTTAAAATGATATTTTGGACTTCCAGTGGAAAACAAAAATACCAAATTTGCAGACATTAAAAAATGCAAAGCTGCTGAATTGTCGCTTCCTACCAGCATGAAATAATGGCTGAACATTCATTTCTTCCTTCTCTTCTCTCTAGTTGTCACTGCCTGCAACATGGCAGGTGCAGCTATGTATGAATTAGTACGAGTTGGCCACTGTGAACTTGTAGGAGAAATTATTCGATTGGAGGGTGACATGGCAACTCTCCAGGTGTATGAAGAAACCTGTATCTTTTCAGTTGATATGTGATTTCTGCCATTCGGGCGTGTTTGGTACAGTAAGCGTGAAAACGGGATGATGACTTTAATGGGAACAAAGCTAGCTATCTGAAAGGTGTGGGTTCTGATCTAAACAGTGCAGGAAAACAATTTTTATGTTACAATTGTCTTAACTATAATTAAAGTTAGTAATTCAGATTTTAGGAAAATAAAATGTATTACCAATATCTTTGTATTGTTCAGCCATAACGATTCGAATTGAAGCTACAAACAGTAAATAGTAGCTAAAAACAATATCTCGCTGTTAAAGCTCCAAAGTGTCATCTAACATCAAATGGAAAAACCCCAGTGAAATGAATAAGTCTTTAGAAAGGAGTAAAGGAAGAGAGAATATGACAACCTGCTTGCAAGGCAGAGGAAATCTCACAGTTTAGGTACCACTCCTCGTCAATGACAACATAAACTCTCATATTGATGGCACTGGTCATGGTGTCAGCAATAGGAATCCTCATACGGAAGAAGTGCTCTCCTAGATACTCAGGATTATGAACTGGGTCTAGAAACAGGCTGGTAACCAATGCTGATATTTTAGAAAAGGTATAAGTTATCAGGTGTGACAACAACAAAACTAGCAGTTTTATTCTATATCAGCTGAAGTTTTCAAGGTTTCTTCTTGGGCAGTATGTTTAAACTGCAGTGGAATAGTCTGATCTACAAGTAACCAAAAATTGAATGAAAGTAGCCAGATCCTTTCCTTCTAGTAGTGAATGCACTTGATATACCAGCCTAAGCTGGTGGTAAAACAAAAACAAGCCTCTGGGCCAAAGTCCCTATCTAGACATCAGTAAGCAATTCTGGGTGCAAGATGACTTCCAAATTGCCAGTTGATCCTTATAAGAGAGAACACAACCCTTGGAGACATTTGGGTAACAAGCAGTTAACAAATCTAGTAAATAATAATCCATAAGGGACATAATTCCTGGGTAACGGAGCCATTTATTTTGTTTTTTATTTGACATTTTTTAAAAATTACAAGTATAAACTACTAAGTAAAACAAGAATGTATTGTGTTCTTCTTTAGAAGGTAGATTAATATCACTCTAGGCTTATCAAAGTTATGTTACGTCACGTTTTATTTTACATGTTACAGTTCATTGTAGTATCTTCTGTGTCCTACTTCTTTTGGCTTGGGGTGAGGCAAAAATTGCACCAACCTTAATTCTGGCTCAGCCCACCTTCAGAACCAGGCTGATTTGCTAATCTTTCTCAGATGGTTTATGTTAAGACAAAGACTTCTGGAGTTGAAACCACTTTGTTGCTGTTATTGGAATGTCTGAAAACACTCATTGGCTCATCAAAATGTTTTTTCCTTTCCCAGAATGTGAAACTTGAGCTCTGTTGCAAGAAGTGTTTGTGGCTCACCATGTTGCATAATTGGTTAGTGAATCAATTAATACATTTCTGGTTAGTTGGTTAGTTTGACAACATCTTAAGGAAGTTTTCCATAACAAATTGTTTAGCTGGGGTTTCTGTTGGAGACCCTGTGCTTCGTACTGGTAAACCCCTCTCGGTGGAGCTTGGCCCTGGAATCATGGGAGCCATATTTGATGGTATTCAAAGGCCTCTGACAGATATCAGCACTCAGACACAAAGTATTTACATCCCCAGAGGAGTAAATGTGACAGCTCTGAGCAGAGATCTCAAATGGGACTTCACACCTGTCAGAAACCTGCGGGTAAGTTTGAAGAAGTAATTCATTTATTCTGTTTAGTTTTTGGTGCCTGGTATGGTAAATGCAGCAGTTGTTCTAGGTCCTAGACTCTTGGATTTACCATACTAGCATGATGCTAGAGCAGGTGTAGGAACCTTTGGCCTGCAAACCTAATTAGGCCTGGCAGAGATGCCAGTTTGGCCCATGAGGCCACTTTCCCCTAGCCGCACCCACCTGTGACATCAGTTGTGGGGAAGAAAAGCAGGAGCAATGGGGAGCTTAATATGAGCTCCTGATTATTACTTTGCAAGTAGGGTTCTCTATCGGAAAGCCCTGCTGGGATTGGGAACTAACTGGTGCAACCATGCGGGCTCACTGTCAGTGAGGACCATTAATAGTGTGCTTTCAGCACTTTTAAATGGGCTTATGGCAGGCCCTTTTTGTTCATTTGCATGGGCAGTTTTGATTGAAACTGTGCCAGCAAACAGATTTTTTTCTTCTGCAGACAGCTTGCCAGTCTGCAGAAGAAAGATGTCCACTTGCAGGCATGGTTTGAATCCAAACTGCACCTGCAAACTGACTTCAGTGGGGATTGTCACTCTGACTGGCAGCTACAGCGAACCCCTTTGAAGTTGTCACCTGACATGATAACCATGGTGGCCAGCCGTATCCACCTAAAAAAGTTGACTTGCGGAGCATCTGAGCTACAGGATGCCGAAAGCCCATTGGTTAGTACCAGATTAGAAGCGTTTCTTCCTATGAAACTGCATATTGAATAATAAGGCAATTGATTGGAATGTCTCTTACAGCCCCTGATTTAAGTTTTTATAAAACATGTAGCCAAGTGGAAAGATGTGAACTCTGCAATAGAGAAAATTAGCATAGTTACAACCTAGGGGTGTGCACCACATCAAGATTTGGTTGGGATGCAGATTTAGCATCTGGAACTAGCCTAGTTTTCTTTTTTTTAAAAGAGAACATATGTGGCTTTTTATTGCTGGATAGAATTTAATGAAACGTGTAGGCATGGCCATCTCTTCTGAGCCTCCCAAATTTCAGAATGATAACTGCAGTGTTTCTCCCTCGAATAAAATAGAACTCTGTTTAATTAAACAGACTTACATGCAAAGTTCCAGACCTGGGGTGTGGAGGGGAGAAAACATTACAGTTGCTACAACAGGCAGAAAAATCATGAGGAGATCTGTCGAGACCCGTAGCAATTTTCAAATGGTGCATGGGGGGAAAAGTTTGGGAACCATTGTAGTAGGGTATCCATAAAGTTTTTAGTGTAACCGGTACTTAGAAGTTCATATATAATATATATGTATATTAACAGTTTCTTTTAATTACAGGTTGGCAGCCATATCACAGGTGGGGATATTTATGGTCTTGTGAACGAGAACTCTCTTATCAAACACAAGATCATGTTGCCCCCACGGAATAGGGGGACAGTAACGTACATTGCTCCACCGGGGAATTATGATGCATCTGTAAGTTTTTCTCAAAATTTAAGTTTACCACACTATCTAATGTTCTGTCGTACGTGACACCTGGGTTCTGTCTCACCTGCTTCAGTCGTGGTAGTCAGTTGGAGGAAACATTTCCTGTTTCTTAAATTTCCTCACTGCTAAATTGTGTTGCCTACTTGCTTAAATAATGGGGTCACTGCAGGCCTGTGTTTTAAACTGGGAGACGAAAAGAGAGTGGAGGGCAGTCCTTTTCTTAGTCTGTTTGCTAGCTTTTGCATTCTTGCCTTGGCCAGGAGGGAGTTTCCATCAGCCAAGTCAATTGTGTGTGCGTTAGAAACCGGCCTGAGTAGGGAAAGAGATGAGGGGGATAAGGTTGGGCTCAGTTCCACTGATACTTAACGAGCAAGAAAAGGCTCAGCATTCTGTTGGGAGACCAAGGTCAGCTGTACTTGGTGTGGCCCCTCAGACAGCCATATTCTACAAGTGCTGCCTGAGCACTTGTGACAAACTTGTAATCTCCTGGGGACAGGGAGGGGACAGGTTACCAGGCCCAGTAAAAGTTCCTTGGTCTATTCCCCCTCCCATTCTTGAAAAGCTGCCACCAGCAAAGTCCTACTGAAGCCCACAAATTCCTGAGTCACGTTGCTTGGGGATGTCTGAATTGCCATTATGGAAGCAGCTTACAGAGGGATCTACAGAAGTAGCTTGTTGAGGGACCTACCACCCAATGGCAAGTTTCTTTGCTCCTTGCCTACTAACTGCAAATAATTTCAGAACCCCACTTGTGAATATAAACTTAACTATTTGACTTTGCTGAAGTCGGCAGCATTCTGCAGTCCTAGCTGGCTAGAACCTCTAGTATTTTTGCTTACTCTTGGTTTCACTGTCATGTTGTAGGATGTTGTGTTGGAGCTGGAATTTGAAGGTGTGAAAGAGAAATTTACTATGGTCCAGGTCTGGCCTGTACGGCAAATCCGCCCTGTAACAGAAAAGTTACCTGCCAATCACCCTCTCTTAACTGGTCAGAGAGTCCTTGATGCACTCTTTCCGTAAGTAGAGGCTGTGATTGCAAGATCTGTTTCTTACTACTTTTTACGTATCTCTAATTACATATAGTAGGATCAATGCTAACAGCATAACTGGAATAATTGTATGTGTAATGCTTTGAACACTAAAACCATGATACAGTATAAACGTTTCATATTAAAGAGCTGAAGTTCTTTCTTTTAGACTGAACCACATCTTCTTTTCTGATTAAAATGTGGCATTTAGAGAGAAAAGAGACTTTGGCAAATAAGAGCAAACATGCACAGCCCATGCAAAGTGCCAGATTACGCAGAAACAAGAACCAAAGCTTTCTGTTTCCTGTGTTTGCTATAACAGATTAATACTTATTTAAAGCATTTTTATCCCACTTTTTAACTGAAAAAGGCTCCAGAGTGACTTACAACGTTCAGTAAGACAGTCCCTTTTCTCAGGCTACAGGTCCTCTTCTGAAATTTTTGGTTGGGGTGGGGTATGTTAAACTGCTACATTCAACATGCCGTCCGCTTCCAAGCGTACTGTTGGTAGTGTATGGAAGTGTTGGTGGAAGGAGCTTGCTTTAGGAAGAGCTCGGTCCCTTTTAAAATCTTGGGTGTGTATGTGTGTGTGCCATTTTTACAATGTATGCTGTGCTTCCCTTCTACCAATGTATCCGTTGTTTTTCCTCTTGAGTTAAATATGAATCTAGCCCATCCTCTTCATTTTAGGTGTGTTCAAGGAGGCACAACAGCTATTCCCGGGGCTTTTGGCTGTGGAAAGACTGTGATTTCTCAATCTCTGTCGAAATATTCCAACAGTGATGTTATCATCTATGTAGGCTGTGGGGAACGTGGAAATGAAATGTCTGAAGTCCTCAGAGACTTCCCGGAGGTCAGTATTGGGTATCAGTCCTGTTCCAACAGAATTGCGAAGCCGGTCGTGGTGCCGTAATGTAGTCCAGTTTAAGCTAAAGATGCAGATTTCTTTTTTTTGGGGGGGGGAGTTTTTAATGTCCAAAATAGATATACTATGCTTGACTTAAATTAAGTAAGCAAAATTTAAAAGGTTAATTTTAACATGCCATTTAAATGTTTTATTCTCCATAAACCTTGGAGTGCATGGGAATAGGAATATAGAGCAACCATGAGCTTGGAAGCAAAGTTTTGAAGCAGTCCATTTAGGACTCTTATTGTAATTGAGTTTCAATACCTGCTGATGACTCTTCATACCTATATTTAGAAGAATGAATGCCATTAGCCCTATTGAGATGTTGTGGTCTCGTGTAACACCTGTATGAGAGTGGAGGTGAGTGCATTAAGCTACATCCCCACAGCCCTCCAGCTCATGAATGACAAAGGTCTGGAGTGGGGACCTTAGTCTACCAGTGGAGGGTCTCCCTGCTGTTTAGAACTCTGCATAACCCTTTGCACACTTGTCTCCACTCTCTCTTTGCACATGTGTTTTACACATAAGGAGAATGCCCAGATAGGGTTATAGTTTGAGCAGATCCTGTTTCTCTTATCTTTTTAGCTCACAATGGAAGTTGATGGCAAGGTCGAAAGCATTATGAAGAGAACTGCACTTGTAGCAAACACCTCCAACATGCCTGTAGCTGCCAGGGAAGCTTCTATCTACACTGGTAAGAGTGAAACAAAGACTACATAATGCTGGTACTTGTCTCTTGGTTTTTCAGGTACAGGTCTGTAAATCGGTCTGTAAATTTATCTTTGACATGCATCATTAAGGATTGCACTCTGTGTTTAAGACTTGCCATTAATGTGAAATAGATTGGTGACTGTAGTAAACTACTTACCACTGCTTCTTTTTTGTGATCTCTTTACAGTCACTCTGCCTGCACAGAGCCTCATTCAGGAAAATTCTCAAGTTAGATTAGAGTTTTGGCAGGTACCCCGCCCCCACTGTCCCATAGGCCAAATTAAGCCTGGCAACATTCCTAATTTGGTCCAGAGTCCATTTTCCCCAAACCACGCCCCCTTGCCCACCCCACACCTGATGGGATATGTGACATCAGGTGTGGGACAATTAATAGGTGGCTGCAAAGGAAGAATGGGGAGCTTTAAAGTGTGGTTCTGATTACAGCTTGCTGGAAGTGCTGATCATAAGAACATAAGAAGAGCCTGCTGGATCAGGCCAGTGGCCCATCTAGTCCAGCATCCTGTTCTCACAGTGGCCAACCAGTGCCTGGGGGAAGCCCGCAAGCAGGACCCGAGTGCAAGAACACTCTCCCCTCCTGAGGCTTCCGGCAACTGGTTTTCAGAAGCATGCTGCCTCTGACTAGGGTGGCAGAGCACAGCCATCATGGCTAGTAGCCATTGATAGCCCTGTCCTCCATGAATTTGTCTAATCTTCTTTTAAAGCCATCCAAGCTGGTGGCCATTACTGCGTCTTGTGGGAGCAAATTCCATATTTTAACTATGCGCTGAGTAAAGAAGTACTTCCTTTTGTCTGTCCTGAATCTTCCAACATTCAGCTTCTTTGAATGTCCACGAGTTCTAGTATTATGAGAGAGGGAGAAGAACTTTTCTCTATCCACTTTCTCAATGCCATGCATAATTTTATACACTTCTATCATGTCTCCTCTGAGCCGCCTTTTCTCTAAACTAAAAAGCCCCAAATGCTGCAACCTTTCCTCGTAAGGGAGTCGCTCCATCCCCTTGATCATTCTGGTTGCCCTCTTCTGAACCTTTTCCAACTCTATAATATCCTTTTTGAGATGAGGCGACCAGAACTGTACACAGTATTCCAAATGCGGCCGTGTGATGCTTCCTTCCCTGGCTCTCCCTGTCAGGTTCCTACCTGCTCGTGGTTACTGCCTGTCTCTAGGCACCACCAGGGACTCCACCAGTCCAGACCGCACTCTCTTATGGTTTACCTATCCGCTCTAGCACAGATCTCAACAGATCCCCCTGCTAGGCAACCACCAGTAACGTCCCAATACTAGTATTCCCAGAGACTCTGAATACTGGTATTGTTATTCTCTTCACCGCTGCCACCATTTGTTACAGTTCCCCTTCAGCCTTGGTCATTACCTTACCCTCCCTTCTGGTCTGTGAAACCCCAGCCAAGGATCAGGCCTTTGGTAAACCAAATTAAGTATTTATTAAAGATAACAAAGCTAACAAGATTAACAAGATTTCTTCTTAAGGCACACAAGCATATGGTTTTACTCAATACTAATCCGAACTCCACCTCCCTCCTTCTCCACGCTCTCCTGGCAAACAACTCTCTCAAACCCCACCAAGCAATCCACTCTTTCTCTTCTTCCCCCCCAGATTCCACTCTCACTCTTCCTTTTATACGTTCAGCCATTTTAAACACTCAGCCAATCATCTAGCATTCTACTGCCCATTCACTCCCCCTCCTCTTTCACTCCACTTACCATGTATCTTCTAAAACAACAACACTTACCATATATACATTAATATAGGAACATCACATTCCCCCTCCCCCCTTAAACAACAGCAGAGTATTATTCCTGTTCCAGGATTTATACGTCGCGTTAACAAATAAAAGTCTCTATGGGGAAAATGTCTTTCTTTGTTCCTCTGTCTGGTCACGTCACTGCAGTCCCAGCCACTTGCCTGGAAAGTCCATCGGCCAGTACATTGTCCTTGCCTTTTATGAACTGGAAGTCCACTTGATAGTCCTGTAGGGCCCAGGACCACCTCTGCAGCATAGTGTTATGGTTTTTCATAGTCTGCAACCATAACAAGGCCCGATGATCCGTAGTCACTGTGAATCTTCGTCCCCACACGTATGGGCGCAACTTGTTCAGTCCCCACACGACCACTAGGCACTCCTTCTGGGCCGACAAATAATTTTTCTCCCTCGGCGTCAGCTTGCGACTCAGGTATGCCACTGGATGTCTGGTGCCTTCTCTCTCCTGTAGCAAGACAACTCCCAGCGCCAGGTCCGACGCATCTGTAGCCACGATGAATGGTTTCTCATAGTCTGGTGCTATTAATATGGGTCCTTGGCACAAGGCTTACTTCAGTAGATCAAAAGCCTTCTGACATTCATCCGTCCATACCACATGCTCAGAACACTTCTTCTTTGTTAATTCATGCAAGGGGGTTGCTATTTCCCCAAAATTTCTCACAAACTTCCTATAAAATCCAGCCACACCCAGAAATGCCCTTACTTGTCTTTTGGTTAAGGGGATCGGCCACGCTTGTATTGCCTCCACCTTGCTCCATAAGGGGGTGATTTTCCCACTCCCCACCTTATGTCCTAAATAGATTACTTCCTTTAGTCCAAACTGGCATTTCTTAGCTTTTATTGTGAGGCCTGCTTTTCTTAAGGCCTCCAATACTGTTGTCAGGTGTTGGACATGCTCAGGCACCGACTTGCTAAAAATGGCCACGTCATCGATATAGGCCACTGCAAAATCTGACATGCCTCGCAACACAGTATTGATTAGCCTCTGAAATGAACTTGGTGAGTTCCTTAGTCCCATGGGTAAGGTCACAAACTCATATAACCTATCTGGTGTACTGAAGGCAGTTTTGGCTCTGGATTGCTCGTCTAGTTCCGTTTGCCAAAATCCTTTACAGAGATCTAGTGTAGAGATAATGGTTGCTGCCCCCAATAACTAACATTGTGTCTACCCTAGGCATAGGATACACATCTGGGACAGTAATTTTATTGATTAGCCGATAATCAATGCAAAACCTTGTCGTTCCATCCTTTTTCGGAACCAAGACAATACTTGAGGCCCAGGGACTGATGGATTCCCTGATCACTCCTAATTCCAGCATATCTTCCACCTCCTTTTTGATCTCATTCAAAACTTTCCCATTCACACGGTACGGAATAGATCTGGTTGGGGCATGATCTCCAGTATCAGTGGAATGTATAACTATACTGGTTCGGCCAGGTTTGTTGCTAAAGAGATTCCTATAGGTTTTCAAAACTCTCAGAATCTCCTCTTTTGCTTCCTCCTTCACCTCCTCTGACCATTCCACTTGATCTACCCCTCCTTTGTCTTTGCTTTCCTGTACCAAATCTGGAAGTTCAGGCCCACTTCCCTCAGGGAATAAGGTAACTTGCAACACCTTTGCATCCCTGGTATGGTAAGGCTTTAACATATTTACATGAACCACTTTGCTTTTGTTTAATTGGTCTGTGGTGATTACATATGTCACTGTGTCAAGCCTTTCTCTGATGGTATATGGTCCTTCCCAGTTAGCCTGTAATTTGTCATGTTTCCTGGGTATGAACGCCATAACCATATCTCCCACATCATACACACGTTCTCTGACTGTTCTGTCATACCAGTAACTTTGCTTCTCCTGTGCATGACTCAAATTCTCTTTCACTACTTCCATCATTGATGTTAATTTATTGCGGAATTCCAATACAAAATCTACTACAGAAGTTTTGTACTCTCCCAGAGTTCATTCCCATGAATTGTTTGGCAGTTCCAAAGGTCCCCTCACTTTTCTAGTGAACATGAGTTCAAAGGGTGAGAAGCCTGTTGACTCCTGAGGGACTTCTCTGTATGCAAATAAGAAGCATCCCAACCATTCATCCCAGTCTTGTGGGTGATCTTGAACATAGCTTCTTATCATGCCCTTCAAAACTCCATTGAATCTCTCAGTTAGCCCATTAGTGGCGGGATGGTAAGTAGTGGTCTTTAGATGTTTTAGACCACAACATTTCCACATACATTGCATCACTTCTCCCATGAATACACTGCCTTGATCCGTCAGCACTTCATGAGGGAAACCCAGCCTCATAAAGATTTTTAATAAAGCCTCTGCCACTACAGGGGCTTCTACAGATCTCAGTGCTTCTGCGTCTGGGTACCTGGTGGCAAAATCCACCACCACCACTAGATATTTCTTGCCATGCCTTGTGGGTTTGGAAAAAGGGCCCACCAAATCTATTCCCACTCTATAAAAGGGTTGTCCAATTATAGGAAGGGGCTTTAAGGGTGCCTTGGTCTTTACTCCACTCTTTCCCACCTTTTGGCATATTCCACAAGATAGACAATGTTGTTTTACATCCTTGGAGATATTTGGCCAATAATAATGTGCAGCCAATCTCCTCTTGGTCTTTTTTATTCCCAGATGTCCTGCACATGGGACATCGTGGGCTACCTCTAGCAATCTGGTTCTGTATTTGCTAGGTACTATCAATTGCTTCACTGGTTCACATTCATCCTTTCTCTCAGCAGGCAGCCACAGTCTATATAAAATCCCATTCTCACACACAACTTGATTCCTCAGTTTGTCAGTGAAAGGAATCTGTTGGGTCAGGGCTTGCTCTTTTATTTGATCCAAACTGGTATCCTTATTCAGTTCTTCTCTGAAGGGCTCTGTCTCTTCTCCAGGGACCAGGTGATACAATTTGTCTCCTTCAGCAGGCCTGCTTGTGGTTGCTATGGTGACCTGAGGCTGGCAAACAGATTCCTCTCTGTTTCTTTCCTCCCCCAACATGGCTTCTTTTTCTCTGCCCAGTTGCTGTCTGGTCACTACATATATTTTCCCCTGTGCCCCCATAACATCTCTTCCCAGTATTACTGGTTCTTGTTGCTGGGCATTAATACCAACTTTATATTGGCCCTTTCGGCCTCTCCATTCCATTTTCACTAGGGCCACAGGCAAACTCTCTGGTTGACCCCTCACTCCTTGGATATTCACCATTTCCTGAGGTAATATTTCTTCAGATTTTATTAAATCTGGCCTCAGTAATGTCTGAGCGGCACCAGTATCAAGCAATGCCCAATAATTTGCCCCTTGTACACTCACTTCCTCTCTCAGACTTGAATCAAGGTCTGTTACTTCTGTCCAGTTTATCTGGCAAAACTGAACCTTTTTCGCTGTTTCTAAAGCCTTGGGCTCTGTTTTCACTGCCCTTGTCTGAGCAGGATTACTAATGGGGTTGGCAACCTCACATTGAAAACGTAGGTGCCCCGGTCTACCACATTTGTAGCATAATTTCTCCTCTGTTTTAGGGTACACAGATCCACTCTGGGGTGTCCTGTGCCCTTCAGATTTTATTGGAGGACTCACTCGCTGTGGTACCACATCCCTTCTGCCAGCACTATATGGTCTGGGTTTAAACTCTCTTGATGTTTTCCCCACCCAGCCAGTTCTATTGGAGGCGAAGTGATCCGCCATCTCGGCGGCCTCCTGCACCGATGTAGGGGAACGGTCTTTGACCAGGAGCCTTATTTCTGGTGGTAACTGATGGTATAATTGATCCAGTATCATGAGGCTTTTCACCTCTTCCACTGACTGAGCTTTGGCACTACTCATCCACTTTCCAAATATATCCATCAATTTTGCTCCCAGTTCCACAAAAGACCTCCCTGCTTGGATCTGACAGTTTCTGAAAAGCTTTCGAAAGTAGTCAGGTCCCATTCTGAACCTTTTGTATACTGCCTCTTTAAACTCAGCATAGGTGACGGGCTTGTCTGAGGGGAAATATTGGTATACCTCAGCCAATTCCCCTTTAATCAGATTTGATAAATACTGCATGTATTTATCTTCAGGCAGCCCCCACAACTGAGCTGCCTTTTCAAAGGTTGTGAGATAAATTTGAGGATCTTGACCAGGCTCATAGACAGCAAAGTCCTTTGGAGTAATTTTTATTTTTGCTCCATCTCTGTCTTTCCTTGTCTCATCAGAATGAAACTTCTCTCTTTCAAATTTTAACTTTTCTGCCTGTAATTCCGCATGCACTCTCATTCTCTGAAATTCCAACTCCCTCTGTTTTTCCTTCTCTGCACCTTCCATCCTCAATTTCTCAGCTGCCAACTCCCTCTGCTTGTCTTTTTCCTCAGCCTCCCATCTTAACTTCTCTCTCAAGTACTCTATATAAGCGGGATTGCTTAAATATCCTTCTGGGGTCTCTTCCCTGACAGGTTGTTTTTGCTGGGCAGTTGCAAATCCTATAAGTGCTACCCTCAATTCATCTACCCCTTTACCCTCGTGAGGTAAATTGAATGTTATGCACTTCTCCATCAGCTCCTCTCTTTTCATTTTTATGTATTCAGCCATGGTCACTCACTCTTTGCCACACACTCTTTGCCAGTCACTCACAAGTAATCTTGTTTTGTTATTTCTGTTTGCCACACCACTGTTAGGGATTCTCTAGTATTCGTATCTGGATTCTCTGTTGTTCGTATCCCACCGCTACTGCCACCACATGTGATCCTTCCTTCCCTGGCTCTCCTTGTCAGGTTCCTACCTGCTCGTGGTTACTGCCTGTCTCTAGGCACCACCAGGGACTCCACCAGTCCAGACCGCACTCTCTTATGGTTTACCTATCCGCTCTAGCACAGATCTCAACAGATCCCCCTGCTAGGCAACCACCAGTAACGTCCCAATACTAGTATTCCCAGAGACTCTGAATACTGGTATTGTTATTCTCTTCACCGCTGCCACCATTTGTTACAGTTCCCCTTCAGCCTTGGTCATTACCTTACC
Source organism: Rhineura floridana (assembly GCF_030035675.1). Lineage (NCBI taxonomy): Eukaryota > Metazoa > Chordata > Lepidosauria > Squamata > Rhineuridae > Rhineura > Rhineura floridana. The sequence goes on from NC_084480.1 coordinate 154,929,976, forward strand.
CTCCCTTCTGGTCTGTGAAACCCCAGCCAAGGATCAGGCCTTTGGTAAACCAAATTAAGTATTTATTAAAGATAACAAAGCTAACAAGATTAACAAGATTTCTTCTTAAGGCACACAAGCATATGGTTTTACTCAATACTAATCCGAACTCCACCTCCCTCCTTCTCCACGCTCTCCTGGCAAACAACTCTCTCAAACCCCACCAAGCAATCCACTCTTTCTCTTCTTCCCCCCCAGATTCCACTCTCACTCTTCCTTTTATACGTTCAGCCATTTTAAACACTCAGCCAATCATCTAGCATTCTACTGCCCATTCACTCCCCCTCCTCTTTCACTCCACTTACCATGTATCTTCTAAAACAACAACACTTACCATATATACATTAATATAGGAACATCACAGGCCGCACCATAGATTTATACAACGGCATTATGATATCGGCTGTTTTATTTTCAATACCTTTCCTAATTATTGCTAGCATGGAATTTGCCTTTTTCACAGCTGCCGCACACTGGGTCGACATTTTCATCGTGCTGTCCACCACAACCCCGAGGTGATCGCTGCTTAGGTGATCATCGAGGTGATCATCGGCTGATCACTGCTTAGAGCAGCCTTTCCCAACCAGTGTGCCTCCAGATGTTGTTGGACCACAACTCCCATCAGCCTGAGCTAGCATTGTCAATGGTCAGGAAGATGGGAGTTATAGTCCAACAACAGCTGGAGGCACACTGGTTGGGGAAGGCTGGCTTAGAGCAAGCCCCACTAGGATCAGCCCCACTAGGATCAGCTGCACTATGTGGGAGCTTGGTGGTGGGAGTTTGGTACTGCAGCTGATTCCTGTCTAAAGTGGGGCTTGCTCTCAGCGCTTAGAACATACCCAGCAGGGAAGCACTTCCTTTGCCCTCACAGCTTGAAAGCAAACCACACAGGTGAAAGTACATTTGCAACCCGTGTGTGTGTGTGTGCTTAGAAAATGCTTCCCCTGACATCATGGTGACATCAGATGATTTGACAGGTGGGTGGTCTGATGGTGGTAGGCCTGTTATTATTCAAAGTGGTATGATGATGATGATAGTTGCTTTCCTTGCAAAGCAACCCAAAGCAACTTACGACAACAAGAGTAAAACCAATTGTAACATTATTGCAAAAAAGGCAAATGCTATTTTAGGCTTCATTAAGAGAAGTATAGTTCTCAAATTGCATGGAGTATCGGTTCCCCTCTATTCAGCATTGGTTAGGCCTCATCTTGAGTACTGCATCCAGTTCTGGACACCACACTTTAAGAAGGATGCAGACAAACTGGAACAGGTTCAGAGGAAGACAACAAGGATGATCAGAGAACTATAAACAAAGCCCTATGAGGAGATACTGAAAGAACTGGGCATGTTGAGCCTTGAGAAGACTGAGGGGAGATATGATAGCACTCTTCAAGTACATGAAAGGCTGTCATATAGAGGAGGGCCGGGATCTCTTCTCAATCATCCCAGAGTGCAGGTCACAGAATAATGGGCTCAACTTACAGGAAGCCAGATTTCGACTGAACATCAGGAAAAACTTCCTAACTGTTAGAGCCATACGACAATGGAATCAATTACCTACAGAGGTAGTGGGCTCTCCGACACTGGAGGCCTTCAAGAGGCAGCTGGACAGCCATCTGTTGGATATGCTTTAATTTGGGTTACTGCATTAAGCAGGCGGCTGGACTCGATGGCCTTATAGGCCCCTTCCAAGTCTGTGATGCTATGATATGGTGGTCCTTGACTTATTGGGGTCCTGAGCAGCATAGGCCTTACAGATCAAAACTAGTGCTTTGAATTGAGCCCGGAAACTAATTGGTAGCCAGTGCAGTTGTGCCAGAATAGGTGTTATATGTTCCCACCATCCTATCCTGGTAAACAATCTGACAGCCGAATTCTGCAATCATTGGAGTTTCCGAACCATCTTAAAGGCAGACCCAGATATAATGTATTGCAGTAATCCAACCTAGAGGTTACCACAGCATAGACAACTGAAGGTAGGCTGTCCCTGGCCAGGTAGGGGTGCAGCTGGGCCGCCAGTCAAAGCTGATGAAAGGCACTCCATGCCACTGAGGCTGGTTGAGCCTCAAGTGACAGTAATGGAGCCAGAAGTACCCTCAAGCTACCTACCTGCTCTTTCTGAGGGAGCGTAACCCCATTTAGAGCAGGCTATGCCCCACCCATCTGGTCTAGGGAACCACCCACTAACAGTGCCTCAGTCTTGTTTGGATTCAGCTTCAGTTTATTGGCTCTCATCCAGTGTGTTACCAAGGCAAGGCATCAGTCTAGCACGTCCTCACCTACACCTGCAGATGTAAAGAGAAGTAGAACTGTGTGTCATAGCATATTGCTGAAAATTAACTCCATTCAGCAGTTTCATGTAGATGTTAAAAAGCACGGGGGGTAAAATTGAACCCTGCAGAACCCCACATTGTTCCCAAGTACCACCCTCTGAAAACGACCATCAAAGTAGGACTGGAAGCACTGTAGAGCCATTGCTTTGGCTCAGAAAGCTAGTGAGCTGTCATCCACTCTGAAAGCAGACCTTTTGTACCTGGCAGTACTTAGAGAGAGTCATACTCAAACCTGACATCTCCTTGCTTCCCAAGGTTGTTTCTTTGTTCCACTTTAGCCAATCTATAGTCCTCCAAACTATAGGTTTGCCCTTCCCAAACTTAGTATTGGAACTAGACAAGGCATAACATTTCTTGGACATTTGTTGGGCTCTGTCCTTTTACCTGCCCAGACCTTCTGCAAGAGTCTAGTATCTTTTCATTTCCTGTGGAGGGACCAAATGGGCCAAACCAGTCTTGATCCAATATTTTGTTCACTGGATGTCCTCTGCAAAGCTTCCTGCTCTGAAATGAGTCTGGTCCATGAGGGCTTTTGCTACATCTACTGATTTGCCTGTGGAGTCCCATTGTGAGACCTCTGCTACACTACCACATGGTTACAGCTTTGAACCTTCGTTGGTTATTACTAGCTGGATGTGAGGCCCTGGGTGGAAATCTCCTTTGGATGGGCTGTGCTCGAGTATCTGTTCTCTTAGTGCCTGTCCTGCCTCTGGTAAATAAGCTTGCTGCTCTACCCATATGTGTGTCTGCTTAAGGACGATGAAGAAAAACAGGCTGCCTACCTCTAACTGTGGCTCTTTGGTCATCTTCTTCTTTCGTGCTGCAGACGTAGGTGTGCCTGGGGTCTTTTGCTTGGCTCCTTTCTAGGGCTGTTGTGTCTGTCAAAAATTTGACCTGTTTTTTAAAAAAATGTAAACTAAACATCAGTAACCACAAAAGCTTTTAAAATTAAAAGCAATATAAAATAACAATACTACTACACGTGATGAAAAAAGCAGTGTAGGCCCTTATTCTAGAATATGATGGACATTTCTGTTTTAGATCTTGTAAAAAAAATTGCCAAGTTTCTGTCTAGGAAAGGCTACAGCACAAAGCAAAACAGTCTGCAAATAGTATTGGAGAGTGCAGTATCTTGAGAGCGAAGAGAAAGACGATTTGAATTCAGTGGTGAATCTTTCATTTTAACTCTTACCTTTCAATTCCTGTTATATAAATCTGAGAGTCTAGAAATGCTTCTAGAAGGTTTTCCAGCAAGCGATCGTAGACCACTATCTCTGCTGTCTGTGATGTCTGACCTGCCATTCCTGTTCTTTTTTAGGGATTACCTTGTCTGAGTACTTCCGTGACATGGGCTACCATGTCAGTATGATGGCTGACTCCACATCCCGATGGGCAGAGGCCCTTCGAGAAATTTCAGGGCGCCTTGCTGAAATGCCTGCTGGTACGTATTCTCCTTTTGATGACCATCTTGGAAGGTTTGTCCAGCAGTGGCTCTGCATCTTGTGGCTGGTGAACCCAACTCAATTTGTCTGTGTTCATATTTGCAGATAGTGGTTATCCAGCCTATCTTGGTGCCCGCCTGGCCTCTTTCTATGAACGGGCTGGCAGAGTGAAGTGCCTGGGGAACCCAGAGAGAGAAGGGAGTGTCAGCATTGTTGGAGCGTGAGTATTTCTGGCAAAATCCCTTTTCCTTTTGTGCTGTAGATGTTTGTGTCTTCAGATAGCATTTGTAACATGGCACGTCTGGCTTACACAAAGCAAAACAATCCCTGTGCTAAGGACCTCTCTGTGTAAGGAAGGCTAGTCAGAGGCAGGAAGCAAAGCACTTGTACCACTTTTAACCCTGATGGTTGCTCTGGCCGTTGCAGATGAATTTAGTCTTAGGAACCAATGCAATAAAGGCCTAGCCCAGGACTAGTCAGTGGAAGATGGTAAAGCCAGAGAGAGATATCAGCCTTCATTGTGAGGAGCCACTGCTATTGATTCACCTGCAAAGTAGGGAAGTTGCCAGAAGAAAATCAGGGGCTGGGCTCATACTTGATATCTGGGCACTTGATGACTCTCAAACAGAAATGTGAACTGTCTCCATTGAAAAGTATAATTCAAGTTGACATCAGGTGTTGGCCAGATGACCCGTTCTGTATTTCCGTTCCCCTAATATATTTTTGCTTTGATGTTATTGTGATGCTGTTTTTCATTTTGAGTTCTTGTATCCCACATAGATATATTTTCATATGAGTTTGTGGTATAGAAATTAATAAAATAATAAATGTGGGTTGAGTGTGTGTAACTGCCCTCATCAGTCCTAAACCTCGGTATGGCACCAAGGATCAGGCTTATTTCTATAAACATAAAGTTGATGTTAGAGTATGATTCATAACACTTCATCAGAGATGAAACTTGGTGCTGGTATTTTCCTATTCTCTTGTATCAAATTGTTTCAGAAGAAGAAATTGGGTAGTGGGCAAAAATTATTATTATTATTAGTATTATTAGTATTATTACTACTATTACTATTATTACTATTATTATTACTACTACTACTACTACTACATTTGTATACCGCCCCATAGCTGAAGCTCTCTGGGCGGTTTACAACAATTAAAAACATTTTAAAAAAATACAAATATACAAATTTAAAAACACATCTGAATCAAATCTGAACACTGAGTTGTAAATTCAGACAACTGCCGTTCCTGCTTACCTTGATGTGAGTGTTGCTGCTGTTCATGCACGCCTCTCTCTCTCCCTGTCCCCAAACCCCACTCAGTGTATCTCCTCCTGGTGGTGACTTCTCTGATCCAGTTACTTCTGCTACTCTGGGCATTGTTCAGGTAGGTTGAGGTTCTGTTTCCTTAATAGAATTGAAAGCTTCAGTTGTACCGCTGCAATTCAGCCAATTGCTACAAGGGAGTAATCAGCATTGCCAAGCTGAAGAATATTCAGGCTATTATGCTTGGGTGGCTAACTTGTGCAAAAGCAACGGAGATTTGTGGTATGCCTGGAGCTGAAGAACTAGTTTGCCTGACTATGGCAGAGCATCTGCCTACCCTGATGCCTGGCTCTTCATTGGTCTGCTGCTGCCTGAGCCCAGCGACTCATCCATCTAGGCCTGTGGTGTCCACTCTTCACAGTGGCCATCTGTCTTTCTCCAATGGTTCTGTGATGGGAAGTACCTCCTCTTGGGTTGATAGGTAGGATTCTCTAGCAAGAACCCCATGAAGGGGAGGGGTCCTCTCTCTACTCCAAGATTGAGTTACCCTTGCAGCTAGTGCAGAATGCTGCAGTTAAAGTGACTGATATACCTGGCCATGCATGTAAACCACACTGGTGCTAAAAACTGCACTAGCTGCAAATTAGCCACTGAGCTATGTTCATGGTCTTGTTATTAACATATAAAGCCATGCACATCTTGGGATTTAGTGCAGCCTTTCCCAACCAGTGTGCCTCCAGATGTTGTTGGACCACAACTCCCATCAGCCACCATTGCCAATGTTCAGGAAAGATGGGAATTGTGGTCCAACAGCGTCTGGGGGCACACTGGTTGGGAAAGGCTGATTTAGTGGATAGCCTTCACAGATATGTACCCATGCAGTCACTGAGATCATTGTAGGAGAATCTAACTGTGCTGTGAGCCACAGACTGCCATTCAGCAGCAGTTGGGGAGTGGGCTTTCCACATGGTGGCGCTTGTTCTCTGGAATGCTCTCCCCTCACCACCTGGGAGGCTCCGCCTGTAGCATGGTTTAGACACTTGCTGAAAATGCCCTTTTTTTTGTCTGGGCATTTCTTGACTGTTGATCACTGGCTCAAACTGCTGCTTATTAAGCATTTAGCATTTTGTTGTTGCTAGTATTTTATTTTTAATTATTTTATCTGCTGGTGGTTTATATTGTCTGTATATTGTTCTATTGTACGTTTTAGAGTCCTTGACTCTTTGTCATTTTAAAGTCTTTGGCTTCTTATTATAAACCGCTTCAAGAGATTTTTATGTGTGGCAAGTAGTCTATTAGATGACTAAATAAATAAAACTAGTTGTTTGGCAGGTGTTCTGGGGCTTGGATAAGAAGCTTGCTCAACGTAAACACTTCCCATCTGTAAATTGGCTGATCAGTTACAGCAAGTACACACGTGCTCTGGATGAATACTATGACAAGCACTTCCCAGAGTTTGTGCCGTTGAGGACAAAAGCAAAGGAGATCCTGCAGGAAGAGGAGGATCTTGCAGAGATCGTACAGCTGGTGGGGAAGGTGAGTAAAGAAGGGGGGGCATTTTGTGGAGCCATTTCTCCTGTATGTCATCATTTCTTGGTATGGGCTGCAGGCAAGCCTCTAGGAGAATGCATACAGAGCAATTATTATGCCTGCCTATTGGTGGTGATGGGGTTGGTTGAAGGAAGTTCGGTTAATAATACTGCTAAAACACTTTACTTAGCATCTGTAGCAGCAGTAGATACTGGTACATAACTTGTAAGTGATGGGATTCTCCCTTAGACTGGCAAAACAAGGCTTAGAGTGCAGTTAGGGGCTGACCATAAATAAATGAGCTGCATCTGGAACTGTGAAGCCTTTCAGAAACCGGAACAGTCATTAGATGGACCAGCGGTCCGACTGGCATAAGGCAGTTTCCTATGCTCCTATGTAGTTGGGAAAAGCGGCAGACAAATGATTCAATAATAGATGTGTTTCTAGTCCACCTGTAGACTGGAGGAAAAAAATGGAAATAAATGAACCAGGAGAAGCAGGGAGCCAGCATGCTGATGTGGGGTCTCTTTCACTTTTAGGCTTCCTTGGCAGAAACTGACAAAATTACCTTGGAAGTTGCCAAGCTCATTAAAGATGACTTTCTGCAACAGAACGGCTATTCTCCATACGACAGGTTTGCAATGGGCCATTGGTCTCCTTCCTTGGGAAACTGGATCTTTAGTGACCCTCGCTCCCTCGTCAATAGAACATGCCCACTGCAGGGAGACAGAGGCAGACCTTGGAAAAGTTACTTTTTTGAACTACAACTCCCATCAGCCCCAGCCAGCACGGCCACTGGATTGGGTTGATGGGAGTTGTAGTTCAAAAAAGTAACTTTTCCAAGCTCTGGACAGAGGGGCCTTTCTCCATGTGAAAAAGACAGGAATTTCTCCAGCTGAAATGGGTGCTGTTCTTGTGGATATTTTCACATAGTTTTGGGCAGTAATAAAACAGACGTTATGCTAGACTTTCCCCAATTTAGCTTTTTAGGTGAAAGGGGGGTTAGAATTTTGGTTTCTTCCTGCAGCAATTTGCTGTTCCACGACACATCTGCTACTGTGCGTGTATGTTCATTCTTGAGCATGTAGCAGGAACATATGCTTACCATAAGAGTTTTCATAGTACAATAAGGTTATGTTCTAAGGAATGAAGATCTAAAATAATATTCCATCTCCAAAAGGCAGAGGCAGGAACAATTCTCAGATTTGCGTAGCTGCTCCAGAACTCCATAACCCTTGGGCGCCTGCTGAGTTTATCATGATAGTGACTGTGTTATTTCTGTCAGGTTTTGCCCATTTTTTAAGACGGTGGGGATACTGTCCAACATGATTGCATTTTATGATATGGCACGTCGAGCAGTTGAGACTACTGCCCAGAGTGACAATAAGATTACCTGGGCCATCATCAGAGAGAACATGAGTGAGATTCTTTACCGACTGACATCTATGAAATTCAAGGTAGGTCCTTTGCAGGAGGGTTATAGGAAAACAACATCTAGATTTCCTTCCCCTTTTGTGCTAGGTGGCCCTCCGCAGACGGGATGGGGTGTGGGGAGAACGTTGTCAGAACTTTGACTGCAAGGATGCCAAGCAACAAGAGGCCTTTTAAGTTGAGACCTATCCCGGTCTGCGTCTGTGTTAGAATTGCTTCTAATATGTTTTCTTTAATAATACGTTTTTTTTAATAATAAGTTTTTAGCCCCTTTTTAAAAAGATGTTTTTAAAGCTTTTTTAAAAAATGTTTTTAGCGTTGTTTTGTTTTAATGTATTTTGAAAGAAAGAAAGAAAGAAAGAAAGAAAGCATCTGAGGCCCACCTTGGCAGTGTTGTGCTTTCATATTCATATTTAAGACAAACCAAGAGATATGACAGGCCATTTTCTTATTCCTTCCTTTCCCGTTCCCCCCTCAGTGCCAATAGTTTATTGCCATTTAAGTGCATTATGTAGTGGTTTGACATGAGCTATAAAATAAGATTAAAATAGTCTCCAGGTAACTCTCGTCCCTTTTTCATAATAGTAGAACTTAAGGAAAGGGATACATAAGAATATCCCATAGCAAGGCACTTTAGTAATCACAGTGGTCTAGATTGTCTTGATCTTATAACAACAAATTCAACTTTTGTTATCAATTTGAGATCAGTGATGAGACTAGCATTGGCACAGACCTGGGTGCAGCTGGCTGTTTAATTAACATGGCTGTTGTCTTCATTGGCAATATAGCTACAGTATGTTTTTTTCTTCCACTGGAGACAGCTGGAAAGTGATTAATAACAAGAAAGGTCTTTTCAGTATCCAAAAAAGAGCACGCGTATGGGGTGTGTGAGTCTTCTTTATTCAAGGCATTTCCTTATCACTCTTCAATTAAAAATTTCCAGGTCAGTTTACAGTGGTTCATAAAACACCTGAAAATGGTCAGTGGTAAAAGGTGATGCTAAAGAACAATCACAACAGAAATTTTAAAAATGTGTTGGAGCTTAAAGGCCTTCACATTGATTTTGTCTGATACCTAAAAGCATGGGGGGAGGCAGGTGTGAGCCTGGCTGATGAGAGAATTCCAGCAGCACAGTTCCATAACAGAAAAGATCCCATTGTCACTTTAAATGGCAGGACACCTAGCTCAGGATCTCTTAGGAAGATCTTAGTGCTTAGGCGGGTTGATGTGGGACAAAACGTTCCCTCACAGACTTGGGAAACAGACTGGAAGCCATTTGAATTCTTTTAGCAGGGTCAAGTTCCAGTTTTGGAAAAAGGGCGGGGTAAAAATAAAGATTCATTCATTCGTTCGTTCGTTCATTCATTCGTTCCCAAAGCCCAGGGCCAGTTGAATAGCCTTGTGGTTATGTTTTTTTGAAGTCACTGCAGTGTTTGGGCAGTCTGCATGTGCAGCATATTTTGAGACTGCTAGTGCATTGATTGCTATAGCCAGGCTATCACTACGCAGAAGAGGATGCAGCTGGTGCAGCAGCCTCCTCTGGCAAAAGGTACTCTGAGGTGTTGAGGCCATTGTGACTTCAGAACACTTTGGGGAGTGCAACTCATCCTACCAGATCAGGTTGAACCAGGGCTGTGGAGTCGGAGTCGGGAGCAATTTTGGGTGGAGTTGGAGTCGGTGTCAGTAGAAATGTACTGACTCCGACTCTGACTCTTTCATAAATGGCAAATGTATATTAACTAGTAATAACAAATTCACGGTAGTAAAATGCTGGGGCTGATGGGAGTTGTAGTTTTAAAAAGTAACTTTTCCAAGCTCCGGATTCACGTGGTGGTGATGAAATGCCTTGTGCTACCATTTTACTACAGTAAATTTGTCATTAATATACATTTGCCATTTATGAAGGAGTCGGAGTCGGACAGTAGAAAAATAGAGGAGTCTGAGTTGAAGGTCTGGCGTACCGACTCCACAGCCCTGGGTTGAACACCACCTCCTTGGAATGACAAACCACAGATCAGCAGTACCTCCATCTTGTTGGGATTGGGCTTCAGTCTGTTGGCCTTTGTCTACTTCACCAGTACATCCAGGCAGTGGCTTAGAGCTTCTGCCGTCTTACCTCAATCCAGTGTAAAGAAGAGAGACTGTCATCTGCATATTGATACGTGTGAGCTCATATATATGCACTGTGGGTAGAAATTGTCCATGAAGGAAATATTCCTGGTAACCTCCTGAGAAATGACTCCTTTCCAAAATAAGCTGCGGCAATATCTGAGCTCTGGTCTGTTAAATTTCAGGACCCTGTGAAAGATGGGGAAGCAAAGATCAAAGCAGACTATGCCCAACTTTTTGAAGACATGCAGAATGCATTCCGCGGTTTGGAAGACTAGAGCAGTGACTCTCCTGGAGCCCCACTTGAGTGTATTCCTCATCTCAGCTTTCTTGCTTTTCCATTGATAGAAGATGTACACTTGACTGAAGATTTACTTTTAACTTTAAAAACATTCCTATTTAGTTTGGTTGCTGTATGTGTAAATCTGAGCTTCAGAATATGAAGCAGGTTTTGCAAAGGCTCCTGCGAAGTTGGAAGGTATCCTCTACTGGATTTGACCTTTAGCTGAGTTTCTCTTTGGAAGAGAACCAAGAGGGTTCAGAGTTCAGCTCTTTTCTGGGAGGAAAAACGTACTGTTGTATAGTTATGGGTGGCGTAAGGGCACTTGAACCCATGTTCCTGGTTTAGTGCTATGCATTTGAGGTAATTCTGATGCTTCAGAGATAAGATGTATTTATTGTTCTTTAATGTTGCTGCTGCTACCCTGAAAAATGAAGACTGGTTAAAATACTTTGTTGCAATACTCCTTCGGTATCTTCATGTTTCAGTGAGTGTATTGAAAATCTACAGGATTGGAATTGCTGTGCAAAGAGGAGTGTCCAATAGCAACATCTCTGCCCACCTCTTCTTATCTGAGAAAATACAATTCGTTTTCTTTTAATATGGACTACATTTGTTACAACCATGGATGCTTACAACTAGTTACAGGAATAGTTCTCCCTCTTCCTAGACCGCCCCCCCCCCCGGTGGAAATTCAGGCACATCTGTATATGCAGCTTAATTTTTTTCTATGTGCAGAGCATGGTGACCTGTGGACCAGGCAGCCAGTCCCCTCTTTTACCTCCTGTATTATGAGTTAGAGCAAATCTGAGAGGGCGCAAATGTTTACTTTGGCTCTTAGGATTTTGTTTTTATTTCAATCACTGGAATAGCTGGACAACAAATCTTAGCTTTATGGGGTAGGGAACTTTTGGCTGTCTAAATCTTGTTGGACTCCAGCTCCCATCCACCCCAGCTAGCATGGCCAGTAGTCATGGGTGATGGGAGTTGTGGCCTAACAGCTGGAGGCCGTAAGTTTCCTAACTCTTTTAGGAGAAGAGAATATTGATAGCCAGAGTTTTCATTTTATGGAATGATGTCTCTGGAAAGTATGCCCCCGTCCCCAGTATTGCCTCTAACTTGCAAGACAAGTGGGCAATATGTGTGTGGTGAGATTTTCTTACCTTGGAGAAGTTAATTATTTTTCCTGTTGCTCATGTTGTAATCACAATTTCAGGAATGAGGAAGAGTCTCGGTATTTACTGATTAAACAGCTAGTGCCATTGTGTCACTGCTGCAAAACAGAAGACCCTAGCAAAAAGCAGCTATGTCCCTTCTGGATCAGTTTCTTGCAGAATTATAAATAGCTTATTCTGAACAGCAGAAAGCCTACGAACTGGGTTGCAGAATAACTAGAGTTGCTGGTGCCATCTTGTACAAGAGAAATGCTCCATATCCCTCCCGCCCCCCAAAAAATCAAATGCATTTTGTAATGGGGTTTCTTGAACTGTGAGACTAAAGCTGCTGTTTCCAGATGTCACACCAGAAACATTCTGGGTTCCCCATCTCCAGACTGCATCTGTCTTCAATTAAGTTAAAACTGAACTGGATCATAAATTTTTTGGTTCTGCATTGAGTGTTAATTTCCACTGTGTTATGAAGAGTGGTGTATGAATTAGTGCAAAGCCCTCTTTTGCTGAAAACTTTTGACTTGTACCGTGATGTAGCATTTTATGCCTATGAAACTTGTAACTACTTTAAGAGGATGCTGTAAAATTTTACAAAAGATATCTAAAATAAAGATGTCTATTGTGCTGTACCTACCCTAAACTGGCCAGTTTAGTTTCATATTTGTCTCCTCGTTTTGTGTCTGTTTTTAGTGTTGGAAAGCTAACTTACTGTGGTGCCAGAGGCTGTTGGTTCACCAAAACGCCCAGGAGCAAGACATGGGGAGGGGGGACTCTTGTATAACACATGCATTCTGTTATTAGAAAATGTGTACACTATTGAAATAACCCAGAATAAAAAGTGGATTTAGAATGTACTTGACCTGTCCTTTCTTCATGTAACAAGAGAGTGCTCAGCTTCCACTTAACTATTACGGGAAGGTAAAGACATTTAATAAACAGCCTCTGTTTAGCATATCTAAACGAATAGTTTAATTCTATTTTAATTGTATATTTTTGTATGTTTTTTACCTATGTGTAGTGTTTATTTGTAAGCCGCCCTGAGTTCCAGTTTTGGAAAAAGGGCGGGGTAAAAATAAAGACTCATTCATTCACTCATTCATATCTGAGAGCATCTCAATCTCATGTTCTGTCATGACCCTTAAGATTGACTGGAATGGCTCTTGATTATGCCAGATCAAGGCCACAAGAGTGTGAAGGAAATGTTCTGAGTGGCTCTCGACTGTTGAATTCCTTTGTTCCCAAAGCACAAAATATATGTGGAAACATCTCACCCCCCCCCCCAATGGTGTGGCCTATGAACAAGAAGTATACCACCTGTGTGAAAATGGCATAGAAAGAAATTTACCATTGGGAAATACAGAGCAATATCAGAAGAAAAAAGTGCATTCTTAGACTAGCTTTGGGTAACCAACATTCTGTGGGCAAAACTAGGATATTCAAAGTCACTAGCTGCAACATACTGTTAAGATGGTTTTTTATTTGGAGATTGACAGTTTAGAGCAGTATTATATAAGCTTCATATTTGGACTCCAGGGATTTTTCCTTTTCTGGATTAAAAAATATTTAATTCTTTGTGACTTTTCATTCTCTTCAATAGGAAGAGATGAGCTAGAAGTCTGTCCTTCCTCTGACTGATCATGAGGTAGCAGTAGGCACGTATCGTGCTTGGCTTCTTCAATGGAAGGAGTTTCCTAGTTATGGGATCTAATGCTATTGGATCTATTAATTGCCCCTCAGAAAAGATAAGACCGTCTACCGGGACTTGAGCTATTGGCAAAAGAACATCCTCCCCTCTCTGTGCTGGAGGCTAGAGCTTCTACTGACACATGTGGGGTTAGCAGTGGAATTCTGAAATTAATAGAACAAGGTTAAGACACTCCTTTTCCAGACGGCGTTTAAACTAAATGCAGAATAGGAATTTTAACAAATTGCAATAGTAGCATAAATTTTTTGTATGTTTTTTAACTTGTTGATTGTATGTATTGGGTGTATTGTATAGTTTTTATTCTACTGCTGCTGTTCGCCGCTCTGAGTTTCTGGTTAAAATAGAGCGGGCTAGAAATATTTTAAAATAAAATAAATAAATAAATAACAAGCAAGAATATTGTCAAAATGACAAAAAATTACCCGCTACATTTACATGAAAGAAAAACAAGCTAGATGTTTAAATGTTCATTTTAATTTTTGCAATAACGATTTGATAAAAAACTACAAAAGATTTGTATAGTACAAGTACATAATAGTTGTTGCATAGTATATGAAAAATTTGAATGATCTCTAAATGCTGAGATGCATATTAGAAACAGAAGTTTCCTCATTCCTCCTCTATGTGAAGCAAGAGATGAGATGCTGGGCCTCTAGTAGAAATATAGTATTATTTGTCCCTTTCCATTCTTCATGTCTCCTGGACATTCAGACACAAGAAGTTCCGTCTATTCCTCATCCAACTTAGGAACTCTAATTCATTCAAGTAAAATCTCCTCAACTGTCTTGATCCTTGAAAGAACAAAACATATTAAACAACAAGGTTGCAACATTCTGTATAAAGAAGATGGGGGGGGGGAGAACCAACTAATCATGTAGTTTTTGCTTAATTCTATAATTTTTCCACTTGATCTACTTTCTTAAAGTTATTTACATTATCCAAAAATGTAAATATTTTCAAACTGAGAGTTGGTTGGGACAACAGTTAAAAATGTATGAGCCAGAAAAAAGATACTTAACACCTTATACAGCAAACCTTTTTTTATTCTAAGTTTAAGAAGCCAAGAACATTTTAGTGGAGAACTTTCATTGGTTTTACAATCTGCAAAAAAAAGAACATTATGCCACAATTTCCAGACTCTGGTACTGACAGTATAAATTGCTAGAGGTCTATAGAGATAAATAACAAGCCCCTCCCACCCCATAAAAATCCACAAAAACACCCAGGTATATATCAAATAGATGGACCTGTGTTGTTTTGCTTATACAAAATTTGTAGATCAACAGTTTACCTGCCCTTTCCCTCTAATTTCTAATCTGTTTCAAATAGTTCAACAAAATTGCTTGTTAACTGTGCATAGGCTGGCCAGGTTAAAAAAGAAGAAGACAAGAGCTCCTGCATATTTAACAGCCATGTAGAAGATGGAATTTAAGCAGGTGTAGCTTGTCATGCAATCTATACCTTGTAAAATTCCCTCTTTAGAACTATTAAAGGTGCAGGAACTGTGGTCACCCTGTGTGCACAACTGTGCACTTCGTACCGAGTTCAGATCGAGATGGCTACGCTGCCCAGAATCACATTTAAACATAGACATTAATAATCAACCGAGGCCCATCTCCAACTGTCCCCTCTACCTGATGTATAGTGGGTGGCACCAAGAGAGGGGGTCTGTTCAGTGGTGACCCCTGGCTATAGAATGCCCTCCCTAGGGGCCCCATCTGACACCTACAGCCATCTTTTTGCACTAGGGAAATACCTTCTTTTTCATGGAAGCCTTATAATATTTTAATGTTTTTAACATTAGCTTTTAAAATATCAAATCTGCTGTTTCTAAAGTTTGATATCAATGTTGTTTTAGTCTCTCTCCTTACAGCATTTGCAGCTCTATTTTTATTCTCTGAGCTGGTGTTATGGCATTTTATTGTAATGCTTGCATTTTTGTTTTACTCCGTTTGATTTCTCCTCACTTGTAGATTGCCTAAAGAACCAAGTTGATAGACTAATAAAATATAAACAAATCAATCCTCCCTTAGATTAAATGACCAAACATCAGCTTTTAGGCTCATTCTCTCTTTTCAGAGGTAGCGTTGGAGATTATCCTCCCTCTCTTGCATACATTTAGGATAATTTGTCACTGCATCTAGGAATTCCTGGGTCCCTGGTTTTATGTATAGCAGGGACCAGAAGGTCATCAAAAGGGTAGGAATGCATTTCCAGTGAGGTGGGATTCCACCAGACTAGTGGAGATAAAAGCAAGACAATTAGAGACTACTATAGGCAAAATGAACAAAGACCTGCAATGCTGGCTGATTAGAATGGAGGTTAAAGAGTAATCCAGACCCGGTTTTACAATAGGATATGTGGGACAGATGCCATGTGCTTTGGAAGCCACAATACTAATTGAAAGAATAATACATCTCCCTAGAGCAGAATAGAACTTCTACATAAGTATTGCTATCTACCAATAAGAACTTGATTTATGGGAGACACATCAACTGTACAATTTTAGCAGCAATGCACTGAAGAAATGGAGATCCTTGCTGTCTGGAGAGTAGATGCGAACTATTAATTTGTTTGCCTCTCCAAGCGCAAATTTATAAAACAAAGAACATTCCTGTTTGAGCCAATGTCTTAAATTCAACGTCTCTGCTAGCCATTGATGAAAAAGGTTGTGACTCAGGAAGATTTAGTGGAGTCATAGGAGCTATAGGGCAATTCAACCCATTCCTCCTTCAGACAGCCTACCTCTGACATAGGCAGGGTTCCTTAACAATAACATATCAGGGAGAACATGTTCTAAGCAGACCAGAAACCAACATTGTGAGAATCAACCAGGGAGTGAGTCATGCAAGTAGATGTTGTTGTTATATGCCTCCAAGTCGACTACAATTTATGGCGACCCTATGAATCAGCGACCTCCAAGAGCATCTGTCACGAGCCACCCTGTTCAGATCTTGTAAGTTCAGGTCTGTGGCTTCCTTTATGGAATCAATCCACCTCTTGTTTGGTCTTCCTCTTTTTCTACTTCCTTCTTCAAATGTTGTTTCAGGGACAGCCAGAATGTAACAGATTAAAGATGGTGGGATTTGAAATGCTCAGTAATATGCTTCATAAAGTCTACATTTTACCTGATTATTTCTTAATTGGAATTGCAGATAGATCTAGGCAGTAGGGATTAGATTGCATCCCATTACATGAACTCGCTTTAGGATCCAAAGGCTCTGCACAAGTAACTCAATAGTATCTAACTGCATAGGATTAGGTTAACAAGTCATTATATGCTTGATATAATGCATGATATTTATTATTTATTTATTTATTATTTGATTTATATCCTGCCCTTCCTCCCAAGCAGGAGCCCTGAATAAGCACTAGATGGCAGTCGAGCAAAGCAAATTGTTCATTATTTGTTAGGAAGGAGGAACTAACAGGAGGCAAATGTGAAAAGGAAATACGATCCGAATGTCAGCGTTTTGGTTTGGAAACAGCCAAGAAACATAGGTACAAAACAGGAACAGTGAAAACAGAAGTGATTAAATATGATCACTTTTGGCAGTGATCCATCTACAGGAGAGGGAGCCTAGAGTGCGGTGTGCTCACTCACTTTGGAGACTGTAACCAGCAGGAAAACAACAGCAGCTTCCTAACGCTCAGCCGCCATTGTGCGGCTCTTTGAAGACTAGTCATGCCAGGGAGCTGTTCAAACTGAAGTTGCATCAGCAGATAAATAGCATTTAACTGATGTTAGTGCTGGTTTCAGGGCTGGCACCCCTCTGCCATTTATTTACTACATTGATATCCCACCTTTTCTCCAAAGACTTCAGGGTGTCTTTTTTGGTCTTCCCCTTCCCTTTTAGCCTAACATCTCTCACAGGGTGGTTGTTCATCTGAGGAACTGTGTCTGGCCGAGCTTCGTGGCTGAGTGGAGATTTGAACCCTGGCCTCACAGGTCCTAGTTCAACAATCTGTCCACTACTATTTATTTATTTGATTTGTATCCTGTTCTTCCTCCCAAGTAGGAGCCCATCACTACTCTGCTATGTTGCCCAGGAAGACCTTTTACATAAAAATACATACGGTTTCTTCCCTCAGCACTGGAGACTTGTATATTCAGCTCTGATAACACTGGAAGCACACATCTACATACCTGCCTTCTGAACCTCTGGGGGCTTCCTATCCAGTTTCAAAGTCAACAGGATAGACCGACAGACAGCTGGGCTTCTACATAAGCTTCTCAAATACCAAGTGAACACTTCTTCATGCTCTTCCATTCTCTATCAAAAGCAGAAGATGATTGGCAGTGTACTGAGTGAGTGAAATACATCAAAGCTAGCTAGGGAGAAATCACAAGTCAGATACAGGGTTAGCAGTTCAGCCACAAGAGAATAAGCCACTCACCCCAACCCCAGTACTTGCTTCCTTGTGCTGAATGTCAATGCTGCCCGTGCACTGAACATGGTTCTGCACAACGTCCCACTCCTTCAGGCTCAGACCCAGCATTTTCCGCACCTGTTGGTTTGTGCATACCACCACACATTCACCGGTTCCATCTTCTACTAGGATTCTGAAGGGAAAAGTAGGGTTTGAAGGAGTAATGAGATCACAAAACGATTCCGACTCAGAATGGTGGTTTGTCTACTCAACTGGCTTACTCTACCCTGTAGAACAGGTGAGTTGGGGGGGGGACTCCAGCCCGTGGACCCTAATTAGGCTCACCAGCCCTTCCCATCTTCTCCCCTTGTTCCCCATCCCCAACTTGCTGCCACTGCTGTGGGTAGTGCAAGAAAGGAGCTTGCATTTTAAAATGCCCTTTGAAACTCGGTGAGGCAGAATAGCCATTGTGTTCAAATCCTGATACTGACTAAACAGATGAAACGGAAGTTTACCTTCACAGCCACATTGAAGGATTTTTCTAGATAAATTTATGGAAGGTAAATTCCCTTCAAGTCTAATCTGCAGTACTCACTTGGCACTAGCTTTACACACTCCTGCATGAGGCGAGCAAGGTGGGTTACACTGGCTCCATCTTCCCTGGATGAAAGAGAGAGCAAAGTCACGTCAGTTCTGCCAGACGGTAAATATGTGTATGGGCTTCAAACTACAGGTGTGGGGCTCCAATGATTGAATGCATACACATACTTTCTCTTCACATAGAAAACAATCAAACAGCCTTCAAATATGGCTGAACTGGGCACCTCTGTGAAAATGTTGTTGCAAAGGGAACAGATCCAGCGCAGGGAGAGAGAAAGGACGCACATCAAGTGACAGACAACCTGTGCTCGGCATAGACTAGAAGGCTGAAGGAGTATATTGGACAAATACACTGTTGGAGTACACTTGGCAGCCAAATGCCTAGAAAAGGGAAAAATGAAATGCATTAACCAAATGCAGTACAGCAATGGGTGAGTGAGGGGTGCAGAATTGTCAAGAGAGACAACAGTTTGATACTCACTGGGAAGATCTGTGGGTTGCGGCAGTCAGAACACACACGCAGCTAGATGCATTGTAAGTACAATAGACATTTCCGAATCTGTAATAAAGAGGGTTTTTTATTTAAGATGTGCAACCTATATACTCTGCACAAGACATAATATGGAGAAACCGATTGGTTCCCCAGCGGAAAGGGTGTGAGACAGGGGTGTATTTTATCACCCTATTTATTTAATCTATACGCAGAACATATCATACGGAAAGCAGGATTGGACCAAGATGAAGGAGGTGTGAAAATTGGAGGGAGAAATATCAATAATTTAAGATATGCAGACAATACCATACTACTAGCAGAAACCAGTAATGATTTGAAAAGAATGCTGATGAAAGTTAAAGAGGAAAGCACAAAAGCAGGACTACAGCTGAACATCAAAAAGACTAAAGTAATGACAACAGAAGGTTTACACAACTTTACAGTTGACAATGAGGATGTTGAACTTGTCAAGGATTATCAATATCTTGGCACAATCATTAACCAAAATGGAGACAAGAAATCAGAAGAAGGCTAGGACTGGGGAGGGCAGCTGTGAGAGAACTAGAAAAGGTCCTCAAATGCAAAGATGTATCACTGAACACTAAAGTCAGGATCATTCAGACCATGGTATTCCCGATCTCTATGTATGGATGTGAAAGTTGGACAGTGAAAAAAGCTGGTAAGAGAAAAATCAACTCATTTGAAATGTGGTGTTGGAGAAGAGCTTTGCGGATGCCATGGACTGCAAGAAAGACAAATAATTGGGTGTCAGAACAAATTAAACCAGAACTGTCACTAGAAGCTAAAATGATGAAACTGAGGTTATCATACTTTGGACACATCCTGAGAAGACATGATTCATTAGAAAAGATAATAATGCTTGGAAAAACAGAAGGGAGTAGAAAAAGAGGAAGGCCGAACAAGAGATGGATTGATTCCATAAAGGAAGCCACAGACCTGAACTTAAAAGATTTGAATAGGGTGTTCATGACAGATGCTCTTGGAGGTCACTGATTCATAGGGTCGCCATAAGTCGTCATCGACTTGGAGGTGCATAACAACAGCATTTTTCTAAATTAATCAAGACAAATAAATACTACAAGGCAGAAACTGGACTCGCAAAGCGCTCTATTAATGGACCTCAGAGTGGCTGCTAATCTCTTTATTATAGCCCAGACATTCATTATACGGCCCTCAAACTGCAGCAAACAAAACAGCTGCATCCTGGCTTGACTCAGCCTCGTTTGCAACTGTGCCAGCCTTAAAATGTGCATTTCTTGACGAATCTTTGTATACAGCATGGGAATTACTAGGAGCTTTAAAATTCCTTAGATTAATATTTATCTTGGCTTTTCCAATAATAGCCTTTGAATCATTTTCTGAAACTAATATATTTTCATTAAAACAAAGTGCATGCTTGCTTTATGATACCTGCTTTATTAACTGTTACACAAAATAATTTAAAAGATAAATGTTAGTCTAAGAAGTTTCTTAGAATTATTACCCACCCACCTCCAGATAGAAAGAATGATCCAGCTAGCTAACGAAAGGAGTTAGTAGACAGGACTCTGCAAAATATGGCTAGTAGCCAAATATTAGTTTCTACTAGCCAGTTTTAAAGACCAGTTGTACATAATGGTGCAATAACATTATATGCATTTATCACAGATATTGCCTGATGAAACTGATGAAGCTATGTAACTCGGGTTTTATAGGGGTCAATGAACATTTTTTAAAACTTGTAAGCTGTGATTCATTCCATCAGTCTTGACAGTTTTCCCTTTTCTTTTCAATGCTGTTTTCCCCCTTCCCACACAAATATATATTTTACATAAACCCAGATTTTACAAAAAAAACCCTATGTAAATGGTCTTTATCATAAATCCCAAAGCATGGGAGGAAAGCGTGCACTTTAAATCTTCTAAGAAGTTGTATTACAAAAATAAATCAAACATGACCAAATGGTTTTATAACACTTGTAAAGACTAAACATGTTTATGATGTGACTATAATCCTATATAAGGGGTTGCCAATCTTTTTTAGACCAGTGACATATTGAAGTTTGAGAGCATGCTTGGGGGCCAGTCACAACATGGCTAGGGAATATTAGAAAAAGAACTGAAAATAAAACTGCTGATACCATAAGGCTGTTATACAAATCTACGGTGAGGCCACATTTGGAATATTGCATATGGTTCTGGTCGCCCCACCTCAAAAAGGATAATGTGGAGTTGAAAAAGGTTCAGAAAAGGGCAACCAAAATTATCAAAAGGGCTGGAGCAACTCCCATATGGGGAAAGGTTGCAGAATTGGGGCCTTCCTAGTTAAGAAAAAAGGCGAGGAAGAGGTGGCATGATAGAAGTGTATAAAATTATGCATGGTATGGAGAAAGCAGATAGGGAAAACTTTTTCTCCCTCTCTCATAACACTAGAACTCATGGACATTCAATGAAGCTGAAAGTTGGAAGATTCAGGACAGACAGAAGAAAGGACTTCTTCACGCAGCGCATAGTTAAACTGTGGAATTCGTTCCCACAAGAGGCAGTGATGGACACCCACTTGGATGGCTTTAAGAGAGGATTAGACAAATTCATGGAGCAAAATACTTTCAATGGCTGCTAAGGGCAACCATACTCTGTTTCCATTGTCAGAGGCAATATGCTTCCAAATGCCACAAAAGGGGAGAGGGCTCATGTGCTCAGAGCCTGCTTGTGGGCTTCCCAGAAGAGGCATCTGGTTGGCCATTATGAGAACAGGATGCTGGACTAGATGGGTCCCTGGCCTCATCCAGCAGGCTCTTCTTATGGCTACTGGGGGGTGGGGTGGGTGCCATAACTCAAAATTAGAGAGAGTACAGTCATGGTAAAAGCTTTTCCCAGAATTATATTTCCCTATTAGAAAGGGCATGACCTGTTGAACATCTGCCTGCCATACATTGTTAAAGTCACAAGAACCCTTTCTCCGCCCCAGATACCAACCTTAAACCAAAGCCTAGGCTGCCACCCTGTACCCATGTCCCTGAGAGTAAGCCCCATTAAAACAAAGAGACTTACTTCTGAGTAGATGTGTATACCATTATACTGCAAGTTATACACAGTAAATTCTCCATGAGTCCCTGGTCTTTAGCTCCTAAGATGCCTAAGCCTCTTTGCAAAGTTTTCACATTTGCCTTTGGGGGGGGGGCAGGGTTCTTTAACATCCACCCACATTTACTGTGAAGCAGTATTAGCACTGTCTGGAAGCAGCAATCCAATGGATGAGAGAGAGAACAGACTGAAAATGAACCCAGATAAGATGGAAGTGATACTTATATAGTATTTAGTAGAATGGTTGTGGCCTATTAAGTCTGCCTGTAATGGATGGGGCTTCTGTCCTGTAAAGCAGGAACCTGTGGCTCTCCAGATGTTGTTGTGCTCCAACTCTCATCAGCCCCAGACAGGATGGCCAATGGTCAGGAATAATGGGAGGTGCAGTCCAACAACATCTGGAGGACCACAGGTTCCCCGTCCCCAAGGTAAGGAACCTGAGAATACTTTGGGACCAAGAACCAGGCTGGAATGATTGCTTAGAAATGTCTATTCTCATCTAAGGCTAATATGGAGGCTCTTTCCCCCACCTGCAGAGAGTCAACATTGCAATGTGTATTCAGGGTTTTGCCAGTTCCAGACCCGATTCCTACAGTGGGGCTGCCTTGGAAAGGGGACTCGAAAATGTCAAGTGGTACAGCATGCTGACACACATGTCCTAACAAATACTGAGAAGTGTGAACATTTTAAACTGTTCTCCATCGGTTATACCAATTATTTGCCTTATACAGCCTGGGACCCTCACACTGTAAGGATGCCCATTCCGCATACACCGACTGACATCTGGTCAACAAGTTTTATTGATCACTCAGTCCTTTCAGCAGGTTAGGATGGCAACAGCTAGCAGCTATGCTTTTCAGTTAGTTTTTCAAAAGTAAGAATCTTCTTCCTGAAGGAGATATAAGACCTTAACGAGCTTTTAGGACAGGAGTTCCCAAACTGTGGCCTGTGAGCTTCATTCAGGTGGTCCATGGCACGTAAGTGGATTTGTGGTTGAAGAAGGAAGGCAGCACATTCACCGAATTAAATACTCACATTGATTTAATTGTATTTTTATTGCTTCTTTTATAGTGTTTTATTGTTTTGCAATTTGAATTCCATGGAACTAAAGTTGTAATACAATAAAATACAATACAGAGGCAATAAAAGAAGCAATAAAATACAATTTAAAATCATACAGTATTTGACACCGTGCATGACAACTGCTACAACAGGCAGAAAAATCATTAAACGGTCTGCCAGAGAACTGGTACACAAACATTTAAAAATGCTAACTCTAGTAATGGGACACCACAAGGTTGCAGGGGTGGGCAGCACCCACACACCAACTAGGATATAGTATGCATTTAAACCCATTTCAATGCCTTGTGGATCTAGACATACCTGGAGACTTTGCGCTGTACGTTTTGAAAAAGAATTCGGGCTCCAGGAAGCAAACCCCAAAGATATGGCAGGAAAGGAGGCTCAACGTACACATCCAGCACCACTGAGGAACCAGCTATAGGTGATACACTCAGCTTCACAGTGTAATCCCAGGGTAAGAGGTTACCTAAGTGTGTAGAAGATAGGTAACACTTTGATCTCACACTATGTTAGAAAAGCTAGTTTCACAAGCAGAGTGTCAGAGCAGCTCTCCTCTTGCAGAATCATTCCCTGCTACCGATACACACCCATCAGGGCAAACTGTCTGATTTATTTACTCAGCCATGGCCCAGGTAAACACTCCAGGTTCTCACCCGTCAAAAAATCTGCAAGTGGCTTCTTTCCGAAAAGAGATTCGCGCAAAGTCCTCTCGACTATTTCTCCAGAGAAAGAGACCAGGGACCCTGTGAAACTAATGAGAGGGAAGAGATGTAAGAATTTTACCAGATTCTCAAATACCTGGAGAGGGTATGACCAAATTCTCAACCCAGTGTGTTTCTACTTGAACATTAATTACCTCATGAGCATATGTATCTCCACACATTACACACACACACAGACCATTATTTACTTGGCAATATTTGTATGTTGTCTTTCCAAAGCTCCATGTGGCTCATTTTAAATAATTAAAATCCATTGTATCCATGCTTGAGGACATGCATGTTTAAACCTATGGGGCAATTTAAAAAGCAACAAATAGAAAGGGACTTGCATCTTCTGAAAGGCTTGGCTGAGGTCAGTAATTTTCTTTTTAGAAACAGCAGCAGGAGAATCAGCATCTTTCAATAGGAGAGATGCTCCAACAGGGAAGTGTTGCTTACCTGTAACTATGGCTCTTGAGTGGGCATCACACTGAGTGAGAGTCGATATATTCCTATCCTGCCCTTTCTCCCAAAGGAGCCCAGGATGGCAAACACCAAAGCGATAAAATACCATTAAATATATATATATATATATATGCACACACACACACACACAAAACATTTTTAAAACAATTAAAAACATGAAGAACATGTAAAAACATATAAAGCAGTCACATACCCTCACAGCTATTTATTTATTTATTAGGATATGTATAAGCCACACTTTTCATAGAAGTATATCAAGGCAGCAGCATTACCAAATACAAAAACATGATATAATTAAAAAACAATAAAAACACAATAATAAAAGCATCCATAAGTCCTGCATTGGCTGGAAAAGAAAATTCATTTTAAAAGGCCTGTCTAAAAAGTTCGGTTTTCAAGAGACGCCTGAAAGAAAGAAGGGACGGTTCCTGCCGAACCTCTAAGTCAGCCTTTCCCAACCAGTGTGCCTCCAGATGTTGTTGGACCACAACTCCCATCAGCCTCAGCCAGCATTGCCAATGGTCAGGAAAGATGGGAATTGTGGTCCAACAACATCTGGAGGCACACTGGTTGGGAAAGGCTGCTCTAAGCAGTAGGGACTTCCACACTAAAGGCTCAGTCCCTAGCGTAGGCCAACCAAGCCTCAAGGGTGTGGGGAACCACCAGAAGTGCCCCATTAGAAGATCTCAGTGATAGAGATGGAACACAGGGAGTCAGGCAGTCCTCAAGGTACTTTGGGCCCAAATTTCAAGGTTGCCAGGAATAGTATCTTTCAGCCATCAAATACCTGGGCAAACAGGAATGTTTAAGTTCCTCCTGAAACTCAATATAATGAGAGAAACACCAGAGAGTGATAATAGTGTTAATACATCATCAAACAGGGAACACAATATATACCATTTTAACAAAAGTAAACCATGGCCAAGTAGAAATGGTTAATGAGAAATAATTATGAAGTTGAAGATAATACATAAAAGCAATAGTTATACTAAGGAAGGACACTAACTTAAAGCAAGCTTGTGATGATTTTTGAGTAACTGCTATCAGCTTCATTCACAAGCTGGTTTGTTTTGTTTTTATAAACACAGGAAGAATATTGGATAACAAAAATCTAATGTTAGAGGTTAACATTACCTGAAGTCTGGTTAATGCTCAATTTATCATTCAAAGTCACAAAGGTACTTAAAGTTTTGTTTATCAGTCATTCATCAATAAATATTGGGTTAAGGAATATCTAAATATGATATGTTGAATACATGGATGTCATGACAAGGATAGTCATGATGTAATGATGTTAGGGCTGCTGAAAGTAAATTTAGAATTTGCCTTATATAGAAGAAATATGTGTGTCTCCTTGTTTAAGTTGATGGGGAATGTTTAGGGAAAATAATTTACTGAGTATAAGTAAACTCCCTTTGTATATATGTTAAAGTTCTGGGAATGTTTAAAAACAGTAAGATGGTTTCAGCTCTGAGCCCAATTTATCAGAAAGTGACATAAGATGCTCAGAAACCGTATAAATATACTCTAAAATTTGAACATAGCAGCTTTCTGCTATCTGAAGCTCACTTTCCTCTGCATATGCTGGTAGGAACATATAAGAGCTGGTAAGAACTGGAAATATTTAAATTTTAAGATCTAGGCTTCAGTAACAAGAAATGTTTGAGTATTACTATTGCATACCCTAGGATTTATGTATGTGTCATTATAAGTAGTACATGTTTATTAATATAAACAGAAAATGAACTCAAACATTCTCCTGTACTGCAAAATACTATTTTGCAGAACCTGAATTATAAACCCACAACAATTCTAGGTGTTAAAGTGGATTAATCAGCTATAGGTGGTAAACTGGCAGCCCTGGGTTTCCAAAAGACTGGCACTATAAACGGATAATACTTGCAAAGTTAAAATTCCTGACAAAGGCCAATAGCAAAAAGTATGATGGAGTTTTTGCACTCTATCAAGCGTCATTTCTCAGCAAAGAAACTGTCACCTTCCAAAGGAAGGTCCCCATTTCTAGCTCTGACATCCTGGGGCAGGCCAGCAGAGCGGGATCAGGCATTCCTACGAAGGGCTATTGCACCTGCCACTGCCTTCAATCCACAATCAACCACATGCCGTGACATGCAAATTTGTTGTTTCGCCCATCCTGAAGCCTCTTGTTGAAAGACTCTGGTGAGTTACCTCCCAGATAGTAAGAGACAGCCAATGAAGGATGAAGTGTTGATGCCTTGATATACATGCTTAGTACATGAAGTGACAAAGGAGCTGTCCAACAAAATTTGTGACCCAGGATATTCAGCCTCTGAGCTTAATAGACAGAGATGGGGGGGCGGGGAATGGATGTGCTTGCAGGATTTACTTTTGCGCAACTTCAACTACTATTGATCTAGGTGCAGGACATTTATAAAGGAAGTAATACCCCATCCTCCTGGATCCAGTAGAGATTTTCCAACAGTTTGAATACTGAATCATAGTAGATTGTTTCACCCAGGACTCCTTGGCCACCTGTAGCAACACTACTAGCACTGGAATTACTACTGGCATGGAGGCGTCAGCATGCACTAACTAGAACACTGGTTCTCAAACTGAGCAAGGCAGCTGTTTAATCTCAAGCCTCACTGACCTAGCCATACGAAACACCATGTATACAAGTGTTTCTCCATAGGCAACAGTGTGGTTTGATCCCTTATGTCAGGGATGGGCAACCTCTTTGGCCTTTGTGGACATACACACACCACCCTGACATACCCTTACACAATACACCTTAACCCCACCCACCCTCTATCTCTTGCAGATTTCATTTCCCTGCTCTCAAACACCAAAGCAGGTAATCTTAAAAGGCATCACTACCGTGGAGCTGGCAAAGTCGAACACCAAGTAGACATACTCTGCCTGGTACATCTATGGTCAAAAGCAGGAAAAAAGAAGTTGAGCTAAAGGAGAGGCAGCAAGATTAGCTTCATTATGGGGCAAATTCATTGACAAGAGCAAAGGCAGTGGATAAATTTGGATGCAAAGGGCTATAAGGGGCAACTGGCAGGCAGCACAGGAGAAAAGCAAAAACTGCATGCACCCCATGGGTTGTCCATCTGTATCTTGAGTTAATATCCAGGGACAACACAGAGATAACAGCAGATGAAGACCAACTCCAACTCCACAGAGATATTCCTCAGCCCCAGAGGCGTCACTAGGCGGGTGCGGGAGGTGCGGACCGCACCCAGGTGACACCATGAGAGGGGTGACACCCAGAGCCGCCGCGGGGGCTCCCATCTGGCTGGCGCAGAACCCAGGAGTGCACGAAACCCGCGCAAAGGCAGCCGGAGCCCAGACCGGAGAGGAAGCAAGGGACGTGTGAAGGGGAAGTGGTCCCAGGAGGAGGAGGAGATCTGTCGGGAGGAGGCTCTGCCCCCGGCAGACAGCTGCCCGCCGGCTCCCTTGGCGCCCCAACGTGGCGGGCCAAAGGCAGGCTCCGGGTGAGTGGGCGGGTGAGCCCCTCCCCGCGGTGGGCTGGGCAGAGCTCGGGGGCACACCCTTGCCGGCCTGCCGCCAGCTCGGAGCTGCCGATCGGGGCGTCCCGGCAGGCAGTCAGTGCGGCCATCAGGCCCCGCACTGGGTGACACCAACCCTAGTGACGGCACTGCTCAGCCCCCAACAACGGTGCAGGCAGAATCAGCAACTGCTTCACAACAGCCACCATCGCTGTGGAAACCTCCAACACAGAAGGTAAATTTCCATAGATGGACCCAAAGATGGAGGAGGTGCTGATTCAACTGAGAGTAGCAGGAGGCATTGGTACTGACAAGGACGGTACCAAACAAGTAACAACAGCACAGTCAATAGGAATATATATCTTTTAAGTGATATCAGTGGTGCTTCATCTCAACATGATCCCCTTTGGTCTTATTTAAAAGCACTGATATATCATGGACATCATTATATCGTGGATGCAGCAGACACGTACAGAGGATGCTGATAGGGTCTAAGAGAGCACCGCTTTCCTTGTTTCTCCTGCCCTTGTGCACACAGCCAGTGCAAACCATGCTTCAGATTAACAAGAGGACTGTGTGCACCTCATGCCCCCCCATCCAGTCCTCTCTCATCTCAATACAAGGTACTCATGCTCCAGAACCAACTTTTCTCATAGTCACAGCTAGAGATGTTGGCATTAAAGGGCAGAATATCACTACTTTTCCTTTTTAGTCGTTCAGATGACTCAGGAGCCAATACAAAACTCCTTGTTGCAGGAGATGGTTTACTGGGCAGTATTATTCCTTATGACTCATCGCTGAATCATAGAATCATAGAGTTGGAAGGGGCCTTGTAGGCCATCGAGTCCAACCCCCTGCTCACAGCAGGCAATCCACAGCTAGAGCATCTCCCGCAGATAGCTGTCCAGCCTCTGCTTGAAGACATCCAGCGAAGGGGATCCCACCACCTCCCTAGGCAGTCGGTTCCATTGCCGAACTGCCCTTACTGTCAAGAAGTTCCTTCTAATGTCCAATCTGAATCTATGCTCCTGCAACTTAAAACCATTAGACCTAGTCCTACCCTCTGGGGCAGCAGAGAACAAATCTGTACCCCCCTCTATGTGACAGCCCTTCAGGTACTTAAAGAGTGCAATCATGTCACCCCTCAGCCTTCTCTTCACCAGACTGAACATGCCAAGTTCCTTCAACCTTTCCTCATAAGACTTGTTCTCCATACCGGCTATCATCCTCGTCGCCCTCTTCTGAACCCGCTCTAACTTGTCTATATCTTTCTTAAAATGAGGCGCCCAGAACTGAACGCAGTATTCCAGATGAGGCCTGACTAATGCAGAATATAGTGGGACTATTACTTCCCTCGACCTGGAAACTATAGCTCTGTTTATGCAGCCCAAAACCGCGTTTGCCTTTTTTGCTGCAGCATCACACTGCTGGGTCATGTTCAACTTGCGATCCACTACAATTCCAAGGTCCTTCTCACACGCACTACTGCTAAGCCGGGTATTTCCCATCCTGTACCCGTGCATTTTGTTTTTGTGGCCTAAATGCAGAATCTTGCATTTGTCTTTATTGAATGTCATTTTATTAATTTCAGCCCAATTTTCTAGTTTATCCAGGTCCCTTTGGATTTTATTCCTGTCTTCCATTGTGTTAGCTATCCCTCCCAGTTTCGTATCATCCGCAAACTTCATAAGGCTTCCCTCCACCCCGTCATCTAAGTCATTGATAAAAATGTTGAAGAGTTTCGGCCCCAGGACAGAGCCCTGTGGCACTCCACTCGAAACCTCCTTCCAGTCCGAAGCAGAGCCACCGACGACCACTCTTTGAGTACGGTTTTCCAACCAGTTGTGAATCCACCTGACAGTATTTCCATCCAGTCCGCATTTGACCAGTTTGCTAATCAAAAGGTCATGGGGGACTTTGTCAAACGCTTTGCTGAAATCTAGATAGATGACATCTACAGCATTTCCACCATCTACTAAGCTAGTGACCCGATCAAAAAAAGAGATGAGATTAGTTTGACAGGATTTTTTCTTGACAAACCCATGCTGGCTCCTACTAATCACAGCATTGTCATCTAGATAGTTGCCAATGGACTCTTTTATTATCCGTTCTAATATCTTTCCCGGTATTGAAGTCAGACTGACCGGCCTATAATTCCCCAGATCTTCTTTTTTACCCTTTTTAAAGAGCGGGACGACATTTGCCCATCTCCAATCCTCCGGCACCTCTCCCGTTCTCCAGGATTTCTCAAAGATGATGGCAAGAGGTTCCGAGAGTACATCAGCAAGTTCCTTCAATACTCTGGGATGCAGTTCATCAGGCCCTGGAGATCTGAACTCATTTAGGTTAACTAGGTATTTCCTGACTATCTCCTTATCAATCTCGAACTGCAATCCCGACCCTTTACTGAGACTGCTACCGATGCAAGGTTGCACACTGTTCCCCTTTTGGGGAGAAAACGGAGGCAAAATAGGCGTTGAGCAGTTCTGCCTTTTCCTTGTTATCTGTCAACATTTTGTCATCCTCATTGAGCAGCAGTCCCACCGTTTCCTTGGTCTTTCTCTTGCTTCGAACATATCTGAAAAAACCCTTTTTGTTGTTCCTCGCTTCCCTCACCAGCCTCAGCTCATTCTGGGTTTTAGCTTTCCTTACGCTATTCCTGCAAGCCAGAGCCCGCAGATTCTGTGATCAGCTTCTCAGTACATAGAAACAGAGGAAAGGCTAGCATACCTAGAACTGAGGATCTCTTCAATGGAGAACAGCTTTTGTTCCAACTCCGACAGTGCTGGAATCAGCTGAAAAACAATGTTTCTTTTTTATAAGACATTCACCCTCTGCCCTCCCTGATTTAGTTTTGTCCTTTGTACAGCCAGATCCCTTGATCTGAGCATACTAGCAGTAAACTGCTCCCCACCCCCCACCATCCATGACTAGGACTCCTTGCATTATCCATGCTTTGTTCGCCATTTGCACTAGATAAAAGCTAAAACAACACTGTCACTGCAGAAGCCTTCTGGGTCACAACCTGCAGAAACACGTAACTACAAGACACGCAGGCCTACCTGAGACATACATCCCACATGATGCAGGAGCGCAGCATCCGGAACAGGCAAAAACAGAGAATGGCTCAGCACATTCAAGAGATTGCCTGGTGCCGATGAGGAGCACAGTTTATCGAACACATCCAAGTCCTGCAAAGGCAATAGCATATGAGATACAGTACAGCATACAAAAATAAAGTATAGTGCAAGACTTCTTGCAGAGAATTAAAAAAACCACCACCAAAAGGGCACAATCATACAAGAAAACAAATGAAAAGTTGTTTGTAAAAGGTTATTTCAAGAAGAGAGGTAGCCAGGTGAACGACAGAGGGAAAGGCTAAGATACAGCAATAAAGTCTGGCTTCAGTTACCCATGCACTGGGTGCATCCAGACTGGATTGCTAAAATGTTCTCTGCGAGGGGCTGCCATCAAAATGTAGTTGCCAGGATGCTGGTAGGAGCAAGGTGATCAGATTGAATACCTATCCTACACCACTTAAACTGGTTACCCATTTGTTCTGGGCTCAGTTTAAGGCACTGGGTTTTGATCTTTAAAGTCCTCTGGGACCTGGTTCATTAAACAATCGCCTTTCCTCTTATGAACATCCCCAGTGTTAAAGACAGTCCACTCACACTTTTGGCCTCCCTTTAAATCAGACTTTGGTGAGATGTGGCCTTTTCTCCAGCAACACCTCAACAATGGAATTCCCTCCATGGGACAATCCAGCAAGCGCCCCACCACCACCACTTTGCACTTATAAGTAGCCTTTTAAAATGTTTTATTCAGGATGGTTTTTTTATGATTATTTTTTAAACTTTATAAGCTAACTGGTTTTTACAATATTTTTACCAGTGCTGTTTTGATTAAACACACACGCACACATATATATAATTGTTATTTTTACTCTTTTTAATATTTGTACTATTTTAATATATTTTTTGTATGTTGCTTTGTGAGACAGCTTTCTCTAAGGTGAAGCATAAGGAACAGTTTGTTCTTACCATAAACGGTGTTTCTTCATGGATGACAAGAGGTCTCCAAGTGGGTAATGTAGCTCCCCTTAGAGCTTGGAGACAGGAAACGCTTCAGCGAAAATTTCTTGCTCCTTCCCTCTTGCTGAGGCTCAGTTTTATTTCTTGGCGAGTTCCTGCCATCATCCTCAGTAGCAAACCCAAGTATGAGAACATAATACACGAAACGTATGAAACAGAACATCAGATGAACCTGAGAGAACAATGTTCTAGAAGTTAGTCAACTGAACAACAGTGAAAATTAGCGGAGGAGTCATGGCATGCAGTGACGCAGTCCCAGCCACCAAACAAGATAGTAAGGGTGGGCCTTGGAGACCTCTTGTCATCCATGAAGAAACACCTTTACGGTAAGAACAAACTGTTTCTTCTCTCATGGATGACAGAGGTCTCCAAGTGGGACGTACTAAAGCTACTATCTAGGGTGGGTCAGATGGAGGCAATTTTGTAGTGTCTTGTGAAAGTACTAGGAGAGGCACAAGTGGCTGCTCTACAGATATCTGCTATCGGGGCATTGGTGGAAAACGCCACCAATGTAGCAGCTGATCTAGTGGAATGTGCTGTAATGTGTAACGGTGAAGGTAAGTGTAGGGCTTAGTACACTAAGGAAATGGGAGCTCCAATCCACCGAGCTAAGGTAGTGCTTGACACCTTCTTTCCCATGCTGTAAACTGCTCAGAGAGCTTCAGCTACGGGGCGGTATACAAATACAATAAATAAATAAATAAATATTAGTGGGACGGAAGGATACAAATAGAGAATCAGACCTCCTAAATGACTTAGTTCTATCAATATAAATTTTCAGTGTCCATCTGACATCTAGCGAGTGCCATGTCTTCTCCCTGGGGTGGGAAGGGTTAGGAGAGAAAGAAGGTAGGATTATTTCCTGTTGCCTATGAAAAGCCGAGTTCACTTTGGGTACAAAGGCTGGGTTAGTTCGCAGCACCATCCTGTCTCTATGGAAAATACACAGGTGTTTCCCCAACAAAAGCGCCTGAAGTTCAGAAACCCTGCGTGCCATTGTAATAGCCACCAGAAAGATTGATTTGAAAGAGAGAATTTTCAGAGGAACGGATCCTAGCGGCTTGAATGGAGGCTTTTGCAGGGCAGAAAGCAGTTTGTGAAGGCTCCAGGAGGGAAAGCGATGTGGAACTGGAGGGCTGTGGCTCCATGAAGAAATCTTTTGATAAGTGAATGGGAAGCAAGGGATACAGCACCCTGTACTTGCAAAATAGGTAAGGCTGACGCCGGCCTCTTTAATGTGTTAGGACACATGCCCATCTGAAGGCCATCTTGCAGAAAGAGTAGTACGTCAGTAACCCCATCTGATTCTGGACAGGTGCCACGCTTATTGCACCAGATAGAGAAAGCCACGTACTCTGGTAGCTACAAATGGTCGAAGATTGTCTTGCTGCTAAGATGGTATTCACTACTGCTGGAGAAATTCCAGAACTTAAAAGACTGTTGCGCTCAATTTCCATGCAGTTAACCGAAGCCACTGAAGATCTGGGTGTAGAAGAGGGCCCTGATGGAGCAGGTCCAGACATGCCAGGAAATGGAATGGTGGCACCTTCGCCAGTTGAATGATGTCAGAACCAGGGATGCCTTGGCCAATAAGGGGCTAGCAGCACTACCTGAGCCTTCTCTGCTCAAATCTTTTTCAATATTCTGGACAACAGTGGAGTTGGAGGAAATGCATAGAGGAGGCCCTTCAGCCAAGGAACTGCAAGTGTATCCTGATGCTCAGCCCCGCGACTCTGGAAGTGAAAAAAGAAATGCTGCTTCTGATGGTTCATCTCAGAGGCGAATAGGTCTACCTTGAACTTGCCAAACTTTACTTGCAGAGAGTGGAACACCTCCCTGTTGAGGGAGCATTCCCCTGGGAAGAGTTGCTGTCAGCTCAGCCAAACCACCGTGGCATTCAAGAGGCCCTGAATGTATTCTGACGTGACTGACGAAGTATGTTCCTCTGCCCACGACAGCAGCGCCATCGCCTCTGAGTGCAGAGTCGTCGAACGAGTACCTCGTTTGTTCAAATGGGCCTGAGCTGTGTTGTCGGTGTGTATTAATACATCTGGAAACCTAATGGTGTCCACGAAGTGCTGGAGGGCCAGATGTGCTGCCTGTAGTTCCAGCCAGCTGATGCTACTGCATGCCTCTAGCGGCAACCACAGCCCTTGAACGTCTAGGTAAGGATATATGTGCAGACCCTGCAGACGAAGACTGGCCACCAACGTCACCATTACCATGGTGAAGAATCGTGGCGCTGAGGCCAGGCAGAAAGGTAGGGCTTTGAACTGAAAAGGACTTCTGTTGTAGTAGAAGGGTAGCAGTAGCCTGTGCGTGTCAGCTCCGGAGGTGTGATAGCTGGGCTGTAAACTCATTAGCCGGCAGCTAACTGGGCCGTAAATCTGCCAAGGCTAGGCAGATAACCGAATGGGACTAGGGAAGGTCAGAGGAGTGTTTCCGAACAAACGTACCAAGACAGTGTCCAGAAGCGCAGTCAAGGGGAAATCTGGGTCCAGTGAGCCAAGAGTTCAGTCCGAGGGTCTCGGTTCTGGAAGCTAGGTCTCGTATGGAGGTCACGACCAACGTTGTAGTCAGCAGCCTGCTGCAGTCACAAACTGCCTTTTAAATCCCACTCCCTCAGACAGGTGCAGGTAATCAGCCTCCCAGTTTCTAAGAGCTTGCTTGCCTTAAACGGCCAGACCAACTGCGTTGCTGCAATGCTGGCGTCTTTGCTCTGCAGGGGGGAGGGGAGCTTCCTGTTCATTCCTTAAATCTGACTGAGGGGCTTCAGCCATGTCCTGGACACTCTCCAGCTGAGGGAGAGCTGGAGCTGCATCCTCAGGGATTCCGCTTGTTCCTTCTCCTGGGTCTGCTGCTGTTGCCCCCAAGTCCTCCTCCTCTGCTGAGTCCTCCGAAGGGGCAATGACAGCGTACTGGAAATATGGGGATGTGTAGATAGGCTTCCTTCAAGTCTTACTGATACAAGAAAGTCTCAGGGTTGGAGTGCTTCCCTTATGAATGTTAGAGTTTCCATCCTGAATTTCCGTGGAGTGACAAATTGGTTTAGGAATCTGGGGTTGAGTACCCCACGCCAGGATTCATCCTTCTTCCCAACCAAGAAGAAGACTGAGTAAAGCCCTGAGAAAAACTCGCCTGAAGGGACCTCCTCTACTGCAGAGATGTCTAAGAAATGACAAATCTCATTTGAGACAGCCTGCTGCTTCACTGAAGACTTGGAAACAGATGACCACGGTATCTTGTTGGATCGCCTGGAAGGATTGGGAATAGGAGGCACTGTTTTGCAGTGGTTCCGTTCCTTTCTCTCTGACAGGCATCAACAGGTAGCATTGGGAGATGAGGTTTCAGACCCTTGGCCCCTCACATGTGGAGTGCCACAGGGTTCTATCCTCTCTCCCATGCTATTTAACATCTATGTAAAGCCGCTAGGCGCTATCATCAGGAGTTTTGGGCTGCGATGTCATCAATATGCAGATGACACGCAGCTCTATCTCTCCTTTAAATCTTCACCAGAGATGGCTGTGGAGACCTTGTCCAAGTGCCTGGAATCCGTGAGTGGATGGATGGGAAGGAACAGACTGAAGCTCAATCCTGATAAGACCGAGGTGCTACTTGTGGGTGACAGGGGGAGGTTGGGTGCTGTTGACCTACAGTTTAATGGGGTGAGTTTACCCTGAAAGATCAGGTCCGCAGCCTCGGGGTGGTTCTTGATTCCAAGCTGTCCACGGAGGCTCAGATTTCGGCAGTGAGCCGGGCAGCTTGGTACCAATTACATCTCATACGGAGGCTGCAACCCTACCTCCCTATTCATCAGCTCCCACTGGTGGTACACGCCCTGGTCACCTCTCGATTAGACTACTGCAATGCGCTCTACGTGGGGTTACCCTTGAAAACGGTCCGGAAACTACAACTGGTGCAGAATGCGGCGGCTCGGTTGCTTACAAACAGCCGCCGCCGTGATCACATCACGCCAGTATTATTTCACCTACATTGGCTGCCAGTTGTTTTCCGGGCCCAATTCAAGGTGTTGGTATTAACCTTTAAATCCCTATACGGTCTCGGCCCAGTTTATCTGAAGGAGCGCCTCCAGTACCACAAATTAAGCCACCCAACCAGATCAGCCACACAGGGCCTTCTCTCAGTCCCACCAACGAAAACAGCTAGGTTGGTAGGGACTAGAGAGAGGGCATTTTCAGTGGCGGCCCCCACTCTCTGGAACTCCCTCCCATTCGATCTTCGCCATGCCCCTTCCCTGGATATATTTCGCCGGGCATTAAAAACTTGGCTTTTTGGACAGGCCTTCAGGAATTTTGGGGAGGGCTAACTTTTTTGGGATATTTTATTATCTATTGATCGCCCTAACTGATTTCATGCTGCTGTGATTAATGATTGTACTGATTTTATTGTATTTTATCTGTATTGTAATTTACTGAATTTTAGTTTGTACGTCACCTAGAGTGGCTTCGGCCAGATAGGCGACACAAAAATTAAATTTATTATTATTTATTATTATTATTATAAATCTAGACTTCCCGGAAGGAGTGCTGGCTGGTGATTGTCTCTGAGTGAGCTCTACCTCAGAGGAAGCTTATTTCAGTTAAAAGCCAGTCAAGAGGAATTTTTGACTGGCGTAAATGTTCTCCAAGATAAAAGGGGAACCGAAGAGATTTTCCACGGAACTCCGTCGAGCTGTAGATTGCTAGATTTGATCAGGAATCCCCCTGAGATAAGAAGGCTTTTCTAGCAGCGGAAGACTGAGTCTGGATTTCCAACAGGCTGTGCTGAAAGTAAGCAAGACGTTTTTTTCTTTCTCTTTTAAAAACGTTTTTAACGAGCTAGCCTCCTTCTGTCTAACTCTTATCAACTAACTTAAATTACTATCGTAGAAGAGACTTGCTTACGAATCGGCAACTCAGAAACTTGGGTGAGTCACACTTTTTTCGTATTATACAAAGCTAAGGAAGAAGGGAGCAATTCAAAGAACCTGCTTTATTTTTTATGACAAAAAGCTGGCTTAAAGCTGGAATTACAAAGATTAAACGGATAAGAGGCAATTTATTAGATAAGATGATTTGATCATTTGAAGGAAATATATCTGAGAATATTTTTTTTTATTTTGGATTAAAAATTTTTTTTTTGAACGAATCTGCTGTTCGTGTATCTTACTAACTGCTGGATGCTGAGAACTGGATTTGTTTTACATTCCTGAATGTGCTGGAGATAAGAACTGTGTTGGTTAAACAGGCCTGGAATATTAACTTTTTTGTTGCTGGGAGAAAAGAAACTGTTTGCCTCTACATTGGCTAATAATATAAAAGGGTTTTTTTTTTTTTCAATAATGACAACTAGGAAAACAGCCAAAGTTTTGGAGCGAAGAGTTTCAATTGATACACAGGAAGGGATGGACATGTTCCAGAAAATTATGGAGGGATTTAGGGATTTTAAACAAGAGTTGAAACAAGAGATGAAACAGGACAGACAACAACTTAAAGATGAATTTTGCAATATGAAAAAGGATTTTAAAGATTTACAAGATCATATTAAAACAGAAGTGGGTGAGATTAAAAATAACATTGGGCAATTAACACAGGATGTACAAAATGTTAAAGATAAGGTGCAAACCTTAGAGAATAGAATAGATATTACAAATATGGAATTGGAAAAAAATTTGGACTATATTGCTGTTATGGAACTTAGAGATAAAGAACATTGCTTGAGATTCCGTGCAATTCCTGAGGAAACAGGTGAAGATATCAGAGAGAAAATTGTTAATGTTTTGGCAAAATCCTTCGACAGGAACGAAGATCGGATGGA
The DNA here is from genome assembly GCF_030035675.1 of Rhineura floridana. Taxonomy (NCBI): domain Eukaryota; kingdom Metazoa; phylum Chordata; class Lepidosauria; order Squamata; family Rhineuridae; genus Rhineura; species Rhineura floridana. The sequence goes on from NC_084480.1 coordinate 154,967,510, forward strand.
ATTTGAAATAGACAAAGTTTATAGAATTAATTCCAGATATGCAACAATAAAAAAAATCCCAAGAGATGTGCTTGTTTATTTTTTAAAAAAGAGGACCAGAGATATGGTTTTGCAACATCATTTTAACAATGTCTTCAAAATTGACGGTAAAGAAATACAGGTGATGAAGGAAATTCCTGTTAGGCTTCTACGTAAGAGAAAAGATTACGCTTTCTTCACAGAAAAACTTAAACAATGTAAAATTCAATTTAGATGGGATGTTCCAGAGGGAGTGATTTTTACATTTAGACAACAGAAGTATTGATTAAATACTGTTCAAAAAGCAAGGGATTTCTTGAGAAAAGCTTCAAAAGACATGGAAGAAGATAAACTCAAAGATATGGATATAATTCCTGGGAAACAAAGTCAACAAAACAGGTAGAGGAAGAAAAGGATGATGATGGATCAAAGGGAGCAACAGGCACAGACTTCTAAAATACATGCTTAAAAATGGATTACAAATATCTAACTTGGAATATAAATGGAGCTAATTCGTCGCAGAAGAGAAAGAAAGTATTTCATTATTTGAAAAAATTAAAATTGGATATAATTTGTTTACAAGAAACTCATATTAAGGAGAAAGATTCTAAATATTTAATTTGTAAAAATTTGGGTGAAGAATTTATTTCGGCAGGATTCAAAAAAAAAATGGTGTGGTTCTTTATATTAATTCACAATTGTCTCCTAAATTGATATTATTGGATGATAGTGGCAGATTTGTGGGAGTTGAAATCACCATTCAGGGTACAAAAATTTTGATAGTGGGCATTTATGCTCCTAATGAAGATAAAACAAGGTTTTATACTGGACTTATGGAAAAACTATCAGAGTTTGCATATGATCATTGGTGTCTCATGGGTGATTGGAATGGGGTAATTTCACCAAAAATGGATAGACTTTCTGAGAAAAATATTAAAGAGACACAGGGCAAATTGCCGAAGATCTGTTTCGAATTGATGGAAAATTTAGAATTGGTGGATGCTTGGAGATATATAAATGACAATGCAAAGGAATTTACTTACTTTTCAGAAAGACAAAACATTTTCGAGGATTGATATGATTTGGATGTCTAAAAATTTAGTGAAAGATACTTCCAAGATGGATGTGTTACCAAAAACCTTTTCGGATCATAATCCAGTGATATTGACTTTAAAAAAAAATAAAAATCTTGGATTTAGATGGAGACTAAATGAATCTTTATTACAGAATGATAAAATAGTGCAGGAATGTAAGAAGAAATTAAAAGAGTTTTTTGAACACAATTTACATAAAGGAACAGATGAAAATATTGTTTGGGATACAAGTAAAGCATTTATGAGGGGATATTTTATTAAATGTAATTCTGAATTAAAAAAGAAGAAACAACAGAAAATGCAATTGATCTTGGAAGAAATAAAACAAAAAGAGGAAGAATTGAAAAAGAATCCAACTAAAGCTTCTACTGTAAATCAAATTAAAATGTTACAGAAACAAGTGTCAATGTTGACAGTTAGAGAAATTGAAAGGAAATTAAATTTTGCTAAACAAAGGACTATTGAATTTGCAAATAAACCGGGGAAATTGCTAGCATATAAATTAAGAAAAGAACGACAAAAAAATCTTATTTTAAAGATACAAGAAGGAGATGAGATGTTGACAGACAATTTAAAAATCCAAAGGGTTTTCCATCAATATTATTCAACTTTGTACAAGTGTCAGGAAATTCCCTCAGAAAAAATAGAAGAGTATATATCCAAACAGAATTTGCCCAAAATTACAGATCTTCAGAGACAAGCTATTAATGGTCCTATTACGTCAAGAGAAATATCTGAGGCTATAAGTAAAATTAAATTAGGAAAGGCGCCAGGACCGGATGGACTATCAGCAATGTATTACAAATGCTTGGAGGAGGAACTTTTACTACCTTTACAGTATACAATGAATTCTATTTGACAAGAGGGGAAGATACCGGATAGTTGGAAAAATGCCAATATAACATTAATACCTAAAGAGGAGCAGGATTTAACTAAAACAAAAAATTATCGGCCAATATCTTTACTGAATAATGACTATAAAATTTTTACAATGATTTTGGCTGAAAGAATGAAAATAATATTGCAACAATTTATTCAGGAAGATCAAGCGGGGTTTTTACCTAAAAGACAATTACGTGATAACGTCAGGAATGTTTTGAATGTGTTGGAATATCTAGAACAACGAAATGACATACAAGCTGCTTTGATTTTCTTGGATGCTGAGAAAGCATTTGATAATTTGAATTGGAAATTTATGTTTAAGGTTCTAGAGAAAATGGACTTTGGAGATAATTTTATAAAATGGATCAGATCGATTTATACATCACAGAAGGCACAGATAATTGTCAATGGGGATTTAACGGACTCATGTGAAATACAAAAGGGTACAAGACAGGGATGTCCATTGTCTCCCCTTCTATTTATTCTGGTTTTAGAAGTGCTGCTTAGAGACATAAGGCAAGACAAAAGGATTTCGGGAATAAAGATAAAAAAAGAGGAATATAAATTGAGAGCATTTGCTGATGACTTGATAATTGTATTAGAAAATCCCTTGGAAAGAATCAAAGTATTGATGGATAAATTAGAAGAATTTGGACCATTAGCAGGATTTAAGATCAATAATCAAAAAACGAAGATGCTGGTGAAAAATTTATCTTTAAGAGATCAAAAAGAGTTAATGGAGAAGATAGATTTTAAAATAGAAGAAAAGGTGAAATATTTAGGTATCATTATGACAAATAAAAATTCAAAGTTGTTTCATAATAATTATGAAAAACTATGGACAGAGATTAAGAAAGATTTGTTAAAATGGGATAAATTACAGTTGTCATTAATGGGTAGAATATCTGTAATAAAAATGAATGTATTGCCGAGAATGATGTTTCTATTTCAAACAATACCTGTCATATCCTCTGATCTACCTTTCTAACAATGGCAAAAAGATATTTCTAAATTTGTTTGGCAGGGGAAAAAACCAAGAGTTAAATTTAAATTATTACAAGACGCCAAAGAAAGAGGAGGGCTGGGATTACCAAATTTGAGACTTTATTTTGCTGCTTGTTGCTTAGTCTGGATAAAGGAATGGATTCTATTGAGGAATAAAAGATTATTGGATTTGGAGGGTCACAACCTGAAGTGGGGATGGCATGGATATCTATGGTATGATAAAGTAAAAGTTAATGTGGATTTTAATAATCATTTTATAAGACATCCTTTGTTGAATATATGCAATAAATACAAAACAAGGTTTTTTTCAAAAATACCACTATGTGTTTCAAGTCAAGAAGCATTTTATAGAAGAGAAATGGCTGGAAAAGAGAAATGGTTAACTTACCAAGAACTATTAGAAAATGTGCATGGTGAATATATAATGAAAGAGAGAGAACAACTAATAAAGGAAGGATATAGTTCACAATGGTTTGCCTATTTACAATTGTTAGAAAGATTTAAAATGGACAAGAAAATGTATGGGTTTGAAATAAATAAATCTGATTTTGAAATAGGTTTGTGTACAAATGATGAATGCATAATTGCAAAAATGTATACATTTTTATTAAAAATGGACATGGAAGAAGAACAAGTAAAAGAGTGTATGGTTAAGTGGGCAAAAAAATTTGGTTATAATATACAAATGGATCAATGGGAAAATATGTGGAAAAAAGGTTTGAAATTTACATTATGCTATAATCTTAAAGAAAATTTTTATAAAATGATGTATCGTTGGTATATGACTCCAGAAAAGTTGTCAAAAATGTATAGTAATGTTTCTAATGTATGTTGGAAATGTAAACAAGAAGAAGGATCTTTTTATCATATGTGGTGGTTGTGTAAACAGGCAAAATTATTTTGGGCACAGATAGGTAGGATGATGCAAAAAATCTTAAAGATAAATATTCAGTCAAAACCAGAATTTTTTTTATTGGGTTTTATGGATAAACAAAAGGAAAAGAAATATGGAAGAATAATATTATATATGATCACGGCAGCAAGATTACTATATGCACAAAAGTGGAAAATGGAATCGATACCAACAATGGAAGAATGGCTATTGAAATTAATGGACTTAGTTGAGATGGACAAATTGACATGTCTTATTAGAGAAAAAACGACAGATACATTTCTTAAGGAATGGAAGCCTCTTCTGGACTTTTTGTTGAAAGAAAAAAATGAAATGATGATAATGGGATTTGACGATTAATTAAGATAGACTTTGGAAAAAAGAGAATTTCGTATGTTTTAGGAGACAGGTTTGATACATATTATATACTTATAGCTGATCTGTAACAAATCGGAAGTCAAGTTTTTCTTTTTATTTTATTTTTTTCTGTTGTATTGTTTTTGTTGTATTTGTATTTGTTTTTATAAAAATTTGAATAATAAAAAAATTATTATAAAAAAAAAAAAGGAAACAGATGAAGGAAGAAATCTGATGGGCAGATTCTCCATCAGCTCTATCTTGTAGCCCTCTTTGACTATCTTTAAAACCCACTTCTCCTGGGCAGTGTCTTGCCACTGATGGGAGAGTTGGCTTAGTCTTCCCCCCACCAGCGGTAGCACTACTGAGTCAGAAATGCTGTTGGTTCTGACGCCCCTGCCATGTCTGATTGGAAGAAGACCTGGAGAAAGGAGCTTGTTGGGTTGGAATCTCTATCTGTTCCAAGAGGAGCAGCCACTTCTAAAGTTACGACCTCGGCCTGCGAATCTGGAGCCATGAAAGGATTGAAAGGAGGTGAAGGGGCACCTGTACGTACATCATTATCCCTTTTCTGTGACGTCATCATCTTCTTTTTGTCCTTAGTCTCTACTAGGACGTCCTTCAGTGCCATGTCTCCTAACAACTTTGAGCCTAAAAAGGGGACCGAAGCTAGATTAGCCCGTGATGACACATCCACATCCCAGTGGTTAAGCCACAGGTGCCTCCGAGCAATGACTGCTGCTACCATGGCCCTGCAGGAGAACTGGGTGGAGTCCATAGTCACGTCAGCTATAAATATCAGTGATCTGGAAACTTTCAGCAGAAATTTTCTAACTTGATTAACATCGTCAAGCAGATCCTCCACCCACAGGAGTGCTGCCCTGGCAAACCCTGACGCCTAAACAGAAGCCCGTATCGAAAGGGCATTAGCCTCATGAACATGTTTAAGGGCTACGTCTGACTTGCATTCCTTTGGATCCTTCAGTTGCGCATCTCCGTGCCGTGGCAGAAGAGCATGGGAAGGTAGAGCAGAAATTGGCCCATCCACTACCGAGATCCTAAGGTGCTCCATGACATCAGCATCTAGGACATAAAACTTATTTACATAGTTAGTGCCCTTTTTGCACTGAAGTGTTGAATCCCACTCTAATTTCTTTGTTGCCTTAAATGGGGCTGGAAATGGAAGGCACCTACTTGAGGCTTTGGGGACAGGGAGAACCAATGCACTTTTGGATACTGGCTCTTGCTGCTGCTGCGCTATATTTAATTCCTGAGCAGCCGCTACTTTGCCAGAGGAGGGAAATGCACTTCTAAAAACAACCTTGCTGACCCCAATTCCTCTAGACCTGAACCGTCACTCCATTTCCCATCTTCCAACACGTCTTCCCATTCATCATCAGGCTGCGTCTCGTTGGCTGCGAGCCCATGCTGCCTGCCATGCCCCTGAGCAATTGAAAGGGGACTGGGAGATGACAGTCTTTCATGCTGTTGCACCCCTAAGTGCCTTTTTGAACAAGGGGGATGTATTTCCATCTGCCCCTGTAGAGGAGGAAGAGACATATTTGGTGCCCCTCCCTTTGCCAATTCAGCGGCCAAATCGCCTATCATGGCATCCCTAAGCTGCTGAAGCACTGCAGGGGAGAAAAGGTCATTCAGCAGGATCTGTGATGGTTGCTGCTGTAGAAGTTATTCTATGAATGACGTGGGGGGGGCACTGCGCTGCAACTGAACTAGAGAGTTGACCAAATGCTGCGCGACGGCTTGAATGAATCGACCCTGCGCTGTCCTGATCAGGCCCTAAGCATCTGAGGACAAAAGTTCTAGTTCCCTAGTCATGCTTGGGAGAAGACACAGGAGGTCTGGAGAGCACTGTTGCCATGTTGCTGACAGGGTATAAGCGCTTACTTCAGCGTATGCAATGGGCCCCGCTTTGCTGCAGTTCATAATGGCAGGAGCTGCCACTCCCCTATGTGCTGATATTGCAGGTGATACTGCTTTCCTACACTCCAAAATGGTGGGTGCTAGCAGTCCACTGCGCTCCAAAATGGCTGCCGCTGCTGTTATCTCGTGCTCCAAAATGGCGGGCACTGACGCCCTCCCGTGACTTAGCGTCGCCTCTTCCTACGGCCCCGCCGAAAAACTGGGCCCCTCTGTGGGCTCACCGACCTCGAGACTTTGGGAAGTATTTGCAGACTTAGGCGGGCTGCGAAAACAAGACCCTGTAGATGTCCCTTCAACTGCGTCATCTCCGCCAATAAGCAGAAAAGTGGCAGGAAGCTGGAGCGGGCGGGAAAGGACTGTGTCTGCCGCCAAATGCTACCCAGGCTTTTTAAAATGCTTCTTTTTTGTTGTATCACCCTTTGCTTTATCCATGTCTCACAGGGAGAAAGACAGCTGAGAGAAGGCAAGAAAGCCTTCTACTCGTCCCCTAAGATCTTCATCAGACCCTGGCCTTAATATTCCTTCTTTTTCTCAAATTCATCGGACTGGCATTAGGAATAAATCTTTTTCGGTGGTAGCTCCAACTCTTTGGAACTCTCTTCCGCAGGAAATTCGTTTTTCCCCGTCTTTGATTAGTTTTCGCCGTCAAGTCAAGACCTTTTTATTTCGGTTAGCTTTTGATGTATAATGTGAGAGATAATTGCTTTTATATATTGTATATTGTATAATTTGTCTATATTATGCTATTGTTTTTGCCGCTTAGAATTCTTTGGAACTGAAGCGGGATATAAACTTTTAAAATAAATAAATAAATAAATAAATAAATAAATAAATAAATAAATAAAGCTGACAAAGGTAGAAAACAGACAGAGGATGAAGCTAGAGAGTCTGACAGAATATATATATATATATATATATATATATATATATATATATATATATATAAAAGCAACTTCGAGAGGTAAGAACAGAGGGGAGATAAAAAACGCAATAAACGAATAAAAAGACAGAAAACAGAAAGTAAGGAGAAACTACTGTCCCTTAGTGAGGAGAAAGCCCCATAGGACATGCTTTGAGCTGAGACAGGAAACAAAACTGAGCCTCAGGAAGAGGGGAGGAGCAAGAATTTTTTGCTGAAGCATTTCCTGTCTCTAAGCTGTAGGGGGAGCTGCATTACTCACTTGGAGACCTCTGTCATCCATGAGAGAAATCCATAATATAAATAAAAATAATGTATTTAAGACATTTACATGCCACCTATAACCAAGTTTCCAGGGAAGGAACAATATGAATAAAAGCAAATTAAAAATACATACCATTAAACAGAAAAACACTAACATTTATAAAAGTAACATGGGGCAAAGATAAAACCGATCAGAGTGGGTAAGAGAGCTGCTGGAAAAAAGCAGAAGCCACAGCAGAATCAAGCAAAGATGTTTCTGTTAATATGCAGGTAGCGAGAGAATCAAAAAGAAAAGGGTCATGAATAAGAGCAAGTTTACTAACTACAAATCGACAGTTTAGCAGATCAACAAGAAGGAGCTATCTGATTGACACAGCAAAAATGAGCAATATGTGGACCAGGATTGGAGGAGATGTCTCCAGCTAATAACAAGCATTTTGATAACAGAGAATCAAAGAAATCCAGCCATGACTGTCAGATCTCTTGTAGTCTCTCTAGGACTGGGCCGGGCCAGCCTTACCTTGCACTGGGGTATGATAAGCTTGTACAGGTGATCAGTGTGCAGGAAGGGGAACCACCGGAGCGATTTCCTCAGGAACAGGAGCAGTAGCTGAAGCAAGAGAAAATTTAAAAAGAGACCATTAAAAGAAGAAAGCCTTCAATTCCCAACTCACATAGAGAAACAGCACTAAAACTAATACAGACATGGTACTGGACCCCCTCAGGATGTGGCATATAACTAAAATTGGATCCCCAGAGTGTTGGCGAAAAGGGGGAGGGATACAATCCTACAAGCATATGTGGTGGGATTGCAAGAAAGTAAAAAAAAATCTGGGTAGAGGTGCAAAATGAAACGGGTAAGATCGCTGAACAAGTAACGCCAGAATTAGCACTGTTACAATTATTCATAAACAAAAACACTAGGCTGCAAAGTAAATAATTTGTTCGTTTTATGTTAGTAGCTGTCCGTCAAGTTACAGCCAGATGTTGGAAAGATTTGGTGAGGGCATCAATAGATGGTATGGAAAAATATGGGAGATAGCACTGCTAGAAAAATTAACACAGAAACTGAAGATGAGCAAAGGATTATAAAAGACACACAAAACGTTAGCAGCCATTTACTCTGTTCGCATCAAGAGCTGATAGTCCAAGAACAGTACCTACCCCCTTCGTGAGACTTGTGGAGATCATAATTACTGTCTGTATGTACTATGAGATGAGTGAGAACGGTAATGAATTACGGCGTGCAAAACATAAGGTTATGGACAAACAGGTATTTGCAGTGATGTATGGTGGGTGGGGAGGGGACAGATGTTATGTATAAGGTGTATAAAAATCAATACAAATTATCTGGAAAAAAGAAGAACGTCAATTCTTACAGTAAGAGTGAAAAGCAAAGCACATTCGGGATAAACGGAGGGGCTTTTGGGCAATGTTAATCATTCGTGAGGGCAAGGCAGAAAGAGAGAGAATGAAAATCAGCTGCAGAACACCGGAAGAGGAAGATAAATTGATGGAGGAAGAAGGCAGGAAACAGCCAATTGTCTCTAGATCTAGCCCAATCCAACCATCCCCTCCCTCCCAGCTGGGACGCTGCTAAATCAACCCTTGAGAGGATTCTGCCCTTTACTTGCCACCTCCCATCTCTTACTTTCTGCTGGGCTTCACTGGTCTCTTGCAGAGCAGAAGACTTAAGCTCCTGCTGGCGCCCACTTGCTCCAAGACTCGTGCACGGTTCAGGCTTGCCCATCCATACCACTGTGGCCTGAAAGCAGATTTGCTTTGTCTGACCGTCTTTGCCCTTGTCTTCTGATGTCAACAGATAGTTGCGCCAGACAAGCCCCTCTTTTTGGGTTACGAGAAACAGACGGGACACCCAGCCAGCTTCACCAGCACTGCCCTTGGAACCTTCTGCTGTGCTGGCGCTTGCTTCTGCCTGGACCACATTTGATACTTTCTCTTCTGGGGATCTCAGCTCAGCCGTTGCGGAGCCGTCATCCTTTTCTCCAGAAAAGATCCTTTCATTGACTGTGGGACCCCTGGAGGGTCTCTTTTCAGGAATATGAAGAACTGTCGCGTCCTCAAAACAGAACTGCACACAAGGCCTTGGAAGAGTAAAAAGGGAACAGAAAGGTGGAATGAGTGCCACTCCAGTCCAGCCAGAGATGTGCAGACAGAAAGAAATGTAGCTGAAAAAATGGAAATGGACTGCCTTCAAGTCGATCCCGACTTATGGCTACCCTATGAATAGGGTTTTCATGGTAAGCGGTATTCAGAGGGGGTTCCCCATTGCCTCCCTCTGAGGCTAGTCCTCCCCAGCTGGCTAGGGCCTGCTCAGCTTGCCACAGCTGCACAAGCCAGCCCCTTCCTTGTCCGCAACTGCCAGCTGGGGGGCAACTGGGCTCCTTGGGACTATGCCTCTTGCCCACGGCTGCACAGGTGGCAGGGCACGTGACCCCTGAGCCACTCACTGTGGGGGTGATCTTTAGCTGGCCCTTGACACCCAGGAGACACGAGCGGGGATTTGAACTCACAGACTCTGGACTCCCAGACAGGCTCTCCTCCCCACTGTGCTATACCAGCTGTTAATGTAGCTGAAGAATTATTTATTTATTTATTAAATTTATACCCCACCTCATGGCCAAAAGGCCCTCAAGCCGGCTTACAAAAAAAAACATGAATATAACAATACATCAGTAGAACATATGACTGCAGAGTCTCGACTTTTTTTGTGTAGGGTTCCTATTTGGGAGACCTTTCATGTTGACTACTATACTGTTGCCAGTTTTTATTCTGTTGTTAATTTCTAGTTTATGTATGTTAGTTTAATGCGTATTTCCAGTATATATTTTTATACTGCGTTTCTTATACTCCGAAGCTGCTTCAAATGCCCATATAGTAACAGTGAATGCCAAGTGTGTATTGTTATTTAGCCAAAATGATACCATCCATGCACCAGAAAAGAGGTATCTGCCGGCTTGAGGAGAGGGGAGTACAAAGTTTGCAGAAGTACAACAACAAAAACTTGAGAGAAAATGGAGGAGGGGAGACTCCCAATGGAATTGAGGGGGGTGCTTCTGTACAGCAGCATTCCACACTGCAACATTTCGTTGCAGGTCCTACCTGTAAATAAATGTACAGTGTTGTTTAATTTTTTGTTAAAGCAAACTTATTTCAGCATGTGACTGAGGGGAGGATGAATGAGATTCCAACACACTCACCATTCTAGATGCCAGTCTATCTGGCCTTAAAGTTGAAATTGGTTTTCTTAAGGAAGCAGTCTCTTCCCCTCATAAAAAGCAGGTGTATGTGTCAAGCTGGCGTTCTTAGTTCAAGATGCAGAATGAAACACACCAGGTTTCACTGAGATCTCTCAGTTACAGTCTTCTGGATTTGCCCTATGATTTATATTAGTTCCCCACTTCATAAAGTGGGCATCTTAAAATTTGTGCTAATATGAGAAACCCTAATACCAGAAAGAAAGTCTGATTTGAAAGACTTATTATTTATTTCACTTACTGACAGTCAAGGAAATCCTTAGCTCTCAATAATTATAATTTACTGCAAATACTCAATGAGTTCCAGATCAGTTTGATTGGCACAGTCCTTGGGGACAACTGTGCCTATAGGTCTTTTTAACAGACACAGTCCTACCTAAGGGTTGGGTTAAACAAGGCTGTATACCTTTGTTATACAGACAAAGAGGGATGCTTACCTTGATTTCCTCTCCTTGACATACTCGTGTGACGGCAGCTGCTGCCCGGAAGGGAACCCACTTTGAAAGAATTGCTCCATTACAAGCTGAAATATTTCTACTTGCAGGAGGCACCCTACAATCAAAAAATGATGTGCCATCAGTAATTAAGCAAGTAATTTGAGCAAAACTGGATAAAAAGTCATCGATGTGAAGTAGTGGGTATTGCAAAAGGTTTATTTATTTATTTTTATTATTTATTTTGTTGCATTTATATACCGCCCATAGCAAGTAGCTCTCAGGGCGGTAAACAGAACAGGATAAAATACATACATCATAATAATAAAATCACAAAACATATAAGATGCAATGAAAACAAAATACAATTAAACAAAATATAAGATGACAAAAGGATTAGTATTACAAGATTAAAAAGATAAAAAGATTAAAATGATTAAAATGCCTGGGAGCATTAGAAGGTCTTTACCTGGCGCCGGAAAGATAATAATGTAGACGCCAGGCGTACCTCTTCGGGGAGGCTATTCCACAACTCGGGGGCCACCACAGAAAAGGCCCTAGATCCTCAAGACTCACTTTAGCCAAGTCTAAAATGAGTAATTGTACTCTCTATAACCCTGTCTTCAGTCTCTTTCCCTCCTCCCCATCCCTGTCCAGTATACTGCACATTTCCTGAGCAGAGACTGACAAATGTGGCTTAACTATGAATCCTCCTTCAAACTTGTTTAATGCCCAGTAGCCCACACTTCAAGGACTTTCCACCTGTGGCCGCTGGAGACAAAGTTAGCAATCTTTATGCTTTTTAATATGTTTTTTTTTTTTTAAACCAATGTTTTTTTAACCTTTTTTAAAAGATGTTTTTAAAGCTTTTCTAAAAAAAGGTTTTTAAAGTTGTTTTGTTTTGGTGTATTTTAGGGTCTGTTTTTATAATGTTTTGATGTGTTTTTAGCGCTTTTGTTTGCCGCCCTGGGCTCCTGCTGGGAGGAAGGGCGGGTTATAAATCAACTTATAAATAAAAATAAAATAAAATCTGTTTTCAAAGTCAAAGTGACAAATAGGTTTATGGACTCCAGTTGTGGAAAACTTGTGTGGGGGGGGGGTTGGAGTGCAAGTTTGGAAAGGCACCTCCCTGCTGCCCCCCAAAAACACAGTAGCGGAGGGTTATATATGGATATATCGTTTGTGCTACCAGTGAACATTTTCAGCAATTGAGGACAACACACCCTTCACGATATCCTTCTGGCAAACAAGACTTGTCCTGTTCTTGCAGCGAGGCATGTTTTTGCAACATGATGCCTTGGGAGGCAGCCCTATTGCTTTTTTTGCACATGGGCCCCTCCCAGAGTGCCTCTGTCTCTACAGCCAATCAAGTTGCGCAATTCCCAAGCGCAGGGGAAGTCTCAGCAGCAGAGAATATGCCTAGATGACCAATCATGGGGAAAGCCCCCCCATCCTTCTCTGACCAGCCTAACCCCCTCGAACACCAGGGCAAGCTCACAGAAAAGTTCCCCACAGCATAAGGGCACATGGCTGGCAAATTAGTGTCTGAGGTGCCTCTTATCTGCTCACGTAGGATACACAAGCTCTTGTTCACTTGTTTAAGATAATGGCATTAATTAATTAAGCAAGCTCCATCAGACCTCCAGTATTTCTATTTGCAGTTTTTATGTTTATTTTCTCTTTCTTTTTCTTTTCTTTTGGACTGCTGACAAGAAGTCAACTTGCAGCTGGACAACAGATTTGACCAAAGTCTGCTTCCTTCTCTTTTGGGAATGAAGTGCTTCTTCCTGATCGAGCCCAAGGCCAGCTCCATCTTTCAGAAGTCTGCCATTAGTGGCCAGAAACGGAGACTATCCTGAACCTGACATTTAGTAGGGAGAACATAAAACCTTTATGTCCTGCAGAACTCCTAGTATCTTTGTCGCTAGTACTGCATAGTCCCTCCTTCATTTCTCCTCTATACCACAGAGTTAGATCTCAAAGCAACATTTAACAATGGAACCGATTTGGGACGTACCTATCAGAGACGTATCAGCAAACGGTCTGCCATCCCTGTGGAATATCATGCAAGGGAGTGTTTTACTTCTGTCTTGTAACTGGAGGGAGCCATTACTGGACCACTCCAGGAATCCAAGCAACACCTACCCATACACACACACACAAAAGAGAGAAGGAAAAAGGTGAAAACAATGACCAGCCCTCGGCATAAAAAGACATGGACAAGCAATGATTAATTGATGCTACTCCCACACATTTTCTAGGGATATCTTAGTAATAAAATAATAAGCATTTGTGTAACAAAGCTGGAGTGTGCAAAGCACTTCACATGCAACGTCTCAGTAAACAGTGGTCAGATGGTCACTCTTTCTTGCAGCTTTTAGGAAGATGAGTCCAGCACTTACCACCCGAGGCTGAAAGCTGTTGGCAGATAAACTGCAGTAGGACCAGGCCAATCTGCAATTCAGCTCCTGGGCACTCGTGCTGTAGATCTCAGAGACAGAGTTCAGTTGCTGCAATGGATTGAAGTTTTCCCAGCATCTCTTGTCGGCCAGAGTATACAGCTGAGAAAAATGTGGAATCTGACATGGTGGCTCCAGAATCTGATACTAGGAAAGGATTGAGAGAGAAGTGTTATCCAACCACTAGGATATGGGAGCTCAGGGTTACAGGAAGGAGAGTTACCTGCTCTAAGGGGCAGTGATGCTTTTCTGCCAGGATCTCTTGATGGATGTTTCTTTCCTGTTTGCTGAGTGGTACCAGAGTATTCAGAATAGGAACAAAAAACTTCTCTGCTGCCCCCAGGGCTTGCTGGCTAAAGCAACGCAAAAACTGCTGGTGTGGAATGAAACCACAGAACCTAGAAAGAATTATGGAAGCATCAGCTCCTTCAAAGTTAAAACTTCCGGAAAACACAAATACAAACAGCAGGCAGATGGAGACAGTGGGGCAATATTAAGTGATAAAGATGTGGGGTGCGCATGCACATATTCAAGGAAACTCTAACCTGAAATAATCTTACACAACTGGACATTTTACAGCTATAAGGAGCTTCTGCTATAAAGGTCTTTGATTACTCTTTTGTCCTTTAACATCTTCTATGTAAATTCGCAATAGATGGTATTCAAGAGTTGGGTCAGGATTTTAATCTGCTATGAATTTTGAAAGCATTTAACATAATTTTTTCTTTACAAGGAGCTGACTGCAGAAATCAGGGCTGAAGTATTTAACTGGCCAATCAGTTAGACCAATTAATTAAAAAGCAACCTCTCTGATCAACTAAGATCGTGCCCTTTATCAGGCAGCTGTTTTGTAAACAATATTATTAATATAAGAGACTTGTATTGTTAGTACAGTGATGTAAACTGCAGATGACAAGTACAATTTTAAATGAGGCATTCCTTCTCCTGTTATGATGTATTGCCTAATCTAAAAGCAAATAATGCTTCTTGTTTCAGAAATATTGCTGTTACCCATATGCAATTTAAAAGATTCATCTATCAATTAAAGTTGTTTTACCCAGACAGTAGCCCTATAGGAAACACACTGCCTTCTTATGACCTTTGAAAGTAGAAGTTCTGCAGTGATGCAAAACATCCACAGATATCCTCAAAAGGTTTAAACTATGGGCTATGGCATGCTCCCTTATTTCCTAATATTTGGAGGCAAGGAGAGCTATGGGCAGTATTCAAATGAATAGTGGTACGCGCCAAAGAATTATCACTTGCGCAACAGGACTTCACCCACCACCACCCGTGCCATCCCCAAATCTGATCTGGAGAGTTGGGGGAAAACCTAGAACAGTTTTAAGGGGCATGTGGGGACAGAACGTTCCACTGAGCGAGGAGAAAGCCTTCCATTGACGGAACATTGACCTTAGCGCTTGAATACAACCCTTCCTTTTGTCACCTTCTCTCTCCCTGCAAACATTAGTGAGTAAGGAAGCACATCACAGCACAAAGTTGAAACCTCTTGAGAATGGCCATGGATGCCTTCCATCATTGCAGAGCTTCTAAATTCAGAGATCCCAGCAGAGACCATTTTCCCCCCATAAAGTTACACCTGTAGTTGGAAAATAGCCCCAAAGCATAGATATCTGACCGAAGTCAAACCTGCACTGCTTCACATTGTCATGTACCATCCGTTAAAGTACTCACCTCTGCTCAAATGTCTCAAGCAAGCTGACCAGCCACAAATAGAATGGCAGGCTTAAATTAAAACGCAAAAGCAACTGAACATAAAGGTTCCCAAAGGAGGCTACAGGATGATATAACGTGCTGCCTGTGGAAAATCTCTTTAGGACCACAGTGCTGTGCAGACAAGCTGCAAGTACAGGGGGGGAGGTAGCCAGGGGTTTCTGCACAAGGTGGACGTCTTGGAGCTGAAACACAAGCACACATGTTAGCCTGAAGGAAACAGCAAATTCTTAAAACTATCCTACAGTTTCTGCAGAGAGATCAAATGCTTTCACCCTGTATCCCACTGACCAAACTTTGATCCTTTGAGGTTTTAAGGATCACCATGAAAACAGTTCAGGCAACAAGACAGAAAATGCTCCTCTATACCTGAACACCCCCCCACCCCCCAAACAAACATTTCTTTACGCAGGTCAGATGCAGTTCTTGCCTTGACTGCGCTGCATCTGGGGCTGGACAATTATTATGCCAGATCCCATCACCTCCTTAAAAGACCAGCTCTGCTTTTGTACGGCATTTACCACAGAGACTAGAAACTTACTCTCAGCAGCCCATCACCTCACCTCTACAAATGCTCCTGGTCGGAGCCCACAGCCAGAATTCAACAACTGCTGATAAGCAAGACACAGAGTGAACTTGTTATCCAGTTCATAGAGCCCAGCATGGGCATTTAGCATTTGGGTAATAGTGCCCTGGAAAAGGGATAGAGAAACATGATCAACAACGTGCCCTGCTTTGGAGAATCCAAGGACTTTTCTCTAAACCTTTGAAGGCTCAAGATGCAGGAACCAAGTTCAGGGCAAGGCTCTCTCTGTACAGGAGACACTTCTTGCTTACCCTATAAGAGATAACCGTGGACTTCCGAACTGGAACCATTATCTTCTCCTCCAGCTCCAACAAGCTCTTAAGCTCCACGCAGGCTTTGGTGGAAGCAGACACAGCTGGATTTCCCTCTAAAGTACAGTCCAGAAGCTGCTCCTTCACTTGTTTCATACAATAAAGGAGAAGGCGCGAGGAAGAGCTGGTGTTGAACACCCTCAGTCCAGACTCTTTAAGGCAAGCCATTTTCAGAGCAGTCACAACATACCTCTGCCCCAGCTGTAGTGCATGATGCCAAACCAACTGGTGAGACTTCTAAGATGGAGAAAAACAGGAGTGTCAGAATTCAGCATGCTCAGGAAAAATATTCTTCCACTAAGAGCCTTGTCCATCAGCCCAATGCATTCTATATCCTCAAAGCTAGCTACGATGCATCTCCATCGTGCACCAGACATTTATGGGCCATGCTGGCTGCGCAACACCCCTAAGATGACTGTACTACCTAACAACTTTATATGGTGAATTTGACCTTATACACAATGTGTATATTTTAATATGAACTTTTATGTAGAAAAAAATATTTTAAAATATGGATAAGAGATATAGCTCTAACAGATGCCGCAGGCGAACTGTTGTCCTAGACATCTTACCTGCACTAATACTGGGACACATACTGTTGAATTAAAGCACTTCAGGAAGAGGAAAAAGAAGGTCTTGTGGTGGATGTGGAGAATTGTGCTCAGCCTGCACACTTCACCTGCTACATTCAGCTTTCCCATCTTCTTCCACTGAGGCCTAAAAGGAAAGATCACCAAGGTGGGTCCATCTAGTCTAGCATTTCGTTTCCAATAGCAGTCAACCAGGCACTCCCAGGAAGCCCACAAAGAGGTTGTGACGGTAAAAGCCTTCCCTCGCTACTGAGGACATTCAGTGGTATACCACATCTGAATATGGAGCTTCCATTGAGCTATCATGGCTAATAACCATGAACAACCACTCCTCTTCCATAAATCTGTCCCATCACCTTTCAGTAGGGGAACCAAAGTAGGTATACCACAAATGCATCATACAATACAATCCAGAATGAAGCCTGGGAGTAGACTACCTCTTAGGGCCAGAGCTGGCTCTCTTCTTCGTGCAGGAGAATTGGCTCCACTGCCATCTGAAAGGTTGCCTTGAAACTAAAGCCCAGGAGCTATGCCCCTCTCCATGGACATTTTTGGTGCTCACCTTCATGGGGCAGACATACGACAGAAGGGTCCAATAAACTGCCAGGCAGACAAATCCTGGATCTAACTATTTATTTAATATTTATTTTATTTATTTGGTTGCATTTATATACTGTCCTTAGCGAATAGCTCTCAGGGCGGTAAACAGCATAGGGTAAAATACATATATGGCAATAATAAAATCACAAAAACATATATGACATAAAAACAAATACAGTTAAACAGAAAATAAAAATAAAGACTTAGTATACAAGATTAAAAAGCTAAAAAGATTAGAGTGATTAAAATGCCTGGGAGCATAAAAAGGTCTTTACCTGGCGCCGGAAAGATAATAGTGTAGGCACCAGGCGTACCTCTTCGGGGAGGCTATTCCACAACTCGGGGGCCACCACAGAAAAGGCCCTAGATCTAGTAACCACCCTCCGGGCTTCACAATGAGTTGGTACCCGGAGGAGGGCCTTCGATGACGAACGAAGCGAACGGGTAGGTTCATAGTGGGAGAGGCGTTCCACCAGGTATTGCGGTCCCACGCCATGTAAGGCTTTATAGGTCATAACCAACACCTTGAATCTCGCCCGGAAGCAAATAGGTAGCCAGTGCAGGCGAGCCAGAACAGGAGTTATATGCGAAGATCGACTGGTCCTCGTCAATAATCTAGCTGCCGCATTCTGCACTAGCTGAAGCTTCCAAACTGTCTTCAAGGGCAGCCCAATGTAGACTGCATTACAGTAATCCAATCTCGAAGTTACAAGAGCATGGACAACTGAGGCGAGGTCGTCGCCGTCCAGATAGGGGCGTAGTTGGGCTACCAAATGGAGATGGTAAAACGCATTCCGTGCTGGAGCTCTGTGAAGGCCCTGCTGCCCTGAAACAGTTAGGACTGGAACTGTGGGAGTCTCACTGAATGGGACTAACTACAAAGTTATTTGCATAACCCTGCCTTTGATGTAAGTAGGAGTAAGCTACGCCTAATACTCCCCATCACTGAAGAAGAATTACCCCTTCTTTTCTCAAGTGAGAGTTTAGTTTCTCACCCTTTCAACTGAACTTTTACAGGAGGCAGCAGCAGTGATCATCTGCTGCTGCTTTCTGCAGAAGTCTGACAGGAGAGAAACCACTCTCCTTTCTCCTCCACCCCTTCCCACCCTTACGGAAGTGGCTAGTAGCTTCTTTCATAGGGCAGGAGGCAGTGGCAGCTATGAGGTGCTTCATGCACCTTCTGAAAAAATCTAACACAGAGGCAAGCACCGCTCCCATCTCTGAGTTCTTTGCGTGTGTTGTAGCACTCAGAGAAAGGTTGAGTTGGTGGCAAACATAAGTAGCGGGTTTGGCCATTAAATCAAGCCAAATGTTGAGGCCTACTGCCGTCAATAATCTTTACAACAACTCCGCCAGCACTCTTTCCCCAGTGTTGCAGATAGGTGGGTGAGGGCGATGAGAGACTGTGGCTTTCCTAAAGCTGCTTAGTGAGTTCATGGCAAAGATAAGATTCAAGCCATGACCTTCCCAGATAAGACTATTTACCACTATACTATACAACCTACATAAATAACAAATAGCAACAACAACAAGAAATCTGGCTAGACCATCATTCTCAGATGTGACATATTTGTTATGGCCTGCCAAAGAGGCTAAAGGAAAATAATTTTATAAGCTCTAATGACTTGAATTACTCTATTTAAATAAAGACAACACTCCAACAGACTGTTGTAGAATGCAGTACTTATGCATTAATTTCTCAGACAACTTGTGTGCATTCACACTGTACATTTACTCCACTATTATTCCACTTTAAACAGTCATGGCTTTCCCCAAAGAATCCTGGGAAGTGTAGTTTGTGAAGGGTGCTGAGAGTTGTTAGGAGACCCTTGTTCCCCTCACAGACCGGCAGTTCCCAGAGTTCTCTGGGAAGAGGGATTAATCGTTAAACCACACAAGGAATTGTAGCTCTCTGGGGGAATAGAGGCTTCTTAGTAGTCTTCACAAACTACCTTTCCCAGGATTCTTTGGGGGAAGCCACGACTGTTTAAAGTGGAATAATAGTGGAATAAATGTATGATGTGAATGTGGGCATTCTGGCTAATATTTACTGCAGATGGAAATATTTGGTTGACAACACTGAACCTTTACCTGGCATTAAGCATCTGTGTAGCTGATCCTGGGTAGAAAACAGGAATGATATCAATGGTTTTCTCTGGAACTGGCATCACTTGGATTGGATCTTGTAGGATCTCCACATATCCAGCTGTGCTCTTGCCTGCTTGGGGAATGTATATCCAGCTAGGAAATAGCAACAAACATCCTAGCCACTCAAGCTTAAAATGCAGGAGCTAAAGCAAAAGAGAGAAATAGTCTCCATTAGGTGTACCCACACTCAGTCCTGTATTTGAAATTGGTACCTTGAATGTATTTGAGGATGACAATGTTTCTTTTATCTTCCACAGGTAGTTTGCCCAACCTCCTCTGAAGAGAATTCTAAAACAATACTTTTAATCACAAAAATAGTCTCAAACACAAGATAATAGTCACTCAAACCCGGAGATTACTCCAACCTGAAGCAAAACTATATTTGCCACACCCTCAATGATGAAAATATTTGAGGAGGCAAAACCTGTCATAACGTTAGCCTCAGTGTCACAGCAGTTGTCATCCAACAATATGCTATGCTATCCCTACCAGCTTAGGCCATCGCTGGCTAAAACTAGCTAACAATGTGTCTGCAAGGATAACAAACGTTATTTGAAGGGTATCAAACTAACCTTTAATATGCGACGATGGAATATTCTTAAATCTTATGGACTGTGTAGTTAACAATTCTTTTTCTTTGAAAATATTGAAATACAATCAGGCTTTTGTCCTATAAAGCTGCATTTTTCCCCTCTTTGCATTGTGTAGCTTGGTTGTGGAAGGTTGGGGTGGTTAGTTGAGGGGGAGCATGAAGTGCGTTTTTGGGGATAGGGGATGGAATGGGGTTCTGTTGGGGGATGTGTGGTTATTGTTAAATGTTGCTGGATTATCTAAAAACAAATAAATTTAAAAAGTAGTATTCCTAAATTTCCATAAACAAAATGATTAATCATGATCAGTCATTGGATGTAGAGGTATGAAGATGACTTTGCTTGGCTCTTTCTACCTGCTCTGCCCTTCAAGACTGAACTTTCAGATCCTGCAGTACTTTCCTGAAGGACATCCATCAGGCCAGCATGACTGATTCTTGGAAAGATCCAGCTGGTTACAACCAGTTTCAGATCTTTGCATGTTTGTATCAGTTTGTTTCACCATGGCATAAAAGAGAAATCTGTACCGGCACAGCTTGTCATGAACTCTAACCACTAGGCAATGTGCCTAATAACACAGCCCCAGGGAATGAACTTTCCTGCTGATGCCGTAATAAATAAAGAACATCCTAGTGGATTAATGATCTAGTTTAAGTCAATCATACTTTTATTTTAAATTGCATATTACCAAAACCTCAACATGAACATACTTTTGAAGAACTTGAAATGTGAGTAAACTTGAAATTCAATAAATAAAAAGCTATCATTTGTTGGAAAGAAGGGCTCTCTTTAACTTTGTGAAACACCCACCAAAGCAGGGGTGGGACACTGCAGGCCAACCCTGACAGGTGTGCAGGGCAACCCACCTGTCAATCACATTATGTCACATGAATGACAGGTGGGTTCTCCCACCCACCTGTCAAAATCCCTTGCATGGGGTTCCCAACCTTGGGAACCATAGCCCAAGGGATGTTGCCAGCCTTATGCTTTGCAATCCTCCTTGGGCTGCTCCTTCCCACCTCCAATGTCAGAAGCGGAAAGGAGCCCTTTGCAAGCCTTCATGCACTTCTTCCCACCTCCAGTGTTGGAAGTGGAAAGGAGCTGCAAGGGGCAGCTCCGAAGAGCAGTGCTGGGAGGGAGAAGTGGCTTCCATTGAATGGAAACTACTTCCCTCCTTGAGCAAAGCACTCTCCTACTGCCCATCAGCTGATGGGCAGTTTGGCACACACTTTGCTCCATCAAAGGAACATTCAGGAGCCCACTTTAAGCTCCAGATTGTTCCTATGAAGCCCCACCTTTACCCACCCCATACCTCACACCACAGACAACATCAGGTATAGGGTGGGCAGGTATGGCTTTCCTTGGCGGGGCCAAGTTTGGTCTGTGGGCCAGAGGTTCCCCACTCCTGCTCTAGAGGGTAGAGACAGCCAATTTCTCCTCCCTCAGTAAATGCATGCCTTGAGGGCCTGCAGTGACAGAACATGGAAAGGTAAGTGGAGAGGTTGCATTCAGCTCCCCTCCCCCAAACAACCATTCTGATGTTAAAATTATTTATTTATTTAATAAATAAAGTTAGACACTCGCAGGACTTTGTACCGGAATGAGTGAATACGTGAACAAACATGATGCCCCCATCATGTCTAGCTTGGCCCTTAGATTCCTTTATCAGCAGTAATTTAAAGTATGTTGCTGTGACTGAAAAAACTGCTGCTTTTCTACCCAAGTGCATCCCTAGGGACTGTCACTGTGCATAACCTGAGGAGGATTTTGAAGGCCCACAAGCCTCATCTCCCAAAGAGCATCAGAAAGGAAAAGAACAGGATGTCCTAAAGCCATACCACACATGGCAGCGCACCAGATTTGTCTCGAACATACAAACTGCCATCCACCAACTCTTCTTTCTCCCCCAGTCTTTTATCTGTCAAGTAGCCCATGAGTATCAAGTGCGTTCGTTGCAATCTTCTCTGATTAGGCAAAACATCTTCACCCTGTCGAACCCATTCCCTGAATTCATCAGAGCTCCAGGTTAGATGGCTACAGCAAGGCACACGTTGCTGGGATTGAAGGTCAGAGATGGAGATAAGGCTGGGGGAAAATATTGATCGATTTAGTGAAGAAGGACCCAAAAATGGATTTTCCACTTAGAAAGGCCAAGATGTCTACATGCAGCAATCAATATTCATCAGGGACACAAAAACATAGTTGGCCCAATCTGGAAAAAATGAGATGAATTTGAAACTACTCATTGAACTCAGAACTCATTGAACTAAAAGGATAGGTCTCAAAACTTTTAAAGCTATCTAATATTTTACTTGTACTCTTCAATAATACTGAGTTCAAAACCTGACAGATAGTCACAGAGCTAGTTAACATTAGGTGGATTATACCAATCCCAGAATTGTAGCTTTTCAATTCTAGAACTAGGAAACTCAAATGTTCCTGTTGAACATTCTGGAAATGTGCAATTTTGTCAGAGCAGATGCAGACTGGCAACAGGAGACTCTCAAAATTTCTGTAATCTTTTCGTAAAAATTCGCCAAGGAAGGCTACACAGAAATACAACATCAATGCTTGCTGCTCTCAACCTCATACTAAATGGGAAAGAGTAATTGTTGTGTGTAATTTGTGATGCATCCAAGTCTGGCTAAATAGAGGTATGGATTTAGCTGTGCAGGATTCAACCACAGAATCTGCTTCTACGACAGAATCTGAAAATATATTAAATAACAAATTGGTTGTGGGCATCTGCTAAGCCTCTTTACCTTCACTACAGTAATCACGAGCTCTCCGTGCGCGCCCACCCACCCCCTTTCTGAGATTAGCAGACAAACATCAGTGACTTCTACTTTCAAGTGCCAGAGAACTACTTATGGTAGTAGATTGGTGGTTGGATAGTACAATAGACAAACATAAGGAAAGAGTAATGGATGGATGGACAAATAAACAGAGCTTGGAAAAGATATTTTTTTTCAACTACAACTCCCAGCAGCCCCAGCCAGCATGGCGCTGGCTGGGGCTGATGGGAGTTGTAGTTCAAAAAAGTAACTTTTCCAAGCTCTGCAAATAAATAATACAAGCACCTACTCGCCCTCTCTCACCTGTAGCCATGTAGCAGGTCTTGTTGGCGGCGGCTGCTGCAAGCACGTCTCAGACACTGCCACACGACGTCCACAATCTCCTTGTCGTTTCCACTGAGGCCGAAACCCCGCAACGCCTGCAGCCACTGATGCTCCAGGGTCAAAACTAAAGTACCGGTAAGGCCACGATCAGCTGCCACAGCACCAGAAGGCAGCTCCATGGCCTCTACGCGCGCACTTCTCAAAGAAGCGGAGACCGGGTCGCCCTGCCCTCCTAGTAGGCGGTCTGTCAGGAGTCTACGGAGTTGATACTCGGAGAGAAGCGTCTTTGGTCCGATACGCCGTTTCCTGTTTCTAGAGAGGACGTCCCTCGGGGTGGAAAGTGGAGCTGCTCATAGAACCCAACACAGAAATCCAAGATTGCAACATGCCTGTGATTAAGCCACCTAGTTCCCCTTTCCCAGCCGTACTAAAGAAAAACAAACAGAGGAAAGGCAAGGTATTATTTCGTGCGAAACTATAATTAGCTTTTCAGCTTTTGAAGCATAGCCCTGCTAACACAAAAGCTAGAACGAATATAGTTCATTATCCCCCTTTCGTCGGTTGGAGGGAGTTGTGGGAGGGGAAGCGCCTTACAGAAGCTCTGCAGCGTAGTTGAGTATTGCAGATCGGGAGCCATACTGAGTCTGTTTGCAACAACCCGCCGCAGTATTATAACTGTACTGGAAATAAGAGGTCGGGCCAAGGCTGGGATTGTAGCATGCAACAACCCTGTAGTGTCCAGTGCCAGTGCCCCTACACTGCAGATTGAGATGACCGAACAGTATATAACAACTGGGCAATATAGTCCATTGTTAAAATTACAGACGGGTAGGGTTGAGGCTGGTTCGAATTTCTAGACAAAAATTCTCCAAACACCTCCCCCCAGTCAATTCTCTTAAATTACCCCCTCAAACCTCTAGTCAGCCGAAATGCTGCACTTAATAGTATGCAGAAGTCTCGCGTTCCATTGACAGATTGCGCTTTTAAATACTAAAAAACCTCAAAGCCCCTCCGTTAGAAAAACCAAGGGCTTCTGTCCGGAACCCGGAAGTATGTGATCGACCTCTGTTAGAGTTTAAAACTCTGTAGTTGATTCCGGGCCAAAGGAGAAAGAGGGAGGTGGTGGTCGACCCTGCGCTTTTTAGTGTAGAGATGGCAGGGGATGGAGCGACACATGGGATCGTCATAGACATAAAAAGTCTATCTCTAAACTGTCAATCGTAGTACTTATTTAAAAAATCTTAGGCTGCAATCCCAAACTCACATACTCGGAAGGAGATTTCATTGATATACTGGAATTTTCACTGAAGACTCTCCATATAATCACTTTAAATTGACACACACGCTCGTTTTTCGTGTTGACTTATAATGTTGATGTGACTCTTTTGAAGGGACTTGTCTGCGCTGTTAAGACTACTATGAATCAGACTTCCTGGTTAGTTTTGACATCATTTTCAGCCTCTCGAGCGGAAGTGACCTCTGCCGTTAGAAACAATGGCAATTTGGGCGGCAACTGTGTCCCTGGAGGAGGGGGAGTATAGAATAAAAGAGAGGGCTTCATGTTCTGTCTTAATTCTAATGGGAAATGGGTGTTTAACACTTAAAAAAATGTCCTGCCAATTATAAAGGAAATATAGTCTATAATTATTATTCCTATAGTAATAAAGAGATCACATATCCTGTTGATGAACTGAAAAAATAATTTATGAACCTTTTAAAAAAGTATTATTCCCATATCGTATATGAAGGTTGTGACTGACCTAGTGGTTTATGACAGCCTTGCAATGTAGTCCACCTGTAAATAGTCCAAGTGGAAGGTAAGACAAACTGAAAAATAGTGTACAACAATCCTGCAGTGTAGTCCAGTATTATCCAGTTTTTGTTGCTGTTAAGGGAAATGTGAACTGGGATGAGGGGCTATGGAGTTTATCACAGCAGCAGTCCTGGCTGGAAAGGAATGCCAACAGGATTTTCTGGGCTCAACAGTATACTGTATGTGGATTAGGCCTCTGCCGCACTGGCAAAATAATAAAAAAATTCACAGAAAATTTGCAAACATTAGAGTATTAAACATTGGAATGGAAATGGACTGCCTTCAAGTCGGCGCCAGGTCAAGACTTTCCTCTTCTCCCAGGCATTTTAGCATGTGTTTTTAATTTTTTTAAAAAAATTTAATTGTGTTTTTAAATTGTTTTTTGTGTTTTAAAATTTGTATATTTGTTTTTATTATTTTTAATTGCTGTAAACCGCCCAGAGAGCTTCAGCTATGGGGCGCTATATAAATGTAATTAAATAAATAAATAAATCCCTAGTTATGGCTACCCTATGAATAGGGATTTCATAGTAAGCTGTATTCAGAGGGGGTTTACCATTGCCTCCCTCTGAGGTTAGTCCTCCCCAGCTGGCTAGGGCCTTCTCACTTGCCACAGCTGCACAAGCCAGCCCCTTCCTTGTCCGCAACTGCCAGCTGGGGGGCAACTGGGCTCCTTGGGACTATGCCGCTTGCCCACGGCTGCACAGGTGGCAGGGCACGTGACCCCTGAGCCACTCACTGTGGGGGTGATCTTTAGCTGGCCCTTGACACCCAGGAGACACGAGCAGGGATTTGAACTCACAGACTCGACTCCCAGCCAGGCACTGTGCTATACCAGCTGTGTTAAACATTAGTCAAATGCAATTTTGTATCCTCTTTTGCAAGTAGGGATGGGCAACCCAAAAATAAATTGGGTCGAACACAAGTAATAAGATGTCTGACAGACATAATATCAACAAGTGAAGCTTTTCTTCTAATTGTAGTTCCATACAGTATTGCCAGCCTAAGATGAACAGATGAAAGACCTACAGTAACGATTTGAGTTCTTTGCATGCTAGAGACATGTCTACTTAGAAGTAAGTCTCTTTGTGTTTGATGGGGCTTATTCCAAACCAAGTGTCTATAGGATTGCAGCTAAGGCTTGTGAGAAAGAGACAGAGAAGAGTTCATGGTTCACACCAACCTGGTAGTAAACTCGCTTGAATACAGTTGAGCTTTATGCATCTAAACACACAATAATCAGGCCAAGATTAAGGTTGGTAGAAGCCTTGGAGGTATACTAATTTGCGGTGTGTGTGTCTAGTTAAATTATTTGTAAGTGAGGAGAGGTGATTAGTTACTTTCCCACCCATAGGGGGGAAATATGGGGGTTCTTGGGAGGGGTGTTGCTGGTGATATAAACACTTAAATGAGTGATCTTAGTCTACCAATACTACATTCAGTGCAACACATTCTCAATTTTTTGGAGAAATTAGCCAGTGCCACCCTTTCAGAACTTTACTCCCTCCACTGAAAATTGCCCCCATTGGGAAAATCCTCCCCCTGACAAAATTCTGCAGATGCCTATAAATGAATGAGTGAGAGATGTACATATACTATGTGTGGTCTGTGTATGTGAAAGAAAGAGAGAGAGAGAGAGAGAGAGGGAGGGAGGTGTATATGTGTGTTTGCAAGGCTAGGTTAAGATAGTTGGGGCTCTGGGGCAGTTCCCAAAATAGGATCCCCCTTCTCCCCAAGAAAGCATGAAATAAAGAACCAGAAAATATGTGTTGAGGTATCTTAAAGACTAACAAATGTATTGTTACATAAGATTTCATAGACTATAAAAATAATACTCTGAGCAAGCAGTTCCACAACCCTCAGCACAGCACAAACAAAAAACATTATGGCAACCTTCATAATCAAAAAGAAAATACTCTGACCATGTGCAGTTTCAAATTTTAAACTCACTTCTCATTGTTTTTTTTAGTTTTATTTTTTATTTTCAAATAATACAGAAAAAGAACTATAACGAAGTGTTGCGAGTTTGGAATGGATGATCCCTGTGGGTCCCCTTCCAGCCTCTGATTTGGAATCCTGTGCCTTGGGGGAGGGGCTGGCTCTGCTGTCTAGATGAGTTTCTTTTGTTAAGCTAATAGAGTGGGCCAGGTTGTTAATGGGCCTATTAGGTGCCCAGCAACTGGTGAATGAGCGAGGAAGATCCTTTTGTCATTGAAACTCTTCAGGAGAGCCTCCCCCTCTTCCTGGGGGCTAGCAGAAGTTTGTGCTTTGAGTGTGTTTAGAGTGTCTAGAGAACAGCTGGGAACTGGAGGCAGGCAGAGAGGCTGGCTCTCTGCACAATGGCTTTAGGATGCCTCCTGTAACACTGATGGAAAAGCTGGATATTGGACTGCTGATGCCTTGAACCCCTCCATCCTAAGCTCAGGTTGGAATTTCATAAAGACACCACAGTCTCTGCTGATCTTCTTCCCAAAGGAAACCAAACCCTGGATGAGCGCAGGGACCCCTGAAATCTCACTGCTTGGAGATTGGGGAGGCATGCAACAATATTTCCCCTCCCTGATGACCCTGTTTCATTCTATGAGAGAGCTATTACAGTGTTTAAGTCAAACATAAGAGTTCATCAAGCCAACCACAGTCTGGTAAAGGGTTTGGGTAATTGGCAAAGATTTTCTTCCTTGGTTGTATATTCAATAAAGGGCATTCATTGGTCCGTGAAAGTGTCTTTCTTCTTAGTGCCTGCTGCTAGTTTCAAGTTTTGTGTCAGTTTCTCCAGCAAAGCAAATTCCCATAATTTTCTATACCATGGGTCCAGTGGTAGTCCATCTAGGTTTTTCCAGCACCAAGCAATCAAATGACAGGCAGCTATCAGCATGAATCCTATTAACTTTTTAGTCTGTAAATTGAGTTTTGGTTAATAAAAATATTTAATAAAGCAAGTTCTGGTGTGAGTTGTATTGTCTAGTTATTTTGCTTATTTCCCTTTGTACCCCCTCCAAAATGTCTGAACATTCTCACATTCCTACCACATATGGCTGTAACAGCCAAGAGCATCGCAACCTCTCCAACACAATCTAGATGAAGATCCTGAAATTTGTGCTATCTTGATTGGGGTCATGTACCATCTATGTATAATTTTAAGTGCTATTTCCCTTACTGAAATGGACACTGTTGAACATGGAAGCTTGTCCCATATGGTATCCCAGTGTTCTTCATCTATTTGTATTTTCAAATCATCCTCCCAGTATTTTTTTAGGGCTAAGTTGCCTCCCATATCTTTACTTAGCAAAAAGGAGTAAATTTTGGAGACTACGCTTCTATAATTGCTTTCCATATTCATTATCAATCTTTCTCCTGTTAATTCCCAAGTTCCTTGTGTTTTTATATGGGGCTTGCACATAAATGAATTCAGTTGATACCAAAGTAACCAGGGGACTCCTTTTTCCTGTAGTTTATTTCTCCAGGTATCTCTGGGAAGCGGGTTAGGGACATTGTAAAAATATTTTAGTCGGAACATGTTCAGCTTTATGAACACAATCATCTACTGGCCTATCTGGTCTGTAGAAGTCAGGATGTTTGCTTATTGGAATCAATGGGGATAATCCAGGTAAAAAGATTTATTTTCTATGTTTCCAGACTTAAAAGCCGATTACATTGTAGATCTATGATTTCTACTAACTTTTTTGGTTTCTTTTTTAATGTATGGGATGCCTTTGCTGTTTTTTTGATCAAGCAGATGTGCCTCAATTTGTACCCAGTGTTTTTCGATTCTAACATCCATAAACGAAATTATATGCCTTATTTGGAAGGCTTCATAATATAAATGTAAATTAGGTACTGATAAAATAGGAAGGTTTTAACTGGGGGGGGTACTCCACCCCTCAAATTACTGTAGCTTCAAGGCTTCAACCACTCTTAATCTAGCCTGATGTGTATTTTACCAATGCACAAATCCTACTTGTGTTCAATTGCACAGGGGACTGAGGGGTTTGACTGCAAAACAAAATAGACTTCCCCTAGATCACTGTTCTGTTCAACCTTGGGTCCGCAGATGTTGGACAACTATCATCCTTGGCAGTTGGCTAAACTAACGGGGGTTGTTGGGAGTAGTAGTCTGACATTGACTGGGGACCCAAGGTTGAAGGACAGTGCCCTAGATTAAACAGCAGATGACCCTATTCTTGATCCAAAACTCAAATTTTGCACAGAATTCTTTAATGTTATGGTGGATTAAACAATTGTTCACCTAGATGACAGAGGTAAGCAAATAGCGCAGTTTAAGGACAAGCAAGGATTCATATTTCATGTTAAATCTTTGGCTAAAATGAAAAGGGTTGCAAAGATGTATCTTTGCATTTTAAGGAAGACATTGATTCAACAGAGTTGATGATTGAGAGCAAGAGTTTTTTTAGATTATTATACTGCCACAAGAGTGGCTGTATAATAATGCTATAGTCATTATGCTATGAGGGGAGAGAGACTCTGTTGCCATCAGGGAAGGCTGCTTCCACCTGCCTTGTCCCACCCTCCAGCCTTCAAAAGGGAGCTGCCTCAAGAGAAGGACTATGAGGGGAGAGAGACTCTGTTGCCATCAGGGGAGGCTGCTTCCACCTGCCTTGCCCCACCCTCCATCCTTCAAAAGGGAGCTGCCTCAAGAGAAGGACTATGAGGGGAGAGAGACTCTGTTGCCATCAAGGGAGGCTGCTTCCACCTGCCTTGCCCCACCCTCCAGCCTTCAAAAGGGAGCTTCTTTAGGAGGACTTTCTGATCTTTGGGTTGGGCTGTGTGGGTTGGGGGATAGCTTCTACTTTGTTGTTTAGTTTTATTGCTTCTTTTTGATGTTTATATACTTTTATGTCTGATGTTTATATGCCTTTATTTTGTACATTGCTCTGAGTGGCTGGGTTTCCAGCCAGATGAGCGACTAATAAATCAAATCAAATAAAAAAAAATAAAAAAATAGTCATACTATAGTCAGTAGGGATTTTTTCGCGTTCTACCATGTTAAATGAAAATACCCCCCACACCCCTTTCTGGTGCTTTGTATAGTCCCAATTCAAAACAAAAACTTACAAGTCTTATACTGTTGGATTCAGAATCGCTTGCTCTACAACTCTGAAAATTTTCTTGGTGATACTCAACCCCCCCACGGAGAATCCACAGGTTAAAGTGAACAACGGGAGAGAGAGAAAACTAGAAGCCGTTTGGACTTGTTTCTTGAGAAGTTATCATAATCTGTTAAAATGCATTAAAAATCAGATGACTGTAACGTATCTCTAATCAAATCCCTGAGCTTGCCCCAAACAGAGAGGTTAATCCTGTGTAGGTTTAAAGTGAAAAAACGGCATGGTTTATTTTTAATTAATTAATTAAAAATGCATTACTGTGGATTTTAACGTACCCGCATGAGCAGCAGAAACAGGAGTTCTTTGTTTCACTCCCCCTCCCCTCTCCCCTTCCAGCTACTTGGAGGAAGCAGAGGAAGTCTTCTCCTCCTGTGATTGGTGGGCAACTGACATGTGACTCACACTGCCCTTCTGCTCAGTGTTGCTCTTCTCTCGTGCTCTGTGAGAGGAAGCACGAGAGAGAGAGAAATGGACGTTGGAGGGAGAAAGCCAGAGGGCCAGGATGACGGAGAAGGCAGCGGCAGAATGGAGGTGAGTGACAGTGATGTGTGTGTGTGTGTGTTCATAGTGCAGCAGTGGGGAGGGGTGGATATAGTGCTTGAAAGTGCTGCAAAACGCAGCAGCCAGACTGTTGACGAGGACCAATCGGTCCTCACATATTACACCTGTTCTGGCCCGCTTGCACTGGTTGCTGATTTGTTTCCGGGCCAGATTCAAGGTGCTGGTATTGACCTATAAAGCCTTACACGGTGTGGGTCTGCAATACCTGATGGAACGCCTCTCCCGCGATGAAC
The DNA here is from genome assembly GCF_030035675.1 of Rhineura floridana. Taxonomy (NCBI): domain Eukaryota; kingdom Metazoa; phylum Chordata; class Lepidosauria; order Squamata; family Rhineuridae; genus Rhineura; species Rhineura floridana. Next base: position 154,998,464 of record NC_084480.1, read on the forward strand.
CTACCCGTGCACTTCATTCGACATCTAAGGCCCTCCTCCGAGTACCGACCCATCGAGAAGCTCGGAGGGTAATGACAAGATCCAGGGCCTTTTCGGTGGTGGCCCCTGAATTGTGGAACAGTGTCCCCGAGGAGGTACGCCTGGTGCCTACGTTGTTATCCTTTCGGCGCCAGGCTAAAAGCTTCCTATTCTCCCAGGCATTTTAATGCATTTTATATATTTTAATGTTTTAGTTATCTCAATACTGTTTAGTGTTATTATGTATCTGTATTTTATATCTAGTGATTTTTGTTGATTTATTGTATTATTGTATGTTGTACACCGTCCAGGGAGCCATTGGCTATGGGCGGTTTATAAATGAAATTAAATAAATAAATAAATAGCTTACATCAGCTCTGCAAAGTAGCCTAGTGTGGCTGTACAAATATGGGGGGGGGCTGAGAGGGAGTTGTGTATGACAGCCCTAAAGTGTAGTCCAGTATTGTTCAGTCTGTTGCTTTTGTGTTTCTCATGCTGTGTATAACTCAGGTTTAATTCCATTTTTTTAAGTTTCCCGCCCCCTCATGTATGTAAAATTACATAGACTACTAAATTATCCTGCTAAAGCAAATCGAAATAAATTCATCAGAAGTATATTCATAGTGCAGCAGTGGGGAGGGGTGGATATAGTGTTTGAGAATGCATAGCTTACATCAGCCCTGCAAAGTAGCCTAGTGTGGCTGTACAGATATTGGGGGGGGGCTGAGAGGGAGTTGTGTATGACAACCCTGAAGTGTAGTACAGTGTTCAGTCTCTTGGTTTTGTGTTTCTCATGCTGTGTCTAACTCAGGTTTATTTTCATTTTTTAAGCACCCCCCCCCCGTGTATGCAAAATTACATAGACTACTAAATCATCCTGCTAAAGCAGATGGAAATAAATTCATTGTTTGTATTATACAGCCACGAGAGTGACTGTATACTATAGCCAGCAGGGATTTTTCACATTCCGCAATGTTAAATTGAAAATACCCCCATGCCATTCTGAGGCTTCCCATAAGCTCATTTCAAAACAAAACCTTACAAAACTTATAGTCCTGAACTCAGAAACGCTTGCTTAACAACGCTGTCAATTTTCACGGTGATACACAAAACAGTCAGGGAGAATAGACAGTTCAAAGTGTAAAAAGAGGGAAAAAACCCTCAGAGCCCTTTTGGTCTTTTTTCTCTGAGAGTTCTCATAATCTGTTGAAATTCTTTAAAAATCAGCCATGTTCACAGAGTACCTGTAATCCTAATACTGACGTTGCCCCATACTCTGTTTAAAAGTTGAAAAAATGCCTGGCTGATTTTTAATTAATTTAATAAATTTTGGCTGGGGCCCTATGATAACTCGGAGCATGCTCAGTAAGGACCAACTGTCAGAATTCTAAAAGCCTCCCAGCTGCTAGGCTTGGCTAATCAGGGGGCCACACCCACACCAGACTTTGATTTCAGGTGAGACAGTCATGGCTTCCCCCAGAGAATCCTGGGAAATGTAGTTTGTGAGGGGTGCTGAGAGGAGACTCCTATTCCCGAGAGAGCTCCAGCGGCCAGACTGGTTTAACAGTCAGCCACTCTGATTGAAGTCTGTGAGGGGAACAGGGCGTCCCCCAGCAACTCTCAGCACCCTTCACTAACTACACTTCCCAGGATTCTTTGAGAGAAGCCATGACTGTCCAAAGTGAAATAAAGGCCTGGTGTGGATGTGGCCAGGGGCAGCTTTGGATTAAATGTTGGTGGGAGGCTACATGTGCCTGCTGTACAATAAAAAGGTGGGGGAAAGGCTGAAAAAGAATGATACTGTTTACAATGTTTTCCTTTTGGAAAGGAAAGGGGTTCCCTTCTGCCCACTGCCCACCCACCAAATCTCCTCCTCCTCTCCTCCCTGCCTCTTCCCTGAGTCAGTGTTGGACTACGACCTGGGAGACCAGGGTTCGAATCCCCACACAGCCATGAAGCTGATTGGGTGACCTTGGGCCGGTCACTGCCTCTCAGCCTCAGAGGAAGGCAATGGTGAAACCACCTCTGAATACCTTTTACCATGAAAACCCTATTCAAAGGGTCGCCATAGGTGGGGATTGACTTGAAGGCAGTCCATTTCCATTTTCAAACATGATTGCATAAAAATAAATCCCATTGAACTCAAAAAATATGCAAATTATCAAACCCAGCCTCCCTTCTATCCCCTCCTCTTGCCCCTTCCCTCCCCCTTCCTTTGCCCTTCCCTCCCCATCCCCTTCCAATCCCCTCTTGCCCCTTCCCCCTCCTCCCCTACCCCTCCCCTTCTTCCTCCCCATGGTCAGTTTTACCTATCTTAAATATGATTTCACAGAAGTAAATACCACTGAACTCTATAAACGTGCAAATTATCAAACCTGCCTTCCTCTCCCCCTTCCTTTGTCCCCCTCCAATACGCTCCTTCTCACTCCCACTCTGCCTCCCCCATGGTCAATTTTTCCTATTCTAACCAAGGTTGCATAGGAGTAAATCCCATTGAACTCACTAAGCATGCAAATGATCAGACCTGCTTTCCCCCTCCTTCCCCTCCCCTCCCCTCCCCCTTCCTCCTCCCCCTTCCTCCTCCCCTCCCCTCTTCCTTCTTCCTCCTCCCCTGCCCACTCCAGCCCTCCCTTCCTCCCCCCAGTCAGTTTTACCTATCCTAAGCATGATTGCACGGGAGTAAATTAAATAAACATGCAAATGATCAAATGTGTCCTTCTGCACCCCTCCCCCTCCTGCCTGCTCCCATCCCAGTCCTCCTCTGCATTTCCTCTCCTCCTCCTCCTCCCCTCCCCATCCTCTGTGGTCAGTTTCACCTATCATAAGCATGATTGCAGGGGAGTAAATCCCATTGAACTCAATAAGCATGCAAATGATCCATCCATTCTCAGCAGACTTGGACAGGATCCCATTTCTTACCTGCCAGATTAAAAAGCAGAGAAATTCACTCATAGGCAAAAAACCTTGCGGTTTAAGAAACAGCCCACAGCTATTTCTATCAAACTTTAAAAAGCAGGGAAATTGGGCAGCTATAGTGAATGCACCAGGGGAGCAGGAGACCTGAACTCCTCTCTGAGATATTGGACTGCCCTACAAATTGGTCAAAATGCAAACACCATTTCGGTTGGTCTTTCACAGTCCAACCCACTTCCTGTGTAGCTTGGAAGAATTTCCCTCAAAGAAATGCAGCCGTGATGTACAATAATTACAGCACCCACTCAGAAAACAGTGTTGATAACACAAACATCTTGGCATTGATTAACATCTGCCCTGGGATAAGTGAGGAGAATGCTGTTGTGCCCAGCTTCTGCTTGTGGGTTTCCTGTAGGCATCTGACTGGCTATTGTGAGAAGAGGATGCTGGACCAGGTGGGCCTTTAGTCTGATGTGGTAGAGCTTTTCCTAGGTTCTTATGGTACTGTAGTTGAAGAAATGCCAGGTGCAAATCTTTAAACTGTGAGTCTGTCTTAACAAGTCAGAACAGATACTGTTGTAGTATATGGTTGTAGACATGGGCTACACTCCAGGGTTGAGGTAAACAACTCTCACCCCCCCTTATATATGGAAATAAAATATTTGTTGTTACTATAAGGCTGTGTGCTAAGCTACTTTCTCAGCCTTCCCCCTAACATGCAGCGTGGGGATAACAGTGGGCTCTGTTGCAGGGCAGTGGTAACCTTCTCTCTCTCTCAGCCGCAGCTTACCTGTAATATGAAGATAACAGCTATGGGCTGTACTTGTAATTATTGTAGTTCTATCTGTAGCACAAGTTTTAAATGGTAACCCTATCCCCCCAAAGTATATTTTCCCCATGTATTAAGATCTATGCATGTAAGAGCATGAACTCTTGTCTTTGTAGTCAGATGTGGACGGGACAATGACAATCTGATGCCAGATCACAACTACAATAAACTCCTGGAGTTGTTCATTTGTTTCCCACGGAGACATCCATATTCCTTCCACTTTCAGGGGAAAGCAATACTGAAAATATAACTAAACTGAATGGATATCCCCACCCCCCTGCATTTATCCTTGCCTTGCCTGCATCTTCCTTCCCTCCAGTTGCTTCCACATGTCAAATTGTGGATTGCTCCTTAGGGCAAACCACCTGTTTGTCACTCTGTAATATAGCATGCACGTCAATGGTGCTACATAAATATATAAATAATAATAATGTCTCAGAGTCATTTGAGGCATGAAAAATGGCTTTGTGGTCATAATATATAACCATTAAAATGCTCAAGGAAACATCATTTGGCATGAAGCATAGAATCATAGAGTAGAAGCGTTGGAACAGACCCATAAGGCCATTGAGTCCAACTCCCTGCTCAATGCAGGAATCCAGGTTAAAGCAACTTATCCGGTGGTTTTATTTCTGAAAAAAGTAATTCTGGCGCTCGAACCTGCTTGGATAAAACATAGAAAGCAAGCTCTCTGATTTGTCCCTAATGTGAAACGTGGGGAGCTTGCTTAACAGCCTCATCACTTTAAATGGCTGGCAGATGGCTTAAAATAGGGAGTTGTCAAATTCATGGAAGACAGGTCTATGAATGACATTGCCCAGATAAAGCAACCTTTTGTGAGGGAAGAAAAACTGGACAGAGGAAGAAAAAGCCACAAGAAACCTGATACCCGGATTTTCCTTATCTTTCTCTGCAGTGAATGGGTTAACTGTCCCGTTCACGTCACGAAGCCCAATCCTTTCTAGGCACTGTGCAGATGGGAAAGATGAGTAGCTGCATGTGGGCGGGAATTCATATCTCCACCCTTTCCCTCAGATTTTTTTGGCTTCCTGCTCTATAAGGAACTTGGATTGCCAGACAAGCAAGTTTCATTTTCTTCCCTTTTTGGAGGCTCTGTGAAAGGTGGTGGAGCGAGGGGCCCTGCCTGCAGATGTAAGGGACGCGCTGGCCAGACTATGGGCCCACTGGGGCTTTTCCCAGTTTTAGTGGCTATGGTAAGTGAGAAACTGAAGGAAATGGTCACAGGGGCTGGGAGAAAAGAGCTAGTCCAAAAGTTTGGTTTGAGGAGAAGGGCTCCGGACGTTCCTCTCCTGGGTTGTGCGGTGTGGTATTCCTGCTACTAACTTAAATCATGGAGCCTAACAGATAAAGACAGGATATTGGAAGTTGGATCACTAGGCAAGTGTAATTGCCTCATCTTTGGGCCTGAAAGAGGATTGTGTTGTCAGCAGCAGGCACTGCCTTTGCTTCCTGGAAAAAAAAAAACTTTTCAGCGCTTGGACGTGTTGCGTACTGGCTGGGTGGGTCTTCTCCAGTGTGAGTGGCATTTTGTTCGTTCGCTTGTTTGCCTTCCAGCACACTGAACTGGCTGCTAGACAAGCTGTTTCTTTCTCCTCCCTAACTTTGCAGTTTTCATCTCCTGCTTCTTCAAAATCCAATTATGGCAGCTCTGTGCAGGTAGCAGCATTTATTGCCTTCTTTGCCCAGAGAACTTATTTGGATGGGTGGTATGTAAGAAATAAAATACATTTGCCCCTAGGCCAGGCTGCATTGGTTTGAAACGTAGTAATAGAAATCTGCTTATTATTGGCCAAAGTAAAATAATCTAATGATAGAAGAACCTAATCCAGTATTTCACTACCAAACCCTTGTTGAGACATGACATGCAACTTGGATTAAGAAGTGACCCCGCTGCTTCAACAGCAGGTAGAAGCTTGTGGATTGATCAGTTTCCTAATATAAAACAGTTCGGATACAATTACAGGATGAAATTACAGAACAGTCCTGAGAAAACTTGTTCCGCCAGGTCGCATAGCAAATCTTCTCAGGACCAAGTCAATAACTCACCTGGTGGCTATGCTACAGCCCTACACAGAGCCCAGAGAGTATTTTCTAGCGTCCCACATATTGCCTCAGGATATCTCTTGGATCTTGCCAATTTTCAATTTTATTATTAAATAAAATTGATTTATTTAATTTTGCATTTATATCCCACCTTTTCTCCAGTGAGCTCAAGGTGTCATACATTATTCTCCCTCTCTCCATTTTAACCCCACAACAACCCTGTGAGGTAGGTTCACTGAGAAACTGTGACTGGCCCAAGGTCACCAAGTGAGGTTCCTGGCTGAATGTGGATTTGAACCCTGGTCTCCCAGGTTGTAGTCCAACGCTAACTGCTACGCTATATTGGCTTTTAGGACATTCTGGAACTGGTGCAAAATGCAGTGGCGAGACTGCTCACTGGGGCAGGGTATTGGCAACATGTCATCCCGCTGCTGAAAGAATTGCAATGGCTGCCCATTTGCTACCAGGCCAAGTTCAAGGTTCTAGTTTTGGCATACAAAGCCCTATACAGCTCGGGACCAGGATACCTGAAAGACCGTCTTATCCCTTATATGCCCAGTCGATCACTGTGCTCTGCAGGTGAGGGCCTCCTGCAGATACCATTTTAGCAGGAGGTTCATTCTGCACAATATAGGAAATGGACCTTTAGTGTGGCGGCACCTACCCTGTGGAACTCCCTCCCTTTGAATATCAGGCAGGTGCCATCTCTGCTATCTTTTCGGCTCGTTTTGAAGACTTTCCTCTTTCAACAGGCCTTTTAAGTTGAGACCTGTCGAGTTTGTGTCTGAATTGCTTTTAATATGTTTTCTTTAATAATATGTTTTTAACCCTTTTTTTAAAAAGAGATGTTTTTTAAGCTTTTTTAAAAAATGTTTTTAGTGTTACTTTGTTTTAATGTATTTTGAAGTCTTTTTATGATTTTTTAAAGTGTTTTTAGTGTTTCTGTTTGCTGCCCTGGGCTCCTGCTGGGAGGAAGGGCGGGATATAAATCAAATAAATAACAATTCTTTGTTTTGTTTAGTTTAGACCTACGTGGCATTATGGTCGCATTAGAATTCTCAGTGCAATTTATAAAACATGGTTAAAATTAGGGAAATGTAGTGTTTGAGAAACCTTAGTCACTTCAGAACGTGCCTTAGATTACTTTGTCTGTGCGCATCTTCATCTCTTAAAAATAGGGGTATCTTGTACATAAGGCATATAGTTTACCTAGTAACTCCAACCTCCATCCTCCATTATGAAAAAAGTATTTATTTATTTTTGCTGTGAATCCTCTTGAAATTGCTATGGTAAGACAGACAATTTAATAAAGGCCATGAGTTTGTCAACCAGATGTTTCAGTTATTTTGGCAGCAGTGCTTATTGTTTCTCTTCAGACCCTATTTCTTACAACAGAGAGGACAGTCCCCTCCCCCATCTCTACTACTACTTATTGGCATTAGTAACAATAGCTCACAGCAGGGCTGTGGAGTCGGTATGCCAAACCTTTGACTCCGACTCCTCTATTTTTCTACTGCCTGACTCCAACTCCAACTCCACCCAAAATTGCTTCCGACTCTGATTCCACAGCCCTGGAAAGTGCTGTAAATGTCTTTTTAAATTGGAAGCTCTTGTAGGAGCATTTTTATCGCTGCCTGAATATGCACTGATCCTGGCATCACAGCATTTGTCTTCATCTGGGTCTTGTGTTATACACTGACACACAAAATGTTTTCCATCTTGAGTTGTGGTGAAATGCTCAAATACAGCTGACTTCATGGGAAGCTTCTTTGACATTGTGAATTTATATATATTTTTTAATTGTCAGTCAAAATTTATTTTGAAGTCGGAGTTGTTACATTTCTACCGACTCCGACTTCACCCAAAATTGCTTCCGTCTCCACGACTCCGACTCCACAGCCCTGGCTCACAGTAGTCATTTACTCAGTGGGGGAATCTCAGAAGTAGATGGATCTGCATATCTTGCTGTCTGGCTGCGTTGCACTGGAAAAACTGTGTGCTGTGTGTTAGCAGTATCAAATTATCTGTCCCAGACCTCAGAAATCTTAATGTTTGTGCAGAAATATCATCTGGTGCGGGTGCAAATGGGGAAAAACCTCTTGTACAGATCATTTTGTGCAAAGTAATAGGCATAATTTCTCCCCACTGGAATGGGGGTGGGAATGCTGCCTTTTAGTATTAGACAAGCTTTATATCTGATCTTAGCCCTGTGGTGATTAGTGCAAAGATTGTGAGATTTATCCCTCTGTCTGCTTTTTAGAAATTACTCTGTAAAGCAGGCAAAGGACGATCTCCCAATCAGATATGGAGATAAAGCTGTTGGGGATGGGATGGTGTTGAGGGCTGTCAGGCCACTGCCACCATCTTGGATTAGCATGGGTCATGTGTTAGCTGCCCCTGAGCTAGGGGTAAGCTGGCAATCATCTGTTTGCGACATTGCCTTATTTCTGAGTCCATGCAAGAAGCATGCAGCACTTCCAGTGCTCTTTTGGTCTTGTCCTTACTGCAGATGTTGGATTTGTTGCTCCACAGTGTCAGTCTACCATTTTGCCATATAGTGAATGATGTTTTCATAGTCTGTGGCAGTCGTGGAATGAAGAATCGAAACAAACCTTGTTGCCACTTATTTTTGAGGCATGCTTTAGCTTTGGTTAATGCGTATTTTTTAGTTCACAAACTGATCAGCAAAAGTCTACATTCAGGGTATTTCAAGAAATAGCATATGTTGGGACAATTCAGAGTGCTAATTGTTGCCAATGTAACTAGCCAGAGAATACCCCTTCTGTCAGGTGTGGAGAGCAAGTTCTCCAGATGTTGATGAACTAAAACTTCCATCATCCCTGGTCATTGGCCATGCTTGCTTGGCACTGATGGGAGTTATAGTTCAGCAACATCTGGAGAACCAAAGGTTCCTCAAACCTGCTTTACGTTTCTGTTCAGGGGATTCAGAATCTTGCATGATCCAAGAAACAATGGAAATTTGCAGCGTGACCAACTTGCTTTATGCTGCTTGACCTTACTCTGATGTGGCTTTTCTCAACCTTGTGTTCCCAGATGTTGCTGGGCTACAGTTCCCATAGTACCTGACCATTGGCCATTCTGGCTGGGGCTGATGGGAGTTGTAGTCCAGTAACATCTGGGGATCCAAAGTTTGGGAAAGGCTGCTCTAATGTTTAGTCCCACATGTGAATGACACAGCCATCATCAATCTGAATAATGTTTTTCCTAACCATTTGAGGCAGACAGATTGCAGTTTAAAATCCTGTACGATAAATAATCTTTCTGGAAAGCCCTATTCTTGCATGAAGCCTTAAAAGATCTCACTTGTAAGCTATCCTTGATGAAAAGTAGTTTGCTTGTTCAGGCTATTTTTCTTTGCAGATCAAATTAATCCTGATTCAGATAAAAACTGCAGAAACCTTGGGGGTAACTGTTGTCCCTGATACCATACATATCCATGGGGTAGTTGCGGACAAAGGCACCTTCATCCACGCCAGTGGTAGAAAAAGGAAAGAGGTGACATGCTCCAAAGGATACTATCTTCACCCAAATGGAACCCACTGCTGCCTTAGATGCCATAAAGGTATGATAAAATGTAAAACAGAGTAATATCTGTTAGTTCCACTTCTGATCTCCTATTTTTGTGGATGTGTGATTCTTATCACTGTCAAAAATCTCCTAGTTTTGAAAACTGTACTTTAAACTTTTTTGCTTCAACTCAAATAGTGAAAAGATACAGCTCCTGCTTTGGTAAAAAACAAGTATGCAAAAGTCTGGGATACACTTTGCATCATTTCTTGCAGTTGGTGGAAACTGCCTAGAAGAATAATATTTTTTGCAAAAATTGTGACCATTTGTCATACATTCAGTAAAAGAGAATGTAACCAGAAAACTAGATAAATATTCACTAATGGACAAAAAACCTTGTGGTTTAAGAATGTACCTATAGCCTACAGATATTTCTATAAAACTTTAAAAAGCAGGGAAACTGGGCAGCTATAGTGAATGCACCAGGGGAGCAGGAGACCTGACCTCCTCTCTGAGATATTGTACTGCCCTACAAATTTGTCAAAATGCAAATACAAATACAGACCAATCCACTTCCTGTGTAGCTTGGAAGAATTTGGTAACATGTGCCTCTGAGCATATGGTGAATGCTGGCAACACCTGCCATCTCCAAAGATGGAGAATTACATTTTTGTGTGTTTGTTGGTGTTCTTACTTTGCTTCTTTCTTGTGTTACTAATGATTCTACAGAGAATCTAATCTAGAACATTTTATTTCCCTCACTATTCATCCTAGAAATGTGTGTCAAAATTATTTTTATTAATTTCAAAGCCTTTTTATTGGCCAATGTCATATGATGGTGAAGACAGCCTTTTGTGTTTCAAATTGGATTTTATGTTCTATTTCTGTTTTGGGTGCATTAACAGTTGAATGTGAAACAGCAGTTTGATGTAAAATCAGACTGATTCCAATATGTTGCTACTTCAGCAATGACTGTAGCTGTTGGAAAAAAGAGGATGCATGTTTTCAGGCTGCTATGTTTAAACCACTTCATTTAAGGTAAGGTGGGCATGGTCAATTAAAAACATAGAGCACATCTAGAATTTTGCTACAATATATTTCATCTCCCACTGTTTTATCTTGTGCAAACTGAGACACTCTTGATGTCCACTGGAGACTATTCTGCAGAATAGTCAGTGCCATTATTCCACAATTATTTTTGGAGGTTTTTTAGTGTAAATTTTGCAAAGTATTGCTGTGCTTCACATATCCACAGAAAAAGAAACAAAAGAACATGATTTCCTATAGGAAATTTCACTAAAATTGCAAAGTAAATCAGACATATTTAAAGTGACCATCTGAAATATATCAACCGTCTTAATAATGTTGCTTTCTCCCTGCTAAAACAAGATCAGCACAGCTATTTGGGCTGCTTGCAGGTGTTGCCACCACTCACCATATGTTCAGAGGCACATGTTACCAGTTCTTCCAAGCTACACAGGAAGTATATTGGACTGTGAAAGACCAACCCAAATTGTGTTTGCATTTTGAAAATTTGTAGGGCAGTCCAATATCTCAGAGAGGAGTTCAGGTCTCCTGCTCCCCTGGTGCATTCACTATAGCTGCCCAATTTCCCTGCTATTTAAAGTTTGATGGAAATATCTGTGGGCTATAGGTACGTTCTTAAACTGCAAGGTTTTTTGCCTGTTAGTGAATTTCTCTGCTTTTTAATGCTGGAGGTAAGAAATGAGATCCTGTGCAAGTTTGCTGAGAATGGATTGGTCATTTGCATGTTTAATGAGTTCAGTGGAATTTATTCCCGTGCAATCATGCTTAGGATAGGTGAAACTGACTACAGGGGGGGAGGGGGGAGGAGCGAGGGAAGGGCAGAGGAGAGGAGGGGGATGGGAGCAGGCAAGAGAGGGAGGGAAGGAGAAGGGCAGGTTTGATCATTTGCATGCTTATTGAGTTCAGTGGAATTTACTCCTGTGCGATCATGCTTAGGATAGGTATAATTGACCAGGGAGGGAGGGCTGGAGTGGGCAGGAGAGGAGGAAGAAAGAAGAGGGGAGGGGAGGAGGAAGGGAGAAGAGAGGGGAAAGGCAGGTCTGATCATTTGCAAGCGTATTGAGTTCAATGAGGTTTGCTTCCATGCAATAATGGTTAGAATAGGTAAAACTGACCATGAGGGAGGGGAGAGGAGAGGGAAGGGGAAAGGGAGGGGAGCAGAAGGGGGGGGAGGGGGAAGGAGGGGATTGGAAGGGGAGGGGCAAAGAAAGGGGGAGGGAAGGGGCAAAAGAGAGGTGATGGGAGGAAGGAGGAGGGGAGGGCAGGTTTGATCATTTGCATGCTTATTGAGTTCAGTGGGATTTACCCCTGTGCAGTCATGCTTAGGACAGGTGAAACTCACCTGGGGGAGAGGAGAAGATTGGGCAGGTGGGCACTGGGCAGAGGGAAAGCCCCTTTCCAAAAGAAAACATTGTGAACAATATCATTGCTTTTCAGCATTTCCCCCACCTTTTTAATCTACAGCAGGCTCATGTAGCCTCCCACCCAAATTTAAACCGAAGCTGTCCCAGACCACATCCACACCAGACCTTTATTTCCCTTTAGATAGTCATAGCTTCTCCCCAAGAATCCTGGGAAGTGTAGTTAGTGAAGGGTGCTGAGAGTTGCTAGGAGATGCCCTCTTCCCCTCACAGAGCTTCAGTCAGAGAGTCTGACTGTTAAACCACTCTGGCCACTGCAGCTCTGTCAGTGGAATAGGAGTCTCCTCTCAGCACCCTTCACAAACTACACTTCCCAGGATTCTTTGGAGGAAGCCATGACTGTCTCAAGTGAAATAAAGGTCTGGTGTGGGTGTGGCCCCCTGATTAGGCAAGCCCAGCAGCTGTCTGGCTTTTAGAACACTGACAGTTTGTTCTTACTGAGCATGCCTGACATTATCATTGAGTTCTTTGATGCTAAATTTCTTAAATTAATTAAAAATCAGCCAGACATTTTTGAATGAGTATGGGGCAAGGTCAGTAACAGGATTACAGGTACTCAGTGAACACGGATGATTTGTACTTAATTTCAACAAATTAATTACAACAGATTATGAGAAGTCTGACAGAAAAAAGTCCGAAAGGGGTTTGGTTTTTCTCTCTCTCTTTTTACACTTTGAACTCTCGATTCTCTCTGACTATTTTGTGTATCGCCATTAAAATTTAGAGGGTTGTTAAGCAAGTGTTTCTCAGTTTAGGACTATAAGTTTTGTAAGGTTTTGTTCTGAAATGAGCTTATGGGAAGCATCAGAATGGCATGGGGTATTTTCAATTTAACATTGAGGAATGTGAAAAATCCCTGCTGACTATAGTATACAGCTACTCTCGTGGCTGTATAATAAGATTGTGTTTCCAATTGGGCTTTGTTCATGCCCTTGAATACATGGATTATCGCAGGGGAGGTGCAGGAGGGGGAGATTCCTTAGCTATTTGAAATTCGGAATAAGGAAATGTCTCACCTGTGGTGTTACCAAGGTAATACCATACATAAAAAGAGGAGGAGCTGTTGTTTTCAGCACTGTTATTCCTACCATGACATTCCTTTCAATCCATCCTACTCGGCAAACGGGTTATCTTTTGAAATCAATAATCCTAAATTTGCTTCAAGAATTTCTAGACCTCAAGCTGATGCAAGAACAAAGGATAGAATGATAGTTGGTGTATGGACTGTAGTTGCAATTCTTGCTCCTTTATTCTCTCAGATTATACATGGACACTGCATGCTTTCTTCAGATTTTTCAATAGAAGTGGCTGGCTGTCCTTTTTGGGATGCATGTCTCTATACACATCTGCAAACTACTTTCCCGTGTTCAGGATATATGCTTTTCCAGAACACAAACTATGGAGGTAATTAAGCTCAAATCTGCTAGGGAAACAGTTTCCCACTGTGACTCTTGAGTTTATTCTGCTGGAGGACAGATGCTGTCTGTCTGGTAGAAACGGCCCAGAAACTAGCACTTTTTCCAAATACATTGGAGCACGGTATGAGTAACTTTAGTTAAGATAGTGAATTGGCCTCGTAAGGACCTCTAGAGGCAGCAGAGCTTTTCCAGAAATGACATTTTATTGAGAAAAGTGTTATGAATGGTAATTCAGTAATTAACTGTAAAGGTTGTCCCTGAGAAAAGAGAGAGGAACGAATGAGATGTAATGTTGGGGTGAGGTTGTACAGCGGAGTGCGTTGGCTTCCAGGGTAATAGTGAAGGATGGGAAAGGGGATTTGCAGTACAAATTGAAAAGGTGGCAGGGGAGACACAGTGAAAATGATTCATTTTCTACCTTATTCTCTTTCTGAATTGGGGGGGGCAGAGATCTTTAGCATCAGTGTGAAAAAGAAGGTAAAAAAGCAGAGACTTTTCTTGCCCGTGGCAAAGCTTTACTGGATGGAGTCTACTGGAAGTGCAGAAACATAACAGTCAAAGCTGGAGTCAGGATGATTTTTCTCCCCCCAGCAAGTCTTCTTCATTAATCACCTGGAGTTCAGAAATGCATGAGCAAGCATCCAGCCTGGTGCTCCAAAAATTTATTTAAGCAGAGAATCTGCCAGAAAAAACCATGCGGGACACGCAAGGGAAGTGTGGAGAACAGGAATGGTAGAGGTGTCAGGGAAGGCTCATTGAGCACAGTAGTACTGTGGGAAGTTATAGCCTTTGAGTATAGTTGGGACACTAGACTTAATGATCCTAAGCCAATCTCCCCCTGCCCCAGATTGTCATGTGTCCCACCACACCACCTCCACATGCCATACATGTGTGTAACTGGAGCCTATTCATATTGACTCAGAATTAAGCCCCACAGTGTCCAACGCTCATTCACCTGGAAGTAAGACCTATCTGAATAAACATGCATAGGATCAGGTTGCAATTATTATAGAAACTGCAGATAAGGGATGGGGAACCTGTAGATGTTGTTGGACTCCAACTCCCGTCAGCTCTAACCAGCATAGCCTGTAGTCAGGGATGGTGGGAAGTGCTGTCCACCAACACTTGGGAAGGCCAGTGAACTGCAGCCACCCTGACAGTATCGCCTAAATCCGTTATTTATATCCTATGCCCTGCCAGTTAATCTAGCTGAGTCACCTACAGAGGAGTGATGCGACTGCAACGTTTTTTTTAAAAAACCACTACTTCAAGGAGCATTTCGCACACTGTTTTGAAGAAAATACGAGGGTTTCTCCCCAAACATCTCCCCCTTCCCAGTTTTGATTCTCAAGTCTTCCCCCAGGAGGAAAAAACACTTCCAATTTTTATTGTTATCTGTGTCTTCTCTCAGTCTTCTCTAGTTTTGCTTATAATTTCTGGGTTTTTAAAAAATCTTTACTTTCTGCATCAAGATAAATAAAATACTATCATAAGGAATGAGTTCTGCTAGTATAAGATACGAAAATTAAGACTGTAATCCTACTGAACTCAATGGGACATACTTCTGAGTAAACATTTTTCGTTTCAATGTGCTAAATATTTCCATAACACCCATTTTGGCATAATTTAGTCTGGGTTTTTTTTAGTTATGGGGAAGAGTAAGGAGCCCTGGAAATCCTGGATACTGCACTCTGTGTCCAATGCTCCTGGCACAGAAATTGGGTGCACTATAAAAGGAGGGGGGTCCCTCTTTTTGCTCTTACATTCTTTGACACAGTCTTTTAATTTGAGTTTACAAAGAGGAATAGGGTTATTCCCCTTATTCATGCCTAGAAACCATACTACTAGTAGAAACCAGTAATGATCTGAAATGAATGCTGATGACAGTTAAAGAGGAACGCACAAAAGCAGGACTACAGCTGAATGTCAGGAAGACTAAAGTAATGACAACAGAAGATTTATGTAACTTTAAAGTTAACAGTGAGGACATTGAACTGGTCAAGGATTATCAATACCTTGACACAGTCATTAACCAAAATGGAGACAACAGTCAAGAAATCAGAAGAAGGCTAGGATTGGGGAGGGCAGCTATGAGAGAACTAGAAAAGGTCCTCAAATGCAAAGATGTATCGCTGAACACCAAAGTCAGGATCATTCAGATGATGGTGTTCCTGATCTGTACGTATGGATGTGAAAGTTGGACAGTGAAAAAAGTGGATAAGAGAAAAATCAACTCCTTTGAAATGTGGTTTTGGAGGAGAGCTTTGCACATATCATGGACTGCGAAAGGGCTCCTGCTGGGAGGAAGGGCGGGATATAAATCAAACAATAAATAAATAATAAATAAATAAGACAAATAATTGGGTGTTAGAACAAATTAAACCAGAACTATCACTAGAAGCTAAAATGATGAAACTGAGGTTATCATACTTTGGACACATAATGAGAAGACATGATTCATTAGAAAAGATAATAATGCTTGGAAAAACAGAAGGGAGTAGAAAAAGAGGAAGACCAACAAGAGATGGGTTGATTCCATAAAGGAAGCCACAGACCTGAACTTACAAGATCTGAACAGGGTGGTTTATAACAAATGCTATTGGAGGTTGCTGATTCATAGGGTCGCCATAAGTCGTCATCGACTTGAAGAAGGCACATAGCACACACGCAACATGCCTAGAAAGCATCTCCATGAGCATATAGCGCTGTGGGCAACAGGAGGCAAGTGATGAGCTGATGAAAGAATGGAAATGAGCCGGAGACACAGATGAGAAAACAGCCAAAAGAAAGACAAGAAAAAAGACAAAAGAAAGAGAGTGTGACAAGGTGGAGGCAGGGAATTAGTAAATGAGTGAAGAGAGTGACAAGATAGAGGGAATGAGTGAAGAAAGAAGCAAAAGGAAGGGAGAGAACCCAGCTCAAATGCTCAGTGAGCTTGTGAAGAGGCAGTGATGGATGGCTAACAATGCCAAGGGAAAGTCATTAACCTTGTCCAGGTAGTTGAGTTTGAGCACTGCTCATATTAAGGATGGTGGTGGCAGCCACATAGGCTTTGTGTAGGTTGGGAGACACAGTATCAGTGGTACACGCTTTCCTTAGGGCCTTGCTCAGTTTGAGGCAGTGCATGCTCATTGCTCTTCCAGGCACGTGGTCAGATTTCACTGGAGGGTTTGCGCACTGAAGAATACTTTGCCACTCTAGCTTTCTAACTCTGCTAATTGGAAAATGGAGCTTGGAGAAGTTGGAACTATGCTACAACATCACGTAGCTTAGTTCCCTTCTTAATTATCTTGGCTCCATTTTTTTTAATTATAGCAAGCCATCCAGGCAATGGGGGGATTCGGGAGTGGGGAACCTTTTGTGGCCAGTGGACCCAATCCCTATCCCTGGTGGGTCAAGTTTGAGAGTTGAGGGGGGTGCTTTTAAGCCCTGATTGTTCAGACTTCAAAGCATTTTAAAGTGATTTTTTTGGTTAAAATTCAAGCCGCAACTCCAAGCAGCGGTTCTGGATAGAGATTGGCAGCAGCCTAAGCCACTTCCTAAGAACAGGGTAGGATGGGTGAGAAAAGGCACAGAGGTAAGGGTCAACCAAACCATCCCTGCTGAATGTGGGCTGTGGGGCCTTGTATTTCAAGTCTGGCCCTGAGAATGCAACTTTGCTCCCCAAGGTTGGTAAGGTTATGAGGAGGCTGACCTTCTCTCTTTTAAAAAACTGAGCTACATTCCAGACATTCAAAATGCAGTTTCTAGAACAAAGTTTACAACTAACTCTTAAAGGTGGTTGCCGGCCAGCTCCAGGCGCTCTTGGATGAAACCGATTATCTAGATCCGTTTCAATCCGGTTTTAGGCCCGGTTTTGGCACCGAAACAGCCTTGGTTGCCCTGTATGATGACCTTTGTTGGGAGAGGGACAGGGGGAGTGTGACTCTGTTGATTCTCCTTGATCTCTCAGTGGCGTTTGATACCATCGACCATGGTATCCTTCTGGGGAGACTCGCGGAGTTGGGTGTCGGGGGCACTGCTTGGCAGTGGTTCCGCTCCTACTTCGCGGACCGTCACCAGAAGGTAGTGCTTGGGGAACATCACTCGACACCATGGACTCTCCATTGTGGAGTCCCTCAGGGGTCGGTCTTGTCCCCCATGCTTTTCAACATCTACATGCAGCCGCTGGGTGCGGTCATCAGGAGTTTTGGAGTGCGTTGCCATCAATATTTCTCCTTTTCATCTTGTTCAGGTGAGTCTGTTGATGTGCTGAACCGTTGCCTGACCGCGATAATGGACTGGATGAGAGCTAATAAACTGAGACTCAATCCAGACAAGACCGAGACACTCCTGGTGAACACCTTCCCTGCTCAGATGGTGGATGTTCACCCTGTTCTGGATGGGGTTACACTCCCCCTGAAAGAACAGGTACGTAGTTTGGGGGTTCTTTTCGATTCTTCCTTGTCTCTCGAGGCCCAAGTGGCCTCGGTGGCACGGAATGCATTTTACCATCTTCGTCTGGTAGCCCAACTACGCCCCTATCTGGACAGGGACGACCTCGCCTCAGTTGTTCATGCTCTGGTAACTTCAAGATTGGATTACTGTAATGCGCTCTACGTAGGGCTGCCCTTGAAGACAGTTCAGAAGCTTCAGCTGGTGCAGAACGCGGCTGCCAGACTATTGACGACGACCAGTCGGTCTTCGCATATAACACCTATTCTGGCGCGTCTGCACTGGCTCCCTATTTGCTTCCGGGCGAGATTCAAGGTGCTGGTTTTGACCTATAAAGCCTTACACGGCGTGGGACCTCAATACCTTGTGGAACGCCTCTCTCGCTATGAACCTACCCGTTCACTTCGTTCAGAATCTAAGGCCCTCCTCCGGGTACCAGCTCATCGGGAAGCCCGGAGGGTGGTTACTAGATCTAGGGCCTTTTCTGTGGTGGCCCCTGAGTTGTGGAACAGCCTCCCCGAAGAGGTACGCCTGGCGCCTACACATCTATCTTTCCGGCGCCAGGTAAAGACCTTTTTATGCTCCCAGGCATTTTAATCTTTTAATTTTCTTAATCTTTCTACTTTTAACATGTATCCTTCTTAATTTGTGTTGTATTTCGTTTTTGTTGTGCTTTCTGTTTGTTTGTACATGTTTTTGTGATTTTTTACTATGATATATTGTATTTTATCTTGTTTGTTCACCGCCCTGAGAGCTATTCTGCTAAGGGCGGTATATAAATTGAAATAATAAATAAAAATAAAATAAATAAAGGGATGTCTTTGTACCCTAAACTAACTCACATAGCTCTTTTGTTGGTCTCTTTCCAAGAAGGTGTGCCTGGTGCCGACGCTGCTATCTTTTCGGCGCCAGGTGAAAACCTTTTTATACTCCCAGGCATTTTAAAGTGTATTTTACAGTATTTTAGCATTATTTTGTATTCTTGACGTTGTTTGGTTCTTGTATTGTTTGTCTGTTTTTGGTTTTTGATTCATTGTATTTATTGTATTTATACATTTTACTTGTTTTTACTTTCTATGTACACCACCCAGAGAGCCTTCGGGCTTAGGGCGGTATATAAATTAAATTAAATAAATAAATAATAAGGTGCTGCTGCATCAGCCTAAGCTCATAAAATGTACTCTGTGCCACAGAGGCAACATGTACCTCCAGCTGGACCTAGGAGCACCCCTGTTCCTTCAGGGAGAGTGCAACTTCCTCTTGCCCAAGATCAGCACTTCTCCTTCAGGCAGAAAAATCACCTATCCATAATACATCTATCTTGTCTGGATTAAGACTTACTTATTTATTTTAAATGTTTACTGCTGAAGTGTCAAAACCTCTGAGCAATTTTATTAGTTTTTATCTATTCCTTTGCCAAGGGCTACCACTGTTATATTTCCTCCCAGTATGCAAATGGAATCTTTCTGAAGCTGGCTTGCATGAGTAACAGTGCTGCTGTTTCTTCCTGCAAAGGTTTACAGATTAACTGGAGAATATTCAGTGCCCACCAATGTAAAGTTATGTATGCTAAGCATCTGCTCTCTGTTAATTTCTGTCTTTTCTCAGTTGCAATTAAGTCAGACAACTGGTCCAGCAAGCTCAGTATTTTTGACACTGAGGAAGTGGCTCAGTAGGCAGGAGTCACCTCCAGGCCTACCTGGTGATCCCATGGATTGAATGTCGGAACTTTTGCACGAAGAGCATGTGCTGCTCTACCATTGAGCTACTAAAAAGTTCATTCCATGTTCAGCTTTGTATTTCCTGTCTCACTGGATGACTTTTTTCGACTTCCTGTTGGTTAATTCTTTTCCAGGAACTTATGTAGCACAACACTGTTTAAACGAGGATAAAGCAACTAAGTGCTTACTATGCCCTCAGGGTACCTACTTGCCTGAAGATAATTATATGGACAAGTGTTTCAGATGCCAAGGCTGCCGTTCAAGTAAGACTTTTCTGTGTATGGGGAGGGGGGATGTTAGATAGGGATAAACAGCAGTGAAAGATGCATGCATATGCAACTTTGTATGTTGACTGTGGTCGCCCCCTGATTTGTTTGCAGGGAGGTTAGACAATATTGCATCAAGCAAATGTTATCCCACACTTTCCGGTGCATTTTCCCATCACTTTCCTTATCGCAAAAAGTCAGATTTTGGGGGAACCATGTTTGTTGCTTGAGAGCTCCCTGTGCAACCTGAATCTGACAGTATGGGACTGAATCCCATTCAAAAATAGCAACAGTCTGGGAGTGACCTGAGAGGGAAAGCTGAGTGGGGACAAAGTTAGGACCAGAAAATGCATGACGGAGAATGAGAGGAGTTCAGGGTTGGGTGTTTAATAACAAAAACCTACTGCGAATGCTATGTGAGGCTCTTTGATGAGCATCAAATGCATTTTTATATAAACACACAATAATTAATAACTATCCAGATGAAACAAATTCCATTTTATAAAGTCTAGAGCCTGCCAGTAAAAACTTTATCAAAAAGAGACTAATTTCTGTTTCCTGTTCACACTGCTATGTTGCCACAGAGAGGTCTCACCTATATAGAATTAAACAGCTCTTCCTTCTCTCTTTTTAGGTTTTGGACAGATACCAGTATCTGACTGTACCAGTGAGAAAGACACTGTTTGTGGTTGTGGCAATAAACAGTATCGAAGTAACGACAATCGTGAATTCTTTTGCAAGGACTGCAGTGCCTGTCTTAATGGAAAAATCAGGAAAGAATGTGAGTGTAATTTGGACAGAATCAATGCCCTACCATTGTGACTCTCCCCTCATTCATTTATCCATAGTAGGAACAGACCCTCTGCCCTATAGCTATACAATACATTTGTGTTGGTGCAGTTTGTGTGTGCTGGCAAAATTATCTCTATCAACTCTTCTCTTCCTATGATATTGGTTCTCTTTATTTTTAACCTCTCTTCTCTACAGTTTTATGTGTTTTTGTTTTAAGTGTGGTCTATCTTTAAGCTTTTTAGCATCTTCAAGGCACTATTAAATGTGAACAATATTTGTAATAATAATAATTACCCTTTTCCTTCTTGGCTCATCAAAGGTTGCCGAGGGGGTATGATTGAGTGGATCCAGGGTGTGGCCAACGCGTCTTTGCAAAAGGGAGTAGTCCTAGCCACCCTAAAAGAGGCAGTGATCCAACTGCTCCTAAAAAAGAAAAAGACCACACCAGACCCATTGGCTTGTGACAACTATTGCTCAGTCACAAATACCTCCTTTTTAGGGAAGGTGATCAAGACGGTTGTGGTGCAGCAATTGCAAATACTCTTGGATGAAACAGATTATCTTGACCTATTCCACTCTGGGTTCAGGCTTGATTATGGGACTGAATCGGCTGGTTGCCCTGATGGATTACCTTTATTGAGAAAAGGATAGGGGGAGTACGATCCTGTTCAAAAAAATATTACTATAGCCATGAGATCCTGCCGATCTGTCTCCAGGCAGAAAAACCATGGGATAAATATGTATTTTACTTGAGCAAGTAAGATTCTCTTGGCTATATGTATTGCCCCGGGCGTGGGCTTTTCAGGTTTGAGAGATACCAAGGAATCAATATGACAGACTCAGGTTTACTAACAAAGGAGAGTTTTATTGAGTAACATACAACACAACAGGTGCACCCAATAAATGGAACAGAGTGCAAGGCTCCACACAGAACGTTGACCAGTCTGAACAATGCACTGGGAACAAGGGTGACTTATATAGCAAAATCTTTGGCAAGGCACAATAGTGACGAATACATGATTAGCTGCTATCTTACATCAAATCATCACTTCTTGACATAATACATGATTAATTGTTCTATAGCAGGCTAGGCATCAAAGCAGTTCTAGGGTTAACAAGTTATGGCTACTATCTTCGAAGCATTACAGCATTTCATCTAAAGCATCAAGGCACTTGATTGATTATACATTCAAAGTGAAAGACATTGTGCTAATTAAGACTACTAGCAAACAGATCATCTTGACCTCATAAAGCTACTCTATTTGGCAGCATTTACTCATTAGCTCTTTTAGATAAGGCTTAGAGCTGCTCTTCTTGGCAATACATTAAACCACCCTTTCCCAACCAGTGTGCCTCCAGATGTTGTTGGACCACAACTCCCAACAGCCTCAGCCAGCATTGCCAATGGTCAGGAAAGATGGGAATTGTGGTCCAACAACATCTGGAGGCACACTGGTTGGGAAAGGCTGCATTAAACAGTCACACCCCTCCCTACTACAGCTAACTTGTTAATATCTAAGATAAGTACCAGATGAACTACGGGCTGAGTTACACATTGACTGTTCTTTGACCTATCTCGTCCAGCTGCCGAAAAGATGCTAAAGTGCTCATTTATTGCAGGTGCTCAAAATGGAGAAGGAAGCAATACAAGCTTCCATTTTACAAATCTCCATTCCTAAAGCGGCTATAGATATGCATTACGATAATTATGTGATTGCCCGTGACCTACACTATAGTAATACTTTTTTGATTGGAATTGGCTAAATAGTGCAGAGAGCTGATTGGCCAGAGAACATGAAATTGATAGAAATATCTCCAGGAATCTCTCTAAGTTCAAATGGAAGGATATGAGTGTGCTTGGGGCAGAAAAGACTGTGGCTTTGAGATCCGGAGGGGAACTTTTAAAAAATTGCTTGAAATTTCACTTGGTGGAGCAGTGCCCTTGTGGATCAGCCTCTACTGTCGCTAGATCTCTGCCATAAGAAGCTATTAATCTGACATTTTTTTAAAAAATCACAATAAAACTGGTCAGCATAAAAAGTATAAGAAAACAAGGCATGTTAAAATCAGCAGCATATTGCTAAAACAGTTCAACCAATCATTCTAAAGGCCTTGTGGGATCAAGATCTGAACAGCTCCTCTTGGTGTGCGAAAGGAATTCCTTAAAGAAGATAAGAAATATGCATTTTTCCTCGCCATCAGCTGTGCCTGAGCCAAATAAAGAATATTGATCAAGGCTTTATGTGATGGACAGTGAATAGGGAGGTTCATATGGGAGACTGCACTTCTGATACCTAGGACCATGGGGTACTATAAAGGTCAGTATGTGTGCCTAGAAACGAGTAGAGTTGCTTCAAAGCTCCTGTAATATCATCTATGGCTGTCACCAGTTAAAAACCAGGCTGTCACATTCTGGATCAGCTGTAGTCCAGTATAGAAGCTACTAACAGCTGTTTAAAAAATGATGGGCATGTTGAAGCTTAAGCATGATATAGTTTCTCTGAAACAGTTTCTTCAGGGTTCTCCACAACAGTTAGTCTGCAACTCATTTGGCACTTCAAAAAGCAGATAGCAGTGGCCAACGGTCACCTCAAACTGATACGCTAGCAGTTCATATGTGCAAAACTGCCACTTCCTCCACTCTCTCCTGTAACCTCTGGGTACACAGCTGGGATGACCAGACATTTTTCAGTTAGCCCCCTCAGAGCAAATCCTGACTTCTTTTCATGGAGATTAACTCTGTAATCCACATAAGATGACAGCAAGAAGAAAGAATATTGCACAGCCCTCTCCATTTACACTTTGCCCTTTGTGGTACTTTCTCCCTGTGATGCGTCCTTCCCTGGCTCTCCCTGTCAGGTTCCTACCTGCTCGTGGTTACTGCCTGTCTCTAGGCACCACCAGGGACTCCACCAGTCCGGACCGCACTCTCTTATGGTTTACCTATCTGCTCTAGCACAGATCTCAACAGATCCCCCTGCTAGGCAACCACCAGTAACGTCCCAATACTAGTATTCCCAGAGACTCTGAATACTGGTATTGTTATTCTCTTCACCGCTGCCACCATTTGTTACAGTTCCCCTTCAGCCTTGGTCATTACCTTACCCTCCCTTCTGGTCTGTGAAACTCCAGCCAAGGATCAGGCCTTTGGTAAACCAAATTAAGTATTTATTAAAGATAACAAAGCTAACAAGATTAACAAGATTTCTTCTTAAGGCACATAAGCATATGGTTTTACTCAATACTAATCTGAACTCCACCTCCCTCCTTCTTCACGCTCTCCTGGCAAACAACTCTCTCAAACCCCACCAAGCAATCCACTCCTTCTCTTCTCCCCCCAGATTCCACAATTTACCACCTCACATTCCCCAGATTTACCTGTCATCCTTTCATTTATACTGTCAGCCATCTTAAACATTCAGCCAATCATCAAGCATTCTATTGCCCATTCACTCCCCCTCCTCTTTCACTACTTACCATGTATACTCTAAACAACCAGCACTTACCATATATACACTAATATATAGGAACATCACATTTCCCCCTCCTTAAACAACGGCAGAGTATTATTCCTGTTCCAGGATTTATACGCCGCGTTAGCAAATAAAAGTCTCTACGGGGAAAATGTCTTTCTTTGTTCCTCTGTCTGGTCACGTCACTGCAGTCCCAGCCACTTGCCTGGAAAGTCCATCGGCCAGTACATTGTACTTGCCTTTGATGAACTGGAAGTCCACTTGATAGTCCTGTAGGGCCCAGGACCACCTCTGCAGCATAGTGTTATGGTTTTTCATAGTCTGCAACCATAACAAGGCCCGATGATCCGTAGTCACTGTGAATCTTCGTCCCCACACGTATGGGCGCAACTTGTTCAGTCCCCACACGACCGCTAGGCACTCCTTCTGGACCGACGAATAGTTTTTCTCCCTCGGCGTCAGCTTGCGACTCAGGTACGCCACTGGAGGTCTGGTGCCTTCTCTCTCCTGCAGCAAGACGACTCCCAGCGCGAGGTCCGACGCATCTGTAGCCACGATGAATGGTTTCTCATAGTCTGGTGCTATTAATATGGGTCCTTGGCACAAGGCTTGCTTCAGTAGATCAGAAGCCTTCTGACATTCATCCGTCCATACCACACGCTCAGAACACCACTTCTTTGTTAATTCATGCAAGGGGGTTGCTATTTCCCCAAAATTTCTCACAAACTTCCTATAAAATCCAGCCACACCCAGAAATGCCCTTACTTGTCTTTTGGTTAAGGGGATCGGCCACGCTTGTATTGCCTCCACCTTGCTCCATAAGGGGGTGATTTTCCCACTCCCCACCTTATGTCCTAAATAGATTACTTCCTTTAGTCCAAACTGGCATTTCTTAGCTTTTATTGTGAGGCCTGCTTTTCTTAAGGCCTCCAATACTGTTGTCAGGTGTTGGACATGCTCAGGCACCGACTTGCTAAAAATGGCCACGTCATCGATATAGGCCACTGCAAAATCTGACATGCCTCGCAACACAGTATTGATTAGCCTCTGAAATGAACTTGGTGAGTTCCTTAGTCCCATGGGTAAGGTCACAAACTCATATAACCCATCTGGTGTACTGAAGGCAGTTTTGGCTCTGGAGTGCTCGTCTAGTTCCATTTGCCAAAATCCTTTACAGAGATCTAGTGTAGAGATAATGGTTGCTGCCCCCAATAACTCTAACATAGCGTCTACCCTAGGCATAGGATACGCATCTGGGACAGTAATTTTATTGATTAGCCGATAATCAATGCAAAACCTTGTCGTTCCATCTTTTTTCGGAACCAGGACAATACTTGAGGCCCAGGGACTGATGGATTCCCTGATCACTCCTAATTCCAGCATCTCTTCCACCTCCTTTTTGATCTCATTCAAAACTTTCCCATTCACACGGTACGGAACAGATCTGATTGGGGCATGATCTCCAGTATCAATGGAATGTATAACTATACTGGTTCGGCCAGGTTTGTTGCTAAAGAGATTCCTATAGGTTTTCAAAACTCTCAGAATCTCCTCTTTTACTTCCTCCTTCACCTCCTCTGACCATTCCACTTGATCTACCCCTCCTTTGTCTTTGCTTTCCTGTACCAAATCTGGAAGTTCAGGCCCACTTCCCTCAGGGAATAAGGTAACTTGCAACACCTTTGCATCCCTGGTATGGTAAGGCTTTAACATATGTACATGAACCACTTTGCTTTTGTTTAATTGGTCTGTGGTGATTACATATGTCACTGTGTCAAGCCTTTCTCTGATGGTATATGGTCCTTCCCAGTTAGCCTGTAATTTGTCATGTTTCCTGGGTATGAACGCCATAACCATATCTCCCACATCATACACACGTTCTTTGGCTGTTCTGTCATACCAGTAACTTTGCTTCTCCTGTGCATGACTCAAATTCTCTTTCACTACTTCCATCATTGATGTTAATTTATTGCGGAATTCCAATACAAAATCTACTACAGAAGTTTTGTACTCTCCCAGAGTTCCTTCCCATGAATTGTTTGGCAGTTCCAAAGGTCCCCTCACTTTTCTAGTGAACATGAGTTCAAAGGGTGAGAAGCCTGTTGACTCCTGAGGGACTTCTCTGTATGCAAATAAGAAGCATCCCAACCATTCATCCCAGTCTTGTGGGTGATCTTGAACATAGCTTCTTATCATGCCCTTCAAAACTCCATTGAATCTCTCAGTTAGCCCATTAGTGGCAGGATGGTAAGTAGTAGTCTTTAGATGTTTTAGACCACAACATTTCCACATACATTGCATCACTTCTCCCATGAATACACTGCCTTGATCTGTCAGCACTTCATGAGGGAAACCCAGCCTCATAAAGATTTTTAATAAAGCCTCTGCCACTACAGGGGCTTCTACAGATCTCAGTGCTTCTGCGTCTGGGTACCTGGTGGCAAAATCCACCACCACCACTAGATATTTCTTGCCATGCCTTGTGGGTTTGGAAAAAGGGCCCACCAAATCTATTCCCACTCTATAAAAAGGTTGTCCAATTATAGGAAGGGGCTTTAAGGGTGCCTTGGTCTTTACTCCACTCTTTCCCACCTTTTGGCATATTCCACAAGATAGACAATGTTGTTTTACATCCTTGGAGATATTTGGCCAATAATAATGTGCAGCCAATCTCCTCTTGGTCTTTTTTATTCCCAGATGTCCTGCAAATGGGACATTGTGGGCTACCTCTAGCAATCTGGTTCTGTATTTGCTAGGTACTATCAATTGCTTCACTGGTTCACATTCATCCTTTCTCTCAGCAGGCATCCACAGTCTATATAAAATCCCATTCTCACACACAACTTGATTCCTCAGTTTGTCAGTGAAAGGAATCTGTTGGGTCAGCACTTGTTCCTTTATCTGCTTCAGACTTATATCTTTATTTAGCTCTTCCCTGAATTGCTCTGCTTCTTCCCCAGAGACCACTTGATACAGTTTGTCTTCTTCAGCAGGCCTGCTAGTGGTTGCTATGGTGACCTGAGGCTGGTTAACAGATTCCACCCTGTTTGTTTCAGCCCCCCTTAATATGGCTTCTTTTTCTCTGCCAATTTGCTGTCTGGTCACTACATATATTTTCCCCTGTGCCCCCATAACATCTCTTCCCAGTATTACTGGTTCTTGTTGCTGGGCATTAATACCAACTTTATATTGGCCCTTTCGGCCTCTCCATTCCATTTTCACTAGGGCCACAGGCAAACTCTCTGGTTGACCCCTCACTCCTTGGATAGTCACTGTTTCCTGAGGTAATATTTCTTCAGATTTTATTAAATCTGGCCTCAGTAACGTCTGAGCGGCACCAGTGTCAAGCAATGCCCAATAAGTTGCCCCTTGTACACTCACTTCCTCTCTCAGACTTGAATCAAGGTCTGTTACTTCTGTCCAGTTTATCTGGCAAAACTGAACCTTTTTCGCTGCTTCTAAAGCCTTGGGCTCTGTTTTCACTGCCCTTGTCTGAGCAGGATTACTAATGGGGTTGGCAACCTCACATTGAAAACGTAGGTGCCCCGGTCTACCACATTTGTAGCATAATTTCTCCTCACTTTTAGGGTACACAGATCCACTCTGGGGTGTCCTGTGCCCTTCAGCTTTTAATGGAGGACTCACTCGCTGTGGAACCACATCCCTTCTGCCAGCACTATATGGTCTGGGTTTAAACTCTCTTGATGTTTTCCCCACCCAGCCAGTTCTTTTGGAGGCGAAGTGATCCGCCAACTCTGCGGCCTCCTGCACAGATGTAGGGGAACGGTCTTTGACCAGGAGCCTTATTTCTGGTGGTAACTGATGGTATAATTGATCCAGTATCATGAGGCTTTTCACCTCTTCCACTGACTGAGCTTTGGCACTACTCATCCACTTTCCAAATATATCCATCAACTTTGCTCCCAGTTCCACAAAATACCTCCCTGTCTGTATCTGGCAGTTTCTGAAAAGCTTTCTAAAATAATCAGGCCCCAGTCTGAATCTTTTAATCACTGCTTCTTTGAATTCAGCATAGGTGACGGGCCTGTCTGAGGGGAAATATTGGTATACCTCAGCCAATTCCCCTTTAATCAGGTTTGATAAATACTGCATGTATTTATCTTCAGGTAGCCCCCACAACTGAGCTGCTTTTTCAAAGGTGCTGAGGTAAATTTGAGGATCTTGACCAGGCTCATAGGCAGCAAAGTCCTTTGGAGTAATTTTTATTTTTGCTCCATCTCTGTCTTTCCTTGTCTCCTCAGAGTGAAATTTCTCTCTATCAAATTTTAACTTTTCTACTTGTAATTCAGCATCCAATGCTCGTTGCTTCTCCCTCTCCCCAAACCCCAATCTCATTCTCTCAATTTCCAACTCCCTCTGTTTTTCCTTCTCTGCACCTTCCATCCTCAATCTCTCAGCTTCCATCTTCAATCTCTCAGCTTCCAACTCCCTCTGCTTGTCTTTTTCCTCAGCCTCCCATCTTAACTTCTCTCTCTACTCTATATAAGCGGGATTGCTTAAATATCCTTCTGGGGTCTCTTCCCTGACAGGTTGTTTTTGCTGGGCAGTAGCAAATCCTATAAGTGCTACCCTCAATTCATCTACCCCTTTACCCTCGTGAGGTAAATTGAATGTTATGCACTTCTCCACCAGCTCCTCTCTTTTCATTTTTATGTATTCAGCCATGGTGTTTGAGTTCACTCACTCTTTGCCACACACTCTTTGCCAGTCACTCTCACAAGAAATCTTGTTTTGTTATTTCTGTTTGCCACACCACTGTTCTGGATTCTCTAGTATTCGTATCTGGATTCTCTGTTGTTCGTATCCCACCGCTACTGCCACCACATGTGATGCGTCCTGTCCTGGCTCTCCCTGTCAGGTTCCTACCTGCTCGTGGTTACTGCCTGTCTCTAGGCACCACCAGGGACTCCACCAGTCCGGACCGCACTAGCACAGATACCTATCCGCTCTAGCACAGATCTCAACAGATCCCCCTGCTAGGCAACCACCAGTAACGTCCCAATACTAGTATTCCCAGAGACTCTGAATACTGGTATTGTTATTCTCTTCACCGCTGCCACCATTTGTTACAGTTCCCCTTCAGCCTTGGTCATTACCTTACCCTCCCTTCTGGTCTGTGAAACCCCAGCCAAGGATCAGGCCTTTGGTAAACCAAATTAAGTATTTATTAAAGATAACAAAGCTAACAAGATTAACAAGATTTCTTCTTAAGGCACATAAGCATATGGTTTTACTCAATACTAATCTGAACTCCACCTCCCTCCTCCTTCACGGTCTCCTGGCAAACAACTCTCTCAAACCCCACCAAGCAATCCACTCTTTCTCTTCTCCCCCCCATTCCACTCTCACTCTTCCTTTTATACATTCAGCCATTTTAAACACTCAGCCAATCATCTCGCATTCTACTGCCCATTCACTCCCCCTCTTTCACTCCACTTACCATGTATCTTCTAAAACAACAACACTTACCATATATACATTAATATAGGAACATCACACTCCCCTCTTCTTGTAGTGACCTTTCATGAGCCAGCTGCTCTGAAACTTTTCCAAGAAATTCAGCATAACTGAGCTACTGAAATTGCCCCTCTTTCCCTATATTAGAAACTTTGTGCATTAAAAGGTATATGACAGGCGGAGATTCAACAAGTGCATCATTTCACAGTTCATGTTGTGAACTGAATTTCTTTCTGTTACATAACTGTTGACGGCACAGAGTTCTTTTCAGGGGAAAACACAGAAATATTTCACTGCTGTTATTGAACAACTACATCTTTCAACTTCACTTCCTCCTGCTTATCCAGATCCTTTTCCACCTCATCACCAATTTAATCTAAAATTTACATTTAATCTAACGAAGAATCTAAAGAAATTTCTTCAGTCCTCCATATCGTATCTGCTTATGTATGCATGTGACACAGAAGATATGCGATTAGGATCTCCTGCAGTTTATTCAGAATGTATTAATAGCCCCAGTGAACCTGATTGAGATGAGGTGCTTCCCCAAAAAAGTGGTTGTTGTCAGCAAATAAAATAAAAATAGAGTAAAAGCTAGTTAACTTTTCTTAGTACCACTAGTCAAAGTCCTTAAACAGCCCCCCCCCCCAAGGAAGGAAGCCTACCTTCCTGCCTTCAAAGGAAGGAGCCTGAGATCATCCTAAAGAGTTAAGCCCCAGTTGACAGTTGAGCCATCAGCCTCAATTAACACATCATTGGCTGGCAGCAGTAGCTGGGAGGGACCAGCTACACATATAAATTCAGAGCACCCTATCCCCCCACTCTGCCCGTCTGTTCCCTGACCTCAACTAAACCACAGTTTCCAACCCATTACCTTAATAAACCTTAAACAAAACTATGCAGGTAAGAAGTCAGCAGGGGTGTGGGGGCTTTCTAGTGTTTTGCACTGCCTGCAGCATGTACGACTATCTGCCTGTTGGACAGAAGTTGTGGGTGTGCTCTCGGTGCAATGAGCTCCTGGCTCTCCGGGAACGACTTCATTTCCTTGAGGCCAAGGTGGCAGACCTGGAAAAGCTGAGAGAGGCAGAGAGATGTGTGGATGAGGCCTTCAGGGACATTATAGCTGTGTCCCACTCCAAGGATGATAGCTCTCCTGCTATCATGGAGAACGATGGTCTCGGAGAAGGAGAGCATCCAGCCGAGGAAGAGGGAAATTATCCCTTAGAAGGGACCCATTCCTTGGGGGATGAGCAGCTATCCTCTCGTGCCAAGGATATATCTCCAGGGGGTGGAGGGATCCTTGTAGTGGGCAATTCGATCATTAGGAACATAGACAGTGGGGTGTGTGATGGGTGTGCAGACCGCAAGGTGATTTGCCTGCCTGGTGTGAAGGTTGCGGATATCGCCCGTCGTTTAGATAGTTTGGTAGACAGTGCTGGGGAGGAGTCAGTGGTCGTGGTGCACATTGGCACCAATGACATGAGGAAATGCAGCCATGAGGTCCTGGAAGCAAAATTTAGGTTGCTAGGTAGGATGCTGAAAGCCAGGACCTCCAAGGTGGCTTTCTCTGAAATGCTACCGGTTCCACGCTCAGGACCAGCCAGACAGGCACAGCTTTGTAGTCTCAATGCATGGATGAGACGATGGTGTCGGGAGAAGGGGTTTGGATTTGTTAGGCACTGGGGAACATTTTGGGACATGCCGGGCCTGTACAAAAGGGACGGGCTCCACTTGAACCAGAATGGAACCAGACTGCTGGCACTTAAAATTAAAAAGGTGGCAGAGCAGCTTTTAAACTGACTGAGGGGGGGAACCCAACAGGAGCTGAGGATGGTCTGGTTCGGAATAAACCTCCCCCCTGGGATAAAGACCAAAGAAATGATGACATTTTAAAAGGGGTAGGCCTAGAAGTAGGCATTGTGAGAGCAGGGGTACAGGATATCAATTCAGAAGGGCAAAATTACCACAGGCCAAACCAAAAGTGACAAAGACACTTGAAGAGAGACACTGCTTACAAGTGCCTGTACGCTAATGCTAGGAGCCTGCGAACCAAGATGGGAGAACTGGAGTGCTTGGTCTTAGAGGAGAGCATGGATATAGTAAGCATAACGGAGACCTGGTGGAATGGAGAAAGCCAGTGGGATACGGTTATCCCTGGATATAAACTATATCGGAAGGACAGGGAAGGATGTATTGGTGGCAGTGTCGCTCTATACGTGAAAGAAGGCATTGAATCCAGCAAGCTCAGAACCCCAAAAGAGGCAGACTCCTCCACAGAATTGTTGTGGGTGGTGATACCATGCCCCAGGAAGGATTTAATACTGGGAACGATTTATCGTCCCCCTGATCAAAATGCTGAGGGAGACCTTGAGATGAGATATGAAATTGAGGAAGCATCCAAACTAGGAAATGTGGTAGTAATGGGTGACTTCAACTACCCGGACATAGACTGGCCACATATGTGTTTCAGTCACGACAAAGAAGCAAAATTTCTAGATATTCTAAATGACTATGCCCTGGACCAGTTGGTCATGGAACCGACCAGAGGGACGGCAACCCTGGACTTAATTTTCAGTGGGGACCGGGACCTGGTGCGAGATGTAAGTGTTGTCGAACCGATTGGGAGCAGTGACCATAGTGCTATTAAATTAAACATACATATAAATGGCCAATTGCCAAGAAAATCCAACACGGTCGCATTTGACTTCAAAAGAGGAAACTTCACAAAAATGAGGGGATTGGTAAAAAGAAAGCTGAAAAACAAAGTCCAGAGGGTCACATCACTCGAAAATGCTTGGAAGTTGTTTAAAAACACTATATTAGAAGCTCAACTGGAGTGCATACCGCAGATCAGAAAAGGTACCGCCAGGGCCAAGAAGATGCCAGCATGGTTAACAAGCAAAGTCAAGGAAGCTCTTAGAGGCAAAAAGTCTTCCTTCAGAAAATGGAAGTCTTGTCCGAATGAAGAAAATAAAAAAGAACATAAACTCTGGCAAAAGAAATGCAAGAAGACAATAAGGGATGCTAAAAAAGAATTTGAGGAGCACATTGCTAAGAACATAAAAACCAACAACAAAAAATTCTATAAATACATTCAAAGCAGGAGACCATCTAGGGAGACAATTGGACCCTTGGATGATAAGGGAGTCAAAGGTGTACTAAAGAACGATAAGGAGATTGCAGAGAAGCTAAATGAATTCTTTGCATCTGTCTTCACAGTGGAAGATATAGGGCAGATCCCTGAACCTGAACTAACATTTGCAGGAAGGGATTCTGAGGAACTAAGACAAATAGTGGTAACGAGAGAGGAAGTTCTAAGCTTAATGGACAATATAAAAACTGACAAATCACCGGGCCCGGATGGCATCCACCCGAGAGTTCTCAAAGAACTCAAAGGTGAAATTGCTGATCTGCTAACTAAAATATGTAACTTGTCCCTCGGGTCCTCCTCCGTGCCTGAGGACTGGAAAGTGGCAAATGTAACGCCAATCTTCAAAAAGGGATCCAGAGGGGATCCCGGAAATTACAGGCCAGTTAGCTTAACTTCTGTCCCTGGAAAACTGGTAGAAAGTATAATTAAAGCTAGATTAACCAAGCACATAGAAGAACAAGCCTTGCTGAAGCAGAGCCAGCATGGCTTCTGCAAGGGAAAGTCCTGTCTCAGTAACCGATTAGAATTCTTTGAGAGTGTCAACAAGCATATAGATAGAGGTGATCCAGTGGACATAGTGTACTTAGACTTTCAAAAAGCGTTTGACAAGGTACCTCACCAAAGGCTTCTGAGGAAGCTTAGCAGTCATGGAATAAGAAGAGAGGTCCTCTTGTGGATAAGGAATTGGTTAAGAAGCAGAAAGCAGAGAGTAGGAATAAACGGAAAGTTCTCCCAATGGAGGGCTGTAGAAAGTGGAGTCCCTCAAGGATTGGTATTGGGACCTGTACTTTTCAACTTGTAATGACCTGGAATTAGGAGTGAGCAGTGAAGTGGCCAAGTTTGCTGATGATACTAAATTGTTCAGGGTTGTTAAAATAAAAAGGGATTGCGAAGAGCTCCAAGAAGACCTCTCCAAACTGAGTGAATGGGCGGGAAAATGGCAAATGCAATTCAATATAAACAAGTGTAAAATTATGCATATTGGAGCAAAAAATCTCATGGGGTCTGAACTGGCGGTGACCGACCAGGAGAGAGACCTCGGGATTGTAGTGGACAGCACAATGAAAATGTCGACCCAGTGTGCGGCAGCTGTGAAAAGGGCAAATTCCATGCTAGGGATAATTAGGAAAGGTATTGAAAATAAAGCAGCCGATATCATAATGCCATTGTATAAATCTATGGTGCGGCCGCATTTGGAATACTGTGTGCTGTTCTGGTCACCTCATCTCAAAAAGGATATTATAGAGTTGGAAAAGATTCAGAAGAGGGCAACCAGAATGATCAAGGGGATGGAGCGACTCCCTTATGAGGAAAGGTTGCAGCATTTGGGGCTTTTTAGTTTAGAGAAAAGGCGGGTCAGAGGAGACATGATAGACATGTATAAAATTATGCATGGCATTGAGAAAGTGGATAGAGAAAAGTTCTTCTCCCTCTCTGATAATACTAGAACTCGTGGACATTCAAAGAAGCTGAATGTTGGAAGATTCAGGACAGACAAAAGGAAGTACTTCTTTACTCAGCGCATAGTTAAACTATGGAATTTGCTCCCACAAGACGCAGTAATGGCCACCAGCTTGGATGGCTTTAAAAGAAGATTAGACAAATTCATGGAGGACAGGGCTATCAATGGCTACTAGCCATGATGGCTGTGCTCTGCCACCCTAGTCAGAGGCAGTATGTTTCGGAAAACCAGTTGCCGGAAGCCTCAGGAGGGGAGAGTGTTCTTGCACTTGGGTCCTGCTTGTGGGCTTCCCCCAGGCACCTGGTTGGCCACTATGAGAACAGGATACTGGAGTAGATGGGCCACTGGCCTGATGTAGCAGGCTCTTCTTATGTTCTTATGTTCTTAAAGTGCTAGGGAAGGATAAAAAATGCTGAATCCTTCTTGTGCCCGCTGATTATTTCCCTCAATACTTTTTTCCTGATGAATATCCTACCCTTGAGGCTGCTATCTGCCCCATGAGGAAAAATATATAGGTATTGTTTGAAAACCTGTCTTGCAAAGTGGCCCTACAATTCTAACTGGGAGAATGGTATATGGGAAAGGTTCATCTGATTTTAGCACCTACAGCTGTTGTTAAACTTTCTTTAAAACCACAAGAGAGCCTGAACATGGATCTTCTGCATCACATCCAGTTTGATCCTAAATCATCACTGTTGGCATATTACTGCCTGCTAACCATTACCTGCTTCTCTCACTTCTCTTTTCTCCCCAGGTACCAAATCAAGTGACACGATATGTGAATGTCTCCCTGCATTCTTCCTCCGGAAAGGTGAAAATAACTGCACCTCATGCAGCAGGTGGGAAACCTTATTATCTGTCTACTCTTGTAAAAGGTGGGATTACATTCTCGTACAGAAACAATTCACTAAGGGGTCTTTTTATTATAGGTGGAAATACTTCAGGTGATGAAAGAAATGTGGGGGTTCTCAGTGCCATGTTTATAAGGGTGGAAGGCAAATGTAGAGATGGGAAGAATGCTTGCAGAGGAGCATTAGCAGCTCAGAGGAGGATGCTTAACTCTCTCACCAATTTCCCCTGCAAAGGTCGTCTTCTCGATGTCCTCTCCCAGTAATTTTAAATCTCTTTTCTGTCAGCTGCCTCTGAAACCAGTCATAAGCCTAGCTGGGGCTGTGGGACAGCCTTCAGAGCATTTGCAGAGGAGAATCAAAGGGCAGAAGAAGGATTCCTCCTGCCTGCCAGTCTTCTCCTGAATGGCCCTTAGACAAACCCACATTCAGGTTTTCTTGGCAAAACAGTTTTGCAAACTCACATTTGCCAAGAGAGTATTTTTTTTATGCCTTATGATGACTCATTTTCAGCACCAGTTGGATAGCTTCATTTCAGTTACTTACCCATATTAAGACAATACTTTCATTAGACAATACTTTGCTTTATTAGGCCAGCTGAAATGCCAGAAAATAGTGTGCAAGCTTTCGAGTTCCCTGGATCGCTTCATCAGACTAGATGGGGGGGGGGAGATAATGGTCAGTGTAGGGGAGAGAAAAAGGTGGCTAGTGTTGGTCAAGCCATTTGTGTCTGCATCTGGTGAGACTCTTAAGATAGACTGTCGGGCCTACTCCATACTCAGATAAGGCCCTTTTAGGTGCTTTGCAGGTATTCATGTTGCATCCAGGGCCCCTGGAAAAAAGAAATACATACAATGATTGATCTTCCATCTTTGGCAATATAACAACTAGCTGTTCTGTCTCTGACCTTAGGACTAACACACATGTTCCTTTGGAGCCACCATGGAGAATAGTGATAAAAGAGAAACTAGATAATCAACAGTGGCATATATTAATTTGAGGTGTTGTGCTAGGTAAAAAAAGAAAATGGAACCCAAATTGGGGAGAATGTTCCCTCAGGCAATGAAGTTCCATCTTCAGGTGGTACAGGATCCCCTTCCTCCTGCGTAGGATCCCACTATTATATGGCTAAATCCAGTATTTCTCCAGTCACACAAAAAGTAAAGGTAGCCATGTTGGCCAATAAGGGGGAAAAAATGAAAATTCATATAAGGTGATGCCTTTATTAGGCCAACCAAAATGTCCCAGAATAGTGTACAAGTTTCCGAGTTCCCTAGAACTGTCCATTCTCTGAGTAGATATTCAAGGGAGCAGTGAAATAGGTGGGACCTCAGTGCCTGTAAGTAGTATTTGCTTCATGTGCAACTGAGGTTTATCTTTTCATATTTCAGCTGCAATGAGGGAGAATGCAAGGAACACTGTCGCTTAGTGAATTCAGTAACAAGCCCTCAAAATTCCTCAGGTAAGTTCTGGAATAATTCCTCTCCTGCATGGGTGGGAAACTTTAGGCTTGGGGCCGAATGCAACTCTCTGGGCCTCTCTCTTTAGCCCTCGGAACTTGCCAGTCAAAACCATCACTGACCTTGCTTCGCACCTTGAGTGTTTTTGCCTGGCTGGAATGTGTCCTTGAACTCAGATAACATCTCTTGTTTGCCTGGATGGAGAATAAAGAGGGGAGTGTGAGTGTGTGTAAAAGCTAGCCTACTGTACAAAAGTAAAATTTACATTTGTTGCTCCACCCATGTTTGCCTCTGGCCCCACCCATTACTGGCATGTGGCCCCCAGAAGATTGCCCAGAAGGGAATGTAGCCCTCAGGCTGAAAAAGGTTCCCCACCCTGCTCTGTTACGCAAGATTAACTTCACTTTTGAACCATTAACCTCCATGCTACATTTTCCTCTGTGCTCTAGCTCTGATCCTCGTTTCTCATCACACTTTTCCTTAGAACCTTCCTAACCTTACAATCTCTATTACGCTTCTTTTTAAAAAAAAACAACCCACTTTATTTAACATTAATAAAACACACATCAAGAACAAAAAATAGAAAAAACAGGCTCTTCCATTGTCAGGAAAATAAAGCATAAGAGGGTAACTTAGAAATAAGGGAATAAGCAAATATTGAGAGACAAAAACAAAAAAATAATTATATAAGGGAGGTAAAAATCCAGTCCTGACTGCAAGGGGGGGAAATGAAAAAACACAAACATGATCTCTATAAATATCTTCATACAAACTCTTGATTACCAGGAATTGGATTTTGCTGAGGACAATCAGAAATGTAAGTTATAGAAGTCCACCATGTAGTAGCAAGGTCCTGTGCTTGCGCATCTCCTTGTAGCACTTTAAGGTGATGTGTGAGTCTTTCTGAAAGGGCGATGTGCAGCATTTTTCGAAACCAGTTATTCATGGTAATGCTGGTGACATCCTACCAGCCCCGAGCTACCACAAGCCTTGCGGCTGCTAACAAATCACTAAAGTTTTTAAAATAAGAGTAAAATTGACATCTTTAATTTAAATACCTACAAGAGCAAAGGGCTACATTGGGATGGATTATTTAGCTAGTAATACTATGTATTTCTGATACTACCTCAATGTAGAACTGATTCACTTGAGGGCAGACCCACCATAAATACCAGTAGGCCCAAAAGGAACTACAGTTATGCCAACAACATCTGTTATTGGTATTCTGAATATATGCCATTCGAATAGGGGCATAGAACTATCTATGTATGATTTTTAATGGGTTCTCTCTAATATTGAGTGAAACTGATGAAAAGGGTCTAGCAGACCAAATTTTATTCCAATTATCTACCTTTGTTTCTTCCCCCAGGTCCTGTTCCCAGAGCAATTTTAGACTAGTAAGGAATGGAAATAATGCATTAAGAAGCAAATAAATTCTAGATATCATGCCCTTAAGCTGAGAGGTTGGTAGCGTGAGGATTGATTCAAGAGCCATCAATCCCAAACTGAGACAAAATCATGACCCTTTAAGATCCTTGCAAGGATTACTTAATCCTCTGGTTTAAATGCAGGGTGAAAGGGCAGAGATAGAAGAAGACAAACTGAAGGACAAAATATTTTGTATCAATTGGCCCACACCCCCAAAGTACATTTGGTGAAAGGGTTTTCAGTCTGACTCCACTGCCTTCTAAATGAAGGGAGAAGTGGATGGTTAGGCAAAGGGACATGGAGATTGGGACTGTACTCCATCTTCACCCAGTGAACAGACACATCTTGTTGGACCATAGGTATGTCTGTAAATGGGGAAGACCCCATCTCTCAGACTGAGACTGTGCGTATCTATTTGTAGCCACAAGTTAAGGGGTTTTTTTAGCAGAAAATGTGAACTTACTAAACATTGACTGCCAGACTTATAAGACTTTAAGAGGAACAGAAATGGGCAAAACCTGGAAAAGGAAAAGAAAGACAAGGAAGAGCCTTTGTTTTTACGGATGCTTTTCTGCCTAATAATGAAAGGTATGTCCTGCCAGGCCAAAAAGTCCAATTTAATCATTTTCAGAACACGATAGTTTAAATAAAAAGTGTTAGACAACTTTCTAGGTATGGAAAATGGAAATGGACTGCCTTCAAGTCGATCCCGACTTATGGCAACCCTATGAATAGGGTTTTCATGGTAAGCATAAGTATTCAGAGGGCGTTTACCATTACCTTCCTCTGAGGCTGAGAGGCAGTGACTGGCCCAAGGTCACCCAGTGAGCTTCATGGCTATGTGGAGATTCGAATCCTGGTCTCCCAGGTCGTAGTCCAGCACCTTAACCACTACACCACACTGGTATATGCACACCCAAATATTTCAAAGAGATGGAGTTGCTGATCACCATTACAATCATATCCTGCTAAGAACGGGTTGTTGCGAAGAATCTCGGCCAAGGGCTCTAATGATAGAATAAATAGGAGGGAAAGGGGACAACCCTGCTTAACTCTTCTGTATAAAGAAAAAGAAGGGGAGTCAACATTATTGGCATGGCCTAAAGCCTGGTGGGTCTATAAAGTTTGGAGACAACGCTTTCCAGCTCAGCTCCTAGTTGATGTCTGTGTAATAACTTTAATAAATAGGGCTACTCCAAGCAAAATGCCTTACAGGCATCGAAAGTAACCAAGGCAAGCAGAGTGCCTAAAGATCTATGGTGTATAACATTTTAAACAATGAGCTATTTGTCAGCCAGGAATAAAGCCCACCTCCCGGATGAACATAATCTGAGAAATGCTTATTAAACCGCATTGCAGGCATAACGGTGAATATTTTCTGGTCCTGGTTGAGGAGGGAGATGGGGTGATATGAAGCTACAGATTCAGGATCCTTGCCAGGTTTCAGTATCGCTGCCATCCGCATCGCCAGCCAGGACTCAGGAATGACCTCACCATTCATGTTTTTGTTGAAAAGCCTCACAAGATGCAAAACAAAAGAACCCTTGAAATTCTTGTGTATATTGCTAAATATGCCATCTGGACCAGGGGACTTGTGCACCTTCAATTTAATTATCATCTGTGTTACTTCCTCCTTGGATATTGGTCCAATTGAGGAGCTCTCAAAAATCAGAGAAGGGCTCAATGTCAGCAGAACCTAAAAGCGATTTATGGCACTTTCATCTGGGCTGAAGAATAGAGACACGAGTAAGAACATAAGAAGAGCCTACTGGGTCGGGCCAGTGGCCCATCTAGTCCAGCATCCTGTTCTCACAGTGGCCAACCAGGTGCCTGTAATAAGTAGGAAACTCAGATACAGACTTGCTGGTGTCTATGCCATGAAGGACTGCTCTCATGGCATCCCATGTCATAGGTAAAGAGGGACCACTATCTTGATTAAAAGTAAAATATTCCTCCATAGCCTCTTTGATGATGACCCTTTTAGTACTAGCTTGACTAAGCAAGGATGTGTTAAAGTGCCAGACAGGAGTAAAACATGGAGGGCTGTGAATCAGGAAAGAAGCTAATACCGGGACATGGTTAGAAATCTGAATAATGCCCAAGGAAGAGAAAGTGAAACAATCCATTAAGTCACTGTCGGCTAAGATGTAATCTATGAGCGGCAGGGAACCATGGCGGGAACAGCAATAAGTATAGCCAAACTCTGAAAAGTGCTGTTCTTGCCATGTGTCCCCAGGATTTTGCTGGGTGAGGAGTCTATTTAATCGGGCATCAGAAGTAGGAGAAACTGGATGACCAAAACCCTATGATCTATTCCTTCATGATGAATAAATTAAAATATCCTCCAAGAAGGACCACACCTGCTTTAAAAGTAGACAGCAAATTGAGGATGTGATGTAAAAAGGCCCTCTGCCCTTGATTTGGAGTGTAAATTGATGTAATTGTTTATCATTTATCTCCCACAGTGCCTTTAATGAAGAGAAAATGTCCCTCGGAGTCATGTTTAACTTTGCACAGTTGAAATGGAAAAGGGACATCCAAAGCAATTGCCAACCCCTGGGAACTCCCTGTTCTCAGGCCATAAAGTGATCACCACAATATCTGTGCTCCAGGAGATGCACTGAACAATCAGTGTAGTGTGTCTCCTGAAGATACACAACATTTGGGCAGTGCCTACGAATAAAATCTGTCACATGCTTGTGCTTAATTGGGTCCCCCAAACTCCTTAAATTCCAATAGAATAAAGTCACGTCACCTTGTTGACCCATCGAAATATATAACCTGAAACCTCATGTTTTATCCAGTTTTTTTTAAAAGCCTGCTACACCTGAGAAAAATAATCAAGTGAAAAACAAGCAAAAGAGCCGTGTAAAAGTACACATTAAACAAGAACAGCCCCAGAAAACAAAACAGTATTCCCTAGTACCAGGAACTCAAAAAAACAGAATTCTGCAGAGGTAAAAGAATAACCCCAGCAAGCAGATAGCAATACATCTAAAAAGAAAAAGATTGAAAAACAACATAACCCACTCCCTCACCACCGCCACAAACAATACCAACAACAGTCTGTGTTTTTCAATATAGCTCCTGCATCCATAGACAAAAAAATAGGATCAAGTCAAAAACAGCTGAAAAACTGAATGACTATAAAGTCAAATCTCAACTGTTTGGAAGGAGATTGAAAGTTTCTGGATGTTCTCAGTAAGGCATCTGGATCTCTGGGACCTGGGCAACTTTTTCTTTGTAGAGGGAGAGTGTCAGCAAAACACCATGATTCCAAGAGGGCTCTGTCTCTGTCTTCCACTTCAGCTTCCAATTCTTCTTTGCTCCAGGGGACCTTTAAGCCAAGCAAAACCATAGTCTGGGCTGCTTCTTGCCTAGTAGTTGCAGAATGGGGGACTCCATCTACTGTGACCATCAGGTGGAATGGAAATCCCCTCCTGTATGAAACCTTGGCTTCCTGCAGACACTGTGTTGCTGGATGAAGATACTGGTGGCCTCCTTGTAGGACCAGGATTACAAAGTCTTGAAACTTAAGCTCTTTCAGGCCCCTAACTTTATTCAGAAATTCTTCTTTAGTTAAATAATAAGAAAAACATACAAATGTTGAGGTTTAATGGAGTTATTCAAGGCATGATGTATACGTGATGACCTTGCTCAATTTCTTTAGGGGACAGCTTCTAGTCAGGAAACTGTCATCCACCATGCAAAAAAAAAAAGGCTTGCACACTGTCCCCCTTTGACACCCTATTCTCCAGATCAGTTAATTTCAACTGAAGATGAAGCTTCACCATTTTCAGCTGATGTAATTTATCTGCACGTCAAGATCCAATGCCTCAGAAGCTATTGTAGCAAAATAAGAAAGCTTAGATTCTAGAGAGGTTCACTTTGCCTCTGAAAGTTTCAAGCTTTGTGACCATTCATCTGAAAGATCCTTGCGTTGTTGAAATTGAGCAGCAAACTCAGTGTAAGTGCTGCTAGGTCCTCTCCGACCTCTACAGCCTTGCTCTGTGTCACAGTCCCAACGCTCACAGAGATACATGCCAGAAAATAAGCAGTAAGGGGTTTCTCACCTGTCAGTGATGATCCCTGTAGTTTCCCCAGTCAGGATATCTAAAAGTCTGTGATCCAAG
Organism: Rhineura floridana; assembly: GCF_030035675.1. Taxonomy (NCBI): domain Eukaryota; kingdom Metazoa; phylum Chordata; class Lepidosauria; order Squamata; family Rhineuridae; genus Rhineura; species Rhineura floridana. The sequence goes on from NC_084480.1 coordinate 155,040,348, forward strand.
AGATATTGTAAGGGTTCTAAACAGTTAAATTGTGATGGTGAGAGCTATTGGTTTAAGTGGCCATTCAGAACCAGTGACCGCAGCCTTCGTATTTCAAATCATGCAGTCATCTTGCGTCATGGTGGCCACCCAGAAAAAAACTATATATATGCATAAGCTTTTACTAACACCAAACGGGCACTGCCCAAAGACCTTGGGCTTCTGCCGCTGAATACCTCCTTGCTGGGCCACACCTCTGAGAGCTGCAGGTGGAAACAATTCTGGTTGCAAGCAGACAGGCAAACAAAAAACCAAGTAGGTGCTCACCAGATGCAGCAGATGGTTGCCAGGGTCCTCTTATTATGTTTCTTTTTTCATATAGAAATCACATTTATCCTTGGCTCGCTGGTCATCCTCTTTGGAGCTGCCTCTGTATTTCTATTGATAAGGAAAATCAGGCCATCTTGTCAGAGGAAATTGAATGCCAGTTCCTTCTTGTGTTGTGAGTATAATTCCTTGCTTGTTGGAGAATCCAGATTAGGGATGGTCAAATCTGTGAATTTCAGTTTCTCTCGGTTTCTATTTTTTCCAGTCTTATGCTCAGTTTGCCATATTTCTGCATCAGTTTGCCATTTTTTTAAAAAAGGCCTCATGAAAATCTGTCTACGTTATAGTGTGTTTCTCCTCATATACACATTTTTGCATACAATTTCAGGATATAATGCATCTTCGTATATTTATACACGTTTTAGGTACACGTCTCCTTAATATATGCATTCTTGTATACATTTTTTGGAGAATGCATCAAAACAGTTTGGATAAGTGCAGATTTTGAAGATAATTGTGGTTTGTTCCATGTATTATTTTGGGAACTGTAAATTATGTGGGTTCACTATCAGAATTTCTCCCCCATCACTACTTCATATGTTGCTGCCAAACCATTGCATTCCAGTGTTTTCTGTGTTGCCCTGGCTTTTTTTCCCCAGACCTGACTTGTGGCAATTTTTAAAACTTGAAATCTAATTGCAGCAGCAGTCTGTCCAGTGTGGACTGGAAAATATTGAAGTTTCTCACTGCTACTGGTCATTTTGTGGTACCATGTGGGCTCTAAAGTAATTGTTTCCTATTTTCCATTGTTTCAATTTTTTTCCTTAGTGCAACTGGGATATCATAGAATAGTAGAGTTGAAAGGGGCCTAAAAGGCCATCAAGTCCAACCCCCTGCTCAGTGCAGGAATCCAAATCAAAGCATTCCCAACAGATGGGAATATATTATTGTATTTCTATTAATTAACTAGCAAATGGTGGGATTGTTCATCCTGGAAATAGGAAACAACTAATTAAAGAGCCCATTGTGGTTTGGAGGTACCAGGAAACAGATTAATGTAGTAGGGAGGAGCTGGTAATGGAGATGAAGGAAACAACCTAATTTAAAGGCTGGCAGCTGGAAGAGAAGCAGGACCTTTGAACAGGAGTTTTTTCCAAACGAACACATGATATCTTTATTCAGAAGTGGGGACAAGCACCAAAGGGATGTTGCGGGGAATACAGTGCTATAACTTCTTCTTTGATTCTTCTTCTCAAACTTGTCATGCAGCAACTAACTCCTAAACGAAAGCAAAATGTAAATATAGCCCTCTTACAGAAAACTCAAGTGGTTGAGTGTCTGTCAGTTTTGAAGTGAAATGGGGCCAACTAAAAATAAAGGAGTGATTTTCTGCATATTGGGGGGGAACTTACTGTTTATACAGAAGTATAGAAGTTTTTAAATTAAAAGAAAGAACCTTTAACAACACCCGCAAATGGCCTGAGAGATACCTGTAGTTGTTTATTTTTCTCAGCTTGAATGTTGTTGTTTTTAAATTAATTTTTATTTATAGATGTAATACATAATATTATTTATTAAAATACTCCTATTTGTAGTCAATAATCTGACTTCACCATCCCATCTATCATGCTCATTTTTTCTTAATGAAGAAATAGTAAATAAAATAAGGTCTGCTAATAATCTTTTACAATCCAACTTCGGTCTAACATAATCAATTACTCAAATCTCAAATACTTTATTGCAAGGCCATAGGCCAGCGCAGATATACACAAATATACAGATTCAATACATTAAATATACAAATATAAATGTAGAAAGAAGAAAAAGGAAAGTTGGGATAAAAAATAATTTTAAAATTATTCACAAACAACAAGAACAATCAATAGATTAAAAAAACCATGTTCTCAAGTAGTCTTTTGTTATCTTTATTTATAATTAGCCTTAGTTTATTATTTGGAAGATAGTTCTGTAATAAATTTGGCTCTCAGTTTCTGGGCTGTTAGAGCAAATAGAGCTACCTTACGCGTTACTTGAAGGTTTTGATCTGACATTAAAAAAACTACTTTTTCATCATCCGTAATCAACCTATCTGCAACCAACCATTCCTGCAGGAGGTGAAGCCTGAGGTCTTGATATATTGGGCAGTAGAGCAAAATGTGCAAGAGGTCCTCCTCCTCATTATTATCACAAGCACATTTTCTCAGGTTCTTGGGGATATTTGTTATTCTGCCCAATCTGCCAGCATTTGGAAGTGTAAAAAAACGAATTGCAGTAAATGCGTGTCTTAGGTTAATGCGAAGTGGCTGTAAAAGATATTGGGAACAGATAGAATCAGTTTTGAATCTCCAATACCATGGAGCTACACGGGAGTTGAGTAGGGTAAGTCTATCTAAGTATTTAGAATGATTAAAAATCACCTCACGAAGCCTCTTGTTTGTATCTATAGTATAAAATTGATGAGTAGTTAAATGATATCTGTGCAGCAGTTCTTCTATTTTACAACCCCAAATTTTGTGTGAAAAAGGGTGACAGATACAACATTTTAATAGATCTTTGCCTTACATAGAGGTAAAAGTTCTCACAAATCTTAAAAGAGCTAAATGTATATGGGCGCTAATTGGAGGGATACCAGTCCCCGCCCGGAGCATAGCTGCAGACGTTCCAGGTGGCAGGAAAAGTAGGCGCCTTAGAAAATTTGTCTGAATAGTCTCTAGGGTTAGAATTGTTGCAGCTTCCCAACCCCAGACCGGTGCACCGTATATTACATGCAAAATTACTTTGGCCTCGAATATCTTTAGGGCTGGCATGATCAAATTGCCTCCTACGGATCGATAAAATTTTAGGATTGCCCCAACATTTTTTGTTGCTAATTGTTTTATTAAATGGATATGAGATTTCCAAGAAAGGGTATCTGAAAAGGTCACACCCAAATATTTGAATGTTCGGCATTGTTCTAGGTTATGATTTTCCAATGACCATTGATGGTTCGCTGGTCTTTTACCAAAGGTCATGATTTTTGTTTTCTCATAGTTTATATTCAGCCTGTCTGTTTTGCAGAGTACGTATAGTCTTTTCAACATCTTTCTTAGGCCAATAGGGGCTAAGGAAAGTAACACCATATTGTCAGCATAAAATAATGCTGATACCTTCCTTAGTCCGATAGAAGGGGGAAAGTATTGCTTGTCTGAGAGATCTAGGATTATTTTATTTACAAACAGGTTAAATAGAAGGGGAGCTAGTGGACAGCCCAGCTTGACTCCTCTCTCTATCTGTATCGAGGGAGTCATATTGCCCTGAATGTTTACCCTAACCTGCGCCTTGGTATCAGTGTATAGAGCCCTTATGAGAAGTAATAGCCGTCGATCAATTCCCATGTTGTATAACTTGGACCATAGAATATTTCTGTCCACTGAATCGAATGCTGCGGCCAGATCAACAAAGGCCGCATAAAGATGTCTTACAGGACCCATTATATTCATTTTTGCCAAGAAATATAAAGTAAGGCAATGATCTGTCGCAGAGGAACCTTTTTTAAAGCCAATTTGTTCAGGGGATATAAGCTGATTTACATCTGCCCAATGTTCTAACTTCTGGAAGAGAAATTTGCTATATAGCTTAGCTGTCACATCTATTAAACTAATGGGACGATAGTTGGTCGGGTCAAAGGGATCATTTTTTTAATATATTGGAACGATGATACTGGATCTCCATCCATCTGGAATGACACCGGTATTATTGATTTTGGTGAATAAACGTGCCAATAAAGGGGCCCACCAGTCGGAGAAGTGTTTAAAGATTTCAGGGGGTAAGAAATCTTCCCCCGGAGCTTTCCCAAATTTCAACGATTGAATTAATAATGTGATCTCATCAACAGAGACTGGGGGCCACTGGTGGAGATTTCCAATATCTAGTTCCAGAATGTTAGTTTGAGAGAATGATAAAAAGGAATATAAACTATGAAAATGAGTATACCAGGTCGAATTTGGAATTTGAAATACTTTTTTTTGCTTTGACGAGCCCATCCCTTGTTTAACTATGTCCCAAAATAGACGATCTTGGTTTAAGGAGATCGCATTAGCCAATTTCAGCCAACAGGAGGCTGCAAAATCCATTTTCTTTTGACTCAACAGATTTTTATATGCAATCTTCATTGATCTGAATAAAAGAGTATGGGTTCTGTCAGAATTCTGTTTAAATATTAGGCGAAGTTGGGCTCTGAGGTTTTTTCCCGCTAATCTACATTCTGAATCAAACCATAAAAAAGCAGTTTGAAATCTGTTTGTTGTCACAGCCTTCTGTGTCAGCATTGGTTTGAGTGATAAAACTATGTTTTGAAAAGCCAATATCGGATCTAGAACATTTTCTAATATTCCCTGACAAATGGATCCCAGGGCGGGGCTCCACAGAGTGTTAGCTAGCTGTTCCCTCTTTTTTTCGGACCATCGGACTCTTTTTAAGGGACTAGAGTTCACCTGTTCAAAAGTTGAGCATACAGTGGGGACTGGATACAACAAGATTAATTGTAGAGGAAAATGGTCACTCTCAGGTCTATAAAGTACTTTAAAATTAGTAATGTCCATTAACAGTGATTGGGATGCAATTATGTAATCAATTACACTTGCCCCAAGGGGGGACCAGTAAGTAAACGATCCAGCGGAGAGATCAATTGCGGAGCCGTTTATAATTTCCAGTGCATATGATGACACAAGATCAAGCAGTAAGAGTCCCTGATTGTTTGTCTTTTTATCTTTTGAGTTTCGATTCTCATACTCATATTGATGAGAAGGGTCCCAGTTAGTGGAGTCAATATTCTGTTGCCAGGAGTTTCCAATTCTGGCATTAAAATCTCCGCATATTATCAATCTATCATTTGGATAATGATTTTCATATTGCCTAAGCATCTCATCCAGCATGTCCCATATTTTAAAAGTGTCCGCATCTGGTTTTCTAAGCGGGGGGATGTAAGTGTTTATGCATATTAAAGCCTTCTCTCCTATGCCTCTTATTCTAAGTACCAGGAATGAGTGGGGGTGTGCAGATGGTAAAGAATCAACTCTAGCAAGCATTCTTTTGAGATCATGGTTATGAGTCCCCCTTTAGGGCGACCTCTTCCCAAAGTTTTAATTGCTGGGCTTAAAAAAACATGATAATCAGTAAAATTCAAATTATTTAATGAGGTGATCCATGTTTCCTGTAGACAAATAATTTTAAATTCATTTATGAAAGTCAAGAAATCTGGATCCTCACATTTATTAGCCCATCCATTGATATTCCATGATAACAAAGATATCCGTCATTCGACAGAAATCTCTTCAAATGGGAGTGTGTTAACTATACATCCATTAGAAGTTGGTAAGATTCGATTTTGGTGCATAGAGTTACTTTTGTTTTTAGCCGAATGTATGATTTGGGCAGTTTTTCTTTGATTAGCATGCTGTGTTTCAATTTCCCTAGGCTCTGGGATGCTAGACGGAACCCTAATTCCATCACTTCCAGTGCCGCATCTAGTGGTATAGGTAGAGCTTTATTAACAAAATATCTGGTTATATTAATATTTAGATTGGAAAAAAAAGATCTAAACATTAGTATTTTTTGAACAATAGATTGAGCAGAGAATTTAACTATGGCACGAGCATTATAACCATTAAAGTTCAAATATTGTACCTGCTGCACATCAGTTAAGGACAACACTGTCATTGGTTTTATAAGATTACAAAAATGAAGAATACGATCGTGTTGGCTTAAGAAGCCCACCGGTTTTGGAAAATTTATGAATACTAGATGTAACAGCTCCAAAACAATAGACCAGTTACTTTTATTAGAAGGTATCTGTATGGGCTGTTTCAGCAGGATTTCAGACCAGGGATCTTGGCAATTATCGGCATCTGCTTGAGTGACATTCTGCAAAGTCAGGGATATGTTGAAGAAGTCCATACTCAGTGATTGCTCTTCGTCCTGGGGGTTTGTCAGCTTCGTCAACGATTCTGAGATCTCAGGATTTCTTTTAGATGACTTAACACCCAGAGATTGATTTTCTTCTACTTTTTGGGGGAGTGGGGCTGTCTTTTTTGGTAGATCCAAATGGTTGCTGGAAATAGCGTTTTGATCTAACAGTTTGAATAATTTCCCAAAGTTCATTTTTCTTTGTTTATGTTTATAATTTTTAATGTTGCTAGATTTTTTAAGTAGCGGTTTTTTATGAACCGCTTTTCTTCTTATAAACTTTTGATTTTTCGTGGAATGATTGGTCGAGATCGTGTTACTTGTCTTTATAGTTACATTTGGATGTCGTGATGGAGAATCAGGGGAAGAGTGTTGGATGATCAATTACTGGAATCCTTTATTTTCCCTGAGGTTCTTCTCATACTGCAAAAAGCAGACTTTTTTCAGAAAAATTGAAGAGTAGCACAGTGTCTATTGGTGTATATACTATTAGCACTACTCTTCTGTCTTTTTAACATGGCTTAGAGGCTTTTGACATGGGCAGGTGAACCCACTTCGTCAGCTAGTTTTTTATTTTAAAATATTAAAATAAGAGTATAAGAGAAGACGAAGACTTCTTAGAATGCTGGAACAACAATGGCAAAGATAAGTACAGGAGGTGGAAGGACAACAGCAGGTTGAAGCAGAAGAGGAGAGTGTTGAGGAGAGGAACAATAAAATGGAAAAAGATGACAGGAGCAGAAGAGCTAGAAGACACCCTGAACCAGTGGAACTATAGAACCACTTTCAGGCACTTGAGAATGAGACTGGAGGACAGCCTGCAAAGGAAGAATGACAGGAGACCGGGCGGGACAGCGAGCAAGAGGCTGAAGCACAGTCAAGCAGAGGCAATGAAACCATGTCCAATGACAAGAAGAACAGTAGTGGGAGACTCCCTACTGTGTAGGATTTGTAACCCAAGCATGCCGAGAAAACCCATGAATTCGCCAGGTATGCTATCTCACTGGAGGATGGATTAGAGATGTGACTGAAGGGCTGCCAACACTCATAAAGCCCACTAATATGTATTCTTTTCTTCTTGTCCATGTGGGAATAAATGATACTGCCAAGCGGAGCTGCGAAGAAATCACGTCAGACTTTGAACCTCTGGGAAGGAAGCTCAAGGGCCTTCGGGGCCAGATAGTTTTCTCACCCATCCTTCCAGTACTTAGAACAGCCTTTCCCAACCAGTGTACCTCCAAATGTTGTTGGACCACAATTCCCATCTTTCCTAACCATTGGCAATGCTGGCTGAGGCTGATGGGAGTTGTGGTTCAACAACATCTGGAGACACACTGGTTGGGAAAGGCTGACTTAGAAAGGGAAGGAAAAATACTCTGGGGGAATGATTGGCTATGAGGTTGGTACCGATGCGAGAGTTTTGGATTCTAAGGCCACAGGCTACACTTCCTGGAAGATGGGCTACTGGCAAGTGATGGGTTGCATCTCACAAGGACTGGGAAGAAAGTGTTTGGCCACAGCATGGAGAACTTCATCAGGAGGGCTTTAAACTGAATCCTAAAGGGGAGGGAGACTTAAACTTAGAGGTAACGATTGAAGAAGGCTTATGCACGGGAACTGAAAAAATTGCTTTAACGGGGCCTAATAGTAGTCTTCATAAAAATGTAGGAAAGAAGCCAGATCATAAATCACATGGTCTTTGATGTCTCTATGCTAATGCCCAGAGTATGGGAAACAAACAGGATGAACTTGAACTCTTAAGTCATATTTACCCTCCTGTATTGATAGGAACTTGGTGGGATGACTCCAATGACTGGAATACAGCACTTGAAGGGTATAAACAGAAGAAATAGAAAGGGAGGTGTTGTGCTATATGTTAAAAATATATATCCCTACACAGAAATACAGGAGGATGAGCTTGGTAACCAAAAATATCTGCATTAAAATTAATGGGGCAAGAAATAAAAAAACATGGTGGTTGGAGTCTACTGCCACCCACCCACATCAAGGAGAAGTTGAGGATTAAACTTTTGAAAAACAAATTATCAATGTTTCAAGGAAGCATGATGTAGTAGTAATGGGGGACTTCAATTACCCCAGTATCTGCTGGGAGATAAATTTTGCCAAACATGGCAACTCTAAGAAATTCCTGACTTGTGTCGCTGATAACTTTCTCCTACGGAAAGCAGAGGAAGGAACTGGAGGATCAGCTATCCTTGACTTGATTCTAACCAATAGCGGTGACTTAGTGTCAGTTACAGGAACTTTGGAGGAAAGTGACCATGTTATATTTGAGTTCTTGATTTTAAACTGTGTTGTTTTGTTTTTAATATGCTGCCAAACTTTCCTGTGGCTGTGTGGGGGGTGGTACTGCTATTGTTTTGTTGTTGTTTATTTTTATATTGTAATAGTCCATTTTATTTGTGATAACATTGTGTAAGTTGCTTGGCGACCTTCGGGTATCAAGTGACTAATAAATCTAATAAATAATAATAATAAAGGAAGCAAAAGCTGAGTGTAGCCATACGTGTACGCTGGACTTCAGGAAACTCAATTTTAATAAACTCTGAACAGTGGTAGGTAAGGTCCCATGGCAAATGACCTGTTTCTTTAAGTGGCGTTTCATTATTTTGATAATCCATTTTAGCACTAAATAGATTTTAATAGATGAATGGGGTAATAACATGGCATCCACTGCAAAGGTTACAGTTAATGTATGCTTAGCCTCAAATGGCTGCTCAGGTGAATTGGACCTTCCCCGCCCACAGCAGCTGTACCATGCCCACTGGTGTGGAAGAAATATAGTTGGAACGGCCATATAGAGACAATGTAATGCTCCTGATAGCAGAATTCCAATTGATTTTCCACACTTGTAGTTTGGACTGGAAAAGCAGTAACTGAGTAGTTAGTGCTGGGAGCTATTCAGCCAGGTTGAGCATGGAGGAGTAGGAAACTCCCAGTTGCAGTGCCAGAAAGTATAGAAGTTCCCTCAAAAGCAAACTACTTATTCCTGTGACAATCAGTGTAGTGCCCATGGCTATGATGGCACCCTTGAGGACTTCCCTCGGCACTTGTGAAGCCTCTCGGCGCCTGCTACTCATTGCTGCTGTTGTCATGAGATGGAGAAGGTGGGTAGTTGAACAGGAAGTGGAGCAAGTAAAGGAGCAGAAGGGGAATGGGAGGAGAGGAAAGGGAAAAGGGAACAATCTGGTAGACGGAAGGGAAGAAAATGGAGCAGCAGGGGCAGCAGGAGAAGAAAAAAAAGATGCCGCAGGAGTCAGGAGAGAGAGAATGGAGTGCCAGGGAGAGAGAGTGAGTACATACACAAATCCCTCACAAATTGGATGCAGTAAAATGGATCTTCTAGATATTGCATAACTTTTCCAGATGTTCCCCTCTCCCCAGATTACCATCTAATCACAGATCAGATCTATCTCCATTGACTGAACTAGCTCAACAATAACAAAAAGCTGACTTTCTTTTTTGATGGCTGTCAGATTAATTTATTCTGTGTTTTTTTTAAGCTTCAAGTCAGCAGCCAACAAGAGAACCTTCCTCAAAGGTAAGTTGTTGCAAAGGTTTCTAAAACTCTGCACAGCTCAGAATTGTTTGCAGTTTATGCCCAGTGCTCTTGTTTCCAAGTACAGCCAACTGTAAATTGGATGTCTCTCTTGTTCTTTAGGCAGTAGATAATGACTTCTTTCCTGAATCAATCCAGACAGAAGGACTGTTGCCACAGAAAACCGCGTCAGCATCACTCCCTGTTCAGCACCTACCAGACTGTGTAAGAGCAGCAGGAGAGACACAGATCCCAGATCGTGAGTGCAGCTGCATTTTAGAAATAAAACGGGGGTGGGAAACTGGGGAGGGAGGAGACAGTGTGACTTATTTGTACATCACCCTAATATATGTGAGCTGTTGCCAGCATCAAAAGCCCAAGAAGGTGCATACCCCCCAAATTTGGATGTTACGAAGAAATCCAGAAAAGCAGAAATGGGAAGTACAAATAATCTCTCCCTCTCACAGTTTGAAGAATGAACATTGATGTAAGACCCTGTATATGCTATGTTTATTATTATACTAGGAGTGCTGTGCCCCACTGCTCACTCAGCTTACCAACTCCCCACCCCCTGCTTGCACTGTTCGTCAACTCCCCGCTACCCCTGCTTCCCTTGCACCCTCACTCCTGCAACAACCTCCTTGACTCCCCTGATACTCCACTGCCATCCAAGACAAACACTGGTGCTGTGCAACACACCTAGGCTGCATGCCTGTCACCTGCCCAGGCTGCCACTGCCCTGCCGCCTCTCCTGGACAAACCCCCTGCCATGCAGTGCACTAGCCAGGCTGCTGCAGCCATATAGCCACCGCAGCACCTAGGCCATTCACTCACCAAGCCTGCCACTACTGCCTTGCCTGCTTGCCGAGGCAGGTGGCACGAGCGGCATACTGGTGGGGGGTGGAAGCGTTCACACTACAGTTCACAGCACCACCTGTCTATGGTGCTGTGAACTGCAGCATGATGCTTACATTTTTATTAGATATATAGACATGCCAACCAGATGCATGAAAATGTGTGGCATGCAGTGGTCTATTCTGGGAGGGGTCCAGAGAATCCAAAATGAGTCTACCAAGTACACTCGCAAGAGGATGGCTCCAGTTTGAAGGGAAAGCTTTAGTACTCTGCTTCTTACTAGTGAATCTCTGTCTCACACTGCCTTCCCAATCTCCTTCAGAGTCATGGATGGGAAAACTGAGGCCAAACTAGATGTAACAGGTGCAGCCGTGTTTGCTGGTTGTTGTGTCTGACCTTCTTGCATATAAAGGTGTGCTTGTGCACCTGTTTTTATACATCAAACGATGAGCATGGGGGAGGTGAGTGGCTTCAAGTGAAGTGGTGAACTAAGGCAGGGGAGAAGGCACAATTCAGCTTTCTTATTTACATTACCCTTTTAATGTAAAAATTAGATCCCTCACTCCTGCTTTATATTTAATAGGACAGACATAACGAATGTGGTAAATGTAAATGTAAATTTAATTTTTAGGTCGCCTATCTGGCCGAAGCCACTCTAGACGACGTACATATCAAATTTCAATAAAATGCAATAAAATACAGTAAATACAATAAAATACAATATAGTCAGCAGTAATAAAATAACAGCATATACAGTACAAAACAACGGGCATTCAGTATGTAATTAGCCCATCCCGGTGGTCCCAAAGGCCTGTCCAAACAGCCAAGTTTTTAAGGCTTGGCGGAAGGTGTCTAGGGAAGGGGCATGCCGAAGATCAGACGGGAGGGAATTCCAGAGAGTGGGGGCCGCCACCAAAAAAGCCCTCTCTCTAGTCCCCACCAATCTAGCTGCTTTTGTTGGTGGGATTGAGAGAAGGCCTTGCGTGGCTGATCTTGTCGGGCGGCATAATTGGTGATGCTGGAGGTGCTCCTTCAGATACACTGGGCCAAGACCGTATAGGGATTTAAAGGTTAACACCAACACCTTGAATTGGGCCCGGAAAACTACTGGAAGCCAGTGTAGATTAAATAATACTGGCGTAATATGATCACGGCGATGACTGTAAGTAAACGAGCCGCCGCATTCTGTATCAGTTGAAGTTTCTGGACCGTTTTCAAGGGTAACCCCACGTAGAGCGCATTGCAGTAGTCTAATCGAGAGGTGACCAGGGCATGTACTACCAGTGGGAGCTGATGAACAGGGAGGTAGGGTTGCAGCCTAGGTATGAGGTGTAATTGGTACCAGGCTGCCCGGCTCACTGCCAAAATCTGAGCCTCCGTGGACAGCCTGGAGTCAAGAACAACCCCAAGGCTGCGGATCTGGTCCTTCAGGTGTAATTGTACCCCATTAAACCTCAGGTCAACAGGACCCAACCTTCCCCTGTCTCCCACAAGCAGCACCTCGGTCTTGTCAGGATTTAACTTCAGCCTGTTCCTTCCCATCCATCCACTCACAGATTCCAGGCACTTGGACATGGTCTCCACAGCCAATTCTGGTGAGGACTTAAACAAGAGATAGAGCTGAGTATCATCCGCATATTGGTGACACCGCAGCCCAAATCTCCTGATGATGGAACCCAGCGGCTTCATATAGATGTTAAATAGCATGGGAGAGAGGATAGAACCCTGTGGCACTCCACAAGTGAGAGGCCAAGGGTCTGAAACCTCATCTCCCAATGCTACCTGTTGACGCCTGTCAGAGAGAAAGGAACGGAACCACTGTAAAACAGTGCCTCCAGTTCCCAATCCTTCCAGGCGATCCAACAGGATACCGTGGTCAACGGTATCAAAAGCCGCTGAAAGATCCAGGAGGACAAGAAAGGTGAATTCTCCCCTATCTAATGCCCTCCTCATATCATCCACCAGAGCGACCAAGGCTGTTTCAGTTCCATGTCCAGTCCTGAAACCCAATTGGTATGGATCCAGATAATCCATTTCATCCAAGTGTGCTGACAATTGGTTAGCCACCACTCGCTCAATGATCTTGCCCAAAAATGGCAAATTCGAAACTGGGCGGAAGTTGTTCAAAACTTGGGGATCCAAGGAGGACTTCTTTAAGATAGGTTTTATAATTGCCTCCTTGAGGGCCAGTGGCATCACACCCTCCTCTAAGGATGTGTTTACCACCACCCTAATCCCTTTGCCCAGTTTCTCCTTGCAACTCACAAGGAGCCATGATGGGCAAGGATCAATCAGACAGGTGGTAGGCTTCACAGATGAAAGCACCTTGTCCACTTCCTCAGAAGGGAGAGGCCAAAATCGATCCCACTGGACCGGATTGCAAGTGGTCAACTCTGGTTCATTCACTGCATCCACGGTGTACGGAATCGAGCTCCTTAGGTGTTCGATTTTATCAGCGAAGTGCTTTGGTGGCCTCCATCATGTCCAGTTTGGGCTTGCGTGCAGCAGTGACAGGGCTTCTCTTCTTGTTGGCATGCTCTAGTCCAGGGGTGGTGAACCTGTGGCCCCTGAGATGGTTCTGGACTTGCAAATATCATTAGCCCAGCAAACATGGCCAGTGGTCAGGGTTGGTAGGAATTGTAATGCAGCAACATCTGGAAGGCCGTTCCCCATCCCTTCTGTAGCCTCTGTCTACCCCAGCTGAAAACCCCAATTACTTGAAGCTACTAACATTAGACATGAGTCATCTGGTCTCCTCTCTGTTGGCATTTAGGAAGCAGTCAAAACCTAATAGTTTTATTTCAGAGGGCACTTACCTGAGCCTAATAATTTTCAGCTCAAAAAATGTTAGCTTAAATTCTGGGCTGGCTGTGTGCTCTATGTTAGATTTGATAATAGATTTTGGTGGATTGGTTGGATCAAGCCCCATGGCCTCAATTTAAAGTGAAGAATTGTGGCCATGGGGCTTGATCCAACCAATCCACCAAAATCTATTATCAAATCTAATATAGAGCACACAGTCAGCCCAGAATTTAAGCTAACATTTTTTGAGTTGAAAATTGAGTAAAGTACACAAGCATACCTTAGCCATTTTCTTTCCATTTACCACCATTGCAAGGTATGCTTTCTACTTCTCTAATCTGTTAACATTATAATTGTACCCAGATTTTTAATGGAAATATTACCAGCCCAATTCTCTTTTCCATCACATTCCCCATTCCTCCCCAAAAAGTGGGGATGAGAAGTATAGTCTTCAAAGGACTTCCTTTTTACTAGCTTTGAACCTAGATATTAGAGGCAACCACATGGGGGTTATTTATTTATTTATTTACAAAAAAAGAGTGGTTTTTAAAGCCAAACAGAGTAGTTTTCATTTGTGCTCTTGTGCCGAATGGTACAATAGAAATAACTGATTTTTTAAAATGCCCCAAGCTATGGTATTGAACAGCTTAAACATTTAACCCAATTAATTTAATCCCTTTTTCTAGCATAGTTGGATCAAATAATGGCACCATGCACCCCTCTGTACTTCAATGGATCAGGGGCTGCAAACCTTTTTGGACCGATGAGCACGTTTCGAATGTTGAAAAAGTGCTATGGGTGCCAGTCGCAAAATGGGGGCATGCCATAACAGATAACGGCTGCTGTGGAGGCATGGAATAACACAAAATTAGAAAGTACAGTCACTGCTGCCCTCCACTCACCAGACAAATTTGTGCTTACCATGGGAAGTCAGCTATGTTGTGCTGGTCCTGATTGTGGAAATCACATGATGATGTCCTGATTGTGGAAGGTTCATTTCTCTCTCTCTCTCTCTCTCTCTCTCTCTCACACACACACACGCACGCACGCACACACTTTCCTCAGTACCAGAAAAAATATACAAGGTGGCACCACATCTCTCTCATACATACACACTTCACATGTACACACCCAGATATAAATCCCTCCCTTTCCGCCAAAGTGCATCTTTTCTTCTGTCTCGCAGACCACACATACACACAGACCACTCTTTCTCTCTCATACACACACAGACCACATACATCTTTCCCACTCTTACAGACCATACACACATACTCCCCACCGCCAACACCTCCCCTCACATCTTTCTGCCCGTGTGAATCTCTGCCTTTACTGCACATTAATGCATACCCCCCTGCTTTCTCACACACACTGCATGCACAGCACTCTGCCTGAGTGCATCTCTCTCCCACCCACAGATTTCCTTCATAGGGTGAAGCAGTTGCCTACCACAGGCTCCACATTGCCAGCAGGCAAGAAGCAAGCAAACAGAATGGGCCACTAGGAGACTGGGGAAGCCATCACTGACATTTCTCCCCAGTTTCTGTCTAAGCAAATCAGAATGCAAAGGGGCAAGGCCTTTCAACTCCAGCAACTCTTCTGCACCATTCTGCCATTTCAAAATAAATAAATAAATACTCCCAACTAAAAAAATACAGAGGATCACCAATCAAGCACCTGGGGTCACCTTGGTGCCCAGGGGTGCCAGAGAAGGACTTTGGCACATGTGGGTGCCAGATTGGTGATCTGTGCAATTCATAAATAGTGGTAATAGAACAGGATGCTAGAATAGATGGGCCTTTACCTGATCCAGAAGGGCTCCATTTATGTTCTTGTGTAGCTATCTGATTATATGGGGCATTATAGACTGCCCATATTTCAGTATTTAAAGATTTGCCATGCAGTGAATGTGCTGTTAAGGAAATATGGCTGTCTCAGAGAGCCATATATCAATAATAGCACATAACTGGCATATTAATTGCACCGAGTTTTAATTCCTGATGACATTTTCATGTAATATTAAATAGCATGTAAGAGAATATTGAATTATGTGGGACACTGAACTACGGGCTTCCCCAACTTGATTTCCTCCAGCTGTTTTTGAACCACAGCTCCCATCATCCCTAGCCACTGGCTAGGCCTGATGTGACTTGTACCAGTTTGGGAAGGATGGTGCAGTAGTGTGATGAGGAATTATAGTTCCCAAGCATCAATGTTTGGAATTGACCCTCCAGATAGGGTTGGAACCACCCAGCACATTATCTCTGACCCAGAGAGACAATACATAGAGGGCTTGTGCACATTTGAGCATTATTTAGCTGTTAATCCACTTTTTCCCTATTACCATCAGGCCAGAGTGGTTCACACCCAAACATATTTGAATTTGTATACAAGGAACAACTTTGTTCTTTCCCATTCATACCAGTAGGCATTCCATTTTGAGTTTGTCCCCACCTTCTAATTTGTTGATTCTATTATGCTGTTTCTTTAAGCTTTTCAGATATAGTGCATCAAAGCAGAGCAAAACCAAGCTAACTGATTGCTGTGAACCGCCCAGAGAGCTTCAGCTATGGGGCGGTATACAAGTGCAATAAGTAAATAAATAAATAACCAAATTGGAAAAGGAAAATGGAAACAAAAAAAGGATGGATGGCAATACATAATGTTACAGTAGATGATCCAAAATCAAATTAAGAGCTCCACATTTCCTGGGATACTACTGATCGTTGTTGTTGTAATTGATGCTCAGAAGTATACAAAATAAAGTTCCACCAGTATAAAATGCATCAGGCTTGGCTCGTCCTTGGAACATAAAGAGAGTGTGATTTTCCCCCAAAAAACAGCAACTTTCCAGGTGTTCTTATACCACAGTGATGTTGGATGTTGGATCGGGCACAAGCAGATGCCCAGAATGCAGAACAGAATAGTGACAGGCTAGATCCCAGTTGAATCACTCAGCCAGACAAGACATAAGTTTTAAGAGTCACTTTACTGACAATAGAGGTATAGAATACATTACAAGCTCTCTCTCTCTACCAAACTCCTTGACCCCCACACTCTGCCAGTTTCAGTTTCCAGCTATATACTGATAAGGCAGCTGGTTGTCCTGGCAACGTGTCCTTGAGGAGTGCACGTCCACTCCAGCCTTGTGAGCTACTTGGCCTTGTAACTCTGCCATGGAAAAATACTCTTAGGAACTTTTTACTTGCCAACAAGTGAGATGTCCAAATTCTTCCATATTTGAGTAATTGAAAGGCGTGCTGTAAATAAATAAATCTCTAGGTCTTCAAACAATATATTCACATTACCACCCTCAAAAATTTAGCATAGGGCCAGATGGGACAACACCTATATATGGGAGTTGATAATTTTTGAAATTTCTTCAAAAACCACTAGCCAGAAAGATTTGACCTGGGAGCAGTTCCACCATTAGTGGAAATAGGTACCTTGGCTTCCACACTCTCTCCGACATTCTGCAGTAGCACCTAGTATTATCCATAAGATCTGCACTGAGGTCCTATACCACCTATGATAGGTCTTAAGTGCAGCTTCTCTAATTTGCGCAGACCTAATTGGCTTACGAGTCCATACATTTTACCATTGTGCCTCTTCCAATTTAATCCTAACATCTTTCTCCCATAAAACCTTTAGACTTGCCAGCAGTCCTGTAGTGAAATTTATTAGTTCTTTGTATAATTCAGCAACCAGCCCTTTGCTTTAATCTATTATTCAGAAAAACATATTCTGAATGTGTAAGAGACCTCGTGGCCTGCATGCAAATATTAGAATCCATTAATAGAGGCAGGGAATAAGAACATAAGAAGAGCCTGCTGGATCAGGCCAGTGGCACATCTAGTCCAGCATCCTGTTCTCATAGTGGCCAACCAGTGGCCCATGGGAAGCCCGCAAGCAGGACCCAAGTGCAAGAACACTCTCCCCTCCTGAGGCTTCCGGCAACTGGTTTTCAGAAGCATGCTGCCTCTGACTAGGGTGGCACAGCACAGCCATCATGGCTAGTAGCCATTGATAGCCCTGTCCTCCATGAATTTGTCTAATCTTCTTTTAAAGCTATCCAAGCTGATGGCCATCACTGCATCTTGTGGGAGCAAATTCCATAGTTTAACTATGCGCTCAGTAAAGAAGTACTTCCTTTTGTCTGTCCTGAATCTTCCAACATTCAGGTTCTTTGAATGTCCATGAGTTCTAGTATTATGAGAGAGGGAGAAGAACTTTTCTCTATCCACTTTCTCAATGCCATGCATAATTTTATCCACTTCTATCATGTCTCCTCTGACCCGCCTTTTCTCTAAACTAAAAAGCCCCAAATGCTGCAACCTTTCCTCGTAAGGGAGTCGCTCCATCCCCTTGATCATTCTGGTTGCCCTCTTCTGAACCTTTTCCAACTCTAGAATATCCTTTTTGAGATGAGGCGACCAGAACTGTACACAGTATTGCAAATGCTGCTGCACCATAGATTTATACAACTGCATTATGATATCGGCTAACATCAACATCGCTTAATTTCTCCTTTGTTGTTTTATCTCTAGGTCCTGAAGTTTTGTATACTGTGGTAGATCATGTACCAGTGTCTCGGTGGAAGGAATTTGTTCGGCGCCTGGGACTGAATGAAAATGCAATAGAGAGAACTTATACGGAACACCGGCACATGCGGGAAGCACAGTATGACATGCTGAGACAATGGAGGCTGCAGGCAGGCCATGGTGCCACTGTGGAGCGCATCAGTAATGTTCTCAACCAAATGGAGATGAGTGGCTGTAGTGAGGCTATTCAGGAGATCCTACCCAAACAGCCCTAGATATTTTACTTTCTTTGCTACCTCTACAACAGGCATAAGTACTCATTCACACCATGCATGTTCATCTTTTGATGACTATAGCATCCTGGGGATTTGTGCGTTTGAATGAGACATTACACCATAAAAAGAACTCATAGATTATTACCCCCAACACAATATTTTTCAATGGAGGAAGATCACTATCATGCATGATTGAGTAATCCAGCAATATGTATGTGAAACAGTTCTAAGGTCTCCTCTCCATGTGAAGTCCAGGCCATGCTTTCAGAGTCGGATTTTGACCTCCTTTCACTTGTCCTTTTACAGACAAATAGTAGAGACTGAACGCAGGTCACTTTGTCAAATGCTCTGCCTTATAGGACTTGTGAGGATGTCTCTTAAATGAGTACTTTCAACTTTTTCTGATCCAGGACTTCCTTTTAATTCCAACCAGTTTTAGCTTTTATATGTACATGCCCATGTTTCCATATTCTCTCTCTCTCATTCTCTCTCTGTGTTGTTCTGCTTCCAGCTTGTGTTCTCCAAGGCATGTGTACACTACAGACATACTGGTTTAACTGTTATTCCTTCTCTCTGTGGAACCTTTGGGAATTGCTTTGGAGTGAGGGAGAGATCACTAGCTGTCAATTTTTAGCTCCTGTAATTTAGGAATTATATGGGGTTTTTCCTGTCAGGAAGGCATTACAGTTCAACCTGTATAGAACTAGCATAAATGTGTAGTCATATAACCAAACTAAACTGTCTCCCCCACCATTTTCTTCTCTCTCTCTCACTCTTTGTTTTAAATCAAATGTTGTGGGGCCACTGGTGCAACCCATATGGATCCTAAACCATTAGAGGAAAACAATATTGGCCTGTGATCCTATGCACACTTACCTAGGTGTAAGCGCCAATGAACATAGTGGGGCTTACTTCTGAGTGAACATACATAAGATTGTACTGTCAGTCAGCAAAGATTCCACTCTCCTAAACAGGGAAACATTGCCAAGAGTTAGAAAGAAAGATTTCAATCTGAGATTCAGGAAAATGCCTGCATAATAGTACAAGTCAGCTCTGTCTGTAAATAAATTCACAGTTCAGGTTAAGTAACGCTGTTAAGTATTTTGTATATACTTTTCTCGTTGTATCTTTGTGTAATCCTTTTTATAACTGAATGACCAAGTCTCTCTGAACAAATACAGGATGAGTGTTTTATGTTTTCTTGAACACATGTTGGTTCATTCTACACTCTTGATATAAATGACTGAATTTGTAATACAAATTAAAAGCTGAAAGAAAAAGCAGCTGGCTGTTCTTTCTCTGTTTCCAACAAAAACATACAAGCAAGAGGAGACAAACCCTTTCCCCAACATTCCCTTAAATCTAAATAAATTGTACAGTTTAATATGGAAAATCAAGAGATAAATTAAAAAATTGTCCTTCCTTAAAACTCTCTCTTGGGAACGTTAGCTTCAATCAGAATGGTTTTCCTCTCCCACCTTTTATTTTTGTTTCAGGTATTCCCAATAGCAGTTGAAGGGAAAGTCTACAAAGGCATGATGATGTATATTTAGCAGACTTAGGCTACAATCCAATACATATCTGGTCAGAAGTAAGCTCCATTAGGTTCAATGGGACTTACTCCCAGGTAAGTTTATATTGGATTGCCACCTTATTTTACAAAATAAAAGGGTGAGACTGACCTTTATCCTGACTTGCAGAAAAGCAAATTTAGGGTTATATTTTGCCTATAAATATATATGTAATGATTCATTTCAACTGAAGCAAGTCATCTCGTATAATACAGTTTTGGGTGGACATAAGAGTGTGCACTTACAAGGGTGCCTTGCTCAGGGCCCTGCCTTTTCTACTCACAGGTTTATGGAAATGCAGAAATAACCCCTTTTCTTTCATGTTCTTTAGATGTTTGGAGCAAATGGTAAAATAAATTGCCACTGTATTCCGTTCCCCTAATTCTTTTACTCCATCGTATCTCCTTTTCTTCTCAGGACAAGTATATCTACTTTAAAGTGTGGGAAAGTCAGGGCCTGTATCGGTTCAGATTTTCATGACAGAAGCTCCCTGATCTTGGGAAATCAAATAAAAATCTTAGTTGCAAAATACCCTGTTGGCTTGGCTAACTTCACCAAGTTCAATATTTTATCTTGATTTTTCCACTAGGGAACAGGCAAACTATTCTTAAACCCTTTGAATGCCTCATTTTACATGCACAAAGCACCTATAAAAGTATATTATTAAAACCACATTAGATTATTTATTTATTAATTTTATTATTTGATTTATATTCTCCCCTTCCTCCCAGCAGGAGCCCAGATTACTAGATGTATCCTTGGCTAATCTGTTGTTGTTAAATTTATTACCTGCACTTCACGAGTAGGTCCTAAGGTGGGTCACAACAATATAAAATACATTATTAAAAAGCAGTCTAAAATAAATGACATTCACAACTAGAGAGGGTCCTAAGATAAATATATATATATATCTCAACCATCAAAGGCCAGGGTAAAGAGGTGCATCTTCAGCATATGACAAAAACTGTACAGGGAAGGCTCTGGACACATCTCTGTGGAGAGGTAATTCCACAACTTGGGGGATGTCACAGAGAATTTATTTATTGTATTTATTTATTGTATTTATATACCGCCCCATAGCCGAAGCTCTCTGGGCGGTTTACAGTAGCTAAAAACATTAAAAACAAATATACAAATTTAAAACACATCTTTTAAAAACAATTTAAAACAATTTAAAACACATGCTAAATGTGCACCGATAGCAAAATTCTGGCTCTCTAGGACTCTTTGGGGGACTAGCCACCAAAGAATTCATGCCTAGCTGCTGTATACAGTTGTGAGCCCATTCCCTCAAGTCACAGTGAAATTCAGAGAACCAGTCCCTTCTCTTTTCTCTGAAACAAAGAGTGTTTTTTTTAATTTCTTCCTTTACTCTCATATCTCCTCCATTTCCCAGATCTTGCTATTATTTTACCCTCACATAGTCCCAAAGCCAAGTCCAAGCATTCCCTGGTGCATCTAGCTTTCCCATGCAGCCCTGCTGCATTTCTACCCACTCCCAATTTGGCAATCATTAGATTTTCTATATCTGGCTACTCTTAACTCTATAACAGAAGTATAAGCTGTTGGTTCAGGCAATGTGGCTTTGATTTTCCATTGAATCCATGTACGACTTCATGTGAAGGTTTGCAGTTTAAGATATTTAAATATCAGATTTCTGTCCACCTCTCCTACTGAGAACATAGGCTAGCATGAACACAGGTTATGCCATTTTATCCTCACAGAACCACTAGGAACACATCTGTGCAGCTGCTAGATTAAACCCACTGAGGTTTATATGGCTGAGCAACAATTTGAGCCTAAGTATCCACTGAAAGCTCTGCTATTTTAAATCCACCTCTTCCTAGGCCTTGGCTATTTCATATTTAGGTTTAGGATGTTTCCAAAGGATGGTCCCAAAAAGAAAATTTAAAAAGTTTCTAGAATATTCCAAGATCTAAAACAAGGCTAAACTGGGGGTCAGGGGGACTTGGACAGATCTCTTTGGTGAAACAGAATTCAATCTGTCAAATCCACAAGGCTTCTCTCATAAGAAAATTAAAAAGAAAACGTGTGTGTGTGAGCCACCCTTCCCTGACGTCTGAGGGTAGTGGAACTACCAAGAGGACTTCTGCACATCTTAAAACTGGAGACTGTCTGTAGGGAAGGAGGCAGTCTTTCAGATATTTGGGGCCTAAATTGTTGAGGGTTTTAAATAA
The DNA here is from genome assembly GCF_030035675.1 of Rhineura floridana. Classification (NCBI taxonomy): domain Eukaryota; kingdom Metazoa; phylum Chordata; class Lepidosauria; order Squamata; family Rhineuridae; genus Rhineura; species Rhineura floridana. Next base: position 155,062,398 of record NC_084480.1, read on the forward strand.
GCATGAGCACCCTGAATTGGGCCCGGAAATGAACTGACAACCAACGTAGCTATTTTTAAAACGGGTTATATGAGATCTAAATGGAACTACAGCCAATAATCTGGCCACTGCCAGATAGTTGGAATAGTTGAGGTTTCTGAGTCGTCTGCAAGGGCAGCTCCAACGTACAACGTATAGCAATAATCAATCTGGAAGTTACCAGAGCATGGAGTACAATGGATGCATCTTCTCTGTCCGAAAGGGACCAGAGTTGCAAACCAGCTAGAGCTGGAAAAAGGCACTCCTAGCCACCATGGCCATCTGAGCCTTCAGTGACAAGGTTGAATCCAGGAACATCAAGTTATGGACTCTATATCCATCTCCCGGTCTCAAGAACTTGGGACACATAACATCTGTCTTTTCAAGCATCGGTCCAACACTTCAACTGCCTCTCCTGATTCAGAGGGAACAGAGATAGAGCTAGGTGTCATAGAATCATAGAGTTGGAAGGGGCCTATAAGGCCATCGAGTCCAACCCCCTGCTCAATGCAGGAATCCAAGTTAAAGCATACTGGACAGGTGCCTGTCCAACTGCCTACTGAGTGCCTCCAGTGTTGGAGAGCCAACTACCTCCCTAGGTCATTGGTTCCATTGTCGTATGGCTCTAACAGCCAGGAAGTTTAATCTTAATGTTCAGCCGTAATCTGGCTTCCTATAACTCCCAATCTATTTAAGCAGACTCAAGGAGGGGGGGGAATAACAGTTGCTGAGTCAACTTCTTGGATTCATGTCATGCTTAGCTAGTGCTAGTTCCTAGAAGCTGAGTTCCTAGAAAGAGTAGCTAGTTACATGAGGCACTCTGCACTGCAGCTGTCCATTACTTTAATAAAAATAGAAAATACCGCTGTTGAGTCTGAGTCTCTCAACATTGGGCAGGACAATGGGTAGGGGACAGACAGGTGGTTGGCCACACTTCAAGCAGTTTCCTCAGGCGGCAACAATTGAAACTGATCCAGCACAGGTGCACCAGACAGTGCTCTGTATGCCTCCACTGGACTTGCTTTAACTGTGGCATTCAACTCTGTACAAATTTGGCCAACTTTCTCCCTGAAGTGCTTTGCAATATTGTTATAGTAGGCTGCCAAGGGTCTCTTGACCAGATGACAAAAGCCCATTCACCATCTGGAAAAGCTCTGCTTGAAAGTTACTTACAAATACAATGCTGGTATCGGAAAGTGGTTTCTGTCAAGGTTTTGTGGCTTATTGCATGAATCCTGTCTAGTCATGTGTGACTGGTGAATTTGGTAGGTCTGGCTCGCTGGGACGTTGCTGTTATGGGCCAATGTCTATTAAAATGTATTATAGCCTGGAACGGGTATCAGAACGCGGTTTCCATTATCATTCAGTTGCTTATTGCATGAATCTCATCTAGTCATTAGTGACTGGTGAATTTAGTAGGTGTGGCTTTCTCAGATGTTGCTGTTTCAGGCCATTTTGTTTGTTAAAAGGTTAACAAAATATATTGGAATGGTTTTGGTTCTCAAATGTTCTCAAATACAGTATATCTAACACATCCCATTGTCAGTTTTCAATTTCTTTTATAAGGGGTCTATTCCAATATGTTCCATTCTGGCAATCACAATGCCAAAATACAATTTAAATAACATCGCAGAAAAATATAAAGATCAAATAAGGAACATATTTGAGGCTTTAAACAGCTGATAGAGAAACAGAAGAACTATGGATTGAAGCCACAGATAAGGGAAGAATGCAAAAGGACAATACCTCTAGTTAAAAAGAGAGAGAGACCTCAATGGATGACTGACAAAATTCTGAAAATGGTTAAAGAGAGAAGGAAAGGAAAAGGAGATAGAAATATGATTAGAACCCTAAATGCAATAATACAATGGCTAGTACGTAGGGATAAAGAGAACTATTACAATAGTTATTGTATAGAAATAGAAGAGGATAATAAAAAAAGGTAGAACAAGAGCCCCATTCCAAAGATTAGAGAAATTAAAGGGAAATTTAAAACAAGAGTAGGGATGTTGAATAATCAACGGGAACACAATGATTGGCCAAGACAAAATAAAAGGAAGATGGTAGCAATACACTGAAAAACTATATAAGAGATGCAAGGATGACAGTTTCATTCATGGAGGAACCATATGATGAAGAACCAGAGATTTTAGAAAGTGAGATGGAAGCTGCTCTTAAAATACTTGGAAGAAACAAAGCACCAGGAATAGACGGCATAGCAACGGAATTGCTACAAGTTCCTGAGACTGAATCTGTCCAAATTTTGACAAAAATTTGTCAACAAATGGAAAATAAAACAATGGTCCACAGACTGGAAGTATTCAATATACATCCCAATTCCAAAGAAAGGGGATCCCATGAATGCAGTAATTATAGAACTGTTGCCTTAATATCCCATGCAAGTAAAGTAATGCTCAAGATTCTACAACAAAGGCTCTTACCATATATGGAGTGAGAAATGCCAGATGTCCAAGCTCAATTTAGAAAGGGAAGAGGCACCAGAGATCATATTGCAAACATACATTGGATAATGGAACGGACCAAGCCATTTCTGTTTGCCACCCTGGGCTCCTGGTGGGAGGAAGGGCGGGATATAAATCAAATAATAAATAAATAAATAAATAATCAGAAGAAAATCACCCTGTGCTTTATAGATTACAGCAAAGCCTTTGATCGTGTAGATCATGAAAAACTATGGAATGCTTTAAAAGAAATGGGGGTGCCACAGCATCTGGAGAAGAGGCTGCAGTAAGAACAGAATATGGAGGAACCGATGGGTTCCCCATTGGAAAGGGCAGGGCTGGTTCTAAAGGGCGGCCAGGTGGGGCACTGGCTTGAGGGCCCCTGGAGCTACAGAGGCCCCTGAGGGACCCCTCTGCTCCCCTTCCATGATCCTCCAGGAGGAGCTTCTGAACCACCCGCCATCCCCCCGCTTCACCTACCTTTCTCTTTGCTGTTTTTTTGCGGTTGCCATCCATCAAGATGGCGGCCGAGGTTTCCGTAAGGGGCTGAAGCCTCTGCCGCCATCTTGGTTGATGCCAGTAATGCGCACACGTGAGTGCCATCAACAAAGATGGTGGCAGAGGCTTCAGCCCCTTACGGAAACTTAGACCGCCATCTTGATTGATGGCAATCCTGCGTGCACAGTGCATGCAGCCGCAAAAAACAGCAGAGAAAGGTAGGTGAAGCGGGGGATAGCAGGGGGATGGCAAGCAGCTCGGAAGCTCCTTCCTGTGATCCGCACTCCTGCTGCGGATCGTGGAAGGGGAGCGGAGGGGCCCGGGGCAGGCTGGTGCCCAAGGGCCCGGGCATGCCTGGAGCCGGACCTGGGAAAGGGTGTGAGACAGCAGTGTGTTTTATCACCCTATGCAGAACATATCATACGGAAAGTGGGATTGGACCAAGATTAAGAAGGTGTGAAAACTGGAGGGAGAAATATCAATAATTTAAGATATGCAGACGATACCATACTATTAGCAGAAACCAGTAATGATTTGAAACGAATGCTGATGAAAGTTAAAGAGGAAAGCACAAAAGCAGGACTACAGCTGAACGTCAAGAAGACTAAAGTAATGACAACAGAAGATTTATGTAACTTTAAAGTTGATAAAGAGAACATTGAACTTGTCAAGGATTTTCAATATCTTGTTACAGTCATTAACCAAAATGGAGACAGTAGTCAAGCAATCAGAAGAAGTCTAGGACTGGGGAGGGCAGCTGTGAGAGAACTAGAAAAGATCCTCAAATGCAAAGACGTGTCACTGAACACCAAAGTCAGGTTCCGACCATGGTATTCCCGATCTCTATGTATGGATGTGAAAGTTGGACAGTGAAAAAAGCGGATAAGAGAAAAATCAACTCATTTGAAATGTAGTTTTGGAGGAGAGGTTTGCAGATGCCATGGACTGTGAAGAAGACAAATAATTGGGTGTTAGAACAAATTAAAAACCAGAACTGTCACTAGAAGCTAAAACGATGAAATGAGGTTATCATACTTTGGACACATCATGAGAAGACATGATTGACTAGAAAAGACCATAATGCTGGGAAAAACAGAAGGGAGTAGAAAAAGAGGAAGGCCAAACAAGAGATGGATTGATTCCATAAAGGCAGCCACAGACCTGAATTTACAAGATCTGGGTGGTTTACGACAGATGCTGTTGGAGATTGCTGATTCATAGGGTCGCCATAAGTCGAAATCGACTTGAAGGCACACACGCATAGGAAGCCATATGACAAAAGACCCTGGAAGTCTGATTTTTCATAGGGAAAAAAACTGTTGGAATTTTAAGCGCTTTTATAATAGCTCTCCTAATTTACATATAAATACGACATATTTTCCTACATTCGTAGTAGAGGGGTGGACGTGAATGAGATTGCTGACGATGGAGTTGCAACGTAGTCCAGTTATATAATTACAGGTTAGAGATGGAGCTGAATCTGATTTAGATTTTCAGTCAAAAATCTCTCAGGTGGCAGCCAAAGTCAATCTCTTTATATTGTCTCTAAGATTTCCTCCCAAGCTAAATCCAGCGCTCAGTTGCGTAAAGAAGCCTTGTTCTCCTTCATTAACTTGTACGCAAAAGATACGACCACGTTCTGAACTTTGCCGGCGCAGTGTGTTAGTCTAACCGTTTAGTCTATGGAGCCTGCAGGGGGCTGAAGGGAAGTGAGAAGGAGGAGCCTCAGTCTTTCCCGGCAGTTTGAATGCCTGGGCGGGAAAATGGCGGCGGAAGGGCGCAGCTAGCAGGAGCAGGCAAGGGAGGTGCCCGGACGCAGGCAGATGGCGGCGTTTCTCCACTCGCCCCGCGGAGAGGGTCTGAGGGGCCTAGTGCTGAGTCCCCCTCCCGGTCTGGAATGCTCCCTCCGCCCAAGCGTCTGCCCTTCGGGTAAGTCATTCTGCTTTGAGGCTCCCCCGAGCAGATCCTCGAAGTAGTGACCCCGGGAGCCAAAGCCAGGTCCCCTAGTATTTTGGTAGGTCACATGTGATTGTTCCGCGATGCTTGCTTTGCTACTTAATCGTTGGATTTCGACTGAGTCGTTACTGTGGGTTCCTTTCTTAATACAGATCTTAAGGTAGAAAGATTCGAGCTCATAGTCTTATCGCTTAGACAGCTGTCATTCTCATGTACGCATTTAGGCTGTTCATAGCAATATCACAGATATGTTTTCTTTAAGGGCTGTTTGGCCCAGTTATTACAATATTTCTCTGTATTAGTGTGTATGTGCATATATATGCCGCGGTGTATCTGATGAAGAGAGGCTAGTGCAAGACAGTTTATGTCACAATTAAGCTGGTACTGCAAGACTCTTTGATATGTGGTGAGCCATGTAAATGTTCACCCTTGAGGAAAAATTCCCAGTCTGATTGCTGGATTTCCACCTAGGGCAACAGCACTACATGGATATTCCTGATGAGCAAACTGACAAACTGCTGTTAGCAAATTGGGGTCTTCCAAAAGCGGTCCTGGAGAAATACCATGGTTTGGGAGTAGTTCGCATGTTCCAGTGGCAGGCAGAGTGCCTGATGGTTGGACAAGTCCTGGAAGGGAAAAATTTGGTTTACTCAGGTAAGATAGTAGCTTGATGTACATCCATCAAATCTCACTTGTTGCAGGAGGCTGATGTAGCATTTCCCTGTCTGATTGTGTGGGTGGTGATTAAGGACCCCTTTCCATTGTGACAAGGTGTTGGTGGGGGAATCCTCCTTCATATGTAAACGACAGGTTGTGTTTCTCATTTCCCTTAAGTGCATACATGGCAATCAGGAATTGCTTTCTTTCTGTGTATTCTGATTTGATCTGAAGACTGATGCTAGCTCAATATTTTTAAAGGGAGAATTACTGTTGCTTTTCTCTCTTGGTAGTTTTTGGTGCAAACTGAGAATGTATTTGTGAAGCCTCCATCGTAGCTTCTCTAAGCCTGATATCTAAAAAGAAATAGAAGGTGACTTGTACATATTCTAATAATAATAATAATAATAAACTTTTATGGTAGCAATAAATATAAAATATTTCAGTAATTCTCAGTAACTGACAACCTGTAGGCCAGGGCCAGGAGTCCACAAACTTCAGCTACCCTTCCTAGCCAACCAAATATTTGTGTTCGCCAGGCCTTATTTTGTCCCGGACTTTGTGGTCTGCCTTCATGTGATGTTAGCCTTGCTTCCATTTCCAGCTCCAAGTTTGAATCTGTGGTTATGGTTGGCTTCAGAGATGGCCTTGGAACCCAGTGCAGCTGTAAGGATGATCCCTAATCTAGCTTCCAGCTGGATTGCGGGTGGGGTGAGGCTTATGTTGACAGTGTACTGCTCAGGTGGCCAGAGCACCAAAATGCTCAGAAGCCCAGGGCCAAATCAAGAAGCCTCAGCCTTCCTTTCCAGTTTTGTACTACAATATCACAGAACAACTTTAGGGAAGATTCTTGCCATCTTCCCAACTATCGGACTGGGGGATAGGGTGGAATTCATTTCATCGCCCTCATGAGAGGTTGCTGGAACACTTTCTGTGGCAAATCACAATGAGTGGAATTTTGGACCGCAGACCGTGATTATTCATGTGTTACAACTGGTAAGGAGTTGAGAGAGAAGCGCAGACATCCTGACAAACCATGGTTATTATAATAATATAGAACCCAACATGTGGTTTGACCCTCCAAACAAACCTGCAAACCATGGTTTAGAACTGCTTATCATCTTTGGTTTTTGGTTCTTCCAGCACTTGGCATCCTAAGTTTACTCTTGCCTCCATATGCAGCAGTTTCTGAGGATGGACTGATGACAATATCTGTGATTTGACAATTTGGACATCACACCAAGCCACAGACACAGCACAGACAATTTTCTGCAGACACACACCAAACCATAATTGGTTAATTCAGACATTACGCCAAGGTTCCTTAACCATAGTTTGATGTGATAATCATAACTAAGCCCTACAGTTTGGAACCAGAATATCTGAAAGATCACTTCATCCAGTCGATCACTGCATTCTGCCTCCTGCAGATGCCATCTCATCAGGATGTCTGTTCTGCACAACATAGGAATCAGGCCTTTAGTGTTGTGGCACCTACCCTTTGGAATTCTTTCCCCTTAAATATTAGGCAGGCACGTTGTCTTTTTGGCACCTGTTGAAGACCTTCCTCTTTCAACAAACCTTTTAAGCAGATAGATACCTTTTTCCCAGACTGCATCTGTATCGGAATTATTTTTTAAAAAATGTTTTGTTTTTAAGATGTTTTTATTTTATCACTTCTTGTTTGCCACCTTGGGCTCCTTTTAGGAGAACTGGCAGGATATAAATGTAAACCATCATCATTTATTTGATTGATTCATAGAATCATAGAATAGTAGAGTTGGAAGTGGCCTACAAGGCCATCGAGTCCAACCCCCTGCTCAAGGCAGGAATCCAAATCAAAGCATTCCCAACAGATGGCTGTCCAGCTGCCTCTTGAATGCCCCCAGTGTCGGAGAGCCCACTACCTCTCTAGGTAATTGGTTCCATTGTCGTATGGCTCTAACAGTTAGGAAGTTTTTCCTGATGTCCACTCGAAATCTGGCTTCCTGCAACTTGAGCCCATTATTCTGTGTCCTGCACTCTGGGACGACCGAGAAGAGATCCCGGCCCTCCTCTATGTGACAATGTGATGCGTCCTTCCCTGGCTCTCCCTGTCAGGTTCCTACCTGCGCGTGGCTACTGCCTGTCACTAGGCACCACCAGGGACTCCACCAGTCCGGACCGCTCTCTCTTATGGTTTTCCTATCCGCTCTAGCACAGATCTCAACAGATCCCCCTGCTAAGCAACCACCAGTAACGTCCCAATACTAGTATTCCCAGAGACTCTGAATACTGGTATTGTTACTCTCTTCACCGCTGCCACCATTTGTTACAGTTCCCCTTCAGCCTTGGTCATTACCTTACCCTCCCTTCTGGTCTGTGAAACCCCAGCCAAGGATCAGGCCTTTGGTAAACCAAATTAAATATTTATTAAAGATAACAAAGCTAACAAGATTAACAAGATTTCTTCTTAAGACACATAAGCATATGGTTTTACTCAATACTAATCTGAACTCCACCCCCCTCCTTCTTCACTCTCTCCTGGCAAACAACTCTCTCAAATCCCACCAAGCAATCCACTCTTTCTCTTCTCCCCCCAGATTCCACAATTTACCACCTCACATTCCCCAGATTTACCTGTCATCCTTTCGTTTATACTGTCAGCCATCTTAAACATTCAGCCAATCATCAAGCATTCTATTGCCCATTCACTCCCCCTCCTCTTTCACTACTTACCATGTATACTCTAAACAACCAGCACTTATCATATATACACTAATATATAGGAACATCACAGACAACCTTTCATGTACTTGAAGAGTGCTATCATATCTCCCCTCAGTCTTCTCTTCTCCAGGCTAAACATGCCCAGTTCTTTCAGTCTCTCCTCATAGGGCTTTGTTTCCAGTCCCCTGATCATCTTTGTTGCCCTCCTCTGAACCTGTTCCAGTTTGTCTGCATCCTTCTTGAAGTGCGGAGACCAGAACTGGACACGGTATTCAAGATGAGGCCTAACCAGTGCTGAATAGAGGGGAACTAGTACTTCACGCAATTTGGAAACTATACTTCTTGTTAATACAGCCTAATATAGCATTTGCCTTTTTTGCAGCCACATCACACTGTTGGCTCATATTCCGCTTGTGATCAACGACAATTCCAAGATCCTTTTCACATGTCGTACTGCTGAGCCAAGTATTCCCCATCTTATAACTGTGCATTTGGTTTCTTTTTCCTAAGTGTAGAACTTTGCATTTATCCCTGTTGAATGTCATTCTGTTGTTTTCAGTCCAACGCTCCAGCCCATCAAGGTCCCTTTGAATTTTCTTTCTGTCTTCCACGGTATTAGCTATGCCCCCCAACTTTGTATCATCTGCAGATTTGATAAGCATGCTTTGTACCTCCTCATCCAAGTAGTTAATAAAAATGTTAAAGAGCACTGGGCCCAGGTCCGAGCCCTGTGGTACCCCACTCATTACTTCCGCCCAGTTTGAGAAGGAACTATTGATAAATACTCTTTGATGTTAGGCTAACTGGTCTGTAGTTCCCCGGTTCCTCCTTCTTGCCCTTTTTGAAGATAGGGACAACATTAGCTCCTCCAGTCATCCGGCACTTCACCAGTCCTCCAAGATTTCGCAAAGATAATAGAGAGCGGTTCTGAGAGTTCTTCAGCCAGTTCCTTCAATACTCTAGGATGCAGTTTATCGGGCCCTGGAGATTTGAACTCGTTCAAAGTGATTAGGTATTCCTTGACCATTTGTCTATCAATTTCAAGCTCCAATCCTGCCCCTTCTACTTCATGTTTCCTGGGAGGATCATAGACCCTTTTTTGGGAGAAGACTGAGCCAAAGTAGGAATTGAGCACCTGCCTTTTCTTCGTCATCATTTTGCCATCCTCATTGAGTAGCTGTAGCACCATTTCTTTTCTCTGTCTTTTACTATGGACATACCTGAAGAAAGCTTTTTTGTTGCTTTTAGCATCCCTCGCTAGCCTCAGCTCATTCTCAGCTTTAGCCTTCTTGACACCATCCCTGCAATTCCGTGATACTTGCCTGTACTCTTCCTTTGTGGCCTGGCCTTCTTTCCACTTCCTGTATGTGTTTGTTTTGTTTTGTTTTCAGGTCATCTCTAAGCTTTTTGTGAAGCCACATTGGCTTCTTCTGTTGTTTCCCCCCTTTTTTCCTTGTTGGAATTGCTTGCCATTGCACTTTTAGAATTTCCTTTTTTAGAAACTCCCACCCATCTTCGACTCCTTTTCTCATTAGGGTGGCTTGTCATGGAACAGTACTTACAATTGTTCTGAGTTTATTAAAATCAGCTTTCCTGAAGTCCAGGGTGCGCATATGGCTACTCTCAGCTTTCGCTTCTGTTAAAATCAAGAATTTTCTGTAGGAGGAAGTTATCTCTAACACAAGTCAGAATTTTATTGGAGGGGCCGTGTTTGGCACAATTTGTCTCCCAACAGATATTAGGATAATTGAAACCCCCCATTACTACTACATCATGCCTCCTCAAAACATTGGCAATTTGCTTTTCAAAAGTTACATTCTCATCTTCTCCTTCATTGGGTGGTCGGTAGTAGACTCCAAGCACCACATTCCTTTTATTACTTGCCCCATTAATTTTAATCCAGACATTCTCGGTGGAGCTACCAAGCTCATCTTCCTGTATTTCTGTGCAGGGATATATATTTTTAACATATAGCGCAACTCCATCTCCCTTTTTATTCCTTCTGTTCTTCTTGAACAAGCTAGATCCTTCAATTGTTGTATTCCATTCATGAGAGTCATCCCACCAAGTTTCAGTTATACCTATCAAGTCGTAATTGCCCTCCTTTATTAAGAGTTCAAATTCGTCCTGCTTGTTTTCCATGCTCTGTGCATTAGTATACAGACATTGAAGACCATGTGATTTATAGCTTGGTTTCCTTACTACATTTTTCTGAGGACTGTTACTGGGTCCTATTAGAGCCGATCTCTCTGGTCCCACTACTGTGCATAAGCCTTCATCAGTCATTACCACCAAGTTTAGTTCTCCCTCCCCTTTAGGATTCAGTTTCAACCCCTCCTGATGAACTTCTCCATGCTGTGGCCAAACACATTCTTCCCAGTCCTTGTGAGATGCAACCCATCACTTGCCAGCAGTCCATCTTCCAGGAACCATAGCCCATGGTCCCAGAATCCAAATCTCTCACATCAGCACCACCTTCGTAGCCATTCATTCACATGGAGTATTTTTCTTTCCCTTTCTACTCCTCTTCTAAGTACTGGAAGGATGGATAAAAAAAACTATCTGGGCCCCAAAGTCCTTGAGTTTCCTTCCCCGAGCTTCAAAGTCTGATGTGATTTCTTCATAGCTCCGTTTGGCAGTATCATTTGTTCCCACATGGATGAGGAGAAAGGGATACCTGTCGGTGGGCTTGATGAGTGATGGCAACCCTTCCGTCACATCTCTAATCCATCCTCCTGTAGACAGCATACCTGGCGAGTCCACGGATCTTCTCGGCATACTTGGGTTTTGATCCCTTGCAGTAGGGAGTCTCCCACTACTAGTACTCTTCTCATCTTGTTGTGGGGCGTGGTTTCATTGCCCCTGCTTGATTGAGCAGCCTCTTGCTCATTGTCGCAAAGGGTCTCATGTATAAGCCAAAACATGGTTTGGCATTCCTTTGTGAGTGCCACTTAATTATATGGTTGGCAGCAAATCATAATTTGTCATCTCCTTTTTACCTGTTCCTATTCTCTTTCTAATTTTTTCCACTCAAGAGGTGGCACAGGTGGGCTATGGGGGAGAGCCAATAATGGTTCTATTTCATCTGATGCTTTCACATGCCTGCCTTCCTGTGCCAAGTTAGGTAAATATGAAACTTATATCAGTCCTGTTTGGGCCTTATAGAGCAATCCATCTCAGGAAAAGCTGGCATGAGTGGTGCCAATGTAAAGTTCCACCGCATCCAAGTGCCATTCAGGATTGGTAGGTTGAATGCCAGCTCAGCCGGGAGCTGCGTGCAGGGACCAGAAAGTAAAAGCCTTCTCTCCCAAATATCCCTGTCGAGGAGTAAGCCCTCTCCATGGAGTTCTATTTATTTTCGTAGACCAATCTTTTTCCCGGTGTAACTTTTGCCTCAGTTGGAACCTGCAGAGTGCTCCAAACACAAGTTGGATGTGGCCTAAGTCCCCTCACCTCAGCCCCTCCCCTGACATGCCCTTTTCAGGACTTATGTCAGCGTACGCAGGTTCAATTACACCAGTCTCATCTGAGCCAAAAGGAGTCAGGCTGAGGGGCTTATGCTGGTGTAGCTTTGCTGCGCCAGAACGCAGCCATCTCATCTGGAGGTCTGCCGCATCCAACTCCCCACAGCCCAGCATAAACGCAAATTGGACTGTGCCCCATAGGCATTTGTTGATGTCCAAGTTTTCTTGAGAGTTTAAACTTACATGGAGCTTCACATAATGTGGTTAACTGGGACGGGGGTACCAGGTCACCACCATATATACACCTTTGAAATATGGAAGTAAATTGCATTGAAATTAATTGAGCAGACATTTTCATAGATGTGTCCGGGACTGAGCTGCAGCTTTTCTCAAATAAATGGTGTGACTCCTTAACACAAACGCTAGTAGATCTGCAGAACCGCACTAGTCTCTAGCAGCAATAGTACATTGTCTCACCTAGAAATGCAGCAAGTGTGGACGGTGATGCTTCTTTCGGTGCACCCTACTTGTTCACTAAGGCATTTGCTAGCTCTTGATGCCAACTAATTGCTACAATTTGTAGTTCAGTTTTGTACTGTGTGTTAACGCTGCTGGATTTATTTTTATCATTGTATTTTAATGGTTTTTATTGTTAACTGCCTTCAGAAGTTTTCATGAAAAGATACATAAATAGTTAAAATAAAAGTTCTAAGTTGGAATTTGTCTGTCACTGTTGAATCTGTCCTGTAAACGAATGTCTTTCTTTCAATGACTTTCAGCTCCCACAAGTGCTGGAAAAACTCTTGTTGCTGAATTACTCATACTGAAGAGAGTGTTAGAAGCTCGCAAAAAAGCTTTGTTCATTCTACCTTTTATCTCTGTGGCCAAAGAAAAGAAATGTTACCTGCAGGTAAGTACAGTATTTTTAGAGTAGGGTTATAGATCAGAAGTCATGTGGAAGCTTGTAGAATCTTAAGTGCTGGGAGGAAGCACATTTTTGAAAGAGAATTTTTTTTGGAGAGGAGAACGGTGATTTTATAGTGCAATGAACTCAAAGCTATTTATGTGACACAGATCAGGAAGTATTGCAACATTTGGCATTTAACCAGTCAAGAAAACATTTGGTGTTCAAGTATTGGCCAAGTAAAGCCTTACAGTGAAGTCCTATATGTTTACTCAGAAGTAAGTCTCATTGAACTCCCTTCCCCAAGAGTTCTGTTTGGCACCCTTCTTGATTTCGTCTAGATGAGCCCTAAATACATTTTTTTCCCCAGTTGGTTTTTGGTTAAGATAAGTTGGCGCAGCTGGCAATCTGTGCCAGAAATGAGGGGGGTTAACTGTAGATCACTTTCTACTGCTGCTAATTCAATGAGTTAAATATTGTACTGAATGAGAACATAGGAAGAGCCCTTCTGGATCAGGCCAAAAGCTCATATAGTTCAGCATCTTTTTCTCACAGTGGCTGACCAGATGCCTGTGGAAGCCTACAAGCAGGATATAAGTGCAACAGCGCTCTCCCCGCACAGCACCTGGCATGCTGCTTCCAACAGTGGAGGGATAACATAGTCATCATGGCTAGTAGCCATCGATAGCCTTAGAATTTGTCTAATCCTCTTTTTAAGCCATCCAAGCTGATGGCCATCACTACCTCTTGTGGGAGTGAATTCCGTAGTAACGATGCGCTGTGTAAAGTACTTTTTTTGTGAGATGAGGCTGGAGGACATTCACTGCTAGGGACGACACCTCCTACTGGTCAGAACAGGCAGGATCCTCTGAGCCTTTTTCTTTCCTCCCCGTTAGGAGGAGTCATCCTACCCACCAGACTGACTCTGTCTGTAATCAATATAGGCTGGGTCCTTTCATTCTCTCAGTATCTTCTTCTGAGACTTCCTGTGGTTTTGTGAGTGTTTTAGTGACAGTTTTCATTTGTTTCCTCTTCTTATTATATGTGTTGTGCTTGAGAACTTAGGTGGCTGGGTTGCTTTTCTCTCCCTTTCCCCCAGATCAGCCCCTTCCCCCACTTTTTTTCTCTCCCCACCGCTCTGTAGTCCTGTTTTTCCTCGCCATTGCCCCAGTTGTTTCTCTCTGTGTGTGTGACAAGCATTAGGGTGCCTTAGAGGCATTAGTATGGTTACGTGGCAGCTTCTTGGGGTGCGCTGTTATGGGCTGCATCTATATTTTTCCATTTTTTTCTGTATACTGACAATTGCAAGCTCTCCACTGTCATATATGGATATTACACGGAACATACCTGATCTCGGAAGCTAAGCAGGGTCAGGCCTGGTTAGTACTTGGATGGGAGACCGCCTGGGAATACTGGGTGCCATAGGCTTAGAGGAAGGCAATAGTAAACCACCTCTGAATACCTCTTACCATGGAAACCCTATGAATATAAAGATTCATAGGGTCGCCATAAGTCGTAATCAACTTGAAGGCATATAACAACTATCTATCTATCTATCTGAGAATGAGTAAGGTAAGTAATGTGGGGTATATAGAGTTCTTTCTGACTAGTTACAAACTGTTAGGTTTTTCATTCTGGTCCTTTAGTTTTCTCTTTTCCATCTCTGGGAACCTAGCCAGTGTTCTTTCTGTAAAGTAAACACGCTGATACCATGAGGTACATTATTCTGGTTGCTGTCTCTGCTGGCCCTACTCACCTCCTTAGCAGCATACAGGTTCAGCTGCCTGGTTTGACGGCAAAAGTAACTAGACAGGTGCGCTAATGACCTTGAGCAAGTTAGCCCTGAATCATCTAGGCCTGCCTAGCAGCAGCTCGCATAGTAAGCGGTGGTCTGAAGGCATATGAGGCTAGCACCCTGCTGAAGGGTCAGGTCTGGTCAATGCCTGGATGGGAGACTGCCTGGGACAATTTGGTATCATTTGCAAATTTGGCTATCTCCGTGCTCACCCCTAATTCTAGATCATTGATGAACAAGTTAAAAATCACGGGTCCCAGTACAGTTTCTTGGAGGAATTTCTATACCCCTCCAGTAGGAGAACTGTCCATTTATTCCTACTCACGGCTTCCTGTTCCTGAACCAGTTCCTGATCCACAAGAGGATCTCTCCTATTCCATGATTGCTAAGCTTACTCAGAGGTCTTTGATGAGGTACCTTGTCAGAAGCTTTTTGAAAGCCCAAATCCACTATGTCAATTGGATCATCTCTATCTATATGCTTGTTGATTTTTGTTTGCATTTTCTTCCTATTGATTTGTTATTAATAATTTCTTATTCTTACCTTGTATAAATAATGTTGTGTTGTATTTCTTTGAGTTTTTACCTTTATTTCAATTTCTAAATTGTTTCATAAATTAATCAAATGACAAAATGCATGGGTACAATACTGGTCAAACTGAAGCTGCCCAAATTTGTAATTAATTTTATCAAATGCCTACTTGTAGGAATATCCACATACCCCCCAAATTACCACAGCAATCTGGGCATGCTAACATTAGTATGTTAACAGTTTTTAGTGCCATCATTTTTTCCCCTTAAAATTAAAGGAATGTAAGGGGAAGTACATGCTACTGAGTAGCACCTTAACATATTTATTTTAAATAAATAATAAAATTATTTATAAAAATGTTTTCTAAATTTTTGAATTTGTTTGACAATAATATTTAAACCACATTAAATGTGCTTTGATTTCCTTCTCCCCCACCCCCCAAATATTTATGTTCAACTACTTTGGGCTATTAGAAAAACATTTGAGATTTATATAGCAAGAAAAAATTATCATGGCTAACTTAAGTTTTTATTTACTAGATAAGCTGAATGTGCTAAATTTGATCCCAGTTTATTTAAGGCATTAGAAAGTTTTTCTGGATTATTTTCCGGAAAACTTGCATCACTTGTAGCACAGAGAATTAGCCTAAATGTAAACAGTGTCTTCTAGAGCATTGCTCTTCAGCTGGATCCAATATTGGATCATGGCCTTATTTAAGGTGGGTTGCAACAGCAGCACTACAACCATACAAATATATGTTAAAAATTAAGAAATGGGCCCCCAAATGCATATTTGGGTTAAAGGTGGGTCCCGGGTCTGAAAAGTTTAAAGATTACTGTTCTATAGGACTCCAGAGTTAAGCCCCTCCAAGAAGCTTTACAGAATATCATGCCAGATCTTATGGCAGCTTCACCCACTCAATAGCAAATGCAATCTTGATGGTAATCTTGATTTCTGGGTACTTGTGCCCTGTGACGTTGGGTTTCATAAGATTGACTTATAACCAAATGAACTCATATAATCTTATTCAAATTGGGCAGTTTCAGATCTGTAACCAACATTTTTGTTAACAGTTTTTAGTGATTTCATTTTTCTCTCCACATTTTAAACAATGTAAGGGAACTGTATGCTATTGTCACATCTTAAAACATCTGTATATATTTCAATAACACTAATTTGCATTACATTTCTTTTAATTTAAGCAACAATAAGAGCACAGTTCTGTGTATTTTACTCCATGTTAAATACCATTGTGTTCAATGAGGTTTAGACTACAACTGTATGCACATATACTTCAGAGAAAGTCCCACAGAGCAATGGGACTTAATTCCACGTAAACATGCTCAGGATTGCGTTGAACCTGTTCAGTTATGAATTGTTTTCCTAATCAAACAGTTAAAATATGTGCAGCTACTGGAACCACTTTTATGGCTGTTTTTTTCTCTACTAAATACAAGTTAAATAAACATACTAAATTGAATCAATATTGATTGTAGGGTACCAGAAAATATACTGAAAATGAGTTGTTTTTCAATACAGCACATGGCCAGTAGGAGAGACGAGTTCAATACTTTAATGTTGGGCTTGGAGCAGGGAGGTTGGGATTAAAATCCTCATTTGGTCATGAAACTGCTGGAGAAGACGGCCTTGCTACTGCAGCACAGCTGCTCCCGTCCTAATCTTCAAGCTTGCAGGCAGTGCTGGGACCCGTCCATGTTGCATTCCAAGTGCCTCAGAGGTAGAGTGTGATATGGATGAGCTTCAACTTCCTCCTGAGCTTGGGATGTGGGGGAGGATTGTTCCTAACTTCATGTTGAGTTTGCGGGCTCTCTGAATGCTTATAAAGCTCAGCATGATGTCAGAGACAAGGACTGTTCCTAGATGGACAGCATCCTGGCGAATGCAAATTTTGTCTATCTGCCAAGGCTTGCAAAAGCTTCTTGGACTTCTGTTGATAAGGCCAGAGAAGTTTAGTCCACCACCCCCCATTCATCACCATTGTTGAGCACCATCCATGTACATGGTGTTTTTCAATACAGATTTGACAGAGCCTTACCCCAAGGGGCTTGCAATCTAAAACAGACATAAGAAAGTGGGGAAAAAACCAAACTTCAGTAAGATTTCTCTGCCCGGAAGCAGTTCTTGCTCTTGTCCAAAATGAGGGATGGGTCTGGTGATGGGCTGGAAATGGTTTCAGAATGTAATGTGGGGTTCACTGCTGTACAGAGTATATGCCAAGCACAACTCTAAACATGTAAAAATATATACACTGTCTCTGGTAAATAGGCTATGTTCCAAGAAGTAAATGTGCAAGTGGAGGGTTTTATCGGCGGTGCTTCCCCTGCTGTCCATTTCTCTGCCCTGGATGTTGCTGTCTGTACTATTGAGAGAGCCAACGGCCTGATCAACAGACTCATAGAGGAGAAAACGCTGGACTTGCTGGGTAAGCTGTAAAAGCATTTATCAATGTCAAGAAAAAGAGTGTGAGAAAAATGTTTTCTCATTTGGGCATATCGCTCTTGTCTTTCTGCAAAATAGATCTGGGAGACAAGATACATATTTCTGTTACGATAGACCAGCAATTTCATATTTGAGTTCTTTAAGAAGTCTTGGGTGGACCTGGTGATTTGTCCATTTTTATTTTGTCAATAAGGTCTAGAACTTCATTGCGTGTCATCACTATTTGCCTCAGTTCCTCAGAGTCCCTTCCTCCAAAAGTTAGATTAGTACAGGGATCTGGCCTGTATCTTCTGCTGTGCAGACACGTGCAAATAATTAATTCAGCTTCTCTGCAATCTCATCCTTTTTTAGCATACCTTTGACTTTCTTGTCATTCAAGGGTCGAACTGTCTCCCTAGCTAGTCTCCTGCTACTAATGTATTTAAATATTTTGTTGTTGTTGGTCTTTATGTTTTTAGAGATGGGCTCCTCAAATTCTGTTTGTTAGCATCCCTTATTGTCTGCTTGCAGTTCTTTTGCCAAAGTTTGTGTTCCTTTTAGTTCTCATTTGGATAAGACTTCCATTTCTATATGAAGTCTTCTTGCTTATAATTGACTCTGCTTGTTAACCACACTGGCAATAATAAATTTAAGTAGTGATTATCAACATTATTAAATAATAACTAATAATAAAATTATATAAAGGCAGTAGTGACTTATGAAGACTCTTGGGAGATTCTGATGTGTTCTCTTCCTAGACGTTAGATTTTAGAGGGAGTGCAATCCCTAGAACAGGTTCAACACCATTTACTTGGAAGGATAAACCACTTCCTCTGTCTTATATGATTTGAGCTTCAGTTTAGTGGCCCTCATCCAGTCTGTTACTGCATATGGGCACCATTTCAATACTTCTACTGTCTCATCTGGGTTTGATAAAATAGAGAAATAGACTTGTGTTTCATCATCATACTGATAAAACCATACTCTAGCTCTCCAGATGACTCACCCAGCAGGTACATGTAGACACTGGGCAGTATAGGAGATAAGACGGGCCTCCAAAATGCAGATGCAAACATCCCCCACTACGAACTTATAGAAATGGACATCCAGGTACAAATGGAACAATCTTAGGCCAGTCTTGCTTACAACTGATTTGGACAGTCTCTCCAGGATAATGCATGGTTAATGGTATTGAAAGCTGCTGAGATGTTAGGAGAGTCAACAGAGTTACACTGCCTCTATCTCTCCTGGCGGAAGTCATTCCACATAGCGACAGAAGACTGTCTTGGTGCCAAAACCAAGGCTGCATCCCAGATGAGATGGATCTAGAAAATCAAATTCACCCAGGACTGCCTGGATTTGATCAGCAACCCAACACATGAGCACCGTAGTCAAGATCTCAATCGTATCATATTTTGTTTCATTCTGATCATCAGTGTTTGTAAACCATTCAGTTACATAAATAACAAAAATCACAAAATCTTGTAAATTTAATTAGAAATATAGTACTTTCTATTGAGGAGGGAGAAAAGTCACTCTTAACCATAAATAAATAAAATAAGAGGACAGAACTATTTTTCCACTTTGTCTTACTGACGCAAATGAACCTTCTTTAACCACAGAATCTATATTCAAAGCTGGAATTTTCTCTCTCTTTTCTTTTTTGCCCTGCCAAGTCACCAGATCTGTTTAATGAAGTCCTGGCATTGGGGAACTTGAATTTATCTGAAAAAGTCTAATATTGTTGGTATATAGTGTCATCTTATACACTTGTTTGACCACATGTATCTCTTGGATTTGGGTCTAGCTATGCGTGGTATAGTGGTTAAGGTGTTGGACTATGACCTGGGAGACCAGGGTTCGAATCCCCACATAGCCATGAAGCTCACTGGGTGACCTTGGGCCAGTCACGGCCTCTCAGCCTCATGAAAACCCTATTCATAGGGTCGCCATAAGTCGGAATTGACTTGAAGGCAGTACATTTACATTTACATACCACATTGGCTAGAATATTAATATGTATCCTGATGGAGATAATAATGGGCATCGTTGACTTACTAAATTTTAAGGTGCTTGATTATTGACCTACCATTTTTTTTCTGAAGGAGAACTGTTTAAAATATTCTGTCTGAACTCTCATAATTGGTCTTGTACTAGAGCCCCTCAAGGCTTGCTTCATGATAGGCGGCTCTTCCATACTGAAAGCCTTTTCCAATTAATGAAATACAAAAGGGTTTCTGTGAATTTCTGTTTTAATCGCTCTAAGCTAGATTGTTAATGTTAGTAACTTTCATAGTATTTTCTCTGTACTGGTAAGCTTTTAAGAAATCTTCTTGAACTCTTTTTCAACTAGTTTTAAAGTTTCTGGGTTAAGGTTTTTAAATGGTAAATTATCTTGAATGCCCTTTGTGGGGTTAAAGGGCTCCTAAATACTTTTATAAATAAATAAAATAATATGGGAGCTAAAACTTTATAATGTAATGTAAGCAATGTGACTGGATGGGATCCTTTCCAACTTTCAGTATCATTGTGATATTTGCATCCATCCATTTATTAGGATTCTATATAGTATGAAATCAGCAGCTAGCCTGCCCTTTTAAATGTTTCATAAAGCTCACTAGTATAGCTGTCTGTCTGTCAGCCTTAATCTAGTGATAGTGTGTTCTACCTCTGGTCTGATTAACATGTTATTGCATTTTTTATATTGTGTTCTACATCATATCTGAACAAGCTTTGATGAAGTGTGGTATAGAAATTTGAAAATAATGATAGATAAATTGATATCTGTGGTCTCCCACTTTCCCTTCATAGGAATAATAGTTGTGGATGAGCTGCACATGGTGGGAGATCCTCAAAGAGGGTATCTACTGGAACTCCTGCTGACAAAAGTTTGTTTTTTGACCGAAAGAACGAAGAACAAGTGAGTCGAGTAAAAGGTCTCTGTTTTTTGAGATCTGAAAGATCTTAATTTTTTTTGCATAAGATATGTATTTGGGGTGCGTCTGTTAAAATGTATAAGAGGCTCCTTTGGCAATGAAAGAGCACAGTTGTCCGGATATGTTGTTGCCTTCACTGCAGAGAACTTTCTGTCAGTATTGTTTCCCCTCTTCTGCATGCAGGCTGTTTCTTGCATGCGCACAATTCTATTGAAGGAGCAAGTCCATTTAGACTTCCTTTTGGTAAGCCACATAAATTGCTCACATGAACAAACTCTTAACATAATTAACACCAGTTCAGAGACAGCTCTTAAGTATGGGGATCTCTTTAAAGAGGAATTCCCATCTATTCTTCTGTACTGTTTTTTGGAGTGATTGTTACTATCATAGAGGCTGGCCCATCCCTTCCTGAGGTGCCTCTCTGCAACATGGAACGAAGATGAGACTAAGTACAAATCTCTTTGTAGAGCAAATTTGAGGAAGGTAGGCTTGGAGCGTAAGTATATCAGTCATGCTTTCAAGAGTGCATACAGGCATTTGAAGCGCTGTTCAGTGCAGTAGTGTGATTTTTAATGGTCTTAGGTTGCCCATAGCAATTTGTAGAATGGACTTTTTACAGTACCTCAGTTAAAAGTAGGACCACGTAACAAAACCGTAGTCCTTAGTAGCAAGACTATCAAGCGAGGTACAGAAACAGTCCGTAGTCTGTCTTTGGCCTTTACAGTGGGAGCAGAACAGGGATGTGGAACAGGATCTCTTAGCCAGGCTGAATCCTTACCTTCCTCACCCCCCATTGACCATACTTGACAGGTGCGTGGAGCTGTCCACCTGTCAATCACCAGACATCACAATGACATCAGGTGACCCATTTTGCTTTGCGCACATGGTTTGAAATTAAAGGGACAGGGCTTTGCAAGCGCTGCCAATCAGCTTTCAGCAGGGAACTGCATCTTTATTTACCCCACACCTGACATTGTATATTATGTCAGGTGTGGGACAGGTTGATAAAGCTTAGCTTAGTTAGATGGCCTGGCTGGCCTAATTAGGCACACTAGCCAGATGTTTCTCACAGCTGGAGTAGAATTTAGGATTTAGCCCAAATACAGTATCAGTTGAGGATCTTGGCTAATCTCTACCCTAGCCTTCCCCAACCAGTGCTGTCCAGTTGTTTTGGACTACAGTGTCCATTAGCTCCAGGCTACATGGCCAATGGCCAGGGATGATAGAACATTGGGAGTGGGTATCAGTTTGGGGAAGGCTGCTCTGCCATCTTATTCATGATGGCATATAGACCCAAGCATTGTGGAACTGCAGCTGGAAATGCTGTTAGTGGTATGGGAACCAGTTGGCTGGGATGGATAGGTTTCCTGAGGGCTGCTATTCCTGGCTTACCTCCTTGTCTTTCCTTTCTCTGGAGTCCTGTCCAAACAGTAGCCCGAGGTGCCTTATAAAACTGACTTGCTCATAGCCTGCACTTGCCCCTGATGCTGTCAGCACTAGAAGTTCCTGGCTACTTCGTGGTCCCACTTCTTGGCATGCTTACGAGGCTGAGCAGGCAATGTACTCAATGCAGCAGATCCTCCTTCTTCTTCTTCTCTGATGGACTGGAAATTGTACCATCCTTCTAGCATTATTTGTCCTTGTGGAGAAATGTCTCATCATCCCACTTATAATTACAATTTTCCTCTGTATGCTTCTCTTTCTCTCATGGTAATAGTGGCTGAAACAAAGCATTTTTCCTTTGTCAGAAGAGAGAGGATGGGAAAGGAAGACTTTATTGTTGAGTTCTAGTAACTTGGAGACCTCTTCCAGTCTGGTACCATTTTTGCAAATGGAACTGGAAGGATACGACCCGTGCTTAGACAATTCTATTTGGGTTATTATGTTTTGCCACTCTGCTGACAGAGAACGCCAGAGGGACTGAGGTGATCCCAATATTTTCTCCTTTTTTAACCCTTGCAGCTGAGGGAAGGAGTTGGCAAGAGGGATTTGTTACAAAAATGATGTGAAAGTGGGTTGAAATGTCCTAGCTGGTTAGTATTAAAGGGAGAATCAGCTGGGTCATAACTCCTGATGGGGAGTTGGCCTATGGCAGTTCAATTGGCCCAAACCAGAGGATAGATATTGTATTTAAACAGATCAAGATAGTTAGCTTCATTTAAGAACATCAGGAGGTGTTTAGATACTGCACAGTCATCATTCAAAGATAGTTGCTGTATCTCTGCTAAATGCATTGCTGTTTTATCTGGAAAGAATAGTGACACCTGCAATCCCCTATATGTGATGGTGCGAATAATTGACCTGTGTTAAGTTGATATCCAAATCCCTCTTATCCACCCACTCACAGGGAAAACACCCTTCTCTTATTCCTGGCAGCACATTTTAGACGGTGGTTTTCCTGAGACTTTCAGTGTGCTGTCAAATGAACATACCCTGCAGTTTCCCACTTTTTATTCTAAATGTCCAGATCAAATGGTAATTTGTCTGAGTTATTAGACCTTCTATACAAACACAGTCCTCTCTTCATGGATTTTTCTGCCTGTCTTGTCTGTTCCTTAACTTCACATTCACCCCTGCTTTTGTTATTGTTGTTTTTGTTCTTTATGAAGGCTTAGTTTGGCATGTATGGTGGAGCATTGTTTGGTTAAGCAGTAGAAAATAGTTCTGACTCTTGATTAAGAAAAGTAACTCCTAGGGTGCTTATACCAGAAGAGGCTTGCTGGATAAGAGCAAAGGTCCGTTTAATCTAGTATTCTGTTTCCAACAGTGGCCAGCCAGCTACGTCCTGGAAACTTGCAAGCAGGCTGTGAAGGCAACAGTGGACTTTATGTCTGCTCAGCAACTTGTATCTTCTTTGTTATCTTGGCTTATCTGGCTTACCCTGTTTGATAGGTCTATCTCCCAGGAACTTGTCTAGTCCTCTTCTAAAGCCATTGGCTATTCCTACTTCTTGTGATAGCAAATCCTGGAAGTTAATTATACAATGGAATAACTATTCAGAATTCAGATTTGTTTTCTTTTTTCTTATAGACAACTAAACATACAAATTGTAGGCATGAGTGCTACCCTTCCTAACCTGGGTTTACTGGCCTCCTGGCTAAATGCAGAGCTATACCACACAGACTTCCGTCCAGTGCCTCTTGTAGAACAAGTGATAATTGGCAACAAAATTTATGACTCCTCACTTAAAGTTGTGAGAGAAATGCAGCCTATACTGCATTTGAAGGTAAGTGGATATTGCCAAGAATCAGCCTATTTAATATAATGCTGCTTTATTCCATAAACTTAAGGATCAAATGCTTAAGCATATCAGTAGGTGTGTAATGTTTAAATCAATTACATCACATGGTAAGTAGATGGACAACCTTTCCCATCTCCAGATTTTGACCAATTACTTTATTGAAAACGTAGGAGAGCCAGTGTGGTGTAGTGATTTTGACCAATTACTTTATTATTATTTATTATTATTACATTTATATCCTACTTTTCCACCAAGGAGCTCAAGGTGATGTTCAAACATCCTTCTCCCCCTCCCAATTTTATCCTCACAACAACCCTGTGAGGTAGGTTAGGCTGAGAGATGGTGACTTCCCCAAGATTTTCCAGTGAGTTACATAGCCGAGCGGGGAATTGAACCCTGTCTTGCAGGTCTCTGGCCGACATTCTAACCACTATACCACACTGGCTCTTAAGAAGTTCTGAACTTCTGTCTAAGGGTACAATCTAACAACATGTTTACTCTAAGTATTCAGTGTACTGTATTTCATAGCAAGTGTGTTTAGGATTGTAGCCCAAGCTTTTGTTGTTCCTGTGCTATGTACAACATCCAAGTTTTGAAAAATGTAGGTTAAAGCAAATTATACTGCACTATTACTTGCTTTTGTCTGCAGAAACTTTCAAATAATGGACTGGAGAGGTAGAGATTGTTGTGATCTTCAGGAATGCCCACCAAGGAGGGGGTGATGGCCCAAGCAGGGAAGATCAGATGTTCCTGGTTCACCAGGTAGGCAGGCAGGCAGGCAGACAAAGCAAGGCAAGAATCAGCACCTTGGAGAGAGTCCAAGGTATGGGTTCAGAACCATGGACAGTGTTCCTGCAGCTGGGGCTATTATCTCAGCCAGGTCCTGGAGCAACTGGCTGAGTTTCATAGGAGAGCTAGGTAGTCATTGACTGGAGGCCTTACCCCGAGTGCTGCCTCCTAACCAGTAAAAGGATTGGTGCTGCCTCCTGTAGCCATTGTCTCCTTCTGAGTAATGAGTTTGCAGCTGTGGGGCTCTCTGTCTTCGGAGCTGTCTTGAACCCCTAAGGAGGTGTCTCCTTAGGGCTCAGAGGAGGAGAGGCGGACTTCAGTGCCTACAGACTCACATGGGATGGGCCAGGGAGCAGATCCATGTCCTCGGAGCTGGAGTTGCTGTAGTCTTCCTCTGAGGAATTCTGACCTGGTCCATGACAGAGAAGACGTTGGATGTTTGTAGGTGATCTTGACTTCAAGCAAAATTATTCAACAGAATAATTACTATTCTCCTCAGTAGAAAGAGCGGAGGGAGGAGAAACAAGAGAAATCTTCAATAATGGGAAAACTGGAATTGAGGGGGAAATTCTTCTCTGTCCTTAGCTGCCATGATTGAAAGAGGCAGATCTGTTGAAAGAACATTTAAAGTTTTCATTCTTCTATGAACTACATTAACAGAAGACAGCATCTTACTGAAAGTTGATCATATAAATAGACCGATTATTACCCTTCACATTTGGGGGGGAAACATACCTTAAGATAAAGGGATATGCTCAGTTATTGCTGTATATCTAGCACCATTGTGTGGATTGCAGTCCTGCGGTGCTTGGATGCTGAAATTCAACATAGGGAAGGCCATGGAGAAAGAAGATAAGAAGCAAGCATTAATCTGGGAAATGGCAAACGTAATACAGAGAAATGAGAAAAAAATCAAGGTCATTAAAATCAAAAGTAGACACACAAAAAAGCTTTAATTCTGATATCTAAAGTTCGTCACAGTTGTATCTTGCTTCCTCCAAAGCTTATTTTGGCTTATGTGTGGGAGCTTTTTTCTTTGCAAAAAAACCTCTGAAAGGGATTACATTATGAGAACGTACCGAGGTCATCAGTAGGCTTCAGGACTGAGTAGGCATTTACAGTGTGGTCCTATGTATGTTTACCAAAAGTAAGCCCTACTATATTATTCCCTAGCGAGTGTGCTTAGTACTGTAGCATTAACCCAGCTTTCCCTGATCCAAGTTCAACGCACAAGCCACTGCCCCACACTTTCTGGTACAGTTCTGCACTAAAAATTCCAGGAATACAAAACCGAGCACTGCAACCAAAATAAATGTACATATTATTTTGTATTCTTTTGGATTTCACTATTGCGTGGGTCAAGCTTGGTGAGTCAATGGCAGATCTGTTGATTTAAATCTGGGTCCTTCCCAATACATTATAAAGAGTGGTTGGGATGTGTGTGTGCCTTGAGTTACCACCCTGAAGCCTCTCTCTTCCCCCCAGTGCTTCCCCCCCCCAGTGAACCCATTTCCTGTATCAAAGATCTGATGAGAAAAATAGTGCTTGGAGAGATAGACCACTGGGAGTAATGCTTTGACGTACCTCACTAGCATGTCCTTTCTAAAACTGGATCTCTCCTGTTTTATACATGATTGGGAGAGACCTATTTTTAAATAAGTAATCTTTTGCCATCACAAATATAGTCATTTGGGACCATGCCCAAATTGTTTTGATCAGTCTTGTTTTTAGAGGTTGAAAAAGGAAAGCTAACCTTCTTAGGGGATAAGACTTGAAGTAGGGGCAGCACTGTACAGAATGGGAGAATCTATGTCTTTAGTTCAATGGAGTTAATAAAAAGATGAGTCTGCTGTTTAAGTCTTGAAAATTCTCCATGGTTCTTTTGTTGTTGATAACCATAAGCATTTGAAACTTGCTTTTTCCTCAGGGTAATATGATAGTCTGGATTAGAACAGGTTGCTCCATCTCCAGTAGACAGGGAAAAGACATTGCTATATCCCCTAATAGGGCTCTCTTCTCCGCACCCTCTTCACTAGTAGGTCTGGTATGCAACTCCAGTGCTTTTTGCTTCCTGTGTGGATGTGCCCTTTGGAGCTGATGTAAGAAGCAGAGACCTCCTATATACACACATGTATACATACATTCGAGAGCCAGTGTGGTGTAGTGGTTAAGGTGTTGGAGACCTGGGAGACCAGGGTTCGAATCCCCACACAGCCACGAAGCTCACTGGGTGACCTTGGGCCAGTCACTGTCTCTCAGCCTCAGAGGAAGGCAATGGTAAACCCCCTCTGAATACCGCTTACAATGAAAACCCTACTCATAGGGTCGCCATAAGTCGGAATCAACTTTCCATTTTCATACATACATTCAGAACAGGAGCGCCTGACTCCCTATGTTCCATCTTGATCACTGAGATCTTCTGATGGGGACCTTTTGGTGGTTCTCCACACCCTTGAGGTTTGGTTTGTCTGCGCTGGGGACCGAGCCTTTGGTGTGGCAGGCCTTGTCCGATGGAGCTCTCTACCGATAGAAGTTCAGCAGGAACCATCCTTTCTCTCTTCTGGAGTCTCTTGAAAACCAAACTTTTTAGACAGGCCTTTTAAAATGAATTCTTTTTCCTTCCAACCAATACAGTATTTGTTGATGCTTTTAGTATTAATTTTAATGATGATTTTATTGGTTTTTAATTTTATCATGTTTTTGTATGTTGTAAGCTGCCTTGATGTACTTTTACGAAAGTGCAGCTTATCAATACTTTAATAAATAAATAAACAAACACAAGAACATGAGAATGTCTGGATGAGGCCAATGGCCCCTTTAGTTCAATATTATGTTCTCGCAGTGGCCAACCAGATGCCAATAGGAATCCTGGAAGCAGGACCTGAGGGTAACTGCACTCTCTCCACCTGTGATTCCCAGAAATTGGTATCCAAAGGTTTACTGCCTCTGACAGTAGAGGTAGAAGTTAGCCATTGTGGCAGGTAGCCATTAATAGCCTTATCCTTCACAAGATTGTCTAATCCTCTTGTAAAGCCATCCAAGTTGGTGGCCATCACTGCCTCTTGTGAGAGCAAATTCCAATAGTTTAACTAAGTGCTGTGTGAAGAAGTACTTATCTTCTGAATTTCATTGAATGTCCCCAAGTTCAGGTGTTATGAGAATCCTGGAAGCTGGTTTGTTAAGCGTTCTGAGAGCTGTTAGGAGACCCCTCTTACTATCCCAGAGTTCCCTGGGAAGAGGAATTGATTGATAAATAAACTAGTCTGGGAATTGTAGTTCTGTGAAGGGAATCAGTCATCCATCAGTGAATGGACTCAGTTGGATCCTACCCTCTGTGCAGTTCAAAGGCAACATAAGCAGAGCAACTACAATGATTGAAGGGATGTATCCTCTTATTTAAGACTTAAAGGTATTGAGCTTTTTGGCTTATGCAAATGATGGACAAGGGGATGTTGTGTAGAGAGTGAATGAGAAATTTACTTCCAAATTTGGAGCGGGATCACCCACAGAAGAAAGGAGGATTTTCTTGGGAAACTGACTGACTTGTGCAAACCCTAGCCACAGGATATTGTCATAGGAACTAGCGTAAGTTATTTTCTAAAAATTAGATAAATTTATGAAGATGAGAGCTTTATGAAGACTAGCCATGGTAGCCAAAAGCACAATCTCCATTTTCCAAGTTGGAGAAAGACTGCTTCATCCAGGAATCACTCTTAATAATGAGAAGTGTTTAAATTCTTGCACGTAAGAATCTGATATTACTTCCCTCTTTGGGCTGTAGCAAACATGACTCCAGTTATGTTTACAGGAGGTGGTGGAGCAGGAGACCAGCTTATCTCTATGCCCGTTCTCAGGTTTCCTGTGCTGCTCCTCAAACCTCTGATGCACAGCTGAGGATGCAGGAGAGGAAATGGTTCGAACAGGACACAGTTTTCAATCCTGCCCATATAAAGAGGAGCTTTTTCAGTCTCTGAGTATTATTAACTTATTTATTACATTTATACTGTGAGAGAATCCCTTCCATACTGAAATATGAAATTCACTTGCTAAACAAATTGTTTCTGTCTAGGGTGATGAGGACCATGTGGTGCCTCTGTGTTATGAGACTGTTCAGAATGGTCATTCTGTCCTTGTGTTCTGCCCATCTAAGAACTGGTGTGAGAAGCTGGCAGACGTAATCGCCAGGGAATTCTACAATCTCCAGCACAAGTGTGAGTCAAAAGTAAGGGTTTGAGGAAGGGATGTGGCTTGAAGACTACACGCAAAATTAAAAAATGCATTTTTTCTATCTAAAGACCTTCGAAAGATATCCACCCTTTCACCAGTAACCCTGGACACTGAGGGGATAGAGGAGTTGATGGGTCAGCTAAAGCGTTCTCCTTCTGGCCTAGACTCTGTGCTTCAGAGGACTATAAAATGGGGTGTAGCTTTTCACCATGCAGGTATGCTCTTTTTGGGGGGGGTTGATCATTTTGTTTCATTTTAGCTGTGTCCATCAATGTATGTGTCACCCACCCTGACTCTTGGGCATAATAGACAC
Organism: Rhineura floridana; assembly: GCF_030035675.1. NCBI lineage: Eukaryota > Metazoa > Chordata > Lepidosauria > Squamata > Rhineuridae > Rhineura > Rhineura floridana. The sequence continues at coordinate 155,091,337 of NC_084480.1, forward strand.
ATGTATGTCCATCCCTTATGTCTGCACCATCAAGTGAAATGACCTGTCATGGATTAAATACAAGGGGATTTCATATCACTTGCTTTTCAATGGAGGAAGTTCACACTTTCCCTCTTGGATATCCTGCTGATGAAAGTTTTTTTTAACTGTCAGTAATGGGGACTGTATACAAGTGAAATTGTGTTAATTATGCTATAAAGCAATATTTGGATGTGAATTTGGCTTTATTTTTATTACCCAGGGAGTCTGACTAAATTGGAATGTGACTGAATTGGGATTTGAACGTCATTCCAAAATCTAGATTACCCTGGATTAAATTGCCTCAGTAACTCTGTCTGCTACCATTGGTCGATATGTCAGCATTTAACAATGTGCCTTAATCTCAATTGCATCCCAGGTCTTACATTTGATGAACGGGATATAATTGAAGTAGCTTTTCGCCAAGGAGTGCTTCGTGTTCTAGCAGCAACTTCTACACTATCTTCTGGGGTGAATCTGCCTGCACGCCGGGTAATCATCCGAACTCCTGTGTTTGGTGGCAGATCATTGGATGTCTTGACTTACAAACAGATGGCTGGAAGAGCTGGAAGGAAGGGAGTAGACACCATAGGTAAGTGCAGCTGTACTCGTCGTAAAGTTTTGTGAAACTTTAAAGACCATCAAAATTCTTGTCGCATAGGTTTTCCTGGGTTAGTGCCCACGTGTTTAGATGCATCCTGGAAACGGCCCAGAAGCTGGTTTATCAGAAGTGGTTGGGGAGTGGGCAGTTTTCCATATAATGGCCCAAAAGGCTTAGAAAATTAGTAAGAGAACAGGTGTGCCATAGTTCTGTCATAATAAGAAGGTAGTCCCATGCAATCGAGATCCCAAGAAAATAAATAGGTGCAAACTACAGAGCTTAGTGATAATGCTACCCATGTTTTGATCTAAAATGCAGTCTTCATCAGAGAGGATCTGCAATAAAGAACACAGAACATGTCTAAACCTTGTAATAAGCATCAACATGTTAAAGAGTTCCTCTAAATGGCAAAGTGGAGACCCCATCCATCGGCCAGCGAAGGAGCAGCTGCTTGCTTTCAGTGTTTTTTATCCTTTCTCTTCCCTGCTCTTTTTTTCCTGCTTTCTTGTGTCTGTTAGACTGTGAGTTTCTAGACAGGATCTGTCACCTTTTAACATACGGACAGTTTTTAGAAAAGTTTAGGTGCTTTGTAAGCATTAATAATAAATGAAAAGGCAGAGTAAAAATAAGGGTGTGTGACCTTGACTCCAGGAGAGGAAGGGAACCCTTTTGTCTGCCGTTGCCATTGGATGATACAATGCGATAAAAGAGAAACCGTTGATTATGTTCTTCAGTTCATGGCATACTTGACAGTGTTTGACTATGGTCAAAAATAGTTGGCCAGTTGATTGATTAAATGACAATATTTGTTCAGCATCAAACCCTAATCTTGTGTTGTATGCAGTGCAATATGACTTCAAGGACCAGTCAGAATCAGGGTGTGTTCTCTTTCTGCGTATGGGCAGAGGAAACAGATTGTACCCAATCATAGAATCGTAGAGTTGGAAGGGGCCTATGAGGCCATCGAGTCCAACCCCCTGCCCAATGCAAGAATCCAAATTAAAGCATACCTGACAGGTGGCTGCCCAGCTGCCTCTTAAAGGCCTCCAGCGTTGGAGAGCCCATCACCTCCCTAGGTAATTGGTTTCATTGTGGTACCGTTCTAACAGTTAGGAAAATTTTCCTGATGTTCAACTGAAATCTGGCTTCCTGTAACTTGAGCCCATTATTCTGTATTTTGCATTCTGGGATGATCAAGAAGAGTTCTTGGTCCTCCTCTATGTGTCAACCTTTCAAGTACTTGAAGAGTACTATCATATCATCCCTTAGTCTTCTCTTCGCAAGGCTAAACATGCCCAGTTCTTTCAATCTCTTCATAGGACTTTGTTTCCAGTCTTCTGATCATCCTTGTTGCCCTCCTCTGAACCTATTCCAGTTTGTCTGCATCCTTCTTAACAGTGCGGTGTCAGGAAATGGACACAGTACTCAAGATGAGGCCTAACCAGTGCCAAACCAGTGGTCTATAGTGGTATATCTGCAAAGATTTTGCCATTCCCCCATCTGCTTTGTCAATTGAATCACTGCAGTATCCTATATATGTTAGGAACTACTTAGTTTTTTCTGATAGAATGTAACCCGGCTACAGTCAGGGAAAATATAAGTGCTGGAAGAAATAAACATGTTTCTCTGTACCTAACACTGGTGACTCCTTTGTTCTATACAAGTGTTCTTTCAGCCACTTGACATACCTGTTCTGGGTCCTTTCCAACACTATTTGCTTAATGATGAAACTGCTTATTAATTAAAATGCAGAATATGACTCTAGTGTGCACTGATTAAATAATGCCTTTCCCCCCGTCTTGATTGAAATTGGTGTCTTTTGATAGGTGAGAGCATTCTGGTGTGCAAGCCTGCTGAGAAATCAAAAGCAGTTGCTCTGCTTCAGGGCTGTCTCAAGCCAGTGCGGAGCTGTTTGCTTAACCATGAGGGAGAAGGTATTACTTCAAGTATGATAAGGGCAATCCTTGAGGTATGTAATGCACATGCTATGGCAAAAGAACTTTACTCATAGGACTTATTTTTAGTGTTTTGTTGCTAGTTTGCCATCCTGGGCTCCTTTTGAGAGAAAGAGTAGGGGATATGGATATATAAACTTGTAAGCTTTTAGACTGCAGTTGTTCAAGTGAGGCTGCTGAATGTTTTTGTTGAAATGCTTCCTCTTCAAATCCACCTTCACCATTAATTTTGAGTTCAGCCCATTTCACACATTCAACCAGTGGAGGATTCTCTTTGTCTGGTGGAGTGGCTGTCAGGTGCTCCTCCTTTGTATGTTCATGTCAGGAAATAGACACTGTGGGTACTTCGCTCATAGTCCACTTTGGGTGTTCCTTCACTCTCAAACAAGGTTTGGAGGTTAGGTTTCTTAAATCAAACGTATGTGGCAAGATATAATCTGGGTGAACAGAAGTTTATTTACTGTGGGTGGTATTCAATGCTAGTTCTACTCAGAGTAGAGCCACTGAAGTTAATAGACATGACTAACTTAGATTTATTAATTTCAGTGGGTCTACTGTGAGTAGGACTTAGTTGAATATTGTTTATTTGTTACATTTATATCCTCCCTTTCCACTCAGTTGGGCTCAAGGTGTTTAACAGCAATAATACAAATAAACTATAATATAATAGAATATAATTAAACATAAAATACAAAGTAAAAAATCAGGAAAAACATCAAAAGGAATTTACCAGTTATGTAATATTTACAAGCTAGCTTATGAGCCAAGGCCTTGTCAGAATAAAGATGTCCTTGCTTGCCAGCAGAAGGTCATCAGAGCTGGGCATTGTTTGGCAAGAAGTTCCAGAGCCTGGGAGCAACCTTCAAGACACCCTCTCTTTCTCATGTTCTTGCCAGAAGGGGTTCAGCTATTGGGAAGACAGAAAGAAAGGCGTCTCCCAAGGATCTCAGAGTCTAGGCAGGCTCATACGCATATTTGTGTTTTGGGAGGAAGGAAGGGCTTTTCTGCCACCTTACACGGATTCTCAGTTTAGTGTGTGGAACAAACAGATACATCTTGGGGGAGATTTGATCATTAGTGATATAGTTGAGTTTGTGATGGACTGGGGCCTATAGAGTGCATGTGGATGTAACACAACATTTAGATAGCATGGCAGATCAGGAGGACCAGCTAAGGTGCATGTTGGCATCAATTGGCACAGAGACATGTAGTTCTGAGGTCCTGGAAGCCAAATTTAGGAAGCTAGCTAGGTAGGAGTTTGAAGGTCTGGGCCTTCAAGGTGGAATTCTCTGAACTGTTTCCTCTTCTATGCACATGACCAGTTAGACAGGTGGAGCTGAGGGGTCTTAATGTGTAGATAAGATGGGGGTAGCCCCTGGGGAATGTTTTTGGGCAAGCTGGGCTTCTACACTTCAGGCTCCACTTCTGCCAGAATGAAGCTGGATTGCTATTGCCTAACATGAAAAAGATGGCAGAGCAGCTTTTAAACTCATCCCTGGGGGATAGTCAACAGTAGCTGAGGACCATCTACTTTGGTATGAATCACCTTGAGATGAGGATGAAAACGTTTTTGATCATCCAAATGGGATTGGAGTGGAAATAGGAGAAGAGCATGGAGTGGAACATGACAGCCTGTCGAAGAGGATGACCTGTCAAAAAACCCAAAGGTCCATGTTGGAAAACGCACAAGTTAACTTTGTTCTCCTCATAACAACCAGGCAAACTGCTGCAGAAAAAATATGGAACAGTTGCAAAAATCCATACAGGCTGACAGAGACCAGCCACAGCAAGAACTTTGATTTGAACACGGTTGTTCAGTTGCACAGTTACAATTCCCCAAGGGTCTGCAGTTTTTGCCTCGCCAAGCCAAACACTGTAGTCACCAGAACCCTCTGCACAGCAAACCCCTTTTTCTTTGGTATGCCTCCAGCCATAAAAAATGTCAAGGTTGTGCCAGAATTTTATTTTATTTTATATTATTATTAATTTATTAATTACATTCTACACAAGCATCTCAAGGTGATGTACAATAAGAATATTTTTATAAAGTTAAACACAAAAAGAGCAGATATGTTAAAAAGCAAAACAGACACACACGGCAGAGATCCGTTCATCCAGCTGGGAAAATCTGTTGAAACAAATATGTCTTCAACTGTTTCAAGAAAATGCAGATAGTGGGTGCCTGCCATATCTTGGTTTAATCCATTCATATACTGCTTTTCTGCCGAGGCAAACAAATGGTACAAATATTCTCAGGCCAACTTCAGGAGCTGATGGCAGTAGCTCGCTGGCCTGGCCTGCTTCTCCTCAGCCTTTCTTCAGGGCACACGAGTCTTAAGCAGCCCCAGGGCTGGTGGGGCTGGGGCTGCCCCAACAGTTCTCAGGCCACTAATGGGTCTGGGCTTACTGGCTTTTGCTTTCCTTCAGAGCACATACATCTTAAACCACTACAGAGTATGCTTGAGTAAATTATTAATATCATGCTCTTACAAGTTTAAGAAATTTTATTGAAGCTACGACTGATGCACAAGACTGCATGAATCCATCTCACTTACTTGTCCTCACTTGTTACAGGGCATGTATTATGCCATGGGGGTGCTGGGTGTGTGTGACAGAGAAGGCTTTTCTGAGTTAGAATTCCATGTTATGACTTGGATTCAAAGGTGTCCTGCAAAGGGAAAGCCTCTTTGGCTCATGGAAGGGCTGTTTCTGACCAAGCAGAAGAGTGTTGCATGTGACCCCGCATCTAGAGGGTCTTCCATTTGCACAAACTCTTGCACACGTTTTTAGAATACCTTTTTATTACCCGCTAGAGTTAATAGGCTATATTATTCACCTAACGCATTGCCCATAGGCCGCAAGGCACTGACAAAGATGTTCCCATGTGGCTCCCCTTCTCCCTGCCCCTTTCTTTCCCCTTCATCTCATCGGTCAAGGGTCCTTTGTGATTGCATGGATGCCTGGGTGCCTAGGGAAGTCCTTGCAAGAGAATGAGTATTCTTGGCATGCCCACTGAGAAATTTTAAAAGGGTAGTGTGTCCCTTTCCATCTAAAAGGGTCAGTTTGCCTTTTAGATTAGTTGTTGTATCATTTTAACAATGCTGATTAAAATTTTCTTCTGACAGATCATAGTAAATGGAGTAGCCAGCTCTCCAGATGACATCCAGAATTATGCTTCCTGCACACTCCTTGGTTCTAGTCAGAAAGACTTCCAGGAGAAAGGGACAGACCAGGAGAGAATTTGTCACGGTTCTATTGATGCATGTGTGAAGTGGCTGCTTGAGAATGAATTTATCCTGGTTTCAGTGTCTGATGAAGGCAAAGGTAAAATGCTCATTTGCATTTGGATTGCCTATTGAAGAGAAAAACTAAATATGCAGATTTGGAGCAGCAAACATCTGTGGTGTATTGAGGCCAACACAGTTTCTGAGGAACTGAACCTGACTATTCAGAATTAAGTCCCATTGGGTTCAATGATGCTTACTCCCAGGTGTGTTGGTATAGGATTTCAACTTGGTCGTTTTCACCATTGATGCCGTCGAACACTACTCCCTCACAGGAATCCCCCTATCTCAGCTAATAGGCAGCAGAATATAACAAAATTCCTTAAAAGGCGGGACAGGACAACTACAGCCAGCATTGGATGTAGTACTATGAGCAGGCTTCTGCTTATTCCTTCTGCTTTGTTTCGTGGTCCCTTATCAGGACCTGGTATCTGTGACCAAGGATGTCAGGGCAACATCCTGGCTGTTGAAATTGTCCTTACACTGTTAAGCCAAGGAGTGAGTGTTCTGTCAAAGGAACTTGAGAAGAGCATCCTGGGCTTGGAGGGGGGAGGGCTTGTTGCACAGGGAGCATTGCTCCTGGATTCCACCTAGCACTGTTTCCCATGTGGTCAGAAGCCAGTTACGGTGCCATTAAATTTTCAACTCACTGATGTTGTAGTTAGAAGAAACTTGGGGCTAAACCGTAGGAGTACTGATGTTGCCTCGAAGGCTAATTTAGCTTCTGTTCCTTTTCATGTAGTTAAGCTATTTGGGGACAAGGTCTTAAAACAGGGGAGGTGAACCACCATTCTGCAGGCCAGTTGCACCCTCCAGCAGTTTTATTGGGCCTGCAGAAACACCTGTGGTGGTGGTCATGGAATCTGCAGCATCGCAGAGCTCGGTGGGGCACAATTAGTTGTATTGCGGGACTGGGCACTATGATGAGGGATGGCCTTGTGGTATTTTGCCCAGGCATGCTTAGCAGAAACAGCTTTTGCCTAGCCCAGTCTGCCTTCACCTTTGCTGCCGCAATGTCACTGCTGCTCCATCTCATGTTACCGAGGTGCCTTTGACACAGACCTAAAAGATGGTGTCAGACTAGGTGGCTCAGAGAGAAGCTGAGCCCAGATGAAAGGGTGGGCAAGATGGAAGGATGGGTAGATGTGTGGTGGCAGAGGAGGAGTCCTAGGTGGGAGGGAGGTAGAGTTGAGAGTTGTAAAGGGAACTTTCAGGTGAGCGACAAAAGGCACAACAGCATTCTTAGTAGTGTCCAGGGGTGAGTTCCTTTAGCTTCTGCCTTCCACCCTGATGAGCTGCTTCTGCCTTCCAGAGCACTTGGTATGAGTGCTCCTAGAGCAGCCTTTCCCAACCAGTGTGCCTCCAGATGCTGTTGAACCACAACTCCCATCAGCCTCAGCCAGCATTGCCAATGGCTGAGGCTGATGGGAGTTGTGGTCCAACAACATCTGGAGGCACACCGGTTGGGAAAGGCTGTCCTAGAGACTCAGATATTTCTGACAGCTTGTGGCAGACCTTCTCTCAAGCAGCCAAGTCACATTCAGATCAATCTTAAATGAAAGCCTCACCAGCTGGGGAGCCTCAGCTTTGACCACAGATGTCTCCAAAACTGCTCAGGACAAGTGGATTAAATTCAAGGCCTTGCACACGATAGATTGTCTGAGGGCCATCAGGCTGCTGTTTCTAGTTTTCCAATCCTTTCCTTCAAGGGTATCATGTCCTGATACATCCAGACAACAATACTGTCAAGGCTAGGCTCACATCAAGTGACAAAGGGAACACAAGCTCTTGCTTGCTAATCCAGGTAGTGTTATTCTCTGGTAAGCAGAACACCACCTGCTATTTCTGAGAGCACACCACATCAGGGGGACATTGTGTACCAAGGGAAACTAGCTAAGCCACCAGAATCTGGACCTAGCAGAATGGAGTCTCAATCCATTAGTCTTCCACACTATTCAAATGACACTTGGCAAGCCAGTGAGGGTCTTGTTTGGGTCTCCAGCTTATAATAAGACTCTGAAGATTCTATGGATATTCCCTACAGAGGGATTGAAGGGGTAGATGCACTCTTCAGGGACAACTGTTTTCCTCCAGCTCCTCATTTGGCCAGGGTGGGATCAAACGTTTGCTCACTGTCCAAGGAAACCCTGGCTCTTTGATCTTGTGCAGCTGCTGTGGATCACTGCAGTAGCTCCAGATCTACTGTCAAAGGCACCTTTCAACATCAGGACCTAGCTTGGATCTGCCTCTCTGCTTGACTGTTCAATGGTAGATGTTGAGCTTTAGACATTTCAAAGAGTATGTTTAATACCCTCCTTGCTTTAAGCTGAGTATCTACCAATCATATTTATAAAGCAATATGGCAGACATTCCTTTACTGGCTGATTACAGCTATAAGGGCATTTAGTCCACTTCCTACTCTGTTTTGCTAAATGCAATTGATACACATTAGCTTTACGCTATTCAGTCTCTGGAATCTCCAATTAAAAATAATATTTTTAGTATTAGGTTAGTATAGCATGGGAAAGACCTTGGCTAAGACTTTGGAGAGCTGCTCCAGAGTAAACAATATTGGATCTGCCTCTTGGAGAGCTGCTCTAGAGAGACAATATTGACAATGTGTTTATATAACAGCTTCCATATGTGTAATAATATCAAATAATACCCCTTGCATTGGTCTCAGTTCAGAAATGAATATGAATATGGCATTGATTCTATCATCTCAGGTTCCTAGTCTAAAAAGATGTAAATATTTTTTTCTCCTAAAATATTTAGAGAAACTTGATAATTAAAGACAACTTCCGGAGGATTAGCTATATTAGTTCGTGCAGCAAAAGCAACTAATTGCATTGTTTCTCAAAGTGCTTTGGAGATAATAATAAACAATACTTGTTTATGATGATACATGTCTTCTTTCTCTTGACAGAAATGTATTGTCCAACACATCTTGGCTTTGCTACCTTGTTTTCCTCCTTTGCCCCAGTAGCAGCACTAGAAATTTTTGCTGATCTCCAGAGAGCGATGAAGAGCTTCGTCTTAGAGAACGATCTGCACAGTCTTTATTTGGTAGGTTTTTGTTCTGATCTTTTCATATACTTGAGTTGTTCAGTCTGAGATCTCAGACAACAGGAAATTCTTCCTGACACCAGTGGCTCATGACTTATGCCTTCTGCTAGTGGATGAAGTTATTCTCTCCGATAGGTACCAACAGGTAGCATTGGGAGAGGAGGTTTCAGACCCTTGGCCTCTCAATTGTGGTGTGCCACAGGGTTCTATCCTCTCTCCCATGCTATTTAACGTTTATATGAAGCCGCTGGGGACAATCATTAGGAGATTTGGGCTGCAGTGTCACCAATATGCGGATGACACTCAGCTCTATCTCTCGTTTAAATCTTCACCAGAGTTGGCTGTGGAGACCTTGTTCAAGTGCCTGGAATCCGTGAGTGGATGGATGGGAAGGAACAAACTGAAGCTGAACCCCGACAAGACCGAGGTACTACTCGTGGGGGACAAGAGAAGGTTGGGAGATGTCGACCTGAAGTTCAACGGGGTGAGTCTACCCCAGAAGGACCAGGTCCACAGCCTTGGGGTTGTACTTGACTCTAGGCTGTCCATGGAGGCTCAGATTTCGTCAGTGAGCCGGGCAGCCTGGTATCAACTACACCTCATACGAAGGCTGCAACCCTACCTTCCTGTTCATCAGCTCCCACTGGTAGTACACGCCCTGGTCACCTCTCGACTGGATTACTGTAATGCGCTCTACGTGGGGTTACCCTTGAAAACGGTCCGGAAATTACAACTTATACAAAACGCGGCGGCTCGACTACTTACGAATAGTCGCCGCCGGGATCACATCACACCAGTGTTGTTCGAACTACACTGGCTTCCAGTTGTCTTCCGGGCCCAATTCAAGGTGTTGGTATTAACCTTTAAATCCCTATACGGTTCCGGCCCAGTTTATCTAAAGGAGCGCCTTCAACGCCACCAATTATGCCGCCCAACACGATCAGCCACACAGGGCCTTCTCTCAATCCCGTCGACAAAAACAGCTAGATTGACGGGAACTAGAGAGAGGGCATTCTCAGTGCCGGCCCCCACCTTCTGGAACTCCCTTCCACAAGATCTACGGCACGCCTCTTCTCTTAATGTATTCCGTAAAGCCTTAAAGACCTGGCTCTTTCAACAGGCCTTTGGGATTTCCGGGGAGGGTTAACTGCTATGATTAAAATGCCTCTTACCCTGTTTAGTATTGCTTTTGCTGCTGCATTATTGTATTATTGTATTTATTGTACTGTGTTTTAATTGTTGATATGTACGTCACCTAGAGTGGCCATTGGCCAGATAGGCGACACATAAATTAAATTTATTATTATTATTATTATTATGTCTTAAATGTATTAAATTCCTGTCTTGAAACTGGTAAGACTTTTGCCCCTGCAAGCCAATGCAGGTATCCTATTTAACCTCGGTTAAAGTTAATCCCAGTTTACTCTCTTGATCCCTGTTCTATAATGCCAGATGCATTGAGAAACTAGATTTTTGACTTGCCAAGGAAAGCCCTGCTCTGGAATGATATAATTTGGCTCACCTCCTTCCCAAAATAGTCTTTGCAAGGTGGTGTAAGACTTCCTTACCCCCTTGTAGCTGCTCTTGATGGCTGCCACACCTCCTTTACTACGCTTTGGCACCACAACTACCTTTTATCCTGCTATGCATCTTTAGTGAAACACGAGGAGGCAGTAATTCTTCTCCACTGTTTTGTGAATTCTCTGTGGCCAATTCCTGTTTTATTTGTGTGTGTGTGTGTGTGTGTGTAACTGATTTTCAAAATAAGCTTTACAATGTGATGTAACAAGTTTTTGTCGTTTCTTCTAAGCGGGTAATACACACATTATAATTGATTAAGATCATACATCTGTTATGCAAATGTCAACTTCAAAACAGCTAATTACAAACCTCTCAAACAAGCCTCCCTCCCCCCCCCCCACCAGGTGGCATTACTTAAGGAATAAGGGAATGAGGGGAAAAAAGGGGGGGATAATGGTGGTTGAAGTAGAGGAGTCAAATATACATTTCTAAAATTGTTTAATGTTAGTCGCTCCAAGTTTTGGCATAATAAGATGGTGGATTTTGATTGTGCTCTTTATTGTTAACATATTGGATAAAAGAAAACCATGTTGAGGTAAATTTGTCAGTTTTAGAAATAACACAGGCAGCCCTTAGTTTGTGTGTCAAGTTTTCCATAAAGTCAATGAACCAGATCTTGTGGTACCAATATTGTATCGTTGCGTCTTTTAGGTCTTTCCATTGTCTTGCTATTGTTAGAGGCTGCCATACATAGATGTCCGATTAATGGTTTGTCCCTCTCATCCACGTCCACACCAGTGAGGAGATTAAGGAGCGCCACCTGCGGAGTCCTGTCCATGGGTCCAGACACAATTAATTGGATTTCTTCAAATACCAGATTCCAAAATGACTGGGCCCGAGGGCAGGACCACCACATATGATAATACGTGCCTCGCTCCCTGCAGCCCCTCCAGCAAAGTCCAGACATTGTTGGATTTATTCGGGATAGCCACACTGGAGTGAAATACCATCTATGCACCGATTTTAGCATATGTTCATGTAACTGATTGGAAGCTGATTTTATTATAGGTTTTTGCCAGTAAGTGCACCACACACCCTTATCTATGAAAATATTGCAGTCATTCTCCCATTGCATCTTGAGACTGGATAAGTCAGAGCCTTCAAGTGATAACAGCATTGAATACATTTGAGAAACAATGCCTCTCTCATCTTTATTTACAGCTACAATCAATTGTTCAAATGCTTTTAATGGACGGCCTGTTCTTTGATTCATGCCCTTGATAAAAAGTCATGTATCTGACACCACTGGATCCATTCACACCACCCAGTGTATCTCCAAAAGATTGCTCTGTTGTTAGTTGTTAGTGAAAAAGTCTTGAATATGGGAGAGTCCCCTCAACTTTCATTCCTGTCACGTTATATATCTATTTTTATTGTAAAAATCGGGATGGAAGAAGAGGGGGGAGTCAAAGGGGAATTTAATCCAACCAGAGTTTTTTTTCACGCTTCTTCCAATATTTAACAAATGTGGCTGTAAACGGATTTCCATCTTATGTTGTAATGTTGTTTTAGTAATTTTCCTAAAAAATAATGTGTTCGAAGATAGGCCATCCATCAATACTTTTTCAGTTTGGACCCACCAATTCCTGTTGTTATCCCCAGCTGTGAAGTTCAACTGCTAGGAGGAAGGGTGGGATATAAATCAAATAAGTATTTCCTTGGGGCGTTCCTTATCAATCTCTACCCAGCGCTCCTCTCCATTGGCCTCTTGTCACTAGACTCCAAAAGAAGGCAATGATTCCATCACTGCTATTACCCCTGCAACAAGACTGTCTGCACAGACAACAGATATACCCCTCCTAATGCTAAATTAGGACCAGCGTTAATAGAGGATGATTTATTTTTTCCTCAGAAGTCATTCCCCACCTCCCCAGGCCCTTTTTGTTTTTTAAAAAAGCCCAGGGTGTGAAAACAGTTTGCCAAGGAAGTAGGATTTGAAGTGTGTATCTTCTTGTTTTTTCTTGGTTCTTTTAGGTCACTCCTGTTTATGAAGACTGGGCCAAAATAGACTGGTATCGATTCTTTTGCTTGTGGGAGAAGTTGCCTGTCTCGATGAGAAAAGTAGCAGAGCTGGTGGGGATTGAAGAAAGCTTTTTGGCCTGCTCTGTGAAAGGCAAAATCACTACTCGGTCAGAGAAGCAGCGTAGGCAAATGGCGATCCACAAAAGGTAATGGCTGAGCAACATACAAGGTACACTATATAACAATACAGGTTGAGGGTAACAGGACTGCAGAATACTCTGTCTTCACAATCTGCATTTAACAATCTTCTACTCTTGAGTATAATGTTGAAGCTATTGGGTTTGCAAGGAATTCATGATGAGTAGCAGGTTTCCTTTAAATCTTTTGGTGGGACTTGTTTATCAGGACAGGGTGAAGCAAGGAAGTAATAGCTTTTTAAGTAGGTGCTGTGACTGAAAATACCCAACATGCATTCAAATGATATAGATCCATATTGAAGAATCCCTGTTACGAACAGGCACCCTCCAGTGTTTGCAGCCAGTTGCAGTGTTCCTCACACTGTCTATGTGGTATTTGCCCGGTACGGATCTTTATACAGCAGCATGTGGTTAGGTTGCCTAGGAGGAAATACCAAATTTTCAATTCTATGGATGGCACGATGGCACCTTAGCTAAAACGTAGGTTTCCTAAGATGTCGTTTGATTTTCCTCCTGCTAATAAGAAGCACACACTTTCCGCCTTCTCACAGCTAGAACAAGGCTTCCCCTTGTAACAGCCTTCTTCCTTCAGATGAGCTTGCAGTTAGCTCTCATCCATTTGCTTTTTACTACTTCTTGACCTGCTGCAAGGGGCCAGTGCTAGAGGAGATCCTGCAGTACTTTTGTTAATTAATTGAATTTTCACTTGCATCCTGTTCTCAGTAGAACACATTGTTATATATATAGACTTCCCCGGTAGTTTCCCATTCAGGCTCTAAGGAGACCTAGGCCTGCTTAGCTTCACCAGCAGCCCTAAGAAAATAGTCCTGTGCAAATATATATAAATAAAATAAATGTGTTGTGGGTTATAATTGTTCCAGCCGCAAAGGCAATAATGATGGTTGTGAGCCCCTGTTGGCTGTCTCTTGCTCCCCTTGTGCCCTTGACTTCTGCTACAAGCATCTTAAACTATCTTGCCCAATTCCCCTGGGCACCATCTGTTTCCTGTACTCCTGCCAAATCCTTTTGCCACCATGCCAACGAACTCTCAGTTATGTGCTGCTTAATGTAACTGCAACTTAAGGTATAGGTCTAGCTAGTTGCAGAGCTTGGAAAAGTTACTTTTTTGAACTACAACTCCCATCAGCCCCAGCCAGTATGGCCACTGGATTGGACTGATGGGAGTTGTAGTTCAAAAAAGTAACTTTTCCAAGCTCTGGCTAGTTGAAATTTCTGCAGGGCACGTTTCAGTTATAACACTCCAGCCCCTCTTAATTGTTGCTTGGAGCAGACTGTAACATGGACAGTTACATATGCTTTTTTCCGGTTTTCTATGTTCTGATCTGTTAAGGGGGTCAAAGGTTTTTACCCTTTAAGCCATAGAGTGGCAACTGGGGTTGTGCATGTGTGGCTTTCTGCTGCTCTTCTTTGAGGTGAGGAAACGGCAGAACAGTTCAATCCAGGGCCAACACCAGGCACGACTGGGGCCTTGGGCACCAGCCTGCTCAGACCCATGGCGTCATACTCCGTAACACCCATTCTCGATGCAGGCAGCGCCAGGCTTGAATAGGCCTGCCCATCCCACCTACCTCCCTTGTCAGTGCACTGCGGCACGTGCCTGCCCTCACCCAAGATGGAGGCACATGCCGCCTGTATTTGGGGGGGGGAGAGTGTTGCCTGGGAGCTCCTGCTCTGTGACCGTTGCAGCACTGGGTCACTGCTGCGGACGGCGGAGCAGGAGTTCCAGCCTCCCAACCTAAAGAGGGGCCCTTTAGGGGCCCTCAGCCAGGGTCAGACCTGGCTGCCCACTAGCGCTGGGGCTGGTACTATCGCACGGCTAAGGCTGCCTTCTTCTAAAGTTAAAAGAAAGTGAAGAATGCTTGCAGCTGTGTGGGGCAATTGAGATGGAATGGGAAGAGCAATCACACGTGTCTTGAAGCAAGACTAGACCCCAAGTTCAATCCCTGGTATGGTTGATACTGATGTGCTTATTTGGTTCCTTCTGTTAGGATGTTTGGATACTTTGCAGGGAGCTTAATCTTCAGATTCATTTCTGCATGGGGATGTGTGAAGCTTCAGAGCCCACCACCTTTCTGCCCCATGATCTTGAATATTGTTGCTTTTAGGAACTTGTAGGCATAAATCAGATGCACATTGAAATACGAATCTGCATATGCATCCATATGTTGATGCTATCCGTAGTTTTCAGTGGGTGCACATCCACATGTAAATATGCATTTCTGTTCTTAAACCTTCAGCCAGCGTACACATCCAGCCACTGCAAATTCCTCCCAGTGGAAAGTAAGCTGGAGACAATCAGATGGAAAGTGTGTTCAGCTTAATTGTCCACACCAGCAGAAAGGCAACTTCAATGTTGGAAACTGAACCTTCTGGATTAATGAATCCACTTTTAAATATTTTACCTTCTGTGTTCTTACCACAAAGCAATATTCCTGCTTCTGTTTTTTCACACATCAGCTTATTTAATTTTTACTGATGCAGATTTTTTACAAGCCTGGCTCTCCTGGACTTAATAAATGAGGTCCCTTTAAATGATGTTGCTAAGAAATATGGCTGTAATCGTGGACAACTTCAATCTTTACAACAGTCTGCTGCTACTTATGCAGGTGAGGAATTATTGATATACAATTTAAATCCAGCAAATCAGTATATAGCAATTAGAGCTACAACCCAGTTCAATATATTTTAAAAAGGATAAAAACATTTTATTTTCCTTCTGTTCCATGAGCACACAAAAACAGGTGTAGGACCAGTGTATATGGAAGCTCCATTTGCAGATGTGAGCCTGAGACAGTGTCTCTTGCCTAGTAAATTCGTGACTGAGATGAGATTTAAATGAATGACTCAGATTCTTACACTTTACTCCCATACACACTTGCACTCAAGGAGTTAGGCACCACATTAGAAGAAAATAGGGAAGCCAGGGCAAGAAAGACTGAACGAACAAGCACTGCAACAAGAGAAAATAGAACAGGCCACAACAACTTGTTTTGAACACCATTTTGCAAGCAATGATAAGAATACAAGAAGGGTGATATTAAATAATCATTTATCCCAGGATAGGGAAGTGATTAGTAATAATCTGTCCTCTCAGTGATATGCTGCCATTTACAAAGACTATCAGATTCCAAGGTATTTATCTAATATTACCTACCTACTTTCACAGAATTAAGATTTCAAGAGATTGCACTGACCACTGTATGCCTGTCCTAGAGAGAAATTGTTATCTTGTTTTGTGTAACAGTGAAATGGGTGGTCAATACAGTGGGTGTTATCTGATGAATATGAGTATATATCCTGTCAAGTTGCACTGTTTGCAATTGCACTGAAGAAAATCCAAATGAGAATCTTGAACCAAATGTCAGTGGTGTGTAAAGGTGACTCATTAATTTGAGCAAGCTAAATCTAGGTGTAACCCCAGGTGTCATGGGCCCCAAGGAGAATTTCTGGCAAGACTGGGAAGATGGAGAAGGGGTTACCAACATTGGGGAAGACATTGCCAGCACTGATAAATGGAATGAGGGAGTTACAGAGAATGTGTCTCCGGAAACCTTGAAGCTGGCTCCTGGAGGTACCGAGCCAGGCTCAGACAGCCTTTCCTTGGCTCACCTGGCTAGCGATGACTCTCTGCCTGAACCATGGCCAAGTGTAACAGCGAAAGAGATAAGTGCTAACAAAAACATTGGAACTTCTCAGGCAGAGGGAAATGAAAGTGACTCAGTAGAGTCAGAGACTGGTATGTTTCCAAGGTCACAGAGGTTAGAAAAGAGACAGTTACAAGTAGCCCAGTTTCGTCCACCACCGTCCCATCATAGTCCTTGCCTTGCAGCTCATGCTGAGAAGAGCTTGAATTAATATTGTCAAGTGCCCGCATTTTTTCTGTATATAAGAAAATAGCATTGTTAGTATTTGCTGCTACAACAACTTGTCTACTGTTGCTTGCAATATCTAAATGCCTGCTCCTGTTTGAATCCTGGTTTAGGCCTAGTATGAGATGCTAGATCCCTGTTCTGATTTCTGGAATAAAGCTTTATGCAGAAAAACCCAGTCTTCAGGTACTGAGTCTGCTTCTCCAGTTGGGAGAAAGAACACCAGGATGCTTTCCCCAGGTAGTATGCCATCAGGTGGCACCTAGCATCCGAAGGAAGGAATGCACAGGAGTCAAGACTTGAGCTGCTCCTTCCAGTCCTCACCCCAGTCCATTCCTGCCTTCATCCGAGGCATTTCTCTCCAGCCTTAGCTCTGCTAATTCTTTGTTTCCTGTGAGTGTTCAGTTTGTTGCTTGTCTGGAGGTATGCAAGTCTTATTTTTTCTGATTGCTTGAGGCATCTGTGTTTGAGGCTTGTATGTGGTGTGGTTTTTTAATTCCCTTTTCTCCAGAGGGCCTTTTCCTTTTCCCTTTCCCCTCCACCATGGGGCTCACAGCTGTGGTCCCAGAGTATTTGCATTGACTCCCTCTCCTCCAGTGAGGCTTTCCCTCTCCCTGTTAGCACCTTCGCTTCACCCTTCATCTTCTCTCCAGGGTCACAGCTGTGGCTCCGGAGTTATTTACTGCAGCCCCTCCTCCAGCAGGGCTTCTCTCCTCCTCAGTGGGGCTTGCGATAGTGGCCCCAGAGTTTTTTCCTCAGCTTTTCAGGGAAGTCCACAGTGCAGTTCCTTCTCTCCCCATCATCCAGGCGGTTTCATTTTCCCCACTCCTTGCTGCCTTGGATATCTTGCAGTGTCAGTTCAGACAGGGCCTTCCTGATCTACAAAGCTGACTGTTGCGGCTCCCAGTCCTTTCTTCAGCCCTTCTGTCTTGCAGCTCTTCTGTTGGTCCTCTTTCCCCACTGCACATTCCTGTCCTCTTGCCCTTGGTCGCCCATTTTTCTTTAGGTTTCCCTGAGCTCTTCTCCTCTGTCCACCTGTCCTTCATTTTGTCTCCTGATTTTCCCGCATTTTTTCTTTGTTTTCCTGACTGGCCGCCTCCATCTGCCTTTGCATCTACTTTTGTTTGTCTGTCTTTCCCTTCTTACCTCAGATAAGGTAGGACTTAAAGTTATATTTATAGAAAGAAAAAAAAGGATTTTGGAAAGAATATTGACCTATGCTTTCGGCTTCACCCCTCCCCTCTACTGTGTGCATGTGTCTTCAGCCCCTGTTTTCCACTGCACCCCCTTTCAGTGCTTGTGCTGATATCTGGATACTGCACCCTTCTGCCACCTTCTATGGTCTCTTCTATTCCACTTCACCCCTGCTACCTGTGCATGTGTTAAATTTTGAATACCACACCCCTCTAATGTGTACACATATCGTCCTGTGTGTGAAATCTGGATGCTGCACTCCTCTACAGTTTGCATGTACACCATGGCTGACCCAGCTCCAACTGTCACCTTTAATGGCCAGTCTTGTGAGGTAGAACTGTCACCTTCTTCACAGTCTTTGGTCACTTCAGGCCCTAAGGTAAGCAAGCACAAGGCATCCACCCTGGGCCTCCTAAGTATACCAAGAAGTCTATCTGCAAAGCAAACAGTAGCCGAGTTATCTTGCTATTTTGGCTCCTCTAATCCCTGGCGGGGAGGGGAATTCTTCCTCAGAAATTATACAAGTGCAGCAGTACTTGTTGGAGCACGCTCATGGTTGAGAGAACTTGGCAGCGCTTTCTCAATCCCGCTGTGTTTTCAAATGTAGAACTTGATGGGTTCACATCTCCATCTATGGTTCCTTCTTGTCAGTTGGCTTCATCTGTACAGCCCCTTGTCTGGCTCCCTGACTTATAGAAACAGCCCAGGCCATCCTCTGTTACAACCCAGCCATTCCCATCCTAATCTGCAGTTGGTCCTAGTCAGTCCAGTAACTGTGGAAACGGTTTAGCTTTTTCCATTGAGAACAGACAGACTTATCGGCCACTGGATAGAAATATGGTGTAGTCTTCAGCTGAGGAGTTTTCCTGCCTTTTTTATGAAGGCACTAGAATATTAGGTTCAATACTTCTAGGAGACCTGATTCTCTCTTCCCCGAGCCAGCAGGCCGTTTCCATGGGCAACAGCAGAAGAACCTGATGGCTCCTCTAGAGGGCCACAGTGAAATAAAGACATAAGAATTGCCTAATGAGCTTCATGAGACTGTAAGGATTATCCCAGGGGATGGCCCTGCAGTATTTTTATTATGAAGTATTTCCAAGACTAGCAGCACAAAGCCCCAGTTTGCTCTTCTGAACAGCTGCAGTCCTTTATAACTGAATGAGTAAATCATTGGATTATGCTTATGGATTACTTTATGAATTCTTGAGGGGTTTGAAAAGTCTCCTAGATGATGACTTTATTGTTACCCTGCTGGATAAACATAAATAAATAAGCTAACATAAATTACGATGAATGTGTCTTTTCAAGTTACATGAGGCTTCAGCCTTATCTATTTCAATGGCATAATTGCCGTTCTTCTTACCAGGGTTTTAGTTTATTACCTAAAGGAAGTTCTGGAAGGTGGTGGTTGTTCAGTTACTTCCCACCCTTCACCAGCAGGTCCCGGGACAGATTACAACAGTTTAGAATTCCACATTAAAATAGTTAAAACAAATCAGCCTTTGGTAGCGCTTACTTCTCTGTACACTTTGTGTAACTTGGCTAAAGTTTACACACGTTGGTAAATATGTCCTGAGATGATATTCTGCTTCTCTACCTCCATACAAGCAGTTCAGTAGAGGGGAAAATCTGCTTTAAATGTAGACTAATTTCACCTTTATTTTTGAGAGGTAGTCCTTCTGGATGGTTTTGAGGATGTTGTAAAGAGAATTGAAAGACGCATAGATTTTTTCCCCAAAAGGCAGACTCCCAGGCTTTCTGTTACGCCATTATGTTCATTTAAACAGCAGTTTAAATTTAAGATTACTGGCACCCCGCAGGTGCTCATTCCATGGCACTTTTCTGTGATTGCCAGGAGATGTGTGAAGTTTGAAGCATTCAGGGGGTTTGGTTGCCTACATTCTCTGGTGTCCATTAGTGATGTTCTTCTCCTCTGATCTTTTCCCCAGCATTCTAGTTGTCACGCAGCTACTTAGCCAGAAAATGTTATTCGGTATTTATTTGAGCAGATATCTTTATCCCAGCATTCTGGTTATTGTGCAGGTACTTAGCCAGAAAATGTCTCTGGGTATTTATTTCCTTTTCCTCATTGTTTAAGTCTGTACATCAGAATATAGAGACATATAGATATAACAGAGTCTGCTGAATCAGGCCAGTGGCCCATCTATTCCAGCATCCTGTTCTCACGGTGACTACCCATATGCCCATGGGAAGCCTGCAAGTAGGACCTGAGTGCAACAGCACGATCATTTCCTGCGGTTTCCACTAATTGGTATTTGGAAGCATACTCCTCCCCCACCCCCACCCCATCTATGGAGTCAGAGCATACCCTTAGTGGCTGGTAACCACTAGTAGCCTTATCCTCCATGTATTTGCCTAATTCTCTTTAAAGCCATTCAAGTTCGTGTCTATCTCTGTTGTGTAATTAGATGGTAGCTTTAAGAAAATAGTAAAGGCTATCAAGCAAGGGAACTCCCTTGCCTTTGTGGATCCCATGGAAGTATAATGTCTTTCTCCATCTACCAGAAGCTCTACAAGGAATTCTGATTGGTTTCCAAAGGCAATTGTCACTGAGAAGTTCCTTTCATTTAAGTTCCTTTCATCAAGTTCAATTTTCAGAGTTTTCTGCAAACTCTCTTCTTTTTAATTCAAACCTACTTATAGGCAGTGCACTCTTGTCTCTAGCTGTCTAATCATGCTACTGATTTCCTCTTTAAATAGGAATTTGAATGTTTCCAGGTGACCACACAATGCAGTTCTAGTGGGTTCTTAGCAAGTCGTCTAGTATTTGTTAGGTGTCCCTTGTTAACAGCTGGTATAGCACAGTGGGGAGGAGAGCCTGGCTGGGAGTCCAGAGTCTGTGAGTTCAAATCCCCGCTCGTGTCTCCTGGGTGTCAAGGGCCAGCTAAAGATCACCCCCGCAGTGAGTGGTTCAGGGGTTACGTGCCCTGCCACCTGTGCAGCCGTGGGCAAGCTGCATAGTCCCAAGGAGCCCAGTTGCCCCCCAGCTGGCAGTTGCGGACAAGGAAGGGGCTGGCTTGTGCAGCTGTGGCAAGCTGAGCAGGCCCTAGCCAGCTGGGGAGGACTAGCCTCAGAGGGAGGCAATGTTAAACCCCTCTGAATACTGCTTACCATGAAAACCCTATTCATAGGGTAGCCATAAGTGGGGATCAACTTGAAGGCAGTCCATTTCCATTTCTATGTCCCTTGTTAGGGATGTGAGGTCTTAACTGTTCATTGCAAAGGATTGGATCTTACATAGTTTCTGTAGCCTCATGTTCTCTAGTCAGACGCCATTATACATCTTGGCCCAGCACTCAAACTAGCCATCAGGTCTCCTGTTTATCTTTCCACTTATGCTTGTACTGTCATAGCTGGTGGAAAAGTTATGGTAAGAACACACTATAGTGGTGTTATCAGCCAAATTGGCCATGTTTGTGAAAATAAGAAACTTGGAGATTACACCACCATGGCGTCTTCCAGTGCATCTAATCTGAAGACCCTTTTCTGTATCCTAGTCAGGCTTGGCTGAATGTCCCAGGGGCCCATGAAACATCCAGATACAGTCTGGCTGAGGTTGACAGTGTGGCAATTAAAAATGGTGCTTTCTGAAGAAGGCTGGTCTCTTGCAGGATGTGCTATCAGAGTGCGATTGGCACCATCTTAGCAATCCTATCAGCCTTCCATGAAACGTGTACTTGATCCAGTTTTCCACATGGTGTTCTTGAAAAAGTTAAGCTGCTCAGAGTTTCACCCTAAGATGGCTACTTCCTTTCACTGCAGCCAGAACATCATCTTACCTTTTGTCCCAATTCCATCCATGTCCTTGAAAAAGCCTGGCATTCTCTTGATGTACACAGGGCTCTCAAAGTTTACCTTGCAAGGACCCAGGACAAAATTAAGCCACTTGGAGCAACCATGGGTTTCTACAGGATGGGCTTCAGTTAGGCCTCAAGCTTAACACATGGTACAGACATCAGTTCTGCTCTCTCATTGGTTCTCCATCTTTGGGTGGTACTCGGTCGATGAGTCTTCTTTTCATCTGGGCTGAGCATCACCTATGCTCCTTCAGAGCAGAACATGACGGTGGGATGAACATTGAAGTGGTCTGGCTCAGCAGGCAACAGATGATACCATGGGAGTGGAGACTTTCTTCCAAAGTCTTCCACTAGTTGCAACATATGTTTGGTCCTCTGACTGCAGATGTGTTTGCCTCGAGTCAGAATGCTCAGCCTTCCCCACTTCTTCACGAGTTATCACGAGACGGAAGCTGAGGTAGTCAATGCTCTTCTGGCTCCTTGGCCAAACAGTCTGCTCTATGCCTTGTCTCCTTTACTCCTGGTGGGACAGACTCTCCAGAAACTACACCAGGAACGTGCTCAACTGATTCCTCCCATCTCACACTGGCCATGCTGGCCACGGTTTTTGGACTGCCTGAGCCTGTCCATCATGGATCTGGGGAGGTTGCTGACGAGGTTGGATCTTCTGTCCTAGGGACCCTTCTGGTGTCTAGACCCCAAGTGATTGAGCCTAACAGCCTGGCATTTGAGCTGTGACAGTCAGGTGGTTGGGGTTTTTCCAGGGCGCTCATTGTGATCAATCTGTCCTCCTGGAGACCTTCCACGATCTGGATCTATCAAAGTTCATGGTCGACTTTTTCCAAGTGGTGTTCTTCTCAGGGGGTTTGCCTTTCCAGGGCCACTGTGGAACAGGTCCTTGACTTTGTCTACACAGGTTTGAAGATGGGGCTGAAGCCTAACACTCTCCGTCAGCAGGTTTTGGCCATCACTCCCATTTTGTCTGCCAGGACAACCTTTACTGGGTGGGCATCCTTTGGTTCTGCCATCATTTTGTCCCAATCCTGTACATCCTCTGGAGAAGGCTTGGCATTCATTAGATGTGCGCAGGGCTCTCAAGATTTATCTTGCTGGTACCTGGGTTATTTGCTGGATTGAGTCTCCATTTGTCTCCTTTCATCCAAGAAATTTTAGGGGAAAGGTTTTGAGTTCAACTTTGTCCTGTTGACTGTGAGCTTGCATTTCTCTGGTATATGAGTCCCTGAAGTTTCCGGGGTCTCATAATACCACGGTTCACTCCAGGAGGTTGGCGGCCACCATGGCTGCCTTCGCCACTAGCACTCTGCTTATGGACATTTGTAAGGCCACTGTTTGGTCTAGCCAAAACTTGTTTATTCAGCACTACAAGATAGATCTCTCTGTTTCTACCAATGCTTCCTTTGGGAAGTGCATTTTGCAACACGTATCTCATGTGTAGGCAGTCTGGATGGACCCTCTCTACTGGGACTGCTATGGTACAGCCCACCTGATGCCATGCTACCTGGGGAAAATAGACTGTTGGTCTCACCTGAAAGGTGGTTTTCCCAGGTATCATGCCATCAGGGCCCTCCCTGCAGGGGGCGGGCTGCCTATATGTTCATTTCTCTTGTCAGCTTTTATCCGTACATGTATTATTAAGGCTTTCTACTTGTTGAATTTGTGATGTTACGAAATGGTCCAGATTTTGTTGCATGTATTATCAATATTTTACTGCTCCTGCTATGTGTGCAGTTGTTTTTTCTGTGTGTGTTTGCCATGCAACTGCTGTCAAGATATCCTCCTTTTGCCTCATCTAAAATGGACTGGAGTGGGGACTGGAAGGAGCAGTTCAAGTCTTTACTCCTATGCATTCCTCATGCTACCTGATGGCATGATACCGGGGAAAACTACCTTTCAGGAGAGACCAACAGTCTGTTTTAAGGTTTAATTTTGATTGCATTTTAAATAGAGAATGTATTTTTCCATGTTTTATGTCTGTGCTAATAGGCATTTTATTATATTTGCAATGGCCTATCCCTACAAGCAATAAATAATTATTGGACTGGATAATAAATAAAACGGAATAAAATTACGTCAAAACAGTTTTTAAAAGAATATTAGAGATACATCTAAAAAGCTTCTCCACCACATACAAAATGGAGACAGTAATCCCTCACATAACCTTTGCTGTGTCTTATGAGGTATATTTCAGACTTGTGCAAATTTGGCAAATAAAGTATGCTTGTGTATGTGTATATATCTCATAAGGAAATATTTGGTTGCTGAACATGTGAAGACAGCCCACTAGTTCTCATCTTAAACAGTCTCTCAAAAACGAATTTTATAAGCATCTGCATCATTTATACAGATCATGCTTAAAAATAACTTTTTTTAAAAAAAAAAGTTTACAAATCTTTAATTTCATAACAATTTTTTATGTATTTCAGGGATGGTTACCATTTTCTGCAACCGCCTCGCGTGGCACAATATGGAACAATTGCTCTCTCAGTTTCAGAGTCGTCTCACATTTGGAATACAGAGAGAGCTCTGTGATCTTGTCCGGATTTCTCTGCTAAATGCACAGTGTGCCAGAGCTCTTTATAAGGCTGGTTTCGTCACAGTAGCTGATGTCGCTAATGGGAATTTTGCTGAGGTGGAAAATGCATTCAGGAACGCAGCACCTTTCAGAAGGTTGAAAAACTTTATAGCATAATTGATAGTTAGTCTTTTGATATAGTTTTGTCCAGTATAGATTTGGGAAATGGATCAGATTCTCACTCTTGGATATCAATTTACTTGAGTATAGTACTTCATACTCCTTGAATTATACAGCCACGAGAATGGCTGTATACTATAGTCAGCATGATTTTTTCGCATTCCACAATGTTAAATTGAAAATATTCCCCCATGCCACTCTGATGCTTCCCATGAGCTCATTTCAAAACAAAAACTTAGAGTCCTGAACTCAGAAACCCTCTAAATTTTCATGGCAATATACAAAACAGTCAGAGAGAATCGAGAGTTCAAAGTGTAAAAAGAGAGAGAGAAAAACCAGACCCCTTTTGGACTGTTTTCTGTCAGAGTTCTCATAATCTGTTGAAATTCATTAAAAATCAGCCATGTTCACTGAGTACCTGTAATCCTATTACTGACCTTGCTCCATACTCTGACCTTCATCTTCTGCAGTTTAAAAGTTGAAAAAATGTCCGGCTGATTTTTAATTAATTTTAAGAAATTTTGCATTGAACTCAATGACAATGTTAGGCATGCTCACTAAGAACCAACTGCCACAGTAAGAACTGTGTCCTAAAAAGATAATCCAAAGACTCACAGCTGTTGGGCTTGGCTAATCAGGGCCACACCCACACCAGACTTTGATTTCACTTGAGACGGTCATGGCTTCCCCCAAAGAATCCCTGGAAGTGTAGTTTGTGAAGGGTGCTGACAGGAGACTCCTATTCCCCTGACAGAACTTCAGTGGCCAGGGTGGTTTAACAGTCAGCCGCTGTGATTGAAGCTCTGAGGGGAATAGGGCACCGCCTAGCAACTCTCAGCACCCTTCACTAACTACACTTCCTAGGATTCTTTGGGAGAAGCCATGACTGTCTAAAGTGAAATAAAGGTCTGGTGTGGATTTGGCCAGGGACAACTTTGGTTTAAATTTGGGTGGGAGGCTGTAGAATAAAAAGGTGGGGGAAACTCTGAAAAAGAATGATACTGTTCACAATGTTTTCCTTTTGGAAAGGAAAGTGGCTTTCCTTCTGCCCAGTGCCCACCCACCCAATCTCCTACACATTTGTACAAATGCAAACGCAATTTGGGTTGGACTTTCACAGTTCAATCCACTTCCTGTGTAGCTTGGAAGAATTTGGTAACTCCAAGCTACACAGGAAGTGGATTGGACTGTGAAAGACCAACCCAAATTGTGTTTGCATTTTTACAAATTTGTAGGGCAGTACAATATCTCAGAGAGGAGGTCAGGTCTCCTGCTCCCCTTGTGCATTCACTATAGCTACCCAATTTCCCTGCTTTTTAAAGCTTGATAGAAATATCTGTTGGCTATAGGTATGTTCTTAAACCCCAAGGGTTTTTTTGCCGATTAGTGAATATATATACTGTATACATGTTTTCTGAGCACAGTTACATTGTACTATTTGGGCCTAAACTGTCCATTTTCTTGGGTTTTAACTTGCTGTACAATGCAAACACATTCTGTCTACATAACAACCTAACAATGGGAAAGAGAAAGTAGGGAGGAGGGCAATGCAAATTGGGTATATGGTTGGCGATTACACATACCCTTAATTGCTAGAAGACTAACTGGAAAGCCACAACTCTCTTATTGATCAGCAGCTTAAAGGAGGGGTTGGCAATCCAGCTCCTATGGGTGCCACGGCTCCTGCAAAGTCCTTCTTTGATGCCCCTGGGTTGAATCATAAACCCCAGATTCCCAGCTTTCATTTTTTTAAAAAGGAAATTTCTAGCATTTTTAGAACCTGAGATATAAGGCAAAACACATGCACATCATTCTTCTTATTTTTCCCTCCCAGAAACTAGCCTGCTCCACCAGAGAGTCAGTGTGGTGTCGTGGTTAGAGTGTTGGACTATGACCTGGGAGACCAGGGTTCGAATCCCCACACAGCCATGAAGCTCACTGGGTGACTTTAGGCCAGTCACTGCCTCTCAGCCTCAGAGGAAGGCAATGGTATACCCCCTCTGAATACTGCTTACCATGAAAACCCTATTCATATGGTCACCATAAGTCGGAATTGACTTGAAGGCAGTCCATTTCCATTTCTATAGATACGTTTTTAAACCGCAAGGTTTTTTGCCTATTAGTGAATTCTGTTTTAGCTAGTACTTTGTTTCTTATGCTCCCCAAAGATGCAATACGTCTGAGATGTCTATTGTGTAAAATACTGTACATAAATGTTTATCATGACTTATCTAGGCAAGATTTAGGTTGCTAGCTAAGATGCCAGTTATCTATACTAACGTTGTGGTGCTTCAATCCTATATAATGCCTGTCCCCATATTAGCATGCCTGTGTGCTGAGGTAATCTCAGGCTTTTCTCCAGGTGCCCCAGCCGCCTGAAGTAAGGTGGATGGTGTGAGAGAGATAGGGCCCTCCTAGTTCTGAGAATCTCTCTCAAAGGACACTCGCCTGGCACCTTTACGTTTTTCAGTTCTAACTGCTGCTGTTTCTGTTCTTCAATTTGACTATATGGGTCATTATTTATACTTTACTTTTTAATTATTTCTTAATTCCTTTCTGAACTGTCCTGGAAACATGTTTGAAGAACAATATCCATTTTTTTTTAAATGACATATATTTAAGAGTTATATCATCTGAGAATGTGCAATTCTTTAAAACTGGTCTCTTCTGAATAGGGTATTTCTGCTAATTTCTCCCTCCTTCCCCATGCTCTTCTGCATCTCCTAAAGAGAACAGTATCTTAGAGAATTCCTGAAGGGAAAACCATACCACCAACAACCTATTCTTTCTTTTCTTTTGTACCCCTCTTATTACCTAGCTTTGTCCTAAAAGCCAAGTGCCTAATGGGGCTGATCACTGAATGCACTTGACCTCTGATCTAAGCTAAGCTGTTACCTCTGCGTCCTCTACCCCCTTCCTTTCCCTCCTTATCAATGTATAGGCTAATATAAAAACTGACATCTTCTAAGGGTGCATGTTGTTTTTCTTCTGTGGTAGGTGATGGTAAGAATGTCATGGCAGCAGTTCTTCACAATTTTTTAAAATTTGTAAGCATTATTTCCAGGTAATGTTGGCTTGTGTCTCTTTAGTCGTAGGGCAGCAGATGAAGATGAACAGGCGGTCGAGGAACACCTTAATACACGCTGCATGTGGATGCCTGGACTGAAGGGTTTAACTGAGAGTGAAGCAGCTAATCTTGTTGTGGACGAGGCTAAAACTCTCTTAAAGCAGGACTTGGCTGCTCTGGGAGTGCAGTGGAACCCCAATGCCTCTGTCATAGCAGATACGTCTTGCACATTTTGTATAACTGGGCATGTGGAAGAGGAAAAGCATGGACTGAATGGCAAACAGATATTAAGAAACGGTCATAGCATAATTTTATCAGGCAAAAATATCAGTTCTCAACCTGATAGTACATCATGTGTTAAACAAAAAAATAAGAGGATGTTGGATGCTACTTTAACAAATGTGAGACTTGAAGAAAAGACTTTGGTAGATGACACTAACAGAGAGGCAAGAAATGATGATGTATACCCTAGTGCGAGGAAACGGATGAATCTGGACAAAGATGGAGAAAATATGACAGAGATCTCTGTGAAACAAACATTGGATGCTAGGGAAGTAATGAAAAGCACTGAACAAAAGACAAAGCCAGGCTTGAAAGCAACTTCAAAAAAAGTTCATGGTGCAGCTAGCTTTAAGAAAAAGGCTGGAATTAATTTAAAGCAAAGTAGAGATCAAAGCACAACTGTGCAATGGAGTAGACGTGGGAGTCAAGAATCAGTGATGTATGGAGGTTTCAATAAGCCTTTTCTGTCCTCCGCCAACAGTTGTGGGTCAAACCAAAGGCATCACCAAACGGTAGCTAAAGGATCATTAGGCTACCAGGAAGGAATTGACAAAATATCCCTGCAAGCAAATAAAATATCTCAAAACAGCAGAAAAAACATGCATAAATTGCTTACAGAACCTATACATGCTAATGAATCCAATTACATGTTAACAGTGAATAATCAAACTGAAACACTTGCTTTGAATACAGTAGTGGGATATGCATCTCTTGTTAAAGATAACATGGAAATGCAAGATGTTATGGAAGATCTAGTGAAACCTGATAAGATATTGAAGCTGAAAAGTAATTGGAGCAAATTGCAGCTGAGTAAAAACAGTGCTAGAAACGTAGTTACTGAAATCAAAACAGGCAATGATGTTTATAATGAGGTAGCAAGTGGCTCTGTCACTACAGATGAGAAGAAACAAACAGCCATCAAAACAGACAGTTCTCAAAAAGCAGACAGAAATAACTCTGGAAAATCCAATCCTACCCTAGAAAATCCAACTACAAATATGGGTGAAGTGTTCAATCACCCTGATAATGTTCTGAAGTATTCTGAAAGCATTAAAAGCTGTTACTCCCCTGATCTATATTTTGTCTTCAAAGAATTTGAGGAAAGCTTTCAGTTGGATACGCAAACGGATAGGATATTGCAACAACAGATGGCAACTACATTTGCTGATGAGCAAAGAGTCAAAGAGAGAGAACTAGGAGCAAATCCACCACTGAAAACAAAGTGTGCTAGTACTTTAGAATCTGATGCTGCACATGTGAAGGACAAGTTAGTGTGCAGAAAAGCGGAAACTTTACACATAAAGAAAAATGATGTAGCAGGAAACACAGATTTATTGCATTGTAATGTGAAAGGTTCTCACATAAAGGCTATTGATAAATGCCCAGAAATACCAGTTTGCCTTGAAAGAAACAGTTTTTCTGTCATGGACTCCCAGTTAGACAGCTTCTTACGAGACTATCAGACTCCAAATCTGGCAAAAGAGCAGGTACCTATTCTAAAAAAGGCATCCTTTCTCCCCAATCAGTACCCACCCACTGTAGATGTAAATGCAGAACGCTGTCCCTTGCCTGAAATAAATCTGAATAGTAGTGATAGTTTGTTGTTTGATGAAGATTTTAGCCACATTACTGAACCTGAGAATATTCACATTGCTGAAGCTGTTGTCTTGGGGCCACTTCCACGGCAGCAAATTATTATTTGTCCTTCTAAATCCACTTTAAATGTAGACGTCTCAGGTAAAGAGAATGTGGGGCCAGATAAAGGTGTATTAGATATTACTAAGAACCAGAAGAGACTGGCAGGGTATGAGGAGGATGATTCCCTAATATTCTCAAGCTCTGATTCTTTCCACATCACAGAAAGGTTAGATAGTGAGACTGTGCCTCCTTTTCATAGAAACACCCTCAACAAACTGAAAAATCTGAAAGAGGGACCTGATGATGTCAGACCTGAGAATACTGGAAAAGATGCAGGTGAAAAGCCACAGACAGATTGTGCAGAAAAAAATGGTAACCAAATGGACAAGTGTGAATTTTTATTTGATTTAAGTCCAGGAATGTACGAGGCCTTAGAAAAATGGCTGAGCCCCTCTGGTAATAAACCCGAGATAGATTCAAGAAACAATTTGAGAACAGCGTCATCCAAGAAAAATCAAGATTCAGGCACGACCTCTGCCCTCTCCCATGGTCAATATGAGCTATCCTCTTGCAAAGATTTTAAGAGCAACTGCATAATTAGAGGGATGGATGATCAGAATAAGACTTGTGCATCTTTGCTAATGAACAGAAAAGGAAGTTATGTTTCTTGGACAGATGGGAAGAAGGGACCTCCTTCTCCAGTGGACATCATGGAGCCTCCTTCACAGCGTTTGGAACTATCCTTTGTGACACAAACCCAAGCCAGAAATGCGAATCCCACAGACAAGGTTCCATGTCTTCAGCTCATACAGAATAATGAATTTTATTCGCACCTGCAAGCAGACGTTTTACAGCATGAACCAGAAAATGGCAAACAGGTTGAGCTTCCTCTTGAGGAAAACTCTATTATCACGGAAGGTTTTTCACTGCAGTTATCACAAGATAATATTCCGCCACTATCTTGCAGTGCTGAAAATTTTGCAATCATTGATGTAGCAAATGATAAAGCTCTTTTTGAAACCTTTATTAAAGAATGGAAAACAAAAAAGAGATTTGCTATCTCAGTGGCTTGTGAAAGAACAAAAGGCCCCCTGCCCCACAGTTCAGCTATTGGTGCCAAGTTCAGACAAGGTGAGTTCACCCCTTGTGTTCCTTCCTTTTTGATTTTGCCCAATTATCTTGAAAATGTGTGAGAAGAACATTTTAAATATTTTCTCTGGATTTGTTATTAATGTGACAAATGGTTATATCTGAAAGATCATGTACAGATTAATCTGAATCCAGGAGGGAAACGAAGAAAGAGGAAAGGAGAATCACAATCCCATATCCTCCCACACACTTGATACAGTGCTCTAGCAACTGTACAGCATTCCAGAAATTCATAAGGAAACCAGAGCTGTAAACTCTGTGGCCCAGAGGAAAGTGACAGCTGCAGAGGGTAATCAAGTGACCAAGCTTTGATATTATGCTTCATGGATTTATAAGTTGTTGTTAGTACTGGGTGTGTTACACCGAAAGCAAGCTACAATATATATCTGTGATTTAGCATGAAGTACAAAGGACCACGACTGGTGTTGCATTGAGCTCAAGCTCTGCTTTTCTGCTGGGACTGGATCGCTATGGAGCTTTCCATGGGGAACTCCATAGTGCAGCTGATCCCAGGGAGCTTGAAGATGGACCTATCAGCTGATAGGCAATGATCCATGCATAATTGGGACTGCCCCTTAAAGCTCCTGATTGTGCATTTGCAGCTGTGTCTCCACCTGACATCAGCCATGATGTCAGGTGTGTGGCAGGTGGCCATGGTCTGGGAGACTCTGTGCCACAACTAATTAGGCCCATGGGAAGGAGGTACTCCATCCCTATCATAAAGACAGTAAGCAAAGCAGAAATGAAAGGTATGCTTTGTATATAATTTTCTACAATTTTAAGGAGACTAGCGGATCTTAATATTTGTGTGTTTTTAGGAAGTTTATGCCAGAAAATTCAGTACAAAGATGATGGATTTCCTATTAGAGACGGCGAAGACATGCTGGTAGTTGGATTAGCTGTGTGTTGGGGCGGAAAGGATGCTTATTACATTTCATTACAACAGAAACCCCAAGAGCAGATTGGTAAGAAAGTATTCTGATCTTTTGTTTTAACTATTTTAATTGTCATGTTTTTTAAATGCTGTGTTTTATTGTATATTTTAATTCATGTTGTTTTAATGTTCTAATGGAATTGTTATAGTGTACTTTAATTAATTATGGATGGATGTTATAATTGATTTTATAGTCGTAAACCTCTTAGAAGCCATTTTGGCATATAGTTATGTATTAAATAATAACAATAATTTGTTACTGTATATTATGATCTTGCTTTACCATTTTATTGTGTTGTAATACTAGTGTTTCCTCCAATGATAACTGTATGATTATTTGGGGTGCTTCACATATGTTACTTTTTATTGTTATTAGATGTCTAGTTGTTCAGGCCTATCATTTCTTTGTGTTTCCATTTTTCTTGAAAATAATACAATATACGTTCAAAAATAATAATTTGCTGAAACAATGCACTTTTAAAAGAAGCCTATGGACAGCATTTCACTGCATTAGCAAATGCATATTAACTAAATTACAGGGTACTGTTTTATTCATAAGAGTGACAGTTATGGTTTACCCAGACCAAGAACAGTCACAGAACGCTAACAAAAGGTGCAGCTTTTTTGAGGGAGAACAGAAATTTCTTTGCTTGGAGAAAATCTTATATAGAGTTCCAGCGTGAGGAAGTGGAAAGGGATTTGGGACGCAACTGTGTTTGAGGTGCCAGTAGAGAAGCTGTGCTGGGAGTTCAAGCCACAGGAAGTACTAGGATGGTTTCTTTTCTTTTTTTTCAATTAATTTTTACTCTAATTTTCAAAACCAAAATGATACAAAAAGAAAACAACACAAATCAATAACTAATACAGTACAAAGAAAAAAATATATACATATATAAAAATATATATATATTGACTTCCGATTTGTCATAGTTCAGCTATAAATCTATAATATATAACAAACCTATCTCTTAATAGATTATAAAATCACCTTCCTCCAGCGGTTATCTTAGTTGGTTTCAAATCTCATTAACATCATATCATTTTAATATTCCACAAAAAGTCAAAGAGAAGTTTCCAATCCTTGAGATATATGTCAATCAATTTTTTTTCTAAATAAACATGCCAATTAATCCAACTCATCAAATCTACTAAATCCAGTAATTTCAAAACACTATAATTCAACTATAAATCTATAATGTATAACAGACCTATCTCTTAATAGATTATAAAATAGGATGGTTTCAAGAATAGACCAAAAGACACAGATGGGAATGACAGAGAGCTGGGGAAAGATGGCAGAATAAGAAGTGAGCCTTCCATGAATAGTGCTATGCTCTTAATGAAAAAGGCAAGTATAATAGGCAGGGGAAGTGGAGACTGCGAGTAAGAAAGCGTTTGGAAAAGGTTCAGAAGAGGGCAACCAGAATGATCAAGGGGATGGAGCGACTCCCTTACGAGGAAAGGTTCCAGCATTTGGGGCTTTTTAGTTTAGAGAAAAGGCGGGTCAGAGGAGACACGATAGAAGTGTATAAAATTATGCATGGCATTGAGAAAGTGGATAGAGAAAAGTTCTTCTCCTTCTCTCATAATACTAGAACTCGTGGACATTCAAAGCAGCTGAATGTTGGAAGATTCAGGACAGACAAAAGGAAGTACTTCTTTACTCAGCGCATAGTTAAACTATGGAATTTGCTCCCACAAGATGCAGTAATGGCCACCAGCTTGGACGGCTTTAAAAGAAGATTAGACAAATTCATGGAGGACAGGGCTATCAATGGCTACTAGTCATGATGGCTGTGCTGTGCCACCCTAGTCAGAGGCAGTATGTTTCTGAAAACCAGTTGCCGGAAGCCTCAGGAGGGGAGAGTGTTCTTGCACTCGGGTCCTGCTTGCGGGCTTCCCCCAGGCACCTGGTTGGCCACTGTGAGAACAGGATGCTGGACTAGATGGGCCACTGGCCTGATCCAGCAGGCTCTTCTTATGTTCTTAAATGCAAGAATGGTTTTCATTTTCCACTGTACAGGGAAACAATGCATGTATATATGTTTTTATTTAACAAGATTTATATACCACTTGATTGTAACAAAACCTCTAAGCAGTATAAACAAACACCCTTTCTCTTTTTTTCCCTTGGGTTCTTGCCATAATACCAAAGTAACATGATGATTTCATGTCTTAGAAATCAGTGCCAGTTTGGCACCACCTCCATTGGATCAGAACTTGACTGCAGCAGAGAGGTTGCAGCATCTTCAGTTACAGCTGCAGGACTCCAAGAGAGCATTTTCGCTTGCTGTGTATGACTTCATTCAGCACTACAAGATCCTCCTAAAGGCCTGTGGCATCTCTTTGGCAGGATGTTTTGAGGACCCAAAGGTTTTATAATTAACCATTTTTCATCAAAGTGGGATGTGCCACATGTGGAGTCCTTGGTAATCCGAAGGTGTTGGCGGTGGGAGGGCAGGATAGAAGAAGAAAGTACTGCAAGATCAAAAAGGCCCTCAACCCCAAGCCATTAGAGGATGGGGATTGTGCTTTTCCATAGGAGGTGGGCCATCACTGGGGGAAATAGTTCCACCTATCGTGCAAAGGCAAGAATGTTTTTGAAGTCAAGACTAGGGACGTCATGCCCCTCCCACTCCCCAGTTCATTCTTGCCTTCGTACGAACAAGATTGGAATTTCACATAGCATTTAGCTAAGTCTCGTATTTGTTTGTCTATTTGTCTTTAAAGCCTTTTTTCCGTTTTTGTGTCTAGCATACTGAGGGTCCCCTTAGAGACCGCGGCTGCGGCTCTCTTCGCCCTTTCCTCAGAGCTATTCCATTTATTTCCTTGACTGGGGGCTCCCTCTGAGACCGCGGCTGCGGCTCTCTTTGTTTTGGCAGTTTCAAGCCCCCTCCCCCCCCCGGCTCTGTTGTATCCGTAGCCAGGGGGCTCCCTCAGTGACCGCGGCTGCAGTTCTCTTTTTTGATCGCTTTTGACCCTCTCTCCCCCCCTCTGATCTGTTGCCGCGGCTGCGGCTTATCCGATCTCAGCGGGAGCTTGCAGCTGCGGCTCCCGCCGTTACTCCTTTGCCTCAGATCGCCCTCGCTACGTGGCTTAAATCCCACTGCGAAGGGCTTTACAGACCGCGACGGCGGCTCTCTCTGCGGCGGCTGCCGTTTTTCCCCTACCTGCTTCCTTCCGGGGATTTTCTAGAGCCGCTACTGCGGTTTTCGTCGAGACCGTGCTGGGCAGCCCTTCCCCCAGTTCGCTTCCGACGGCCGCCATTGCTTCTTCCCTCTCCGACATTTTTTCCCGCTCTTTTTTTTCCGGGCGCCATTTTTTTCTTTTGATTTTGAATTTCCCGCCCTTTTTGTTCTCCTTATTATCGGATACCTCCCCTGCAGGCTATCTATCCGTACGTTTGTGTATATGTGCTGCTGACAAATTTACACGGCTGATTTACACACATTACTGTGGCTGTAATCATAGTGGCTGAATTATATTATCAAGGCTGGAGCTCCAATCCTAGTGGGCTGGATTGTATTATCAAGGCTGGAGCTTTAATCCTAGTGGCTGGATTACATTATCAAGGCTGGAGCTTTAATCCTAGTGGCTGGATTATATTATCAAGGCTGGAGCTTTATATCAGTGGCTGACTTGTACTAAACCTGATTTATATTGTATATCCTGCCCCCTCTGGGGCCGTGAACAAGCCAATAACCCAGCCTACAGCACTAATCTGAGTGTGCCAACTCTAAAACAGCCTATATTATATTAACGCTGATACCTCTGTGCATTCTGCCCCCTCCGTGGCAGTGCATTTCGCCATCTGCCAGTGTATCCTACCCCCTCCGTGGTAGTACGCTGTGCCAGTTCGGGTCTTTACATCCTGCCCCCTCTGTGGCAGTGTACTGCACCCAGGTTTATATAAGATGGCAGAACAGCCAGGCATGTCACCATCAACACACATGGTGCCAGATCAGCCAGACATGCCACAATCAGCCAAGCCACAACATCATAACACGTCTAAGACCAGACATGCCAAAGCACTGGCTAAGACAAAACATCTTTCCAGCCATAGTAAACCAAAGCGCCCTCGTTATGTCTCTGTGCCAACCACCACCACAGCACAGACACACATAAGTGATATTTTCCATTCTCCTGCTACTGCCTCTGACGAGGAAGAGTTTGTTGGCTTTCCTAACGAACCTACCTCTGGCTTACCGCCTCAGACATCTGTTCCAATAGTTCACCAGGCACATACACCTCCCACATCTGGTCTGCAGCTGTCTCCTGATTTCCTCTCCCAACTCCAAGCCATGCTGGCTTTTTTCACACGAATGCAGTCACTACCATGAGTTCCTGCCATACCCCCACTCAACATGGACCAACGTGCGTGCCATGAAGCTCATCCTTCCTGCTCACCAGATCCCTTTGATGTAGCCAGAGGCAGATGTACAGACGAAGCCTCGTACGCGGAGGAGTCAACTTTCACTGACCATGTTGAAGGAGACGACTGGAGCGACTATTCAGATCATGAGGAGGATACATCGTATCGCTTGTTCAATACCTCAGATTATCAACCGCTAGCACGTAGGGTACTTCATACCCTTGGTCTCCAGACTGCGCCTTCAACTTCGTCCGCCCCAGCTATCAAAGGAGCCAAGGTCCTCAAATCCCCTGCACCTACTGAACACTACATCCCGGTGCCGGACCCAATTGCCAAATTTGCCTCCGAAGAATGGGCCCATCCACTCAAAGCTCGACGCTTCAAGAACCCGGCTGACAGACTTTACGCCCTAGCCCCAGACTTTGCCACCAAGTTAGATGTCCCTGGTATAGATGAACCAATCGCTCGCCTCGTTTCACGATCTCTTTTGCCCAGGGAAGGGGAATCCCACCTAAAAGATACTACTGAGCGTCGAATAGACTTCGCCCTCCGCAAGAATCACGAGGCCACTGCCCTAGCCATGCGTGCCTCCGCTTCAGCCTCCATCTTCTCCAGAGCATCTGTGATGTGGAGGGATGACCTTCTAGAGGATGCTAACCCTGATCCTGTCGCCTTCAAAAGAGCACTATTGAAATTACGTAAGACAGCAGCTTTTGTGGCCGATGCCACTTTGGATGCCACCCAATTAGGGGCACGAGCCATGACGACTCAAATAGTCGCTCGTCGCACCCTCTGGCTTCGCCACTGGCAAGCTGCTTCAGCGGCCAGACTGAACCTGTCCAAGGCTCCTTACTCCGGGTCTCTACTCTTCGGCGAGGAAGCTCTAAAGGCAGTTCTGGTTGATCCAAAAGATGCCCACAAACCGGTTCTGGCCACAGTCAAGAACATCGACCACAGGCCCTTCAGGCGATTTTCCTCCTTTCGTTCCAACCAGTCCTTTCGAGGAACGCGGCCAGGAGGACGAGGCCGCGACTTCAGACCCTATGACCCCAACGCATTCAGGGGCTCCTGGAACCGACGCTTCCAAGGCAGAGGTCAGTACCAAGGGCGCAGGGGCAACTCATCGTCCTCATATAAGGGAGGCCCCCGCCTACTCAAGTAGTATTAACGTCCTCCCCATAGGCGGCAGATTACTTAATTTTGGAGATCGATGGCTACGCCTTACTACGGTCTCCTGGATCAGGGACCTTTTCACTCATGGCTATAACATAGAGTTCTGGGCAACCCCACCAGACAGATTCCATCCTTCTCCTTGCCCAAGGGCACCAGCCAGGCACAACATCATGCAGACAGCTATACATCACCTCGTGGACATAGCGGCGATAGAGCCAGTTCCCACAACTGAGAGGTCGGAAGGGGTATACTCCCTCCTATTTGCTGTGCCAAAACGAGATTTATCTTGGAGGGCGGTATTGGACCTCAAGTTTGTCAACCGTTTTGTAACATACCGCAGGTTCAAAATGGAATCTCTCCATTCCATTACCGAGAGTCTGCATGAAGGAGACTTCCTGGCTTCTATCGACCTTAAGGAAGCGTATCTCCATGTGCCCATTTGCATAGCCCACAGAAAGTTTCTTCGGTTTGCCTTTAGCCACCAACATTTTCAATATAGAGCGATGCCATTTGGCCTCTCCTCTGCTCCAAGAGTATTTACCAAGGTGCTACTCATCCTAGTGGCTTACCTTCGGACCCAAGGGGTTCATATCTACCCATATTTGGATGATCTGCTCATACGGTCCAAGTCTGAAGAGCTGGCTCATCATCATTTAATGATCACCCTCAATGTTTTGCAGACCTACGGCTGGCTTGTCAACTTCGACAAAAGCCATCTCCAACCAACCCAACGCCTACTACATCTTGGGGCAATGTTGGACACCATGCAGGCAATGGTCTTCCTGGCTCCAGATCGCATCACTGCCATCACAAGCATCGCAAGGTCCCTGATGCAACAAACATCCGCAGACGTCATGCTTCTCGCCAGAGCGCTCGGGATGTTTATTTCCACAATCCACATTGTGCCCTGGGCTCGAGCCCACACTCGGCCCCTTCAGTGGACTCTGTTGCCTTTTCAAAAAGACATTGCCAGCTCCAACCATCGCAAAGTTCGTTTGAGCCCCGCTCTGCGCCTCTCCTTCCGCTGGTGGACCAAGGTTCAACACCTCTCCAAGGGCACGTCGTTCAGAGAACCCCGCAGAACCCTCGTGACCACAGACGCCAGCCTCATAGGTTGGGGAGCCCACTGCAACTCCCAGTACGTTCAGGGGGTTTGGCCCAACGCAGAGCAATCTCGAAGCATCAACTGGCTGGAACTAAAGGCTGTCCACTTGGCTTTATGTCATTTTCAGTCTCTGTTCCCTTTGCATCATGTGCTCATTCGAACAGACAACACGTGTGTAAAATCACATTTGAACAGACAGGGGGGCACCAGGTCTCGTCCTCTGCAGGACTTAGCCTCCCTCATCTTTGTCTGAGCAGAACAACATCTACAATCCCTGAAAGCAGAGCACCTCAGAGGGATTTGGAATGTGACAGCAGACTGGCTCAGCAGACAACAGGTCTTTCCGGGAGAATGGAAACTTCATCCAGCCATGTTCCATCGTCTCCAGTGTCGGTTCGGCGCCCTCTCAGTCGACCTGTTTGCTTCCAGTCGTAATTGCCAGCTTCCCAGGTACTTTGCCCGATACCTGGACTCAACAGCAGAAGCAGTGGATGCTCTGACAACACCGTGGCCAGACGGTCTATTGTACGCCTTTCCTCCCATACCATTGTTAGCCAAAACCTTGAGGAAGGCGCAAACCGAAAGGGCACAGCTGGTTCTGATAGCACCATTTTGGCCACGCCGACCGTGGTTCTCAGATCTTCTGGCAATGTCAATGATGGATCCTTGGACACTTCCAGTAACGCCAGACCTCCTCTCCCAGGGTCCAGTACTGCACCAGGACCCTACTTGGCTCAATCTAACAGCGTGGCGTTTGAACGGAGACATTTGAGGTCAGCTGGACTGTCTGACGCTGTGATTGATATTATTTTGGCCTCGAGAAGACCATCTACCACTCGCATTTATCAACATACCTGGGTGGCTTTCTCCAAGTGGTGTCAGTCCCACCACCACGATCCTTCCCAGGCCAATGTGCACCAGGTGCTCCAATTTCTCCATAGTGGCTTTATGATGGGACTTCGACCCAACACTCTACGTCGACATGCGTCGACTCTGTCATCCATTCTCTCAGTGTCCTCTCCTGGAGATCATATTTCCTCACATCCGTTCATCAAACGTTTTTTGAGGGGAGTCACCCTACGCTCTCCGGCTGTTGTCCATCGGTTCCCCTCATGGAGTTTGCCGAAAGTTCTGCAGGCTTTGCAACGCCCTCCATTTGAACCCATCAGGACTGTGCCCCTATGTATACTGTCCTTCAAGGTCCTGTTTCTGATCGCAATCACTTCTGCCAGACGCGTTTCGGAGTTGGGCGCATTGTCTTCTGCTCGACAGCTCTGCGTCTTCCATAAGGACTCTGTTGTGCTGAAGACTGATCCTTCCTTCCGTCCCAAGGTCGATTCAGTTTTTCATTGCAACCAGGACATTGTTTTGCCTTCCTTTTGCCCGGATCCTACCCATCCTCTTGAAAAGGCTTGGCATTCGTTAGATGTCCGGAGGGCTCTCAAGACCTACCTGTCTAGGACCCAAGAGATTCGACGAACGGAGTCTCTGTTTGTATCCTTTCATCCAAGGTCTATGGGGCATAAAGTATCCAATTCTACCTTATCCTGTTGGTTAAGGGCATGCATTACTTTAGCATATGAGTCCCTGAAGCTGTCAGTTCCAGCTAGTATAACGGCTCATTCTACCAGGTCAGCTGCCACCTTGGCTGCTTTTGCCACTAATGCTCCTGTTGCCGATATTTGTAGGGCTGCAGTCTGGTCTTCCCCACACTCGTTTATAAGGCATTATAAAATTGATCGTTATGCCTCTGCTGATGCATCTTTTGGCAGACGAGTGTTGCAACAGGTTCTTAATGAGGATTAACATGTGGGTGGTCCCTCCCTATATGGGTTGCTTTGGTACATCCCCCAGTGATGGCCCACCTCCTATGGAAAATGTACCATTGGTCTCACCTGAAAGGTGATTTTCATAGGAGGGGGCCATCACGACCCTCCCAGTTGGAGGATGACTAGAGATTTTATTAATGGGTTACATGTTATTGTTACGCTATTATATTTAAATGTAAGAGTGAAGTCAAGACTTTTACCTCTGTTATGTTATGTAGTTATGTTAGAGTCATGTTGTTATGCATGTGACTATTATGTTATTTTCCTGGCGGGCCTGTTGGCCTTGTTCTTGTATTTTTAGATATCTCTTTTTAGACTCGCTACGAATGAACTGGAGAGTGGGAGGGGCATGACGTCCCTAGTCTTGACTTCAAAAACATTCTTGCCTTCGCACGATAGGTGGAACTATTTCCCCCAGTGATGGCCCACTCCTATGAAAATCACCTTTCAGGTGAGACCAATGGTACAATTCATACTACCTTTATGCTGTCAGGAAACTCAAGCAGCTGGAAGCAGAATGCAGGAATGAAGTCTCAGCTAGAAAGCCGACATGCTGAAAGGCAACAAGGAGCCTGTTACTCGGTTTCCCCTCGACCTAGACCTAAAGGAAGGGAAGTAAATTGGGCTTGGAGGATGTGCACAAATTCTTCTCTTCCCCAAAAAGGTTCCTTCCAGTGCTGATGAGGATTGTCGAATTGTTTTGAAAGAATGTGCTCCATGAAGTGGCCAGATCTAGTCTTTCCCTTGCCCCCCTTAGGGATATGTTTTGGAAATTTATCTTAAGTGGCTGAGAGGAGGGGGCTCCCTCCACAACAAATTACACCTGGGCAAATTAGTCACTTGTGACAGCGCGTTCTTATTAACTAAAGAGTTTCATTATGGTGTGCTTCAGTTATAGTATAGTCCTTTTACTTTTTCTTGGGACCTGTATTAACTTGCCACTATGTTTTTCCAAACAGATCTTTGATTAATTATTTGGGAATAAGAAATTCATCCCTGTGTCAGTTGCTTTATTGCTTAGAAGTTGTATAGATAGTGATTTCAGACAGGGCTCAATTGTGCAGTGATGGCTACTTTGATATTGGCACATTTTCACATACATGGCCTTTTAAAATGGGATTTACTAATCTATATGCTGCATCTTCAAAATGCTCAGTGCCTTAAGAATACAACAATGTGTACAGACTCAGAATGTATTAAAAATGTACAGAAATGCAGAAAATGCTAAATGTGCTAGATAATGCTTCTTTCTTCCTGCCATGAAAGGGAGGTAGGCTGATTCTCTCACTCCATGGCATAATCCTTCAAATGGCCTTTGGTTGGCTTTTGTCACCTGTGCTTGAACCATCTTCCCAGTCATTTCAGGGAACATTTCAGAGAGATGTCTGGGAGCCTCTGCCCCCCCCCCCGAGCGATCACTGAAGTCAATGTTTAAATTCTCCAGTGTTAGTTGGAAATCAATAGAATCCATAAATTCATTGGGCAGGGGAAGGAAGGACATAATGGACATACACGTACAACCAATCCAACAGGCCTGTCATCTATGCAAGGACTCATGCGCCCAAATCTTGTTGTATTCTAGTGAAAAATTTGCATCTTTTCTTATGTGAGCTTTTCATTTCCCTCATTTTAGGTGGCATGCTGGTTGCTGGATCCTGAGTCTAAAGAGCGCTCCCTTCACAACATGGTCACCAATTTTCTTCCTCAGGAATTGTTTTTGTTGGACAAAGTTGGAGCAGGCCAAGGATGTCAGAGCTTGGGGCTCACTGCCATGGCAGATCATTCTGGGCGGTACAGAGCAGCTGTAGAGTCTGTTCTTGTCTTCCATATCATGGACCATCTCAGTACTCTGTTGCGCAAAGATAACTTGCAAAGTGAGAGAGAAACCTGTGATTTAATGTGGGGAATACAGGTTTGAATTATGTTAGTATCCAGTTTAGTTTCAGGTGGCATTAGAAAAATGTTGGCAAACCATAATATTGTGAAACTATTGTATTTTGGTATGATTAAACATGTTTGGAAGCTTCAGCAATCTTGGAACATGTTAGTAACACAAACAGATTTTCACACATTACAGTGTGCTTTTCTTTTTTACATCGGAATGCTTTTTCCTCTGCAGTTGGGACACCCTGAACATTACATGCAATGGGTGTGACTTTGGCAATGCAAATGATAACTTACTGACTATGACAGCGTGAATACATTTTGTTTCATATCAGTAGGAAACCTTCTCAGGTGTGACAGCCATGTGATTATGGTGTTGCGGTTTTTTAAAACTTTCTGGCTCACTCTGTCATTGTAATTGAATAAGTGACTATTCTTAATCCCTTCAGATAC
This sequence comes from Rhineura floridana, assembly GCF_030035675.1. Taxonomy (NCBI): domain Eukaryota; kingdom Metazoa; phylum Chordata; class Lepidosauria; order Squamata; family Rhineuridae; genus Rhineura; species Rhineura floridana. The sequence goes on from NC_084480.1 coordinate 155,133,502, forward strand.
TAATAATATTTTCTAGCTGCGTTGCTTCCATTCCTTGATCCATGAGCAGCTCTTCACTTTGCACTCTACAGATACTCCCTGTGCAACCTCTTGTTAAGAACAACTAAGAATGTTAGTGTGAGGAGGGTGGGGACTAATTGGCACAAGCACCATCTCATTTTTTTTTATTCAAGTGATTCGAAATTTCTCTGCAGTCATAGTGTGTTTTGTGACACTGAACTAATATTATGTTTTGCCTTATTTATCTTTTTTTTACAGATATTTTTCATAAAGTGGAGATGCCAAATCAATATTGCTTGGTCTTGCTGGAGCTCAACGGTATAGGTTTCAGCACAGTGGAGTGTGAGACTCAGAAGCATGTTATGGAAGCAAAACTTAATGAGATTGAGAATCAGATATATCAGCTGGCAGGTCACAGTTTCTCCTTGACCTGTCCTGATGACATTGCTGAGGTACTGAAATGAACATGTGACCCCATTCAATAGAGTGAGTCCTGTCACGTTATTGCGATTGGTGGTAGGAAACGGATTCACAAATCCACCAATGAAACTTTGACTTGAATAAAGTTGCTGGTCCTCTTCAGAGTGCTGATCTTTTCTGATGGGTACTCAACATATTGTGATTCTTGGATGTGTTGAATTCCTTGTGAGGTCAGGTTCTAGATGTGAAAAGCTAGTTAAAGATATTGGTTTTTTACATTATTTTCATAATGTTTGGGGAACATTGATAGAGAAATTGGAGCAGTCTCAGTCGAGTTTTATTTGTATTTAAAATTTTGTTTATTTATTTATTACATTTATATACCGCCCCATAGCCAAAGCTCTCTGGGCAGTTCACAAAAATTAAAAACATTGAACATTAAAAACAAATATACAGTTTTAAAAACCATACAAAGTTTAAAATCTATCTGGATTCTCACACTCAGAGGATCATGGAGTTGGAAGGGTTCTCATAGGTCATCTAGTCCAACCCCTGGTGCAGTGCAGGACATCCAGAGCTAGAGCATTCCCAACACATGGCTGTTCAGTCTCTATGTGATCTCCAGCAAGGGAGAGAGCCCCTCCACCTCTGAGGTAATTTTTTCTGTAAATGATGGAAATTATAAAGTTAGTAGTTATATTAAAAAGCATCAGCAGAGCAGCCAGTGATCCTGTGGGAGCAAGGGATGGGAAACATCATGGTCTCTCCCCCAAGTTGGTCCCTAGTTCATTTTGCTTCATGCTTGTTATATTAGTTGCCCCTTTCTCTTTTCTGTTATTGGCGTTATTATCGGCTAGACTTTTCCTGACATTGATCAACTTTTCTTCAGGAGCCAGGCTACCCAGGACCTGGACTCCTTTTGGGAGGAAGAGTGGCTTGTAAATTTAACAAATGATAATAATACTCCCTTTCCTGTATGCTATTTCATTTCTATCTGGCTAAGTCCAGAGAATGAGTGCTCTCTTGATATTTTTATAACCTTGTATTGATTTAGGCTTTTACTCTGTTTTTGCAGCCAACACTGTATTTTCCTAAATATCCCTCTGGTCCCTATTTATCATTTTTCTTTGTTTCAACATGCACACAGAGAAAAGACTGTGGTGACACACAGCCTAAACCTCCAATAACAACTGAATCAGCCATTGCCATTATTTGCGTCACATTAATGAAAATGATCTTAATATTTTTTGTAGATTAGAAATGAAGGGTCAGATTCTGTTTAACTGTTCATTCTTATTTAAGAATGTTAGTGATTCTCTTTAATTTGCTTTTCAATGATCTGGTCCCAAAAGGTTGGTTAAAAAAAGAATCCAGTATTGGTAAAATGGGAGTTTTTGGCATAGCAGAGCTGGCCTTGTACTTACCCTGAGAGAAGAGGTGCCCAATTCCACGTGGATTAGGAAACAGGCATGGCCCACTTCACCTCTGAAGGAAGTACCTGGGAAGGAAGGAGAGGCGTCTAAGCCCCAGGAGAGAGATAAGCTAAAACTGCCTAAATTTATTATCTCTTTCAGGTGCTGTTTTTGGAGCAGAAGTTGCCATTAAATGGAGAAGCAAAAGGGCAAAAGGGCAAGAAAACATTAGGTTATACTGCAAGGACAACAGGAAATGGAAACAGGGTCAGATTAGGCAAACAATTCAGTACAACCAAGGTATTTTTGTGAAACTTTGTAGAAATAATTAAAAAAAAATTTTTTTTACCCCAGGAGAAGCATTCCAGAGGACTACTTTGTTCTCTTCAGTGATGCTTTCTATTCTCTGTTTGCTCCCAGAACATTTGGAAACTGGGCATTTATTAAAAAAAAAAAAAAAAAACCCTGGAGAAACTTTTTTTCATAGTTGCTAATTTTACATAGGAGATGAAAAATCAAGTTGCCTACTTTAATTTCAGTGCATTACAGCTGTGTTCCTTGAGTCAATATTATCAATTCCACCCTTTCCTTAAAGGCCTTAGATGTTTTTACACATGGATATACTTAGTCACAGGGCAGGAGATCAGGCTGGTAGGAAAGTACAAAAAAAATGAAACAGGAAGTTTGATGTCTCTTCTGAGTCAGCTCTTCCCATATTCAGTTTTTCTGGCTTGGCTGAGAAAGCAGGGCCTGTCCCTGGTTGACTACTGTGGGGGAAAGGATGCTGAACTAGATAGGCCTTTGGTCTAGGAGAGTTCTTATGTTCTAACTCCTTGTGAAGCTTCTTGAACCCTGCTTCAGAATGAAGCAAACATTTTCACCTTTTCTTCACAGGATCCCCCCCCCTCTTTCCCTATGCTTTTAGCTAGCTAGGGAAACTAGGTTTTTTGGCTGAGACCTAGACAGAGGAGGCTAACTGCTGCAGAGGTTCAATTGTTGGAGAATTTTGTATTTCTCCATTGGGATCTTTTGCTGGGGGTCCTTGAATAAAAATTTTGAAGACACAGGCTTGAAGCAAAATGGTAGGCCTTTACTGGATGACAAGTGTACACTTGGTCAGTCTCCCTCCTAGTGAATGGAGAACTGCAACTTGGCACTGGTTGCCTGGGGTTTTTATACATTTCAGGACAAAGACTTTAGCATCTACCAATCAGGATTTAACACATCAGAATGACATAGACATGGCAGTATTACATAGGCATTTGCATAGGCATTGCATAGGTACTGTACTTCTCTGCATCGTGTTCTAGTGAATTTGGTGTTCTAATGAATTTGGCAATGTTCAGTACTTCACATGAAAGCACATTTTCACAGTGAGCTAAGCACCCCAGCTAGTGAGCAAGCAATTTAGTTACGCATTTTATTACTGCAATTCTTTCTTTCTACATCTCAGGGATACTGAGATGTTCTGCACAGTGTTATCTGTTATTTTGAGTACAAATAGCGCCAAACAAACTAGTACAGTAAAGGGAGACAGCTGCAAGAAGAAAAAGATCTGGCTTCCTACTAAACTATTAAAATGTTATGAACCTTTATAGCTTTATAAAAGAATGTTTTTGCTTATTGATTATGTATATTGAGTTCCCCATTAGCCATACACGTTTGTATATATAAAATTCCCCATCACAATTTGTCCTTCAAACACTCCAACCCTTCAGCAAAAAGAGTGGGAAACGAATGGAGTGACTCGTACTGCCGCTGTTTCATTTTGTCTCTCCCTGCACCTGCCTGGATCTCAGCCCTGAAAAGGGAGGGTGTCAAAGCATTGCAGCTCCAGAAGAGCCTCCTTCTGCATTGGTGAAAGTTTCACATGGGACTCAGCTGCCTTGGCTGCCCCACAGGCAGCTGCCTTTTTTCAACATGGGTCCTATCACTTTCCTGACAGGAACAGACCCCACTCCCTACATTAACCTAGCTTATGCCAGGGTTATAAGTGAATATCCCATCCTCATCCCTTCCTTTGAACTCTGAGGGAGAAAAAAGGTGGGAAAATCATCAAAGGTCTTAAATTCCTCAGTAAATAGGCCCTGGAGTGTATTTCTCCATCAGGGATTCTGCATGAAATGGTTTGCAGAGGTTGTATCTCTTATGGGAGGAGCTGTCCTCAAACTTTGTCAGCATTACAGCTTCCCTGGCACCGACGTACATACACATAGGCGTGTCTATGCCTATATAAAGATAGTGGTAATGCAAACCTTTCTTATAAAAATATCTAAAATTCAAGTAAAACATGGAATGAAAAGATACTTTCCTCTGAAAGCTAGTGGCTATGACCTATTTTTGGTGGCAGTGAGTTCCATAAGTGTATGACATATATGAAAGAAGTATTTTGTATGATTTTAATTTCCTGCAACTCTTCCTGGTAGAGAAGCAGAAAGAAGGGATTCGACACTGGTTGTCTACCTTTTGATTCCTGGAGAGGAAGGAAGGACACCACCACCCCTCCTTTCCCTACTGATGTCCTGCCTTTGGGTGAGAAGGCAGCTTTGCTTAGGACTTAATTTTTAAGACCTAACAAAATAGGACCGAGAAGAGAAAAGGCAGGAGAAGAATGAGAGATTGGCCAGTGTCTGTCCTCCCTGACCCACTCTCTATGTGTCAGGCATGGGCTAGGAGGGGTCTTCCCCAAGCATCACAACAACTGTGCTACATCTCCACCTGCGCAATCCAGGACAGTCAAAGCAGAAACACAACGTGGTCTTTAGTACGGGACACTTGGTACCAGGCTGGCCTGGCTGTACCCCCTGCTCCCAGGATATTTTCCCACAAGATATGTCTGTGAAAATGTTACATAGAAGCCACATGAACGCAAAGACAGTTAACTGACTTGTCCCATGATTAATTTCCATAGGAAGGTCTAGAAAAATTAAAGGCATTGCACCCATTACCAGGCCTTATTTTAGAATGGAGGAAGATCACCAATGCAATGACCAAAGTGATATTTCCACTGCAGAGGGAGAAGCGTTTAAACCCTGTACTGGGAATGGAGAGGATTCATCCTGTTTCTCAGACTCACAGTGCTACAGGTAGAAAGTGCTTTTTTATATATAAGAAGGTATCTCTTTGGTGGTTTATCAACATTTGACTGAAAAACAACTGAGCAGGCTAGGGGTGTAGTCAAAATGAATCATTCAAGCATTCTGGTTTCTGTCTGACTGCACTGTTGTGGGAAAGATCACTCACTGATCATTGGATTTCCCTATAGCAGGCTGGGGAACTTGTTCAGGCTTTAGGGCCAGATCCAGAAGTGGCCTGCTCTCTACAGGCTATTTTGACAGGTGGGTGGGATTGCCCACCTGTCAATAACTTGACATCCTATGACGTCAGATGGATCAAATTTCAAGCCCTGAGAGGAGGCAGAGGCGTCTCTCTGAAATTAGCACTGTGGAGGCCAGAGAACTCCACACCTGATATCAGGTGATTGACAGGCAGATATGGTTTGTCCAAATGGCCTCGCAGACCAAATTCAGAAGCCCGCTGGGCCTCATTGGGCTTGTAGTCTGGAGATTCCCCACCACTGTCCTGTACTTATATTTATTTTTAAACTGCCAAAATGTCCACCAGTTATTTTGAGGCCTCCTTGCCCTCCTTCCAAATTTGCTCTGCTGCTTAACTTGCCTGTTTGACGCTTCATCAGTGGGGCCGAAACACTGTGTCAGCTGAGCTCCCTCTAGGTTGCATAGCAGGTTGCCTCGCTAGACTGTTCTAGATTTACATCCCTAGCTAGCTTCCCCCATCTGTTAATGCAGCCAGTCAGATCTGGACTTGTGGCTCAAATTCCAGAGAGTAGGAATTTGAAAGGGGGAATGTTTAGGTCAGTTTAGCACACTGCAAATTAGGAATGGGCAATTGGCAATGGGTTAAACAGGGATTAACTCCCTGTGGAAGATTCCTTTTGTAATTTTTTAAATTGTAACTAGCTTTTACCTGGTTTTATACTGAACTGAAAGGGGGGAACCTTTCAGCTGTGTCCTTTTCAACCGAAACTAATAACCTTTTTAAACTAGGAAAAGTGATGTCTACACTGAGCTTGACTCTCCTACTAGCTCGCTTGGTATTGTACAGACCTATATATTAGTGGGGTTTTCTTTTTACCCCTTCTCTAAAATTTAGGATTTAGCCTAATTTTCTTCCCCTCAGGTTTCTTGTTAGGTAAAATGGAAAACTAGGTTTGTACAGGCTTACCACCCCTAGGATTTAATTCCTGAGCTATATGTTTTTGCAGGATTTAACTCCTAGAACACAGTGCATTATTGTGCCATTATTAGTCTAAGCGTATGCTTTAAATAATTAAATAAATGGCTGTTATGTACCCTCTAGTTCAGCCTTTCCCAACCAGTGTGCCTCCAGATGTTGTTGGGCCACAACTCCCATCTTTCCTGACCATTGGCAATGCTGGCTGAGGCTGATGGGAGTTGTGGCCCAACAACATCTGGAGGCACACTGGTTGGGAAAGGCTGCTCTGGTTGCTTGGCTGCTTAAGCTGTTTGCTTGATGCTTGGTCACGGGCCCCAAGATGCTTAATAAGCTGAAGCTCCTTCCGGCTCATGCAGTGGGCTGCTTTGCTAAGCTCTTCTAAATTTATACCATATATATTTCATACAAACATTAGAATTTTGAAACATGCACACATTGAGCTTTGTCATTTAAATCAGCAGTTCCCAACCTTTTTTCCCACACAGACCACTTCAAAATGACTGATGGTCTTGGCAGACTTCATAACATTTCTGCCTAATGTAGCAATGGTAATGCGCTGTACTAGAGGCAGAATGATTTTTAATTGTATTTTTGTAGCTTCTTCCGTTTCTCACATTGTTTGAAGATTCATTCAGAGGTGTGCTGCGCTGCAACATGCTGCCTGCCTTTAGCCTTGGACTATGTTTGCTTTTAGGTCGTATAAGTTTCAGGGAGCCAAATGTACAGAATGTGCCTAAAGACTTTCAGATTGAAATGCCAGCCATAGTTGAAGAGAGCCCACCTTCCCAAAAGGAACACAATGAGTTCAATTTTCTCAGAAGCAGGTAAGATTTTTTCATCTTAATTTTAGCGCTAGTTTTCAGACACATTCCTGAAAACACAAGGATGCATCAAAATTGGGGTATGACATTTGAATCGCTGTCTTATGATTTAGTGTCCTGTCTTTTTTTCTGCCATGAAACTCAAGGTGGCTTCATGGGGTTCCCATGATACCTTCCATCAAAGCAATGATCAGACTGGCTTGGCTTCAGGAAGGTGCACGTGATCGCCCCTTTGATCACGCCCTTGGCCTATAGTTGATAATTGGGCAAAAGGAGGAATAATCTGTAAACTGATACGGTTGTGGAGTTTGCTTAATTGCTTGCATTGCACGTTACCACGCTATTTTTATCAACAAAAATGTACTAATTTTTCTGTATTCTTTTTTCTTTTGCACAGTGTAATATGTCGTTGGCACCACATTAAGACTGAATAGAAGTAGTAATATATAGGGTAGTATAAAAAGGGTAGATCCTCCGTGGCGCAGAGTGGTAAGCAGCGGTAACGCAGCCGAAGTTCTGCTCACAGCCAGAGTTCGATTCCAACGGAAGGAGGAAGTCGAATCTCCAGTAAAAGGGGTCGAGGTCCACTCAGCCTTCCATCCATCCATGGTCGGTAAAATGAGTACCCGGCCTATGCTGGGGGGGTAAAGAAAGGCCGGGGAAGGAACTGGCAATCCCACCCCATATATACGGTCTGCCTTGTAAACGTCGCAAGACGTCACCCTAAGAGTCGGAAACGACTCGCACTATAAGTGCAGGGACACCTTTACCTTTTATAAAAAAGGAGATATGAGGGAAAGCTTTGCATTGGGTGCATCTTTTGCTTTGGCTGCAGTTATTGTCCAGTCTTGCAGGCCAGACACGTAAGCAAGAAAGCTCGCCCTGTAGGAATCCCTGCTTGAATAACCTATTGCATGCTAACTATAGTGGCAATCAGCCATGAATATGAAGTTGTTTAGTGTTTAACTGCTACAGATATTAAACTTAATTCTGCTGTCTTGTTTAACTTCATGTGTCTTATAGAAGTCAGTTAAATGCCAGATACTTTGTTTTGTTTTACAGAGGTAGAAAACATTATCTGCTTCCTCGGGAATCTAGAAGTCTAACTGAAAGTGAGGGAAAAGTATCATTTTCTGTTAGTATGAGGCATGCCTTCGTACCATTTCCAGGTATTACCTTGAGAATTGCCTTCTTGCTCCAGTTGGAAAGTGGCAGCGTGCATTTTTGTTTGTCCTTTGGGAGGACATGTGGAAGATAAATTCAATAAATGGTAATAATCACCCTGAACAGTATACTTGGAAAACAAAAGCTGTAATTGCTTAGGGACTATTATAGAGCTAAAACGCAGAGGAGGAGCGTATGGAATTAGGCAAGGTTATTGTGCCAACACAATGGTCCTGCTCAGACTCAATGGCAACCAAGCTTTGATGTTACATGAACAAATCTGAGGAATCGTGGCATCCTCATGCTGCTGCCCCTTCTTATGTACAACTTCCAATTCTTGCATGCAGCAAATCATAGTGTATTGGTTTCTTCAGAAATGGGCAAACGACAGTTTGCACTTCTCTACTACTCAGGATTGCAAACCAGGGTTTACAGTCACTGCTTGCAGGCAAAAGCAAATCATAGCTTGCATATTCAAATGAAGTAGCATAGCACTGTAGCAGCAAGGGTCCTCAGGCCTCATGTTTTGGCCTTGCATGTGAAGAGGCTCAATGTTTTTAAATAAAGTGTATGCAATGGCCCTCCTCAGACTGAATGAGAAATCACGTTTTCTTGTTTTGTGAATTAGTTGGGCAAACCTTGGACTCCTGCACTTCCCCCTCCCATCTCTTTCACAACCATGTGGATAAATTCAGAAGATTTTGCTTACATTTTTAAATAGGCCAGAGTTCCTCATGACATCCAAATTTGGCAGTGTGGTTTGTTTATAAATTATAGTTAATGAAAACAAACCAGGATTTGAAATGATGTTTTGATCCTCAATTGTTTTTGCTAGCCATAATTTTGAAAAGCTTAACTGTTAGTGCTGAGTCATCTGGAAGCAGAGCAGCTAGGTAAGACCAGCTGTGACACCATGCCCTGTGCCTTCCATCTTGCTAGGATGGGATGGATAAAAGCTGAGCCACTTCAGGGAGCCATTGACAGCTTTCTCATGGTGCATTGTGAAATAGCCTACAGTCCTTGACAAGTGCCACTCAGCCATTAATATTCCTTCTTTGGGCATAGTGATCAAGAGAGTGATGGCTAAGAGAGATTCAAGAGGAGTGTAACGTTGCTGGTTCATCTAGACCTCTTGGCGGCTTTTCATATCAGTGACCACAATATCTTCCTAGAGGACCTCTGTGGTTTAGGAGTTCAGGGCACTGTGTTACAGCAATTTGAATCTTACCTGCAGGACCACTACCGAGAATAGCATCGAGAAGCCTCTGCTCACCCCTCTGGCACTACAGGGTTCTGCCTTATCTCCCATGCTGTTTAACATCTATTTGAAGCCATTCAGGAATTTGGAGTATAGTGTCATCAGTACACTAATGATACGCAGCTCTATTGCTCTCTCTCCCATCTGAATTAGGAGAGTCTATACAAGTGCTGAACCAGTTTCTGGAGGGAGTGATGGGCTGGGTGAGGGCCAATAATTGAGGCTGAATCTTGATAAGACAGGTGCTCTTGGGAAATGGTTCCTGCTTGCAGGAATTGGGAAGAGTGCCTGCTCTGGATAGGGCTAAGCTCCTAAAGGGGCATGTCTAGTTTGGGGGTACTTCTGGATCCAGCATTTTCACTGGGGGTCCAAGTGGCCTCAGTAGCTTAGGACTGCCTCTTTTCAGCTACAGATGGTTTAGCAGCTACAACCATTCATGGAACAGGATAGCCTGGCCTCAATAATCTAACCTCATGATTAGACCACCGCAGTCCACTATGTAGGGCTATCCTTGAAGGCAGTCCAAAAGCTATAGCTGGTGCAGAATGTTGCTGCTGTGCTTTTAAGTGGGCAACAAATTGAGATCGTGTATCACCAAACCTTAAAAAGCTGTACTGGGTGACTGTTTGGTATCAGACCCAGTTCAAGGTACAGATGTATGAAGCCCTGAATGGCTTAAAGAATCACCTCTCCCATTATTTGCCAACCCATGCCTTGAGATCTGTGGGGCAGGCCCTGCTTGTAGTCCTGGTGATGGGCTTAACACATTGGATGGTGACATGGAACAGGGTCTTCTCAGGTGCAGCTCCCCGGGTGTGGAATTTCCTTCCTTTGGAAGTGCAGCTGTCTCCTCAGCTTTCTGATCTCAATTAAAGGCTTCTCTTTTCTTTTGGGAACTAAACATCATGTGGTACCCCAACAGTTCTTAATTTTGTTTGCTCCAATGGAAATTGCTCATGATTACAGTGTGTTTGGACAAGAAGGTTTTTAGTTGCTTTAAATATTGTTCTGTGAAGTATTTTCCATAGGAGGTGGGCCATCACTGTGGGAAATAGTTCCACCTATCGTGCGAAGGCAAGAATGTTTTTGAAGTCAAGACTAGGGACGTCATGCCCCTCCCACTCTCCAGTTCATTCTTGCCTTCGTACGAACAAGATTGGAATTTCACATAGCATTTAGCTAAGTCTCATATTTGTTTGTCTATTTGTCTTTAAAGCCTTTTTTCCGTTTTTGTGTCTAGCATACTGAAGGTCCCCTTAGAGACCGCGGCTGCGGCTCTCTTCGCCCTTTCCTCAGAGCTATTCCATTTATTTCCTTGACTGGGGGCTCCCTCTGAGACCGCGGCTGCGGCTCTCTTTGTTTTGGCAGTTTCAAGCCCCCTCCCCCCCCCCCGGCTCTGTCGTATCCGTAGCCAGGGGGCTCCCTCAGTGACCGCGGCTGCGGTTCTCTTTTTTGATCGCTTTTGATCGCTTTTGACCCTCTCTCCCCCCCTCTGATCTGTTGCCGCGGCTGCGGCTTATCCGATCTCAGCGGGAGCTTGCAGCTGCGGCTCCCGCCGTTACTCCTTTGCCTCAGATCGCCCTCGCTACGTGGCTTAAATCCCACTGCGAAGGGCTTTACAGACCGCGACGGCGGCTCTCTCTGCGGCGGCTGCCGTTTTTCCCCTACCTGCTTCCTTCCGGGGATTTTCTAGAGCCGCTACTGCGGTTTTCGGCGAGACCGTGCTGGGCAGCCCTTCCCCCAGTTCGCTTCCGACGGCCGCCATTGCTTCTTCCCTCTCCGACATTTTTTCCCGCTCTTTTTATTCCGGGCGCCATTTTTTTCTTTTGATTTTGAATTTCCCGCCCTTTTTGTTCTCCTTATTATCGGATACCTCCCCTGCAGGCTATCTATCCATACGTTTGTGTATATGTGCTGCTGACAAATTTACACGGCTGATTTACACACATTACTGTGGCTGTAATCATAGTGGCTGAATTATATTATCAAGGCTGGAGCTCCAATCCTAGTGGGCTGGATTGTATTATCAAGGCTGGAGCTTTAATCCTAGTGGCTGGATTACATTATCAAGGCTGGAGCTTTAATCCTAGTGGCTGGATTATATTATCAAGGCTGGAGCTTTATATCAGTGGCTGACTTGTACTAAACCTGATTTATATTGTATATCCTGCCCCCTCTGGGGCCGTGAACAAGCCAATAACCCAGCCTACAGCACTAATCTGAGTGTGCCAACTCTAAAACAGCCTATATTATATTAACGCTGATACCTCTGTGCATTCTACCCCCTCCGTGGCAGTGCATTTTGCCATCTGCCATCTGACAGCTATACATCACCTCGTGGACATAGCGGCGATAGAGCCAGTTCCCACAACTGAGAGGTCGGAAGGGGTATACTCCCTCCTATTTGCTGTGCCAAAACGAGATTTATCTTGGAGGGCGGTATTGGACCTCAAGTTTGTCAACCGTTTTGTAACATACCGCAGGTTCAAAATGGAATTTCTCCATTCCATTACCGAGAGTCTGCATGAAGGAGACTTCCTGGCTTCTATCGACCTTAAGGAAGCATATCTCCATGTGCCCATTTGCATAGCCCACAGAAAGTTTCTTCGGTTTGCCTTTAGCCACCAACATTTTCAATATAGAGCGATGCCATTTGGCCTCTCCTCTGCTCCAAGAGTATTTACCAAGGTGCTACTCATCCTAGTGGCTTACCTTCGGACCCAAGGGGTTCATATCTACCCATATTTGGATGATCTGCTCATACGGGCCAAGTCTGAAGAGCTGGCTCATCATCATTTAATGATCACCCTCAGTGTTTTGCAGACCTACGGCTGGCTTGTCAACTTCGACAAAAGCCATCTCCAACCAACCCAACGCCTACTACATCTTGGGGCAATGTTGGACACCCTGCAGGCAATGGTCTTCCTGGCTCCAGATCGCATCACTGCCATCACAAGCATCGCAAGGTCCCTGATGCAACAAACATCCGCAGACGTCATGCTTCTCGCCAGAGCGCTCGGGATGTTTATTTCCACAATCCACATTGTGCCCTGGGCTCGAGCCCACACTCGGCCCCTTCAGTGGACTCTGTTGCCTTTTGAAAAAGACATTGCCAGCTCCAACCATCGCAAAGTTCGTTTGAGCCCCGCTCTGCGCCTCTCCTTCCGCTGGTGGACCAAGGTTCAACACCTCTCCAAGGGCACGTCGTTCAGAGAACCCCGCAGAACCCTCGTGACCACAGACGCCAGCCTCATAGGTTGGGGAGCCCACTGCAACTCCCAGTACGTTCAGGGGGTTTGGCCCAACGCAGAGCAATCTCGAAGCATCAACTGGCTGGAACTAAAGGCTGTCCACTTAGCTCTATGTCATTTTCAGTCTCTGTTCCCTTTGCATCATGTGCTCATTCGAACAGACAACATGTGTGTAAAATCACATTTGAACAGACAGGGGGGCACCAGGTCTCGTCCTCTGCAAGACTTGGCCTCCCTCATCTTTGTCTGGGCAGAACAACATCTACAATCCCTGAAAGCAGAACATCTCAGAGGGATTTGGAATGTAACAGCAGACTGGCTCAGCAGACAACAGGTCTTTCCGGGAGAATGGAAACTTCATCCAGCTATTTTCCATCGTCTCCAGTGTCGGTTCGGCGCCCTCTCAGTCGACCTGTTTGCTTCCAGTCACAATTGCCAGCTTCCAAGGTACTTTGCCTGATACCTGGACTCAACAGCAGAAGCAGTGGATGCTCTGACAACACCGTGGCCAGACGGTCTATTGTACGCCTTTCCTCCCATACCATTGTTAGCCAAAACCTTGAGGAAGGCGCAAACCGAAAGGGCACAGCTGGTTCTGATAGCACCATTTTGGCCACGCCGACCGTGGTTCTCAGATCTTCTGGCAATGTCAATGATGGATCCTTGGACACTTCCAGTAACGCCAGACCTCCTCTCCCAGGGTCCAGTACTGCACCAGGACCCTACTTGGCTCAATCTAACAGCGTGGCATTTGAACGGAGACATTTGAGGTCAGCTGGACTGTCTGACGCTGTGATTGATATTATTTTGGCCTCGAGAAGACCATCTACCACTCGCATTTATCAACATACCTGGGTGGCTTTCTCCAAGTGGTGTCAGTCCCACCACCACGATCCTTCCCAGGCCAATGTGCACCAGGTGCTCCAATTTCTCCATAGTGGCTTTATGATGGGACTTCGACCCAACACTCTGCGTCGACTCTGTCATCCATTCTCTCAGTGTCCTCTCCTGGAGATCATATTTCCTCACATCCGTTCATCAAACGTTTTTTGAGGGGAGTCGCCCTACGCTCTCCGGCTGTTGTCCATCGGTTCCCCTCATGGAGTTTGCCGAAAGTTCTGCAGGCTTTGCAACGCCCTCCGTTTGAACCCATCAGGACTGTGCCCCTACGTATACTGTCCTTCAAGGTCCTGTTTCTGATCGCAATCACTTCTGCCAGACGCGTTTCGGAGTTGGGCGCATTGTCTTCTGCTCGACACCTCTGCGTCTTCCATAAGGACTCTGTTGTGCTGAAGACTGATCCTTCCTTCCGTCCCAAGGTCGATTCAGTTTTTCATTGCAACCAGGACATTGTTTTGCCTTCCTTTTGCCCGGATCCTACCCATCCTCTTGAAAAGGCTTGGCATTCGTTAGATGTCCGGAGGGCTCTCAAGACCTACCTGTCTAGGACCCAAGAGATTCGACGAACGGAGTCTCTGTTTGTATCCTTTCATCCAAGGTCTATGGGGCATAAAGTATCCAATTCTACCTTATCCCGTTGGTTAAGGGCATACATTACTTTAGCATATGAGTCCCTGAAGCTGTCAGTTCCAGCTAGTATAACGGCTCATTCTACCAGGTCAGCTGCCACCTCGGCTGCTTTTGCCACTAATGCTCCTGTTGCCGATATTTGTAGGGCTGCAGTCTGGTCTTCCCCACACTCGTTTATAAGGCATTATAAAATTGATCGTTATGCCTCTGCTGATGCATCTTTTGGCAGACGAGTGTTGCAACAGGTTCTTAATGAGGATTAACATGTGGGTGGTCCCTCCCTATATGGGTTGCTTTGGTACATCCCCCAGTGATGGCCCACCTCCTATGGAAAATGTACCATTGGTCTCACCTGAAAGGTGATTTTCATAGGAGGGGGCCATCACGACCCTCCCAGTTGGAGGATGACTAGAGATTTTATTAATGGGTTACATGTTATTGTTACGCTATTATATTTATATGTAAGAGTGAAGTCAAGACTTTTACCTCTGTTATGTTATGTAGTTATGTTAGAGTCATGTTGTTATGCATGTGACTATTATGTTATTTTCCTGGCGGGCCTGTTGGCCTTGTTCTTGTATTTTTAGATATCTCTTTTTAGACTCGCTACGAATGAACTGGAGAGTGGGAGGGGCATGACGTCCCTAGTCTTGACTTCAAAAACATTCTTGCCTTCGCACGATAGGTGGAACTATTTCCCACAGTGATGGCCCCCTCCTATGAAAATCACCTTTCAGGTGAGACCAATGGTACATTTTATCTGATTATGTTGTTAACAGTCCTTGGAACCTAGGGGTTGAAGGGTGGTTTTATTTATTTATTTTATTTTATTTATTATTTCAATTTATATACCGCCCTTAGCAGAATAGCTCTCAGGGCGGTGAACAAACAAGATAAAATACAATATATCATAAGAAAAATCATAAAAACATATACAAACAAACAACAAAAAACACTACAAAAACACAATACGACAAAAATTAAAAATACGGATTAAAAGATTAAAATGGTTAAGAAAATTAAAATGCCTGGGAGCATAAAAAGGTCTTTACCTGGCGCCGGAAAGATAAAAGTGTAGGCGCCAGGCGTACCTCTTCGGGGAGGCTGTTCCACAACTCAGGGGCCACCACAGAAAAGGCCCTAGATCTAGTAACCACCCTCCGGGCTTCCTGATGGGTTGGTACCTGGAGGAGGGCCTTAGATTCTGAACGAAGTGAACGGGTAGGTTCGTATCGAGAGAGGCGTTCCACAAGGTATTGAGGTCCCACGCCGTGTAAGGCTTTATAGGTAAGAACCAGCACCTTGAATCTCGCCCGGAAGCAAATAGGAAGCCAGTGCAGACGCGCCAAGACAGGTGTTATATGCGAAGACCGACTGGTCCTCGTCAGTAGTCTGGCAGCTGCGTTCTGCACCAGCTGAAGCTTCCGAATTGTCTTCAGGGGCAGCCCTATGTAGAGCGCATTACAGTAATCCAATCTTGAAGTTACCAGAGCATGAACAACGGAGGCGAGGTTGTCCCTGTCCAGATAGGGGCGTAGTTGGGCTACCAGACGAAGATGGTAAAACGCATTCCGTGCCACCGAGGCCACTTGGGCCTCGAGAGACAGGGAAGAGTCGAGAAGAACCCCCAAACTACGTACCTGTTCCTTCAGGGGGAGTGTAACCCCATCCAGAACAGGGTTAACATCCACCATCTGAGCAGGGAAGGCATTCACCAACAATGTCTCGGTCTTGTCTGGATTGAGTCTCAGTTTATTAGCTCTCATCCAGTCCATTATCGCGGTCAGGCAACGGTTCAGCACATCAACAGACTCACCTGAAGATGAAAAGGAGAAATAGAGCTGCGTGTCATCAGCATACTGATGGCAACGCACTCCAAAACTCCTGATGACTGCACCCAGCGGCTGCATGTAGATGTTGAAAAGCATGGGGGACAAAACCGACCCCTGAGGGACTCCACAATGGAGAGTCCATGGTGTGGAGTGATGTTCCCCAAGCACTACCTTCTGGTGACGATCCGCGAAGTAGGAGCGGAACCACTGCCAAGCAGTGCCCCCGACACCCAACTCCGCGAGTCTCCTCAGAAGGATACCATGGTCGATGGTATCAAACGCCGCTGAGAGATCAAGGAGAATCAACAGAGTCACACTCCCCCTGTCCCTCTCCCGACACAGGTCATCATACAGGGCGACCAAGGCTGTTTCGGTGCCAAAACCGGGCCTGAAACCGGATTGAAACGGATCTAGATAATCGGTTTCATCCAAGAACGCCTGGAGTTGGCTGGCAACCACCCGCTCCAAAACCTTGCCCAGAAAAGGGACATTCGCCACCGGTCTATAGTTGTTTAAATTATCTGGGTCCAAGGAGGGTTTCTTTATAAGAGGTCTCACTACTGCCTCCTTGAGGCTACCAGGGACCACTCCCTCCCTCAAGGAGGCATTAACCACCTCCTTGGCCCAACCGGTGGTTCCAGCCCTGCCAGGTTTCACTAGCCAAGATGGGCAAGGATCCAGAACAGACGTCGTCGCCCGAACCATTCCAAGCACCTTGTCCACTTCCTCGAGCTGCACCAACTGAAACTCATCCAATAAAGAAAGACAAGGCCGTGCTCCGGACACTTCAATGGATTCATCTGTCACAACATCAGAGTCAAGGTCCCTGCGGATACATGCAATCTTATCTTGAAAGCGTCCAGCAATTTCATTACAGCGGGTCTCAGATGTTTCCATAGTATCGTGGGGGCCAGAGTGTAAGAGCCCTCGCACGACTTTAAAAAGCTCCGCTGGGCGGCTTAAAGATGATCTAATAGAGGCAGCAAAATAGAGCTTCTTTGCTGTCCTTACCGCTTTTGTATACAACTTATTGTTGGCACTTACCACGTCATGATTGTATCCACTGGGAGTTTTCCTCCATCTGCACTCCAGCCTCCTCCTCTCATGTTTCATCGCTCTCAGCTCCGGGGTATACCACGGAGCTGTATGAGCTCTACAGCGAAGGGGACGCGTGGGAGCGATCGTGTCAATAGCCCGGGTCATTTCTGTATTCCACAGTGCGACCAGGGCCTCGACAGGAGCACCAGTCCTATCAGCCGGAAAATCTCCCAGAGCCCTCTGAAAACCTACAGGATCCATCTGGCTCCGGGAGCAGATCAACTTAATAGATCCTCCACCTTTGCAGAGGGAAAGAGCCGCTGTAAGTCTAAATCTCAGCAAGCGGTGATCTGTCCATGACAATGGGGTAGATGAAAAACACCCCACCGCCAGATCACCATCTCCATGTCCAGTGGCGAAGATCAAATTGAGAGTATGTCCCGACACATGTGTTGGGCCAGTAGAAAATTGAGACAGCCCCATTGTTGTCATGGAGGCAATGAAGTCCTGAGCTGCGCCAGATAAGACAGCCTCGGCATGGACGTTGAAATCCCCCAGTACCAAAAGTCTAGGGGACCTCAAAAGGACCTCCGAGACTATCTCTGTCAGCTCAGCTAAGGAAGCTGTTGGGCAGCAAGGTGGACGGTACACCAACAGTATTCCTAGTCTGTCTCCCTGGCCCAACACAAGGTGGAGACATTCCAAACCAGTCGCCGTCTGGACAGGGTGCTTGGTGAGAGGAAAAGAACTCCTATAGACCACGGCGACCCCCCCTCCCCGGCCCTCAGATCTACCACAGTGCTGAACCAAATACCCGGGTGGGCAAAGCTGGGAAAGAGCAACTCCTCCCTGATCAGCCACCCAGGTCTCGGTTATACATGCCAGGTCGGCACCCTCCTCCAGAATTAAATCATGGACAAGTGAGGTTTTATTGTGTACTGACCTGGCATTCAAAAGCAGCACTTGGAGATACGAGAGCTGGCTGATAGGACAACCAACAATCCTGTGGATATGAGGAGAACCGGAACAAGGCACAGACACAATTTGTTTAATTAATCAATCAGTTAATTAAGCTACAGCTCCCAAATTTGGATGTCACAAGGAACTCACTTAGGCTTTTTTAAAGTGGGAAGCAAACACTTCTGATCTTCTCCCAGGGGAAGAGGGAGTGCACATAAAAGTATAACAATGGCTTTTGTGTTGCATCTGAACTGGACCTTTGATTCCAAGATAATAATTTTGGATGTTGATTTGATAGAAGTTATGGATATTTCCGATCCTGTTTGAATTTTTCTTTATTTTGTATTTAGAACATTTGATCTGAATTGATAACCAGATTGTTTTCTTTAACTCTTATTTTCAAGTTACACTATTTATGTTTTGAAGAGGATGCCTTGTTGATTTGAATCTTGGGCAGAAAACAAAATTGTCCCTGGCAATCGTTTTAATTGGTTTATTCAAGTATGTTCAAAACACTTGGACAGATCTGCAAGTGGTAGGGGACTTGAGAGAGCTGTAAGCATTTCTTTTATCTATAAATCTGGAGCAAATGAAGAGAGTTCAAAAGCTTCCTAGTTTAGGAAAGGTTGTATGTAGATATCTCAGCTGGCTCTAAAATACTGTTCTTAATGAAGTATAGCAACAGTGACTGTGATGCAGCAAATTTTTAAATTGAAGTTGTTTATAAGTTTGAGAATATGTGAGAATATAAGAGTAGTTTGTTGTTCCATACACAGGTGTGGTTTACTGGGTATTCTTACAAGTGATGTCAAATATGAGACTTCGTCTTGCCCCGACAACTAGGACGGTCTTCAGGCCAATGGGAAAAAACCCTGTCTTGCTTAGTTTCTTTACGTTATTCATTTTTAGCCGCTGTGGAATGCCATAGTTTCTTTCCCCCACTTGTGGCCTCTCACAACTGGGAAGGGTTGCTGTAGTTTTAACACTGTTACTTACTTTAGACTTACGGGTTAGAGTTTTTGAGGCACAAGAGGATTTTTGCCTCATACTCTGAATGCTTGTGTACCTCAAGACTTGAGTTCATAAAAAGAGACAGACACACTGATGGTAAGAGGTAAAGAACCACTTTGGTTGACATGAACTCCCAGTTTATATAGGACCTTAACAGATACTGCAGAGGACGAGTTCCCATGTATTGTATCTGATTGCATCCCGTTGTCACCAAAATAACCAACCTGTGTCTGTGTCTACCATTTTAGGCTTAATAATAGGAAGGCTCACATTACTGAATCATCCCCCGTATCAAAAAATTAAAAATCTTGGCACATAAACAATTAGCATTTCAGGAAGAAGGCTAGGGCTATGTCCAAAGCCATTCTCCCTTCCATGCTAGTGTTCTGTGTGAGGGGATTTTTGTTATGGAGGAGCACTCTCATCATGGGAGCCCCCACCCATGATGTAAGTGGTACAGTCCCAAGATGGGTTTGACCCCCTCAGCAAGAACTAGGTATGAAATGGTTACTATGCTGGATGTTGGGGTCACTAACTTGTACTTGTATAATCTGTTAACAGAATTCATTGGAGTTGGAGAATGATTTTGTCTTCGGGCCTTCATAAATAGCAAACACTGAAATAGCAAGAAATGTACATGTATGAGAGAAACCTACCAATTAATCAAGGGGTTCTCTAAGCTCCAGATATATTGGACAGTTCATGTGCATATGTAGAAATACTTTAAAAGCTGGTCGACACAGAGGATAGAATCTTTCTGTGCAGTTTTTCCCCCAGACTATGCTTTATAGACTGAACGTTCTCACCTACAAAAAGCCTATCTGCTCATAGAACGCTAAGTTGGATGAAGAGTTCTAGCCTACCATTCTCCCTGATGTGCTAGTTTTTCTGTGCATGGAGACATTATTTCATGGGGGGAGTATCCAAGCATGTGGCTTAAAGTTTGATATGCTGCTGTCCAGGAAAAGCATATGTGCATAGAGTGCAGGCTTCTTGGAATTGAAACAGGAGATTATATTTCCAGACTGAAAAGATTATAACAGTGGGGGAGATATTCTTCAGTACTAAGAAGGCTGTGTGCATAGACCGCACCCATGTGTATCACTTTGATGATCAATAATTCTGTATGTGTGTAGATCATTTGAAAGAACAATAATTATAAGGAAGGAACCCGTTTTACACCCTGTATACTTTAAAAATTATTCTGTTTTGTTGACTGTAGGAGGCTTGATCTTAGCAGCTGATTATTCCCAGCTTGAGTTGAGAATCCTTGCTCATTTGTGTAGTGATGAGCGGCTTCTCCAGATCTTAAATGATGGTTCTGATGTGTTCAAAAGTATTGCTGCTGAGTGGAAGAGGATTGACTCTGAAGCAGTTGGGGATGATTTAAGGCAACAAGCCAAGCAGGTAACTCAAGGAAACATCTAGATTTCTTGGGACGCTTAAGTATAGTAGAATGAAAGTGAATGTTGATATAAGTTGCCGTCTAAGGGCGCATTCTACCATTTTCAGGAAATAAAAATGTTTGCAAAATCATTTTTCTGCTCAAAGTCAACCTCTCAGATGATTCCCTAATAAACTGGACAAGCACCATCTAAGTTATCCTTATTGTCTACTATTTCACTATTCTTTCCAAACCTGTGGTTGCAGAGTGCAGTACCACATTGTTTCCTCTATGCCTATAATCCTGCAAAAGCTGGCTTGTTCTTTTCCTTTATTTATTTATTATTTGATTTATATCCCACCGTTCCTCCCAGGAGGAGCCCAGGGCAGCAAACAAAAGCACTAAAAACACTTTAATACATGATAAATACAGACTTTAAAATACATTAAAACAAAATATCTTTAAAAACGGTTTTTAAAAGCTTTCAAGACATTTTTTTTAAAAAAACTTAAAAACATCATTTTTTAAAAAAAGGTTTAATTCTGCAGATTGGGACTTTAGACTGTTGCAGGGGGCTGTGCTGGGACCATCAAGGAGCAAGCCTTTCCACCTGCCTTGCCCTCTCACCCCTGCTCGTAGTGACGTTTTTCTGAGGACTGCCCTTTTCCAAGAAGATGAACGCTTTTGGTTTCTGGCTGCTGTTGCTTTTTAG
Organism: Rhineura floridana; assembly: GCF_030035675.1. Taxonomy (NCBI): domain Eukaryota; kingdom Metazoa; phylum Chordata; class Lepidosauria; order Squamata; family Rhineuridae; genus Rhineura; species Rhineura floridana. The sequence goes on from NC_084480.1 coordinate 155,154,552, forward strand.
AAATCCTAGGATTTTGTTGGCTTGACTTTTTGTAAACTGTATTGTATTTGTATTTGTGTTTTTCTCTTTGTGTGTCAGCTGCCTTGGGGCCTACTAGAAATGTACTTGGAACTTTTATCAGATTGGGATGGAGACACAAGCACACCCAGAATTTTAAGCATTCTAGGCTTCACTAGATGCTTAGAAGGGGGAGATGCTGGTTGCAATTCACATCAAATATGCTTGAAACCACACTGCATCTGCTTAGTATCTTTGTATTCAAGGACACTGGAAAGGGCAGTACTGAGGTAGCTCATTAGTTCCCCATTGCCTGGCTATAAATGCTTGGCACCTGGGTCTTTACCTGCTTTCAATGCTCTATAGTTTTACCTTCAGCGCTTCTGTCTGTCTGTCTTGCCCCAGCTGCTTGATAACTGCCAGCATTCCCATTCCCTTTGGACTTTGGACTGACTTCTCAGCACAACTCCTAACTGGTAATTGACTGTGGGATATAATGACTAGCTTGTGGATCTGCGCTAATAGGCCAGCCACCTCTGGCTCCTGCCAGGACTTGTACCAACTCCCTGCATGCTCTGCTGCCAGTGGCCCAGCATGGAGCAACTCAATGGCTGGGTGCCTTTTACCAGCTTCAGCTGGTAAGACAGCTGCAGCCTTTCCTGAATCTGGATAGCTTGACCACAGTTGTCCATACACTGGTACCCTCAAGCCTGGATTACTGCAATGCGCTCTATGTGGGGCTACCCTTAAGGTTGGTACAGAGGCTGCAGCTAGTGCAGAAAACGGCAGCTAGGCTGCTTGTGGGAGCAAGCCATTGCCAGCATATAAGACCTTATTTGCGGGAGTTTCACTGGCTGCCAAACTGCTACTGGGCCAAGTTCAAGATTTTGGTACTAACACATGAGGCCATATGCAATTCAGGACCAGGCTTCTTGAGAGACTGCCTTATCCCTTTTGTACCCTGGAGGCCCCTTTATTCAGGGACAGCAGAGTATCTCCTTCAAGTCCCCAAAACAACAGAGGCCTGTTCCACAGTAACTCAGGGCAGAGGTTTCAGTGTGGCTGCCCCTATTCCATGGAACAGCATTCCTGTGGAGATACAACATTATCAGCACCTTCTGGAAACAACTGAGGACACTTTCATTCTGTTAAGCTTCCCAGAGAGTTGAAAAGGGCTCTGCCTTAGGTTTAAACACAATACAAAATGAACACCTATCTTCAGGGTTGGTTGTACTGTTTAAAAACTATTTATAGCTGTTTTTATGGTATGTTTGTATATCGCCTTGAGGCATATGTAAGATGATGATGATAAAAACGGTTATCCATGGTATGAATAGGTTTATCAACATCAAAGAATATCAATAATGCTAATGTCTAAGCATGGTCTACAAAATCCATTACAATGAACATTTGCCGAATGAGCAACCAGTCTAGTTGAATATCATTGTAGAACCTTTTTTTAATTTCCAACATACATTACAGATACAGTCAATTTAATAATTAGATAAAAAGTTGAGGTGGGGTATTTCTGGGATTTATGAATTACAGATACAGTATATCAACCTCTTGCCAAGTCATATCTTCATTATTATTAACTGAGAACCTTTCTGCAGGCTTACAGTCTAATAGATTATAAAGAATGGATGATGGGGAGGGGAGAGAAAAAAGAGCAAACTTGGACATCAGTTTTTAAAGTTATGTATTTCTTGCATTGTGCTGATTGTTTATGTGCTGGTTACTTCAGTGGGTTAGGATTTTGGATGTTTTACACCTATGCACTTTCCTGAAGTAAGATGTTCACCATTCTCTGAACTTAATGTCTGCTTTCCGCAGTTCTGGAGTTTGCACATATCAGTAAGAGTGAGCATATTTTCATGCAGATTTGAGGTGGCCCAAAGCTTATTGTGGGATGCACATCCAGCTCCTTATCCATTTTTACATACATTTGGTATTATTGGCATGTGGGTGAGCTTTATAAAAATTGTGATTACATACAAAACTGCATTATTGCTGCAAATCTACCACCGCTTTACCATCTCTTGGAGTGTAGAACTTTCAAAAGTAGCCCTGAAATAGCACTACTCTGCAAACAACTGGTCTTCCTGTGTCTTCCTTCAAAGTTAATTCAACAACAATTACCACTCTCAACTTGTGCGTTGTGGGCCTTTTAAGGGTTTATGGAATTTATACCCATGAATCCAAAGCCCAGTCACCAATAAGCATCTCGGACGCAATGCCTCAATTCCTGGGCCGCTCTTTTGAACCCATGGCCACCTGCAAATTACATCTCTCATTTTTAAAAATTGCCTTTTTAGTTGTCCCCCCATCCAGCAAGTACGCATTGAGACATGACCTGCCTTGTCTTAGTTTCCATCAGAGCACAGTCGTCCTCCATCCAGTCATGACATTCCACACTAAATTGGTATCTAGTTTTCATCTTATACAAGACATTTTCCCAATCTGCTCACCCCTTCCCCACAGGCTAGGAACGGATCCTGTAAACAGGGCATTATTCTCCTTTCTCTCCCCTCCTTACTAGACTCATGCCTATTTCTTTTCCATTGAACTTTACTTTCATAAATCAGTCCATCTACCTCAACTTGATTTTTGAGACACTCCACCAAGGCCATGGCAGAGCTTCAAACTTTGCCAGATGCATAGCACTGAAGCCATCCTTGTGGTCCATACCCTTTATCTTTAGGAAGCATTTTGATATCTACCCCAGAGTAGATGCCCTCTTGCAGCAAGGTTCTACACAGCCTTTTTGTTAAGTATTTCAGCTTATTATCCTCCCACATGTAGCACTGCAAAGAGAGAAAGAAGAAGGGTTGCATATCTGTAATGGTCACTCATGTGACTCACCCTGCTGCCTGTGTCCTTAACTATCTAGTTAGAGATGGCAGTGAAGGAAGTGTCCTGGCTCTTTGAGGCAGACACACCTATATGACCGCTCTTTTTAGGGAGGGTGGGGCTGAGTGCCAACTCCTCAGCTAAAACTCTAACATTATAAAACATTCAGAAGTTTCACCGCTCGCACAGTAATCTCATGTATGTGACAATGCAGATGACCACCACTCAACAACCAGGACCAAAAGGTGGAAACATATTCTAATAAACACCAGTTATAAGTAAGCAAATAGTTGTTCTCACATTTTGTTCTCATTGCTTGTACCATGTACTTTAATGAATTAGAATTGCATTGTTTTTCTAGATTTGCTATGGAATAATCTATGGAATAGGAGCTAAATCTTTAGGAGAACAGATGGGTATTGAGGAAATGGATGCTTCCCGCTACATTGAATCCTTCAAATCAAGATACTCAGGTAAAGATTACCAGTACCTGCTGATCCTGGCTTCTTTGCATAATTCAGTGATTTAATGATCTCGAGTAAATCTCTGACTATATTTTTGCAATCCTTTTGATGTGGATTTAAAAAGTATCAAAATACTAAGCATTAACTTTTCTTAAATGAGCTTGGAGTTGTGAGAACTTGTGTATGACTCAAAACTAAATCCAGTGAATGTGCTGTTTTGACTTGGGGGAGTCCATTGGCTACAGAGGTGAATAGCAGAAGGAAGCGAAACAATTCCATGTGACTGAACAAAGGTCATAGGACAATTTTTTCACTACCTGCAAATCAGATATTTCATAAATCCACATTTGGTAGGACACTGCTGTGAATATTGACTGAGACGACTTTCAGAGCTGAACATTTTAAATAAAGGAATCAGAGCATAGGTGATCCTTGATCTCTCCACTGCAAGTAACCATCTCAATAGAAATCTGGGGCTTGAATTTGTTATTTGTTACTTGTACTTCAAACTAAATACGTTAATTGAATAGAAAGTTTTGAAATATAGAAGGGAAATATTGCAAATACTGCATAAGGATCGAGATTTATTATATTTGGTGGCAGAATTATATGATAAATTTCTAACCTGTGTTCAGATTTTTCACTCATTCTGTTTTGTGAAGATACCTTTGGGAAATATCGTGAAACTTGACAATTACATATTTGCAGCAGTTTCTGCTATCAATAGAAATGTTGCTCCTCATCAAAGAAATCTGGTTAGTTAAACAAGAGGTTGCACAAAAGCACCACTTGTAAACAAATGGAACACTTTTGAAATACTGATTTTAAATAAAAGATTTCAGGATATCATCTGAAGGTACAGGAGGCTACCACTTTGCTGAAGCTAAGCAGGTTTGGCTCTGGTCAGTGCCAGAATGAATGACTTCCCAGGCATTGCATGTATGCAGTGGAGCTGTCCTCCCAACGCTCAGTTGCTGCAGCTTACCTGGATGGGGCTGGAGTGGGGCAAGATGGTGGTAAGATTGAGGCTGCATGGGCGTTCCAGCAGGAGCACTGGATTAGCAATGCCGGTGTCAGGAGGGCAGCTCTGACTCCATGACGGAAGAAGTAATATTCACTAATAGGCAAAAAACCTTGCGGTTTAAGAACGTACCTATAGCCCACAGATATTTCTATCAAACTTTTAAAAGCAGTGAAATTGGGCAGCTATAGTGAATGCACCAGGGGAGCAGGAGACCGGACCTCCTCTCTGAGGTATTGTACTGCCCTACAAATTTGTAAAAATGCAAATACAATTTGGGTTGGTCTTTCACAGTCCAATCTACTTGCTGTGTAGTTTGGAAGGGGGTGAAAGAAGGGGGAGGGAAGGGGCAAAAAGGAGGTGATGGGAGGGAGGAGGAGGGGAGGGCAGGTCTGATCATTTACATGCTTATTGAGTTCAGTGGGATTTACTCCTGTGCAATCATGCTTAAGATAGGTAAAACTGACCATGGGGGAGGAAGAGGAGGGGGGAGGGGCAAAGGAAGGGGGAGGGAAGGGACAAGAAGGAGGGGATAGTAGGGAGGAGGAGGGGAGGGCAACTTTGATCATTTGCATGCTTTTTGAGTTCAGTGGGATTTACTCCTGTGCAGTCATGCTTAGGATAGGTGAAAATGACCTGGGGGATGGGCAGGGAGGGGGGAGGAGGAGGGGAGGAGATTGAGTGGGTACGCACTGGACAAAGGGGAAGCCCCTTTCCTTCCAGAAGGAAGACATTGTGAACAGTATCACTGAGTATGGGGTAAGGTCAGTAACAGGATTACAGGCCATGTGAACATGGCTGATTTTTAATTAATTTCAACAAATTATGAGAACTCCAACAGTGGTCTGTTTTTTCCCCTCTCTTTTTACACTTTGAATTCTCGATTCTCTCTGACTGTTTTGTGTATCGCCATGAAAATTTAGAGGGTTGTTAAGCAAGCGTTTCTGAGTTGAGGTCTATAGGTGTTGTAAGGTTTTGTTTTGAAATGAGCTTATGGGAAGCATCAGAATGGCATGGGGCTTGCAGAATGTGAAAAATCCACGCTGGCTATAGTACACAGCCACTCTTGTGGCTGTGTAATAAGGAAATAAAACAAATCAGTAAAGAAAACTGTACACCCATTGTTGAATCACATTTCCATGTGAAAAAAATTACCAGTACCTTGTTCCTATTCTGGCCCCAAGCAGTATTAAACACATCCACACACTGCTGCAGTATTTGTCTGTCTCAAGATCTTTTCTGTTGTGCCACTCCGTTTGCTCATTTTTCAGTCAAGGTAAAACCCTGTGGTGTTTAATATAATGCTCTCAGTTTAGGAAAGCAAACTATGTTCCATATTATTAGTATAATCTGTATAATGCAAGAACCATTTAAGTTTTGAATATAAAAGGAAGAGATGCCTTGTATCTTCTCTTTTTTTTAAGATGATGGGATGGGGAGAGTTCAGAAAGATATTGATGCCCAAGCATGGATGTTATCTCATATGAAATACCAGTATTTACTACTACTACTACTACTACTAATAATAATAGATACATAGTTGAACGTTTTGGACTGAACTGGAAATTGTGCGGCCCTACTTCATGTTTTTACAGGTATTCAGAAATTTCTGAGAGAAACGGTAAAGAAGTGCAGCAGGGCTGGGTTTGTCCAGACAATCCTGGGGCGGCGTAGATACCTGCCAGCAATTAAAGATTCAAACCCTTATAAGAAGGCTCAGGTAGGCTGAGAAGTGTTTTGTTCAACTGCTAACATCTAGCTGAGGGGAAGCACATTGAGATAGCAGAGCTTTATTTCTCTCCCCCAGTGATATTGGCCTTGCTTTTGGATTACTATGCCTGTTCCATCTAAGATGTGCTGTCTTAAATTTAGTTTGCAGGCATAGACTATGGTTTGCACTTCTTGTGTGTGTTGGACCCCCTTTGTGCTATAGGGGCTGTTACGGATCTCAGCTGCCCTTCTCAAATTGCAAGCCGTAGCAGAGGAAGTAGGCTCCTCCTAACATTTCCTTCTAAAACTTCAGAACCCACAGCTCTGTTTTTATGCATTGTACTGGATGGGGGGACAGGTGCAGTTTAAAGGTCGCTTTAGGGATTCTTGCTTTCTGCAGGGCTTTCCTTCCCATCTGGGCTCTCACCACTTGTCCCATTAACTTATGTTTGAGGTGCAGAAACTGGGCCAGGCAGTTGCCATTCCCCTAAACTTGTGTATCTTCTATTCCCCTCTTTAGGGGTTCAGGCTGTCTCCTTTCAGAAAGTTACCTTAAATGATCTGTTTGGGGAGTGGGGAGAGAGTCAGCTGCTTCTTCCTTGTGGTTTTCTCAACTTTAGGCAGAGAGGAAGGCTGTGAACACTGTTGTCCAGGGCTCTGCAGCGGATATTGTCAAAACAGCCACGGTGAATATTCAGGCTCAGCTGGAAGCTCTGTCTTCAGCAGTAAAATCCTACGGACACTTGGAGAGCTCATTCCAAAAGGAATGGACAGGTAAGTTTTCTCCACTGGCTTTGTATTTAGCAGCAAATGTTCCCTATCTAAAAATGTTAGTGAGTGAGGCTTTTGAGAGCCTCCTCATTTTATTAAATAAAATTGGGGTTGCTTTCAGCTTGTATGTATGCCAGTAAAATTATTCCAAATGGTGGCAGGATCCACAAGTTAACTTGATTGCCCAATACATTTTCCTGGTCGCTCAAGCAAGAGCAAGAATACAAACAGCAGAGTGCTGTGACACTTTAGATGACCACACTGAGGTATGAAGAACTCACAGGGAAGCCCCTGCGTCATCAGATAGAACATTCTGAGGATCAGATGGACTGTTGAGTTAGAGGTGATGAAGCATTAGCCAAGACAAAGGGAATTTTCCTAAATTCCTGTGTTTACAGGAGGGAGGGCATTCATTCACTTATTAATTTATGTCATTTATGAATTGCTTCCTATGAGGCATCCCAAAGTGATTCAGGATATCCCTCCTTATCTGTAACGTCAGTAATAAGAATTAGAATAAATTGCAGTGTCAATAGGAAGAAATATCTCAATGGAAAGAGAGGAAGAACACCCCAAGTTTCCCCATCTACTTCTCCACATTTACGTATCATCCAGAAGGACAAGCAAATCTGAAATGTTCCCGGTTGGTAGAATGATCTCACACCTCCTTTGGAAACTGGAATGTAGGGCACAAAATTTGTTTCTTTTTTCCTGTCAAGAGGATAGGTCAGCTCCCTTTCTCTGGGGCCAAGAAGGCAGCTTTCAGTCTGTAACTGGAGCAGAAGGGGCACCTCCCCTGATCACTTTTTGCCTTGGCCCACCCTTACCAGACTTTAGCCAGCAGAAGTAGCTACAGGTCATGTGTTTGGGAGTGCTCCCCCACGAGTATCTTCTCCAATATTTCCGGCACACCTTTGTTACCATGCCAAAGGAGAGAGGGAAAAGATATGGAATGCATTTTATAATTACCAATTTGTTAAGAGTTTCAGATAAATATAGAAGGAAAATCAGTCCTAAAGATCTGCAGCTTGAAAACCTTACTATCTGGAAAAGTGATGGATAGGTATACTGATTTATTCAAAGACTTATTTTCAGTCATATGAAGATATAAAACAGTTAACTAAATGTTGTTCATCTGCCCTGGTAGGAATATCTCCAGCTGAGACAATATCATAGAAAATTGAGACAGAAAAGATTCTATGTAAGAGACTGTATAAGCTTTCTAGTGATAAAAACTGTCTTGTTTAAAAAATAGTAAAATTCTATTTACCTCTCATTGTGAAAAAGAACAAATAAAGAAAATACATTTGCAGTAGGGCCAGAATTTAAGCAGCTCCAATAATGTTTGATGCATGGGAATGTATTTGGAAGATAATAATTTTTCTTTATATTCAAATATTCTTGAAAACTACTATAAATTCATAACTGTATGGTATATGACCCCTGAATGACTTTGTGAGATAAATGAAAACTTAAGAGAATAAATGTTGGAAGTGTGGAAGCTTTATCCCATATATGACGGCTGTGTAACAAAGCAAAAGGATTTTGGTTTCAAAATAAAGTGAATAAAAAAACAATTAAATCTCGATCCTGTTTTATTCTTATGAATCGATACTAAAAATAGTACCTGTACAACAAAGAGAACTAATATCCTATGTGCTCTCTGCAGTCTTGCTAGATATTGCAAAAAGCACTCAAATCCCACTCGTAACACAATGTTGTTGTTGTTGTTATGTGCCTTCAAGTCGACCACGACTTATGGCGACCCTCTGAATCAGTGACCTCCAAGAGCATCTGTCACGAGCCACCCTGCTCAGACATAACGCAATAGGAATCAACAATGCACAAATACAGTTAGAGCAAAGTTTATAACCTATTTTAGAAGTGCAAGGAGGAGGCAGAAACATAATACGTTTGGACAAAATGAATGGAATATTGGCATAACAAACACATGCTTTTTCAAGATGCAAAATATTTGAACATACGATATATACCAAATTATGAATATATTTTCAGTTGTTTTTTATTTTTTAAAGAAATATGTTTTTAATAAAATTGAATAAAATACATTTTAAAATAGGAATGAGATGTCGAATACTGGAGCAGAAATAAAAAAGTAATAGAAATACTAAAACAATAAAGAAATGAAACTATAATAATTTTATTTATTTATTTTATTACATTTATATACCGCCCCATAGCCGAAGCGCTCTGAGCGGTTTACAGCGATTAAAAACAATATAAACTATAACAATATACAAATCATGTCTTTAGATACTTATGTATTCTTATAGCTGTTCCATAAGCATTGTTTTGGCTTCTCTAATAAAGGTTTTTAAGGTTTGTTTTATTCTGTCAAGGAAAACCAGAGAGGGTCGAAAAAAGGCAGATGGTATATCCCAGACGTGGAGGATTCTTCATACTCCAACTGCACGATGAACTTCTCTATGAGGTTGCGGAGGACAGCCTGATTCAGGTATGATGATTCAGTTCTTCTGAAAACTTGGGAATGCATCACTCTTATAATGCGGCTGGTGGATTCGTTCACAAGCGTTGGCTACAGTAAACACCATAAAAGTACGATGGGAAAATGTGTGCTATTCAGAGTTGATGCTGAGCCCTAATATAGTATCTCCCCATGTTTAAGTGTACATCTCACTTTACACAGATGTTAATGTTTGCATCCGTGAACCACGAGGTGTGAATTGGCTTTTTACTGTGCTGAAACATGCAAAAGTCAGAGCTATCATTCATGGAACTTCTAGAAACTGTGGGAGTATGATGCCACACTTGTTGAAAGGGGGGCATGAATTGGATTGACATATTGGGAATCTTTGCTGAGAGTTTTGGCTCCCATAAAGATGTATTCAGCTTCTCTGACTATATTAATTCTAACCCACTTTGGAGGCTTCTCCAGATTTGTTACCTGTTGGAAATTCAACATGTCTGACTGAACTAAACTTTGTGGCCCTTTCTTTCTTATTCTGACACTGATTCTTCTGTGTTGTCTTTTAGGTGGCACAGATTGTTAAACATGAAATGGAAAATGCCATAAAACTCTCAGTGAAGCTCACAGTAAAGGTCAAAGTTGGGCCTAGCTGGGGAGACCTGCAAGAGCTGGAGCTGTGAATATGAAATAGATGTTTGTACTGTATAATGGCCTACTGAGACCTGCAGCAAGATCCAACAGCTCGGACAGCTGGACACATTTCTTTTTTTTAAATGGCAATACTGCAGTTGATTTCTCATATGAATCTTAAACTCTAAATCACCCTTCCCCAACCTGGTGCTCTCCCAATGATTTGGACTACACTGCTGTGCTGTGCTGAAGCTGACAGAAGTTATAGGCCAAAACATATGAAGGGTGCCAGGTTGGGGAAGGCTGTTCTAAATGAACTAACCTCAGTGAACATTTAAGAGGCCACACTGCATAACTAGAAATCACAATGAAATGCTTAAAGTATTTAAATTAATTCCTGTGAAAAAAAATAATTATTTTAAGGCCTAGCAATTCACTATTTCTTAACTAACTTGTCAGAAACATTTCCAGCTTTTTAAACCGGCTTTTTCAGATGCATTACAGCTTGGGGAAATTTCTGTTTTAGAAATTTATGCTTATTATGTCAATTGACAGTGTCAATTCACAATGCACACAACTGAAGGTATGATGCAAAGCAGCTATATCTCAGATTTCTGTGATACAGAGCTTGGAAAAGTTACTTTTTTGAACTACAACTCCCATCAGCCCAGTCCAGTGGCCATGATGGCTAGGGCTGATGGGAGTTGTAGTTCAAAAAAGTAACTTTTCCAAGCTCTGCCACTTGCATCTTAAAAAGAATGAAATTATCCGGGGAATCAGGCATATGTCCATGTGACCCCCATCACGGATTACACCATATGCACAGTAGGAGGGTGCAATACATCATTGCCAAAGCATACAAGATTTCCAGGCAGTAAATGTAAAAATAGCCCATTGCTAGCTCCGTGGGGGTCCCTTGATCTAAAATAATATGATGATCTTGTTGTATTTGTTTCTTTGGGCTGAAAGTCTGCTATCTCTATTTCTGTAATATTTACTTCCTATACTTACTGTAAGAAAATGTATTTTCTCTTCTGTCTTTTCATATCAGACAGCAGGTAGCATTGTGATTCTGCTTCTGTTGAGGGGTTTCTGCTAGCTTTTTAACCAATGCATTGTTTGCTTTCTAAACTATGCTAAGATACTTTATTCATCATAATGTAAATAATAAAGATATTTATTATCACTTTCTTTCTCTGAGCCTTACTTGAAAAAAAAAATAGCACTGTGCCTTGGCAGGGAAAACAGGCAGGGCCTCTTGGTATATTGTTTTAGATGCCTGCCTGGTTTTTTTTATTTCAGCAAGTGTACCCAGACATATAACTTCGTTACCCATTTCTTTTAAAATGTTTTACTGATTTTTAATCTTTGTTTTATTGATACCAACTTATTCTATGTATATTTTTAACAGTTTTGTGGATTTTAACTGTGTTTTATCAATAAAGTATTATGTATATTGCTTAGAATGTTTGTGATTAAGCAGTCTACAAATCTTTCTCAGCAAATAAAAAGGAAAGTTCCGTATAGTTTGTAAGATTGTACAATTAATGCAACCGTGAAAGTATTTGGAGTTGGCATGACCTCTGTGTCAGATTTCATTACCTCTGTAGCAGCAGAGATACAAACTTGGTGGTTGGAGAGCTAAAGAGGTCTCCTACTAGTAGGCCAAACCAGCATACTGAAGAAAGAGCACCCAAAGGTTTGGACTCCTTGCCACTCATTCAAAGCCCAATGACCCATCCACTATGCTCTGGCATTGCACTTGGGAAAGCACTATTATGGGCTGTGCAGCAAAGGGAAATATTTATTGACTCCGCCTGCTGCCCAGGACACGTAGGGCCACATGGACCTGAGCTGGCTCAGGAGATTCTGACATGGTTTTGATCTATGGTTGAGCCTCAGTATGTAGATACAGTAGTTGGGGGAGGGGGGAGAGAAAAGAGGGGAAATGGTGTTAAAGGAAAATGGGATATTCCTCAGGTAGGCTGGTGTGGACTGATGGTGGTGGATGTGAGCCTATCCATGTCTCTTGAAACAGCCAGCTGAACAATCAAACTCTGAATTCAACCTACCATCCTTTCCAAGAGCACATGGCCTACTCCATTAGGAATGCTGCAGCCTCTGCAGCTTTTCATGCTGATATCCTTTGCCTGAATTACATAAAATGGCAACATGGGCTTAGCATTCTCCTTTGTATACCCTTCCAAGCTGCACACTTACGTTTCAGCCGAAGCAGCTTCTAGCAGGATGGTGCTTCAATAGGTAGTCAAAACTTTAAATTTGCACAGCAGATGGCCCTCCTTGAGATTTTAGGTAGCTTTTGTACATCCCAATTGAGAAAAATCCTCCTCCGCTGTCAGAAAAAGTCATTTTCTGCAATAGTAGGAGGCTATCTTACCTGCCCTGGGTCTTCTCAGCTGTTTGTTAGTCATTCTCTTGCTTATTAAACAAGACATCCTACCTGTTACTGTTTTTTTTTCTATCAAGTTGGCCTGATTGCTGTATGTCCAAAGATTGCAAAGAGGTCTTCTCTCTCTCCCACAGAAGGCATGCCACAAGCCTGCTTCGCATAGTCCTGCCGCATGGGACACGTGGGAGGAGCAACTCAAGTCAAGGATGTCATACCACAGGTAAGAACCAATATTCCTTTTCATGCAGGTTTGAGCTGAAAGGAATATATCTGCTGCTCTATTATTTCATGTGCAGAAATTCACACAGGATACCACAAAGTATGGCTAATGCAGTGCCACACCAATAGAATGTGGCAGACTCCAAATTGGTTTCTGCAGGTATGCAGTGTGCCTAGAGGAATAGACATTTTATAACCTGATATGTCTTTCAGCTTCCCACTGCTCACGCCCAAAACCACACTGACCATACACAAGATACTTTTGTAGTTACCCCAAGATTCAGAGAATGCCACCTCCCCCCCCCAAAAAAACCCCTTAAGGGGATAATAAAAACAACCAGTCCAGAATGTTGAGCGGCTGAGAGGAAGGGGAAAGACATACCAGGTGGGAGTGAGGAATAGCTTCTCTTGGTTCACACTGAGAAGCTATTTTCAAATGCCCTCAGGGACAGAAATGAGAACTGCCCGTAAACAGGATTTTAATGAAGAGAGAGCTCCTTCTCTTTCTAATTTGGTTCTTATTTAGTGTGAAGCATTTTTAAAAGCAACCCTGCTAATGCAAATTCCAAAGCAAATGCAATTCATCACTTATGACAGGCCTGCAGTGTGGTTCACATTGAATACTGCAGATCAGGTTGTAAGTGATTTACAACTATCCTGCAGTGATGTCCAGAGTTAATGGGTCCCTATTGCAGGTTGGGGGTTGGGCTGCAGCTGAAGCTGAGAGGGTAGCTTACAATAGTGCTGCAATGTTAGCCATTGCTTTTAGCCCCACATAACAGGGTTGTTGTAGAATGAATGAATGCATCTTTATTTTTACCCCGCCCTTTTTCCAAAGCTGGAACTCAGGGCGGCTTACAGATAAAAACTACAAACTAGAATACAACAACCCTGCAGTGCAAGTCACTGTTATACCCCTATTGCAGGTAGAAGGGCTGTAGTGAAAGAGTTGCATACAGTAGGCTTGCAGTGTAATATATTGCAAGCGAAAAATGGAACCATTTAAATTGCTCCCTCAGATCACCCCCCCCCAGGCCAAAACAAGCACTTAATTACAATGAAGAAGCCTCATGCTCCATTGATTTGCATACAGACTGGATGCAGGGTCAAAACTGTGTACTTTAGCTTATGCCTATCACTTGTTCTTTCTTTCTGTGTCTCACAGGTACAAGATCGTTCCACATCTTATTCTTTCCAGAGTAGGAGGGCACAACATGGACCAGGAGACAAGAGACATTCTCTGTGAGGTTACTTACCTACTTGTTTCAGGGAGATTTCTGGTCCCTGGCAAGCTGCAGGATAGACCCTTATGCAATAGGTGAAAGTGTACCCAACTTGGGGTTGGTTCTACATTGTACATGCTATCCTGCTGCCTTTGGAGGCACTGTCTGAGGTACAGAAGCCCTGCTGGGGTATGTGGTTGGCAACTGTGCACATATGCCTGTCAGGATCTACTCCATCCTAAGGGCTATTCAATAAAAGTTGCCTTTAGCCACACATGTTATGGTTCTGTGTCTACGGGTCCCTAGCTGGATTTGTTTTCAGGATGGGACTCTGAGAGGGAGGGCTGAATGGGCCCAGGGCTGTGACCCAGTCTGTGCTCGTTCAGGTTCCTTGGAGGAGGTAGGGGTAGCGCTTTTAGGATGCATAAGTGGAACGGCTGTTGCTTTCATGAACTGTGCAGGAGGCAGTGGTGGAGGGAAAGTGTCGCTGGATCCTGCTGAGTTCCTACTTGCCAGGCTCAGTCTACCTAGCAACACAGGCGGGACCTGCCAAGGCACCACTTTCTCTGTCTAGCATATGTTCAAAACTCTTTCAGCCAGAAATGCGGTCATCTTGCTGAGGACAAAATTCCAACTGTGTGCAGGGCCAGATACAAAGTGGACAGTAAAGACATAAAAATTCCCTCCAGTGGATTTAAGAGGAAAAAAGGCCTTACTGAGAAACTAAAACAATCTGTGCCACCCTGGGGTCCTTGAGGAGGAAGGGCAGGACATAAACGGAATGGATGAATAAACTAATACAAGCCCCTCTAAATGGCTGCCTTTCTCCTCACTCCCTGCTGATGTGATTAAAAGCTTCTCTGTCAGGCTAGACTCTAGCAGCACAGAGGAAGTGGTACCTTGGTCATGGGGAGGGGTGATAGGTCAAAATGGCTGTTTGCGCCACGTAGGAACTAGGGCAGCCTTTCCCAACCAGTGTGCCTTCAGATGTTGTTGGACCACAACTCCCATCAGCCTCAGCCAGCATTGCCAATGGCCAGGAAAGGCGGGAATTGTGGTCCAACAACATCTGGAGGCACACTGGTTGGGAAAGGCTGGACTAGGCTATGAATCCATTTCGTGTACCACCACAGACTGTAAGGTCCAGTGTAGTTGATACTGGGGAAGGCACTCTTGTGCTTGGGTCCCAAGGCATTTAGGGCTTTATATGCTAGTGCTAACACCTTGACTTTGACTCGGCATTATTTATTAAATGTATAGCCCGCACCTTCCTCCAAAGATGCTCAGGGTGCTGGCAGCCAGGGCAATGCGTTCAGGACCAGTAGCACATGGTCCTATCAGGCTGCCCGACTTAGTTCCTCTACCCTCAGATGTACAGGGGGTGGCAGCCCAGGAGAGGGCATGCTCTGTAGCAGCCCTAATTTGTGGAACTCCCTCCCCACAGAGGTGTGTCTGGTACCTGTACTGTACAGGTTCCAGCATGTGCTGGAGAAAGCATCTGTACCTTGGCCTATGACACCATTGATTTTTGAATGACCCATCTTAGTCTCCTGACTGTGATTCATATTAAACTGATTTTGAATATTGTATTTTTAAACTGCTGTAACCTGCAGGGACCTTGTGGTGAAGGACAGATAAGAAATTGAAATAGTAAGAGTAAAATAATAGGCAGCCTTCTTGATAGCTTTCTACCAAGAGAAGCGTTCATCTTTTCTTCTATGAAATGACTATAGCATACTATACATTTGCCACACCACTTGCTGAACTTGTACCTATTGCACCCATCACACTGAGTGAGGGAAGGTCAATATTTTGAGATGCCAGCTTCCCATGCCTGGCATAATGATTGATCTCTTGATTTCTGTTTAGTCAGTATGTTGTTACCTAAAGCGCTGCAAGTCATATACCTTTTTCTTGCAAGACTATGGGGATATTTGTTTGGCCCCTGGACCAGGACTCCTGAGAGGAAGACAATTGCAGCTCTAAAAAAGAAAGGGATCCACTCCTTGGTCCATTCCATGTGGGTCCATGGACACTGATGCCTTCCCTAAGCTCCAAGGAGACACCCCTGCCACTGGACTCTGATGGCTGGTCCACAGACTCCTTCGGGGATCACGACAGCCCTGAGGAGACACCCCTACAACTGGAACCCCCTTACCCCAAATGAGGCAGGAGCAGAAGGCTCTGGACCTTTAACTAGCCAAGAGGCAGCACTCAGTGGGTCTCCAGTCAATGACTACCTGGCCCTGCTATTAAAACTCATCCAGTTGCTTCAGGCCCATGCTGAGACAACCTGGATGTTTGGCTTCAACTACAGGAGCATGATCCATGGTCATGAATCCCCATCTTGGACTCCCTCAAAGATGCCTTTGCAACCAGGTACTTCTGACCTCCCCTTTATTGGGCTATTATCCTTCCACTGTGGTGGGCATTCTTGTGGCTCGCAACAATGTTAAAACTGATTTGGGGTTAATTTCTTGATCCAACCTACTTACTAGCTATATTTTCCTACTAATACCGAAAAACAAAGCAACTAGTATTTATAAAGTCTGCTGTAATTCCAAAATCCCAACAAAGGTTAACCTTTGTTATGGCTACATGATGCCAACTTGTTCTTTGACTAACTCTGGACTATCACATAAATAAAGCACCATAATTTGGCTACAGAAGTTTAATCTTTATTTTTCTACTAATGAAATGCACAAGTGTTTTCAAACTAAGGTTGTCTACAGAAAATGAATGTCAAATGAGAGAAATGCAGGCCATTGTTTGTTGAGAGCAACATGCTTGAAATGTACTGACTTCTTGCTTTAAAAAGAAAGTTTTGTCATTTTTGTGGAACTTTGAAATAAATCCATTATCCTCAATCACAGCATGCTTTGCTTTTGTCTTTGTTGTATAAGAAGTCAATTCATCATGCAAAGTTTAAGTTTAAATGCATAAACAATCTAGTTTGTACAGACATCTTAAACTATCAACAGTCCTCCCTGGAGTTCATACCCTAAACCCAGTGAAATTATTACCTGATAAAGATGACTGTTCATTTGGGGGGGAAAAAAACACTCAGTGGAGACTGCCTTCAAAGACCCATCACGCATAGGTCTCTGAAAAAGGTGTTTTTTCCCCTTGACTATCTGGTGTAGTGAAAGCAAAAGGGTTCCAAGGAGCTGCTTCTGTCCAATAGTTGAATTTTGAGAATAAGGCCTCAAGGTCCTTTGACTCAATTTCTCAGGACACTGAAGTGTAGCTTCACGATTAGAAGTCAAAACTGATACCACTTTTTGTCCTTGTATTTCACCATTACCTATAGGAGTAGAAAATAAGATTATTCAAGAGACAGAGAAATGAAAAATAAAAAAGATGTGCGCTCCAGCATTTTGGAGCACAGCCTCTTATCCCTCGCCCCAATAGGTGTTCCATTTGGCAGCTAGGAAACTGAAAGGAGGCAAGCATCAGGCATGGCCAGCATGACAGCTACCAGACTGGTTTCTAGGTGAGAGATACTTTCCTAGAAGATACATAATAGTGTGTGGAGAACATGCTACCCCTGTAGTGCCTGTGACTTTTAAGTATTCCATGCCAGGAATCTTCCCTGGCACACAGTAGTGGAGTGGCAAATTCAAAGGTACAGGGTCACTTCATGATAGTCACAGCCACGGCTCCTCCCCCCTTTTTTACTGCTGGGTTGAGAACGAGATCCTTGTTAATGCCTCCTCCCACAATAACAGATGTCCCTAGGAGCCAATCAGCATGAAAGGGGAGAGTGTTAGCTACTGAAAAGAGTCTTCTCAGTGGCTGACTCGCCTCCGTTTACTCTGATTGACTCCAATCAGCAGGAAAGGACAAGGAAGCATGTTCAAAGACTCTTCTCAGTGGCCAGTACATTCCCCTTTCATGCTGATTGGCTTGTACGATGCTGGAGACATATGGACCCTGCTGGGACCCCACTCCCCAAAATGTAAGGGGTCTAAGACTCCCTGAGACCCTGGACAACTGCACCCTTGCTGGTACATCACAAGCATCACCTCAAAGGGACAGGCTTGCCCAGCAGGAAAGAATTACCCCATCTCACCTTCCAAGGGTGATTCCGTGTGTGAATTGTCATTTTTCTTGGGCAGGAGTGAATAAGAAGGCACTGACTGGGACAACCTGCAAACATTTTTGTCTAGGCACCATCCACCAGAGGTGTGGATTTGGGGCACTTCATTTGTTTATTATAGAAAGCATTGCAGCTCTTTGCTTCTCTGCCTCATTTTTTGTATTTTATCTATAATTCCTGTTTCTCATCTATTTTTACTTTGGTGGGCTGTTTGGGGCCATCTCAATGGAGAGAAGCCAGACTTAATTTTTCACAATATATTGCTGCTGTTTTGAGTGGTCACAGTGAAGGGATAAGGACTCTGCGGTCCCCTAGATGTTCCTAGACTACACCTCCCATAATTCCTGACTACTGGTTGTGCTAGCTGGGGCTGACAGAAGTTGGAATCCAGCACCACTGGGGGAAGGCACAGTAAAGTTATACAAGAATTACAGAGACTATAGTTTTTCATTTCATGGCCATTTAGCCTCTGATTACATTTTATTTTTTATTCACATTACTAATACATTCTTCTGAGATGAATACTATCTATTTATTTATTTATTATTTGATTTATATCCCAATCTTCCAGCAGGAGCCCAGGGCGGCAAACAAAAGCACTGAAAACATCATAAAAACATCATAAAAACAGACCTTAAAATACACCAAATCAAAACAACTTTAAAAACATTTTTTTAAAAGATTTTTAAAAAGGTTAAAAAAACCACTGTTTTTTAAAAATATAACAAAGACGCAGACTGGGATAGGTCTCAACTTAAAAGGCTTGTTGAACATCACACATACTACATGTGTCTGATGAACTATCTGAGCTCTGGGATATTAAGGTCAACGCCACAATACATTTGTCAGACTTTAAGACACTGGAAGACTTTTTTTGTACTGCAGCAGGCCATGACTACCCCTCTGGATGTTTTCACAATGGGTCATGTTTACACAGGTCACACTAGAAAACCAGTGCCTGGCACTACAGCAAAATGTACCATTGGTCTCACCTGAAAGGTGATTTTCATAGGAGGGGGCCATCACTGTGGGGAATAGTTCCACCTATCGTGCGAAGGCAAGAATGTTTTTGAAGTCAAGACTAGGGACGTCATGCCCCTCCCACTCTCCAGTTCATTCGTAGCGAGTCTAAAAAGAGATATCTAAAAATACAAGAACAAGGCCAACAGGCCCGCCAGGAAAATAACATAATAGTCACATGCATAACAACATGACTCTAACATAACTACATAACATAACAGAGGTAAAAGTCTTGACTTCACTCTTACATTTAAATATAATAGCGTAACAATGACATGTAACCCATTGATAAAATGTCTAGTCATCCTCCAACTGGGAGGGTCGTGATGGCCCCCTCCTATGAAAATCACCTTTCAGGTGAGACCAATGGTACATTTTCCATAGGAGGTGGGCCATCACTGGGGGATGTACCAAAGCAACCCATATAGGGAGGGACCACCCACATGTTAATCCTCATTAAGAACCTGTTGCAACACTCGTCTGCCAAAAGATGCATCAGCAGAGGCATAGCGATCAATTTTATAATGCCTTATAAACGAGTGTGGAGTAGACCAGACTGCGGCCCTACAAATATCGGCAACAGGAGCATTAGTGGCAAAAGCAGCCGAAGTGGCAGCTGACCTGGTAGAATGAGCCGTTATGCTAGCTGGAACTGACAGCTTCAGAGACTCATATGCTAAAGTAATACATGCCCTTAACCAACGGGATAAAGTAGGATTGGAAACTTTATGCCCCATAGACCCTGGATGAAAGGATACAAACAGAGACTCCGTTCGTCGAATCTCTTGGGTCCTAGACAGGTAGGTCTTGAGAGCCCTCCGGACATCTAACGAATGCCAAGCCTTTTCAAGAGGATGGGTAGGATTCGGGCAAAAGGAAGGCAAAACAATGTCCTGGTTGCAATGAAAAACTGAATCGACCTTGGGACGAAAGGAAGGGTCAGTCTTCAGCACAACAGAGTCCTTATGGAAGACACAAAGGTGTCGAGCAGAAGACAGTGCGCCCAACTCCGAAACGCGTTTGGCAGATGTGATTGCGATCAGAAACAGAACCTTGAAGGACAGTATACGTAGGGGCACAGTCCTGATGGGTTCAAATGGAGGGCGTTGCAAAGCCTGCAGAACTTTAGGCAAACTCCATGAGGGAAACCGATGGACAACAGCCGGAGAGCGTAGGGCGACTCCCCTCAAAAAACGTTTGATGAACGGATGTGAGGAAATATGATCTCTAGGAGAGGACACTGAGATAATGGATGACAGAGTAGACGCATGTCGACGTAGAGTGTTGGGTCGAAGTCCCATCATAAAGCCACTATGGAGAAATTGGAGCACCTGGTGCACATTGGCCTGGGATGGATCGTGGTGGTGGGACTGACACCACTTGGAGAAAGCCACCCAGGTATGTTGATAAATGCGAGTGGTAGATGGTCTTCTCGAGGCCGAAATAATATCAATCACAGCGTCAGACAGTCCAGCTGACCTTAAATGTCTCCGTTCAAACGCCACGCTGTTAGGTTGAGCCAAGTAGGGTCCTGGTGCAGTACTGGAACCTGGGAGAGGAGGTCTGGCGTTACTGGAAGTGTCCAAGGATCCATCATTGACATTGCCAGAAGATCTGAAAACCACGGTCGGCGTGGCCAAAATGGTGCTATCAGAACCAGCTGTGCCCTTTCGGTTTGCGCCTTCCTCAAGGTTTTGGCTAACAATGGTATGGGAGGAAAGGCGTACAATAGACCGTCTGGCCACGGTGTTGTCAGAGCATCCACTGCTTCTGCTGTTGAGTCCAGGTATCAGGCAAAGTACCTTGAAAGCTGGCAATTGTGACTGGAAGCAAACAGGTCGACTGAGAGGGCGCCGAACCGACACTGGAGACGATGGAAAATAGCTGGATGAAGTTTCCATTCTCCCGGAAAGACCTGTTGTCTGCTGAGCCAGTCTGCTGTTACATTCCAAATCCCTCTGAGATGTTCTGCTTTCAGGGATTGTAGATGTTGTTCTGCCCAGACAAAGATGAGGGAGGCTAAGTCTTGCAGAGGACGAGACCTGGTGCCCCCCTGTCTGTTCAAATGTGATTTTACACACGTGTTGTCTGTTCGAATGAGCACATGATGCAAAGGGAACAGAGACTGAAAATGACATAGAGCTAAGTGGACAGCCTTTAGTTCCAGCCAGTTGATGCTTTGAGATTGCTCTGCGTTGGACCAAACCCCCTGAACGTACTGGGAGTTGCAGTGGGCTCCCCAACCTGTGAGGCTGGCGTCTGTGGTTACGACGGTTCTGCAGGGTTCTCTGAACGACGTGCCCTTGGATAGGTGTGGAATCTTGGTCCACCAGCGGAAGGAGAGTCGCAGAGTGGGGCTCAAATGAACTTTGCGATGGTTGGAGCTGGCAATGTCTTTTTGAAAAGGCAACAGAGTCCACTGAAGGGGCCGAGTGTGGGCTCGAGCCCAGGGCACAATGTGGATCGTGGAGATAAACATCCCGAGCGCTCTGGCGAGAAGCATGACGTCTGCGGATGTTTGTTGCATCAGGGACCTTGCGATGCTTGTGATGGCAGTGATGCGATCTGGAGCCAGGAAGACCATTGCCTGCATGGTGTCCAACATTGCCCCAAGATGTAGTAGGCGTTGGGTTGGTTGGAGATGGCTTTTGTCGAAGTTGACAAGCCAGCCGTAGGTCTGCAAAACATTGAGGGTGATCATTAAATGATGATGAGCCAGCTCTTCAGACTTGGCCCGTATGAGCAGATCATCCAAATATGGGTAGATATGAACCCCTTGGGTCCGAAGGTAAGCCACTAGGATGAGTAGCACCTTGGAAAATACTCTTGGAGCAGAGGAGAGGCCAAATGGCATCGCTCTATATTGAAAATGTTGGTGGCCAAAGGCAAACCGAAGAAACTTTCTGTGGGCTATGCAAATGGGCACATGGAGATATGCTTCCTTAAGGTCGATAGAAGC
Organism: Rhineura floridana; assembly: GCF_030035675.1. Taxonomy (NCBI): domain Eukaryota; kingdom Metazoa; phylum Chordata; class Lepidosauria; order Squamata; family Rhineuridae; genus Rhineura; species Rhineura floridana. The sequence continues at coordinate 155,176,374 of NC_084480.1, forward strand.
CAGGAAGTCTCCTTCATGCAGACTCTCGGTAATGGAATGGAGAGATTCCATTTTGAACCTGCGGTATGTTACAAAACGGTTGACAAACTTGAGATCCAATACCGCCCTCCAAGATAAATCTCGTTTTGGCACAGCAAATAGGAGGGAGTACACCCCTTCCGATCTCTCAGTTGTGGGAACTGGCTCTTTTGCCGCTATGTCCAAGAGGTGATGTATAGCTGTCTGCATGATGTTGTGCCTGGCTGGTGCCCTTGGGCAAGGAGACGGGTGGAATCTGTCTGATGGGGTTGCCCAGAACTCTATGGTATAGCCATAAGTGAAGAGGTCCCTGATCCAGGAGACCGTAGTAAGGCGTAGCCATCGATCTCCAAAATTAAGTAATCTGCCACCTATGGGGAGGGCGTTAATACTACTTGTGTAGGCGAGGACCTCCCCTATATGAGGACGATGAGTTGCCCCTGCGCCCTTGGTACTGACCTCTGCCCTGGAAGCGTCGGTTCCAGGAGTCCCTGAATGCGTTGGAGTCATAGGGTCTGAAATCGCGGCCTCGTCCTCCTGGCCGCGTTCCTCGAAAGGGCTGGTTAGAACGAAAGGAGGGAAATCGCCTGAAGGGCCTGTGGTCGAAGTTCTTGACTGTGGCTAGAACCGGTTTGTGGGCGTCTTTTGGATCAACCAGAACTGCCTTTAGAGCTTCCTCGCCGAAGAGTAGAGATCCGGAGTAAGGAGCCTTGGACAGGTTCAATCTGGCCGCTGAATCAGCTTGCCAGTGGCGAAGCCAGAGGGTGCGACGAGCGACTATTTGAGTCATCATGGCTCGTGCCCCTAATTGGGTGGCATCCAAAGTGGCATCGGCCACAAAGGCTGCTGTCTTACGTAATTTCAATAGTGTTCTTTTGAAGGCGACAGGATCAGGGTTATCATCCTCTAGAAGTTCATCCATCCACATCATAGATGCTCTGGAGAAGATGGAGGCTGAAGCGGAGGCACGCATGGCGAGAGCAGTGGCCTCGTGGTTCTTGCGGAGGGCGAAGTCTATTCGACGCTCAGTAATATCTTTTAGGTGGGATTCCCCTTCCCTGGGCAAGAGAGATCGTGAAACGAGGCGAGCGATCGGTTCATCTATGCCAGGGACATCTAACTTGGTGGCGAAGTCTGGGGCTAGGGCGTAAAGTCTGTCAGCCATGTTCTTGAAGCGTCGAGCTTTGAGTAGGTGGGCCCATTCTTCGGAGGCTAATTTGGCAATTGGGTCCGGCACCGGGATGTAGTGTTCAGTAGGTGCAGGGGATTTGAGGACCTTGGCCCCTTTGATAGCTGGAGCGGACGAAGTTGAAGGTGCAGTCTGGAGACCAAGGGTATGAAGTACCCTACATGCGAGCAGTTGGTAATCTGAGGTATTGAACAAGCGATACGATGTATCCTTCTCATGATCTGAGTAGTCGCTCCAGTCGTCTCCTTCAACATGGTCAGTGAAAGTTAACTCCTCCGCATACGAGGCTTCGTCCGTACATCTGCCTCTGGCTACATCAAAGGGATGTGGTGAGCAGGAAGGATGAGCAGCATGGAACGCACGTTGGTCCATGTTGAGTGAGGGTATGGCAGGAACCTGTGGTAGTGACTGCATTCGTGTGAAATAAGCCAGCATGGCTTGGAGTTGGGAGAGGAAATCAGGAGGCAGCTGCAGACCAGATGTGTGAGATGTATGTGCCTGGTGAGCTATTGGAACAGATGTCTGAGGCGGTAAGCCAGAGGTAGGTTCGTTAGGCGAGCCGTGAGGGGGAAAGCCAACAAACTCTTCCTCGTCAGAGGCAATAGCAGGAGAATGGAAAATATCACTTATGTGTGTCTGTGCTGTGGTGGTTGTTGGCACAGAGACATAACGAGGGCGCTTTGGTTTACTATGGCTGGAAAGATGTTTTGTCTTAGCCAGTGCTTTGGCATGTCTGGTCTTAGACGTGTTAGTATGTTGTGGCTTGGCTGATTGTGGCATGTCTGGCTGATCTGGCACCATGTGTGTTGATGGTGACATGCCTGGCTGTTCTGCCATCTTATATAAACCTGGGTGCAGTACACTGCCACGGAGGGGGCAGGATGTAAAGACCCGAACTGGCACAGTATACTACCACGGAGGGGGTAGGATACACTGGCAGATGGCGAAATGCACTGCCACAGAGGGGGCAGAATGCACAGAGGTATCAGCGTTAATATAATATAGGCCGTTTAGAATTGGCACACTCAGATTAGTGCTGTAGGCTGGGTTTTTGGCTTGTTCACGGCCCCATAGGGGGCAGGATATATAATATAAATCAGATTTAATACAAGTCAGCCACTGATATTAAAGCTCCAGCCTTGATAATGTAATCCAGCCACTAGGATTAAAGCTCCAGCCTTGATAATGTAATCCAGCCACTAGGATTAAAACTCCAGCCTTGATAATGTAATCCAGCCACTAGGATTAAAGCTCCAGCCTTGATAATGTAATCCAGCCACTAGGATTAAAACTCCAGCCTTGATAATGTAATCCAGCCACTAGGATTAAAGCTCCAGCCTTGATAATGTAATCCAGCCACTAGGATTAAAACTCCAGCCTTGATAATGTAATCCAGCCACTAGGATTAAAGCTCCAGCCTTGATAATGTAATCCAGCCACTAGGATTAAAACTCCAGCCTTGATAATGTAATCCAGCCACTAGGATTAAAGCTCCAGCCTTGATAATGTAATCCAGCCACTAGGATTAAAACTCCAGCCTTGATAATGTAATCCAGCCACTAGGATTAAAGCTCCAGCCTTGATAATGTAATCCAGCCACTAGGATTAAAACTCCAGCCTTGATAATGTAATCCAGCCACTAGGATTAAAGCTCCAGCCTTGATAATACAATCCAGCCCACTAGGATTGGAGCTCCAGCCTTGATAATATAATTCAGCCACTATGATTACAGCCACAGTAATGTGTGTAAATCAGTCGTGCGTAAATTTGTCAGCAGCACATATAAACAAACGTACGGATAGATAGCCTGCAGGGAAGGTATCCGATAATAAGGGGAACAAAAAAGGCGGGAAATTCAAACTCTGAAATAATAATAATAAAAAAATGGTGCCCGGAAAAGGAGCGGGAAAAAATGGCAGAGAGGGAAGAAGCAATGGCGGCCGTCGGAGGCGAACTGGAGGAAGGGCTGCCCAGCACGATCTCGCCAAAAACCGCAGTAGCAGCTCCAAAAAATCCCCGGAGAAAACAGGTAGGGGAAAAATGGCAGCCACCGCAGAGAGAGCCGCCGTCGCGGTCTGTAAAGCCCTCAGTGGAATTTAAACCACGTAGCGAGGGCGATCTGAGGCAGAGGGTTAACGGCGGGAGCCGCAGCTGCAAGCTCCCGCTGAGATCGGATAAGCCGCAGCCGCGGCAACCGATCGGGGGGGGAGAGGTTAACAACGATCAGAAGCGATCAGAAGCGATCAAAAGGGGAGAACCGCAGCCGCGGTCCTTGAGGGAGCCCCCTGGCTAAGGAGACAACAGAGCGGGGGGGGGGGCTAGAAACTGCCAAAACGAAGAGAGCCGCAGCCGCGGTCTCAGAGGGAGCCCCAGTCAAGTAAATAAAATAGATTGAATTGCTCTGAGGGAAGGGTGAGAAAGCCGCAGCCGTGGTCCCTGAGGGAACCCTCAGAGGCTAAACACAAAAAGAAAAAGAGAAAGGATTTAAAGACAAGTACACGAACAAATACGAGACTTAGCTAAATGCTATGTGAAATTCCAATCTTGTTCGTACGAAGGCAAGAATGAACTGGAGAGTGGGAGGGGCATGACGTCCCTAGTCTTGACTTCAAAAACATTCTTGCCTTCGCACGATAGGTGGAACTATTCCCCACAGTGATGGCCCACCTCCTATGGAAAATCCAGAAGGTAGATCTGATCACCAAAGGTTTCTGACGCCCAATAATTCAACCATAGCAAGAACAAGAACAAAAAAGTATCTGTCAAGGCTGGCCTTGTGTGTGTGTCTCTCTCAGCCTCACTAGTTCACCCCCTGCAAAATGTGAACATGAGGGTTGCGTTTGACTAGCGATGGATCCACATAAGGTTTTGCTTTCCCTTCTCTTCTTGCTGGCCTGTGATCCACATTATGCAAGTCCAATCCATAGTTACCTTGGTAATTTACATAACTTTTATGACTTCTCTTGACATAGATAACATTTTCCCTTGTGCAGCTGTTTCTCATGTGAATCTGCCACTCACAATTATTACTCATATCAGTAGGAACAGATTCAAACCTGCTAACTTTCTGCATTTACAATGGGAGTGCTCATTTGGGAGAAAGTTGGAGCCAGCATTCCCCCCCCTTTTTAAGTGCAAATACGTGCACTAGCCGACCTTTGCAAGCTCTGCTTCATGTCAACCCATTTAAAGCAATCACCTTTTGGTTTGGGGGTGGGAGAGAGAATGGTAAATGTAATATTTAACGTGGTAAAAAAATCCACATTATCCTTTAATAGGATGGGAGGTGCTTATGATTGTCCTTTACCTTTTACCGTGGGGTGGTGGTGATATTTCTCCTTTTGTGCCTGGTAGGCAGATTTTGAATTCATTTGATGAAGGGGATGTGTTGGGCCACCAAGGGAAAATTAACTTTATATATTTATTTCTCCCAACATTGTATTGCTCATCTTCATACTTTACCGTAGGTCACTCAATGTGCAGATGCAAAGGTACACTCACAATTCTCTTTACGTGAAGTGTTTTTTACACAGGTGCACTTGCATGCAGACAGGCCCCCCAAAGGTTAAATCTAGTAACCATGCAATTAAATTGCAAGGTTAAATTGGACTAACCATGCAACTGTCCCTAATAACCTCAATGTGTTGCAAAGTCTAAAGACTGATAACATCAAATGACATGTGACTTACAATACACTTTCAGTTTTCTTATTTATCCCATAACAGACAGTACAATGTAACATAGCAACAGTATAAAGAGGGAGGACACACCTTTTACGCCATGAGAGGGACCCTGTGAGAGACAACTGCAGAAGGGGAAAATAGCACAACAGCCTGGCCCAAACATAAAGGGCTCCAGTGTGGATTTTACCTAGGTTTAGCTGGAGTGACTAGGGGAGATATGTAAAGTGCAACCTGTATAGAGATATGGCCATATTCACACCGTCCATTTATTCTACTTTAAACAGTCATGGCTTCCCCCAAAGAATCCTGGAAAGGGTAGTTTGTGAAGGGTACTGAGACTTGTTGGGAAACCACTCCTATTCCCCTCACAGACCTGCAATTTCCAGAGTTCCCTGGAAAGAGAGATTGATTTATAAACTGCTTGGAGAACTGTAGCTCTGTGAGGAGAATAGGAGTCTTCTAACAACTCTCAGCACCCTTCACAAACTACCCTTCACAGGATTCTTTGGGGAAGCCATGACTGTTTAAAGTGAAATAAATGTATGGTGTGAATGTGGCCATTGTCATGTTCATAAATAAAGCCTTGGTTTGTGAAGTGTCTCTCTTTAAAGGAGTAACAGAAGAGTAAGCTGATTACCTATCTCCTTGCTCTACGTCTAAATGTGGTAATAGTTTCTACCCAAACCCTTTTCCAGAACAGCCTCATTCTGGCCCAGGACTGCCACTCACCTCGTGTGCGTGTTTGGAGAAAGCTTCTGCACTCGCCATCATCCTGACTGTCCTTTCGTCGAGCTCTCCCAGTTTCTGTCCCCTCTCATCAAGAGCAAGACGTGCACGAGCCAAATCTCCAATTGCGCCTCCTGCCGCTCCTTTCACACCTTCAACCCCACCGGATCCGGGGATATGCTGTGCAAGACTCCGAGATGCTTTTCCTGCTGTAGCCTCACCAACTACAAATGGAACCCAGAACTGAATCAGTATTTTCTTATGCTTCCTGACTCATTGCCACCCCGCCCTGCCTTCTATGCTAATTTTTCACTTGTTGATGCTGTTTTGTAAAGGCAGAGGAAGCAATTTTCCCATCCAGACATCTATTCAATTTAGGCAGCAACGAGCTCTTTCACACCCTCTTACTGAAATGCTCTATTGATAGTTGTAAAAGGATAGCTTCATATTACACCTAGGAACGGGGTGGGGGAATCGAAGACCAGCTCCATCTTTTGAGATGATAATTTGGAATTCCTAATGCTCAGGGGCAGCAGTGCTTCAAATAAGGTGACTGTTTGACATGTGTTGCTATGAACATCAATTTTTTAAATTCTATTTTGTAGACAAAGATCACTCACAGAGCTCTTCCCTGTCAAGTGTTCCACCAGTTCCACCAAACAGCCCCTTCAGAAAGCCTCTGTACTGAGCCTCAGGGGTTTCCACCGGAGTGAACAACTCCCCAAGCGTGTCCTGGGCAAAAACAAAGACATTTTAAGCAAAACATCATACCAGAAGGCAGGTACTTTAACTGTAATACACTTCAGAACAGAATGGGATTGCTTCGCCCTCCAATTTATTTTACTTACTGATCCCATTCTTCCAAATTCCCAATACTCTTGGGGCTTGTCCACACCAGAGTATACTGTGTGCTTGCATTTCCATTTAACTTGTGTAGTCTACATGACTGCACCCTCAAACAACACCAGTCTCAGTGCTTTCCCCCTAGAGATTCAGGTTTATCTAATAAGTTGGGGGAAATCAGGCTCCAAACCGTTCCACTCAGGGTTGCAGACAATTCATTTTGGTGTTTTGGGTGGCTTGATCAAACCTCACTTTCTGCTCTTCCCCCTTCCTCACCCACTACCTCCTCCATTTCTTTTCCAGGTGTATTAACTATTAACTCTCTTTGGTATAGCCATATATCTCAACACCTCAGGTTTGCACAAAAACATAAAACACACAAGCAAGCCCCAGTTAAAATTTCTACATTTTGGAACATCAGTTGTAAGATGTGCAGATTTCCAGGTATCCAGAATATAACCAACAGAGTGTGGCCCCTCTTCTTTTTCCCTCTCACTGCTCTGGAAGTCCATAATTTTAAAAAGGCTCCCATGCCAGTCTAACAACCTTGTGTATGCCCAGTTCATTCACAAACAGAAGGAGCAGGAATATTAAATTAGAAGGCAGAGCCACAAACACATTGGGATTGATCCAACACACTGGAATGCCCACTGGTATGGCCGGAAAACATGGCTTTTGCAGCCCAAATTGAGCCCGCTATGTGGACCACTCTACCAGATCCAAAGGTCAAAGGACGGTATTTGTAGCAAGATACTGCTCACATGTGGACACGCCCTCACTGTCTTATGACTCTGTGGGAAGTCAGGCCTCAATACACAAGAGAGTGTTATTTGTATAAAAATTTGTGGCTAACCAATTACTTAACAATCACCCATCAAGTCAATGTTCAACAGCTTCTGAAGGGCCCATCAGTGGCCTGAGAGAACTGTTGGGACAGCCCCACCTCCACCTTCCCTGGGGTCACTTAAGACCTGCATGCCCTGAGGGAAGACAAAGCAGCCCAGGGAGCTGCTGCCATCAGCTCCTGAAGTAGCCCTGAGAGTATTTTGTGTCATTTCTTTGAGTTATTATTCTGAATTGTAAACTGCCTTGGCAGAAAGACAGCGTAAAATGCAATAAACAACATAAATGATGGGTAACTGGTTACTCAGGGTTTATGTCTCAAGTCCCATTCCCTGTTTTTGTGGGCTGTCAAGTCTTAACCTTGTTCTCACCTTCGTAATCATGTCTTTAATGAACACAAAATGGAATGGCGCCTGCTTGTCCCGTCTCTGTGCCTTCAGCAGAAGGTGAGGATGGGAAGGTTCCAGCAGCGCATGTACAGAGCACTTTCCATGTGCAGTTGAAGCCTATTTTTAACTTCTGCCAAATGCTGAGGCAGAGACAGCAAGGGTACTCCTGCTCCTCCTTTGCCATGCATTCAATGAATGTGTGATTGTGAAGGTGAGACGGGGGCCAAGTCAGCTTCCTGCAGTAACTAGGACATGTCCATGTGTGTTTATGGCACTGGTTTTCAAACGGTATTCATGGAAAACCCTAGCATTCCTTAATGTAGTACAATGAGAAGATCAGTCACAGTGGACACATTTCCCTGGAAGGCACCTTGCACACCATCCCTGATCTTCTCATGCAATATGAAGAAGTCACAGAAAAAGATTCAGTCACACTCTCTGAACTGGGTCTTAACAACCTGCAATAGATTTTGAATTGTGCTTTCAGGCATTCTTTCAGAACCCAGCTGAAAAATCAATTTTTGTCAAACTCCATTGTTTTGCCCACTTTTAGTCATCCCTAGTCATAGAAACTGGGTTTACCTATGCTTCCAGACTCACCTGCAGAGTGTCAAACATCTCCTGGCTGTAGTTCAATCGCTGGATTTCTGTGGGAGAACTAAGATATAAAGCTTGTCCTTCGTTGGTAAAACAAAAGGTCCGAGCAATCCTCATGTCTGTTACCGGCAAATAATTAACATCTACCAACGACCGGAGGCTGGGTAAACTGGACAAAAACAAGCATACATTATACATTGGAATAAAATATATATTTCAAGCAGCTTCATCTTCAAAAGCTGCATGCTTATTCGGGAGTATGTCCCATCGAACACATCAACATGTGCTTCTGAGCAGCCACGTATCAGATTAGGCTGTAAATCAACAAGTGTCACGTTCCATTCAAGTTCCCTAGTAGCCTCAGCTAAAATTTCACCTTATGATGAAAATTCTGTGTAAGCTGGATCCTGCAACCTCTGCGAACTATCTAAAAGTGTAGATGTATAGTTACTACTGTATACCCCAAGCAGTTATACTGGAGCACAATGAAGCCCCCTCCTTGCCCCTTGATTCCAGGAAATTCTATTGAAATTCAGCAACAACTTAGCTTCTGAAATTGCACTAGGCATTGCCCAATTCTTTCAGGTTTACATTTGCAATCATAAGGACAAGAAAATGTTTTCTCTTTATGGAGACACTACTAAAGAAGGCCCATAAAACTACTATGGCTCTAATGCAGTAAATTATTGGGAAGCCCAATGATGGTTTGCCTGCCATGTTGTAGTAACTCATCATATGCCGTATACAAACCATACCCAAATGCCTTTGAGAGGGCGATAGTGATAGCCTCACCACTGAAAATCTGAGGACACTCCTTGATTTTGGAGACATCTTCTGGGCTGCTTTCATCTATGAGGGGCTGCCTCATGCCTGGGAACTTGATGGCAGCAGAAGGAATATCAGATCAATTCTGGAGAGACTTTAACTTTTTGTTGTATGTTCAACTCAGTTCAAAGTGTTAATGTCCTGACTACCTTAATATGCATTCTCCCCTTCATAACTGTCCATGTGCACAGGTCAGCAGCTGAGAACCAGTTCTCAGTAGTGTTCAGAAATGATGCTCTAAGTCTTCAGAAATGATGCTCTAGCAAGATACTAAGGGCTCCCATTGGGTGGAAGGGCAGGATATAACGTTTTAATGTTTTTGATTGCTGTAAACCGCCCAGAGAGCTTCGGCTATGGGGCAGTATACAAGAGCAATAAATAAATAAATAAATAAATAAAAATCAAATAATAAATAAATAAATAAGGTAGCCACACTGTGGGCTTTTTAGGTAACAGGTTGGTTTATTTTGCTTTTATTCTGCTCCTTGGTACACAGCTTACACAATTTTAATGGACTATCTCCAGCTGTGCCTGCTGCTGCTCCAATGAGTATATAAATAATCTCTGCTTTAATTTTGGTGGTCCAATCTTAGTGATGACACAGTCCCTTGCTCCCAAGACTTGGACAGTTTCCTGACCTGGGTCTTGTGGGCTACTAGCTCAGGACACAGACAAGCTCCAGGTTCTAGGGGGGCTTGGACAAAGTGCCTTTTGCATGAGTGAGCCCAAGCAGGTAAGAAACAGCATTCACAGGCCTTTTTATACTTTCTCCTAGTGCCCAGTCCTTTGAGGGGAGGCAAAATATTAAGAGGACAGTCAAAAGCATACTAACAAAATTGTAGGGGCAGTAATCAACTAACCCCTCTGGTCAGCACAAGGATTACTGTTAGTGCAATGGGGCTTCCCCTCTTCCTCCCCCTGCATGCTCCCCACACCCTCCCCCCAAATCTGCTCCAGAGGTTTGAAGGAATCTCTAGAACAGGTTTAGGGCAGCCTTTCCCAACTAGTGGGCCACCATATGTTGTTGGACCACAATTCCCATCTTTCCTGACCATTGGCAATCCTGGCTGAGGCTGATGGGAGTTGTGGTCCAGCAACATCTGGTGGCCCACTAGTTGGGAAAGGCTGGGTTTAGGGGATGTGGTGGTGGAGTTCCATTGCCTAAGCAGCAATTCTTGCACTGATGGAACAACTTGCTTACGTTTCACTATTCAAAACTAATTGACCAATAATTAAAATAAAACAATAACTAAAACAACAAGAGGCAACAATACTACAAAGTGTTGGCAGTAACATAATAAAACAGCTGATCATTGTTGAACATCTTTACCATCCACAAAAAGACACAAAAGGAGCCTGATAAATCTCCACCAGATGGGAGTTCCACAATAGTGGCATCACCACTGAGAAAGCTGTTTCTTGGTACCTGCCCACCTGAGGTCATGCCTGAGTGGGACAGAAACTGGCCTCCAAAATCTTAAATCCTGGACAGGTTTATCTGAGAGAAGGTGGTTTCTGAGGTAATCTAGCCTTATCCTATTTTGAATGTTAAAGGCTAATATCAATCAGTTAAATAGAGCCTGGAAGCAAACACACAACATAATGTTTTTATATAAAATAAGATCAGAAATATACGCTCCAATATTCATGTCTAGTGGCACCACTGTACACCAAATGAAGTTTCGCAAATATCTTTAAAATTGCCTCTTGGAGACCCAGAGAACAAGTATCACAATATTCGAGCCTTGAAGTAACTAAGGCACGGATAAAGGCCATGGGTCTATTTTCTCCAAGAAGGGTCACATCTAGCAAACCCTTCCACACTCTTCACCGTTCATACAACCTGTAGAACTAGAGGAACTAATGCATTGAGGAATGCCTCTAAGCTGGACAGTTCTTTTAGGGGAGTGCAACCCCCTTCAGCACAGGTTGAATATACATTCCCTAATTGCCAGAACAACTGACCAACAGCACCTCCATCTTATCTGGACTATGCTTCAGTTTGTTCACCACCACCCCAATCTACTTCTGAACTGACTGCAAGCACAGAGTGGTGAACCAGCGATAGCAGAGGAAGACTTCTTCGCTACTATCACTGCCACAAAGTAGGCCTGAAAGTGATCTGTCTGTGTATGATTGGACTTGTTTCAAATCTTCCATCACTTGTGCTCCAGCCATTTCCACAAACATTTCATTGCCCTCAGATCTGTAAAGAAGCTGGTCAGCTCCTCTTTGGGGGTTTGGGAAAGAGTGCTTACATACAATCATGTCTAATGCTTCAGCCATTTTCCTATTCCAGAAGTTGGCAACTGGCTGGACCACCAGACATGTCAGTAGTAAATTTCCTCAGAGACATCCAGTGAGCTTGTTAATTTGAATAAATAAGAAACAATTTTTTAAAAATTCTCCAGATGGTTATCCATATTATTATTTGTTTAAAAGGAGCAGGAATAGGATTTTCATTGGAATTCTCTCTGAAGGTTCTTTGATAAGCATCTATACATCACCACCTTGAAGACTACCCTGTCCACTTTCCTCTTTCCTTTGACGGGAGAAAGGTTTAGTTTTTTGGGGGGGATTGGGTCACATTCGCTAAAAGATTCCAAGTACCTCAGTAGAATAATATGGCCATTAGCACAGAAGCATGCCAGGCAAACGTTGGTGCACAGGGTCACCACATCTGCTCGCAACAGAAAGGATGTGTCTGTGATGTTATGAACATAGAGGCATATCTGGGAAGGCAGTGAAAAAACTTTGGCTTGTTTCTCAGAACATATAACAGCAAACTGGTGATCTCCCATGTCCTGGGAGGAGCATGGAGAATGCAGGACAAGTTTTCTTTTTCTTGTTCTTTCACTTTCATCTGTGCTGTTTGGATCTCTCCATGCTTCGTAGGGTGGGTGTATTAAGGTCCCTGTGCAGTCCAAGCAACCAAAAGTTAACACTGCACCCTTCAGTGTCAGAACGGTACCTATAAAACATAAATTCAAAATGATTAACCTCCCCAAACTATCTTAATAATGGTGCTGCCAACACACATTAACTAAACTATACAGTCACATGTGGAATATAGATGCATCTTGCTCTTCTACCATTTTATGACACTGACAAATGAAAAGACATTAGAACTGCTACACTGCCTTATAATCCTAAACCTCTTCGAAATAATGTGGCACCCAATTGTTTGGGTGCTGGCACCCAGGATATGATGCTGGTCAGGAAATTCTCTACCACTCCCTTGAATTCTCTGAATATTCCCCACCCCTGCCTAAACTTCTCAGATGCAGTTGGGTGGGGGGGTAGGTAACAGTCTTGGTGTTAATATTTCCTGGAATGAACAAAACAGGAATTTATCTCCTACATATTAGCAGCATACTGACAACACGGATTCAGTGTTCTTTCTCCTCACTGAATGGAATTTTATGTTCTGGAAAAAGTCACCTTTGATATACTTAAAAAGGACTGGGTCCACTGGACACATAAGAAATTACAGAAAATGTGCACGCTACTTTCAAGAAGTTCATTTACAGAGTTTTGCAAATAAACAAGGAGAATGTAAATATTAACTGAAACTTAATTTAAATCTAATGAAATTTGATTTTGCATATTTTTTAGTATGGTGCCATACTTACAGCGCAAGTTCACACTTGTCCAGTGAGAATGATGTTATTCCCTCCGGCCATACTGCCTCAAAATTGAAACAGCCTTCTAATTTCAATTCCTGGGGACAATACTGAATGACATTGCTACTGGAGGAAAATACATTTGCTTCCTTGAGGAATTGGAAAGAGGGCTCTTTTGGGGTGACGAATTCACACATTCAGGGGTGTGGTTCACACCTAACAATAAGCCATGTGTAGCACCACATATCTCAGCAAGAATCTTGATGTACAAGGAGGCTTAGAATGGCATGTGCACGGCCTCTGTCCCATAATTCATGCCTCAAACCCGATTTATTGGAGTGCTTATTGCTTTGCACACTGTAATTGCCATGTATTAGAATCTGGAGAGCTCAAAATGCAGGCTCTCTGACATTAAGTTGAGAAATGCTTAACTCTATGTTCAAAAACAGCACATTGGGAAAATTGTTCAAGTTAACCAAAACAATCCAGCTTGTCCCACAGTCCTAATTGTCAGGTGTGCTTGTTTGTAACTTTTTCAAGCTTTGAAGGGACAGTGAGCTAACTGGCTTACAAATGTTCTCACTTTGCTTATGTAAGCAAAGCACTTGATAGTCAAAACAAACTGTTATGCCTCTGGGGTGCAGCTGCATTCTCAAGCCAAAGCTGTACCATGTGCAGGGTCAGGAGAGATCAGCAAAAATCACCTGAGAGGGAAACCAGCAATCTAAATGCTGGGAAGATAATGATCTCATAGGTATGAGGTACCCCCTTCCCAGAGGGTCTGTTGGATATAAATAATGGATCAGGGAGATTAAGCCTTAGGGGGGTCTGAAGAAGCCTGAACAAGACCATCATCAAGATTAACATTCAAGGGCCACAACTCCTCCCAGGCAAGAGAATCCTCACTGCAGCTGTTCCAAAGGCTTCCAGCATGCAGGGAGATGAATATAAGATAAGAGTAACTAAAGACAGACAGGGGGGAGACAGAGACCTGCTAACCATTAGTTTCATTTTAGTGTTTTACTGCTTGCAAATGACAGTTCCATGTAAACAGCTTGCTTAATAAATCCTTCAATTTCTTCACCACCACAAGTGTTCATTGTCCTTTTGAAATTTCAAACAAATTTGTCTTGTGCTTGGCAAGGGCTAGGCATTTGGCAAAACACCATGGTTTAACAAACCACAAGTTATTGCAAGTTGTCCCACACAAAATCAGATAAAACCATGGCTTGTTTCTCCAAAGTTGGTTTTGTTTTCCAGCTGCTTTTGCCTTGTGCCTTTGTAGTTTGGTGAGAGTGTCTGGGGTGGGTCAAATAAACCATGGTTAAGAAGGGCACTGGGTTCACACACAATGTGAAGCCATTATTAAAACAAACCAAGGTTCATGAACCAACAACAAACCATAGCTTCAAATCGTTGTTTGCTGGCAGTAAATAAACCATAGATATGCTGCTGGGCAGACTTCACACATAACACTGAGCCATGGTTTAATAACTGCCTTACAGAGCTTGGAAAAGTTACGTTTTTGAACTACAACTCTCATCAGCCCAATCCTGTGGCCATGCTGGCTGGGGCTGATGGGAGTTGTAGTTCAAAAAAGTAACTTTTCCAAGCTCTGCTGCCTTATCTTAAGACAGACCATCTTGTCCAGTGTCTTCAAGAACCTTTGTCAAACTATGTTCCCAGGAAACCTGAGGGGAGTATCCTAGAAATAGTATGTGAGGAGCGGTCTCTCTGTGAGAAGGTCAGTAACGGGAACAAGCTTTTTAAAAGGATACTTTCTCCATTATTATCAACATTGCCTTGCAAGGTGCAGTTGTGAGTACTCCCTGGAATGTGCCCCAGAATTGTCTGCACATCGTATGGGTTCATCAGAAGGCAAACTGCAGTGGAAAGACCCTACTACTCAGAGGATAGGAAGTTATTTGGGACCTGGGTTTCAGAGCAGCTTTAAGAAGACAGGAAAGCTTGTGGTACTTAGATGACACAGCAAGAGGCTCTTTTCCTTCAAAGAACTGGAAGCCACTCTTAATGTTGTGCCAACATATAGCCAGTTAGCAAATTGTAGCTAGCAATGATCTGAAGATGGAGGTGGCTATCCAGTTGCTACTCCCAAAGAAAGTAATAGCTAATGTAATCCTAAGTCACATTTGCTTTATGTGAGACTTACTTCTCTCTGATGTGGGAAACCTGTGCATGGGCTTTACCACTTTAGACTGCAGGTGGGAGCTTACATGGACAAATACGTCTCCATACCAAACAACTCCCTGCACATAGAAAACAAACTACCATCTCTAGAAGCAGGATTCTGTGCAAGAAAATGGTATAGCCCAGATGTGAGGTTTACCACTTCAGTGAGAACTAAGCCTAAATCTTAAGGGGAAAAAATGAAAATTCACATCTAATAATATCCCAATCCTGACCACACTGCCCCTCTACTGCACCACTATGTCATCATGCTTAGTGGCATATTTCTGCATATTTTCAAGAGAATAATAAGGAAATCAAGATTTCTTACCACTTGGAGAAACCATTACCGGCTCTGTCTGCCTTAATTCATCCACAGTGGGCAGGTTAAGTGATATAGTCAAGACCATGCCCAGGCCTGTACCAACCCAAAGGCAAGGCAATACTGTTGTGTCATTTTTCCGTGGAAATGACTCAGTGAAATATAAAGCTGTAATTGCTTCCTTAGATTCTTTGTCTATACTGGAGACACTGGAGCTTCGAGAATGGCTGAAGGAGTTCTCTCTGTTTTCTGTTTAAAGAAAGCAATACATGTGAGCATGCCTTATATGCTGGGAGAGACCATGGAGTCCATCTTATCCAGTATTTCTACACTATTGAGCAGCAGCTGTCAAAGGCCTCAGAGTTGCTACCTGAGACCTTGTAAATGGGGATGACTTTTAAAGTGAACATGTATCCTCTTCATGCAATGCATGTGCTCTGCCTCTAAGCTACAGAGCACATTAGCCAGCACTGTTACAGAAAAGACAAATTTCTAAGCCTGTTTGTCTTCATAATCTCACAAACTGATCAAATACAATAATGTAAACCCGAGGAGGGGGGGGCTTCTCAGAAGGCTGAACTTGTGTGCCAGTAGATATTTAAAGGATCTTTAAATAATCTTTTTTTGTACTTTAATTAGATTTTTAATTCTTATTATTTTTAGATATTTAAAAATAAGAACTAAATATCTTATTAAAGTACAAAAAAAGATTTTCCCCCAGTGCCAAGATTAATCAAACAAGATTTAAGGCTCTTGTCAAAGCTTAACTTTTCGTTTATTAGCCATGCAGCAACATTAAAAATGACTGCAATGCCAGAACTTCTGTTCCTTGTTGTACCCAAAGAAGAAAATACTAGAATTGATGGCTGCATCTTGTTTAGAGAGGTGCACCAAAGTGGATTAGGCATACCCAACTTGCAGTCATACTATGACGGTTTCGATTTAAAGGCACCTGGAGCTGTTAGGTCATAGAATAAGGGGTGCAGCATTTATCATATTGGCAATTTAAAAAATAACCAACTACGTAATCCATTCTTTAAAGCTACAACGCTAATGTGGAAAAATGGCATGTAACCTTGGCACTCCCAGTTTCACTGCTCATCCCAATACTGGAACTTCCTTGGTTTCATCATGAGATGAGATTTCTGCAATTTAAAAACTGGAAAGCCAGTGGGCTTTTTCAGCTAAGAGATTTCTGTCTGAATGATTAACAAATAAGAGGAGAGCAATTGGAAGGCAAGTTAAGGGGTACACAGTTTAACTGAATGCAGATTCATCAGATTCTGCAGTTTATCTCCAACCCAGTAATCATTTGCCACAGAATTAAGAAGATTATCCCATATATTAGCAAAAGCAACATATAATTTAAAGGAGGGGGCAGTCTCAATCTGTTGCATGCTCATTAATGTGTGGGACATGAGCCCATACAGTACAAAAGGAGTGTGGGAAAGAACGTTGGTATGGCAATCTTAGATGAAAGTTGGGTATGCATATGGGACAAAATAACAATGTAGACAGTGTCTGCACAAATCAGATAAAGTTCTATAAAACTTGTTCATTGTTGGTACTGCACATCTCTCAAGCTATCTAGAATCACTAGGACAATTTCTCTGGAATGTTGGACAGGGTATAAGAGGCTAGGAAGGTTTAAGGAGCTGGGAATGTATTCCCACATATGATGGACATGCCTAGTAGTATTTTCTGCAGCATATTCATGATGAAATGTCTGTAACTACTGTTTATTTATATACTGCATAGTGCCCAGGTGGCTTGTAAGCGGTTTACAAAATATAAAATACAATTGCACAACAGGGTAAAAATACAGAATAAAAAACACACCATAATTAAACACAATCTCAATAAAACAATCCCATTAAAACATAAAATAGAAAAGACCCTAACTAAAATGTTCCATAAAACAATCCCATTAAAACAACACAATAATTAAAACAGGAGACTCAAGTCAAGAGAGCTAAAAGTTAACATCTGGCAGATGGGGCCTCTTGTATTTCAGTAGGAAGTGCACTCCATAATACCAGTGTCGCCAGTGAAAAAGCCCGCCTCTGTTTGAAGTGTTTGAAGTGGCCCTCGAGAAAGTAGACGCTACACAAGAGGTCCTGACCGCGAGTGCAGCTGCCTCATGAATCTTACAGAGACAGAAGTCTAACTGACATTCTGACATGTCCTTGAACTGAGCTTCTCAGTGGCTAGCATGGGGAGGGAACCTGGTCTGAAGAGGAGCTTGCCATTCGGCCTGCTTTAAAGGTATCAGGTACTGGAATAGTCACCATGGTGGGTTTAGGAGCCTTCAGAACAGACATCTCTCTGGAAGAAGCTGGAGGAGGGTCTGGCAATGAGGAGTTGATGTCTAGCGCTGCTAGAGACTTGCACAGGAGAAGTAGAAAATAATCAGACTGAAACAGCCTGTGGGGAGTGGAAGTTAATGGAGAAGAAGCATCCTCCATTCCTGAACCAGCATTCCACTTCTCATCCTCACACTCTGGGTCCATGAATGGATCCAAGGGATCTTTGGGTGACCTATTAGCCCTGCAGCCCCTGGAGGCTAAGAAAGGCTCAGGAGACAAACTCCCGTCTTCCTCCGAAGAATGTCCAACAAACTCACTAGGCAGTGGCTGCCTGGAACCTTTGGATTCCCTCACATTTGTGACCTGCCCTGAGGGAGCAGCTCTGGCGGCCATGGGCTGAGACAAAATGGGAACCAGGAGCTCAGTGGACAGGACCCCAATGAGGGCCTCCCTGATATGGGAAAGGGCCTCAGACGTGAGCTGGAATGGTACAACGGCCTCCATTCCCAAGGGATGAGATGGATAGGTAGATGGGGAGGGACGTCGTTGGGAACCTCCCACATCTGCAATTTCCTCCATATCATTGTCCGATGAGGAATCAGGTGATGCTATGAAGTTTGTATCTATAGCCAGCTCATCTGAAAGCAATTCTTGTGTGTGCCTCCTTAAAGGTTCATGATGTCTGTGAACATGGGAAGCAGAAGTTCTATGAAGGGCCTTAGAGCCCTTAGAACTCTGGTGTACAGGCTTGGAGCTGACCTTTGTAGCGTTCCCTGTGTTCTCTGAGATTTTAAAAGATACTGCTGCATTCTCTAAGTCCCCTGGGTGGGGGGCTTGAACTGACACAGCAGTAGCCTTCTTTTTTGCTGAAGACACCATTTCTAAAATGGCAGCCATTCTCTTTTTGGCGGGACTTGCTGAGGCGGCAGAAGCAGACAGAGCGGGCGCTACAGCACTGCTAACTAAGCCCTTCACCTTTGATCCCAGTGCCCGATGTTCGGCTTTCTTAAACGCCTTACAAGGCGTTGGCTTGGTCAGACTGCCTTGTGCTGAGGTGCTGGGGGAAGTATGCACCAGCAAGATGGAGTCCAGAATGGGCGGGGTTATAGACAAGGACGGAACACCTGAGGTGGATTCGAGCTGTGTCTGCTTGGGCAAGAGGTGAATAGGATTCATCGCCTTCCCTCACACACAAGCACCTTTCTGGGGTGTGGAGGGGGACTTTCTGGATGAGCACCGCACCACACACACGCCTTTCTGGGGTGCAGGGCCTGAAAGGACCAGCAAAAAATGGAATGGCTCTGATCAGCTCTGATTCGGCTCAGTTGGTAAGGCACCCCTCTCCTACTCCAAACGACCCAGGTGGGGGAAGGGTGAGAGCGGAGGAGGACAGAGACAGAGTGGGACGATAGAAAAGGCTAATGTTAAAGTTTTTTTTTTTTAAACCAAATGAATCAAAAATGACAAACTCACCAGGAAGTGGAATCAGAGTAATAAAAAAGGAAAACAACAGATGGGAAAGAGAAGGTAAGATTAAAAACGAACAGAGAGAGACAAAAAATATAACTGCCTAGGACGATGAGGCAGGAAAGAAGTGGGGAGATCACGTGTGTGAGGTGACCTACTCCCCGCAATTCTGCTGTATTTCCTGCCTATGGACGCTAGGTGGAGCCCATTACCCACTTGATGGACATCATCCAGGGAGAAAAATAATAATCGCACAAACTGTCAAAGGAAAAGGGGTGTAAAATATTATCAGTTATGTGGAAAATAATAAGAAACTTCATATAAAACACTTCAGGTATTCAAAGAATTTCATCTTCATTTTTTATTCCCAACTTTTTAAAGTGCAAGTTACGTTCTCTGTCACAATGACAATCCACTGTGCAATACCAACAAAATCCAGGAAGCCATCACAAAATGCAGAAAAATACAAAACCATCAAAGTACTAAGCAGCTGTTCACAAATTAACAAACAATAGCAAAAATTAAACTATCATCTGCAGAGTTAAAATAAGGATAAGGGTCAAACTGCATCTCACATTGAGCACACAGCTTGGCACCAGTGAAACCTTTACTCCTGTGCTAAACAGCAGTTTTGGGATACACAATGAGAGGAAAGGGTTAACCCTCTAAACAGTCCTGATCAGCTTCACCAGCAGCTATTTACACATTTTTTTTAAAAAAGACATACACTACATATTTAATATCAGATATAGTTTAGCCTTTGGTGGCCCAATAGTGTCTATACAACAAGAATCTTTGCTTAGCAATCAGAGGACCAGGTGAGTTTTCCTCAGGATATCACTTACTTAATGTATTACAGAAAAGCTCTTGTAGCCCTAGGAAGCAACATGGAGTTCCTTGAGATGTGCTGGCCCCTGGCTGATTAGAATCCTAAGAATAAGCATCAGCACCTAGAATTGTGGCTGGTAGCTCTTAAGCAGCAAATGCTGCCAATTTAGAATAGGTGCAATGTGTCCTCTAAGGTTTAGCTCTTTTAAGAGGTATACTGTTGAATTCTGACACAGAATAACTGATGCAGAATCCTCTTTTCCCTACCATATTATTGGATGTGTCAAATCTATGGTCATTTGATATTTTCTTTCAATTCGGTTATTGAACTTGGCCTCAGCAACATTCTCATGGATTTAATCTCCATGATGGGAATGTTATGGATTGCTTCTCTCCATCCCAAGTGTCCCTTCCACTAGGACATGGCCTGAGACTGTGAGCAGGCCAATGGGACAGGTTACTACTGCCTGGGACCATTCTACCATGGCCAATATGTATCTATACACAAATTCTGTTTCATCACAATATCCTGTCAAGGTACAATTTCTGAAGATTTGGGCTCCAGAGCTCTGTGTGCTTGTTCAACATTTCCCATGGTTATATGTATGTTGGGCAAGGCTTCAGACATCAGTTTGCCAAAAGGCTTATATTATCTGGTCCTTCATGCCATGTGCTGAAAGATTCAATAGATTACTGTGGTTTTCTAAATCCTCCATTTTAAGTTGTATATCCACTGAGGTTGGCCTCTCAACTAGCTAACTACTTACCTACTAGTATTAGCTGCTTTTGTGTTAATGCTGGGCTGTTGTGTTCCTCTGCACCAGCCTGCCTATCTAGAATATTTTTTAAGGTTCCCTTCTCATAGTGATAAGGTTCTTAAATGCATCCCCCAGCCCCAGTTTGTGCTTTTAAACTCCTCTCAGAGTTTTACTTAAACTATGCCATGCTATGAAACTGTCAAGCTAATCTGCCAGCTTTGTGTGACGCCACACACACACATCTGAAGAATTATCTAAGGACAACAGTAGAAATGCTCCTACAGCAAGATTAAAATTAAATAGGGCATAGTGATATGAAGTGTTTTAATTGTTATTAATTTTGAATTTCTGTAACCCACCCTGGGACCTACTAATGAAGGGAGGGAAATAACAATAATAGTGTTATGGATTTGGGGTTGAGATGGATAATTTCTACGAGTCCCCTTCCAGCCTCTGATTTGGAGACTTGCACCTGGGGGCGACAAACCCACTCTGCTAGTCAGATGAGTTTCTTTTGTTAATCTAATAGAGTGGCCAGGTGGGTTAATGGGTCTATCAGGTGCCCATCCTTTTGTCATTGAAACTCTTCAGGAGAGGCCCCCCCCTCCTGGGGCCCAGGAGAGGCTTGTGTTTTTGGTTGTGTCTGAGAAAGGTTTGGAACTGGAGGCAGGCAGAGAGGCTGGCTCTTTGCACCATGGCTTTGGGGTGCCTCCTGTAACACTGATGGAAAAGCTGGATATTGGACTGCTGATGCCTTGAACCCCTCCATCCTAAGCTCAGGTTGGAATGTGTGTAAATAAATAAACCATATTTCATAAAGCCACCACAGTCTCCGCTGACCTTCTTTCCAAGGAAACCAGAGCAGGGACCCCTGGAAATTTCACTGCTCAGAGATTGGGGTGGCGTGCAACAATAGATACATTTTTTAAAAAGTTGAAAATAGCAGATTCCAAATGCATGTGTCCACTGACCTTCTGTTGTGACTGGCAAAGAAATCTCCATGCAAGCAGCAGACTGTGCTTTCCTAAATGGAGGCTTCGCGGGACCACGGCGATTTATTTTTGTAACATCTGCACTAGACAGCCGTTTTCCAGAGCTGCAGCTTTGGGAGATTGGACTTGTACAGTGACCATTTATATGATCTGTAGTGGGAATAACATTTTTAAAAAATTAAACTAGAAATAGATGCTCTTCTTCAAAACACAATTTAACTGCAAATTGCAATTCACTAATAAGCAAAAAAACCATGCAGTTTAAGAACGTACCTATAGCCAACAGATATTTCTATCAAACTTTTAAAAGCAGGGAAATTGGGCAGCTAGACTGAATGCACCAGGGGGTCAGGAGACCTGGCCTCCTCTCTGAGATATTGTACTACCATACACATTTGTAAAGATGCAAACACAATTTGGGTTGGTTTTAAACGGTCCAATCCACTTCCTGTGTAGTTTGGAAGAATTCGGTAACACGTGGCTCTGAGCATATGGCGAGTTTATTTCTTTTCCAAAAGGAAAACACTGTTAACAGTACCATCATTTTTCAGGGTTCCCCCCACCTTTTTATTCTACAGCAGGCACGTGTTGTCTCCCACCCAAATTTAAACCAAAGCTATCCCTGGCCACATCTACACCAGACATTTATTCCACTTTAAACAGTCATGGCTCCCCCCAAAGAATCCTGGAGAAGTGTAGTTTGTGAAGGGAGCTGAGAGTTGTTAGGAAACGCCCTATTCCCCACACAGAGCTACAATCATCAGAATTCTCTGGGAAGAGGGTCTGATTGTTAAGCCACTCTGGCCACTGCAGCTCTGCTAGGGGAATAGGAGTCTCCTAACAACTCTCAGCACCCTTCACAAACTATACTTCCTAGGATTCATTGGGGGAAGCCATGACTGTATTAAGTGGAATAAATGTCTGGTGTGGGAATAGCCCCCTGATTAGCCAAGCCAAACAGCTGTTAGTCTGCCTTTTAGAACGTTGTCAGTTGGTTCTTACTGAATATGCATGCACTATCATAGACTCCAATGTTAAATTTCTTAATTAAAAATTAGCCATGCATTTTTTTAACTTTTACATTGCGGGAGCTGAAGGTCAGAATATGAGACAAGGTCAGTAATAGGATTACAGGAACTCTGTGAACATGGCTGATTTTTAATTAATTTCAACAAATTATGAGACCACTGACAGGAAAAAGTCCAAAAGGAGTCTGGATTTTGTTTTCTTGTTTTACACTGTGCACTCTCAATTTTCTCTGAGTGTTTAGTGTATCGCCATGAAAACTTATTGGGTTGTTAAGCAAGTGTTCCTGAGTTCAGAACTATCTGAAATATTTTGTTTTGAAATGAGTTCATGGGAAACAGCAGAATGGCATGGGGGAGTATTTTCAATTTAATATGGCAGAATGTGAAAAATCCAATGCTAGCTATATACAGCCACTCTTGTGGCTGTATAATCAAGCTTGCAACCACTCAGGAATTCTCACAGAGGTTCTACAGTGTTTTATATTATTTTCTACTGTATATGTGTGTTTTTATACTGCCTTTGGGAATTGACATATGAAGATGAGGAAAGGCAGCATTATTGCTGGCCCTCAGCAACCACACAACACTCTTTTATTCTGTGTATGTAATGAGGATCAGGAGCCATTCACACACACACACCAGCACTACTGACAACTTCCAGAGCTTGCAAAATGTGACTGAAAGCACACTAGACCCAGGAGCCTAGAAAAAAAATCTCGCAAAGATTACTATATATATATATATATATATAAAAGGAGTCTTCTTTGTTTCCAAATGATCTGGGATGGGACAAGCATACAACTGTCCTCATGCATTTCCCAAATAACTGCATTTGTAAAGGTCACTCCATTCACATGACAGCGATGCATCCTGTGCTCTATCATGTGAGGGAAAGGAGCTTCTTCTGTTAATTACAATGCAAACTAAAACAGCTGTGCCATTTCATATGTGGCATAGCGGCTGAGAGTGTTGGGATAGGATCAGGGACACCCAGGTTTAAATCCCTGCTCAGCCATTAAACTCATTGGATGGCTGTGGGCTATTCTCTCAGTCTAACCTTCGTCACAAACTTGACGTGCGTGTTTCTTTGGGGGGTACAGTAGACCGCACATACCACATTGAATTCCTTGGAGGAAGGGTGAAACAAAATTGAGTACTTAAAATCCTGGGAAGGAATATGTTGCCATGGAGACCAAGCAAGGAGTTAAAAAAAAAAGTAATCCATTTCTGAGCTTGTACCAATAGCACTAGCTGGCCATGTCTGATTAATGCCACATAGGTGCAAAAGTGGGAAATCAATCTGAAATACCTTAAAATTAACAGCAAGCACGTTGTGAGTATTTAGGAGTCATCCCACAATAAATGAAGTAAAGCTTGCATTACGAACTCATTATTTGTGATCTCAATGACATCCCTGAATGACACCATAATCTGAATGACATCCCTGAATGACACCATAATTCTGTAATTATGTACAGAAACATAATGGTTGATACTTTATAAAGGTTTTCAGTAGCTTCACAGGAAAGAGGGGCCTGGATCCCAGGGACATTGGCCTGCACCACCCCTGGGGTCTAACACTGACCTACACCCAAGCGTGGCTCCCCAAATGGTTAGTTCGGGGGGACAAAGATTCCTACAGCAAGGGCTGCTGGAATAAAATCAGATCCTTGCCCCTCTGCCATGCCAACTCTGCTTACTTACTATAATTCAATAAAGTTGTGGGCTGTTTTCACCCATAAATAGTGTGTCAGCCTCACAAGTAGAGGAAGAAGAGATTCAACACAAGTGACTTGCACTTTCTGTGTCGCATCCAAAGATAGAATCCATGCATCTCTACCACAGTTTTATGCAGAAATCTCAGAGACATGGAGTGCTTAATATTTCACTGCAAGCGAGATGCAGAAGTTCCTACTCTTATTTTGGATGTTGTGGAGCACTCTTCACCCAAAAATTGGAGAGGTATTGTCCACCAAAAAGAAGAACACAAAGTTTATGTAGTTCCTGGGGGGGTTGTCATTAAACTCAGGCCCCATCTGCACACATTTAAAGGCATGTCACTCCACTTTAAATAGTCATGACTTCCTCCAAAGAATTGTGGGAACTTTAGTTTGTTATGGGTGCTGAGACTTGTTAGGGGAGCCCTATTCCCCTCATTGAGCTACAGTTGCTGGAGTTCCCTTGGAAGAGGGATTGACTGTTAAACCACAATGAGAATTGAAGTTCTGTGTGGGGAAAATTATCAATTGATATTTTTATCATGTATTACTTATTGACACTATGGTTACTTGTAATTGATTGGATTAGGTGGTATTCTAACTAACCTGTCCTGTCAGCACAAGAATTACTGCTAGCACAGTGGGACCTCCCACCTCTTCTCCCCCTGTGCATGCCCATGTCCTCCCCAGATCTGCTCCGGAGGATGGGGGAACCCCTAGAACAGATTTAGGAGGTGCAGGAGGAGGGGGGAAGTTCCACTGCGCAAGCAGAAATCTTTGCACTGACAGAACTGCTTACTTGTTGCTATGTTGAATGCAACCTATGATATTTTTTCCAGTTGTATTTATTGCTGTTAATTTGATACACAGTAGGCCACTTTGGGCACAAGTTTATGAATAAATGAATGACTATATAGATAAAAATAATATATAAAATAAAATAACACGATAAGGCACCTTATAGTTAACAGGACGCTTTATTTGTATGCATATTTATGAATAAAATATATAATATTTAAACCCTGGAGATGTGCTTCACCTCCCAATAGTGGCTATCACAAATTGCTGACATGGCAGATCACATTTACCTGATGTGGTAGGGGACTTGCACCGCTCCAGCTCCAAGGAAATGGGACCATCTGATAGCTCAGTAAGGCCTGGGAGAAAATGGAATTAAAACTATATTGATATAATGACTTGCAGCCCACTGAAAAAATTCCATTACTTCAGATAACAGATACCATTATATTGCATAGTAATATTCTCTTGGGACAGTAGGGGTGAGGACAGGTTTTTGCCCACAAATGCATTGCTCAATAAGGAACCTCTTCAGTGGGATGGCATAGTGTGAAAAATGGAAGGAACTGTTCACGTACAAACAAAGACAATACAAATTAATTTTCAGTGACTTGGACACATGCTTTACACATTCCACTATGAAAATAAAAAACTGAAGCCATATGGAGCCAATACTGAATTCTACATTATCACATATGTATCCAAGAGGCATAAATGGTCAATGCAGCATCCATTAGACTTCTTCAGACTACTGCATCTTTTGTTGTTTAACAAAAAGGCCTCAGTGCCATTATTCCCTTGTGTAAGAGGTTTTTCATCCCAAAGAGTCTTGCCAGATCCTGGAATCCTTTCTTTACTCAGCGCATAGTTAAACTATGGAATTTGCTCCCACAAGATGCAGTAATGGCCACCCGCTTGGATGGCTTTAAAAGAAGATTAGACAAATTCATGGAGGACAGGGCTATCAATGGCTACTAGCCATGATGGCTGTGCTCTGCCCCCCTAGTCAGAGGCAGCATGCTTCTGAAAACCAGTTGCCGGAAGCCTCAGGAGGGGAGAGTGTTATTGCACTCGGGTCCTGCTTGCGGGCTTCCCCCAGGCACCTGGTTGGCCACTGTGAGAACAGGATGCTGGCCACTGGCCTGATCCAGCAGGCTCTTCTTATGTTCTTATGTTCTTAATCCCAGTATACCCAGTTATGCCATTTGATGGAGCTGTGAAACATCAATACACTTGGATGGAAAAAAAGTTCATCAACTGGAGCATGCCTTACTCAGTCAACTTAAACCACTGCAAGAAAAAGGAAACACCATATAAAACTCATATACCCACAACTGCTTGCCCTTTTCCATGAACCAGTAATTTCAAACATCACAATTTGTTACACAATTTAGAAGTAGTCGGTGGCGGGGGGGATGTTTCCTAATCCCACACATATTAAATCTTTGCTTTCCAACAATCAGAGTATTTACATTGCATTGCAACAAATACAGTGAGCACTGCCAGACCAAGTTGGTGATGATAAATTGCTTGGCATAGGCTACAAATTTAAATGGCTTTCTAGATGTTGTTGGAGATGTGGTTAGATGAAAGCGAATGAAAGCAAATCTTGCAGTTTCTGAAAATGCAACATTATTTATACAGGCACAACATGCATGCCAAATCCAGCATTCCAGTGCACTTTATGTGACCAATCGTCAAGTGTAGCCAAATTGATTTGGTTATCTTGATCCTTACCTAGTTTAGTGCTAACCCTGTAAAATGTAGAATTTGATTAACGGATAATGGATAATGCATCATGAAACAGTTAGAAGGAATGTATGGGCTGCCCCTCTCTTGATGAGAACCCATAATGCCATGAATCATTGCTATCTGCAATTGGTTGAAATAGTTCAAATGTTTTGTAATTCTATGAATTAAATGGGAAAGCCTGCATTCCGTCCTCCCTAGTTTCATATATAAGAAATGGTGTGTTAAAAGAACTTTGCACATGCTTGAAAACAATTCTTATTATTATTTCATATTTAGTATATGTATTTAGTACATTTTCCCCTAATGTGCATTTTTGTAAACATTGTTTGGTGAACTGCATTGCAAAATTCAGATAAGTGCAAATTTGCAGGATGGCTGGGTTTCCATTCTCATAGCGCAAATTTGTTAAATTCAGCTTTAATGGGCACTTAACTGAATTTCTTCCACATCCCTATTAGGCACCATACAAAAATTAAAAAATGCAGCTCTAACTGCAGGGGTACACGATAAAGACTGGTTAAAAGGGGAGTGGACTTAAAATCGGCCAGCACTCCATCAGCTAGCACTTGTGCTAGATTGTGGAGGTGGGGGGTGAGAAGAATAACCTGATCCACTTTTGGAAGACTTGAATCACAGGAAAATACAGAGTCCATTCAAGCCAATGAAATCATTAATTCTTGCCACTATAGTCTTATGCTATAATCATGTACATTATTGCACAGTTAAATTACTAAATTAAGCTACTTTTAAATTGTAGCTGAATGGTAATTACAGCTACTTTCTGAAAAGAAATCCCAACAAAAGTAGTTTAGTTACTTTTGTTGGTAGTTTAATTAATTTCACCCATGGGGGGTAATATTTAATCAAAGTTATTATCATAATGAAATATCGCATAAATGTCAACAGAAATACCATAGTCATTTAAAATACAGGCATGCCTGCAACTACCAGCAGGCACTATGACAGCCCCTGCTATTCCTTCAGCTGGATGACAGGAGGGTACTCAGTATGTAGCATTTTTGAGGGAACTAGCTGAGCTCGGAATATTTTACAGTTCAGCCCAGCCAGTAAGAGAGCAGCTGCATCAGGGAGCTGGGAAGGTCTGCATAGAGCTTGGTATTTACGTGCTTGCTTTGACTAAGTAGTGCTTTTAGTACACTGTGTGACACAGACTTAATCAGCGATCCTTCCAAAAGGAAAGCAGAGACAGCTATTTATTTTATGAATTGTTAAATGTTGTGTTGCTTTGATTAGAATTAACATTGCCATAACCTAACATTTAGTATTTTAATTTTAAGTTGGAAGAGGGAAAGTAGTTATATCAAAAAGTAGTTGCAACTGTTTAATTATTTCAGAGTAATTACTGAAGCAGTTGCAGTTACGTTATAACTACTAGTTAATAACATTTTGATTAAATTAGTTTTAAGGCAACAATTGGTAGTTAAACTATTTACTAATTAGTGCCCATCAGTGTTGTTGTTATTGATGATGATGATGATATCTAATTTAACATTTCCCAAATTTAACAGATGAAAACAGGGGTATTGCCGTATGGACCTGAAGGGGGTATGGACTGGGAACTCAACAGGCACAGTTCATAATTCTGAATAGGCAGGAACCTGCCTTGGACCAAGTCACACTACTAGTCACAGAGTCTCCTCTGACTGGCACCAGCTCTCCAGTTCCCTTTATATCCTTTTAGATATATATCCTTTTTATAACTGGAGATATCAGGGATTGGACCTGGGACTTTCTACAGGCAGAAGAGGTGCTCTACCATGGAGTTGTCCCTCACAATAAAAGTTCTATCCTCCAAACAGGGACTTGAACCCTGGACACTCAGATTAAAAGTCTGAAGTGAACTATCTGATCCAAAATAATATGTCACAAGGAAAAATAGAACTGAATGAAAGAACTTTTGCAAATAGTTCCTGGGTAAATCAGTCGCTTCACTAAAACAGCCCAGGTGGCTCAACTGAATAAGTCAAGTCACATACCACAGTGATGGATGGATGGATGGAAGGAAGGAAGGAAGGAAAGAAGGAAGGAAGGAAGGAAGGAAGGAACCTATCCACACCTTTTTGACCTTGGTGAAGAACAGCAAACAACAGGCTGTATTTCAACTATTAAGCATACAGTTTAATTCACTATAACAAAGATGTGGCTATTCCAGACTCCTTTTAGTGATAATTTATTAAATGCTTCCAGATAAATAGGCAGAGAAAATTATTTCAAGAGCAATGAAAGACAATGTGATGTTATGACTGACACAATGGCTAGCCAGTCAGTGCTATGCAAGCCCAGCCTTCCCCTTAAATTGATCTGAGGAAGACGATGCCACATGTGCCCAAAATATGGTGAGTGTACTTCCACAATGGGGTAACTTCAGATGTACATAATATATTTAAAAACCCAGATTTATACACACTAAAAGCATTAAACTTCTCTTCAGTTGCTGAAGGTAGTGAAGGCAGATTCACACTTCATGCAGCAAAATTTGATTGTTGTGTTTTCTATACTGTAGTTTGCAAACCATAGGTTGGCCAGTTCACATGTAATGGCAAAGTATGATTTGCTACTAATTTGAAATTGAGAAGAGAAAGAACATCAGAGAGAGGAGGGAAGAACCACTAACATGCACACATCTTTAAAAGTCTTGTCTTGGAACCCTAATTGGGCCGGGTTTTCTGAGACATATGCTCACACATCTATGGTTTCATACTTTATGCAGTAACCCACAGAGAACCTCGTAAATGCCCACTCTTGGCAGGCATTCTCTCTTGCATATGCCCAGTCTTGACATGTTTTGGTACAAACCATGAAAAAGGCAATAGAAAATCCATTGCTTTTTCTAGTAATTTAAAAATATTTCTGCTTATGCAGCATGGAAGAGTAATCTACCCCATGGCAGTCAATATTTTTATCACAATTTTACATTGAATGATAATCAGATCTAGAGATGGTATAACAATTCTACCATTATAAAACAGGTTTTACATTTCATCCAAAAGGGGGAAATGGCATGGATAGGGAATGGCTGCAGGGATGAGACTGTGCTGGGACCATCAAGGGGCAAGCATTTCCACCTGCCTTGCCCCACCCCTCTGCCTGGGCCTTATCAGGAGGAGCTGCAGGCTGAGTCGTGCTGCTGCAGGGATGAGACTGTGCTGGGACCATCATGGGGCAAGCATTTCCACCTGCCTTGCCCCCCACCCCTGCTCTTAGTGACATTTGTTTGGGGACTGTTCTTCACCAGGAAGATGAATGTTTTTGGTTTGCTGTTCCTGTTTTTTTAGCTTTTCCGTTATTGTTAGTTTTTATTGTTAGTCTCTTAATGTTTTGATGTTTACATGTTCTGCTTTGTACGTCGCTTAGAGCGGCTGACAATTCAGCCAGATAAGCGACTAATAAGTCGAATAAATAAATAAATAAATAAATAAAAACACATTTGAGTCAATCACATCCCAAAACCTGACACAGCACTAGTCCTAATCTTTATAGAACTTACTCTGATAGGAAGTACGGATCCGTTTCGTTAAATCAGGATAAAAGTTAGTCAGGCCACGCATGCAAAAGTTGTCTTTGGAACATGCCAGAACATCAGCATCAGCAGCAGGCAGAGGAAAGAGGGGGGAAAAAACAGTCCAAAGTGAAATGAAATGATGCCAGCTTCTACATAAGCCCAGGTGAAGGAAACTTCACAGATGCCTTTATAGGCCCTCTGAGTCAAAGATGCACCAAAGAAATTAATTTAAGAACCAAAGAATATGGAATGGAAAGGGAAGAGCCAGTGAGAGAGAGTACAAGTACCTAATGTCTTCTCCTAAAGGATAATTTTTTAAAGGCCTAAGGACATTTGTTATTCTAAATATTTCTTCTCCTTTATCAGCCACTCGAAAGATTCTCAAAAGATTTTGCCAAGTTTGCTGTTTTTTTAAAACTGTGCGGTAGACTTTGATAAATGGGTGGTATATTAGTGCCATAAATAAATAAATAAAACAAGCTGCCATTCCTGGGATACTTTAAAGTAGCGTTAGAATTGTTTGCTTTATCCTGAATTATACTTTGCACCTTGGCCAGCTCTCGGTCTCTTATGCCAAGTTTATATCCTTGTTGTGCCACTGTAAATGGATTCTGAGGACCAAGCTCCACATGACACACAATATCCATGACTGATCACTCAACGTTCTTACTGGATTTGTAAGCAATCATGGATTTGCATCAGGGTTATGACAATGGGAGGAGGTGGTGGTGGGCTAACCCTTTTCTCCATATCTTTTCCTCAATGAAAATGAGCCTCTGAAGCTGCTATTAGCCGCTGTTGGAGGATGTGGAGGGATGATCATTGTTGTACCAGACTTCCCTCATCCCGTGGCAAATTACAGCTTCAAATACACAAAATCCATCAGGGAAATGGCTTGGAGAGTTTTAAATCCCACCCTCCTCAGCTTCACAGGCCAAATACAAAAACTGCTCTACTCCTAGTTGCTTTTAATGTTAAATAGATATCAGGAGATTGAAACATGGATTTCCAGCATCGTGGGTGTTTGCCTTTGTCTTAATAAAATCTAAGCTATTTGAACATTTACTAAAGGTCTCTTCCGAACTTTCTACCAATTGAAGAAATAATTTTCTCACAATGATGTCGGTGGGAAAATGCTTATTAACTAACTGAAATGCAGAAAAGATGTGCTTTATTCATTAGGCAACTCCCAAAGTATGTGGATAGTCCTCCACTCCTGGAACAGGAGATAGGATGTATCTTACAAGCAAGCCAAGAGCAGAGACCAAGAAAGCTTGAAAAAGGTTATATATATAACTATATATAACTATATATATATGTGTGTGTGTGTATACATATATATATAACTATATACATATACATATATATAACTATATATATTATATATATAGTTATATACATATAATTATATAACTTATTTATATATGCATACCTACCCCAACTTACATATATATAAGTTTATATATAAATATATAAACTTATTACCTAGACTACAGACAATGGAAACTTTCACGAAAGTCATAGTTTGAATCCAACTTTGAAAGATATGTTTAATATATAGATTTGAAACTTCGACAATTTTTTTTGAAAACAAGTTAAATACCTACTTATTTCTTGTGTAAAACATATTAATTTGAAAAATAAAATGCATACAAATTATAATATCCACTATACTCTCTCTCCCCACCCCACCCTGCTCCTCAAATGCCCTGGAAGCTTTGCTGAAGAGTGGATTTTAAACAGAATAAAATTTAAATAAAATAAAATAAAGTAAAATAAAATAAATACTTTCCTTTGGCTGTATGCTGATTAATACTTAATTCAGAAGGCAGCATATGCTATATAGAGAGATATTTCTATTTGAAATCAGTAGCGTTCATACTGTTGCACTTGGTTCCTGAAGATTAGATGTTTAGAGTTTGTTTCATTGCCTTGACCAATGGCTTAGAACAGTGGTTCCCAACCTTTATGAGCACGGGACCCCCTTTATAAGCTGAATTTTTTTTGTGACCCCCTCCCCCCAGGGAGGCAGGCTGGCTGCCAGGAAGGAAGGGGGAAAGCAGCCTTTCTTTGCAGGCTTGCTTCTTTTTGCTTCACAAAAAGCCCTCTCCTCTCGTTCTAAGCAAGGGCGTTGTCAGTAGCGGCAGTGCAAGGAGACGGGAATCAGTGATAGTAATCCCCTCTTCTTCCTGGTAGCTCCACCCTCAGCCTCCTTTGGCATCTGCCATGTATTTTATAGGCAGATGCCTGCCCTTGGTGTGCCTGAAAGATGCTCTAGTACTTCAGCAAAAGTCCTCCCCTCTCATTTGGAGCAAGGAGGTGTCATCTGCAGCGGCAGTGGGAAGCAGACAGCGTAGAGGGAGTGAAGACTTCTTTAAAAAATAATAATAAATAGTTCATTTATTTACTGTTCACAGCCCCCTCTGGATTACTTCGCGGCCCTTCTGGGGGTCCCAGCCCCCAGACTGGGAACCACTGGCTTAGAAGCTAATAAAGGCAGAATGCAAATGAAACATTTCTTAGCATTCTGGAGCATCAGCATAAAGTAGCTCATTATGAATGCTGTCAGTTCTGAACTTCTAAAACACATCACGAATAGGTTTAAGAAGCAAGCTTTCAATCCAGGCCAAACCAATCTGTCACTGTGTTTTGCCACTACAATCCGTCAGATGCCTCTCATGTAGTCATGAGCTTTCTCTTAACTAGCATACAGACATGCATTTGAAATCTATTCTAAAAGCTGCAGGCAACAAGAGAAAAGGCTATCCAAGTTCTTCCTAAATACATTTTCTCTCCTACCTGCAGTAAACTGCTTGCTTCTGCGAGGAGAACGAGGCTGGCGTTGATAAGGGTCACTTGATCCATAGAGGTCAAAGCTCCCCATGCTCAGCAATGTGGTCTTCTGCATAAAATCCACAACAGCCAAACCACTGCAGTTTCCAAATGCAACTCTGAGAAAAGAAACATTCTTCAAAAACGTAGTGCTTTGGTATTATCTGTTTTAAGCAATGATCCATCCACACTGATAGGGAAATATTTGGTCACAGTCCAATCAAAATGGGACATAAGCGCTCACTCATGTATTACTCTTTCTCCACAGGTTTATATAACCCTCCAGGCCATTTACGCCCATCCCCAGCCATTTGCTCCTTAGCCCTCTACCTCTCGTTCAGTTCACACAGTAACATTCTGTTCCCCCTAGTCATGCATGTACCATATAATGCATAATTGGTTATGACCCTATATTCCACTACTTTATCTTGGGGGAATGAGCTTACGGAGCATCAAAGGGGGTCAGGGAATTGCCCTCAGAACCATTGTTGGATGTCCCCACTGTCCTGGAATCTCTAGCAAGGAGAACGTCATCTTGCCCACACCACTTGTCCCACCTCATGAGCTTGCTTGCATTGCCATTAGGGATGGACATCAGATGCCAGTCAGGGGAGTCCTCATCAGAGAAGTCCTCATCAGAGGAAGACCAGAAGGCTCAGGTCTTGGACCCCAGACCTGTTTCAGATTTCATCTGAGGGTGAGGAGCCAGGGTCCTATGATGAGACCCAGGACAGGCTATCTGCACCCAGGGCATGTTTGGCCTCTGATATTGAGGCTGAATGGGTCCCAAGCTTAGGGAAAGGCATTACCTCAAACACCAGCTGGAGACCCGGCTCATCCGGAGAACTGCTCGATTAAAGGCCCAGACTCCTTGGGAGTAAAGGATTCTTTGGAAGTAAAGGTCTGGCTGCAGATGGTCAATGGCAACCAGCTGAGGTTTGGGGTGTGGTTCCAGCAGCTTCAGCATAACAAACCCAGTGCCAGGCTGGAAGGGCTGCTGAAACTTCTATACATCAGTTCTGTACCTGGTCTGTCTGCTGATTGCCTGTAAACTCCAGACCTACCTTGGACTACTCTGGGCCTACCTCTTGCCTTACTTTTGACCTGAATTGCCCATGGACTGCTTGACTCCTGATCTAGGACTGCTCTGACCTTGCTTCTTGCCTGACCCCTTTGTTGTTGTGAACTCTGTTTGGTCTCGGACTGGCCCTGGATTTGGCCTTGGCGCTGCCCTCAGCTTGCATTAATGTTGGTAGCCTAGTGAAAACAGAACAATGGAGGAGGAATCTGCAGAACTCAGATTCCAAAGCAGACTCACCTGATTCAGTCCAGGCAGATCATGATGATCCAAATCGGATCATAAGCCCACTTTAGTCTGTTTTAGAATCTGCAGTCCTGTGGATCCTATTTAGGGGGCTCTGGTGCCTCTGTCTGTGTGTTTTTTCCTTCCTTTTTAAAAGAGCCAGAGGAAGTCATCCAGATGCTCATAGCCTTGAGTGGCTAACGTGCTGAGCTTCTTGACACACATACATGCTTTGAAAAGTACTATAAAGCAAATCCCACTGGGAGTGATAGGACCTGATGATATTCCATCACTCTCCAAGGAAACTGTACAGAAAAAAAACATGTAAAAACTAGGAACAGCTTTCCCCACCCCCACAAGTGTCAGGATATTTTTTCCATATGCATTTTTTTTCAAATGTAGTTCCAAATGCCAGAGAGGGAGGGAGAGAGGGACACATACCTTTGCTTTCCTGCTCCTGGAGCCACCACCAGGGCCCAGGAGACATAGCCACTAAGGAAGGGGACTTGGCAATTACAAATACATTTAGAACTCATGGGGGGGGCACATCTTTTTCCACCAGTCAAACACAGTGTGTGTGAGGTGGGGGTTCACCCATCACGAATAATTATCGGGATCTGACATCATTGAGACACAGAACATCCTTCATATTGCTGAGAGTATAAGCAAAGTAGCACAAGCATCAGTGGCACAAGCATGATCTGTTGAATAATATGTAACCTATGCAAGGAAAATATACTGAGGTTAACTTACAGTCCATATGCCGAGTTTGCTGCTAGGCTGGTTATCTGTTGGGGAGGCTCACCGTCAGCCCACACCAACTGAATGACCAGGTCTGCTTGGTAACCAGGAGGCATCTTCACAGCACGAGTCTTGACACTAAGAAGAAAAAGAGAAATGCTGAACAGAATGACCAGGCTATGCCAAGAAATCAAAAAAGCTACATGGAGAGAACTCAAAGCTAAACTACATGTTGCATTCCCTCTGTTGTTACTAGTTCTTCTTATTATTATTTATTAGATTTCTTACCTGCCTTTCACCATGAGGTCCCAATTAAAAAATGTAGTTTTTAAAACAGCTAAAACATATTACAATCAAGAGAACACAGTAGGTGCTAAAATGTATATCTCAGCTCAAGTATCAAAGACCAGCGTGAAGAGATGCGTCTTCAGCATCTGAAGAAACCAACATAATGTAGGTGCCAGATGTACCTCTGCGGAGAGGGAATTCTGCTGTTAGGATGCTGCCCTTAGCATGCTGCTGCTGCTGCTGCCTTTTCCTTCTCTTGCCTTCACACCTATAGGAAGTGTCCATAGATAATCTATAGCATATTTTTCAGATAAGGTATCTGAAAAATCTTTTTCTTTCAAAGATTCTATCTGAAAAATCTCTCTCTCTGCTGTAACTCATGTAAGTCTTCAAGCCTGAATTTGAACTGACTCTGGAGTAGGGATGGAAGGATCTGTCAGTTTTGATTCTCGCATTTCCCCAATCTTAAATTCTGTTCTATAGCAACTTGCCTTTAAAAAAACAAGAAACACCTCATTGCAATTTTTCAGCATTTTGTGCAAATTTCTCCTTATAAACACATTTTAGTATGTAGATTTGACTAATGAGCACATTTCTGCTAACAATTTCTCCTTTGTGTGTTATTTTCATGACCATATTCATTTTGATGCACACTTTCCCCTAATACATGCATTTTTGTAAGCATTGCTTGGTTGGAGAATTGCGTTGCAAAATTCATACATGTGTGCCTTTTGAAGGATGATTGTTTTTCGATTCTCATATCATTTTGGAAAGTGTGAATTTGATAGATTTGGTTTTAATTGCAAACTTAATCAAATTTCTCCCCAATCGCTACTCAGGAGAAGGTTGGATTGAGCCAAGTTTGCTGCCACCTCAGTGGCAAGCCAAGTGGTGAGCTCAGTGAAACAGACTGGTTTCCTGGTCTGGGAGCCAGTCTTTTTTTTACTTAACTGTTTTACTTAACTGATTAGTTAAAAAAAATCTGGATTAAATGTAAAAAAATATGAGCTGGCATTTTGATGATGCTGATGTCGCCACGTGCATGGTGCAACAAAGTACAGGAATGAGAAGCGCTGATTCATAGGGTCGCCATAAGTCAGAATTGACTTGAAGGCAGTCTACTTCCAAAGATGCACCCTTCTCCACTATGCTACAGTAGCCTGCTATTTTGTGGTCCTCACTAATAATTGCTACATAACCTTGTTTATTTTATGCTTCTACTCTTACTTGGAGTTCCTAAGTCATTTCCCATCTACTCCCTTTTTACTTCAGCAATGATGCAGCATCAGGTACTCCTTGACCATTCACAGGATCCATATCTAAAAGGTATATTAATAAGCTTAATAGGAATGCTGAAAACAATTTGCTTGGATGTTATTTATATGGAGCCATCAATGCACATTATGCTTCCAACAGCAACTGGCAGGACAGAGTGAGGTGGGGTGGCACTGCTTACCTGGTTTCCCCATGTGGAGGTCACTGCCAGTAACCAAGAGGGAGAGGGGCAAGGAGGTGAGCACGGTGCAATAGCAGAGCTCCACTGTGCCTGCATTGCACCGGCCTCCCCATTGCCTCGCTCCTCCCACTCTCCCTCTTGGTTACTGGCAGCAACGTCTGCATTGGGAAGCCAGATAATAACACCCCACGCCACACCACCAGCCCTACTGAGTGTTCCACAGTATAACACACACATGCCGTCTCTGTCTGTCCTAAGAAAGTTGTATTCTAAACTTTAACAGAGAAGGCAACAGAGGGAGAGGAAAACGAAACCTTTCAACCACTCTAAAATTGTTTACCTGAGATATGGGATACTATCCTTCATTGTTCCTTCAGATGCCACAGTGTTTGTACTGCCTGAGAGATCTTTTAAAGATGGAAGTGGGGAAGAGGCATTTGAGAATGGAGGAATAATTTCCGCCTCTGGACTAATTATATCTTCTATATCACTTTGAAGTTGCACCTCTAAAGACTTAAGGAAATTAAAACTCAAATTATTTTATGAGATCAGTGTTTTTGAATAAAAATAATTAGGAAGAATATCTCCCCCCCCCCAAAAAAAAAACTTATAACAAGATTAGATGAAGGTCAAAGTACTAAGAACAGAAGGGATAAGAAGCCAAAGCCTTTAAATGCAGGTTAGACCTGTTTTCAGGGATGAGAGCCAGTGTGCTGTAGTGGTTAAGGTGTTGGACTACGTGGGAGACCAATGTTCAAATCCCCACATAGCCATGAAGCTCACTGGGTGACCTTGGGCCAGTCACTGCCTCTCAGCCTCATGAAAACCCTATTCATAGGGTCGCCATAAGTCGGAATTGACTTGAAGGCAGTACATTTACATTTTACTGTTTTCAGGGAATAGAATGGGCTTCTTGATTTCTGTTCCTAAACATGACATAGATGGTACATGGAGCATTTATACAAGAGATACACCTTTATGAACTTTGGCTCCTGGGAATTTTATGCTGGCAATGTTATTATCTCAGGAACATGGGTTATTATGAAGAAAGACAGTACCATCCAGTAAAATATTTTGCTTTCACAAGATTGCGTTTGAGAATATTATTTTTGTGGGGTTTTTAGCACCAAAGTAATCAACTAGCTCAAAGACTATCTTACTGAGGGTCTTCCTACACAGCACTTCATGCGGGGTACACATGAAACAATGTTACAGTCACTTGCTTCCATTTGATAAGAAATGCATTCACAAGTTATGTAAAAAAGTTATAATGTTCAGCTGTTATTGCATTGCCTGTTTCAAACAACTAAGCTTGGCTATTCTTAACTGCAATTGTTACATGACAAATATAGTTGTGATACATTATCCCTCTTACTTTATATTTCATTAACTAAATCCCAGCTTTTCACCTATGCTACATGCAATTGTGGAATCTCAGATGTGTTTATAAGCTCCTCCCCAAGTCTTAAAGTAAGCAAAGCAATATATAAGCAAAACATATGCAAACTTACTGATATCTCAGTATTAACTTCATGTCTGCTGAATTTGTAAATAATAACATATGCAGAAACTCCTGCTACACAAAATATTCTACTTTCAGGACACCAATACATCAACTGGATGGCAAAAGGATCCTCTTCTACCATTTCTGCTGTTGGTTTTCCTTCTAACTTCTGTTTTTCAAAAACTTTTGAGGTTTTTAACTTGTACAACATCTGCAATGTAACTGGAAAATATTGAAGGCATCTATTATATT
Organism: Rhineura floridana; assembly: GCF_030035675.1. Taxonomy (NCBI): domain Eukaryota; kingdom Metazoa; phylum Chordata; class Lepidosauria; order Squamata; family Rhineuridae; genus Rhineura; species Rhineura floridana. The sequence continues at coordinate 155,215,165 of NC_084480.1, forward strand.
TTTAGACTACATTAACGTATACTAATTATCTGTAATTATCACAGTTATAGTCTTTTCCAGTACTGGCAGATAATATGGGAAAATATTGCAAAATGAGGTAGTATAGCGTGTAATACCAGGATCTTTCTTGCGTACTGCATCTAATCTGGGCAATGACCAAAAAGACACCCATATCACAGCAGCAGGACAGTGCCTTGCTGTTTAGCGATTTTGAAAAAGAAGGTCAACCTTTCAACATAAGAAATCCTCTACAAACTTGAAGATACATTCTTTATTTAGTTCCTTCTGTAACGCCTTTTAAGATTGTAATAAAATATTTTTACAATATATTGAAAATATTAATACAGTTCTGAGTCCATAAAATGTGCAAAGTAAACCAATCTGTGTTCAAATTCATAGCTAACTTATACCCCTTCTTGCAAACACATGAAGTTGGACATAATTGTTCAATATAGGTTTGGCCCGCTTGACGTTACTGGCTTTCATTTTAAAAGACCAAAATTCAGGATTTTTTTTACCATAAATTCCTGTTCTCAAGGAGTCAGGAAGGCATTAAATATCCTTGGGGACATTCCCCCTCCCTCTTTTACTCAAGGGGCAAAGCCAACTGCTGTTGACTCCTCCATGGGAAGAATCTCCCATCTACCAGAAAAGGCTTGAGAAAAGTAAGAACTATAAAACCTAGTTTTATAGGGAAAACTATAAAAGGAACACCCACAAGGGAAACGTGGGGGGGGGAGAGGGGAGATACACAAACTACACAAATACAGGGAGAACTTCTCAAAAGACCTTACCTAATTCCACTTATATGCTTATTGTCCAGAAATATGAACTGATCCCAAGGCAGCATAAGAGACAGGAGAATTCTCTCTTGTCCCACCTGAGAACAGGAAATTATACTAACAAAATTTCCCGTTTTCTCCTGTGAAATCAAGACAGGATTCAATATCCTTTTGGATATAGCATTGCAAGTACTCAGAATGGCCAGCTACTCAGGTAGATTTCTGTTTGGGAAAGGTCCTTCATACAACTTGCCTAACAAATGTGGCATTTAATGAAGCAAACACATCCATCTTTATAGTGCTTACCTAACATGTAGACTAACTCCCAAGTTCATGTTGCTGTTTGACAGGTCTCACCTAGCAATCCCTGAAAGCAGTGGAAGCAACTGCCCTTTTATTGAATATGCTGCCATGCCCTGGGGTGACAAAGTCATCCATGCCAGTGCAATACAGCTTCTAACTCACCTAGAGAAAAGTTGTATTAATGTTTTTATTTATTAAAGATGAAACGGGGGAGGGGACCTTATACAATAAAATTACATTTACAAACAGAAGGAGGAACAAAACAAGTAAGGAAGGGAGAGGAATGTGGTTTATAGTATTTCAGGCACATGAAAGAAATAATGTACACTAAACTGACAACTATTGAGCATAACTCTCATGAAAAGCTGACCAAATGTCTTCATATTTGTCCTCTTTACATTCAACATCAATATGTAGTCAACTCAAATAGGGACAATGAGTCCAGTACCTTGTAGTAGTCAGGGGGTAAGTCCAAAATGGCACACAAATTTCCCCAAGTTCTTGCCTTTCAGCTACTGTAACGATCCCTATGGTGTTCTTGCATGAATACCCCTCTAATTTGCCACACACAGCCTTATTCTAAGTCTATAAGCCTTTTATGAGAGTGATATTGGTATCACACACACCCTCCTCCTCACATGGCAACCTGGTCTCTACTTCTCCCAGTGATTTAATTTTATATCTGAAATCTACAGAGTGTCTACCAGTGGTTTGTTTTTAGATCTGTTGCCATTCTTTTCAGGAACAGAAGCATGTCCTCTTCTGACTTCTCTGAGGTAGTGGGTGATGCAGGATCACAAGGTTACTTATTAGGGCCCTTTAAATGCATGGAGTTATGCCTCATTATCATAATTGGGAAGGGATTAAGGGAGAGAGACAGAATCTACCCTCTTCCTTCGAAAAAAGACCAAAGAAAGTTCTTGTGCCCTCATGTACTGTGAAACAGGGCTTGGAATCCTGCTGGAGTAAAGAATTCATGGAGATGTGTCTATTCTTGATGCCACCTTCACTAGACTCCTGATCCCAGGGTGGTTGATAACAATCATTAAAATATTAATAGACACTAGGGCTGAACAGAAATGCATCATAATTTCAATATTTTGCAGGCAGCAAAGGTGAGGGGGTACTTCAGCTGTTTTTCAGGGTGGGAGGTGAATTTAAAGGATGGGAGGCATGAAACTTAACTGGTGCCTCTCTATGTAGTCATCTGCCATCTTTATTTGTCCATAATGTCCCCTGGAATGACACTATATAATGACTGCCCGTGAGAGCCATCACTTTCCCCCCAGAATGTGTATGTTGTGATATTATAAGTAACTAAAGATGGCAGCTGGCTACAGCCATTATGGACAGTTAAAAATGATGGTTGGCAGTATAGTGCCCTTGAATCCACCTACCCCAAAATGGGGGAGGTAGTTTCACCTTTTCTGTGCCAGTTGAATTCCACCTATAAATTTAGGGTAAGCTTTCAAAAGGTCAGAAGTTTGTCCCAGTCTTAGTAGACATATTTTGTACTAGAGAATGTTTGAAGCAGGAAACGAAATGCCTCTGGCCATTCACATCTTGGTCAGATACAAACAAAGTCCCCTCTGCACATTTAGCTTATGCCAGTTCTTTTTCTGGATTAAACCAACAGGAAAGAGAACCATCTTCTAACAATTGTCTAATATCTATTTAAAAAAAGAATTGACTTCTGGCACAACAGAAGGATCCGAATACAACAACACCTTGTCTATGTACAAAGTACACAGACTAGGGTTAGAAGAAAGCACCCCCAGTTCCAAAACAGGCTACAGTAGGGCCCCACTTACCGGCGTTCCGTTTTGCAGCATTCCGCTGATGCGGCGGCTTTCAATTCAGGGGAATTCTCCGTTTTAAAGCCGATTTTGCGATTTTACGGCATTTTGCGACATTTTCGCATCATTTTCGCGCGACGCAGCCCATTATAGTCAATGGGTTCCGCTTTACGGCGATTTCTGCTTTACGGCGGGGGCCTGGTCCCTAACCCACCGTATAAGCGGGGCCCTACTGTACAAGGAAAACAGCATTGAGGATATGTTCTTTTTAGTAGCACCAGAGCCATGAGTTAAAAGGAGAGTCCCAGAAATACTGTGACTACTCAGTTCAGGTTCTAGGAACGAAACCAACAAATCAAGGGCAGGTTGGGCCCTCTTCACCCTCTTCAGGCACTGGCAAATGAGCAGATGGGAAGAGATGGCACCCTCATTCTAGTAGCCCAGGATGCTATTGAGAGCTGCTGCCTATCTTTCAGAACATAGGTCCCAAGTCCTTTGGTAGGGCCATCCTGCAGGAATACCAGCATCACAGGAAGATTCTCCTGGGCAAGAACATGACCTTTCAAAACATACAAGGCCAGATAGGCCTTCCATGTAGAACAGTATATCCTCTTGATGAAGCTGTGTCTAGAGCAGTGATTCTCAAACTGTGCGCCGGGGCACACTGGTGAGCCGCTAGAGGTGGCTAGGTGTGCCGCGAATATTATGAAAGTATATTATTATTAAGTTATTTTTATTCATAGTTTAAAATATATTAATATATTTTTTAATTTTGTACACGAAGTGCACCAGAAATTTTTTATATGTTTTACAGTGCGCCACGAACCAAAAAAGATTGAGAAGCACTGGTCTAGAGGCTAAGAGAGCAGACAGAACCTTGTCTGAGTACCAAAGTCAGCTCAGCCATTCCTGCTAATTAATGGAAGATATCAGGATATGGAAGTTGCAGCATGAAGTCTGGACATGAACTTCTGTACATGTCTGTTCTCCAGAGTCTACCACTGTGTTCTGAACACTGGATTATTTGATGAAAAATTTCCTTCTGCAGGACCTACTCTGACTCCAGTAGGGACATCCTGCTCAGCCAATCTGCTATGTGCTCTGTTGTAAGGGACAAAATGTTCTGATCTGCTCACTGCTGTATGGTGCTGACTTATTAATGTAGCTAGTGTGAGTGCACTCCTTCCTGTGTATTTGAGAATGGTTTCGCTAAAACATTATCTGCTCATATCAAGATGTGCAGGCCTATATTTTCCCGTGAGATTCAAAGGAGCTAATTTTATTGCTTTGATCTCTAAACAGCTGATGCTCCACTCTGCTTCCACTGTGGACCAAGATCTTTGGACAGTTTGATCCTTACACGCATTCCATTCTGTTCCCCCATCCTGAGAAGCTGACATCTCATGTTCAAGACTCAAGTTTGTGTTGTCATGCCAACACCCTTGGTCAGCCAAGACTTTTCCAGCTACCAGGTTAAAGAATCGTAAGAATAGAAGGAAAGTCTTGCTGGGGGGAAAAATCCATCTAGTGTAGCATCCTGTTTCCCCGCTGTAACTATCTAGATGCCTTGAGGACGCCCATAAGCAGGTCTAAATATAATACCCCTCTTCCTTTATGGCCTCCCAGCAACTGGTACTGAAAGGTATATTGCCTTCAAAATCTGTAAGTTGCATATCGCCACCATGGCTTGTTGGTGATAGGAAAAAATGTGTGCTCTTTTTGTAAGGGGAGCAGGGGGTGATGGAGAGGGATGAAACCTGAAATGTTCCAGTACTTCCTAGCATGACACCATCATGCAGAGAAGCTGTGCCAGAGACATGGCTGAAGAGATTATCTGACACATCAGCTCAGCTATCATATTCCATCTCTCACACAAACATGGAATTTTTACATGTCCAGTTGTACATTGGGATGATCCAGAAACTGTCCTGTTCTGGTCTTGATGAGGAGCGCACGAGGCATGATGATGAAGCACCAAGGAGAGAGCTTAATGGACAACTTGCTCTGATAAAATCTTGGTAAAAGGTAAAGGTAAAGGTGTCCCCGCACTTGTAGTGCGAGTCGTTTCCGACTCTTAGGGTGACGTCTTGAGACGTTTACTAGGCAGACCGTATATATGGGGTAGGATTGCCAGTTCCTTCCTCAGCCTTTCTTTACCCCCCAGCATATGCCGGGTACTCATTTTACCGACCACAGATGGATGGAAGGCTGAGTGGACCTCGATCCCTTTTACCGGAGATTCAACTTCCTCCTTCCGTTGGAATCGAACTCCGGCCGTGAGCAGAGCTTTCGGCTGCATTACCGCCGTTTACCACTCTGCACCACGGAGGATCTTAAAAAAAAAAAACTTGGACTGGACTCAAAAGATTTTTGACAGAGTCAAATGGGAATATTTTATGTATTCAAGAAATCTGGATTCAGACCAAAGATATCCCTTGTCTCAATATTTGTTTAGTATTCATTTTGAACATTTGCTTATAAAATATAACTTTGAGATAGAGATGGTCACTCAACAGATTAAAAAATTGCAGATGTGCTGATGATGTTGCACTGATTAATACTGAGCCGGGAAGATCATTATCTAAATTCTAAAACTTTTGAGATATTTCAGGATATAATGAGTGATGGCAAAAATATTGATTTTTTTCTCACAATACAATAATTCATTTTAGGTTCAGCATAAGCCAATTAAATATTTGTGTTTTGTTTTCATGAACGTTAATAAAGAGTTACAGACATTAAATTTTGATACAGTGGAGGTAAAAGAAGAATTGCAAAGATGAAATTGCCTTAAACTTATCGTATTCAGCTGGAACAGTAGCAATAAACAATGAATATTTTTCTTAAGATCAAATATCTATTACAACTCATTCCAATAGCTGTTACTGATCAGAAAATGAATTTTTTGCAACAATAAATTTGTATGGGATGACAAGAAACTTAAGGAAAAAGATCAGTAATACTGGTACAATCCACACTGAAGCTCCTTTCTCTTGCAAGGCATCAGTGTACTGGTATTGCTGTTCAGAAGAGGAGTCACACTGTATTGGAATACTGCTTCTCCCTTGTGTACAACACAGTTCCACGGTACAAGCCACAGGGAAGGGCAATAAAAAGTGGAAGGTTCTGAAGTCAGTACTTTATCATCTTTATCATACAACATCACTATAACTAGTTAAAATTGTGCAAAAAGTGGGTGGTGTTTGGAAGCTCACTTTTTTAGCTTGAATAAAAGCATGCGCACCTGCACAGAGAGTAATCCACACATACAATTTGGTGCACCTTGTCCCCTTTTGATATCTGAAGGTAACAGCTTACCAGATTGGGAAAGACATAAAAGGCTATGTTCCTACCACTGCACACTGTAGCACCTCACACAGCACCTAGTGCCCTTGCAAAGCACTGCAAACCTGTGTTCCTGTGCTGCTGACATAGCAATTAGCCTATAAGACCCCTTTTGTTGTTTGCAGAGCAACCAAAATAGTTTTGAGGGTTGGAAGTGGAATTTGAATTTGCACTCAGTCCTGCCAGTCTATTACCAAAAGGAATGGCAAAATTCCTAAACCGACAACCTATCTAACAAGATCCAAAGCACTTGCACTTGGAAGTAAGCCTTTGCTACTTTAAGTGCTGAACTTCTGTCCCAGTAACATGGCAACCCGGAGTCCTACTTGCCGGCTGATGTGCAAGGTGTCTGAGTGGCATATGGGTTGCCACTTCAGTCAGTTTAAACAACAAATGCTAAATGGTGTGCACGATTACAGTTGCAGACTGAGTTGGATTGACTAAGGGCTCAATCCAACTCAGGGGAAGTCGGCATAAGTTGTGCTGGAGCAAGAGAAGCCAGTGTAAAGTTCCACCACATCCAATTGCCATTCAGGAGCCTCTGGGTTAGCTGAACACCGGCTCAGCCAGGAGCTGTGCGAAGGGACCAGAAAGTAAAAGCCTGCTCTCCCAAATACCCCTACCAGAGAGTAAACTCTCTCCACTGACTTCTATTGCAATTATGTTCTCAGACTGGACTTTGTCCTGGTGTAATGTTTCTCTGGATTGGGACCTTCAGGCGCACTTCGAACATGAACTAGATGTGGCCTAAGTCCCCTCTCCTTAGCCCCTCCACTGACATGTCCCCAACTCAACCCATTTTTAGGCCTTACCCCAGCTTACGCAAGCTTCACTTGCGCTAGTCTTGGCTGAGCCAACTGGGTCCTTGCTGAGCCAGGCTGGCCTGGCTGAACCCTGTCTGAGCCAGGTTGAGGGACTTACTGGAGATCTGCCACATTCAGCTCCTCTCAGTCCAGCTTAAATGCAAGTTGGATTACGCCCTAAGGCTGCAATGCAATACACACTTATCTGGGAGTAAGTCCTATTGAGCCCAATGGAGTTTACGTCTCAGGAGACATATGGATTGCAGCCTAAGTGAACTGCCTCCTTCATTATTGTGTTAATTCTTGCTCCATAGGATGCATTTTCTTGCACAGCCCTGAACAGTGTAACATATATATTAGAGAAGCAGCAACGGAGATTGGTTTGTGCAGGGAGCATAGGCACCCCATCTTCCAAGTTTGTTTGTTTGTTTATTAAATTTATATCCAGCTTTTCCTCCCAGAAGGAGCCCGGGGCTGCAAACAAAACATTAAAAACACTCTAAAACATCTGAAAAATAGACTTTAAAATATATTAAAACAAAACACCTTTAAAAAGAGTTTTAAAAGCAATTCCAACACAGGTGCAGACTGTTATAAGATCTCTACTTAAAAAGCTTAGTAAAAAAAGGAATGCCTTCAATAGGGGCCAAAAAGATAACAGAGATGCCAATGTGGCTTCACAAAAAGCTTAGAGATGACCTGAAAACAAAAAAGGACACATACAGGAAGTGGAAAGAAGGCCAGGCCACAAAGGAAGAGTACAGGCAGGTATCACGGAATTGCCAGGACGGTGTCAGGAAGGCTAAAGCTGAGAATGAGCTGAGGCTAGCGAGGGATGCTAAAAGCAACAAAAAAGCTTTCTTCAGGTATGTCCATAGTAAAAGACAGAGAAAAGAAATGGTGCTACAGCTACTCAATGAAGATGGCAAAATGATGACAAAGAAAAGGCAGAAGTGCTCAATTCCTACTTTGGCTCAATCTTCTCCCAAAAAAGGGTCTATGACCCTTACAGGAAACATGAAGTAGAAGGGGCAGGATTGGAGCTTGAGATTGATAGACAAATGGTCAAGGAATACCTAATCACTTTGAACGAGTTCAAATCTCCAGGGCCCGATAAACTGCATCGTAGAGTATTGAAGGAACTGGCTGAAGAACTCTTGGAACCGCTCTCTATTATCTTTGCGAAATCATGGAGGACTGGTGAAGTGCCGGATGACTGGAGGAGAGCTAATGTTGTTCCTATCTTCAAAAAGGGCAAGAAGGAGGAACCGGGGAACTACAGACCAGTCAGCCTAACATCAATCCCTGGAAAAATTCTGGAGCAGATTATAAAGCAGTCAATCTGTAAACTCTTTGAAAGCAATGCAGTGATTACTAGAAGCCAACATGGATTTATGAAGAACAAATCCTGCCAAACTAATCTCATCTCATTTTTTGATCGGGTAACCTGCCTTGTAGACTGTGGGAATGCTGTGGACATCATATATCTCGACTTCAGCAAAACTTTTGACAAAGTGCCCCATGATATTCTGATTAGCAAGCTAGCTAAATGTGGGGTGGATGGAACAACTATCAAGTGGATCCACAGTCGGCTCCAGAATCGTACTCAAAGAGTACTTATCAATGGTTCCTTCTCAAACTGGGTGGAAGTAACGAGTGGGGTACCACAGGGCTCGGTCCTGGGCCCAGTACTCTTTAACATTTTTATTAACGACTTGGTTGAGGAGGTACAAAGCATGCTTATCAGATTTGCAGATTTGGGGGGCATAGCTAATACCATGGAAGACAGAAACAAAATTCAAAGGGACCTTGATGGGCTGGAGCATTGAGCTGAAAACAACAGAATGACATTCAACAGGGATAAATGCAAAGTTCTACACTTAGGAAAAAGAAACCAAATGCACAGTTATAAGATGGGGAATACTTGGCTCAGCAGTACAACATGTGAGAAGGATCTTGGCATTGTTGTTGATCACAAGCTGAATATGAGCCAACAGTGTGATGTGGCTGCAAAAAAGGCAAATGCTATATTAGGCTGTATTAACAGAAGTATAGTTTCCAAATCGCGTGAAGTACTAGTTCCCCTCTATTCAGCACTGGTTAGGCCTCATCTTGAATACTGCGTCCAGTTCTGGTCTCCGCACTTCAAGAAGGATGCAGACAAACTGGAACGGGTTCAGAGGAGGGCAACAAAGATGATCAGGGGACTGGAGACAAAGCCCTATTAGGAGAGACTGAAAGAACTGGGCATATTTAGCCTGGAGAAGAGAAGACTGAGGGAAGATATGATAGTACTCTTCAAGTACATGAAAGGTTGTCACATAGAGGAGGGCCGGGATCTCTTCTCAATCGTTCCGGAGTGCTGGACACGGAATAATGGGCTCAAGTTGCAGGAAGCCAGATTTCGAGTGGACATCAGGAAAGACTTCCTAACTGTTAGAGCCATACGACAATGGAACCAATTACCTATAGAGGTAGTGGGCTCTCCGACACTGGAGGAATTCAAGAGGCAGCTGGACAGCCATCTGTCGGGAATGCTTTGATTTGGATTCCTGCATTGAGCAGGGGGTTGGACTCGATGGTCTTGTAGGCCCCTTCCAACTCTACTATTCTATGATTCTATGCTGTCTGTCTAATATTTAAGGGGAGGGAATTGCAATGGCTAGGTGCCACAATACTAAAGGTCTGCTTCCTATGTTGTACGGAACGTACCTCCTGATAAGATGGAATCTGCAGGATGCCCTCACCTGCACACCACAGTGATCGACTGGATATATAAGGGGTAAGACAATTTTTCGGGTATCCTGGTCCCAAGCTGTATGTATGTATGTATGTATGTATTTATTATTTGATTTATATCTCCCCCTTCCTCCCAGCAGAACCCAGGGCGGCAATACAGGGCTTTGAATACCAAAACCAGAATCTTGAACTTGGCCCAATAGCTAATGGACAGCCAGTGTAATTCTTTCAGCAGTAGGGTGACATGTTGGCCACACCCTGCCCCAGTGAGCAATCACACAGATGTATTTTGCATCAGCTGCAGCTTACAGACCAACCTCAAGGGTAGCCCCACATAGGGCACATTATTTATTTATTTATTTATTTATTATTTGATTTATATCCCACCCTTCCTCCCAGCAGGTGCCCAGGGCGGCAAACACTATTACAGTAATCCAGCCTGGAGGTTACCAGTGCATGGACAACAGTGGTCAGGCTATCCAGGTCCAGAAACAGCCGCAGCTGTCTTACCAGACGAAGCTGGTAAAAGGCACTCATAGCCACTGAGCTCACCTGGGCCTCTAGCAACAAAGATGGATCCAGGAGCACCCCCAGACTATGAACCTGCTCTTTCAGAGGGAGCACAACCCCATTTAAAGCAGGCAACTGACCAATTACTCAACTCAGGAATCACCAATCTACAGCACCTCTGTCTTGCTACGATTCAGACTCAGTTTATTGGTCCCCATTCAGCCCACCACTGAGTCCAGGCACTGGTCCAGGGCTTACACGGCCTCTCCCAATTCAGATGTTATAGAGAAATAGAGCTGGGTATCATCAGTGTACTGCTGACAACTGCCCAAAATCTCCTGATAACTGCTCTCAAGGGCTTCATATAGATGTTAAACAGCATTGGGGACAAGATGGTACCCTGCGGTACCCCCCAGCATAACTGCCAGGGGGCTGAAAGACAAGCATCCAATGCTATTCTATGAAAACGACCCAGGATGTAGGATCAAGTGGGCTCAGAAGGATGCCATGGTCAATAGTTTCAAAACCTGCTGAAAGATCAAGTAAGAATAACAGGATCGTACTCCCCCTGTCCTTCTCCCAATAAAGGCATCCATCAGGGCAACCAAGGCCGATTCAGTCCCATAACCAGCCCTGAACCCAGATTGGAATGGATTGAAATAATCTGTTTCATCCAAGAGTACTTGCTATTGCTGTGCCACAACCGTCTCAATCTCCTTCCCTAACAAGGGGGTATTTGCGACCGGGCAGTAGTTGTCACAAACCAATGGGTCCAGGATGGGCTTTTTCAGGAGTGGTTGGATCACCACCTCTTTCAGGGCGGCTGGGACCACTCCCTCTCACAAGGATAAGTTGACCACACCCTAGATCCACTCAGTCATACCCACTCAGCAAGCTTTAATAAGCCAAGAAGGACAAGGGTCGAGAGGACACATTTCTGGTCGCTTCACAAGCACCTTGTCCACATCATTAGGCCGCATCAACTGACACTGATCTCAAGAAGTTGCAGCAGACATTGCACTGGAACACATACTGGGAAGACAAGAGTGTCACTCCCCTATAATAAGAAACAAACTCTACCATTGCTCAAAAATAGGGATGGAAAGTTCTATTTCAGTTTTCCCAGTTTCTAATTTTTCCAATCTTAAATTGAGTTCTCCATTATTAAGGGTTTTCTTGGAGAGGGCTGTTAATGTCTTGTTCTTTATATGACTGGTGAATCCACTGTAATTTTCCTAAAAAGGAGACACTTCATCTGAACTGTATGTTGTTTGTCTCTGGTGAAAGCATTTATCTTATTTTGAAAAACCAATAAAACTTGTTTTTTAAAAAATCAGTTCTCTACATTTCTTCAGAAATTTGCTATTTAAAAAAAAAATCTCATGAATTAATTTCTCCTAATGAACACATTTCTATATGCAGTTTTAACTAATGCACACATTTTGCAAGTAATTTCTCCTAACATAACACATTTTATATGTTATTTGTATACTTTCACATATATTCATTTTTATGCAGAGTTCCCCCTAAAATATGCCTTACTGTAAGCATTGTTTGGTTGGAGAACTACATCACAAAATTTGGGTAAGTGCAAATTTTGAAGGATGGCTATATTTTGGTTCTTATATTGTTTTGCAAAGCATGAATTTGACAAATGCGGATTTAATTGTGAACTGAATCAAATTTCTCCTGCAACCATATTCAAAAGTGACACACAGCACAGAAGATAGAAGCAAGGGAGGAGCAAAGGAGGTAGAAGGAAACTAGTTCCAAAGAACTTGCACTGCACCAAGCCTCCTCCTCTCCTCTTTCTTTTTGGATTTAGCAACGGCGTCACTAGCAGGAGTGTGGGGGGGTGCTGACCTCTGGCGCGTGCCCTCCCAGGGGCATGGACGGGGTGGCTGGCCATGCGCATGCACACTCAGCAGGAGATGCTGACCACATGCTCTGGGCTGACGGTGGAAGGCCCGTCCCGGCTTCACCGCCAGCAAACAGGCACCTGCTTTTGGCGCACACAGGACCGGGTGCCGGGAGGCCCTTGGCGAGCCCCCAAATCTTGTTCTGAGCACACGTATGTGCGCGAGGCCAGCCAAACCCGTCCATGCCCCTGGGAGGGCACGCACCGGAGGGGCACCCAGCCAGAGAAGCAGGCCTGGGAACACCGGCGTGCCTCCCTCGCCCTGCCGACACTGCTCCCGGTCTCGCCTGCCCGCCTGCCTGCGAGGAGGAGTTGGCTGCTCCGACGCCGACTCGGAGCACTTCTCGGCTCCTTTGCCGGGCAACGGCGTGGGCGCGTTGCCCCGTGATGGGGCGGCTCTGGGTGTCACCCCCCTCATGGTGTCACCCGGGTGTGGTCCGCACCCCCCGCACCCCACTAGTGACACCGCTGGGATTTAGGGATCTTCTCCTCTTCCCCCTCCCCCAGGCACTTGGGTCTGAAATTTTAAAGTCTTTCAAAGTAAGTACAACTGCACAGGTGTGCTCTGAGCAGTGTGATGATCACAGTTGTTGAGAGTAAAATGAAGGGTAAAGCTTCCTTCTCACGGATACATTCCTCCCTGCCAAAAGTTAAAGGCTAAAGATAGGGTGCCGGGGGGGAGGGGGAGGAAGATTGGGAAAAGAGTACCAGACTGGTTCTGCATGCTCACCACCATTCCCATTGATAATACTGTGTGGTTAATACAGTGTGGAAATCAACTGAATTAAGAATAAGATCTACTCAATTATTCTACCACAAGCTATACTGAATTATTTTCCAAAGCAACTTATATAGCCCAATTTGGGCTGCCACATAGTACAGCATTAAAGCAAGCCCCCGTTCTTCATTTTGTTTCTCAAAGTCACAAACTGTATCCAGGCTCTCTTTCATTCTGTGCTGTGTTATTTTATACAACTCTGGGACAAAGAGAGAAACTATGGAGGAAGCACAGGGCAGGTATCCAGCTTAACAAGTTCACCCGAGCATAAGCACTTTTGGATGTGCAATGCAAGTTCCCCCTCCATTTCCTCTCCCTACATGCCTCCCCCTGTGTGGCCCCTAAATATGCTCCAGAGAATTGGGCGGAACCCACAACAGACAGAAGAGGGAGGGGGAAATTCCACTGCGCAGCCAAAAGTGCTTGTGCTAGGCTGAACTGCTAAGCTGGATAACACCCATAGTAATTTTTATGAGCTGATATCTTTGCAGACCATAAAAGCACTGATTTATCCTTTTTCTCTAAACCCACTATCTCCATTGTAATAGGATGACAGTGCAATCCTATGCACTACTCAAAGTAAGTCACTTGGGGTTCAGCGAGGTTTACTTCTAGGTAAATGCACATAGAATTTGTTGTAGTTTAAATAATTAATAATTATGTAACTATAAATAAATAAATAAATAATTTAAATAATTCAAACATTTCACTTGATAACCCAGTCCCTAAAAACAGAACTGTACCTTGAACAATTGTGTAGAAGAGTAAGATGTTGAAAGGTTGGCCATCTTTGGCTTAGGAAATTAATAAAACATCAAATGATATGTATCCAGCATTTCTGATCATGCCACACCCTAGAGCATGATGCCATAGAAATAGGAGGTGAAAGGAACTAAAAGGCTTTGGGTACAAAAAGCATGCAGCAACATTGGCCACCCTCCATCAACACACACTGCAAAGTCAGGAATTAATTTCACTGCATTAATTACATTAATTGTATTTTTCACTATTTCATCAACTAATGAATTAATTAATAATAATTTATTTTAATAAATAAATAAATAAGCATTTCTTTTCCTTTCAGATATGCAGCATGCAATTATTATTTGTATAAGAATTATGTTTTGGAACTTACTGGCAGAAGCATCCCAAAATTTTACTGATCCATCCGCATGACTTAAAAAGAATAGGTTAAAAGTCAATTAAAACAAGATACAAAACAGTGACCGTCTCACATGTTTCTACCAAGGCTGAGCATTTGTCTTGGGGGCCCTCCACGTGTCCTTTTCATTGTGCATTTATGGTGATTTGTGCTCATGATATTATTAGGATGGTAACAAGTGACCCTGCTTTCAATACTGTTTGAGCCCGCAAAAGTTTTGGGGTAGTCACACTGCTTAATTTCTAGTCAGTGCATATCCTGCACATTCCTGCTGAAATCCCATAATTTCTCATGCCACAAGTGTTCTGGTGTATTTTGCACCCCTTTTGTTGCACTATAGCCTGTCTGGACAGCAATAATGTGGTAGCACTGGGGAAGCATCATAGAACAAATTAAAGCAGAAGTAATGGACCATTGGTCTCACCTGAAGGGTGATTTTCATAGGAGGACTGCCATCAAGCGGGTTATAGCTCCACCTATCGTCCGAAGGCAAGAATGTTTTTGAAGTCAAGTCTAGGGACATCAGGCCCCTCCCACTCTCCAGTTCATTCGCAGCGAGTCCAAGGATAGATATCTAAAAATGCAGGAGAAAAGGCCAACGGGCCTACCAGCAAAGACATAACACAGTAACAATAATCATAACAATATGACTCTAACGTAGCGATATGACATTAATAGCAGTCTTGACTTCACTAGTAAATCAAACATAATAGCGTAACAGGAATATATGAAAAAAACCCAAAAAGTATCTAGTTATCCTCCAACTGGGAGGGTCGTGATGGCAGTCCTCCTATGAAAATCACCCTTTAGGTGAGACCAATGGTCCATTTTCCATAGGAGGCCTGCCATCAAGCGGGATGTACCAAAGCAGCCCATAACAGGGAGGGACCACCCACATCCTAATAATCATTAAGAACCTGTTGCAACACTCGTCTGCCAAAAGAGGCATCGGCAGAGGCATAACAATCTATTTTATAATGCCTTATAAACGAGTGTGGGGTAGACCAAACAGCAGCTCTGCAAATGTCAGCAACAGGAGCGTTTGTAGCAAAAGCAGCCGTGGTGGCAGCTGACCTAGTGGAATGAGCTGTTATACAAGCTGGAACTGGAAGCTTAAGTGACTCATAAGCTAAGGTAATACATGCACGTAACCAGCGTGATAAAGTGGAATTAGCTACTTTATGCCCCATAGAACGTGGATGAAAGGATACAAACAAAGACTCAGTTCGTCGTATATCCTGGGTCCTAGACAGGTAGGTCTTGAGAGCCCTCCGAACATCCAACGAATGCCAAGCCTTCTCGAGCAGATGGGTAGGATTCGGACAAAAGGAAGGAAGAACTATGTTCTGGTTGCAATGGAAAACTGAATCGACCTTGGGACGGAAGGAAGGATCAGTCTTCAGCACAACAGAATCCTTGTGGAAGACACAGAGATGGCGGGCAGAAGACAATGCGCCCAGTTCCGAAATTCATCTCGCAGAGGTGATTGCGATTAGGAACAGGACCTTGAATGACAACAGACGTAAAGGTACAGTCATAAGGGGTTCGAACGGAGGGCGTTGTAAAACCTGCAGGACCTTCAACAAACTCCATGAGGGAAAACGGTGAACTACAGCTGGTGAGCGTAGAGCGGTTCCCCTCAGAAAACGTTTAATGAATGGGTGCGAGGAAATAGGGGCACCAGTGGAGGACACTGAGAGAATGGACGATAGAGTGGACGCACGTCGACGAAAGGTGTTGGGTCTAAGTCCCATCATGAGGCCCCTATGAAGGTATTGCAGCACCTGTTGTATTGTGGCCCGGGAAGGATCGAGGTGCTGGGACTGACACCACCTGGAGAATGCCACCCAAGTATGTTGATAGATACGAGTGGTAGATGGTCTTCTCGAGGCCAAGATAATGTCAATAACAGCGTCAGACAGGCCAGCCGACCTCAAATGTCCCCGTTCAAAAGCCACGCTGTTAGATTGAGCCAATTGGGGTCCTGATGCCATACTGGGCCTTGGGATAGGAGGTCTGGCCTGACTGGCAGTGTCCAAGGGTCCATCACCGAAATTGCAAGGAGATCCGAGAACCACGGTCGACGGGGCCAATATGGTGCTATCAGAACCAGCTGTGCTCTCTCGCGCCGCGCCTTTCTCAAGGTTCTGGCTAACAGTGGTATTGGAGGAAAGGCGTACAATAGGCCATCCGGCCACAGTAGTGACAGAGCATCCACCGCTTCCGCTGTTGTGTCCAGGTATCGTGCGAAGTACCTGGGTAGCTGGCAATTGCCACAGGAGGCAAACAGGTCGGCTGAGAAGACGCCGAACCGACACTGGAGAAGATGGAAAATGGTCGGATGAAGTTTCCATTCTCTCGGAAAGACTTGTTGTCTGCTGAGCCAGTCTGCCGCCACATTCCAAATGCCTCTGAGATGTTCTGCTTTCAAGGATTGTAGATGTTGTTCTGCCCAGTCGAATATGAGGTAGGCTAGGTTCTGCAGGGGATGGGACCTGGTTCCCCCCTGTCTGTTTAAATGTGATTTCGCACACGTGTTGTCCGTTCGGATGAGGACATGGTCCAAGGGGAACAGAGACTGAAAGTGGAGCAGAGCTAAGTGGACAGCCTTTAGCTCTAACCAATTGATGCTCTGAGTCTACTCCGTTTCGGACCAAACCCCCTGAACGAACTGGGAGTTGCAGTGGGCTCCCCAGCCTAGGAGACCTGCATCTGTGGTGACAATAGTCCTGCGGGGTTCTCTGAATGGATTGCCCTGCTTGAGATGTTGGACCCTCGTCCACCAGCAGAAGGAAAGACACAGTGCGGGGCTCAAGGGAATTGTTCGATGATTTGAGCTGGCAATGTCCTGCTGAAACGGCAACAAAGCCCACTGAAGGTGGCGAGTATGAGCTCGAGCCCATGGCACAATATGGATGGTGGATACCAACATTCCGAAAGCCCTGGCTAGAAGCATGACATCTGCGGTTGTATGGTGCATCAAAGATCTTGCGATGTCTATAATAGCAGTTGTGCGGTCGGGAGACAGGAACACCATCTCCTGCCAGGTGTCTAACATCGCCCCTAGATGTTGTAGGTGTTGGGTTGGTTGTAGATGTTTTTTGTCGAAATTGACTAGCCAGCCGTAGGTCTGTAATATCTGGAGCGTGAGTGTTAGATGTCGATGAGCCAGCTCCGTCGAATTCACCCGTATTAAAAGATCGTCCAAGTAGGGGTAGATGTGCACCCCTTGAAGCCGGAGGTAAGCCACTAGTATGAGTAGCACCTTGGTAAATACTCTCGGGGCAGACGAGAGGCCGAACGGCATTGCTCGATATTGAAAATGCTGGGGGCCGAAGGCAAACCGAAGGAATTTTCTGTGGGCTATGCAAATGGGCACATGGAGATACGCTTCCTTTAGGTCGATAGAAGCCAGGAAGTCTCCTTCGTGAAGGCTTTCTGTAATGGAGTGGAGGGATTCCATTTTGAATCTGTGATACTTTACGAAATGGTTGATGAACTTGAGGTCCAACACCACCCTCCATGACAGATCTCGTTTGGGCACAGCAAATAGGAGGGAGTACACCCCTTCCGACCTCTCTGTTGTAGGGACTGGCTCTATTGCCGCCGTGTCCAAGAGGTGATGTATGGCTGTTTGCATGTTGCAGTGCCTGGCTTGTGCCCTGGGACAAGGAGCAGGATGAAATCTGTCTGGAGGGGTTGTCCAACTCTAGCGCATAGCCATAACAAAAAAGATCTCTGATCCAGGTGATCTGAGTCAGATGCAGCCAATAGTCTCCAAACAGAAGCAGTCTGCCCCCGACCAGTATTGCGTCAGTACTGTATGTGCTGGTCAGACCCACCCCGATATGCAGACGTTGAGGCACCCCTGCGTCCCTGGTACTGAGCTCTGCCTGGGAAACGTCTGTTCCAGACTCCCCTTGAGGGACGGAAATCATTGTTTCGGAAATCGCGGCCTCGTCCCCCGGGCCGCGCTCCACGAAAAGGCTGGGTTGGGCAGTATGAGGTGAAACGTCTGAAGGGCCTGCGATCAACGTATCTGACAGTGGCCAAGACCGGTTTCCGAGAGTCCTTGGGGTCAACAAGTACTGCCTTTAGGGCTTCCTCGCCAAAAAGTAGTGAGCCCGAATAAGGTGCCCTTGACAAGTTGACCCTGGCTGTAGAGTCCACTTGCCACTGACGAAGCCAAAGGGTCCGCAAAGCAACAACCTGAGCTGCCATAGCTCTTGCTCCCAACTGGTTAGCGTCCAAGGTGGCATCAGCTACAAACACCGCCGTCTTGTGTGATTTGACCAGTGACTCCTCAGAGAGACAGGATCGGGATTAGGATAATCTAAAAGGTCATCCAACCACATCATCGCTGCCCTGGAGAAGATGGAAGCTGATGTAGAAGCTCGCATGGAGAAAGCGGTGGCCTCATGGTTTTTGCATAAGGCAAAGTCCAGTCTCCGCTCAGTGGCGTCCTTTAAATGTGAATCTCCTTCCCTCGGCAAAAGGGATCTAAAAACTAGACTGGAGATTGGCTCGTTTATGCCAGGGATGGCCAGTTTGCTAGTAAATTCCAGAGCCAAAGAGTAAAGCTTGTCCGCAAGGGCATTAAAATGGCGTGTTTGTAATGGGTGAGACCATTCGTCCTTGGCCAGCTTAGCAATAGGATCTGGCACAGGAAGGTAGTGCTCCGCTGTTGTGGGGGATTTCAGAACCCTGGCCCCCTTAATTGCGGGAGTGGTAGCTGCAGGTTGTGTAGGTTGTAGACCAAGGGTGGTCAGTACTCTGCGAGCAAGGGGTTGATAATCGGAGGTATCAAACAGACGATAGGATGTGTCTTCCTCTTGCTCCGACTGGTCACTCCAGTCATCACCTTCTGCTTGCATCGCATATGGTGGGCCCTCCCCACAAGAGACGTCATCGACAAACCTGCCCCTGGCAATGTCAAAAGGGTTTGGAGAACATGATGGATCTGCCTCAGTGTGAACATAGTGGCCGAGATCATCGGGTTGTCTGCAAACACTCCGCTGAGGCACTGCAGTGACTTGTGCCTGTGCCTGTGTTTAAGAGAAGAACGACAGCATGTCTTGTAGTTGCAATATGAATTCATGAGACAGCTGTAGCCCCGGTGTGGAAGATGTTTGTGCTTGCAAAGGCAAAGAGCTGGGTGGTTCGGCAGGCTGAGAGGAGGAATGAGCCCTCGGTGGTAATATGGGAGGAGGATAGCTGGCTGTTGGCTGATCGGGAAACCCTGCAAAGTCCTCCTCGGAGGATGCGGTCGGAGAATTAAATAGATTTGTTAATGGTTCCTGGCCAGCCTCCTCAGAAACCGGTACAGAAATGTAGCGTGCCTGCTTGGTTGTGCTGTGGCTGGATATATGTTTAGTTTTGGCAACCGCTTTGACGTGCTTGTGCTTGGGTGCCTTTGATTGTTTAGGCTTGGTTGCCTGAGCTGTCACTGGCTGTTCCGCCATCATATATTCCCGAGGGGTTTAGTACACGGCCACAGATGAGGCAGAATGTACAGACCCAATAGGCTCAGTACACGGCCACGGATGGGGCAGAATGCACTGGCTCAGATGGCGAAGTACATGGCCACGGATGGGGCAGAATGTACAGATTCAACAGCATTAGCACACGGCCACGGATGGGGCAGAATGTACAGAATTAACAGCCTTGGTACACAGCCACGGATGGGGCAGAATGTACAGTTCAAACAGCTTTTGTATAGAATCAACAGCCTTAGTACACGGCCACGAATGGGGCAGAATGTACAGTTCAAACAGCTTTTGTATAGAATCAACAGCCTTAGTACACAGCCACGAATGGGGCAGAATGTACAGTTCAAACAGCCTTGATGAGACAGTCACAGATGAAAATGTACAGGTTCAAATAGTTGTAGTAGATCAAATAGCTGCAAGAGGCAGCAGCAGTATCAGATTTAGTAGAGGGAGCTGTGTAGAACTATAGGATCCATCTGTAGCACACACACAAAGGGTAGATCGTGCTGTGGGAGCTGACTTGCAGCCTTTGGCTCAGCTATCCACAGCCCTTGTAAGCTAGACCCCCTTTTCAGTACCGAATAGGCTAAACAGAAAGAGCGGGGAAAGGGGGGACAAACAAAATGGCGGGAAATTTTTTAAATCAAAAATGGCGGAGTGACGAGGAAGGAGCAATGGCGGACACTGAGGAGCAGCAGAAAAATAAATGCAAGAGAACGGGCTCAAGTACGTTCTACAGCCGCAGGGCTGAGAGACGCAATAGCGGCTTTAAAAGCCAGGTAGAAGAGACTCTGCCAAAAGGGCGGGACGGCCAGCGAAATCCCCGTAGCCGTTGGGGCAGTAGCCGGAAAAAACTGGGAATAAATCACAGCCGCAGACTCCTAGGGACCGTAGCGGCGAGATTTTAAAACGCCGCGGAACGAGTCGGGGAGTTGGGGCAGCCCAACTAATAAGAGCTGCTAAAAGGGAAGGAAGGAGAGCCGCAGCCGAAGGCTTCTGGGGGGGAATTGAAGTAACCGCCTCGAATAAAAAAAACAGCGGCAGTAAGCTGGAAGGCGGCAACCCAACAAATAACGGAAGACAAAAGGAGCCACAGCCGCAGGCTCCTGAGGTAGGCGGCAAGCCGTAAAGGCACGAAAAAAGCGGCGGAGCAGAGCAGGAAGCTGCAGCCGCAAGCTCCTGGTTTAAGGCTGCGTCCACCGCCTGAGGGGGAGGGAGCCGCAGCCTCGTTCTCCCTAAGTTGCCGTTAGGCTAGGTACTGGGGAAAAACACAGGCAAGGGAGAACCCCCCAAAGAAATACCCCAGAAATATAAAACAAACAGTTGTAAACAAGACAGTTTAAGACAAGGCAGAGGGAAGGAAAAGCACAGGACTACACACACAAAAAACCTCCCACCCCGTCACACGGATACACAAAAACTTATCTAGAATCTACACTATCAACAAATTCAAACTTGTACGGACAGAGGCAAGAATGAACTGGAGAGTGGGAGGGGCCTGACGCCCCTAGTCTTGACTTCAAAAACATTCTTGCCTTCGGACGATAGGTGGAGCTATAACCCGCTTGATGGCAGGCCTCCTATGGAAAATCTACCACTAATGCACTATTTTATGTCAAGAATATATTGCATTATACACATGCAAAAAAAACCCACCAGCCTGGAGGAGTTCTTGGTCTCCCCGTCCATGTGCTGACTGAGATAGACTGAACATACCTGGCAAGCCACCATGACAGTCAGTCCTTGTTAGAAGAGCCAATAGGTCTAACCTCCTGGGACAGGATACCTAGAAGTTAGTGTGTGAACCACTAGAGACAACTCTCTATTTGAAAACACAACTAGGTCTCAAAGGACAGCTGGCAAGATCTGCTGAAGAATCCCAAGGGCAAACTAGAAACCACTGAGATCCAGAAACGTGTGGAACTGGAACATTTTAATGGGTCCACCCTTCCTTCAGTAACCAGTAGAGAGGCTAAGGCCCAGAAAAAAATGGAAACATGGGGGGGGGAACCTTCTCGGTGGCTGCCCCTAGGCTTTGGAATTCCCTTCCTAGGGAGGTAAGAATGACCCCCTCCTTGCAGTCTTTCTGCCAACAAGCAAAGACCTTCCTATTCCAACAAGCCTTTGGAATTGAAGGCTAAGGATAAAGCGCGGTGCTGCATTGCTAATGTCTATTATATTACTTTTAAACTGATCTTGAGATAAACGTGAAGTCTATCGCGTTAGCTCCCCTTGATGAGAGAAATGTCAGTGCTCCGTTGGACTGATCAACGGTAGAGCCGTGCAAGCACTCCAAATGGTGTAATTGGATAAGTTCTATTAATCTATAACCTTGTTTGTTTGCTGTCTGATCTTGCGACTTCCGAGGAAACAGGGGAATATCAAAAGCCGGGCCCTGATTTGATGAGGGCCCTTCAATCTAGCCTGGACCCAACCTGGCATTAAAATCCCCGCAGAATATTACCCTGGATAGGGGGAATTGAAATTCCAAATGAGATAGGAACTCTGATAGTTGGTCCCATATATTACCTGGCGAAAGCTTTCTAGCCATAAGAGGGGGGAAATAGACATTAATAATAATAAGGGGACCTATAGAAAGGCCAGAAATCATCACCCCTTGCACATAATGCTCACAATTTGGACGCAGAGCTTGGATATCTACAGGCAGATCTGCAGAAATAAAAATGCAAAGGCCACCACTGCCTCTGCCATTTATATTATATTTAATCGCTGGCAGCGTAAAAGCTTGGAAGCCACTTAAAAACACCGGGACATCTGGTGTTGCCCAAGTTTCTTGGAGACATATGATCTTGAATTTACTCAGAAAGGGGGATGGGTCAGCCACCCTAAATTTATTGGACCAGCCCATTATGTTCCAAGATAGAATCGTAAACTGTCAGTCATGGGTACTTGTATCTGACATCATAGCGGGGCAATTGCTAGCCGATTTAGTTTGTTCGTAGGGTGTTAGTCCAGATGAGGAGCTTGTTCGGTCCGGCACGTACTGCGAAGAAAAATCAGTCAGAACCTGAATTGAATCTTGTTCCTTTATGTATTGTTCCTTTTGTGCATTTTCCCCCTCATATTTACTTGCTAGAGGAATATACTGATCTCCATTAGATTGTTCATGGATAACAGATAGACGTAAGGAAAGTTGTACAAGTCTATCTAAAATTTCCTCTCGGTCGATCACTGGTAATGATCCAAAGGATTGAAGCAGCGATTGTTCCTCCTTTCCCAGCGAATCATTCAATCTCCCTTCCCTGAGAGACTCCTCTGGGGGTAATGGGTGGCCATGGCCGAAAGGCTGTCTAGGGGTAGAGTCTCCTTCCCATGACGACGCCTCCTGGGAGAGCTCGTTAGTTGACACTATCTGTCGCGGGTCAGGTTGTTGAAAATATAGGCAGGAAGTAAAGTCCTTGTCCAAAATAGTGGTTTCAGGCATTTGGGGGGAGTCCAATCTTTGATCAATTGAATCCTACGATTCCAAGTCAATCAGTAGATCTTGCTTGAGCTGTTTCTCCACATACGCAGATTTTTGGAGTAGATACAAAGGGGGCATAAGTCCCAATGGTGGTACTAGATTTTCAAAATATCTTAGGGTAGCAATTCCCTCCTTGGCCAGAGATTCTTTAGCGAGCCATAGTTGATTGACTACCTCCTGAGAGGTGAAGGTGACCACTGCTCGGGCCCGCCTTCCATTATAATAAAGGAATTCTACCTGCACAATGTCTTTTATATTGAGAAGCCCCGGCGTCTCTTTCCCTACAGTATTCAGAAAATGACGTTTTCTGGCGACAGATGAAATATAGCCCCAGGGCTTGGGATAATTTGTAAAAGCCAACTTGCGCCTATTCAAAACTAGGTTCCATTGCGCTAATGGAGCTCGTGGAGATGTATTTTGTTTTGTCTTTGCCCCGGCTAATGCATCCAACCAAGGATCCTGATGTGGGATGAAGCCGGCTGGGCTCCTGATGCAGACATTTCTTGGCTTCGCTTCGGCAGGAGGAGGGTTACAGGGTCTTATACTGCCTTTAGTAGGTGTAGAAGGACAGGTCCGTGTTGGGGACTGTGCCAGGGTCGATCTTGGCTTCGTTCAGGACTCAGTTGATAAATTATCCAGCAGATTAAAGAGTCTCTTAAAATTCATCCCATTTCTTCGTGGGGGTTTACGTGGCTTTTGGTTTTTACTCTTCTGTGTGTAAAGTATCGGACGTCTTTTTTTCTTTGTGCGGAAAGACTTTGTTTGAGGAGGCACTACCACCACAGAAGGCTTTGTCGAATTAACGGAAGCAACGTGAGACTGAGGGACCTGTGAATTTCGATGTAGCTCCACCAAAGTTGTCAACAGCAGATTACATTCATTTAAGTATACTTTAACATGCTCCAGCTCGGTCGTGATCAAAAACAGCCAGTTTTTAAGTGATAGGGTATGTCCAGGAGAATCATCCTTTGGGGAAGGCTGTATAAAATCCATGTCTGTATCAGTTCTTTGAAAGCCTTCTGGTGATACAGACCGGTCCATAAGGGAATTTGAAGCCATAGGTTGTTGTGTACAATCGCTCTGCTTGGGGGGGGGTATATATTGTAAATCATTTGCCTCTTGAGGAAAATTATCTGCGGGGAGAACAGCGGGATCAGTTGGAAGAGATCCATATGAGGAGCTTTTGTTATTTAAAGTTTGACTGTCAGCCATCACAATTTCTTCAGCTAAATTCATAGCAGAAGGTGCCTCCCATGAGCTGTGTGAGAAACCCTTAAGGGGAAGGGACCAATCGGAGGGCAAAGATGTAGCCTGCCAGCAGTCATTTACAATTTGTTGTTGTGATACAGTTGGAAAGAAATTCGTAATTTTCAACTGTCCCCCTTGTTCACTTGTTATACTGCCAGAATGTTTTTGAGTGTGAGGTACTTCATCTTGGGCTTTCTCCGATCTTTTTTTTTTTTCCTCTTTCCCTTTTCTGGCAAGCTTTCTAAAGGAAGAGGGGGCAGACCTAAAGCTTTCCTCTCATTTCTTGTTAACACCATTTCGGCCTGCAGTTCTTGTGCTCATTAAAACGTGGAAGTAGATTAGGTAGTAACTCTTGGCTGTCGGCCCGTTATCAGACGTTCAAGGACTCTTTCAAATTATCTCTTGTTTTTGCCAACAAATTAAATAAGCAGTACAGATTGGAACAGAACACTAAACCTCTGGCTGCAACCGGTAGGATGAAAGTACTAACATGTACTAATTATATGATAAATATATGATATATTAACAGATCTAAGGGCAGCTGCGAAAAAAGCTCACCCGTCGCCATCAGCCCGGAACCGGAATACATACTTACTTTTAAACTAGTCTGAACTCTTTTAGCTACATGTGTGTATGGTTTTAATATTGGAAATAGTTTAATCTTATTTTAACGTAGATTTTGTATGTTTTTAATTATATGTATTTTTTATCTGGAAGCCGCCATAAGTTCCAGTTTTGGGAAAATGGCGGGGTATAAATAAAGACAACAACAACAACAACAAACAACAACAACAAACAACAACAACAACAACAACAACAACAACAACAACAATAATAATAACAACAACCACCCAGGGTTTCTTTTTTTCATTTTCCTGATTTTTTCTGGGTTTCTTCCTGGAAAATTTTTTTAAAAAGAAAACAGACACACACACCATTTTCCCAGTTTTTTCTTGGCCTTCACATCTCTAGTAACCACTGTTCTATCACAGTAGGGTCCTTACCCTGTGATAATAATTTCAGGATAGGTCTGTGCTCCTAGGTTCCATGCTCCACCACTGATAGGCCACTCCTAAACACAGTAAGAAAAGTTACATTTTAAATTTTAAATATAACCTGGAGAAAGTATTGCACTAACATGACTTATGCTATCCATTTCATTGTGAGTGCAGTGGCCATTTTGCACAGAAATAGAGAAAGCAATTTGTATTTTTGGAAGGAATTTCAAAATTCCATACTGATGCTGAATCCTGGGAATGTAATCTTTGATTAAAACAAGTTTCTAGTTCACACTGTTGCAGAGTGTGAAAACAGAGTCTGCTTCAATATAAATGGGGCTGTCTCTATGCATTGCATGATTGCATGCATCTCCCTGAATCCAGAGTTTTCAGACATTTTTGCCTAAGCATTTCTGCTAATCATATACCCTAACTTCTCTCTGTAAAAATGTGGATAAAATACTAAATTTATATTAAAAAGTTTTTTAGGATGCACACCCCCTTTAGGATGCGCACCTTAACGTGGTGAGGGGGGTTGAGAGTGTTGAAGAAGCTAAGAGCAATGCCGTCAGGAGTCTAGACCAAGAGGTTAAACTCCTAGCAGGGGCACCCAAGGTGGAATGGTCAAAGCTGAGACACCACACTAAGATGCATCCAAACTCAGAGGAAGGCAATGGTAAACCACCTCTGAATACCTCTTGCCATGAAAACCCTATGAACAGAGTATCCAAAATGCAACACGAGATAGTGCTGGAAGATGAGACCCCCAGGTCAGAAGGCACTCACCGAGCTACTGGGGAAGAACAAAGGACAAGTACGAGTAGCGCTGTGACTAATGATGCAGCTGGGTCAAAGCCGAAAGGAAGCCCAGAGGCTGATGCACACAGATGCAAAAGGAGAGTCTGGAGTTGTACGACGCATACAATAGGAACATGGAACATGAGAAGCATGAACCAGGGAAAGTTAGAAATCGTCAAGCAAGAAATGGAACGTATCAGCATTACAATACTTGGCATGAGTGAATTAAAATGGATGGGAATGGGACATTTTCAATCAGGCAACTACAAAATATTTTATGCAGAAAATGAGAAATTAAGAAGAAACAGTGTTGCTTTAATAGTGAGAAGTGATGTAGCAAAAGCAATTAGGAGCTACAATGCAAGGTCTGAGCGGGTGATATCAATGAGATTAAATGGGAAACCTATTAACATAACCATCATCCAAGTCTATGCTCCAACAGCAAATGCAGAAGAAGAGGAATTGGAGAGATTTTACACAGAAGTACAGAAGGAAATTGATCACGCACCAAAACAAGATGTGCTGATAATCATAGGGGACTAGAATGCAAAAGTAGGGAACAGAGAGGAACTAGGAATTGTGGGGAAATGGGGCTTAGGTGACAGAAAAGAAGCAGGAGAAAGACTTATTGAAGTCTATGAAGCCAATAATTTGTTTCTTGCGAACACATTTATTGAACAACCAAAAAGTAGACTGCACACGTGGACATCACCAAATGATCAATATAGGAATCAAATTGGTTATATAATTGGTAGCAGAAGATGGAGAAGTTCCATATTTTCTGTGAAAACAAGACCAGGAGCAGACTGGTCATGAACTGGTTGTATCGAAAATCAGAGTAAAGCTAGAGAACAACAAAGCAATCATAATGCCAAAATACAATTTAAATAATATCCCAGAAGAATATAAAGATCAAATAAGGAACAGATTTGAGGCGTTAAACTTAATTGACAGAGAACCAGAAGAACTATGGAGTGAAGTCACAGACATTATCAGGGAAGAATGCAAAAAGACAATACCTCTAGTTAAAAAGAAAGAAAGACCTCAATGGATGACTGATGAAACTCTTAAAATGGTTAAAAAGAGAAGGAAAGCAAAAGCAAGAGGAGATAAAAACACGGTCAGAACCCTAAATGCAACAATACAGCGACTAGTACGTAGGGACAAAGAACTATTACAATTGTTATTGTATAGAAATAGAAGAGGACAGCAAAAAAGGAAGAACAAGAGCCCTATTTCAAAAGATTAGAGAAATGAAAGGGAAATGTAAACCAAGAGTAGGGATGTTGAATAATCAACAGGGGAACACACTGACTGATGGAGATGAAATAAAAGGATGATGGAAGCAATACACTGAAGAACTCTATAATAGAGAAGCCAGGATGACAGATTCATTCACGGAGGAACCGTATGATGAAGAATCAGAAATTTTAGAATGTGAGGTGAAAGCTGCTCTTAAAATACTTGGAAGAAATAAATCATCAGGAACAGATGGCATACCAATAGAGTTGCTACAAGCTACTGAGACTGAATCTGTCCAAATTTTGTCAAAAATTTGTCAACAAATATGGAAAACTAAACAATGGAAGACTGGAAACGT
The DNA here is from genome assembly GCF_030035675.1 of Rhineura floridana. Taxonomy (NCBI): domain Eukaryota; kingdom Metazoa; phylum Chordata; class Lepidosauria; order Squamata; family Rhineuridae; genus Rhineura; species Rhineura floridana. Next base: position 155,242,918 of record NC_084480.1, read on the forward strand.
TCAATATATATCCCAATTCCAGAGAAAGGGGATCCCAGGGAATGCAGTAATTATCGAACTATTGCCTTAATATCCCATGCAAGTAAAGGAATGCTCAAGATTCCACAACAAAGGTTCTTACCATATAAGGAGCGAGAAATGCTAGACGTCCAAGCTGGTCACCTCATCTCAAAAAGGATATTATAGAGATGGAAAAGGTTCAGAAGAGGGCAACCAGAATGATCAAGGGGATGGAGCAACTCCCTTATGAGGAAAGGTTGCAGCATTTGGGGCTTTTTAGTTTAGAGAAAAGGCAGGTCAGAGGAGACATGATAGAAGTGTATAAAATTATGCATGGCATTGAGAAAGTGGATAGAGAAGTTTTTCTCCCTCTCTCATAGTACTAGAACTCGTGGACATTCAAAGAACCTGAATGTTGGAAGATTCAGGAGAGACAAAAGGAAGTACTTCTTTACTCAGCGCATAGTTAAACTATGGAATTTGCTCCCACAAGATGCAGTAATGGCCACCAGCTTGGATGGCTTTAAAAGAAGATTAGACAAATTCATGGAGGACAGGGCTATCAATGGCTACTAGCCATGATGGCTGTGCTCTGCCCCCCTAGTCAGAGGCAGTATGTTTCGGAAAACCAGTTGCCGGAAGCCTCAGGAGGGGAGAATGTTCTTGCACTCGGGTCCTGCTTGCGGGCTTCCCCCAGGCACCTGGTTGGCCACTATGAGAACAGGATGCTGGACTAGATGGGCCACTGGCCTGATCCAGCAGGCTCTTCTTATGTTCTTATGTTATGTTCTTATGGATTTAGAAAGGGAAGAGGCACCAGAGATCATATCGCAAACATACGTTGGATAATGGAATGGACCAAGGAATTTCAGAAGAAAATCACCCTGTGCTTTATTATAGATTACAGCAAAGACTTTGACTGTGTAGATCATGAAAAACTATGGAATGCTTTAAAAGAAATGGGGGTACCACAGCATCTGACTGTGCTGATGTGCAACCTATATTCTGGACAAGAGGCTACTGTAAGGACAGAATATGGAGAAACCAACTGGTTCCCAGTTGGAAAGGGTGTGAGACAGGGTATTTTATCTATACGCAGAACATATAATACAAAAAGCAGGACTGGACGAAGATGAAAGAGATGTGAAAATTGGAGGGAGATATATCAATAATTTAAGATATGCAGACGATACCATACTATTTAAAGAGGAAAGCACAAAAGCAGGACTACAGCTGAACGTCAAAAAGACTAAAGTAATGACAACAGAAGATTTATGTAACTTTGAAGTTGACAATGAGGACATTGAACTTGACAAGGATTTTCAATACCTCAGCACAGTCATTAACCAAAATGGAGACAATAGCCAAGAAATCAGAAGAAGGCTAGGACTGGGGAGGGCAGCTGTGAGAGAACTAGAAAAGGTCCTCAAATGCAAAGATGTATCACTGAACACTAAAGTCAGGATCATTCAGACCATGGTATTCCCGATCTCTATGTATGGATGTGAAAGTTGGACTGTGAAAAAAGCGGATAAGAGAAAAATCAACTCATTTGAAAGGTGGTGTTGGAGGAGAACTTTGCACATACCATGGGCTGTGAAAAATACAAATAATTGGGTGTTAGAACAAATTAAAACAGAACTGTCACTAGAAGCTAAAATGATGAAACTGAGGTTATCATACTTTGGACACATCATGAGAAGACATGATTCACTAGAAAAGACCATAATGGTGGGGAAAACAGAAGGGAATAGAAAAAGAGGAAGACCAAAGAAGAGATGGATTGATTCCATAAAGGAAGCCACAGACCTGAACTTACAAGATCTGAACAGAGTGGTTCATGACAGATGCTATTGGAGGTTGCTGATTCATAGGGTCGCCATAAGTCGTAATCGACTTGAAGGCACATAACAACAACATATTAAAAGGTTTAAAACTGAAAATATTTATGTCAAACAAACACACTGGCATCCTGTAGAGTATTGAGTTGAAAAAAATTACTATGTACTCTGAATTTTCTCAAGTTGCAGATTTCTGGGACAACATTTTAATTCTCTACTTTAAAACATTATTGGGAGTGATCTGAAATAAACAAATGGCAGGGAAGGAAATAGGTGCTCAACCCTTACTCTACCTATTTACTTGCCATGGATCCAGAAATGTGTTTATTGTACAAACTTAGGTATGGAACACCATGGGGGAAGCATCTTAGAGGTTGCATTTTGTGAGAAAAGCATGTGGGGAGCCATGGCTCACACAGGTGAAGACCCATCCACAAATGTTCATGATCAGAATTGTGATGCCTTGCTTGTAGCTTGAGTTGATTCACCCTGATCCAGCAAACTATTGTTGCTGCCTTCCTCTTCTCTGCCCAAAGGCAAATAATCTTAACCTTTTTGCCTGCCTGGACATTAGTTTCTCTGCTTTCAGGAAGGAGAAGGGGCAGGAGGTGATAGAGCAGGTGTTTTCTGAGCATCTCTGAGGGCTTTATATACATTCATTAGGAATATGCACAAAACCTCAACTCCTTTTGAGGAATGCACAGGGATTCTCATGCATCCCTCTAATTATTCTGTCCTCTCCTTTGTTTCTCCAATGCAAATCACTTCTTAGCAAGGGCGTTTTGAACTACAGAAGCGGCTGTTGGGCTAGTGTTGCATGTGGTTTAGAGTATGATGTGTAGCTTAGCTCAATGTATATAGTGGCCATTCATTCGTATGGTGAAAAAAGGAATAGTAATGTCAAATCTTCTAATTTCTCTGGTCTTGCTCCTCATGGACCTCTCAGAAGCATTTGATATACAGAAGACCATCAAATCTTTATGGACTGCCTAGAATAATTTGGAATTGGGCCCATTGTTTTGCTGTGGTTTGGGATGGAAAGGTAGGACATAAGTAAGTTCAATAAATATACAAACTTCAGTCTTAGTTCAACTGTAGTTGCTGCCTTTGTGCTTCAGGGCCAGATTCAAGTGCTTGCCTGTAAACCCTAAATCAGGTGGATTCCTAGGTATCTCCAGGGGTGCTTTCTCTCTCATATGTCCCTCCCTGACCCTTGAGATCTGAAGGAGAGGTTATTATTTGCTATGTGTTCTGCCTTTCAACCATGTAAAATAAAAAAGAAGAAGCTTGTTTGTCATCACAGCACAAACACTTTGGAATATAATTCAAAGAGAAACCTGTTTGGCCATGTTCTTAACTGCATTTCATCAGCAAATACTTTTTTGTTTTTTTAAGTTTTTGTGGGCCAGTACTGTAAGCAGACAGTGCCGTCTGGAGGCTTTCTGCAGAAGACTGGCTGTTGATTTTGCCAAGGCCACAATAAATATACAATCCTGCTTCAGTAAATGTTCCAACTGTTCATTGTTTACCTTATTGCTGTAACCTTGCTTCTTATGTTTAGCGCCTACAGAATATAACACAGGAATCAAATCTGGAGGACAGTCAGCAAAATATTCTGTGCAGGTAACTGGTGATTCATGAATGTCCATGGGATAAGGATTTTCAAATATTGGAAAACTAATTGAGAAAGATATTTTATGGGATTGTATTAGTACACTTTTAAAGTAGAAAATTGTGTAATACATAAACTATGCTAAAATAAAACATGCTACCAAGTAATTGGAGTGATTTTCTTTTTGTATTCTTGAAAGCACATCAGGTATAGAATATATATTTTTAAAAAGGGAATATGAAACAGAAGCTGCCCTAATTCTAACAGCTTTAAGGATGAATTCACACCAGGATGTATATGGGGCTCAAGCTGATTTAATTGCCATTTTTGAGGGTGCTGCCATATCTTTGTTAGATGTCTCAACTTTGGCCACTTGTCACTGAGGTAGTAAACCTGAACATAGGCTGTATCACTTCAAAACACAGATGGGGTCTCAGATGGTAGAACACATTTATACAACCATTTCCTGCATAAAACATAGATGTCTGGGAGACATCTTCTTCCTGACATGCTGGTTTTCAATGCACAGGAAATTCAGTAATCTAAAACATAAGACTGCATATTAAATCTTAAGTACTGTGGCCCTCTTCAGTAAGAATTAAGCCTCTGAGTGCTTTGATTGCTGCTGTTTTATTGGTGTTGTTGGATTTTGGTAGTTTTATTGTATTTTATCTTGTAGACTGCCTTACAGGTCTAGTTCAGATCAAATATGACTGTAGAAAACTTGAAGACATAAATACATCCTACTGCAGAACAACATTCCCAGGGTTTTGACTGAGACCCATGAAAAGTAAACAAGTCAAAACAGCGCAAACATATTGTGAAATATACAGCCCCAATATAAAGATGTGTGATATACTGTAGCTGGGAGTCACTTCATGCACTGTAAAGCAATGAAAGCAAAAGTATCCGTGTGCCAAAGGAATCTAATGCCTGCTTTTCTTATTTAGCCTATGATCGCCCATTTTAAGATGTAGCCTCTGTGTTAGAATATTACTAAAATATTACTAAATAAAACTATTTAGCAGCTGGCGAACTTTTAAATCTGCTCTCCTGTGACTACTGTGAAGAGATAAGCATTTTCTTTGTTCTCTGCTAGAAGGAAGGCACTTTTCTGGACAGAGCAAACATACTTCATTAACAATCTATCCAGACATTCTTAATCTCTTTCTCACAGGTTCCCTAGCAGAGAAGTCAGTTTAATAAATGGTCTTAGTTATGCATGAGTGGTATAATTAATCACTCCTCCTAAAATCATTATGACAGAGCCAACCTTGTCATGCAGGGTAGGTCATCCTCGCAGAAAGTGGAACCAACATTAATTTTCGTTGTTTGTTTTTGGATTCAATAATGTAAGACAGCACCTTAAATCTTAAGTGGTATGGCCATCTTCAGTAAAAACTAAGCCTCTGAGTGCTTTGATCACTGCTGTTTTATTGGTGTTGTAGCACTTAAGGTACGCTGATATGTAGACCATTTTTCCTCGCTGTCTGCTTCCCTGACTTTTTAGCAAAGTCTTAAGCTGCATCCAAACTAGGGCCACACTAAAAATGTGAAGGAGCATAGCTGCTCCTTTCCTTGCTGTAAAAGTACTGATTTCAGGCAAATCAAATATAAGTTCCATAGTACAGTAACTGTGAGGCAGTTTTGCCTCTAATAAGTCAGGTTGACAGAAACCAAGTTAACTCCGCAAAATGAGGGACAGGCAAGGCCAGTGCTAGGCATGACTGGGCCCTTGAGCACCAGCCTGCCCAGGGCCTGCAGAGCCATAGCCCATTAAGGCAGCACAGAGCTAATAAGCCCACCCACATCTCCTATCTACCTCTCCTGTCCCTGTGAATGACATGCTGCTGTGCGCACATGTCTCCCATCAACCAACATGGCAGCACGGGTGGCAGCCCTTTAGGGAAGCCCCTGCCACCATCTTTGTTGATGGTAGGCATGCGCACGCAGCGTGCACATCATTCACAGGGACAGGAGAGATGGGGGGGCATGCAGCCAGGCATACTGAAGCCCACACTGTATGGGGGGGGTGCCTGGAAGCTCCCTCTCTGCAATCTGGGTCAGGCTCAGGAGCCAACATTGCCGCGGATCATGGAACAGGAGCACTACACTCCTACCCTAAGGAGGGGCCCTCAGCCAGTGCCCCACCAGGCCACCCTCTGACGTCAGCCCTGGGCAGGTTATTATTCTCCCTCAACTCCTTGCAAAGCCCTGAGAAAACAAGACTAGAGCACAGGATATGCAAGAAAGTTAAAACACATACGCACACATGGAAAAATCAGAGTAACAAGTTTTAATATAATAAAATCAGTACATTAATCTTTTAGAACGTTAATCCCAGCATATTTTCTCCCTGTCTCTCTTTAATTAAGAGAACTGAAAACAAAAAGACTCAAACAACATTGGAAAGGCACATCAAAAAAGACTGCAGCCAGTGAAGCTAGGTCATTATTTCCTTTAAGAAAGATCTTATACATTACTGATAACAGTGAACATTTTTTAAATACATGTAGTCTTTGACTTGTCTTTGTTATTCTGTATAACATGATGAAAATAAATAAATAAAGCTGACCTTTCTAATGAGAGGTAGCATCATGTGGACTTTGTACTTACTTGCTTTGAGTCAGATCAACGGCAATGAGATCTTTTTCCAACAGTACAACTAGGGCATAGGGCTCTTGAACTTCTATGTACCAAAAATCAAGCACATAGATTAGTAAACCAGGACATTAAATAATAACCAAAGCCATAATTCTGAATAATCACAAAATATAAGAAATTTAGACAGAATCCTGAATAGCTGAACACAGTTTTCCAGCTGAAAGGAATGACATTTAACTACATTCCTACTGACACAGATAGACTTCACTGGCAAGAATTACTGACAATGTTATTTCAGTCTCTAGCAGCAATCTATACAGGTCATGAATAGGTGAAAGATATGGAAAGGGGAAAATCTGTAGCAGAAAAAAATGGGGTCAGGGAAACAAGAAGGGAACTGCTATACTGTAAGGCATGTGACCACCTTGGAAACTGTTCAGACTATACTATGAGGTTGAATGTATAATGTTAGTTATGTTTGGGAAAGATTAATAAAAACATTTTTAAAGAAGAATAAACACTGTGGCTCTAGAGTCTAGAGGTTAAGCCTGTCTGGAACACTAATGGATATTTACTTGTTATTTTGGCAATAAATTTGATGTCATGCACTGTGAGATTCTCTATTTATAAATATGACTTAAATATAACAGTATATGTCATGCTGATCATAGAGAATGTCATATCTAGCAGTCATAATAATTTTGTTTGTTTAGCAATATGCCATTACAAACATAGATCATTCAAAGCTGAGACACAAATTTAGCTCTTAAATTCCTAGCTGCCAGGGCAAATAAGGAAACACGCATTGAGATATAATTTTCCTTGTCCGTTATCAAAAAACCCCAAAAACTCACTTGGTGAAACAAATTTTTTCCTATGGCTAAACTCAGACAAATATTTCTCATGAGGATCTTTATATAAAGGACACTGGGTAACATAATGAACGACATCCTCTACAGCTGTTTTACAAAACATACAAAACTGGTGTTCTAAGGGAAGTTTTTTATAACGACCATCGAGAAAAGCGGAAGGCATTACATTAAACCTTAACTCAGTAAAAGCAATTCTGCATGGAGCTAAAGTAATTACCTCTAAATAATTAGCTTTCTGGTGATCTGTTTTAAAATATGGGTACAATCTGGAAAATCTCGAAGAATGGATAGTTAGCATATCCGTTAAAGAAGCTCTCCTGTACACAAACAGCTTTAACTGTAATATAGACAGTCACTGAATCTCAGTCAGCTCACTATCAAATTCTCTAACAAGTGTATGTAAAGCAGCAACTTGCTTTTGGGAATTTAAGGGTGAGCCATAAGCTATGGAGACCAGGCGGGAGGGTGGCAAAGCTAATATTCTGTTGTGAAAATTTAGGAGTCGAACCTGTATTCTGGCCTGAACAGAAGGCCAATCCACTTCTGCATGAACATGTGCAGCAGAAGTACCAACAGGTAGGCCCAAAACATTCTTTGAAAAAGAGCTTTGAACCTTCTCCAACTCATGAATTAATGAGTGGCTAAGGCCCCAAAGCTCTACACCATATAACATAGAAGGGACAACCTTTGTCAAAAAGTTTTAGGGCTGGAACAACCAATTTTCCACCCTTAGTATAAAATAATTTCAAAATAGCTCCAGCAAGACATCTTGCTTTAGCAACAATAGTATCCAGATGAACCTCCCAAAGGGGTTTGCTTCAAAATGGACTCCTAAATAGCAAAATGATTTAGTCTGATAGGATTATTAAAAATCGACCAATTGAATATAGGAGATTTCTTACCGAATACAACCACTTTAATTTTTGAGAAATTTATACTGAGCTGTTCCTGCTGACACTATTTAGCCAACAAATCCCTGTGTTCAGGCCTCCCCTTGTCAAAGATAATATAACCATGACAATTGCGTATAAGAAAATACTGACCTTCCTATTTTCTATAGCTGGACAACATGCATCTAAATTCCCAAGCAATTTGACCAGATCATTTATATAAAGACTAAAAGAAGGGGGGGGGGCAGAACACATCTCTGTTTGACACCCTTCTTAATTGGATAAGAGGCCAGTCCTGTCAATTCTGATTTTACCTATGGTATCTAGATGCAAACTTTACTTACGTTAGTAACTTGGGGACAAGCACTATTGATTACTTTATTGTTAGCCCTTCTCTCCTTGTCTCCTTTTCTGTGGTGGCCCCCACTCTCTGGAACTCCCTCCCATGTGATCTTCGACATGCCCCTTCCCTAGATGTATTCCGCAAGGCCCTAAAGACGTGGCTATTCCAACAAGCCTTCGAGGTCCTTGGGATGGGTAAATCGTCATGAGTCTGTCATCTATCGTATGTTGTTAATATAATTGCTTTTATATGTATTGATGACTGTCTAGTATTTCTATCTATTGTTATTAATGTGATTGCATCTGATATTATTGTATTTTATCTTTTTTAATGTACGTCGCCTAGAGCGGCTAATTGCCAGATAGGCGACAAACAAATTAAATATTATTATTATTCTATAAAAGAAATTGATATTCTAGATTGCACAGAAAGTGACCCTTATACTTTTGTTAGATTTTAACACTGCTGGTCCTCGGCCAGCTCTCCATCACAATTGGAATGGAAAAGTTCTGGGGTCTAGAAGACTAATATGATCTCAGTCTCTCTCTCAGTCTTTGACTAATCTTTTGAGAGCCAAAGAGTTATTATCATTTCGTTCTCATTGCCTTTTGGAAGAATACACTCCCTTAAGTTTGTATCAACAGATTGTAGACTACCTAAAACCCTTTTTAACTTCATCTTGTACACCATTCCAGAATTTCAAGTCACTCTCCTCATGGCTTGATAAGGACTGTCAGAGCACCAAGAGAACTTTGGCCAAACTCTTTAGGCAACACCTTAAACTGAAAACAGAAGTAGCTACCCAACAACTTATCAATTTTAGATCATTTTATAAACACCTCATATGCTCAAAAAATCATAAACACAACAGAACTCAATGGGAGGCCTTGGGCCAAACTGCTATAGAAAATAATGAGCATAAGTTTGAGGCACGGGATTATTGAAGCTCAGATTTCATTCAATGACTGGACCAATAATTTTACTAAATCATGTAACTCCTTATCAGCTTCCTCCCCTTTCGTAGATCATAGAGCTCTCCCTGATTGGGACCCAGTAACCCCTTATACAGCTAAGTCTTTGATTGATTGATTTAAGCTCAACAAGGCACCAGGTAAAGATTTTTTGCCACAAGAACTTTTTAAATCATTTCCTAACTGGTGGGCCCCTGTTCTTGCTAAATTGTTTACTGAGATTAATTTGAATGGTTTAATTCCTCCAGGTTGGAAATTGTTTGTAGTTTATCCTATTTTCAGAAAGGGTAACCCTTCTCTTTCCCAGAATTACAGACCAATTAGTCTGTTGGATATCTCTTCTAAAATATATGCTTCCATTTTACTTAAAAAGCTACAGGAGTGGGTCTCTTCCAATTCTATTTTGTGTGAAGAGCAAGCTGGCTTTAGGAACTCTTACTCTACCACCAATCATTGCTATACTTTGTTCCATCTTATTGAGAAAACCTTTAAAAGCAATTCAAGACTCTATGCAGTGTTTGTTGACATCAGCTTTTGACTCAATTGATATCTAGTAGGTAAGAGGCAGCTTCCACTAAACCACTTTTTATTGGTGTGAGGATGCATAAGAATTATAGAACAGTGGTATTGGACCGTGCAACCCAGCAAACCCACACTGGAAGCCAATTCCAATGTTCCCACAGTCACATGGGGCCAAATGACATAGAACTACGTTTCTATGGTAACTATGCTGTTACGGGTACATACAAATCAGGCATGATACAGATACTCATACTGAGTAGCTTACTTCAGTTGCTTTTGCAAATACTATTATGAATCGACGTTTTGCTCCATACATTCCTAGAGACATGGTACAAAGATCCAGTTACAAAGACAGGGCTTTCAAAGCCCTAGGCAGGCTGGGGGGGACGGGGCCTTAGAGACTGAGTTTATTAGAATATTTGTTCAACCAATTACAGCCCAAATATCTTTGGTCTCTAAGCTCTACTGTGAGCACAAGTGCACTATTTGCTCTCAGACTACTGGATAAAATTATAACACACACACTCACCATTTGGATATGGAGTTTCACAAAGAGTTAAAAAATCAACAATGGGGTGATCCATCTCAAGTACAGTAATTGCTTTTCCATGCATGATTGTTAGACTTGGTCTTCGCCAAGGTTTGTCATAAGAGAGTCCACCAGAAAATATTATGAAAGGTTCACTATATTGGAGAAAAAATAAAAGAATGGTCATTTCAGATTTTTGCACTGACTTTCAACCAAAAGATTTTTGCAAGTTGCAAAAAAAAATAATGTAGTCTTATGTCAACTCTGACTAAATTTTAAGAGCTTGTATTGATCTTACGAGGGCTCTTAAAATGAGTATTGAAAGATGACGTATGAAGTCGCCTGATCTGAGTCAGATCACTGGTCCGCCTCACCCAGGACTGTTTGCTCTTATTAGCAGCACTGCCTTAAGCGGATTACTTCCCAGCACTGCTGCACGGAATCCTTTTATGTGGAAATGCTGGGAACTGAGCCTAGGATCTTCTGCTTGGAAAGCACGTGCCATTGATTAAACCCCCCTGTAATAAGGCCTGTAATACAGGAACTCTAATATAGGTCAGTGGTTCCCAAACTTTTTTCCCCACAGACCACTTGAAAATTGCTGATGGTCTTGGTGGACCACTTAATGGTTTTTCTGCCTGTTGTAGCAATTGCACTGTGCTAGATGCTGTATGATTCTTAATTGCGTTTTTATTGGTTCTTTTATTCCTTATATTGCATTTTACTGTATTTCACTTTGCACTCTATCAGAAGCCCACAATTTTATTTATTTATTTATTTATTTATTTGTTGAGTTTCTATACCGCCCGACTAGCATAGCTCTCTGGGTGGTGTACAACAGAGAAATATAAATATACACAATAAAATCCAATAAATCAGTGCAAGGGACATGTATATAAAAATCCACAAATCTAAGATCAATTACAACATATTTAAAACTAAAAAACTAAAATGCCTGAGAAAAGAGGAAGGTTTTAACTTGGCGCTGAAAAGATAACAATGTTGGCGCCAAGCACACCTCATCGGGAAGACTATTCCACAGTTCGGGAGCCACCACTGAGAAGGCCCTAGTTCTTGTTATCGTCCTCCGAGCTTCCCTATGAGTCGGAACTCGGAGGAGGGCCTTCGATGTTGAACGTAGTGTACAGGCAGGTTCATATCGGGAGAGGCGTTCCAGCAGATATTGCGGTCCCACAAGACATGGGAGCAAGAGACCTCTGCTCTCCTCTGGAGTTCCCCAGTGACTGATATTCTGAGGTCTGCTGTCTCTGAGTATTATTATTATTTATTGAATTTATATACCGCCGCATAGCCGAAGGTCTCTCTGGGCGGTTTACAACAATTAAAAACATTAAAAACAAATATACAAATTATAAAAACACATTTAAAAAAACAATTTAAAAACACATGCTAAAATGCCTGGGAAAAGAGGAAAGTCTTGACCTGGTGCCAAAAAGATGACAGCGTTGGCACCAGGCGCACCTCGTCAGAAAGATCATTCCATAATTTGGGGGCCACCACTGAGAAGGTCCTCTCCCTTGTTGCCAGCCTCCAAGCTTCCCCCAGAGTAGGCACCCGGAGGAGGGCCTTGGATGTTGAGGGTAGTGTATGGGTGGGTTCGTGTCGGAAGAGGCGGTCCATCAGGTATTGTGGTCCCAAGCCATGTACGGCTTTATAGGTTAAAACCTGCGCCTTGAATCAAGCTTGGAAACATACAGGCAGCCAATGCAAGCAGGCCAGAATCGGTTTTATATGTTCGAACCATCTGGTCCCTGTTACCAATCTGGCCACTGCATTTTGCACAAGCTGCAGTTTCCGAACAGACTTCAAAGGCAGCCCCACGAAGAGCACATTGCAGTAATCTAACTTGGAGGTTACCAGAGCATGGACAACTAAAGCTAGGTTATCCCTGTCCAGATAGGGGCATAGCTAGGCCACCTACCAAAGTTGGTAGAAGGCACTCCTTGCCACTGAGGCTACCTGAGCCTCAAGTGACAAAGATAATTCTAGGAGAACCCCCAAGCTATGGACCTGCTCCTTCAGGGGGACTGCAACCCCATCCAGGATAGGTTGGACATCCACCATCCAGTCAGAAGAACCACCCACTAGCAGCATCTTAGTCTTGTCTGGATTGAGCCTCAGTTTATTAGCCCTCATCCAGTCCATTGTCGCAGCCAGGCACCGGTTCAGCACATTGACAGCCTCACCTGAAGAAGATGAAAAGGAGAAATAGAGGTGCGTGTCATCAGCATACTGATGGCAACACAGTCCAAAACTCCAGATGACCGCACCCAATGGTTTCATGTAGATGTTGAACAGCATGAGGGACAGAACTGACCCCTGTGGAACCCCATACTGGAGAGTCCAGGATGCTGAGCAATGTTCCCCAAGCAGAGGAAGCCAACCCACCAAGTAGGAGCGGAACCACTGCAATGCAGTACCTCCCACTCCCAACTCAGCCAGTCTCCCCAGAAGGATACCATGGTTGATGGTATCAAAAGCCGCTGAGAGATCAAGGAGAATCAACAGAGTCACACTCCCCCTGTCTCTCTCCCAACAGAGGTCATCATACTGGGCATACTGGTGATCAAGGCTGTTTCCATGCAAAGCCAGGCCTGAAACCTGACTGAAATGGATCCAGATAATCGGTCTCATCCAAGAGTGTCTGGAGCTGGCCTGCCATCACTCATTCAAGGACTTTGCCCAGGAATGGAACATTTGTCACCAGCCTATAGTTATTAAAATTTTCTGGGTCCAGGGGGGTCTCTTCAGGAGTGGTCTCACTACCGCCTCTTTCAGGCAGCCAGGAACCACCCCCTCTCACAGAGAGGAATTAATCAATATATATATAGCCATAATGACTAGTCGCCACTGATGGGACTATCCTTAATGAATCTGTCTAATCCCCTTTTAAAACTGCCTAAGCTGGTAGCCATTGCCACATCTTGTGGTAGCAAATTCCATTGTTTAACTATACAGGCGGGCCCTGCTTATACGGCAGGTTCCGTTCTGGACCCCCACCGTAAAGCAGAAATTGCTGTAAAGCGGAACCCCATTGAGTATAATGGGGCGCGTCGCGCAAAAATGCCGCAAAATGCCGCAAAAACGGCTTTAAAACGGGGAATGAAAGCTGCCGCATTAGCGGAACACCGGTAAGTGAAGCACCGGTGAGCGGGGGCCCTACTGTACATTGTCATGTGGAGAAGTACTTCCTTTTTTATGTCCTGGATCTGCCACCATTCAGCTTCTTTGGATGAACCCAGTTTCTAATGTGCACAATATTATACATCTTTATCATATCATTTCCCCTTACTCACCTTTTTTCTAAAAACAATTAGTATTGGCAATTTTATTTTCTATTTTTTCCCCAATAATCTCCAACAAAGAATTCATCTTTTTCAAAGCTACCAGATCATCATTTTAATTGAGCTGTCCATCATGACCTCTTGATCCTTTTCCTGGTCAGGCAGTAACAGCTGATACCACAGTGTATTTGTGTTTTGCTGCAACCTGCATCACCATACACTTGCTCACAGTGAATCACATTTGCTATGTTATTATTTATTAATAAAAATATTTCTGTAGTGCCTACTTCTTTATTCTTAAACCCAGTGTTGAATTAGTGCTTTACCTATCCCATCAATCTCCATTGGATAGGTAATCACTTTGTAGATCCTGAGTGGGAATAGCTGAACCAGGTGTGCTTGCCAAAAAGGGTGTGTATTGCATGTGCTCAGAGAGGCATGTGGATGCTGTGCATTTATAAATATGCACCCTAACACCCACTACAATAATAAATTATAAATAATATAAATTTTATATCAGAAGTATATGTTACATATATATTATTCTATATTTATAATATTTACATTACCATAATAATAAATGTTTTGGCTGGGTGAAGTTTAATGCTGTCTGTTTAATACAGGCATACCCCGCTTTAACGTTTGCAATGGGACTGGAGAGTATACTTTAAGTGAAAATAAACTTTAAGTGAAGCAATTGTCTTCACTTGTACTGCATGCAATCACCACTAGATGGCAGCAGCGTCATGCCAATAAAGTACGTTATTGCGAAGCGTGGGAATGTTAAGCGGGGTATGGGGACGTATGGAGCATGTACGTTATAGCGAGGCGACGTTAAGTGCAGCGGCGTTAAGCGGGGTATGCCTGTACATTGGGGTAGAGAATATACTCTGATTCATCAAAGGTCTATAGGATAACAGTCTGCTCTGGTAATCTCATTCCTACTAAGCAGAGTACTTGAAAGATGGTAACATGCATCATCACCATTATTATGACCTTGCTGACTTCCTGCTGAAGCATGACAGATCTCATTACTCTCTGCTGAACAATATTGGCCTTGTAGCAGCCATGCTGCCCAAATGAATAGTAACTGTTCTCATCTAACACTAACCTGGCTACCTTCAAGCCAACTAGCTCTATCTCTCCCTACCACCTGATGGCAGGGAGGGAGTGCTCATTCTCAACCGGTGCCTGGAGGCTGTGAAGGGCTGGATGTGGGCTAACAAACTGAAACTTAATCCAGACAAGACAGAAGTACTGCTGGTCAAGGGAAAAACTGCACCAGAGACGGGGTTGCAACCTGTTCTGGATGGGGTTGCACTCTCCTTGAAGGAGCAGGTCCGCAGTTTGGGAGTCCTCCTGGATCCTGCCCTGCTGCTTGAATATCAGGTGGCTGCGGTAACCAGGAGTGCTTTTGGCCAACTCAAACTGGTCTACCAGCTGCGTCCATTCCTGGAGGCAGTTGACTTGGCCACAGTGACACATGCATTGGTGACATTGAGGCTTGATTACTACAACACATTCCATGTGGGGCTGCCTTTGAAAACAGCTCGGAAATTACAGTTGGTTCAAACTGCAGCAGCCAGAATGTTAACTGGAGCACGGCGCAGGAAGCATATCACCCCTGTGCTTTATCGACTCCACTGGCTCCCAATTTATTTCCGGGCCCAATTCAAAGTGCTGGTTCTGACCTTTAAAGCCCTAAATGGCCTTGGACCAATGTACCTGAGAGACCGCTTATGCCATATGTACCTGGCCGGGATTTAAGATCATCTGCCTCTGGTCTCCTGTGTGTGCCTGGAGTAAAAGATGTTAGATTGACGGGCATGCGGGAGAGAGCTTTTTCAGCTGTGGCCCCCAAGCTTGGAACACCCTACCCCTGGAATTCCGCTCTGCTCCCTCCCTGATGTTTTTTGGGAAACTTCTGAAAATGATCTTGTTCCGGAGAGCCTTTGGGAGGGACTGAAGGTAGAGCGTGACACTGATTTTATACCTTCTACGTTAAATTTTACCCTTGTAGTCCCCTTTAGTACCACTCCTTATATATATGTATATATGTGTGTGTGTATATATATATTGTATTTTATGTATTTTAATTGTATTTTATGTATTTTAATTTATTTTAATGTTTTTGTGATTTTATGGTTTACAATTTCATTATGTACGTTTGATTTTATTTTTGTAAGCTGCCCTGAGTGCCCTATAATAAGGTAGAAGGGCGGGATAGAAATATTTTAAATAAATAATAAATAAATAAACTAGTGGATAATTTCTTGGTTGTGTCAGGCCATTCTGGTTCCTGAAACCAGGATGTTTTGCAAAAAAGATAGATATCAAGCCCAAAGAGGGCAGTCTGTGGCTCTAAGGGTATCCCTATGTGGAGATTCTGATATGGACCAGGCACCAAAGTAGTGATACTAGGGATGGGCAAGAATGTGACACTGGACTTCCCAATGGTCCACAGATTCACTATCTTTGCTGCAAGTTTCTCTAGCTTATCCCAATATCGGACTTAAAAAAAAAATCAAACACATCACACTCTGCTTTGCTGATATGAAACTAACCAGCCTGCCTCTTTGCTTTGCTAACGTGAAATTGACAGGACTGTGTCTTTGCTTTGCTAATATGAAATTGACTACCCTGTGCATTTGCTTTGCTAGTTAAAATGACCGGCCTGTATATTTGCTTTGCTAACTTTAAACTGACAACCCTGTGTCTTTGCTTTGTTCAGTCTGCATCTTTGCTTTACTCAGCCTGCTCTTTGTTCTGCAGCCCATGTCTTTGCTTTGCTCAGCCAGCTGTTTCCTTTGCAGCCTGTCTTTGCTTTGCTAATGTAAAATTGACCAGTCTGTGTGTTTGCAGCCCATGTCTTTGCTTTGCTCAGCCAGCTGTTTCCTTTGCAGCCTGTCTTTGCTTTGCTAATGTAAAATTGACCAGTCTGTGTGTTTGCCCTGCTAACCATAAACTGACTAGTCTGTGCCTTTGCTTTGCTAAAGTGAATCTGACCAGCATGTGTGTTTACTCTGCTAAGGATAAACTGACTAGCCTGTGTATATGCTTTGTGTTAAAGTGATTTCTTGCTTTCTCCCAGGGCTTGGGGGAAGGATCTAATACCATTCGGGAGGGGAAGGAGGGGAATTGGATGGGTGGGCACTGGGCAGAGAGAAAGCTGCTTTCCTTTCCAAAAGGAAAATATTGTTAACAATATCATTATTTTTGCGACCCTGGGCTCCTACTGGGAGGAAGAGTGGGATATAAATCTAATAAATAAATAAAATAATAAATAATAAATCATTTTTCAGGAGGAGAAAAATCAGAACAGTAAAAGCAAACGATAGTGGAAGAATAACTAACCTGAAACAGAACCACCTGCCAGTTCGATGGGATGCAATTGAACAGGCACCAATAAACAGATCCCATCCCTAACTGATACCCAAAGGTGTCCCCCTCCCACCCATAACTCAGCTGTGTAGGCATGCTTGTTTTACAATGTCAAGCTGAAAGTTGGTAGGATCTTCTGAGGAAATTGGAAGCTAGTGTAATCCTCATCATCAGCGTTAAGAATATAAGAAAAGCCTGCTGGTTCAGGCCACAGTGGCTAACCAGATGCCTATGTGAAGCACACAAGCAGGACCTGAGCACAAGAGCACTCCTGCAGTTTCCAGCAACTGGTATTCAGAAGCTTCTAAGAGGTGCTCAGGAATCATCTCTCACATCCCAGAAAACTCGAGAGACACCTCAAAGCAAAAGCAGACAACTCAAGAACAAGCTTGCTAAAGTTTGGCTTTCTAACATACATGCCTTTTTGGGAAGCTTTGGAAGGAGGAGGTGGTGATTCAATTTTGGCAGGTTGTTCAAACAAAAAGGGAGAAAACTCTCTAGCAAGCAAACACTTGGCATGAAAAAGGAAAGGCAGATTTCCTTGAACAATGATATCACCTCTTCCTTGCAAGAGATGTCTGGTGGCTAGTCACATCTTTCTCATGTTAGTTCGCTCACAATGGCACCCCCTCAAAAAAGGAAGAAAAAGAATAGTAGTTCTAGAGTGCTGCATTTTAAATGATAAATGGACAAATGAGCTTTTTTTTTTCTTGTGGAAGTGAATTAAGTGTCTCTGAAAGTTACTGTGCCTGAGCTAATGTTCAATTTATGGACAATTGATGAGGCAACAAACGTAAGTAATACAGTCCAGCTTGCAATGTTTGTGTGTGAAATCTCATTACGTTTCAGTATGAGAGAGGACTTTTTTTGGGAAGAATGCATGACACCACCAAGGGCGAAGATACAGTTTAGAAAGTTTTGATGGCAGTGCACAACATGAAGGTCTATTTGAAAACCTGAGTGGAGCACCAGCCACGTCTGAAGCTCATGTTTGTTATCCTATTAAATAAAGAAATGGAGCACCTCAGAACTGATCCAAATGAGTTAACTGTGTATCACTATATTATCTATCAGGAAACTGTCTGTGCACAATTCTTGTGAATGAAAAATGTCATGACCACAATTGTTTCATGCATTTTAACTAAAAGTAGGGATTGCTGGTTTAAAGAGCTACTCAAAGACCTTGAAGGAAAATATGGTAACTTGATTTATTATTGCGAAATGCATGGGCTTTGATGGAGGCAAAGGGAAAACTTGTGCCAAAACTGAGCAACCCTAGTAGCTGTGCGACCGTGCATTCTTGGTAGGCTTCACTAGGTACTTCATAGATCAGTGTAAACATACAAGGGCCTAAATAGCTACTACTGTCACTATGTACAAATAAAACATTATCTGAATCAACAAATCTGTGGAAAATGCAGCTGAAAAAGATAAATTCATTGACCACCATATAAAATCTATATGGTTGATAAGTTTATCTTTAATAATGTTTTTCGCCTATTTACCTGCAATAGTCTTTAGGCTAAGAGGCCTGTAACTTCAGGGATTCCCCCAGAACCCTTCTTTTTAAAAAAATCAGCATTACATTGGCTGCTTCCCAGGCCCCTGGTTTGGAGGCTGACCTTAGGGACAACTTACATATTTTTATCTAACGATCAGCAATTTCATATTGGATTTAAGAACTCTCAGGTGAATACCATCTGGACTCAGTGATTTGTTAATTTTGAATTTGTCAATTAAGGCCTAGAATGTCATCTTTTGTCAACATCATTTGCCTCAATTCTTCAGACACTTTTCCTGAAAATGTCGGTTCAGACAGAAATAAAGAAAACACAAGGAATTCACCCAGCTTGTCTGCAATTTTCTTATCTTCCTTCAGCCTACCTTTAGCTTCCTTGTTCAACTGTCTAAACACCTCCCTAGCTAGTTTCCTGCTTCTGGTGTATTAAAAAAATACTTTATTGTTGTTTCTGATGCTTTTAACAGTCTACTCTTCAAATAATTATTTTTGCACCCTCATGGTCTAATGGTGTATCTTTTGCCAAAGTTTTTGTTCCTCTCTGCTCTCTTCTTTTGGTGAAGACTTCAATTTCTGAAGGAAGCTTTCCTGACACCAATGGCTTTCTTGCCTCTGCTCATAAACTCACTGGCATCCTCTTGGACTTGATGGTACCTTTCCTGATCTCTGGCATTTACATTGAGTTTCTTCTATTATTGTGTCCTGCCAGCGCTCATGCTTCAGCCTGACCTCCCATGGTAGTGGTGGAGAGACTGCAGTGACTGGAGGAGGCAGAATTGTCCCTTCCCCTGAAGGGTTTGCAGTAGAAGTCTCTCTCTGTGTGTATGTGGTGATAGTGTGCCCAAATGCGGCACTCCAGGCCTTTCTATCTAGCCCTTTGGGACTCTTCTCAGGTCATGCCCTGCCCCAGGCCACATCCCTGACCCACCCTATGCCCTCCTCTAGTGCTTTTGCCTGGCTGCAATGTGGGCCGGCATCAGCCCCCTGCAGGCAAGTCTTCTCCCATGTGTGCATGCACACATGCACTTAAATACGCCTGATTGTGCCACCTTGTGTATCAACATGGAGAAATACAGAAAACAAAATCAGAAAGAAGCTGTTGTAGAGAGATAATTATCATCTCCTTAATATGACAAAGGAACCTACTTACCTGCTCTTACAGGTCTTGTATTCTACTTTAAGAATTGGTTTACAAGATTCAACTTTTTTCCCATCTCGCTGAATTTTACCTGTTGAAAATTCATATAGAAAATACAAATTTGTTTCCCCTTCAGGGCCAAGGCAATTGCAATGGTCATAATTGTTGTACTGGCTTTTTATTTCAGTGGTTTTCCTTAAGAACCAGAGTGGAAACAATAACTTGCCATGGAATTAAAATGTAGTGGCTCTAATTGCTTGGACAACATTATCTTAGATGCCAACCACTCAGTGGGCCCAATTTCACCATCCTTCTGTACCAATCATTCTACTAGCTCTCGCTCTCATATGGCAGCAGCAACAGCTCTCTCCCCCTTTCCCTATCTTCCTGTGTTTTGTTATAATTTGTAGATGTTGCAAGGCTAGTTTTGTTCACAGCACTTTTCTGCTGAGGATCATGGGAATGGAACTACTAGCCCCATATGATCCCTGCCTCACCCCATGAGAAATCTCAAGAACATCATACAGGTGCAATATTCTACCAAAATGAGAATTTCAGCCCAGCACTAGTGCTGCAGCCACAGGAGAGAGAGAGTTGGTGCCGCCCGCCACCAAATGAACATCAAGACAAGGTGAAGAGTGGACTAGCCTGGCTGGCCCCACCCATCAGACAGTGAAGCAGCAGCTGCAAGGACCTTGTTTCACCACTCCCTCCTAGAAAGTGTTGTGGTGTAAATTTGTTAAGCAGAGAATAACAGAGGTCTGAAATGCATGTGTGCCAGTTTGTGCGTTTACCTAAGAAAGCAGGCTTTTACCCTGCATTAGGGTCACTGAGACTTAAGACTTAGTAAAATAAGAAAAGCTACTGTATTTATTAAAATACATAGTAGATAGAAAGGCATACCTAGTTCTAACTAACTAACTAAGTTGGAGGCGCAGCACCCAGGCTTGGGAGTTGCCCTCATGGCTAGGAGAGAGAGAGCAGAGACAAAGGTGTCTCCTCTGTCCCGGACAGTCGGAGAAGAGAAGAGAGGGCGGAAGGAGGAGGGGCAGGTAAGCTTCCCTTAAGACGTATCAGTCTAACAGTGGAAGGAAGTCAGTCAGAGCATCACAGGTAAAGGTAAACAAGCCTAGCCATCTGGAGGACCCTACCTCTATCTCCCTTCTGGAACATAAACAAAAGAACAAAACAGGAGTTGCTCATGCCCCACTTTCAACAGAACCCTTGGCTCCAATGGCCAGTTGTCCTCGGACTGTAGAGCTGAAGGGAAAAGCACTCCTTGGTCCCATCCAGTTGCCGGAGAGGGGGACCAAGGG
This sequence comes from Rhineura floridana, assembly GCF_030035675.1. NCBI lineage: Eukaryota > Metazoa > Chordata > Lepidosauria > Squamata > Rhineuridae > Rhineura > Rhineura floridana. The sequence goes on from NC_084480.1 coordinate 155,263,761, forward strand.
ATGCATGGTCAGTTCTTTTACTGGTCATGCTGCTGCTGCTAAGTTGAGCTAAGCTGAGATAAGAGCTGTTGGGTCAGTTGCTGCACATCTGCCCAAGTAAGACCACCAGGAAGAGAAGACCAGTCTGGCCTCAACTGCTTTGAGAGTCAATAAAAATGAGGTGAACTGCTGATGCCTCCTACCACATCCTTTTCCCTTGGGGAGAGGAGGTGGATCTTTCAGCCTTGTTGCTTGAAACAGCAGGCTGAGATGCTGGGATGCTTGCTTCTGAGTAAGTCTACTTAAAGGTATGTGTCCCAACCTGCCCTATCAAGTGGCAGATGGGAGCATCTACAGCCAGTAATAGGTTTGCAAAGAAGCAGGGCCCCTACTGGTTGTGGCAGGTCAGCCAGCAATTCCTGTTACTTTTCAGTGGATGTGGTTAGGGATATGCCCCAGCCCGTTGTTTGACATGACAAGGTATGGCATTACGGAGTAATGTCTGTGCTGAGCATGTGATCAGAAAAAATGCAGAGTGCAGCACAGGAACACAGAAGGGTTAAGATGGAATGTGCATACAGAGGGGAATAAACCACAGAGGGACAACACAGGGGGAAATAATCACCACATAATCATGACAATGGGGGAGTAGCCCAATTCATCACAAGGGATGATAAAGGAATACCAGACCTACGGCCAGGTAACAGAGACATATTCCCCAGTCTCACCAGATACAAGGAAGCAGGAAGTTGGTATCAGGTGGGAGGCAGCATTTAGGTCTAAAGCAGGTATGAGGAACCTTTGGCCCTCACATTGTTGCTGAACTACAACTCCCCCCATCCCTGACTATTGGCTATGATTGCTGGTGCTGATGGGAGTTGTAGTTCAGCAATATCTGGAGGACCAAAGGTTCCCCACACCTGGTCTAAAGGAAACCAGGCCAAGGGATTCCTCCAGAGCTTGGCTGGGTGTCCTGAGCAAGGAAATGGAGAAGGGTAGCTAGATACTACTGAACCCTTTTCCAGGATCTCAGCAAAATTAAGCTGAGAACCTGCTGCAATTCCCCCTCCCTGGAGGCACAGCTTGATCTGTTTATTCCAGATATTTAGACTAACACTCAAGTGCATCATTCATTGCTGAGGTATGTCCCAAGAACAACGGGTGCAGCCTGCACTTCATTAGGGCCCAATTTCTGGGGATTTTCTGTTTTTGAGAGAGAGGCTGGTATTTATTCCTTCCAATATATTTTTCACAATAGCAGTCCAGATTATGGGAAGCAGCTACAACTAACAATCGGTAAATGGTGCAAGCAAAGGCCCCACTCCAAATGCAGCAACCCTTCCATTACATTTCATAGTTATCAAGGTAATCAATTCTGTGCCAACTCTAATGATACAGAAGAGGTAAGGAGCTCTCTTTGCCCATAGAAACAATAGTCTGCACACTACTTAGCTACTGGCTAGAAATTCAAGATCATGATCAAACCTAATAGTTTTGTTGTAACTTACCATGTGGAATAATTATCTGGAAAGGTCTGTTGGGACTTTTTAGATTCCACAGAGTCAAGCTGCCGTCAGAATGACTGCACATAAACTGCTTTCCTTCATTATGCCATCCAATAGAATGAATAGCCTAAAAGAAAATGGTAGTAAAAATAGGCAGAATAGTCTATATTTGAAACTTAGCTCAAATTTGAGAAATAAAAAGTATTTTATGTATAGGTTAGAATTAATGACCCTTAAAACCTCTTCTCTCTACTTTACCATCTAGGGAATTTGTACATATAAAACTAGAATAAACATTTCATAAGAAATATTTTCATAGGTATTCTGCAAATCTAGATCAGCTCCAAATTAACATTTTATTTATACCCCATTTTTCAAACTAATTTTCTAAAGTAGCTTATATTAAAATAAAATTATGATACAATATATTAAAATTAAATAGAACACTAAAAATAAATAACAGCATTAAAGACCAGAGGAATTCAATAAAAAGCACAGCCTGTCTAAAAACAGGGAGAGAGGCAGCCTGTTTAACCTCCTAGGGAGGGAATTCTCCAGTTGTGGCACCACCAAACTTGTCCTATTCCTGGTACCCACCAATCAAATTTTTGCAAATTAGAGGCAGACAACAGGACCAATACTGCTCTTAAAAGGCCAGGCAGGCTCACAAAGATGAAGGTGGTCCTTATGATTCCAGGCTGTTTAGGGCTATGAAAGTCCTTACCAGCACATTAAACTGAGACCAGAAATGAATTGGCAATCAATATAAGAAGCCTATACAAAGAAAGTGAAAGTTATGCTCGCCGTCCTTTGAGAAGCTTGTATAAACTTTTTATAATCTCCCAACAATTCAAGGGACAGGATAGACACAGAGGAAGTGAGTCAACATAATAACTGCCACATTGAATTAAACTACGAACCTAATCCTAATCATGTCTACTTAGAAGTAGGCCTAACTGTGTTCGGTTTGACTTATTTATTCTGAATACACGCTCAGGCCAATTCTGTGCACTCAGAAGTAATTTATTTCTACTATGTTTAGGGGATTATTTCCAAGTGAGAGAGCATAAAACAGCAGCCTTGGTGCATATTAGGATTAAAGACTAAAAGTCTATCTAATCCAGCATTCTGTTTCCCAAGAAGTGGATAAACAGGCTGAGATGATCACAGCTATTCTCTAGTTTATTGCATATAACTGGCTAACATGGATATATAACCTGTGAGCAGAAGATAGTGATAGTTAGGAATAGTCTAACATCTAATCCATTTAAAAATGTATATGCCAATGTATATACAAAAACAATGTACATACCCTGGCCTTTCACACTGTAATGTAGTGGTTAAAGTGTTGGACTACAACCTGGGAAACCAGGGTTTGAATCCCCACATAGCCATGAAGCTCACTGGGTGACCTTGGGCCAGACACTGCCTCTCAGCCTCATGAAAACCCTATTCATAGGGTCACCATAAGTCGGAATCAACTTGAAGGCAGTACATTTACATTTTTCACACTTGAGATATATATATTTTTAGATCCCTGCTTCGCACTTTCTGAAACAAGATGTGAACTGAAACATAGCCATCCTTCAAAATTCACATTTCTCTGAATTTTGCAATGCAGTTCTTCAGCAAAGTAATATGTAGTATTACTAGTATAAAGTGTGCATGTAAATGCATATATTAGTGAAAATAACATATAAAATGCATTATATTAGGGGAAATTGCTTTGCAAAATTTTGTGTATTAGGCAAAATTGCACACAAAAATGTAGAGATTAGGAGACATTTGCATTAAAATACTGGTGAATTTTAATGAGGACTTTTTAAAAAACAAAATCACAAACTGGTTTAGAACTGTGGAGAACTGAATTTAAGATTGGAAAAACAAGAAACTGAAATTGACATATATGCCCATCCTTAATCACGGCATATTACAGTTTCAATGACAATGCATCTGCCTGCCAGTTCTGGTTACTTAGGATGTAAGATATAGAAAAAGAACAAAGACCACCACAACTGGTTTAATTTGCAAGCCTTCTGCAGATACTGCAGATTACAGTGGTCAGGGTGGAACTGAACAGAATGCACTGCCCCTTCCAGAAGATGCTGCCAGGTTTCAAATGCCACTTTGATTGCAAGGAGTTCTTTATCCTGCCCAGTATAATTCTGCTCAGTAGGATTATGTCTGTGAGAATAGTAGGCACAGGAGAGTAATACCCGAATTTGCTTGGCAGGCTGGAGTAGCACTGCCCCAAGGGCAACATTGGAGATGTCAGTTTTGACCATGAATGTGGCCCGTGAGATGATGTTATAGGACTGCTTCAGTGATAAAGGTCTCCTTGACCTGCTGCAAGACCAGTTGTGCTGCTAAATCTCACAAAAATCGCACATGGGACCAAAGTAGATTCGTCAAGGTTGCCGTTATCTGTGCAAAGCCAGGGATGAACTGGTGATAATTAGTGAAGCCTTGAAAGCATTGGGCATCCTTTATTATTTGGGATGCTTGCCATGATGTTAGCACTGTTATTTTTGCTGGTCCATTAGCCCACTGATGTCAGATTGAACACACTTCTCAAGCTTGGCATAGAGGTAATGCTTCCAGCTATGTTGCAACATGGCCCTGACATGACGACTGCGATCAGGATGTCATTTAAGTAGACAATCACGTAGATTCCTGGTATCAAAAGTAGACTTCTCATCACCCTCACAGATGCAGACCAGATCATACCCCCCAAGCTCCCATTCAGTAAATATTGCCACTTCTTGGAGTCGCTCCAGAAGTTAAGAATGAGGGGAATGGATCTCTTCCAATCAAATAAGAGAAACCATGTTAAAAATAGCTCACAGCTGGTATTTAACACCACTACATCTATCTCAAATTAATCGGATACACTCCCCCAGATGTTGGAAGGGATGCACAATGTCTGGAACATACCACCACATGCGGGAGTGTGCCTCAGTACAAAAAGTTTGGACTTCAATATTTAATGAAATTGAAATAATCATCTCCAAACAAACAGACAAAACACCACAATTGGCAGTGTTGAATCTATTCGAAGGAGCAAACAAAGGTACAATCTTCAAAACTCTATTAGGTCACTTATTGATGGCTGCCAGGATCACTATAGCTACACATAGGAAAGCATTACAAGGAGCTACAGTAGATTATTGGTATAGGAGAACATGGTATTTTGCTTTCATGGAAAAATTAACAATCAAATTGAGAGTATCCCAAGGTATCACCAAGCAAGATAATTTCTATGAAAGTTGGTATCCATTTATAGTTTATATATAAATAAAAAAGAACATAGTAGAGAGCCTCCGCCACATTACGCTCGAATTTGGAATGCCTAAAAATGCATTTTAAAGGTTTATATTGATATGTGCACATGTCCTAGATTGGGTTTTTTAATTTTACCTCAATAATTTCTTGATTTTCACTATATACGGGCTTTAAATTCAATATTCTGCAGCAATGGGGGAGGGGGGAATTTCAGGTTCATGTTTGGAGGCTGTAACTGATGTATAATTTGTTCATGAAATTAATAAAAATTATAGAGAGGAGGAAAAAGAGAAAAAAGAATGGGGGAATGGGGTACCGTATGAGGATGGTGATCTTGTTTAAGATCATCCCTGAGCTGTTCCAGAAGAATACTGTGGTCAATGGTATTGAAAGCTGCTGAGAAGTCAAGAACAAGCAGGGTCTCACGCCCCCTATCTCTCTTGATAAATGTCATCAGTCAAGATAACCAAGGCAATTTTGGTGCTATGACCGAGGCTGAAGCTGGACTGAAATGGATCCAGATGATCAGTTTCTTCCAAACATGCCTGAAACTGGGTCACCACCACCCTCTCAAGCATCCTGCCCCAAAAGGGGATATTTGCCACTGGGAGATAGTTTATAAGCCCTTCTGAGTCCAGGGAGGTCCTCTTATGGCTGCCTCCTTCAAGGTGGATAGTACCTCCTCCTACAATAAAGCACCATTCACTCCCTAGACCAGTGATTCCCAAACTGGGACACTCTGGTGCACTGCAAGAGGTGGCTAGGTGTGCCGTGAATATTATGAAAGTATGTTATTATTAAGATATTTTTATTCATAGTTTAAAATACATTAATATATTTTTTAATTTTGTACACGAAGTGCACCAGAAATTTTTTACATGTTTTACAGTGCGCCGCGAACCAAAAAAGACTGAAATAATTGAAACTGGTTGTCTTTTTTTCTAGGCTAAAAGCAAGAACTACTTAAACAAATTCCTTCATGCAAAACCTTGGTCAGAAAAGCATATATTGGCAGGGCTGGAAGAACATACATGAGAAAGAGGTATGAGAAGGAAGCCATTATATGGATTAATAGCCACAGAGAAGAAAGACAAAGAGGTTAAACCTTATTCTCACTGATGTAAGCCTTCTTATGGGTTGGGCTCACAAGACTGAATACAAAAAAAAAATCACTTAGAAAACAAACATATCAAGCTAAAGGGTTCTTTATTTCTTTCTTTCTCTGTTTAAATGAAGGAGCATTCAATAATTTCAATTCCACCTACAGTCCACTGGTACAGTCCAGATTCATTTTTTCCACCTCAGCAAGAACAAGGTCTAAGCGTGGAATGTCTGGTATCAGCTTAAAACTTTTGAACCAGATTTTTTTTTAGAAAAGGTTATCACATTTGTATCCCCCCCCCCAAAAAAAAACCCTCTTCATCCAAGGGTTATGCCATTTTACTCCTGTGAAGTAAGTTAGGCTGAGAGAGAGAGAGAGAGAGAGAGTTGCCCAAAGGTGCCCAGTAAACTTCAACTTCAGTCATGGTTAAGTAGGGATTTGAGCCCCAGTTTCCTATTATTTGGAATCTATTACAGGATGAAGAGGCAGTATATCAAACTTTAAAATATACATCTGCCGCATAAATAAAAACAAGTTTAACAAAGTAGGAGGATTGTTTTTATCACCAATAAATACCGATGTGCATGGTTGCTGTGCTTATCTTGTATATATTTGAGTTTTCCCGTAGACTTTACTTGTTTTTGCTCTGACTAAAACAGCTACTCCTCTGGGACAAATATAATAACTGACTACATTTTAGAAGATTGACCTGTTTTAACTAATAGCAGTATTTTTGAAGGAATCCTAACATTTGGGTTGGACTTTTAAAGAAAACAGAAATAGCTTACCTCATCATAGTACAGTCTTAAATCTGCTCTTTTTGATCTCAAGTCCCAGAATACCACAGTCCCATTTTCATAGCCTATCAACAGCTGGGGGGGGGGAACAAACAATCAGATTCTCACATTTTCATTTTATTATATTTGTCATTTTTTCATAATAGTGTCTCAGAACAACTTAGAATGTAAAAACAAAAATTAATTCCAAGTATAAAAACAAGAATAAAATAAAACCTTATCCAACCACACCACTAAAAAGTAGAGCACAAAAAGAGACCACAAACATACCTCATTACCCTTTAAATGAAGGCCTAAAAGCCTGGGTAAATAAAAATGGTTTTGCCTGGTGCGTAAAAACAGACAGTGCCAGATATGTCTCACTGGAAACAACATTCCACAACCAGGGAGCCACCAATGAGAAGGCCCATTCTCATGTAACCACCCTCTTCACCTCCTTCAGACAGGACACATGAACAGCCTCAAATGATGAATGCAGGGTCCAGACTGGTTCATGTAGGGAGAAGTGATCCTTGGGGTCCTGAGTTGCATAAGGCTTTCTAAGTCAAAATCTGCATTTTGAATTGAACCTGGAAACTAATTGGTAGCCAATGCAGTTGTGCCAAGTTTGGTGTTGTATGATCAGACTGTCTTGCCCCAGTCAGCAGTCTGGCCATTGAATTCTGAACCAACGGCAGTTTCCAAATAGCCTTCAAAGGCAGCTTCGTGTATAACATATTGCAGTAAGCTAACCTAGAGGTTACCCGAGCATAGACAACATAAATTAGTCTAAACCAAACTTCTAAAATATTTATTCTGAATGGTTCTTTAACTGGGTTTGTTAAACTAAACTATATATTCTTAGCTTCTTTTCATACATTATTTTTTTACACAAAAGACGATCAGTTTTTTAAGTTGAGCTATATAAAGAACAAATTGTACGTTGATGAGAAAGCTTGCTTTTATGCTGTTACAAAGAATTCTTTTCCTAATTATAGACAACAGTTCAATTTAATTAACTGAAGACACTAAGTAGAAATAATTACTGTGGCTGGAGTTTTACTCAGTGAAAATCAACAGTTTCGTTTTTGACTTCAGCTGAAGCAGGATTGCATCCTATGCTAATATAATTTGTCTGGGTTTCACCTTACCTGTTATTCTGCTTTCCATGTGTTCTGTGAGACCTGAATGGAGCTTGCTGCATAATATTCATTAATTGTTGTGTCTCTGGAAGGTGTCACAATGAAGGCTGGAGACAGACAATGTTTTTTTCAGTGAGATGAAGATGGTATGGTAGAGCTGTTGTAGCTTCTGATGAGTATGGTTTTTTCCCCTGTCCCACTATTGCCTCTGGGTGAAACTAGATGTGATGTTTTATCAGGACCACTGGATGTGTAGGCAGAATCCAAACCTCCCCTCCCCTTGATCCTTAAGAAAGCCCTCTGAAACTAGAATGTACATTGGGAGGGAAATTCACATTGCCTCCCCCCTTCAACCCCCACAGTGCTATTTGCATCTTTAACGACTGAACATTAAATGAAAGACTAACATCACATTGAGTTTGGCCCCCTGTTCACACATTTATAGTGTTGTTGTTTTTAGAACTTCAGAAACCTGCAAAACCTCTTTGATATGAGGCAACAATGGGACACAAGAAATGATTGTGTACACCAGGGTAGCCAATGTGGTGCCCTCCAGATGTTATTGGACTCCAACTCCCATCAGCCCTAGCTAGCATGGTCAATGATCAGAGATGAAGGGAGTTGGAATCCAACAACATCTGGAGGGTGCAACAATGAATACCCTTGCTGTACACCATGGGAAGAAATGCTTCTATCATACCATTTCCAACTCTCTTAAAATTTTGCCGCTCTCCAGCCTGTCTCAAAGCTAGGCATATTTGATTAGCACACGCTGGATAAATTTACACATAACGTTGAGCCATGGTTTGCTTTCATCATGATTTGCTCAACAAACCACAAGTCATCTTTCAGACAAGCAAACAAACCACGACTTATTTCTCCAACGTTTGGGTTTTTTTCCAGCTTTTCTTGCCTCAAGCCTGTGTAGCTTGACAAATGTCTGGGGTGGGGTGGCAAAACAAACTATGGTTAAGCAAGGCAGCTGGGTTCAGACATAAAAGCAAACTATAGTTTAGAACAAATCATGGTTCATAAGCCAACAACAAATCATGGCTCCACATAATGGACATAAGGATAGGTAAAACTGACCGGGGGGGAGGAGCAGGGAGAGGGGAGAGTAGAGGGAAAGAAGAAGGGGGAGAGGGGAGCAGAAAGAGTGGGAGGGGGAAGCAGTGGATTGGAAGGGGAAGGGGAGCGGTGAAGGAAGGGGGAGGGAAGGGACAAAAAGGAGGGAGAGAGGAGGAGGGGAGGGCAGGTTTGATCATTTGCATGCTTATTGAGTTCAATGGGATTTACTCCCATGCAATCATGTTTGAAAATGAATTGGACTGCCTTCAAGTTGCTTCCAACTTATGGTGACCCTATGAATAGAGTTTTCATGGTAAGCGGTATTCAGAGATGGTTTACTATAGCCTTCCTCTGAGGCTGAGAGGCAGTGACTGGTTCAAGGTCACCCAGTGAGCTTCATGGCTGTGTGGGGATTCGAACCCTGGTCTCCCAGGTCGTAGCCCTAGGATAAATAAAACTGTCCATGGGGGGAAAGAGGAGGGGAGGATTGGAAGGGGGTGGGCAGGGGAAGGAAGGGATGAAGGACAGGGGAGGGAAGGGGCAAGAGAGAGGGAATAGGAGGGGAGGAGGAGGGGAGGGCAGGTTTGATCGTTTGCATGCGTTTTTACTTCAGTGGGATTTATTCCTGTGCAATCATGCTTAGGATAGGTGAAACTGACCTGGGGGAGGGGCAGGGTGGAGGAGGGCAGGAAGGGGAGGGGCAGGGGAGGAGATTTGGTGGGTGGGCACTGGGCAGAAGGGAAGCCCCTTTCCTTTCCAAAAGGAAAACATTGTGAACAGTATCATTCATTTTCAGGGTTTCTCCCACCTTTTTATTCTACAGCAGGCACATGTAGCCTCCCACCCAAATTTAAACCAAAACTGTCCCTGGCCACATTCACACCAGACCCTTATCTCACTTTACACAGTCATGGCTTCTCCCAAAGAATCCTGGGAAGTGTAGTTAGTGAAGGGTGCTGAGAGTTGCTAGGAGATGCTCTATTCCCCTCACAGAACTTCAATCAGAGCTGCTGACTGTTAAACTACTCTGGCCACTGGAGCTCTGTCAGCAGAATAGGAGTCTCCTCTCAGCCCTCTTCATAAACTACACTTCCCAGGATTGTTTGGGGAAAGCCATGATTCTCTCAAGTGAAATCAAAGTGTGGTATGGCCCCCTAATTAGCCAAGCCCAACAGCTGTGAGTCTGGCTTTTAGAACACTGACAGTTGGTTCTTACTGAGCATGCCCAACATTATCATTCAGTTCAATGCAAAATTGCTTAAATTAATTAATTTAAGCCAGGCATTTTTTTTAGCTTTTAAACTGCAGAAGATGAAGGTCAGAGAATGGAGTAAGGTCGGTAACAGGTACTCTGTGAACATGGCTGATTTTTAATGAATTTCAACAGATTATGAGAAGTCTGACAGAAAAAAGTCCAAAAGGGGTCTGCTTTTTTTCTTTCTCTTTTTACACTTTGAAATCTTGATTCTCTCTGACTGTTTTGTGTAACACCATGAAAATTTATAGGGTTGTTAAGCAAGCGTTTCTGAGTCCAGGACTATAAGTTTTGTAAGGTTTTGTTTTGAAATGAGCTTATGAGAGGCATCAGAATGGCATAGGGGTATTTTCAATTTAACATTACGGAATGCAAAAAATCCGTGCTGACTATAGTATACAGCCACTCTTGCAGCTGTATAAACTGCTACATCATATAACATCATGCTGTTAATTTATTTTTCCTCCAAATACCTATGCCTGAAAAAACAAAATATTTTAAATTAATTTCACATTTCTATTTCTTATTTTGAGGAAGGATTACATGCAGTGCAATGATACATATAAACTCAGAAACAAGCCCACTGAGTTCATTGGGACTTACTCTCAGGTAAGTGGGTACAGAATTGAAATTTTAAACTTTGATATAGCAAAGTTACAATACATTGTACTGAACATTATTTAATATGGCATATTTCAACCAGTGGGGATGCCTACCATTTGAAGATATGTTTAAGATTCTCTGCAACAGCTACTGTGACATGTGGAAAGCTGATCCAATGTATAACAAAGGAACACTTGGTGGCGGGAACTTAGATTAACGGCTGCATGGCAGAGAGGTCAGGAGACTGCTTTCTGCCTTGCAACCTTTTCATCTATGCCTCTATCACCATAATGTGAGGTTTACCCCTCACTTATATCACAGTGGTTCAGTTTGCATGTCATAAGCTACAGTTTGTGATTTACCAAGAAAATACAGATTGTTCCTGCTTTGTTCCTCCCTGCTTTGGCTTACCATTATGTCCAAACTCAGGATCAAGGTTTGTTTTGCTTCAAACAAACTATGATTTCAATTCCAATTAGAAGCTACATTTCCCATGCTTCCTGGTGATAATGGATGGTACTCCTGAACATGCTGACTGTGATCATCTTCCTGAAAGATCTAATCCCCCAATTAAAAGGGAACTCACCAACAATTCAAAGTTTTGAAATGGGCAGGCTACTCTTGGAGCTCACAGTTCACATTCTCAATGACAACTCTCACTTTAGGAAGTACAACAGTCACAGATTTTAACACAGAACAATGGGAGCTCAACAGGCCTTCAGCCCCTTCTCTTTGCAGTTGTCATGAGCCCTACAGAAACGAGGTAGAGCAGAGAGAACGAGGAGGAAGGAGAGGACTTTGAATGGAATGATAGTTCCAGTGACAGACGCTACAGGCACGCTGGACTCTGAAAGCCCTTGCGCCATGGACAGTGACAGCTCCATCCCATAGCGCCAATTACCAGCAAGGAGGCTCAGCCAGGCAGGCAGTTGCCTCTCCACCCAACGTTTACCCCCTTCTGATGCCTGCTTCGCTGTTGCCACAGCGCAGTCCCCCTTCCTCTGATTGGGCAGATCTTGCTGAGGCAGACAGTTGCCCTACCTCGTACATGGAGGCTGTTGCACCAGCACACTTAACGCATTCCCACAGCTCCTCTGAAGAGGAGCATTCACGCATGCACACGTTCTCAACAGCGACACTCAGTTCATGCAAGTACGGTGCCTGCCCATCCTGACGTATGGTGAGGCAGCATGACTAATTGCTGTGACGTCTTAGTGCAGTGTAGTAATTCCTTGTTTCTCCTAGTAATGATGCTGAATTCTGTGTAACCTGTAAGCTGATTCATGAAGCACTCTGAACTGAAACTTTCTATTAAATCTACTAAAGAAAAGCACACTGCCGTGTTCATGTCTGAGTTCAATGGGTTCGGGCAGGGCAGCAGTGATTAGTGGGTGTGATTGCTCAGCTTGTATGTCTACCCCTCAGCTCTGGTCTCCAGGCAACATGTAAGAGACTCTGGTAACTTCAACAAGCTTCTTTATTTCAAACATAATAATAATAATATTTTATTTTTAGGCCGCCTATCTGGCTGAATGAACAGCCACTCTAGGCGGCGTACATAATTAAAATTTAAAATACACATATAAATATAATTATAACATATTCAATTTACCCACATCTGTACACTGTAGAATTAAAATTAACCAGGGATTCTGTATGCCCGCTGAAACAGCCATGTTTTTAGTCCTTGGCGGAAACCTACCAAAAATTACTGATTCCTGAAAAACAACATTGGACACTGAGGGAGCACACTGGCTCACCTCCAAGGTCTGTGCAGACAGGGGCCCTATCCCTAGGCCTCAAAAACGAAAGAGAAACTAACTCTTGCAGGCTTGCTGAAACCTTTGCACACTGTGACCATGGCTTAGCACAAGCACACAGAAATCTAGGCCTTAGATAAGAGATTGTAGCTGATTTACTCCTCCCTGGTTGTTTCGCTGCTGTGCTTGGCTTAACGTGTGGTCTGAACTGAGGCTTGTGGTTTAGGTCTCTTCAGACTTACAATGAGTTGTAACCAAGATTTGCTCTTATTTCCCAAATTGTAGTTCAGCCTCTTAGCCTTTAATACTTTGTCAGGTGAACGCACTGGAATCAGGAAGTTGCCCATTCAAAAACAGAAAACTTGTGCCCATCAGTTTATCACAGTGCAGATGCCTGTGTTAATAAGACACATTACCATCTGCCAGTTCCAGTTTAACCCTGCTTTTTCTGCACTTTCAATCTTGTTCACAAATCTACAGATGTCTATTCAATAGGGCTGAAACTATTAGTTGATTAATCAGGGTGAGAGAAGAATAAATTAGTTGCAGAGAAAAATGATTTAACATTCAGAACAGTGTCCTTACATGTGATATTCAGCACTGAACCTATCAATGTAAACAATCTAGGAGCAACTCTTGACTCTTGCCTTTTTGTCTTGTTGGTTATCAAGCCTAAAGAAACTCTTGTTGTTGTTATGTGCCTTCAAGTCGATTACGACTTATGGCGACCCCATGAATCAGTGACCTCCAACAGCATGAACTTACAAGATCTGAACAGGGTGGTTCATGACAGATGCTGTTGGAGGTCACTGATTCATAGGGTTGCCATAAGTCGTAATCAACCTGAAGGCACATAACAACAACAAAAGGTACGTATATATAATGAATTGTATTTGCAGTTTAAAACGAATATTTGTATAATAATATTTTATTGGCTAATTAAGCAGTTAATTCATTAAGTACAAAGAATTTAATTGATTGCAGAATAGCAGACTACTTATCAAGCACTAATATGCACATGGCAAGATCCACAAGTAAATGCTTTCTGTTTAATAAACTTGTGTTTTGCCTCAAAGAAGACAGATGTGCACATTGATTAATATATAATAATGTACTATGTATAGGCTGGTTAGCATGGCATGCTAAGCCAAAGGTTTGTTCCTGATTACAACTTGTGGTTAGTGAGGAGACAGCTTAACTACAAGCCCAGGTTAGGAAGACACCCTCTGCCGAACTTTAGCTCAGTGTGGTGTGGCAGCAAAAAGGACCAGGAAGGTGCAAAACAATTGCAAGCTACTCTCCAGGAGCCCGCGCACTTGTGCGGCTTCACTAAGCCATGGTTCGGCATAGCATGATGTGTGAGCTAGGCCATAGTATTTCAATACAAGAAGCTTTTTTAATGTTTCATTTGCCTAATTAGTTGGAGGAAAAGGGTGAAACGGATACAAAGAAAAATACTATTGTTCATCTTACTCACTTTCCCTTCATCTCTTGGGCTATCGCTTAGGTGCACAACGGGCCCAGGGTGAGTCTTTGTAGACCTGCAAATCAAAACCAACACTATAAAAAAAGAGTAAAATAGATTTTTACCTTGGAAGCCAAAAAGGAAATATTAGAAGAAATCACTCCAAAAGCAATTGCGATATAGCTGAACTAGGTATAATCCTACTTGTAGGGAGAAAGTGGCATATGTACCCATAACTGATCTTTAAGAGTGTAATCCTCATCTCCAGAAGGGGGTTGTATGGGGCAGAACTGCTCCACTGGTGAAAGCAGACACATTTACAACAAAAGACCCTGGTATGCCCATGGAAGCTCTACAATTTAAAGATCTACCATCAGGCCACAGGAGTGTTCTGGGGGCATGTCAGAGGAAGCCTTGGATCTGCTAGATCCAATGCCCCTTCTTTCCCCTGAGAGACCACAGGTTCAGGCTCATCAACTACAATGTAGCCAGTTCTTCAGGTTGCTTCTGATGAGAAATTACAATTTTGAGAATGGCAGTATAGTTACCAGCTAGGTTTAAGAGGGTTCTATCATTACAAGTGGGGACGCACAACAAAATGTGTATCGTCAGTCAGTTAGTCAGACAGACAGTTTCTCTCTCTCTCTCTGTCTCTCTCTGTGTGTGTGTGTGTGTGTGTGTGTGTGTGTGTGCGCGCAAAGTGCTGCTGCTGCTGTGTGTGTGAGAAACTGACACCAACAAAGTTTTATCAGTAAAATGTGTAAATGCTTTCTAAATGCTTAATTCTTTGGCTATATACCCAATATTATGACTTCTTTGATTTCCCACACTTCTTCAAGTAATGTTCTCTGCATTTGTGTTTCCGTTCTATAACAACAATGATCTGCATTCCAAGATTGGTATAACCCACTCTATATCAGGGTAAGCATCCCCCCTACCGTTACCCCCCTGGCCAGGCTGCATCTACAGCATTGTGTCCCCTTCTAGGCACCACATTTTAAGATGGTCATTGACCAATTAGAACATGTCCAGAGGAGGGTAACCAGGATAGTGATGGTTCTGGAAACCAAGACCTATGAGGAACAGTTGAAAGAGTTGGGTTATGTTTCACCTGGTGAGGAGAAAATTAAAGGGGGACGTGATAGCATTCTTCAAATATCTGAAGGGTTATTATCACACAAGATGGAGGTGACTTGTTCTTTGTTGCTCCAGAGGGCAGAACTAGAACCAAAAGGTGAAAATGGCAGAATAGTAGATTTCAGCTAAACGTTTGGAAAAAGTATTTAACTGTACGAGCATTTTGACAATGGAACAGACTGCCTCAGGAAGTGGTAGCTCTCCTTTGCTGAAGGTATTTAAGCAGAGGTTGTCCATCTGTCAGGGATGGTCAGAGAGTGCTATTGCACTCATATCCTTTGTGTGGGCTTCCCACAGGCATCTGGATGGCCACTTTGAGAACAAAATGCTGGAGGAGATAGCTCTTTGATCTGATCCAGCAGGGCTGGGTTTTTACTGATTGAATTTATATCCTGCCCTTCCTCCCAAAGGAGCAAACATAAACAACAATTTAACAAGAAAAAGAAAAGCGTACTACAAAAAGGTAAAAACATTCCAAAACACAATTACAATTAAATACATCCGAAAACACCATTAAAATATTCTAAAACAGGTAAAAACATTCTTTCATCAGTGAACTTTGGTTTGCCAGAAACAGTCCCCATCAACATACTCATCAAATGCCTGGGTAAACAGGAAAGTTTTCCAATTCTTTCTGAAAGTCAGTAGTAGTGGATACAGATGTACCTCACTATGGAGGGCATTCCACAAATGGGGAGCCACCACTGAAAAGGCCCTGTCACAGTTAAGCGAAATCTCAGTGGTAGCACCATCAACATGGCTTCTCCTGCTGATCATAGGGTCCAAGATGGTTGATACTGGGGAAAGTGCTCTTTTAGCTACTTGGGTCCCAAGCCATTTACGCTTTTAATGCTAGTACATCTTAAATTGGGACTGGTAGCTCACTAGCAGCCACTGCAGAGCTCTCAGGACTGGTGACACATGGTTCTGCCTCACTTATTAGCCTAGAAGTTGCATTCTGTGCTAGCTGCAGCCTCCAGACTATCTTCAAGAGCAGCCCCACATACAGCGCATTACAATAGTCCAGATAACAAGTCATCAGAGTATGGACAAGTGAGGTCAGGCTATCCTGGTCCAGGAACGTCCACAGCTAGTGAATCAGCCTCAGCTGGCCATGAGCACTCCTAGTCACAGAAGCCACTTGAGACTCTAGTGACAAGTTACAATCCAGGAGTACTCCCAGACTACAAACCTGTTCCTTCAGAACAGGTTGTATACCTAATTCCTGGACCTAGGAACTACCCACAGTACTTCTGACTTATCAGGATTTAGCCTCAGTTTGTTGGCCACCATCCAGCTCATACTGCCTCCAATCACCTGTCCAATACCTTCACAGCCTCTCCTTATTCAGATGGAATTGGGAGACAGAGCTGTGTGTCAGCAGCACACTGATGACCCCGTGCTCCAAATTCCCCAATGACAG
Source organism: Rhineura floridana (assembly GCF_030035675.1). NCBI lineage: Eukaryota > Metazoa > Chordata > Lepidosauria > Squamata > Rhineuridae > Rhineura > Rhineura floridana. Next base: position 155,280,258 of record NC_084480.1, read on the forward strand.
CTCCCAATGGTTCCATATAGATGTTAAATAACATAGGAGACAGAATGGACCCTTTTGGGACCCCACAGCTCAAATGTCATAGAGCTGAGCAACAATCTGTGAGTGCAACTTTCTGGTAGCAGTGGTGTGGGGAGGAGCGGAACCACTGCAATACAGTTCTTTGGGTGCTGTAATTGCATTTTGCATTGCAGATCCTATGCTGACAACCTGCTGACTTCCAAGGTCCCTTCCAACTATGATTCTATACCTAGGGGCCGTACAGTAAAAACCACAGTAGACTACATTGTGGGTCTAGTACACTTCTTGAATTATTGGACAAACTATTATGTAATGTGCAGATAATAAAGATGACCTACTCTATAAGCCTCTGTTTCCTAACCTGATCTAGTACAAGCAACTACTTTTTTGTTTTTTAAATCTGCTCTTTGGCTTATTTTATCTTCTTTTGCTTTATTTGCCTTCTCATTATCTCTGGTCTGTCAATACACTTCTCTTGTCTAAAAATCATATTTCTCTCTTGGTGCCCTGTCTCTCTCTGGACCTTGCAGGGTGAGTTTGAATTTATCACTTGACTAAATTATGGTTTAACATCATATGAATAAGTCTGCACAAGCTTCCTGTCCTCCCTTTCTGCCATGGAAAAGAGATTGTGAAGTGATTGCAAGCATCTGCTTCCAGTTTTCAAGCAACTATAGCTGCCTCTTACATCTGAACACTGGGCACTGTGGTTAGTTTAAAATTAATTACAGGTAGTGAACAAGCCAGGATTTAATCCACAGTTTGATCCTGGCTTATTTAAACAAGTCATAGTATTAACTAACCAAACTTCCCCTTTGGATCTGAAACAGGGATCACTGCTTAATTTAAAAGACAAAGCAAGAGTTTCTGATCTCTGTCTTGCATCCAAACCAGACAACTTGGGGGAGGAGCATGCAAACCTGAGGCTAGTGCAGGCTCATTCTCATAATGCTATGTGACATAATTACTGAGAAGGGCCATTGCCTCCCAACATTTGCACCCCCACCTTCCTTGCAAGTATTTAAACAGCCTCTAAAAATATGCATCTTCAAAGATATATTTATCTCTGCCTGGATTGCAGAAAGAATTATGGGAGACTGGCAGCTTCAGGGAGATTCTCTGAATTTTGAGGTGCTTGTAAAAAAAGCAGTAAAATTTATTTTTTAAATTTTAATAAAAATTAAATAACTTAAACAATTAAACTACCTGTATTTAGGTTCTGGGTGTTCTGCAATGATTCACCCAATTCCCCTGTCCAAAAATGCCTGGTTATAAGTCTGATCACAAGACACAGGGAGCTCAGCCTGCCATTCTACTTGGCTCATTCATAATTGCACCTTGGGACACTGATATATGTTAAACACCCCAATATTATTGCATATACACCCCTCTTTACCACACACATTACTCTGGCCACACTCTGCATGCAGTGTGTCAGCAAGCAGATGTGCTGCTGGGAGACACAGAGGCGCATTACAGCACTACAGACTCATGTGAAAAGGGCCACCTGGCCCAGTATAGAGGGCATCTATGATTTTGGGTGCACATGCAGACTTTGTGGGCTGAATAAAGATACTGGCAGCCTGTATAACCATGGGGCCTGATTCAACACACAGAAGCTTATACAACCTGCCATCTAAAAAGAGACAAAAATCAAGCTAGATCATGCCCATAGTATTTCAGTAGCAGCTTCTCCTATTTCCTGCTACTAGAGATTGGGGTGCAATTTGATTCAGATTGCATTTAAAGCCAGATTTATCAAATTTACACTTTTTAAAACAATATGAGAACCAAGACACAGTCATCCTTTGAAATTCGCACATATCCAAATTTTGTGATGCAGTTCTCTGACCAAGCAATGTTTACAAAACTTAATAGATTGGGGAAAGTGTGCATAAAATGAATATTTGTGAAAATAACATACAAAAATGCATTCTACTAGCAGAAAATGTGTACATTAGTCAAAACCGCATACAAAAATCAGTTGATTAGGAGGAATTCACACTAAAATGCTGAAAAATTTTCAAGAGGTTATTTTTTTTTTTAAAAAAAAGCAAATTACTGCAGAAATGTAGAGAACCAAATTTAAGATGGGAAAAATGAAAAATTGAGAGAACCGAAACTGACTGATCATCCCATCCCTACCTGCTAGTGATTTTTAAACATTTTCTTTGTATGTGTTATCTCACTTCTTTTTCTTGAGATTTTCCCCAATAATTTAAGCATTTATATACTGAGTATGTCAGGGACTATGCAAGTTAATTCTTTTATTGAATATGAGATTATTTATTTATTTATTTATTATTTCAATTTATATACCGCCCTTAGCAGAATAGCTCTCAGGGCGGTGAACAAACAAGATAAAATACAATATATCATAGTAAAAAATCACAAAAACATGTACAAACAAACAACAGAAAGCACAACAAAAACGAAATACAACACAAATTAAGGATACATGTTAAAAGTAGAAAGATTAAGAAAATTAAAAGATTAAAATGCCTGGGAGCATAAAAAGGTCTTTACCTGGCGCCGGAAAGATAGATGTGTAGGCGCCAGGTGTACCTCTTCGGGGAGGCTGTTCCACAACTCAGGGGCCACCACAGAAAAGGCCCTAGATCTAGTAACCACCCTCCAGGCTTCCCGATGAGCTGGTACCCGGAGGAGGGCCTTAGATTCTGAACGAAGTGAACGGGTAGGTTCATAGCGAGAGAGGCGTTCCACAAGGTATTGAGGTCCCACGCCGTGTAAGGCTTTACAGGTCAAAACCAGCACCTTGAATCTCGCCCGGAAGCAAATAGGGAGCCAGTGCAGACGCGCCAGAATAGGTGTTATATGCGAAGACCGACTGGTTCTCGTCAATAGTCTGGCAGCCGCGTTCTGCACCAGCTGAAGCTTCCGAACTGTCTTCAAGGGCAGCCCTACGTGGAGCGCATTACAGTAATCCAATCTTGAAGTTACCAGAGCATGAACAACGGAGGCGAGGTCGTCCCTGTCCAGATAGGGGCGTAGTTGGGCTACCAGACAGAGATGGTAAAATGCATTCCGTGCCACCGAGGCCACTTGGGCCTTGAGAGACAAGGGAGAATCGAAAAGAACCCCCAAACTACGTACCTGTTCTTTCAGGGGGAGTGTAACCCCATCCAGAACAGGGTGAACATCCACCATCTGAGCAGGGAAGGCGTTCACCAGGAGTGTCTCGGTCTTGTCTGGATTGAGTCTCAGTTTATTAGCTCTCATCCAGTCCATTATCGCGGTCAGGCAACGGTTCAGCACATCAACAGACTCACCTGAAGAAGATGAAAAGGAGAAATAGAGCTGCGTGTCATCAGCATATTGATGGCAACGCACTCCAAAACTCCTGATGACCGCACCCAGTGGCTGCATGTAGATGTTGAAAAGCATGGGGGACAAGACCGACCCCTGAGGGACTCCACAATGGAGAGTCCATGGTGTCGAGTGATGTTCCCCAAGCACTACCTTCTGGTGACGGTCCGCGAAGTAGGAGCGGAACCACTGCCAAGCAGTGCCCCCGACACCCAACTCCGCGAGTCTCCCCAGAAGGATACCATGGTCGATGGTATCAAACGCCGCTGAGAGATCAAGGAGAATCAACAGAGTCACACTCCCCCTGTCCCTCTCCCGACAAAGGTCATCATACAGGGCGACCAAGGCTGTTTTGGTGCCAAAACCGGGCCTAAAACCGGACTGAAACGGATCTAGATAATCAGTTTCATCCAAGAGCGCCTGGAGCTGGCCGGCAACCACCCGTTCCAAAACCTTGCCCAAAAAAGGGACATTCGCCACCGGTCTATAGTTGTTCAAGTTATCTGGATCCAAGGAGGGTTTCTTTATAAGAGGTCTCACTACTGCCTCCTTGAGGCTACCAGGGACTACTCCCTCCCTCAAGGAGGCATTAACCACTTCCTTGGCCCAACCGGTGGTCCCAGCCCTGCTAGCTTTCACTAGCCAAGATGGGCAAGGATCCAGAACAGACGTGGTTGCCCGAACCATTCCAAGCACCTTGTCCACTTCCTCGAGCTGCACCAACTGAAACTCATCCAATAATAAAGGACAAGGCCGTGCTCCGGACACTTCAATGGATTCATCTGTCACAACATCGGAGTCAAGATCCCTGCGGATACATGCGATCTTATCTTGAAAGTGTCCAGCAATTTCGTTGCAGCGGGCTTCCGATGTTTCCGTAGTATCGTGGGGGCCAGAGTGTAAGAGCCCACGCACGACTTTAAAAAGCTCCGCTGGGCAGCATAGGGATGATCTAATAGAGGCAGCAAAATAAAGCTTCTTTGCTGTCCTTACCGCTTTTGTATACAACTTATTGGTGGCACTTACCAAGGCATGATTGTATCCACTGGGAGTTTTCCTCCATCTGCACTCCAGCCTCCTCCTCTCATGTTTCATCGCTCTCAGCTCCGGGGTATACCATGGAGCTGTATGAGCTCTACAGCGGAGGGGGCGCGCAGGAGCGATCGTGTCAATAGCCCGGGTCATTTCCGTATTCCACAGTGCGACCAGGGCCTCGACAGGAGCACCAGTCCTATCAGCCGGAAAATCTCCCAGAGCCCTCTGAACACCTGCGGGATCCATCCGGCTCCGGGAGCGGATCAACTTAATAGATCCTCCACCTTTGCAGAGGGAAAGAGCCGCTGTAAGTCTAAATCTCAGCAAGCGGTGGTCTGTCCATGACAATGGGGTAGATGAAAAACACCCCACCGCCAGATCACCATCTCCATGTCCAGTGGCGAAGATCAAATCAAGAGTATGTCCCGACACATGCATTGGGACGGTAGAAAATTGAGACAGCCCCATTGTTGTCATGGAGGCAATGAAGTCCTGAGCTGCGCCAGATAAGACAGCCTCGGCATGGACGTTGAAATCCCCCAGTACCAAAAGTCTAGGGGATCTCAAGAGCACCTCCGAGACTATCTCTGTCAGCTCAGCTAAGGAAGCTGTTGGGCAGCAAGGTGGATGGTACACCAACAGTATTCCTAGTCTGTCTCCCTGGCCCAATACAAGGTGGAGACATTCCAGACCAGTCGCCGTCTGGACAGGGTGCTTGGTGAGAGGGAAAGAACTCCTATAGACCACAGCGACCCCCCCCTCCCCGGCCCTCAGATCTACCACAGTGCTGAACCAAATACCTGGGTGGACAAAGCTGGGAAAGAGCAACTCCTCCCTGATCAGCCACCCAGGTTTCGGTTATACATGCCAGGTCGGCACCCTCCTCCAGAATTAAATCATGGACAAGTGAGGTTTTATTATGTACCGACCTGGCATTCAAAAGCAGCACTTGGAGATCCGAGAGCTGGCTGATAGGACAACCAACAAACCTGTGGGTATGAGGAGAACCGGAACAAGGCACAGACACAATTTGTCTGGGACGAGTTCCCCTTACCTGGCCTGTTCTCCTAACGCCATACCTCCCATTACCCGTCACTACGTTAATTGGGGCCCCCGAAAGCCCCCCCACGAAGGATGGAATCTTTTCTCCCAGGCACAAGTTAAAAATACACAAACTCACACAGACAAGCAATCATACAATCATTCACAAAACAGTAACGCACACGCACACCAAACAAACAACGTTAAAATTAATTAGTCCTCTTCAAACAACAATTATCTGTAACTGAAGACAACATCTACATACTTTTTCTGCCTTCTTTGTTCAATTATCACTTGAGTGGAAATGTCCTATGGTTATTTCACTCTGCAAATCTTTTGTCATGCAGCTAGAACAAAACTTACAAAAAACTGTGCATGATGTTCTGTTAATACGCAAATTAAGTTAACGTTACTTAATTCATGCCTTATCCAACTAAAAGGACGCACATACATAAGTAGTAGACTTCTGCATGTGCATCACTTATTACAGGAATCAAGCCACTCTGGGAGCCTTTTCTGGCTGAAGAGCAAGGCAAAAAAATTTAAACAAGAAAGAACGTTTGGAGAGAGGAACACGATTTGGGAGACCACAGGGAGTGTGACTAGAAAGCACCATCCAGAGAAGCCAGTGGAGAAAACTACACAGCATTCACCCAACAATAGATTTGTAGCCAAGGAGTACATCCAAATGCACTGTAGAACATTGCTTGCAATAGGACACATGTCTAAAGACCATTTCTACCCACATTGTGGTGCAACTAATCACATGAAAATACCTTTTTCGAAAATACTTTTGATAGATCACAGTGAGAATGATGAACAATATACCTCAAAGCAGCATATGAAATAGAAAGAGACTGGTATTCATTAAAAAGACAGAAACTTATCACAAATAGAAAACGGATGAATTCAAAACTTACAGTTCTATAGCCTTGTTCCACATAATAACGTATCCAGAAAGTATGAACGACTCAATGTTCACAATGTGAGTATTTCCCCTCTCTGTTCCAACATAGAGCCATTTGCTTTGGAAAGGTAAGTGACAGAAGGTAATTCTGTATTGCGAAAAATACAATAAAGTTATATAAATACAGTGACAACAGATACCAGTTTGTTTTCACATGCACAAATCATACCAGGTAGTAGCAGCTAAACTGGGGCTTTTCCAACACATATAGGAAAAACTGAGATGATCAATCTTAACAAGTTCTTCTGCTGAGGAGTAAACAATTCAGCATCTTCAATATATAAGGAGGCATTGGTGTGAATTACTCTAGTGAAGGTTCTGCATCTGCAGTTGGTTGCAAACTATACATTACACCAAGGATTGCCCACCTTTTTGCAACAGGGGGCACATTTTGAGTACTGAATGACTGCTGAGGGTGCCAGTCAAAAAATAGCTGCCATGGGGTGTAGCATAACACAAATTATGGTTACCATGGGGGCATGGCATCACACAGAATTAAAGAGAGTACAGTCATTGCTGACACATACACATGCCCAGGACAACCTCATGTTTACCAGGGGAAGTCACCTATGTCTTGCTGGCCCTGATTGCGGATACACAGCTGCAAAAGGCACAAGACCCCAGGTAACCACCAAAATGACTGTTTATTTCAATGCCTCAAGCGTGCATTCAACACTGAAGGACATGAAGTGATAGGGAATGTGGGCAGAATCATAGCACTCAAAAGAAAAAACACTGCACTCATACTTCAAAGTAGTATCACTGGTAAGGCCTTCACAAGATTCCTTTCTGGGAACAGTAATGGCAGAGCGTGGGAAACTGACTGGATTCTCTTCAGTTTCTTTGGACTCTGACATGGCACTGCAGATCACTTCAGAGATCAAACAATTAAAAGCAGATTTATTGGGGGAAGGGTTGCAGACAGAGTCTGATATCCATAGTAGAACAACTATTACAAGTGGAAGGAAAGACTGAGAACGTAACGAACATGGCGGATAAAGCACTACAGCATTCCAAGGCCAACAGATTAAGAATCAACAAGCTTGAATGATCGGAAAGAGAAATTAAAGATTGAAGACCTGGAGTATAGGGCTAGCAAACTGCATATTCGTATCATGGGGTGGAGGAGGGAGCTACAGCAAACAACATGGGCTCCAGCTGGGAGGAAAGGCAGGATATAAATAAAATAATAAATAAATAAAATGGCTGCCTCAATTGGTGTCTTGCCAAGGAGAACACTGACAGAGCCCACAGAATTCTCTCCCCTAAGAACGCTGAAGAGGGCAAGTTGTGAGACATTATCTGGCTTTTCTAAGCATCCTGTGAAGGAGTGGCTTTTCAAGTCTCTCTGGAAGCTTCAGGCCATCAGACTTAATGGGACCTAGTCCTATTTTTCAAGATTTAAACATTGCAACATTGAAGAAGAAAAGAGACCTGTGGCCTTACACACTCAAATTTCAGGAAATGGGTGTGAAGGATAGCTGGGGCTTCCTGTTCAAGCTCTTAGTGCATAAAGATGGAGAACACTTATATGGCCTCCGACAGGAGGGAAGGAGCACATATGCTAGCAGCCTTGCAGATTGAGGAGGAGGGTGGTTCTCATTTGGATAAATATGAAACAGACAAACAAGGAGGCTGAAGGCCAAACAGAATGTAGTCTCTTAGGAGCAAACAATTAAGGACCCTGTTACCTAAGGGGAGGGGTGACCTAGGACAAAAGGTGAACAGAGGGAGGTGAATAGGTAGGGGAGGGAAAGGATACTAGGTTTTATAATCCTACACAAGCCATACAACTTGGTAACACCGCAAAGCTGCAGGGCAGCCTGGGAACAGGGGGAACTGGTTCCATTTGCCTCAGGTCTCAACAAAGCAAGGGGTCCCCTACCTCTGTTCCTGTGTGTATCATTGGCCCCTGCTGTGACCCTTACACATTACTCACTAGAATTCTTAGTACTGTGTTTAAAGTTTTCAGAAAAAGAGGAAATGGTATATCAGAGTGTTAGATGACACTGAATCTCAACATGTGACATAATGGGACCTCTCTCCAGTTGTGACGAAGTAAATATTTTACATAGCTGTGTATGAAACAGAACAGATTCTAATTTGAAAATTAAGTTGTCTGTAAAATGTATCCTTGGGAGGCTAGTAGGGAGGGGCCTGCTTATTAGCTAGGCCTGCAGCCCAATGGTATGGGAGTCTAAACTACTTGTGGTAAGGTAAAATCTTTATGTTTTGGCAGCAATAGAGATAAGATTGGTCAGACAGGCTTGTGAGTGACCCAGGCTAAGTAGTCCCAGTTACAGAGTTTGTTGTAAGGAGAGAAGGAACAGGGAAGGAGGGATTCTGTGGCAGAGTAGCTGGCCTGTTCTTATCACAGAAAGAAATCCAGGCCCACCACAGAAAGAACTCAAGGAGTGAGGGGGTGGGTGAATATCAAGATTTTCAGGCAAGGTACCACTGGAGAGTAATTTTCTGTGGCAGTTACCATAGGGAAAGGCATAGGAGTGGTGTGAGGCCAGGCCTTAAGAGAGGAATCCTTTCTGAGTGAGCAGTGGAGAAGGCCAGCACCAGGCAAGAACCAGAAAACCTATGAGACTGAGCCGTTAGAAGGGCTTTGAAATTTTGGGGAGGAACTGAGGAGAAGCACATCCTAATCCCTATTCTCTTATCCTCATGTAAGAAAAAAATGAAACATTTCTATCATTCTGCATGATACCTGGGCAAGGAGGTGGTGTAGGCAAGAATTGTCTCATGTAGTCTGTGCATGCAATAATTCTTACATGTGGCCCCCAGCTTTGTTCCTACATGCATGAGTCCTTGTAGGGTAGCAGCAGGGCCTGCCCCAGGCTGTATAAACCCTCTGGGTGGCCCTGCGAAGCTGACCATGGGGGGGGGGGTAAGGCACTTCTTACCCAGGGTGCTATTTATCCTTAGGGGAGCCCTGCTAGAGGCTATAGGGTGACCTGGTGGTGGATGAATATTCTTATGAACCTCTGGCATAAAACAGAGGGGTCCTAGGATTTGTTTTTCACAAAAACCTATATTCTGCAGAATAAATATAACCTGAGGCCAGTCCTTCCTCTAAAAGAATCTGAATCTCAGCCACAATCTTTGAAGTAGGGTCCATGGGACAACAATGGTAACAAAAAGAATGCATGACCTCTGCCTTGCGACCATCCCAGGTTTGCCCTGCTGAAATGGCAACTGCATATGCACCTGAATCCCCAACTATTGTGTACAACTTCAGTAGTCCATTTAAGTACCTCTCAACTATGTTAGATGTAGAGCTTTCAGTAGCAAAGGCTTTCTCGCCTACTCAGCAACTATCCACAGCTTCTGTATCAAAGATGTATACAAACCCTGGAGGAATGAAATAAACACCACTCCCCCTCTGGAATTATGGTCACTTTACACTTGGTGGCCAGAACCAAATAATTTGCATTGTCAAACTCTTTCTCTGTTTTACTAATTTTTTCCCTTCCGTTTTTTTCATTGCAGTCTTTGATTGTTCCATCTCATCTACATGATCCTGCATTTCTTTGTTAGTTTCACCTGCCTCTTCCAGAAGCATGTGCCGCATCTCATTCCATCTCCTCACCCACTCTCCTTTTTAACTGCTATCTCCCAACTGACACTCTATCCACGTGTCACTCTCTTCAACTTCACTTCCATCCCACTGTCCTGCTGTCAAACACCTTTCCACTCACTCTTCTGTTGCAGTGCCATGTATAAATGGTGATGACAGCAGCAGCAGTTAAAATGCTACATTAACTAGCATTCTAAACCCCGTCCCCCCAGTGCCTGGCAGAATAGAAGTGGGCCACTGCCCTTCTAGAACAATAGCAGTGTACCAACAAAAAGGATGTGACCACCTCCCCAAAAAACCTCCAGGATTTTTTATTGCCAACCTACTTAAATGACAAAGGAAGAAGGAAGGCAACAGACAAACCTTGAGGAACTTGCAGGCAAGAAACTTTATCCTCCTTCTGTTTATATGCAACTAAATTCATTGCCTTGGTAACCAAAGTCAGAATGAGCAGAAAATGGGTTGTGTGGGAGGGAGCCTGCTAGAGGCACAGAAGCTCATCATCATCACTGAGCTTCAGAAGACCTTGCCCAGATTAATGAAAACATTAAAAAAATGTGTGGCACGAACTGCTGAACAACTGAAGACAAATGAGCATGGAATCAGGGTGCCGCAGTGTACTTTCATATGTGACAAATTCCTGCTTGACACGAAGGATTTTTTTTTTTAAATCTACAGAACTGGGCATGGGTCACATTTTTGCAAAGCAAAATTGTCTAGCTCACTATTATCCAATTGCTGGCTTGCGCCCATCACATAATATCTGGGGCAAACTTGATGTGATGATGGCACAAGCAGTTTGTCAGAATGTGGGTTGTGCTAATTTCCTATAAAGCAAGTGTTGCATGGATAAGCCTCATGGAACTCTCTGCCCTGGTTGTGTTTCCCCCTGAAAACTCTGGGAACCCTGGCTTTTCACTCTGCAGGGTTTGTCTTCAGACTTTGAGCCCCAGCAATTTGACAAAACTGTCGCAGATGGGGGATGGTTCAGCACTCTGTCCCTACATGCTTATGGTACATTTTAAATGTTTTGCTCCACCCTTACCCCTGTTTTGTAAGATGTGGCAACCCAGTGCTGACACACATGGGTCTGCTGTCATCATGTCTAGTTTACCTCTCAGTTGCAGGCACTGAACTAATCAGCGGAGAATATCACCTCTGAGTTAACACAACTTCGGATACATTATTACTTTGGGCTTATTTCTAAAGCATTTAGGGTAGTGACCTTCAATTTGCAAGTACACATGTGCCCTCAATCCTTCCAGAGATGTAAGCTTCACTTTCAAACTTCACTGCAAAGTAACTGGAGAGATTTGTGTAATGTCACAGTGTAATCATACTGGGTTACACTAGTTGTCATTTTGTGTCCCTGAAACAGACAGCGCTACCCAAAGTTGAGAATGAATAACTGACTTTAAAAAGATACCCAGGTGAAATTTAAGCAACATAAAAATGCTGCTGCTGAAAAGGCATTCTCAATCAGATTTTGACTACGAAAAAGTACACTGTGTAGGATTCACATATACCATTTTGTTTTTCTAGATGCAGAGAGTGGGAAAGAAGGAACTGCCTTCACCTTTCTCTTCCAGTGCAATTTTGGGGCCAACAAGACAGTTCACAGGTGATAGAAGCTGTTTGTGGACAGTACCACAGGCGTATTTGGTTTTTTTCAGCACTAAAAAAGCAATATGAAAGGCTGCAATCAAAGGTGGAAGAACAGCTGAGGTGGAGTGGCTCTTAACCCTTGCCTTATCAAGTCCCATATCTTTTCCTCTGTGGAGAGGAAAGCTATTTATGGTGGGAGTGATTTTGTGCAGACACACAGTGGTGGTGGCGGTTATGCAGCTCTCTTCCCAATCATTTATCTGTTGAAACTGGCAGCCTCCTCCAGCTGATTTTCAGAAAATGTTGTTCATCTTTTAAAAAATGTAAATGTACTGCCTTCAACTCGATTCCGACTTATGGCGACCCTATGAATAGGGTTTTCATGAGGCTGAGAGGCAGTGACTGGCCCAAGGTCACCCAGTGAGCTTCATGGCTGTGTGGAGATTCGAACCCTGGTCTCCCAGGTCGTAGTCCAGCACCTTAACCACTACACCACACTGGCTCTCTTTTAAGTATTGTTTAATCTGGCAATTAGCACTACTTCAAAACCCAGATACTATAGTACAACCTATACTTAATCCTCTCCTGCCTAACCTGACATATGATAACAAAAATAAATGGTGTCAGTGAAAGAGAGTTATGGTCATTCTTCATTTCAGTCCTGTACAGGAACTGCTGTAAGATTATTTGCATGAACATAGTTAATTAGGTTTCAGCATCTAAGAGGAGATACAACAGCAAAATCTGTAGGATTAAATGTAAGAATTTATTATGCCTTACCGTTCTCTGTTAAATTTCAGAGAATGAAGAATTGCTGGCCTTTTCTGTCTTAGATTCCATAAATGGAGCATGTCATCTGAACTTGCACTGACCAAAGCACCCTATCAAAAATAGAAAATGAGTATGCCAAGTGTTACTACAATCTTACAGAACCTGAAAAATGTCTAAGTTCTAGCAATTTAAGAAGTTGCTTTGAATCAGATGTTCCTAACGTTTGTGATATTCACTTTCAGTTTCTCCTTTTGCCAGCTTAGGCTATGCCAAAAAGCCAAAGATTTTGCAGGGGCCAAAGTCTCTATTTTAAATGGGAAGTAATCTACTGGCAAATTGTGCAACAGATGTGAGGAAGTAATTCTGTAGACAGAGTCTAATTCTGTAGAGAGTCAGAAATGCTGGCAAATGTAGTACATGTCTGACTGACTTACGTTAATGGAAACATCTAGGATGGAGCCAGATTCCCAAAGGAAAGATGTTGCTGCTTGACAGTTTTGGGTGGGTGTTAGAGAAAGAGAGGACACTTCCACACTGGTTTATTGTGTGCCTTCCTCCTTATGCTCATAGGGTTTTTTTGCCACATCCCAAATGATGTTGTTATCATCAATATACTAGCCTGTACCTTTTCTTTGTTTAATCCAGATTTCCCTTTACTGCAAAAAATCTGATAAGCAAAAATAACTTACAATACATCTGTAGCCACTAGTGACATGGAAGCTCCTTAGCGCATTTTTCTGGTGGATGGATGGATGTGATGGCATTTCAGTGGGTGGCCTCTATTGCTGCACAACTAACTCCATTTGCTCCTAACAGGACCAGATTTTGTGCAAGACCTGTAATAATAATAATAATAAATGTTTGGAGCTGCTTAGCACTCTGAATGGAATGAGGGATATGCATGTACCAGGGTTTTTTGTAAATCATTATCATTCTCCCCTCTCTGCCTTCTCTAGCTGAAGTTTAGTTTCACCTTAAAGCACCCAGGGTTCCGATCATGTTACTGAGAAGGGAGGGAGGAGAATCAAGTCAGCCTTGAGCCTCTTTCCACAGCTTTTTCAAACCTCTCCAACAGCTGCACACAGCTGGGGTTTCTCCTGCTGCAGAAGATTCTTAGAGAGGTTTTTTAAAAAAAGGCCAGGGCTGATTTGACTCCCCCTCTCAGCACCATGACTGGAGCCCCGAGCGTTTTAAGGTGAAGCTGAACATCAGTTGGACCAGGCAGGCAGGCATTCATTATCTTAACTTACAGAATGCCCTGCACATTCTCAGAACACTAAGCAGCCCCGGTCATTTATTATTTTATTATCACCAGTCTCGTGTAATTCTGCTCAATCAGAAATGCACACTTAAAAAAAAAAAAAGAACAAGCAAACTGCTGCTGAATCCTGGGGAGGGGTGATTGAGGGGAGGGACAAAAACACACACCTAGGGTATTTTCTGTCAGTGAAACAGCAATATTAATATGGTGAATTAAAACCAGAAATGTGTGGGTCCTCATGCGTTAATCATGTATGCATGATTGGATCCCCACACTAGCTATTGTGGAGGGGGGATCTTTGCACTTGAGCATAGACCATGTGATTAATGTAATATGCAGTTTCCCTAAGACACAGTCATTTAGGGTTCTAGAAATAGATAACGCAAACATGTATTTTTCCAGTATTGCACTGAGCCAGTATTAAAACACTTTCTCCTTTAGAAGCCTCTAAGATTTCTTTCTCCATCTCAAGATCACCCTCTGTATTTTGGTTTGAGGCAGGGAGAGTGTAGTTTTGATACCCACAGTGATTCTGTGGAGAAATCTGCTCCTCTGCAGTTTTCTAGTTTACTTGACTGCATGCTGTTTTTGACAGACAGAATGACACCCCTCCAGTACACCCTGTTGCAGAAGAAGTAAAAGACTTTTTTCTCCTTTCCTACCACAGCCTCCAGTCTGGGGAGGCTAGTCATGCCAGAAGCTCTCTGGAAAGCTGCCACCACACTCCATTAGGTTCCCTCTACCCCCAGAAAAGGAGTGATTTCTGGGGATCCATGGCAAATACTTATGAGGGGAGAGACAGCTTACCTCAACTCTCCCTGGAGCACAAGGTGACTTGCTATTCTCTATCAAGCCCCACTGATAGACACAGCAGCATGAAGCCAAATAGTTTAGGTATGTGAGGAAGTGGAATAACTCTTTGAGTCTGGCATTAATGTCCCCAAGACCTCAACACCAACCATAAAGTTTATTAAGAAAAAAGACCATAGGAAGACAAACAGAAGAGGCGGAATGCTGCTTCAACATAATAACAAAGAGAACATTTCAGTGCAGGTCTATCTGTCCTATATAGGGTTGCCAGGTTCCTGGTCTGAGACTGATCCTGTATCTTTAGGAGAAGAGAACATCAGCCAAGTGCAGGTGTTCTAATTGGAAGAACCACAAGGTGGAATTCTCCCTTCCCCCTGCACAACTTTTAAAGATACAGAAGACCTCTTGGTTGCCAGGCCCGGCCTCCAAGAGGTCTCCTGTATCTTTAAAAGTTGTGGAGGAGGAAGGGAGAATTCCACCTTGTGGTTTTTCTCATTACAGTGTTGCAAGAACATCTGCACTTGGCTGACTTTCTCTTCTCCTAAAGATACAGAATCATTCTCAGGCCAGGAACCTGGCAACCCTAGTCCTATAGCAACTACCAACAAACAGACTTCTGGTCTCCTCATGTGTAACATAGCAGCACAGTTGGTCAAGTACAGGGACTTGAGGGACAAAGGACTTCTAACGACAGACTGACTTTATTGGCCCAGGTTGGTCCCGATTGACAGGTAGCTCTGTCTAGTCAATCATATCCATCAGGGAAATGGCCTGGATATCTTTTGGAAGTTTGGAGATAGGCTATCGCAGTGTTTACGACCTGATTTCTCCATTTGCCTGCTAGAAGGAAACTATTTTGCACTTCAGCCACATTCATACCATGCATTTATTACACTATTATTCCACTTTAAACTGTCACGGCTTCCATGGCTTCCTCCAAAGAATCCTGGGATGTGTAGTTTGTGAAGGGTGCTGAGAGTTGTTAGGAGACCCCTGTTCCCCTCATAGAGGTACAATTCTCAGGGTTCTCTGGGAAGGAGTGACTGTTAAACCACTCTACCACACATTAGTAATAAGATTATATAGCATGGATTTTTCACATTCCGCCATACTAAACTGGAAATACCCCCATGCCATTCTGCTGCTTCCCATAAGCTTATTTCAAAACAAAATCTTACAAAACCTGTAGTCCTGAACTCAGAAATGGTTGCTTAACAACCCTCAAAGTTTTATGGCAATCCACACAACACTCAGAGAGAATCTAGAGTTCAAAGAGGAAAACAAGGGAAAAAAATCCAGAGCCCTATTGGACTTTTTTCTGTCGGTGGTCTCATAATCTGTTGAAATTAATTAAAAATCATCCATGTTCACAGAGTACATGTAATCGCATTACTGATCTTGTCCCATATTCTGACTTCATCTTCTGCAGATTAAAGGTTAAAATAATGCATGGCTGATTTTTAATTAAGAAATTTAACATTGGAGTCTATGATAGAGCAGGCATGCTCAGTAAGAACCAACAGTGTTCTAAAAGCCAGTCTAACAGCTGTTTGGCTTGGTAATCAAGGGGGAACAGCCATGCCAGAAGTTTTTTCCACTTTAAACAGTCATGGCTTCCCCCAAAGAATCCTGGGGAATGTTGTCTGTGAAGGGTGCTCACAGTTAGGAGATCCCTATTTCCCTGACAGGGCTCCAGTGGCCAGAGTGGCTTAACAGTCAGCCTCTCTTCTGGTGATTGTAGTGCTGTGAAGGGAATAGGGCATCTCCTAACAACTCTCAGCACCCTTCACAAACTACACTTCCCAGAAATCTTTGGGGGAAGCCATGACTGTTTAAAGTGGAATAAATGTCTGGTATGGATGTGGCCAGGGTGAGTTTTGGTTTAAATTTGGGTGGCAGACTACACATGTTTGCTGTAGAATAAAAAGGTGGAGGAAATTCTGAAAAATAATGATACTGTGAACAATGTTTTCCTTTTGGAAAGGAACGGGGCTTTCCCTCTGCCCAATGCCCACCCACCCAATCTCCCCCTTCCTTCTCTCCCTTCCTCCCTACCTCTACCCTTCCTCTCCTCCTCTCCCCCTCTCCCTAGGGGAGGGGATTGTTGGAAGTAGATCCACACACGTTTTCTGGAAATACTCTGTAAAATACTCTGGAATTGCAAGTGGCTCAAAACAACCTGCCCTGCTCCACCCAGCTTTTAACAAGTGAGTGCAAGGAAATTGTTAATACAGGGTTTGTTCCAATACATACACAAGCCATCAACTATTTCTCCTCCTAATTCCAATTAACAAAAATAAATGCAAAATGATTAAGTAAAAAATAGATATAGAAAGAGAGTCGCTGTTTGCTTGCTTACTCTCTCTAGCAAAGTCAAAAAAAGATATTAAACAAAAAAAGTTCCTCAAACTAGGAAACACTCCCTGTTGCTTCACTGGCTGCCAATGAGGAGATCTGGCTTTCAGGGAAACAGCTCCAAGCTTGCTCATAACCAATGTATGATTCTGACACAGGCGAAGGTTACTATTCTTGAAGCAGTGCTGTTCTTGAAATTTGCCAATTTGCTACTCTGGCTGTGCTGGACAGGCCTCATAGCGACAGGGTGTGGGAACCTTCCAAGTAGGGCTGATGAGCAGGTAGTCCTGGGAGGGATCTCTTTGCCATAGCTGTATTTTTTAAATTATGGTTGTCTGAGTGGTGCAGAGAACTGATTGGCCAGAGAACAGGAGGATGGCGGAAATGTCTTCACAAGCCTCTGTACATTCAAGAAATTATAAACTGTATATGAGACAGGAAAGAGCGTGTAGCTTTTAGATTTGGAGGGAGGATTACAAACTGTTTGACATTCTCACTGGGAGGGCTATACCCCAGTAGGCCTAGTGGACAAACCTCCACTGCATCCATAGATGCCCTTGTCCTTTTTTTTTTTTTTTTTACCAGGGGTGTAGTTGTCCAGGGTCTCAAGGGGTCTTAGACCCTTTACGTTTTTGGGAGCCAGGTCCTAGCAGGGTCCCTCTGTCTCTAGCATGCTATGAACCAATCAGTATGAAAGAGGAGTGTGTTAGCCACTGGGAAGAGTCTTCTGACTTGCTTCTTTGTCATTTCCTGCTGACTGGAGTCAATTAGAGTGAAAGGAGTTCCTACTAATTCCTAAGTCAAAAAGCCAAGTTGTGGAAAGTGAGAATTCTGTAACTGCAGAAGAAGAGACAGTGAATCCTGGTGATAGCATCCCACCTACAACGTCAAGCAGTTTGGTAGCAGCAGGAGATAAACAGGTAGACATTGAACTCAGTAATTCAAGCAATATCTCTGACAGTGAGAAAGGACAGTCAAATGGTGACAGCAACAGAGAAGCAGAAAACAATATTCAAGCCTGGCCAGATTATTCTATCATCTTAGAAGGGGCTGTGGCTGTGAAGCTGTGTGGCTGTAACTATGCTTTTATGAAAAATCACTTCTGAATTTGCCATTACACTACTGTTTTTTTACTTGTCTCTTAAGTGCTCATGTTTAAATAAAGATCTGTATTTTGGTAAATATAACTTTACCTCATTAATCAAAAACTGAAGCTGCAGAACTGCACCCCCGCCTTCATGTTGGCAATAACAGTCAACACCTGGTCTGCCCAATCTGTTAAGAGTCAAAGTTAAGGATCAGCTTATCCAGCTTTTGATAGCTGAAATAAAAGCAAAGCAAAATAAATCATGGTCAACCACTGTTTAGGAAAAACAATTCAAAAGCAGTCAACAGAAATGTGTAGAGATAATTCAACCATGACTAAGTAAGTAACTAATATGTATAGTTGGCATGTTGATCTGGAGATGGAAACCGATAAAGGCAAATAGAGCTTGCAACCAAATGTTGTAGTATATCCTCACCCAACAAGGTGCTCCTGCTCAGGGTGTCAGCCAGCCATGTGATGCTCTCCTCCAGGACACTATAAGCTAGAAGTTGCTCAAGCAAGCCAATTCACTCTTCTCTCCCCCAAAAAGAAAAAGAACATGTTGAACATGCATTCTTAAGTGTGTGTATGTGGGAGGAAGTTGGTTGAGGATTTTGTAAAAAAAATGTTTTTATTTCTGCATACTTCAGGGTTTGCTTCCTGTTTACCAGTGGCCCACTGAATCCTGTCAGCCTGGAACCAAAACCTAGAACCACCTGACTTCACAGTTAGGGGGAATGATGGATGGATATATAGAAAATGGATATATAGAATGGATATATAGAAAATGAATTCATGAATTCAAGTGCAGCCATTCTTTTTGAAAATTGGATGGCACACAACTCTGTTCTAAATCAAACAGATATTTGTACCTTTTAGTATTTTGCTTCTCTTAGGCTGCAGTCCTAAGCTGAGGCGGGGGGAGCAGCGGCGTCACTAGTGGGAGTGCGGGGGGGTGCGGACCTCCGGTGCGCACCCTCCCAGGGGCATGGACGAGGTGGCTGGGCTTGCGTGCACACACTCAGGCCAGCCACCCCGTCCATGCCCCTGGGAGGGCACGTGCCGGAGGGGCACCCAGCCGGAGAAGGCCTGGGAACACCGGCGCGCCTCCCTCGCCCCGCCAATGCTGCTCCCGGTCTCGCCCGCCCGCCTCCGAGGAGGAGTTGGAGCAGCCTTGCCGGGCAACGGCGTGGGGCAGGGCAGCTCTGGGTGTCACCCCCCTCATGGTGACACCCGGGTGCAGGCCACACCCTCCACACCCCGATAGTGACACCCCTGGGGGGAGAGAACTTAAGGTGATTGAACTGCCAATCCAAAATCCTGCTTTAGAAGTGAAGGGTAGAAGTGAAGTGTGAGAAACACTGTTAGACTCCTCTGCCCTTTTCCAGGTTTTTTCTTTTCATTTTAGTTTTTTCCCCATTGTTTCCCTGTGGCAGATTAAGCCCTGCCTGAGAATTCCCTAACATACAGTCCTATACTTTGAAGTAATTGGTTTCATTTTATTTAAATGTCATTAGTTTCCCAGCCCAGCTGCCACCTCCAAACTTTTTCTTATTGAAGCATAAGGCACCCAGAGATTATTTATAAAAATCAAATTCTAAAACAAGATAAGTGAAATAATTTTCTTTACTAATTTAGGAATTAATTCAAAGTACAAAACACAGAACACAAAATACAAAGTGGAGTATCCCATGGCATCATATCATATCATACATTTTAATAACAAGGATTGCCATAATTATACCTTATAGTAATAATAATCACTCATAAAACTGTAATGGCTTTTCAGATACACTGTCATCCAAGCTAAGGATTTTCCATAAACAAAGAAAAGCTCACCTTAATATCAACAATTTGTGCTTTTTCCTTCTATAACAACAAGGTGCAGACTAGTATATTTTCAAACTGTTATAATCTCTCTCATGTTCTAGGTTGATTACAATTAAGGCAATAATTTGCCTTAATAATTTGCCTTTAATTAAGCTTACACTTTTGTCATCAAAGCAGAATAATTTTAGCAAGTAGCAATTCAGCAGAGCTTTTCTGAGTGATGAATGGGCTTTTATCTTCTGGACAAGACAGTGTTGCTCTGACACCCTTGGAGACCTGCTGTAACAACTCTGCAAGGCACTTTATGGGCAAAATCACTGCGATTCAGAGAGTTGGATGCCACGGTTAGAGCAAGTCCAATGGAGGCACCCAGAGAACTGTCTGGTCCATCTCTACTGGATCGGTTTCAATTATTGCAGCCTGAGGATGTGGATGAGCTGCTTGAAGAATTGCAGCTGACCACCTGCCCCCTTAATCATTACCCACCTTGGCTTCTTAGTGCTAACCATAGGGGATTGAATGGGTGGGTCCAGGGAGGGGGTAGTGCCATCTGTCTTGAAGGAGGAGATGGTGGCTCCCCTCCTTAAGAGGACTTCCCTGGACCATGAAATGTTAAACAACTATCATCCAATGGCAAACATCCACTTTGGGGAGAAGGTGCTCAAAAGAAAGAGGTCCAGCTTCAAGAATGTTTGGAAGAAACTGATTACTTGGATTCATTCCAGTGTGGCTTCAGGCCTAGCCATAGCACTGAAACCACCTTGGTCACTCCGTTTGTGTTGGTTTGCTTAGATGGGTACATTTGGGGGTCTGAGCTGACTTGACACCGGCTTTGAGATAATCTACCATTGCTTGTGCCAGGCAGACAAGAAGATTTGAGATTCCAAGTACAGTTTCCCTTTCACTTTAAATAGGATAGACTAGGCCAGCTCTTGGGCATATCAGAAGACTGGGAAGATGTTGGAGAGCCATCCTAAAACCACTTGAGGTGAGTGACAAGCGGAGGGAAGATGGACTCCTCTTCTGCTAACCCTCATGTCCACACAGAGACTGAGCTACAAATGGTTATGCTTTCACTGAATGGTATTAGTTATGAAGTGGGTCCTGAAAACAAGACACTTGCCAACCTTCCACTCATAGCAGGGTTCGTGTGTCCTTGAAAGCCCTGAGAAAGGGATAGTAGAGTAGCAGATGTGGTTTTCTCCATTGCTCCAATTTACGCATTAGTCCAGGAGGTGCGGATCAGATCAATTTGTATTAAAGAATTTACACAGAACAAATTCCTCAAGCATTCCTATGCCAAGAGTCCTGTCACCATGTTTTTTATTGCCAAAGTCTCTGCTCTGTGCTCAAAGTGTACACGCAATGAAGCCAGAGAGATCACGTTTTTGTGTGGCACAACAGATCTATGGCTCCCTATCAGGAATTTATATACTGCTATAGGTGTAGTGTGATTGGCTGTGAGAACAACAGGAATCCTATGTTCCATAGTGCCTATGAAGGTGGAGCAGAGTTAGAGGGCTGAGCTTTTTTGGCTCTCTAGGGGGTTCAATGTCAGTATTTTGACTTGCGCTATTTCTTTTGCCAAAATAGCATTATGCCATCATTAGCACTGTCAGTGGGCTCCTGCTGGAAGGAAGGACGGGGTATAAATAAAATAATAAATAAATAAATGAGCTTTAAGAGGATAATTTAGTTCCTGACCTTCCTCCACCCCAACATGCCCTGACTTTGCCTGTCTTTGAACCCTGTGCCAGTGGAGTTGCACTGATGGTAGGGTTATATCTGCAGGGCAATATGCCAGTATAATGGCCCTAGCAGGTATGCATCCTCCAGATTCACTGACACTGATGATTTACTTGTGGTACCAGCTACCAAGGCTCTTCAGTCTGCAAAGCAGGACCATAGGACTGCGCTATCATTAGGATCTGATGCTCTTATATATAGATTCTATCAACAATGGTTGTAGCTCAGTGGTAGAGCATCTGCCTTGCATGCAGAAGGTTCCCGGTTCAATCCCCAGCAACTTCAGGTAGGGCTGGGAGAGACTCCTGCCTGACACCCTTGACAGCCACTGCCAGTCTGTGTAGGTAGTGCAAAGCTAGATAGTCTGACTCAGTATAAGGCAGTTTCCTATGTTCTTCTTAATAAAGAAGCCGGTGAATAATCCTGTCTTGTCACTTTTGCCAAAGAGTTCCACAGTGACTGATGCCTAGGGATGAAAGGATCTGTCAATTTCAGTTCTCTCAGTTTCGCATTTTTCCATCTTAAATTCAGTTCTCCACATTTCAGCAATTTGCAATTTTTTTAAAAAAATGAAAATTATTCAGCATTTCAGTGTGAACTTCTAATAAACACATGCTTGTATGCAATTTTGGCTAATGCACATATTTTTGCAAGCAATTTCCCTTCATATAAATGTATTTTGTAGGCTATTTTTACTGGTATATTCATTTTTATGCACACTACCCCCTGTTTTGTAAACATTATTTAGTTAGAGAACTTGTTATGTGCCTTCAAGTGGATTATGACTTATGGCAACTACATTCCCAAATTTGGATAAGTGCGAATTGCTTCAGTTCTCATATTGTTTTGGAAAGTGCAAATGTTATAGATTCGGTTTTAAATGAGAATTGAATGTAATTTCTCCCCCACCCCTACTTACAACATATTTCTTGCAGAGGGATTGTTATAAATTAATATAAAGAAGATCTCATGTAGATTTCCATATGTACTTGTGTTGTGCCTTACAAACGTAGTGAATATCCAAAGTAGCCCACAGTCTGATAACATGCTTTTCCCTACAGCAGTAGCCAAATTCCAGTGAAGTTGTTGATATAGAATAAGAATAATATGAAAGAAAACCCCTGGATTGGCATCATAATCTTCTCTGTTAATAAACTGCAACAGCAAAAACTAGGCAATAGCAAAAACCATCAAGAAACAAAGGAAAGTGTATACAAACATGAACTTATTAAATGTGTCTTACCTGAATACAAGAAAACAAACTAATGGAACCAATTGTAAAATGAATATGCTGCCAATCATACTGTTCTATATACTAGCAAAGGATACATTCGAATAGCACCTGTTCTTGTTCCAATAGCCAGAATCTTCTGAACTGGGTCAAAAGCTAAGGCAGTGGGTAGATATGGAAACCCATGGCGAACGGTCTGCAAGAGAAAAAAAGAAAACCTGCTTAATGGAGGGTAGTTGCATTTCAGCTGACAGTCCTGTTTTTACTGTTTCATTGACGCCAGTTGTCTGGAGCAAACAAAGATCAGGATAGCCTAACTAATTAACAGGCTGTCAACTGCTTAAATGTTTTTTAACTAATTAATGATTTCTTTTAACAGATTAACCAGATTCTATATATGTACATACAGAGATACATACATACAGAGAGAGAAAGAGACAGTCACACTTCAGTTGGGAGTAAAGCACCAATGCTTGTAACACGTAACTTGAACCAGTATGGGGCAACAGACAAAAAGGCAACCTATTCTTCCCTCGCTGATTCCTGCCTTAGTAAACCGCTTCTTGATATGTAGATTGCCTTCCTCCTCCATTTAGTTAGTGTGCGAGTACTAGCCTCGTGACTCTATAATGGACACATGTATGGCTGTGGTCAGAAAAGCTTTATCTTCCAGTCACAATAATGCTTAAGTTTCTTTATTCTTTCAACCACTAATCTTGCCAAACTACTCATTTCTGCACTCTGCTGCAATATATACCAACTCCAATAAATATAGATACTCCTTTAGAATCTCAATTTAAAATGACAGTTTCCCTTGAAGGACAGGTAAATAAAGACGAAGGGCTCATCCAGACGACTGCAAAATGTGTGACACGCCCGCTATGTGTGTTCATTATTTTTCAGTCGTCCAAATGACATCTCGCACTGTTACGCATTTTCGCAGGTTAAATCCGCTCCTTGCAATACCGGCAAAAATGCGATTTGCTGTTTAAAATCGGGAATCATCCGCCGTGCCTTCAGGAGTTACGATGCAATACCGCGGACTTAACAGCTGATGGGCGGTTCTTGGGCATTTCCCCTTGCCCCTTCCACTCATTCCAGCCAATCACGTATCTGCACTTTTGCGCATGTGCGAGAATAAGCCCAGGAAAATTGAACGAATCATCACAATGGTGGGGTGTTGGGGGGGGTCTGCAACTACTGCGCAGATACATTTTATTTTTTGCCAGCCTGCAAACTGGGCGGCCGCTCTGGGTGAGATCTGCAATGCACAGCAAGTGAGAAGGGGGGGAGGGTTTCAGCCTGCCTCCCAAAAGCTTTGTCTATTTCATTCTACTTGCTGGGGTTTTTACTTCAAATCAGAAAAGCATACATTGGTTTAAGTGTAATATCGCAAATACAAACTTAGAAAAGGGCTTCTGGTCGGTTTCAAGCCTGCTCCGGAAAGCTTTATCCAATTTCATTCTCGTGGGAAGGAAAGCGAGAAGGAAAGCGAGAAGGAGGGTGTGTGTGACACGTTTCTTGCTTTTTTGGAGAAATAAGTGTAATTGCCAGCGTGTGTATCTCCTTAAATATAAATAAAGGCAGAAAAGCATACATTCGTTTAAGTGTAATATCGCAAATACAAACTTAGAAAAGGGCTACAGGTCGGTTTCAAGCCTGCTCCGGAAAGCTTTATCCAATTTCATTCTCGTGGGAAGGAAAGCGAGAAGGAGGGTGTGTGTGACATGTTTCTTGCTTTTTTGGAGAAATAAGTGCAATTGCCAGCATGTGTATCTCCTTAAATATCAATAAAGGCAGAAAAGCATACATTCGTTTAAGTGTAATATCGCAAATACAAACTTAGAAAAGGGCTACAGGTTGGTTTCAAGCCTGCTTGGAAAAGCTTTGTCAATTTCATTCTGTGGGAAGGAAAGGGAGAAGGAGGGTGCGTGTGACACGTTTCTTGCTTTTTTGGAGAAATAAGTGCAATTGCCAGCATGTGTATCTCCTTAAATATCAATAAAGGCAGAAAAGCATACATTCATTTAAACGTAATATCGCAAATACAAAAGGCAGGCGTGAAACTGAGCAGCAGCCTTTCCTTCCAAGGCGAGAACTCCTTTACAGCCATATTGTGCTTCGTTGCAAAGGGGGAGAGGAGCATACGTAATTTTTTTGCTGACCGATTGGTTGATAGGGGGAGGTTTTAGAGGCGGAGCTTGGAAAAAGCGAAAAGAATGTAGGGGTCTTACCGCTGTGGGTGCGGGTGCAAAAAAGCATTTTTTTTAATTGGGAAAGAGCGAACTAAAAGGCAAAGTGAGGACTATCAGATGACAAACCGAATATGGAAACCGTGGATTATCCCGCTCCGTTTGGATAAGCCCAAAATGAAACCTGTGGCAGCAGAGTCTGAGGGAAGTTTAAAAGAACAGGACATCTTTTTATAGCAGGGTTTCCAGTGAGGTTGAGTTGGATTACTGATAATTTCTTTGTCCAAGTTGTGATCCAGCTAAAGTTGTTCATAACAAAATCCCACTGAAATCAATGGAATGAATTAGTACTTCCCTAAGACACATTGATTTAAATGAGACTTAACAACTACCTATAGCTGGATTGAGACCCCAATGGTTAATGTCTTCAACTTGTATTTGGGAGGTCTGGCTTCAATTTTCACTTCTACAGTGACATCTTTGGAGAGGGGCCATAGCTTATTGGCAGAGTTCATGCTTTGTATAAAAACATCTGAGGTTCAGCCCATTGTCTAGAATAGGCTGTAGCTAATGCACCAGTCTAAGCCAGTAGAAGATGCTTCTTCTCACAGAGGCTATTTGAAGTTCCAAAGATATGGCTGCATCTAATAGCATTCCCAAACAACAAACCTGATCCTTAAGGAGGAGTGCAACCCCAAAGTGCACATCATTTCCCAAGTAAGATGAATCACCTAACAGCAACTATTCACATTTATAAAGTTATAATAATTTCTAAAAAAAAACCCAAAAGAGCCTTATTATGGCATAAGCTTTTGTGAACATATACACATGGGGGGGGGGGAGGATTGTAAACAGTCAGGTAAGAGGGAAATGAACTACAGAAAAGTGCAGACAGTGATAATTATGTATTTAACAATGATGATTCACAAAGTTCTTGATGGCACAGTCATCCTAGCATTGGTAAACCGGTTTATACAGTAAGACCTCACATAACAAAGTAGATGCTTTCCTGGACATTACTTCTTTAACAGATACTTTGGTACCAGGGCATCTGGGTTTTTTTAAAAAATAAAGAGGCTTTCCCTGTGCTCAGTACCCACCACCCAATCTCCTCCCGTTCCCTCACCTTTCCTCCTTACCTCTACCCTTCCTCTCCTTCCCTTCCCCCACTCCCTGCCCCTCCCCCAGGTCAGTTTCACCTATCCTAACTCAATAATCAGAACTGCCTTTCTCCTCCCCCTCCCCTCCTTCCCCTCCCCTTCCCCGCTCTTCTCTCCTCCTCCTCCTCCCTTCTTCTCCTCTGCTGTCCACTTCATCCCTCCCTATCTCCCCCTTCTCATCCTCCCCTATGATCAGTTTCATCTATCCTAAGCATGATTGTATGGGAGTAAATCCCACTGAACTCAATAAACATGCACATGAACAATCCATTTTCAGCAAACTTGCACAAAATGGTCAAACCCTCCTTCCTCTCCCCTTCCCCCTCCCCCTCTTCCCCCTCTCCCGTGGTCAGTTTCACCTATCCGAAGTATGATTGCAGAGGAGTAATTCCCATTGTACTCAATAAACATGCACATGAACAATCCATTCTCAGCAAACTTGCACAAGATCCCATTTCATATCTCCTGGATTAAAAAGCAGAGAAATTAATAGGCAAAAAAATCCCCTTGTTATTTAAAAATGTATTAGGGAAATTAGGCAACTATAGTGAATGCACCAGGGGAGCAGGAGACCTGGCCTCCTTTCTGAGATACTGTACTGCCTCACAAATTTGTAAAAATACAGGCACAATTTGGGTTGGTCTTTTACAGTCCAATCCACTTCCTGTGTAGCTTGAAATAAATATCTGTTGCCTATAGGTACATTCTTAAATCACAAGGGTTTTTTTTGCCTGTTAGTGAATTAACACTAGTAACAAGAACATCAACAGGTGAAGCTTTCCCCATAATTGTATTTCCATACTAGAAAAGGCTTTCCCTATTTAATTTGTGCCAACCACACAGCTGTTAAAGGCACAAGGTTTCATTTACTTTCTTCCTTCTCAATGCAAGCTGCTCATATTGGAAAAGAGCTTGAACTTGAGCAAGCGCTCTCTCCCTTTTGGACAGGATGCACTGAAGCGAGAACTCGTTCCTTTTTTAAAATAACTTTCCAAGCTCTGAGTTCAGCTGTGTTAAAATTGGAGGATTCTCCATTTATTTCTTTGGGAACCTCTCATTTTTATCTTGTGGGATAAAAATGAAAACATTCTATTTTTTGTATGCAGTCCTTGGCTTTATTATCTACAATATATTTTGGAAAGTTATTTGTTAATTCATTATGCATTTGGACAACTCTCCCCATAACAAAAATTTGCATGATGGTTCCTGAGATCAGGGAGCCATTCTTGTGTAGGTTTGGCTATAATTGGATGCCATTTTGAATCAAAATGGTGGACTGAACCTTTCAAAACTTCACTGATTTTAACCACTGATTAAACTGCACTGATTTTTTCTTTTAGAATTCCCAAGCAATGTTGCCATTCCCAAGTGATAACGAATTAGCAAAGGAGGACAACTTATGTAGATGTTTACACATGTTTTATTTCTCCATAGCTTTCTAAATATTCATTTTTCATAAAGGAAGCCACTGAGAAATGTCATAACATCAAGGCCCTGCAGGGTACCTGGGATGATAAGAGCGTTTGTCCAAAGAACTAAAGGCCAAAGCCCCTCCCAGCATGATGTGGGAGAGGAGTTTGCTTGCACCACTCCCTTCCCACATGAACCTTCCCACATGAAGCGCAAAAATGCTGCAAATCTCTTCAGGAGGGAAGATACAGGAAATGCCTCACATTCTTTCCTTCCGATTGCTTAGCAACACTGATTAAGAGACTAGGCGTCCTTAGCAACAGCAGCACCTCTGTATATGCCTAAAGCCTTCTCCTACAATGCTAGAGGGTTGATAACACCAAACCTGACCTGAGTTTCGTATAGCTATAAAGAGCAGAAAAAATAAAAGATTTCCACTAAACATCCCTAAGTATTGCAGGGAGGAGATTTTCTTGAAAACCACAGCACACATTCCTCCAGGTTTACTATCCTCTCTCCCTCCCTGCTCCAGGATACTCTCCCCCTGCCCCCCATTTTCTTTTCTGGGGTGTAGAGCAGTGTTTTCTGCTTTTACAACATTCTGTTTCTCATCTGCGGTCAACCATATGAATTATCAATAGACTCATACAAATCTGCCTGACTTCTGTTGCTGTTGTTATAATTATTAATTTGTATGCTGCTTAATGCCAAAATAGCCTTCTTTAGACTCCTCCCACCTCAACTACCATCAGCGTTATGTAACCTTTTAGAAAATTATTTGTGAACCTACATATTTTTGTGAACCTAGGGGGTTTCCCAAGATATTTAATTTTTGATGATCCCATTTTGCTTCCAGACTGATGGGCATTCAACCACCTGAGTTAGCTATTACATATTATTATGATGAAAAAGTAACAATCTCGTCCTCCAGTGTGATATATGCCAGCATCGGCCAGCAATGTCCTTCTGCATTGGACAAATAGGCCATTCTTTACACAAAAGGATGTTGTTGTTATGTGCCTTCAAGTCGATCACGACTTATGGCGACCCTATGAATTAGCAACCTCCAATAGCATCTGTTGTGAACCACCCTGTTCAGATCTTGTAAGTTCAGGTCTGTGGATTTCTTTATGGAATCAATCCATCTCTTGTTTGGCCTTCCTCTTTTTCTACTCCCTTCTGTTTTTCCCAGCATTATTGTCTTTTCTAATGAATCATGTCTTCTCATGATGTGTCCAAAGTATGATAACCTCAGTTTCATCGTTTTAGCTTCTAGTGACAGTTCTGGTTTAATTTGTTTTTAACACAAAATTATCTGGGTTTTTTTGCAGTCCATGGTATGCACAAAGCTCTCCTCCTACACCACATTTCAATGAGTTGATTTTTCTCTTATCTGCTTTTTTCTCTGTCCAACTTTCACATCCATACATAGAGATCGGGAATACCATGATCTGAATGATCCTGACTTTAGTGTTCAGTGATACATCAGATATGACAGTAGCCAAGTGCCAGTGGAGGAACATTTCAGCCTCTCAGGATACTCTGAATACAGTAGGACCCCGCTTGTTGGCGCCCTGGTTTTTGGGATTCTGCTATTACGGCAGTGCCAATGGGGCAATCAGCTGTAGCGTGGGGAGCTCCAGCCACCGTGCTCCAGCTGACAGCTATCAGCTAGCACGCGTAAGCTCCCCACACTACAGCTGATCGTGCCATACAGCTGACAGGTATCAGGTGGAGCATACGAGCTCCCTGCGCTACAGCTGATTGCGCACTACAGCTGACAGGGATCAGCTGGAGCACGCGAGCTCCCCACGCTACAGCTGATCGCACGCTAGAGCTGATCAGCTGGATCATGCGATCAGCTGTAGCACAGGTAGCTCGCGTGTTACAGCAGATCGCTGTCACCTGGAGTATGGCAGCTGGAGCTCCCTGCGATCAGCTGTAGGGCAGGGAGCTCACGTGCTACAGCTAAGTAGGCCCCACTTTCCGGCGGTTTTCGTTTTTTGGTGGGGGCCTGGAACGGAACCTGCCGTATGACAGGGGCCCTACTGTACTAATCTTTAAGGTGGCCACATGTGATTTTGCAGTGGCCTATATCGATGACGTGGCCATTTTTAGCAAGTCGGTGCCTGAGCATGTCCAACACCTGACCACAGTATTAGAGGTGATTTTGCAGTGGCCTATATCGATGACGTGGCCATTTTTAGCAAGTCGGTGCCTGAGCATGTCCAACACCTGACCACAGTATTAGAGGCCTTAAGAAAGGCAGGCCTCACAATAAAAGCTAAGAAATGCCAGTTTGGACTAAAGGAAGTAATCTATTTAGGACATAAGGTGGGGAGTGGGAAAATCACCCCCTTATGGAGCAAGGTGGAGGCAATACAAGCGTGGCCGATCCCCTTAACCAAAAAACACGTAAGGGCATTTCTGGGTGTGGCTGGATTTTATAGGAAGTTTGTGAGAAATTTTGGGGAAATAGCAACCCCCTTGCATGAATTGACAAAGAAAAAGTGTTCTGAGCGTGTGGTATGGACGGATGAATGTCAGAAGGCTTTTGATCTACTGAAGCAAGCCTTGTGCCAAGGACCCATATTAATAGCACCAGACTATGAGAAACCATTCATCGTGGCTACAGATGTGTCGGACCTGGCGCTGGGAGTCATCTTGCTGCAGGAGAGAGAAGGCACCAGACATCCAGTGGCGTACCTGAGTCGCAAGCTGACGCCGAGGGAGAAAAACTATTCGTCGGTCCAGAAGGAGTGCCTAGCGGTCGTGTGGGGACTGAACAAGTTGCGCCCATACGTGTGGGGACGAAGATTCACAGTGACTACGGATCATCGGGCCTTGTTATGGTTGCAGACTATGAAAAACCATAACACTATGCTGCAGAGGTGGTCCTGGGCCCTACAGGACTATCAAGTGGACTTCCAGTTCATAAAAGGCAAGGACAATGTACTGGCCGATGGACTTTCCAGGCAAGTGGCTGGGACTGCAGTGACGTGACCAGACGGAGGAACAAAGAAAGACATTTTCCCCATAGAGACTTTTATTTGTTAACGTGACGTATAAATCCTGGAACAGGAATAATACTCTGCCGTTGTTTTAAGGGGGGGGGGAAATGTGATTTCCTATATTAATGTATATATGGTAAGTGTTGGTTGTTTAGAAGATATATGGTAAGTAGTGAAAGAGGAGGGGGAGTGAATGGGCAGTAGAATGCTAGATGATTGGCTGAGTGTTTAAAATGGCTGAACGTATAAAAGGAAGAGTGAGAGTGGAATCAGAGGGGGAGAAGAGAACTGAGTGGGTTGCTTGGTGGGGTTTAGAGAGTTGTTTGCCAGGAGAGAGTGAAGAAGGAGGGGGGTGGAGTTCGGATTAGTATTGAGTAAAACCATATGCTTATGTGCCTTAAGAAGAAATCTTGTTAATCTTGTTAGCTTTGTTATCTTTAATAAATATTTAATTTGGTTTACCAAAGGCCTGATCCTTGGCTGGGGTTTCACAGACCAGAAGGGAGGGTAAGGTAATGACCAAGGCTGAAGGGAAACTGTAACAAATGGTGGCAGCGGTGAAGAGAATAACAATACCAGTATTCAGAGTCTCTGGGAATACTAGTATTAGGACGTGACTGGTAGTTGCCTAGCAGGGGGATCTGTTGAGATCTGTGCTAGAGCGGGGAGAGAAACAATAAAAAAAGGACAGTCCGGACTGGTGGAGTCCCTGGTGGTGCCTAGTGACAGGCAGTAGCCACGCGCAGGTAGGAACCTGACAGGGAGAGCCAGGGAAGAGCGTCACGCCACACTCTTGAACAAAGGAATTCAAAGGGAACCTCTAGAACAGCCTTTCCCAACCAGTGTGCCTCCAGATGTTGTTGGACCACAACTCCCATCAACCTCAGCCAGCATTGCCAATGGTCAGGAAAGATGGGAATTGTGGTCCAACAACATCTGGAGGCACACTGGTTGGGAAAGGCTGCTCGAGAAAGAAAGCACTGAATTCTTGCAATTCATCAGGCTATATAATTCTGTTACCTGTAACCTGACTTGAGATTATTATTATTATTATTATTGTTGTTGTTGTTGTTGTTACTCCATTTTCCATGACTGAGGCCTAGTCTATGTACGCAGTAGAATGAAATGGTAGAATGCTGAAGTGGTAGAGTTTATTTTATTTATTTATTTATTACATTTATACCCCACCTTTCTTTTCATGATGGAAACACAAGGCAGCTTACATATGGTTCTTTTCCCCTTTTTCTGATCTCCTCTGATTTTATGTTTTTTTTTTGCTTTGCAGAGAATTACTGGTATTATAATAGTCTCCACTGGTATCGATCTTTATTCTGAACTCTCTAATTATTGCCTATTTACATTCCTTTTCAAGTGTATTTGCAGAGCAGATTAAGGCAGATAATCAAGTCAGTGTCTTTCCCTCTGCTGCTTACAATCAACACCTCATTTCCCTCTGCTGCTTTCTGTCTTGTCAATTACAATCAACACTTCACTGACATCAGTGAAAGGGAGTACACATTTGAAGAGCTCACATAGAAAGTAGATCGATAAATGTATCATTCACGCTATTGATGATTTCAAAACAAATTAAAAAAACAAATTGGGGGAAAAAGAATGAATTAATATTAAATTAATATTAATAAAGGCATATGAATTAATAATAGTAGAACTTAGTCCCCAAATCGCGGATTTAACTGTGGTATTAGCCCCTCTCCATCCAAAATCCTGGTTTGATAAAGAATGTAAGATAACTAAAAATCTTCTGATTAAGCAAATCAACTCATTTTGTGCTAATAACTGCCCGGCTACCTTTAAACAGTTAATAACACGTAAAAGAGCTTATAAAATGTTAATTAAATCTAAGAAGCAACTCTTTTACCAGTCAAACTGGAGGGCTCTGGAAAGAGCTACTCGAGAGGGGAACGAGACTGAATTTTGGAGACTCCTTCAGGGGAACTTGGATCCAAGAAATTTTACGCCCATTCCTCCTATTACGCAAGAGGAATGGCTACTGCATTTTAGTTCGATTTTTGGGAGCTTGTCTCCTCCAAAACCTATAGTTATAGCAAAGGTGGTGAATGGTCTTCCATCATGGCCACCGGTCACTACTGATGAGGTCGAAGAGCTGATGTCACACCTGAGAGCAGGAAAAGCCCCTGGAGAGGACATGATCCCCCCCGATTTCTTAAAACAGGATTCATCCTGGTGGGCCCCTCTTTTTGCCGCCCTGTTCACTTATATAAATAATACTGGCAGCATACCGCAGGGCTGGTTATCCAGTATTGTCATTCCAATTTTTAAAAAAGATGATCCAAAGAAACCGGCAAACTATCGCCCTATAAGCCTCTTAGATGTAGCATCGAAGCTGTATTGTCGACTGCTTCTTAATAAGTTAAGGGAATGGGACCAAGCCAATTCGATAATCTGTAAAGAACAGGCCGGCTTTAGATCTAATATGAGCACAATTGACCAGGTCCTTTTGCTCCACCACTTAATTAAGAAAACAAGATCCAAAGCCTCTCAATCTTTATATATTGCCTTCATTGATTTCTCTGCGGCTTTTGACTCAGTTGACAGGGATCTCCTTTGGCAAAAATTGGCACAAACAAACATAGACCTAAGGTTGTACTGGCTAATTAGGGCCCTTTACCAGTCAAATTACATACAGGTACGGATTGGGACAAATGGCACTCTCTCTACTAGTATCCCAGTACATAGGGGAGTCAAGCAGGGATGCCTGCTGGCTCCCTTCTTATTTAATTTCTTTATAAATAATATAGTAGAGTCTTTATCATCGCCTTCCTTTTTTCCCCCCTCAATTGGTGCTAATAAGATTTCTATTCTTTTATATGCTGACGATGTGGCCTTATGCTCCCTAACAAAGATTGGACTTAGGCGGATCATTCAAAAGCTAGAGGAATATTGTCACAACCAAAATTTAATGATCGACCAAGCCAAATCAAAAATTATGGTATGTGGCAAATTTAGTAAAGCAAAAAACAACTGGTCTATTAATGGGGTCCCAATAGAACAGGTTTCCACCTTCAAATATCTAGGTATCCATCTTTCAAATAACCACTCCTGGACCCCCCAGATTAAGGTGGCGGCGTTGCTCGGCACGCGAGCCCTAAATTTAGCGAAAAGATTCTTCTTTTCTCATGGGGGTCAACATATTCCCCCCATGATTAAAATATTAAAAGCCAAAATACTTCCAAAGATGCTGTATGGCGTTGAATTATGGGGAGTCCCAATGCAATCAAATTTGGACTCTATACAGAATGGTTTTATGAAGTATATCCTTGGCCTTCCCAAGGGATCTCCGGCAGCCCATATCAGAGCCGAGCTTGGGTTGCCCTCTGTGGCGGCCCGTATTGATTTAATTTTCTTACGATATTGGTTCCGAATCTCCAATATGGATGACACAGCCCTAGCAAAACAATGTTGGCAGGAACAATTGCGATCGGGTAGGTGGGCGATGAATGGTCAATCGATTTTATCTAAATATAATCTCACGCTAACCGAATTAAAGGATTTAAGTAATGCTGCTCTCCGTAAATGGATTTTCAACTGCAATTCAGCCCAGGATCGTGCATCCATAATATCGGCACCATTCTCAATTTGGTTCCCATGTATCAAACTTAACCATCAGTTGTCAAACTACCTAGGTATAATCAATAGAATCCAAATTAGATGAGCTTTTACAGCCCTTCATTTTCAACTAATGCCCACAGCCTATTTAGAGGGCCGGTTCCGTGGCATTCCTAAGACCCAGCGCCTATGTATATTTGGATGCGAGGCAATTGAGGAGATTGTCCACTATCTATTTCATTGTCCGCTATACACAGAGCCAAGGCAGAAATTTTTATCTCACCTTTTAACTTCTTTAGATTATTTATCTGAAAGCGAATTGGTCATTTCGCTCCTAATTGATAATTTTAACTCAGTGACCTTAGCGGTCGCGAACTTTACCTTGGCAGCTCAAAAGCTGAGAGAGTCCTTTGTAAAAGGGCTAGAAGCGTTGCCTTAGATCTAATGATACAGCTCCTTTTGTATGTTGCTCTTTTAAACTATTTATATATGTTGGTATATCTTTTGCACAAGGCTTATGGCTAAATATGCAATAAATTATGTATCTAAAAAAGAATGAATTGGAAACCAGGTGTGGAGACTTGCTACTTCAAAATTCTCTCTGCAAAGATAGAGAATATCAGAAATAATAATTAATCTGATGGCAAATCCGCTCATTGCAGAAACAGAGCCCACAGCTAGTGCAGACTCTGGACAAGATACTGCAAACCTGACCACAATTTGGATGCTGGGGGACACTCGGCGAGATGACTGTTTCTGCAACTCTCTGTGCCTCCCCAGTTCATCCCAGAGCAGACCACCCACCTCAGCTGCTCAGAATACAGCATCCAAGCCGGGGGGGGTTACTGTGAGAAGAGAAGGTTTTGTGTGTGTGTTTTCAAACACCTTGTTTTATTTTAGATTGTAAACTGCCTAGAGAACTTTTTTGTTATAGCCTACAAATGCTATAAATAAATAAAGCCATAGCTGGAAGAGGACTGCCCTCCTCCATAGCTAAATGTGGGGCTGTTCTCTTGGCATACACAGTAGTTTTTATTTATCTGTTACCATTATTTATCTTACCTGTCAGGATACAAATCTTTCTAAGGCAGCTTACATTTTAAGAACACAACAAACATCAACATATTTTAAAAGTCGTCAGGATCCTTCCCACTGGGCAGCTGGTGATAGAATAGCTCTAAGGTGGAAGGGATAGTCCACCTGGAGCAGGCTCCAATTATTTTCTTTGCCTCTCTGTCTCTCTTATTACTGGGATCTTTCTACTAGATTTCTACTACGGATAGGATCCATTGGCCAGTGCCAATTCAAAAGCACCCCATTGACCTAACAGGCTAGTATCGATTCGAGTTTCCACAAGACACTGCTTTTACCTATCTGTTTCCCCTCCCCCTTTGGAAAAAATATTGATTTTTTAAAAGGAATATTTTAAAGGAAATAACAATATTTTGGAAGGTAATGTTGATAAAAAGAAATATAAATAAATTGAAGGAAATATCAATTAAAATATTGATATTAATTTCAATATTTTAGATGTGGATTTTTATTTAAAAAATCCTTTCCCGAAAATAGCCATGGAAAATTACCACATTAAAATACAATTTGCAACAATAACAAATAAGTGAATTAATGGAAAATTCTGTACCAAATCCGAATTAGGCAGAATTCTGGCACCTTCCTACCTCCTACTAGTCTTTTTTTTTTTTGCCAGCCTCTTCTGAAGGAGAAAAATGAAGTGTTCTGGGTGCTCATAATAAAATAACCAGATATATTATTTACAAGATTAGATTAAACATGAATTCAAGGAACACATTAGGAAATTAAGGAAATGCTCATCCAAACGCATCAGCAAGGTTGACCTTTGCATGCAGGAAGAACACTGTTTTTATCAGCCTCTCTCTTATGCAGCGAATATAGCTGGAACCTTAATCACCATTTCCTGGCCTCAACTTGCCACTCTGTGTGCATATCCCTTATGGTTGAGTAGACAGGTTTGAAAAGACACCTCACTTAGCTAAATGGATATACAGTCTACTTATAAGTCAAAATCAGAGGACTGCATTCTGCCAGTTTTCCTGGATTTTTCCAGATAACCAATGTTATACATGACTGTATAACCAAAAATTAGGGCAAAGCAGTCAGTTCATTGATTTCCAGACTTGTGCTTCTACATTTTCTGCAGAGTTGTCTACATGATTAAATTATTAAATTACACAGAATTGCAGTCAAAAGGGAATCCTAATTCAGCAGAGAAAGCTGCAGGCAGGCAAAAGAAGAGAAGAGAAAGAAGAGGGAAAAAGAGAAACACATTGCAGAAAAAGTCCTAAAGTATCCGGACAGTCAAGGTAAAGACAGAGGGGTAGAAGCAGGGATGTAGTTATTCAGGGTCTGAAGGGGTCTTAGACACTTTCGCTTTATTTAGGAGTCAGGGCTCAGCAGGGTCCCTCCGACTCCAGTGTCCTATGAGCCAATTAGCCTGAAAGGGGAGCGTGTTAGCCACTGAGAAAGGTCTTCTAACTTGCTTCCTTGTCATTTCCTGCTGATTGGAGCCAATCAGAGTAAAGGTTCCTATTAGTTTCTACTTCAAAAAGCCAAGTTGTGGAGAGTGAGTGAGAATTCTGTAATTGCAGAAAAAGAGACTGTGAATTCTGATTATAGCATTCCATCTGCATCATCAAGCAGCTGACAAACACGTAGACACTGAATCCTGCAATTCAAGCAATATCTCTGAAAGCAAGAAAGGACAGTCAAATGGTGAGTGATAGAGAAGCAGAAAGTAGTATTCAAGCCTGGCTAGATTGTTCTATAATCTTAGAAGGGAGTGTGGCTGTGAGGGGGTGTGGCTGTGACTATTATAAAGGGACTCTGCACTTCTGAATTTGCCACAATGCTATTGTTGTTATGTGCCTTTGAGTCAATTATGACTTATGGCGACCTTATGAATCAGTGACCTCCAAGAGCATCTGTCATGAACCACCCTGTTCAGATCTGGTAAGTTCAGGTCTGTGGCTTCCTTTATGGAATCAATCCATCTCTTGTTTGGCCTTCCTCTTTTTCTACTCCCTTCTGTTTTTCCCAGCATTACATTTTCCCAGCACTGCACTACTGGGTAGGAAGCATGAAGACATAAAGTAAAATCTAAGGGTAGAGACACATTTGCGGTTTTTCTGGCTCCAGTGCATCTCCAGCTCTTTTTTCCTGAAGTCGGCGACACACGACATGAGATACACTCTGCCCCCTTTTATTCCAAAATCTGGGGAAATGCAGCTCTGGTGAGTTTCTCCGTGAAATCAGCATCACACAGAAATCCAAACTGTTTGGTAGATCATCTTGCTGCCTCTCCATGGTGTGTCCAATGAAAACACTTTGCTGTAGGTTGGGCAAAGACAGGGATTGGCCCAATGCTTTGCTGTGAGTGGTCCGAGATCAGCAGTGTGGAAGGAAGATGTGTCCACACATGGGCAAACGCATTTTAAATGCATTTTAAACCAAAGCCAGAGAAAACGGTCTGCCTGCTTTTGAAGCAGCTAGTGTGTCTGCACCCTAAGACTAGTCTACAACATAGGACAATTCAATATCACTGAAGGGACGGAAGAACAGTCAGAATAGCAAGACCATGGTGCGTAATTATTCTCGGAGGAAGAAACAATGGGAGCTGCAGGGCTCTAAAACCCTGAGTAACTAAAAGTTATGTTGTACACTAACAAAAGACAAAGTCACGGGAAGTCCAGTGAAAATGAATGATAAAAAATTGTTATTTGAACATACATAGAAGCACACGCGGATATATGTATAAAGCAGGGATATGTTGGAATTCTGCCCAATTTGAATGTGGTACCAAATATCTCTTAATTTGTTTATTGCGAATCAGATTTTTATGTAGTGATTTTCTGTGACTATTTTTTATTTTTTTTAAAAAAGTCCATCCCCAAAATATCAGTGTTAAGAATGATAATTATATTATTTCCTTTCATTTATCAATATTTTATTTCAAAATATACTTCAAAATAGCAATCAGTAGATCAGTAAAAGTAGCAGCTAGAAGACAAAGAACAAACTCAACTTGATACTGGCCTGTTAGGTCAACAGAATGCTTTCAAACCGGCACTGGCTAATGAATCCCATCCCCAGTATATAGAATACAAAATTACAAAACACAAATACAAGTTCCCCAAGCTACAGCTACAATATACAAAATGAAGAAGTTCTCCAAACGATACAGATGATAAACTAACAATATCTCCAGAACTATATCTCATTTCATTCTTCTTCCGAATCGCACTGGAGAATGTGCCCCTAATCATTTGAGTTCAACTGAGGCCAGAGTGTTCAGGGTTTCTTCTGAACAAGCTGGCAGCACTTCAGCCCTCCTATGTCTACAAATTTATTATAATAACATTATTATTATTATTATTATATTTGAACTTATATACTGCTTTTGTCACAAGTGACCTCAAACCAGTTTACATGCAAATAACTCACATCATTACAAAATACAACTCAAACAACAATTTACATAATTAAATATCAACAAACATCAATAATTAAATATAAAACCATAATATATCAATATTAATAATAAAATTACAAATCAATAGTCCAAAACGTGAATATTCAGAGAGGAAATCCAGAGAGGAAAATATTCTCCCCCATCCTGGGATCCTTTTTCAGTTTTTCCAAGAGAAAAATTGGAAATTTGGGGGAACAAAGAAAAAAACCCTCCTATGAAATGTATTCTTTTGGAATAAGTGGAATGCTTTTTAAAACAAACTTTTACTCACATTCAGAATAATAATCCCTGTGTATACTGTACACTAACATTCACGAAACATTTTGGTATCTAGAGGGCTGCTCAGAAGAGGAGCACACCGGGCCTTCTTGCAAATTACAGCTTGCCCTTTCTGGAGATTCTAGAAGCAAGTGCCCTGGCTCCACTCTTGTTGTGGCTGACCTTTTCATCTCTCCCCTCACACAACTGTGACAAGCCACTCTGCTACAAAGCAAACAGCACAACTCTCTGCATGTCTACCCATCAGTAAGCACCACTGGAGACTTACTCTCAGGTAGGTGTGTATAAAATTGCAGCTAAAGTAGGGTTGCCATATTGCCTGGTTAGCCAGGTTTTACTCGGATTCTTTGCATGCCACCCGGCACTCGTTTAGCCCCTTAGGTGGCCCGGATTCTCAGCTTTAATTTAAAAAACAATTAAGTTTCTAGGTGTTCCGGTTCTCAACATATACATAAAAACATCAGCCGCCCCCCCAACTGTTAAATCTTTCTTTAAACAGTACTGTACAGCACTTCGTAGCTTTAACCCCGCCCGTTCAGGATTGCAGCCAATCAGTGAAACCAGGGTTGTGTTTCAATTTCATTGACCTGAGGCAGTGTCTAGAAAACCTCATTGCAATGCCAGAAAATGGTGGTTCCCCCCCCCATTTATCTGAAAATCTCATAAATTGGGTAAGTATATACATTTCAGGTTTTTTTCCTCTTGTGTGCAGGAGTCAGATCCTGGGCAGTGTTTTGAAAACCTTCCCAATACTTGCTTTTGTAAAAGCAATGCTAATCCCATATGTCCAGAGTAAATCCCATTTAATTCAACAGGACTTACTTTTGAGTAGACATGGTTATGAATGTGCTGAAAATCAATGGGACTTTGGAGTGGATGTAAAAAAGAATTGTGTTTGTGTTTTAACTCTTTCTGTCTCCCCCTCCAATCCTATTTTAAAGCAAGTAGGCAGGGCTTACTTAGGAATTACAGTTTTTATTCTGTAGGAAACTAATACTGATTTCTTTAAAACTAATACTGATTTTTCTGCAATGACCAACTGGTTTGACAATAAACTGTTATATGGGCTGTATGTATTTATACATCTGCAGTGTGCGCATGTGCATGTATGGAGTCTTATGATTCGGAATTTTGGGTTGTGTGAATGAAGTTGCTTATCACTTGAGGTTGCATTTCTGTCCCTCTTTGAGTAAGCCCCACTGAATACGCTGGGACTTGCTTCTGAATAAATAAACCTAGGATTGCACTATAAATATCTTTACAGTCTGTGTAAATAATAAATATATTTGATAGTCATGCTTATATAAATATTTATTTATTTATCATAGTTTTGGTTTTTGGTTAGGAATCCTGACTGGTTGTGCGATGCTTAGTTTTCTGCCTTACTCATAGGAATCTTGTTGTGGTTGGTATGGTATTACATTTAGGAAAGTGTTACTGCCTTTTGT
Source organism: Rhineura floridana (assembly GCF_030035675.1). Taxonomy (NCBI): domain Eukaryota; kingdom Metazoa; phylum Chordata; class Lepidosauria; order Squamata; family Rhineuridae; genus Rhineura; species Rhineura floridana. The sequence continues at coordinate 155,320,523 of NC_084480.1, forward strand.
GTTGTTGTTTTCCTATTTGCATTTCACTTATCTTTAACCTGCTGTATTTTGTTTTTGTTGTGTTTTTTGTTGTTTGTTTGTATATGTTTTTGTGGTTTTTTATTATGATATATTGTATTTTACTTTGTTCACCGCCCTGAGAGCTATTTTTGCTAAGGGCGGTATATAAATCAAAATAATAAATAATAAATAAATAAATAAACCTCACTCCGTTACAGCCATAGAAGCAACAGCAGCATATGCAAGATAATTAACTCCCATTAGTGATAAGAGCAAGAATTTATAATTATTATTTTAATTAAAACAAGAGACTTATCAGTACTTTGAAGAGGACCAGATATTTATTTTCTTTCTGAGCTCAGGAGTGGGTCTTTCATGATGCCCAGTGGGGGGGCAGGAGAGTAGTCGATAAGACAGACATCCTGGCATTGGTAATCTAATTAGCAAGGTATGTGTGGGATTGTTGCACACTTCCAGGCCCACTTTCATTTTGAGTATGGAGGTGGAACCTGTGTATATGTGGTTGATCAAAGGGAGAAGAAATTTTGAGTTAAGCAAAGCTCTGCTTTTATAAAACCTAAGAAACATACAGATACTTTGAATGTCTGAGTGCCTGCACCAGTGGAATACTGGAGGAACTTGTAAAACTTGCTGCAACAGTATTTAGAACTGAGCATGTGGTGTGAAAGACTCCTTTTCCTAACATTTTGGCTTCTTGTTTTTCTCCACCCACCACATCTCTGAAATATATCATATATGTAATGGTTAACCGTACTGCTGCCCTGACTTACTTTATGTTTGTTGCTATTTTGTATTTTTATTATGTTTTTATACTGATTGTGCATTTTTATTGTTTTTATTATATTTGTAAGCTGTGCTGAGCTCTGTTTTTAACAGCAGAAGGGCAGGATATAAATCCTCTTAATCAATCAATAAATATTCCATAGTGTTGGAAACTAGAGTCTAGGCATTTAAGGCTGAAAATGTTGCTTTTTAAAAAAAGATTTCTCACATCTTTCCCCAGTTTTTGGTGGTAATTCCTAGGCACAAAAACAAAACAACTGGACAATCCAAATATTAATATGCAAATAATTTGCATAATATGCAAATTAGCCTGCCTGGATTCGTGGAACTGGAATATGGCAACCCTAAGCTAAAGGCATTCTTTAAATTTCTGAGCCTGCTTGTGCTTAACTGGGAGTAAGTTCCAGTAAACAGAGTGGGTATTATTTCCAAGCAAAAAAAATTAAAATGTTATTTTATATTGGCAGCTTTTCTAACAACAAATATTTCTTATCAGTATTGTTAATCTGGACCCCACTAGACCTGCAGAACCATTAACTTCAAGCAGAAAGTAGAGTAACCATGAACCAAAATTAATGAATGTTCAACTCTCTGCCAGTCAATGTTAGGGATGGAATTTTCTGAAAATCTCAGTGTTGAGGGCTCTGCATGGATTTTTTTTTCTAATTCCTGTCTCACTCCTTAATCTCTACAAGAGGCAAGTTCCCCCACCATTCCACCAAAAATACTGCAGAATATTATACACATTATATTATATATATATTATATACATATACACTCTCCAAGTTTCCTAAAAGTAACCAGCACATAAACAGATACATATAACAAGGCATTTCTATATACAAAATTGTATGTATTAATATGCTTATAAAATTATGCTGCAGACAAACGTACTGCATGGGGCTTGACTCCTGTACATATTATCATATATATATAAAGAATGAGGTGCCAGTACTCATATCTTGATAAACGTATCATGGGTGCCAGCACATAATTGCAGCAAAAAAAGGTGCTGGTACTCCATACCAGTGTTTACCATCACACACACACAAGAGCCATATATATTGCACATACTTTTGTGTATTACAGATTTCTCCTCCATCCCTTGTCAGTATAATACCCCAAAGACGCCTGCCTCAGCTTTGGCCAGTTACCTACTGTACCACAAGCCTCAGCAATCCCACCTCCTCCATGGAAGTGGCTAATGGGTTGAATGTGGTTTAGACCTGTGGTTTATATGTAATTATTAGCATATAGAACCCTGTTTGGTGGCATAGTAAAGACCAAGCACATACACGGAATTTGATACCAACAAAAAAATATTGTGATCACAGTATAAATTATAGATGTTATATTCGATATAGTCTTAAACCTAACCTGCCTACCTACCCATGCTAAACCCAACCCACAATAAGACCCAACCCCCACATTTATCTACCTCATAAACTTAGCCCTGTTTAACCAACTCCCACAACAGCTCCTCCAACTGTCACTCCTTTCCCTTTTTAAACTCCTCACTCACTCACTAATTCCCCCTTCCTTGCAAACAGTCCAGTCAATCACACTCAACATTCTATTAACCCTAACCTACCTGACATTGTGCTTTCATCACACTCTCCCATAAAGATCAAGTCTGCAGCTGTTAGAGCCAGTTTTGCAGCTGGATACACAAATGGAGTCTATAGCACTAAATTTATTTGGTTCGCTACTCAAGTCCCCTCTGGAAAGAAATGAGCTGGTAACAGTTGCTGGCAACAGATCTCTATGCTCTGGTAACCAGATTACTGCAGGACCCAGGACACAACAGGGAGTGCAACCCATTCATTTTAATTGTCTTTTAAATGTTTTTTAATTACTTGTTTTAAACTGTTTTATTGATATTTTTTATATTTATTTTAAACCACTTAGAGGTTTTGTTAACAATGAAGCAGCACATAATTTTTGTTTAAAAAAAATCCAGAACAGGTTGACTGCCTCCATCTTTTCTAGTTTAAACCTCGCTTTACTAGCTTCTACTGAGCCCATTACTAGCAAAAAGCCCATTACTAATGAGAAGGAGAAAGACAAATGGCTCCCACCCATGTTTTGGTGCCACCTCATCCCAAATCCATATGAAATGGCATGGGGAACAAAATAGAGCCCTGTGAAACTCCATAGCACATGCCATGTTGATGAGCAACAACTCCCCAGCATCATCTTTGGAAAACTACCTAGGATTGGAACCAACAAAGTGAACTGCCTCCAATCCTCTTTCCAGATAGGTGATACAGAAAGATACCTTGGTTGATGGTACTAAAAGCTGTTGAGAGATCTGGGAGAACAACAGGGTTGCATTCCTCCCGTACTATTCCAGAATATTAGTCAATCTTCCTAGCAATAGCATTTTCTCTTTCACTCTGTCATAAAGAAATGTCACTCACGTGCCTCTTTATCCCCCAAACCCGGATGTTTGCCAAGTAGTCTATGCACTCTCACAGTAACCCACTCATATATGTCTAGCTCTAGTCTGGTCTGCACCGACCATCTAATAAGCCTTTTGTAACAGAATTTGAGAAACCACATAATTGCATGTTCCATTTTCTAGCCCTTATGCTAAGTCCTTAATATGATTCTGGACAGTGACTCTGTTTCTTGTTCAGCCATTTTATCCTCTTTTCCAGGCCAGTGTCAATATTGTACACTCTTTCTGTATATCAGAGCTGCTAGGCATAGAATGGGAACCTTCAGCTCTGTGTGCAGCTGCCAGTGAGCTGCCAAAATGCAGTGAGGAGCACCTTCCACAGTAGTGGAATGCTCACAGGTTCTGGACCTGCCCTACCCACCCAGGCTGGCCATTTGGCCCTCCTAGATAAAAGGCTTCATGTCTCAGTTGGGCCTTTGCCTGGGCAATTATGGTTTGTCTAGCTCAGTTTTTTACTTTGGCTTGACTCCTGGCTCAGTTCCCCCTTGTACAACTCATGGCTGACAGCTTGCCTATGACTCAGCCCTGTCAGTTTGCCCAGGACAGACAAATAAATTCCAACTAAGAAAGAATGGGTGTCACTTCTAGCAACTGCAGCTCCAGGGCTGGTGCAGCTGCTCTGGACACTGCAGGTACAAATGGCAACCCTGCAGATTGAGGTATGAACATTATGGGCTGGATTATCCATGATGACTCCATAGTCAATTTTCCCTACAATGACTGGCATGGCAAGGCTGGTCTCACCATCACCTGCTCCCCTACCAGAAATAATTTATGGTGACTGCATGGACAACTAAGCAAGTGTTTGCAGCTGTTCCAAATGTGTTCCCAAGCCAACCCAGCAAAATTTAGCTGCAGGTGCCCTATGGGCCTCTCTGTCACTGGAAAGGAACAATAAATTGCTGGAAGATGGATAATTGTGTGCAAAACCACCCATCCATTTCCCCCCTGTTTTTAAGGACCCAAATTATACAGCTACGAGAGTGGCTGTATACTATAGCCAGCGTGGATTTTTCGCATTCCACTATGTTAAATTGAAAATACCCCCCATGCCATTCTGATGCTTTCCAGAAACCCATTTCAAAACAAAACCTTACAACGAGCTAGAGGGAGCCCCAGCTGACAAAGCGTCAAGGCGAGTTAAGCAGCAGAGCGAGTTCGGCAGCAGGGCGAGGAGGCCAGGGCCCCCCACTCTGCCCTTCTGTTCCCTGACCTCAACTAAACCACAGTCTCCAACCTATTGACGTAATAAACCTCAAACAAAACTATGCAGGTAAGAAGCCAGCAGGCGTGTGGGGGCTTTCCAGTGTTTTGCACAGCCTGCAGCATGTACGACTATCTGCCTGTTGGACAGCAGTCGTGGGTGTGCTCTCGGTGCAATGAGCTCCTGGCTCTCCGGGAACGACTTCATTTCCTTGAGGCCAAGGTGGCGGACCTGGAAAAGCTGAGAGAGGCAGAGAGGTGTGTGGAGGAGGCCTTCAGGGACGTTATAGCTGTGTCCCACTCCAGCGATGATAGCTCTCCTGCTATCATGGAGAACGATGGTCTCGGGGAAGGAGAGCATCCAGCTGAGGAAGAGGGAAACGATCCCTTAGAAGGGACCCATTCCTTGGGGGATGAGCAGCTATCCTCTCGTGCCGAGGATATATCTCCAGGGGGTGGAGGGATCCTTGTAGTGGGTGATTCGATCATTAGGAACATAGACAGTGGGGTGTGTGATGGGCGTGTAGACTGCAAGGTGTTTTGCCTGCCTGGTGCGAAGGTTGTGGATATCGCCCGTCGTTTAGATAGTTTGGTAGACAGTGCTGGGGAGGAGTCAGTGGTCATGGTGCACGTTGGCACCAACGACATGGGGAAATGCAGCCGTGAGGTCCTGGAAGCAAAATTTAGGTTGCTAGGTAGGATGCTGAAAGCCAGGACCTCCAAGGTGGCTTTCTCTGAAATGCTACCGGTTCCACGCGCAGGACCAGCCAGACAGGCCCAGCTTTGCAGTCTCAATGCGTGGATGAGACGATGGTGTCGGGTGGAAGGGTTTAGATTTGTTAGGCACTGGGGAACATTTTGGGACAAGCCGGGCCTGTACAAAAGGGATGGGCTCCACTTGAACCAGAATGGAACCAGACTGCTGGCACTTAAAATTAAAAAGGTAGCAGAGCAGCTTTTAAACTGACTGAGGGGGGAAACCCGACAGGAGCTGAGAAAGGTCCGGTTCGGAATAAACCTCCCCCCTGGGATAAAAACCAAAGAAATGATGAAATTTTAAAAGGAGTAGGCCTAGAAGTAGGCATTGTGAGAGCAGGGGCACAGGATATAAATTCAGAAGAGCAAAATTACCACAGGCCAAACCACAAGTGCCAAAGACACTTGAAGAGAGACACTGCTTACAAGTGCCTGTACGCTAATGCTAGGAGCCTCCGAACCAAGATGGGAGAACTGGAGTGCTTGGTCTTAGAGGAGAGCATTGATATAGTGAGCATAATGGAGACCTGGTGGAATGGAGAAAACCAGTGGGATACGGTTATCCCTGGATATAAACTATATCGGAAGGACAGGGAAGGACGTATTGGTGGCGGAGTCGCTCTATACGTGAAAGAAGGCATTGAATCCAGCAAGCTCGAAACCCCAAAAGAGGCAGACTCCTCCACAGAATCGTTGTGGGTGGTGATACCATGCCCCAGGAGGGACTTAATACTGGGAACGATCTATCGTCCCCCTGATCAAAATGCTCAGGGAGACCTGGAGATGAGATATGAAATTGAGGAAGCATCCAAACTAGGAAATGTGGTAGTAATGGCTGACTTCAACTACCCGGACATAGACTGGCTGCATATGTGTTCCAGTCATGACAAAGAAGCAAAGTTTCTAGATATTCTAAATGACTATTCCCTAGACCAGTTGGTCATGGAACCGACCAGAGGGATGGCAACCCTGGACTTAATCCTCAGTGGGGACCGGGACCTGGTGCGAGATGTAAGTGTTGTTGAACCGATTGGGACCAGTGACCACAGTGCTATTAAATTAAACATACATGTAACTGGCCAATTGCCAAGAAAATCCAACACGGTCACATTTGACTTCAAAAGAGGAAACTTCACAAAAATGAGGGAATTGGTAAAAAGAAAGCTGAAAAACAAAGTCCAGAGGGTCACATCACTCGAAAATGCTTGGAAGTTGTTTAAAAACACTATATTAGAAGCTCAACTGGAGTGCATACCGCAGATCAGAAAAGGTACCGCCAGGGCCAAGAAGATGCCAGCATGGTTAACGAGCAAAGTCAAGGAAGCTCTTAGAGGCAAAAAGTCTTCCTTCAGAAAATGGAAGTCTTGTCCGAATGAAGAAAATAAAAAAGAACACAAACTCTGGCAAAAGAAATGCAAGAAGACAATAAGGGATGCGAAAAAAGAATTTGAGGAGCACATTGCTAAGAACATAAAAACCAACAACAAAAAATTCTATAAATACATTCAAAGCAGGAGACCATCTAGGGAGGCAATTGGACCCTGGGATGATAAGGGAGTCAAAGGTGTACTAAAGAACGATAAGGAGATTGCAGAGAAGCTAAATGAATTCTTTGCATCTGTCTTCACAGTGGAAGATATAGGGCAGATCCCTGAACCTGAACTAACATTTGCAGGAAGGGATTCTGAGGAACTGAGACAAATAGTGGTAACGAGAGAGGAAGTTCTAGGCTTAATGGACAATATAAAAACTGACAAATCACTGGGCCCGGATGGCATCCACCCGAGAGTTCTCAAAGAACTCAAAGGTGAAATTGCTGATCTGCTAACTAAAATATGTAACTTGTCCCTCAGGTCCTCCTCCGTGCCTGAGGACTGGAAAGTGGCAAATGTAACGCCAATCTTCAAAAAGGGATCCAGAGGGGATCCCGGAAATTACAGGCCAGTTAGCTTAACTTCTGTCCCTGGAAAACTGGTAGAAAGTATAATTAAAGCTAGATTAACTAAGCACATAGAAGAACAAGCCTTGCTGAAGCAGAGCCAGCATGGCTTCTGCAAGGGAAAGTCCTGTCTCAGTATCCTATTAGAATTCTTTGAGAGTGTCAACAAGCATATAGATAGAGGTGATCCAGTGGACATAGTGTACTTAGACTTTCAAAAAGCGTTTGACAAGGTACCTCACCAAAGACTTCTGAGGAAGCTTAGCAGTCATGGAATGAGGAGAGGTCCTCTTGTGGATAAGGAATTGGTTAAGAAGCAGAAAGCAGAGAGTAGGAATAAACGGACAGTTCTCCCAATGGAGGGCTGTAGAAAGTGGAGTCCCTCAAGGATCGGTATTGGGACCTGTACTTTTCAACTTGTTCATTAATGACCTAGAATTAGGAGTGAGCAGTGAAGTGGCCAAGTTTGCTGACGACACTAAATTGTTCAGGGTTGTTAAAACAAAAAGGGATTGGGAAGAGCTCCAAAAAGATCTCTCCAAACTGAGTGAATGGGTGGAAAAATGGCAAATGCAATTCAATATAAACAAGTGTAAAATTATGCATATTGGAGCAAAAAATCTGAATTTCACATATACGCTCATGGGGTCTGAACTGGCGGTGACCGACCAGGAGAGAGACCTCGGGGTTGTAGTGGACAGCACGATGAAAATGTCGACCCAGTGTGCGGCAGCTGTGAAAAAGGCAAATTCCATGCTAGGGATAATTAGGAAAGGTATTGAAAATAAAACAGCCGATATCATAATGCCATTGTATAAATCTATGGTGCGGCCGCATTTGGAATACTGTGTACAGTTCTGGTCGCCTCATCTCAAAAAGGATATTATAGAGTTGGAAAAGGTTCAGAAGAGGGCAACCAGAATGATCAAGGGGATGGAGCAACTCCCTTACGAGGAAAGGTTGCAGCATTTGGGGCTTTTTAGTTTAGAGAAAAGGCGGGTCAGAGGAGACATGATAGAAGTGTATAAAATTATGCATGGCATTGAGAAAGTGGATAGAGAAAAGTTCTTCTCCCTCTCTCATAATACTAGAACTCGTGGACATTCAAAGAAGCTGAATGTTGGAAGATTCAGGACAGACAAAAGGAAGTACTTCTTTACTCAGCGCATAGTTAAACTATGGAATTTGCTCCCACAAGATGCAGTAATGGCCACCAGCTTGGATGGCTTTAAAAGAAGATTAGACAAATTCATGGAGGACTGGGCTATCAATGGCTACTAGCCGTGATGGCTGTGCTGTGCCACCCTAGTCAGAGGCAGCATGCTTCTGAAAACCAGTTGCCGGAAGCCTCAGGAGGGGAGAGTGTTCTTGCACTCGGGTCCTGCTTGCGGGCTTCCCCCAGGCACCTGGTTGGCCACTGTGAGAACAGGATGCTGGACTAGATGGGCCACTGGCCTGATCCAGCAGGCTCTTCTTATGTTCTTATCAGGCCCAGGATGTGACTCAGGAACCAGACCAACGATTGTAGTTAATTTGTGTTTTATTAGGGTAATGTCCAAACAAAGACTGTGTTTTCTCATGAAGCAATACAGGGATACAGGTCCTGCGGCATTGGGAGAAAGTTGACAGAGCAAGGGACTTCTTCCCGCCTGTTCTTTAAGAAGGGGCCAAACAGGCGCGCAATCTTTCGCTCCTCCTTAACTGCCCCTCAGGTACTGCCCGCCTTCCCCCCCTTCTCTCCTGTCTTTTCAGCTGTCTGCGTGTGCGCGGTGAGGGGGGAAGCATCACCCCCTCCTCTTCTGAAGTTTCCGATTCCAGGATGGGGGATAGGGGAGGGGCTGATGGTAAACTGCCTCCCCGCTTTTCTGCTGTGAGCAGCCCTCCCTCTTCCCCCCTCTTGCTCTGAGCCTGAAAGAGGGGGAGGTGTGAGAATGTCCAGGGAGGGCTCAGGCTCCCCGTTGCTAAGCGACCTTATCACTGGCAGTTCCTCTGTTTCGTCTTCGCTCCAAAGGGGGGAAGTTCCTCCCCCTTCCCTCTGCCATCCATCCGAATACTCTTCTCCCAACTCTCCGGGATCCAGTTCCCCGGGATTGGGACACCAGCTCTGCCTTCTGACAGTTCTTATGTTCTTAAAACTTATAGTCCTGAACTCAGAAACGCTTGCTTAACAACCCTCTAAATTTTCATGGTGATATACAAAATAGTCAGAGAGAATAGAGAGTTCAAAGTCTAAAAAGAGAGGAAAAAACACCAGACACCTTTTGGACTTTTTTCTGTCAGAGTTCTCATAATCTGTTGAAATTAATTAAAAATCAGTCATGTTCACAGAGTACCTGTAAAGGTCTGTGAGGGGAAGAGGGCATCTCCTTGCAACTCTCAGCACCATTCACTAACTACACTTCCCAGGATTCTTTGAGAGAAGCCATGACTGTCCAAAGTGAAATAAAAGCTTGGTGTGGATGTGGCCAGGGACAGCTTTGGTTTAAATTTGGGTGGGAGGCTACATACGTCTGCTGTAGAATAAAAAGGTGGGGAAAACACTGAAAAGCAATGATACTGTCCACAATGTTTTCCTTTTGGAAAGTAAAGGGGCTTCTCCTCTGCCCAATGCCCACCTACCCAATTTCCTCCCCTACCCCTACCCTCCCTGCCCCTCCCCTGGGTCAGTGTTGGACTATGACCTGGGAGACCAGGATTCGAATCCCCACACAGCCATGAAGCTGACTGGGTGACCTTGAGCCAGTGCCTCTCAGCCTCAGAGGAAGGCAATGGTAAAACCATCTCTGAATACCATTTACCATGAAAACCCTATTCACAGGGTCACCATAAGGGATCAACTTGAAGGCACTCCATTTCCATTTTCAAACATGATTGCACAGAAATCCCATTAAATTCAAAAAGTATGCAAATGATCAAACACACCCTCCTTTCTCCTCCCTCCTATTCCCTCCCTCTTGCCCCTCCCCTTCCCCTTTGTTTGCCCCTCCTCCTCCCCATCCCCCTCTAATCCCCACCTTCCCTATCCCCCTCCTCCCCTTCCCCTTCCTCCTCCCCATGGTCAGTTTTACCTATCTTAAGCATGATTGCACAGAAGTAAATACCACTGAACTCTATAAGCATGCAAATGATCAAACCTGCCCTCTGCTTCCCCTTCCTTTGCCCCCCTCCAATCTGCTCCTTTCCTTTCCCCTTCCCCCAAGGTCAGTTTTACCTATCCTAAGCATGATTGAACGGGAGTAAATCCCACTGAACTCAATAAACATGCAAATGATCAAACCTATCCTTCTCCTCTCTCCCCTTCCTGCCTGCTCCCATCCCCCTTCTCCCCTCTACCCATCCTCCTCCTCCTCCTCCCTCCCTCCCCATCCCCTGTGGTCAGTTTCACCTATCCTAAGCATGATTGCAGGGGAGTAAATCCCACTGAACTCAGTAAGCATGCAAATGATCAATCCATTCTTAGCTATCTTGCACAGGATCCCATTTCTTACCTCCCGGATTAAAAAGCAGAGAAATTCACTAATAGGCAAAAAACCTTGTGGTTTAAGAATGTACCTATAGCCAACAGATATTTCTATCAAACTTTAAAAAGCAGGGAAATTCAGCAGCTATAGTGAATGCTGCAGGGGAGCAGGAGAACTGACCTCCTCTCTGAGATATTGTACTGCCCTACAAATTTGTCAAAATGCAAATACAATTTGGGTTGGTCTTTCACAGTCCAATCCACTTCCTGTGTAGCTTGGAAGAATTTGGTAACATGTGACTCCTGCTCCCATGATGCATTCACTATAGCTGCCCAATTTCCTTGCTTTTTTAAGTTTGATAGAAATATCTGTGGGCTATATGTACGTTCTTAACCCGCAAGGTTTTTTGCCTATTAGTGAATTAAAGCAATATGGCTGAGATGGGCTTCCAATCACTGCACCAAAGGAAACACCTCTCACTCCTGTGATAAAGGCAGAAACCTGAAGGAATCTTGTACATGGGAGTTGTGGGCTGAGGACTGACTACTAGTGATGTCCATTGGTGGGTTACACTAGCATCACCATCATTTTACTTGTGTTGTTTGTTTGTGTTTCTTTTTATAGAACGCGTGTGTGTGAGTGTGAGTGTGAAAGGGGGGGGACAGCCAGATGCACAAGGGAAAAAATGTTCCTTATCTTGACCAACTGTGTACAGCAGGGGTTGGGAACTTTTTAAAGCATGAGCATCACATTCCCTTCTGGTCAACTTTTTCTTTTTGGAGAGGGCAATATGTCAGTGGTGGATGGAGCCAGAGGCAAAAATGGGCAGATCAACAGATGTGAATATTACCTTTATACAGTAGTAATTTCTACACACTCTCATATACCTCTCTCTATTCTCCATCCAGGCAAGCAAGAGCATAGGGCAGTATTCAACTAAATCAATGCACTAGCAGAACAACTTCAACTAGCGCAAGTCCGTTTCTTCCTCCCTCTGCACAGACACTCCATGCTATCCCCAAATCTACTCCAGAGGGTTGGGAAAAAACCCAGAATAAGTACCAGAATAAAAGGGACGCCCCTGGTAAATAAGGAAGTTGGAACATAAGTCACTATCCCCACATTGAGACTCTCCATATCCCTGTTGGAGAATCACTTATGGAGACATAGAGGTTCTCAATGTGATTGTGGTAATCAATACTTGCAGTAAGCAGTCCTAAACTATACATCTTGGGACAGGGATCACTTGCTATGAACAGATTATTTTTGACAGCATCCTCGTTAATTATCGTATGTGCATTGTCACTTAGTCAAAATTATCATTACCTTTGAACTCAAGCTGTCTCTCAAGCCATACCACAATGAATCAGAAACGGAGAGTCAGCTCTCCCCTCTCTCTAAATCAGCAGTTTAGGGGAAATACATATTTAAAAATAAAGTTAACTTAGCCCATCACTCTAGCTATTGTCTCATCTATCTGTCATAAAACCTTTTCCCATATATGATATTTAACCAAATGTCCGGATTTGCACAGGAATGTCTTTAAGTACGAAGGTGGCAACATTAGATAATATGTCATAAGGATATGCCACTGTTCATTTCTTCACTAAACAAACTTGGATGAAGGCCTCATGGAGACGGGCAGGGAAAAGCCCATTAATTTATACCAGTAAGTTTATCAAAAACCATACCCACCAGTCAATCCTATATTTTTTCCATGGGACCCTCTGTTGCTCCAAATGGAAATCCATCAATGCAGACTACCTAGCTTTTAATGATTCTATGGCTTAGCAAGCAATGTGGCCCTGAAAAGGGCCTCTGATCTCTTATGTAGGAATCATGTGAATGTGCTGTCAGGGAGCTGATTAATCTTTATCCGTGTCTTTGTCACTCAATAAAGAAAGCCTATATTGGTAACATAACATACTTGTTTGATGTCTTCAGTTTCTTTTCCACATTTGTGTAAAACCCATGTGGAAAAATTATTAGTTTTGCCTCAATTGTATTGAAATAGCCAAATGAGGCAACTGCTACCTTGATACAAAATCAAGGGTAAACAGGGCAGCTGATGGAAGATCAATTAATCCCAATGGATCAACATGTCATTAATCACTGTTTAAGTACAGCCAATACAAATATCTCCAAAACAAATTAAGGCCAAACTCTCCATGAGGCTAATGGGAGTTCTGGGTACTGAATATGAAAAATGTGATGAAGTGGGTACTTCATCTTTATTCTATTTCAAATGCTCACATTACTGCAACATTCAATGCATAACTGTGTTTACTTGAATAAATTTTGCACCTATTTACATTCTTTTGATACTGTAAGGAAACCCACAGTAATGCAGAATTCAGTTTTGTTCACTTAACAATAACTAAAAATCCTAAATTGAAAAAGGACAATATAGGATTTAATTTGTTTTTCTAACATGCTTTTTAATTATGCCATCATTCTATTTTGCTCTAAGAGTCAAGAGCAAAAGTGCTTTCTTCCCCCCCCCCCCGCCTTATGGGTTTATTATGAGTCTGAGATAACAATATTAAATATGCTAACATCATTTCTTTAAATAGATTACAATATTTTAGGAAATTACTAGTAAAACTATGTTGAATACTGAACAAAACAATTAAGTCCTTTTCCTCTCTCTCACATACAGAATAATAAAAACAAAAAGCTTTGAAGACTGTATAACATTAAAAAAAATTAATCCGCTTTTCATTCTCAGATAAAATTCCCACATAATTCAGACTGCATGTCAGCATATCAAACATAGATCCCAACTATTTTCCATTACTAAAGTTGCCAGTGTAAATATGTGTTTTTATTGACTAGTGAAAGGTGATGAGTTTCTAATATTGACTTCATTACACAAAAATCAAAGCAAATATGAAAAATTGGATGGAATAATAAAACACATTCTATAATTAGTATCTCATTAATGTTCCTATTAAATGAAGTGGCCTGCACTTAAGATAATTTAAATATGAAGTCTTTTGTTGATATCAGCTTTTACTTAGGCCAGAAGTGAACGTATTTCATACAGAATGCTCAGAGAACGCAGCCAATGCTTACAGAATAAAAAAGAATGGATAAATATGATAAACTAATATTTGTGATGAAAAACGTGAAGTAAAAACACTTTACTTTTAAATAATAGTTCTTCTGATTACAGCCTACATTTACACAAAAATACAATCTGTTATATACAGTCCAAGACCAAGTGATATCAGGATCAGCCCCTTAATGATGTTAATCCATGGTAGTACTCTAGTTTGGTGGTGGTTGTGCTTTTTTAAAAAAAAATATCTGTTCTTACCTTGCTTATCTGAAAATAGTCTGAAGTGAGAGTCTCCTGGATTTCCTCTTTGGGAGTCCCTGCAGTCCCTCCTGAGTGCCCGGAACCACTACCAGGCCCACTGCCACTACCACCACTGCTGCTTCCACCAGGGGATGAAGTTAAACCATCCAAAACTTTGTGAAATTTCTTCATTTTGAAGAAAGGATTTTGCAGAGGAGAAAAACTGCTTGCCTTTGTCAGGTTCACATTTAGCAAAAAAGAAAAAAACCACAAATAAAGTAGCTGTCAAATGTTTCAATGATGCAGCAAAATGGTCTTTTGAATTAACTGATATCAGTATGGTGTATATAAAGACTCCATTTTATCAAAACAGAAGGTATCTGAAAAGGATACTCTAAAAAGGGTTGAGAGAGAATAATTCCACTCAGCAAACCCAATGCTAGGAATTCAAAAGAGATTAATTATAGCTAATCACAGGATGCTGTTTATAAAGAATCCACTTTTTTGAGGGGGGAAAAACCCCTAGTAATCAGGATTCAAGCCACCATTTAAACTGCCCTAAGTGTATTTACCTATGAACTCACTGCCATATTGACTTTCATCATCTTTTGTTTGTTTAGAAAAATCCATATGAAATAAGTGACGTTACGAAACCTTAAGCCACCTTCTATAACAAGTAGTTTTATTTTAACCTGTACGATTCTTTTCAGAAAGAATCCTCTCCAGTATGTGTGTGTTTAAAAGCTCCAGTTCTGGCTTCTGCCCTTCTTAGAGTAGCTTGTCTGCCACCTACAGCAATTGCAGGTTCTTCTTGATCTTCCTTGTCAAGCTTTGCATTTAGAATCTTTAGGGCGAGTAATCAACTGTCCCTCAGCAGTCTTCTTCCGGTATATCCAAATAACCCTTGCACTTAGGGATGAATGGCATTCTCTCTTGCAGCCTGAATTATCTCGCTCTGCTTCCCAGCTAAACTGTCCCTTACAGTCCTGGCGGATCTAACCTTCCACTATGAACCCACAACGTTGCTAAAGCTGCTGTCCAGCTCCAGGAGAAAAACACAACGTGTTTATCTTGACATAGGCACCCATCGTCGCCGGTGAATTTTGATGAAAGCAAACCCAAAAGCACTTAAATCAGTATCTTGGAAAAGTAGATCCCAAATCAATAGACCAAGCGACCCTCTTGTTAGCAAGCAACTTGTTGGCACAAGAAGACTAGCACCCTCCGTGCTAGTCCCTCAAACTGTCGCTCAGTCCTAGAGGGCCTGAAAGCAAGCACGGTTCCCAACAAGATCTCTGACCAGGACTTTGGTGGTGGTGGGTGTCCCAAAACTCAAACCACCGAGGAGTGCAGAAACAATAGCTGCGTCTAGGAAAGAAACAACGCCCCGACTGACTGTTCCCAACTGAGCGACGCAAGGCGGCTCGGTGTCTGTCACAATCTCAGGAAGCGCTGCTGCCAAGAACGCCGCGGGGAGACTGCAAGGCTGGCGCCAGAACAGCTGCAATGGCAACAAGCGCCAAGATCGGTTGTCCCTCTGTGAACGGAGTTGGGTGACGACGACGCAGCCCTTGCCTCGCCCTGCCTAGCCGCTCTGCTGTTGATGCTGCTGCAGTTCCCCCGGCGGCTCCCTCCAGCCACTCTCCAAGGTGCTGAAAGCACAGGCGGCGGCGGCGGCGGCAACAACAGCTCCTCCTCCAGACCTATCCGGGGTGCGCGCCGGGACAGCAAAGGGTGGACCGATGCCTGGTAGGTAAGGGAGGGGGAATGACAGCACTAGCACCCAATCACTCTGCCCGCCTTCTAGAAGCGGCGAGGGGCGAGAGTTGGAAGAGATGCGGAGGAGCCAAAAAGACCCAATGAGAGGGAGAGGTCCCCAACTCTGAAGATGCTCTGATAGGCCGGAGAGCAAGACCGTAAATTTGAGGAAACCAATTACATAACCGAGGCCCAAAACAGGCGCTCCGCCCCTCCGCGTTAGATGTGGCTCTCCGGCCAATAAGGAGTGCGTTAAGGGAGGCAAAAAGCTGCAGCGCGGGGGCTTTCTGGGTCGGCCTTCCGCGTAGCGCTCGGGAAAATGGCTGAAAGAGGAAGCGCTGGTAGTTGTGCGCGCTGAACTAGCGCCGGCGAGAGCGCACGCGCCGTTAGCCGAGTGGTCCTGTAGTGCAGCCTTCCCGGTAGCAGCTGCTGCGCTGTCATCGTCATCTGTACCCGACTGACTGAAGGGGAGCCGGCCCAGTGGCTTCCCACAGGGGATTTAGCCTAAACGTTAGGATGAACTTCTCGACGGAGCGAATTGTTCGACTGTGGAGCGTTCTGTCTCGGAAGGTGGTGGACTCTCCTGCCTTAGAGCTTTTTAAACAGATGTCAGGGATGTTATCGTAGTGGGTTCCTGTTTCATTAGGGGGGTGGACTAGATTATCCTCGACGACCCTTCCATATTTACCTGGCACCGCTTGTGTATATAAAATTGTTATTAATATGCTTTCCACATTACCAGAGAGCAAGATCCCTGCCTTGAGGGGTGTACAATTTAAATTTCGACCCAGGGGGAAATAGACCGAGGAAGGGGAGGAAATTAGAGACCGGAATGAACAAGGATAAGAAGGAACTTCTTGTTTAATAGTAAAACTATTTAGTTAGAAGTAAGTAATGCTGGTTTCTTAGTAAGTATACCTAGGATTGCAGCCTCAGTTAAACGCTATTTCTAAATTTAGCCGTATTATTTAGCTGCTGTTAAAAATGCAAATTATTTTTCTGAATACAGCACAGTAAGGGGAAGCCATTTGATCCTGTCTTGTTGAAGAAGGCCCTTTGTTTTGCTCCAATATGACATGACAGAAATTCCAGCGAGAGAAGTTTGCCTCAACTGAAGCAGTAGTGGAAAGCTTCACCTGTTGAATTTCTTCCTATTATGTAGCTATTAAAGGTGTGTGAGCCCTGAAAGAAAAAAGGTGTCTACTGCAGATAGCAAGTTATATTGGCTGTGGTTTGACACATAGATTGCTCAGTGAGACAATCCAGATAGCCCAAATAAGGTTGCCATTCAACACACCTTCAAGGCAGTGGAGCAAAAAAGGATCACAAGAGAACCTCAGACATATTAAGCTATCCAGAGAGAAGAGGAGACAACAGGAAAGGTAGAAAAGGAAAATGTGGGTAAATATGTGTGGTAATGGTGAGGGGGGAAATAACCATACGCAAAATTGCATCCTTTTACTCTGTATTCTACATGAATTAACTGACTACCTGATACAGACATTGTACTTTTCAGACTTTCTGTGTTCAGTGACCCTGAATTGCTTTGGAGAGTGTGAAGGAATTTGACTTTGCTGTCCTGGACTATGCTTTTAAATGGGCTGCTGTGTATTATATGGGGATGCATATCTTTCTTATCTATTCATTTGGGGGTTATAAGGTTCACCTGCTCAAATGACCTGCCTTAGAATCTCAAATGAGGAGGAAGTCAAACTCCACTGTGTAGCTGAGAGATGGCATATCTCTTGTCTGGGAATGAAAAAGTAAAGGCACTATTACTCCCTATTGCTTGTAACCTGGGCGCCAATACTTCCTGCTGGCTGAATCATACTGAGCAGAGCCTGTGACTGGCAAGGGGCAGGCAGACAGGTGATATCTACATGTGGACAGTCTGGAGGTGGGGTAGATCAAGGCAGATCTCAGTGTATAAGACGAAACGTGGTAGGCCTGAGAGTGAGGCAGTAACCAAGTAAGAATTTCCGGAGAGCCTGGTTTGAGGGTCTGTTTTTAGTTCAGGGAAAGCGGATGGTGTTTTGATCTACTTTATATTGTGATTGTGCTCCAAAGGGATATACTGATCTCCTGTAACTTTTTGCATTACATAATATGATTGTCCATATTTTGTTTTAGTAAACTTTTGAAATTGTTTCACAAACCTGGTGTGGACTTTTCTTATTTTAATACCCCCAGGACCAGAACCAAAAAATTGTGCTACCTTGAGAGGCATCGGGGAGACGTAAGGAAGGGTGTTTTTCTTTTCTTTATTAGGCTGATGAATAACAGACAACCTCAGGCCTGTAGCCAGGGGGGTAAATGTGGGATGCTGCCCCCCATAGAGCTGTACTTCGCCTCCCTAGGATTTTTTGGGGAAAGTCTTCTTTTTAGTTTGTGACAAGACAAACAATGACAACCTGCATTTAAAGAATGATAGCTTCATAGAACCATAGAATAGTAGAGTTGGAAAGAGCTTATAAGGCCATTGCATCCAACTCCCTGCTCAATCCAGGAATCCATGTTAAAGCATACTCGATAGGTGTCCAGCTGCCTCTTGAATGCCTCCAGTGTTCGAGAGCCCACCACCTCCTTAGGGAATTGTTCCATTATCATATTGCTCTAACAGTTAGGAGTTTTTCCCTGATGTTCAGCTGAAATCTGGCTTCCTGTAACTTGATCCCATTATTCTTGTCCTACACTCTGGGATGACTGAGAAGAGATCCTGGCCCTCCTCTGGGTGACAACCTTTCAAGTATGAAGAGTGCTATCACATTCCTCTCAGTCTTCTCTTCTCAAGGGAGAACACACCCAGTTCTTTCAGTCTCTCACAGGGCTTATTCCCAGTCCCCTGATCCTCCTTGTTGCCCTCGTCTGAGCCTCTTCCAGTTTGTGTGCATCCTTCTTAAAGTGCTGTGTCGAGAACTGGATGCAGTACTCAAGATGAGTCCTAACCAGTGCTGAACAGAGGGGAACTAGTACTTCACACGGTTTGGAAACTGTACTTCTGTCAATGCAGCCTAAAATAGCATTTGCTTTTTTTGCAGCTACATCACACTGTTGGCTCATATCCAGCTTGTGATCAAAAACAATTCCAAGATCTTTCTTACATGTAGTATTGCTGAGCCAAGTATCCCCCATCTCATAACTGTGCCTTTGGTTTCTTTTTCGTAGATGTAGAACTTTGCTCCTATCCCTGTTAAATTTCATTCAGTTGTTTTTAGCCCAGTGCTCCAGCCTATCAAGATTACTTTGAATTTTGTTTCTGTCCTCCAGGATATTAGCTATCCCTCCCAATTTTGTATCATCTGCAAATTTGATAATCATTCTCTGCACCTCCTGATCCAAGTCATTAATAAAAATGTTGAAGACCACTGGAGCCAGGACTGAGCCCTACAGTACCCCACTCATTACCTCCCCCAGTCTGAGAAGGAACCATTGATAGGCACTCTTTGAGTACAATTCTGTAGCCAACTGTGGATCCACCCAATAGTTGTTCCATACAGCCCCCATTTAGCTAGCTTGCTAATCAGAATATCATGGGGCACTTTGTGAAAAGCTTTGCTGAAGTCAAGAGATATGTCCACAGCATTCCCAGTCTACCAGGGAGCTTACCCAATCAAAAAATGAGATCAGATTAGTCTAGCAGGATTTGTTCTTAATAAATCCATGTTGGCTTCTAGTAATCACTGCATTGTTTTCAAGGTGCTTACAGGCTGACCATTTTATAATCTGCTCCAGAATTTTCCCAGGGATTGATGTCAGGCTGACTGGTCTGTAGTTCCCAGGTTCCTCCTTTTTGAAGATGGGAACAACATTAGCTTTCCTCCAGTCATCTAGCACTTCACCCATCCTCCACCGTTTCACAAAGATAATAGTCAGTGGTTCTGAGAGTTCTGCAGCCAGTTCCTTCAACACTCTACGATGCAATTCATCGGGCTCTGGAGATTTGAACTCATTCAAATATTTTCAAAGGAGGGAATCTTGAACTACAGCTACAGTGGAAGAAAGAGTTCCTGGAATCTCAGTTTAGGATGTTATTACCTTGGCAGCAACTGAGACTCCAGCTCCACCTCCTTCCTGTTGCCTTACCTTCATTCATGCTTCTTTTACTCACTTCCTTCTCAGATTTATTTATTGCTTGCTTGCTTGCATTTGTATACTGCCCCATAGCCGAAGCTCTCTAGGCAGTTCACAACAATTAAAAACATTAAAAACAAATATACAAATTTTAAAACACATTTTTTAAAAGCAATTTAAAAACACATGCTAAAATGCCTGGGAGAAGAGGAAAATCTTGACCTGGCGCCGAAATGATAACAGTGTTGGCACCAGGTGCACCTCGTCAGCAAGATCATTCCATAATTTGGGGGCCACCACTGAGAAGGCCCTCTCGTTGCCATCCTCCCAGCTTCCCTCAGAGTAGGCACCTGGAGGAGGGCCTTGGATGTTGAGCATAGTGTATGGGTGGGTTCATGTCGGGAGAGGCGTTCCATCAGGTATTGTGGTCCTAAGCCATGTAAGGCTTTATGGGTTAAAACCAGCACCTTGAATCGAGCTCGGAAGCATACAGGCAGCCAATGCAAGCGGGCCAGAATCAGTTTTATATGTTCGAACCATCTGGTCCCTGTTACCAATCTGGCCGCTGCATTTTGCGCAAGCTGCAGTTTCCGAACCATCTTCAAAGGCAGCCCCATGTAGAGTGCATTGCAGTAATCTAACTTGGAGGTTACCAGAGCATAGACAACTGAAGCCAAGTTATCCCTGTCCAGATAGGGGCATAGCTGGGCCACCAACCGAAGTTGGTAGAAGGCACTCCGTGCCATCGAGGCTACCTGAGCCTCAAGTGACAGAGATAGTTCTAGGAGAACCCCCAAGCTACGAACCTGCTTCTTCAGGGGGAGTGCAACCTCATCCAGGATAGGTTGGACATCCACCATCTGGTCAGAAGAACCACCCACTAGCAGCATTTCAGTCTTGTCTGGATTGAGCCTCAGTTTATTAGCTCTCATCCAGTCCATTGTCACAGCCAGGCACTGGTTCAGCACAGTGATAGCCTCACCTGAAGAAGATGAAAAGGAGAAATAGAGGTGCGTGTCATCAGCATACTAATGGCAACGCAGTCCAAAGTTCCGGATGACCGCACCCAACAGTTTCACGTAGATGTTGAACAGCATGTGGGACAGAACTGAGCCCTGCAGAGCCCCATATTGGAGAGTCCAGGGTGCCGAGCAATGTTCCCCAAGCACCACCTTCTGGAGGCGACCTGCCAAGTAGGAGCAGAACCACTGCAATGCAGTACCTCCCACTCCCAACTCAGCCAGTCTCCCCAGAAGGATACCATGGTCGATGGTATCAAAAGCCGCTGAGAGATCAAGGAGAATCAACAGAGTAACACTCCCCCTGTCTCTCCCGACAGAGGTCATCATACAGGGCGACCAAGGCTGTTTCCATGCCAAAACCAGGCCTGAAACCCGACTGAAATGGATCCAGATAATCGGTCTCATCCAAGAGTATCTGGAGCTGGCCTGCCACCACTCGTTCAGATAAAATGTACTGTTGTGCGCCACCCCAATCTCTGAGCGGTGAGAGATCTCTGGGGTCCCTGCGCTTGCCCAGGGTTTGGTTTCCTTGGAAAGAAGGTCAGGAGAGACTGTGGGTCTTTATGAAATATGATTTATTTATTTACACACATTCCAACCTGAGCTTAAGATGGAGGGGTTCAAAGCATCAGCAGTCCAGTAGATCTTGCATTTCCATCAGGCTTATAGGAGGCATCCTAAAGCCATGGTGCAGTGAGCTAGCCGCTCCGCCTGTCTCCAGCTCCCAGCCTTTCCTCTAAAAAAAGCCTTTTTTAGGTCCCAGGAGGGGGGAGCTTTCCTGAAGAGTTTCAATAACAATAGGATCTCCCTGGCCCAGTTAATGGACACTTGATAGACCCATTAGCTCACCTGGCCATTCTATTAGACTAACAAAGGAGACTCATCTGACCAGCAGAGCTGGTTCCTCACCTCCAGGGGCAGGGTTCCAAATCAGAAGCTGGAAGGGGACTCATAGAAATCATCTACCTCAGCTCCCAAACCCATAACAGTACCAAGAGATTTTGAGGAAGTGGTTTGAACCCTTTGTTGAGGCACTCACTCCTTAGTAAGTTCTTAGAGGGAAGGACTGTGGCTCAGTGGTAGAGAAATATGTTTTGCATCCACAAGATCCCAGGTTCAGTCCCTGGCATCTCCAGGTGGGGCTGGGAATTGTTCCCTGTTTGAAATGCTGGAGAGCTGCTGCCCAGTCAATGTAGACAATGCCAAGCCAGATGGGCCGGTGGTCTACCTCAATAGAAAGCAGCTTCCTCTGTTCTTCCCAAAATTGGCAGGGCTGGAGGAAGGCATTTTGAGTGGCTGGAGCCAGGACAGAATGTACTAAGTAGTTTGTCAGCAAATGGGTAAATCACTTGTTCACAACTATTTGGTATATCCTGCCTGTATCCCTTGAGTTCCACATGAAAGTGAAACAACATGGTCAGAAACTGCACTCTGCCACAAGTCCTTGCCTGCTAGTGCAGAAAGGGTGGGAAAGATAATTTTCTACAGAGCCTTTACCTATCCTTGCCCCCCCCCCATACTCTAGCCCTTTCTGCCAGCATGGACCTTGGAGGGAACAATGTGTGTGTGCTGCTTGACTAGAGCTATTTACACATGCAAAGGTAAAACCCAGATTTACACTGTGTACATCCAATAGCAGCAGCCTGTCATGGCCCTTTGATTAGTTGTAGTGCTGTTATCATTATAATGCAATTTTGGAGTATTCAAAGTGTCTCATAGACGTGTTCTTAATAAACCTTAAATGAACCCAGCAATGTCACAATTAGCCCCATATTTTAGTTGGTGGCTTGCCTAAAAATGTCTGTGTTTATTGTTACTAGTATGTGTTTGCAAACACACTTGTCACATTCACACTTTACTTCTTAGGTGTACAACTTAAGTTATGTAATTTGTGAAGCAGCCCTCAGTAAAGAAACAAACCATGCTATTAGACCTACTGAAGTACATGTATATGACACCTGCTAGCCCAGCCCAGTCCTAGCTGCATGCTTCTTGATACTCTCAAAAGAAAATTTAAGGCTAGCAAGATATTTTGCTAATTTCTCAGCAATGCCTGTTCTTCTGTGTAAAATGCCAACTGTCTCTCTGACTTGGATTGGACTAGTCATCAAAGACTTTGCACTCGGTCTCTGCTAAATCCCTGGTATACAGTTACAGTACTGTACAAACTTGCCCCCATATATCATGGTGAAAATCAAGGAACCATCTCCTCTAGTCCCTCCCTCAGGATAGGTAGCTGTCTCCCTTACTACAACCAGAGTAGTGCTCACTGCAAGTTCCTTGCAAAGGAATAATTATGAGCTCTCTTTGAGCTCTTGATCGCTCCTTTGCAGCCATGTCCTTACCTGTCCCACACTTGATGTCTGATGTGGGGCAGGTAGGTGTGGTCTGGAAAAAACAGTCTCGTGGGCAAAATTAGGACCTGGGCTGGTCCTAATTAAGCCTGCAGACCAGAGATTTCTTACCTCTGCTCTAAAGAATTTCCTGTAGTTCAGGCAGACTTTCTGCATATATAAAACTGTGAAAGTCAGGCTAGATAATTAGACAATTTGTTCTGGTCTTAAAATCCATGAAAATTCTATGAACAGCTTGAAGCTGTGGGTGAGACATTTCCTTCTGCTTCTTTTCCCATTTTTCAAGACCACTTCTGTGATTTGAATTTGCAAATCTTCCCTGCTCAGAGCCTGCTACATGGGTTTAAATAGAAAAAAGAAGGTAGGTGTCCCCCCCCCCGTTATCCATCTTAAATAATTAAGTACCTGCACATATGTGCAGAGGACTGTTTCAGTCTTTCATCATAATTTGTTTGCTGGAATACAGCTCCTATCTCACATACTCTTTGCTGTTACCATTATAATCCCTTTGTATTAAGAAATCAAGAAAAAAGGGGGGGTGGAATGGCAAATAAACACAAACGTAACGTTTCATAACCATCTAGATTTTGAGTAATACCCTAGTTGTGTGACACACTTATACAGGAAATGCCAAGGAAGCCCCTTTTACAAAATTGGCCCACTTCATTTTTCTGAACTTTGATTCAAAATGCTCTAAAATAATCATTTTCAAGAGTAAGAAAACCTTACAATTTCCTTCAAAGCAGGATAGACTCTGCATTGTGTCAGAGAATATAATGCGGCATTGATTCTGCTGTGAAAGGTGGAGGGCTGCTTTTGAGCTGCTGGTCTATTCGCCATATTTACACAAGAGCAGGATCTACAAATAAAATTTGTATCTCTTTAAACATTTATCGTCTGTAGGGAAGCAGGCACTGTTTCAGATATTTGGGACCTAAGTTGTTTAGGGCTTCAAACACCAAGTGCACCACAACTGTGGGGAGTATCTCCATTCCTGGTGCAACCATGAGGAAGGAGGCTGGCCCTCCTCTTGCTATACTCACCATAGGGTAATGGAACATTTGCCACAGCAAACATGGCGAGAAGAACTATGGACCCCTGTGTAAAGATGCCCAATAGATCTGAAGGCAAGATCAGTTTGCAACATCACAATACCATCACAATGCAATTCATCTTAACTTCTGAGTGAGAATAAGGCAAGAGTTGCAGGTAAATTTGCAGCTTGGTTGGGGCACATACCAGTTAACTCCAAGTTGGTAACTTCAGCCTCTTTCCCCCTTGGCCTAAGTATGTAGCATTTTTAAAAAAACAGTCTGGCGCATAGGGAAAGACCCTTGAGTTTTCAAAATAATACAAATCCCAGATTC
This sequence comes from Rhineura floridana, assembly GCF_030035675.1. Lineage (NCBI taxonomy): Eukaryota > Metazoa > Chordata > Lepidosauria > Squamata > Rhineuridae > Rhineura > Rhineura floridana. The sequence continues at coordinate 155,345,020 of NC_084480.1, forward strand.
CAAATTGAGAAGCTTTAACTGAGAGTTAGGAATGGAAGCAAGCAATAGTATATTAAAAAACAAAACAAAACAGATCGTCTCTTTTTGATCATCCCATGGAATAATGGGAGCAAATTACAGGAAGCCAGATTTTGGCTGAACATCAAGAAAACTTCCTAACTGTTAGAGCAGTCCAACAATGGAACCAATTACCTAGGGAGGTGGTGGGCTCTCCAACACTGGCAGCATTCAAGAGGCAGCTGGACAGCCACTTGTCAGGTATGCTTTAACTTGGATCCCTGCATTGAGCAGGAGGCTGGACTCGATTGCCTTATAGGCCCCTTCCAACTCTATGATTCTATGGAGATTGGACTTGATGGCCTTATAGTCCCCTTCCAATTAGGGTTGCCAGGTCTCTGGTTTTTGCCTGGAGACTCTGGATTTTGGGGGTCCTCTCTGGGTCTCTCGGTGAGCCATCTTAATCTCTGGACTCTCAACTTTCATTTTAAAAAAAATAAGTTTTTAGGTGGTCTGGTTTATGAGATATACACCAAAACATCAGCTGCCCCACCCCTGCAACTTCTAAATGAGCTCATAGCTGGCTGCTGTATCCCAGCCCTTTCAGGTTTGTAGTCAATAAATGAAGTCAATGTTGTGATTTGTTTTTTTTTTTTTTTTTATATATAATTTTTATTCAAATTTTTCCAAAAACAAACAAAACAAAGTAAGAAAAAACATAACAATATTACAACAAAAAATGAAAATAAAATGGTTGACTTCCGATTTGTCACAAATCAGCTATAAGTATATAATATACATCAAACCTGTCCCTTAATATATATACATACATAGTCCCTTTTCTCCATAAGCTGTCTTAATTAATCATCAAATCCCAGTATCATCATTTTATTTTGATCTTTTGACAAAAAGTCTAAGAGAGGCTTCCAATCCTTAAGGAATGTATCTGTCGATTTTTCTCTAAGTAAACACGTCAATTTATCCATTTCTACCAAGTCCATTAATTTCAATAGCCATTCTTCCATTGTTGGTATTGATTCCATTTTCCACTTTTGTGCATATAATAATCTTGCTGCCGTAATCATATATAATATTATTCTTCCATATTTCTTTTCTATTTGTTTATCCATAAAGCCCAATAAAAAAAATTCTGGTTTTGACTGAATATTTATTTTTAAAATTTTTTGCATCTTCCTGCCTATCTGTGCCCAGAATAATTTTGCCTTTTTACATGACCACCACATATGATAAAAAGATCCTTCTTGTTGATTACATTTCCAACAAACATTAGAGACATTACTATACATTTTTGACAGCTTTTCTGGAGTCATGTACCAACGGTACATCATTTTATAAAAATTTTCTTTAAGATTATAACATAATGTAAATTTCAAGCCTTTTTTCCACATATTTTCCCATTGATCCATTTGTATGTTATAACCAAAATTTTTTGCCCACTTTACCATGCACTCTTTTACTTGTTCTTCCTCCATATCCATTTTCAGTAAAAGTTTATACATTTTCGCAATTATGTTTTCATCATTTGTACACAAACCTATTTCAAAATCAGATTTACTTATTTCAAACCCATACATTTTCTTATCCATTTTATATCTTTCTAACAATTGTAAATAAGCAAACCAATGAAAACTATATCCTTCCTTTATCAGTTGTTCTCTCTCTTTCATTGTGTATTCTCCATGTACATTTTCTAATAGATCTTGATAAGTTAACCATTTCTCTTTTCCAGTCATTTCTCTTCTATAAAACGCTTCTTGACTTGAGACACATAATGGTATTTTCGAAAAAAACCTTGGTTTATATCTATTCCATATTTTCAACAGAGGACGTCTTATAAAATGATTGTTAAAGTCTACGTTTACTTTTACTTTGTCATACCATAGATATCCGTGCCATCCCCACTTCAAGTTATGGCCTTCCAAATCCAATAGTCTTTTATTCCTCAATAAAATCCATTCCTTTATCCAGACTAAACAGCAGGCAGCAAAATAAAGTCTCAAATTTGGTAATCCCAGTCCTCCTCTTTCTTTAGCATCTTGAAGTAATTTAAATTTAACTCTTGGTTTTTTTCCTTGCCATACAAATTTAGAAATATCTTTTTGCCATTGTTTAAAAGGTAAATCAGAGGATATTACAGGTATTGTTTGGAACAAAAACATCATTCTCGGTAATACATTCATTTTTATCACAGATATTCTACCCATTAATGACAGTTGTAATTTATCCCATCTTAGCAAGTCTTTCTTAATCTCTGTCCATAATTTTTCATAGTTGTTATGGAACAACTTTGAGTTTTTATTTGTCATAATAATACCTAGATACTTCAACTTTTTTTCTATTGTAAAATCTGTCTTGTCCATTAACTCTTTCTGTTCACTTAAAGTTAAATTTTTCACCAACATCTTTGTTTTTTGATTGTTGATCTTAAATCCTGCTAACGGTCCAAATTCTTTTAATTTATCCATCAATATATGAATTCCTTTGTTGATTTGATCTCCAGGCAGAGCCTAGACCCCATTGCAAGTCCAGAAAACGGTTGCTTTTTCCTGCTTATCTGAATATCTCATATATTGAGTAAGTATATAGCTTTCAGGGGGGTTTTCTCTTGTGTGCTGGAATCAAACATATTTAAATAATCCTGGGCTGTTGAAGAGGGCAGTGTTTGGAAAACCTCAGTATGAAGCTTCAATCCAATGCTTGCTTTTCTAGAGGTAAAGCTGCAATGCTAAGCCCACATATCTTGAGTAAACCCCATTGAATTCAATAGGACATACTTTTGAGTAGACATGGTTAGGATTGTGCTGTAAATTAAAGGGACTTCTGAGTGAACATAGCAAATAATTGTGTTTGTGTTGTAAATCTTTCTCTCCCTCTCCAATCCTATTTTTAAAGCAATCAGGCAGGGCTTACTTAGGTGTCACTGCTTTTATTATGCAGGAAACTAATACTGATTTGATTTGATTTTTTAAAAAATGCTCTACAATGACCAACTGGTTTTGACAATAAACTATTATATCAATCAATCTATTATATGGGGTGTATGTATTTTTACATCTTGTGCATGTGTGTATATGGAGTTTTTCCAACAATCCTGTGAGGTTGCCAGCTGGAAACCAAGGCAGCTCACAATAAGAAATAAATCCCTTTGAAATCCAATAACCATAAAAACAAGTATAAACAGTTGCAAAACAGCTTAAAGTGGCATGATTCTGAATTTTGGGCTGGGTGAGTAAAGTTCCTTATCACTTGAGGTTGCAGTTCTGTGCAGGTTTCCCTGTTTGAGTAAGCCCCATTGAATACATTGAGACTTGGTTCTGAGTAAACAAACAGGATTGCACTGTAAATATATTTACAGGTTATGTAAATAATAAACATCTTTGACAGTCATGCTTATATTTATATTTCTTCATATTATGGCCCAATAAGTATCTGATTTTACATTACTTTCATTATTAACTCCTCTACATTTTCAGTGTGCCCTTCTTCCTTGGGGAGTTCATGGTTCCCCTCTGTTGCTTTCATCCTGAGGGGCAGATTAGGCTGAGAGATGGTGAGTAGCCCATGGTGTTCCAGTAAACTTTATAGCTAATTTCCATTTAAAAAAATTAATTAAAATGATTTACATATGGCAAAGTTTATTAAATAGATCCAAACAATTGGAGCTTGGAAGTAATTCATTAGGAAAAATGAATTACTTGTAATTTATTACTTATTTGAGGAAGATGTGGGTAATTTCTTTACATTTTGATTGTAATAGAATGAGGAGTAATTTCACTACTTTTGAGCTGTAATTGTAATGTTTCCAGCGTTACTTTTGGGCATTATGTGGGGGGAGAAGCAGGGGAAACATTCTGCTGCTCTGATTTGTGGATAAAAATCATGTGCTTCTGCGCAGCGTTGCTCTTCCCTCATGCTCTATGGGTGTTTAGGAGGTGACGAGGAAGGAGGTGGAGAGTGAGATGGGGTGGAGTGGAGAAAAATGGTTTAAAAAATGGACAGTGGTGGAGAAAAATGGAGTGGAGGGAGAAAGAAGCTGGAGGGCAACGAGGCAGTGGCAGAATGGACATGAAGAACTGTGGAGGTGAGAGACGACAACGTGTGTGTGTGTGAGCACATGCACATGCACACTTGGTGCAAGGGAGTAGTCCTCCCTGGCTACTTTGCTGCATTTGCAGTTTTAATTTTTTTGCATCCCAAGGGAAAATGTTTGCCTTGTGGCAGGGCAGGGTCTGGGAGGTGGTTGAGTGAGAGAGACCATACTTGCTGGCTAAGAGAGCGTGTGAAGGGGATTTGCACGTGGTTTGACATGCAAAGCTCTGAAAGGTGGCCTCTGCCTCCCTCCTAGGGTTGCCAGGTTCCTGGCCTGAGACTGATCCTGTATCTTTAGGAGAAGAGAAAGTCAGCCAAGTGCAGGTGTTCTTGCAACGCTGTAATAGGAAAAACCACAAGGTGGAATTCTCCTTTCCCCCTGCACAACTTTTAAAGATACAGAAGACCTCTTGGAGGCCGGGCCTGGCAACCCTACTCCCTCCCCACCTCCCCTCTCCTACCAGCAGAGAGACTAGAGACCACCACTGCTAGCTAGCTGCCCAGAAGTAGCAGGACTGCTGAGAGAGCACGGAGAAGAGCCAAAAGCTTCCTCACAACCATAGCTTCAGGGTGAGCAAGGGGTAGGCACACTGCCAGGGTCCTAAAGAGCTTCTGCTTCCAGTTTTCTTTCCTGCTTTTCCTTTCTTCCTAACAACCAAGATGCATCTTCATCTTCTGAGTAAGGTATTCCCTGGAAGTTCTTATGTGCAAATTAAAATATCCCCCTCCCCATGGCAAATGAAAGAGTTCCAAACAGGCACTTGTTAAAAATAATTATATAGGTAACATACAGTACAATATATACAAGTCTACTCAGAAGTAAGTCTCTATGTTTATTGGAGCTTACTCCCAGGTACATCAAATTGGGTATAGGATTGTATTAATTAGGCAAGATAAGGACTGGTTGAAGCCTTGAAGCTGTACTAATTTGGGGGGGGAAGAGAGAAATATGACACTTTTTAGTACAAAGATGCATCAATCTGGTTAAGGCAAGTAAAATTTGATGCCTATAATACAAGGACTAACCTTCAATCCAATACATGTCTACTCAGAAGTAAGTTCCATTGGGTTTAATGGACCTTACTCCCGGGCAAGTATGTATTGGTGTATACACTTACCTGGAAGTAGGTCCCATTGAACCCAATAGAGCTTACTTCTGAGTACACTAGGGTTTCCAGGTTCTTGGCCTGAGATTGATCCTGTATCTTTAGGAGACAAGAAAGTCAGCCAAGTGCAGGTGTTCTTGCAACCCTGTAATGGGAAAAACCACAAGGTGGAATTCTCCCTCCCCCCTACACAACTTTTAAAGATACAGAAGACCTCTTGGAGGCCAGGCCTGGCAACCCTAGAGTATACATGTATTGGATTGCAGACTTAGTTTCCTTTTGCAGCCATTTTAATTCTGCCTTCTGTACCTTCACAACAGCTGTGTGAGGTAGGATAGGCTGAGAGGGACTGGACCAAGGCAGTAAGTAAGCAAAAATAACAATGAGTAAAAATTTAAAATGTGAAAATGCTCATGCTCAGAGTATTGTTGTTGCTGTTTGTCAAGGCTTTGTGTGTATGTTTTTATGTCTACTGTCTCATAACTTCTTTTTGCCTGAGAATGTCATATTTCATACAGTTACAAATGCTCTTTTTTAAAAAATGCCCAAATTCTGTGGTTGTTATTTTTTTTTACTTGAGTTTTTTGCGTGGTTTAGGGTTGGCATTGCAGGAGATCAGGCTCTTGTGCATTTAACAGCTATGGGGCAGGTAGAAATTAAATAGAGTTAAGTCTTTTCTACTATGGAAATACAATTATGGGGGAAGTCTCACCTGTTAACATTCTGTCTGTCAGACATCTTATTACTTGTGTGTGCCCCCCTCCCCAGTTTTACTTTTGATTTGTGAATGCCATGACCATTACCTCCCCCCATTTATGTTTGCAACAACCCTGTGAGGTAGCTTACGCTGAGACAACATATGTACATAAGCAGCAATTGGTAGTTGTAGTTGGTACAGCATTAATAAAGTATAGCCCCTGAAATGTATTCTCGTGGAGTCTAATCCTAAATATATGTACAGTAGGGCCCCGCTAATATGGCGGGTTAGGGACCAGGCCCCTGCCGCAGAGCAGAAATCGCCGTAAAGCGGAACCCATAGACTATAATGAGCCGCGTCACGCGAAAATGTCGCAAAATGCCGTAAAAGCGCAAAATTGGCTTTAAAACGGGGAATTTCCCCGAATTGAAAGCCGCCGCACGAGCGGAACGCCGCAAAACGGAACACCGGTAAGCGGGGCCCTACTGTACTCTGAATTAAGCTTCATTGAGTTAAATGGATAACTATATAGGAGTGCAGATTAATTTTTACCTCTGAAAGAAACGAGCTTGGAAAAGTTACTTTTTTCAACTACAACTCCCCTCAGCCCCAGCCAGCATGTCCACTGGATTGGGCTGATGGGAGTTGTAGTTCAAAAAAGTAACTTTTCCAAGCTCTGGAATTTAAGAGATGTACTTTTCTGGATGTGTTTGAAACTGGTAGGTAGGTGGGAAGGGAGTTGTGTTAATCTAATTGGGTCATCAACATAGTGCCCTCCAGATGTTGGACTACAGTTCCCATCAGTCTCAGAAAACATAACCAATTATCAGGGATGATGGAAATTGTAGTCCTACAACATCTGGAGGGTACCACATTGGCTATCCTCGGTCGGCCCCACAAGTAACTTCTGTTGTTCGTTGCAACACATACAAGAATATAAGAAGAGCCTGCTGGATCCAACCAGTGGCCCATCTAGTCCAGCATCCTGTTCTCACAGCGGCCAATTGGATGCCCTAAAGGGAAGCCCACAAGCAGGACCTGAGTGCACGAGCAACACTCTCCTCGCTTGTATTTCCAGCAACTGATATTCAGAAGTATACTGTCTCTGACAGGGGAAGTAGAACAAAGCCATCATTGCTAGGTGCCGCTGATAGCTTTATCCTCCGTGAATTTGTCTAATCCTCTTTTAAAGCCATCCAAGTTGGTGCCCATCACTGCTTCTTGTGGCAGCAAATTCCATAGTTTCACTATATGCTGTGCATGACTACATTTTTAATTGCAGGAGAAGGGATAACGTTTATTCTGGTGGATTACTTTTGATATGTGCATACGTTATGACTTTTAAGTTCTGTCTCTGACAGTTCAATCATGCATAAGTGTTTACCCAATGAATTCAATGGGACTTACTCCCAAGTAAGTATGTACAGGATTATGTTACCTCTAAATTATAACGTTGACCAAAAAAAGTTACAAAGGCAACTAGTAAAGTACTAAAGTTTGTATTTTTCTTTGATGACAGGGGATTGCCATATTGATAAAAATGTGTTTTACTTGAAAGGGGTGCTGCGGTGTTTTTTGCAGCCTGTTCAGTGCTAGTGGCAACATAATGACTGTGAAAAGAGAGTCCTTGTCTGACGTGCTCTTTGAGCAAAGATGAGAAATAACAGAAATGTAGTGAACAAGCAGCGTTTCAAGTGTAAAATTTGATTAAGTGAAAAAGTATACGTGTGTTGGAGTATCACCATTGCTGGGGTGGGGGTGGATGTAAGATTCTCTTGTGCCATTCTGTTAATCTTATGGATTAAAAAAAACTACTACCCTGTGTGTGTGTGTGTTTATTTTTAATGTTGTTTTAGGCTACTTAGACATGCAGCAGCCAAGGCCAGCACCTTGTAGGTACTCCATTTTTAAAAAAATGAACTTAAGTGTAATTGCAGTGACTACTTTTGAGTAACGGTAAAGTAATCCGCACTACCCATGGTTTTATGTTTAAGTTCAAGCTATTAATTTCCCAAAATACAGACTTCTTGTCCAATGCCTTGGCCTTCCTAAGAAGTTCCAAGTTCATTAATGCAATGTCCCCTCAATCCCGCTGTCATGCAATCCCATATAATGGCCTGTGAAACTTCGGGAGAAGAGTTAGTAAGAAAGCAATCCTGGATCTGCTTCTTTAAGGTGGTTCTGCGTTTTTTGCCATAGGGGAATATCAGGCTTTAACGTTTTAACAGTAAACACCACCCTAGCTCTCTTGACCACAGATCCCAGGTCACTGACATTAAAGCATTATCCACAGAGCTAGCCATGGACATCCAAGGTCAGGACAGCTGAGGAAGTAAGCCAGCTGAAAGCTTCTTCCCAAGATAAAATAATAAGAGACCCCCCCAAAATACAGGAACAAACCCCTAAAATCAACAAAACCACAACAAATAAACAACCACCTCCCAGGAGGGAATCCTCAAGTATCAGAATCCTGCCTCAGGGAATTAAGTCCCCCCACATCCCAGGAGAACAAAATGAGAGAGCCATGAGCATGTGTGATATGTAATTCATCAAACAAATTCATCCTCCCACCTCGAGCTTGAAAGGGCAATGCAAACTTAGTGACAGAAAAGAAAAAGAGAAGGCATCTGTCCTGCTTAGAAGAAAAAAGGAGCACTCCCATCCCCTGGTCTTGTAAGCGATATTGGTAGCGACAAAACGGGAACGGATGCAAAAAGTCAATAGCCTCATCCAATCCTAGCTGGGCTGGTCCAGAGAAACTGGTAGGAATAAAGAAAGCCTTAAAGGGCAAACATGCCCTTGGTGTATAGTCCTTTGCTTTTTCTTAATTTTTCCACCTGCCAGTTCCTTCAATGGGTCATGACACTCTCCTTTCTCATTGTCATTGGCATTACCAGATCCCAGCAGGTCCAGATGTAGCTCAGTCAGGACATCTTCAGCTTGAGGTTGTGAGGATGCTATCAGAAGGCAGCCATCATGGCAGACAATCAACAGAAAAGGGAATCTCCAACGATGTGGGATTCCTGCCTTTCGTTGTATCTCTGTGAAGTGTGAAGGACTTTTCTCCTGTTTCCTGGCTCAGATCTCGAAAGTCCTGAACTGGCTGGCCTTAACAGAGAGGTTCTCCAGCCCACTGACTGACTTATAAAGCTTCTCTTCTATGGTGCATAGATAGAACTGGACTATGATGTTGTCGTGGAGATTAGTGTCAGAGGGGCTTGATCCCAGGTCTCTGTGCACCCTCTCAATGGCGTCAGCCAATAGATCCAGATCAGGACAGTACTCTTTATGCCAAGTGACCAGGAAGAACACCATATCATGTCCCTCCAGACCCATTTTTGTTGTTGTTGTTATGTGCCTTCAAGTCGATTACGACTTATGGTGACCTTATGAATCAGTGACCTCCAAGAGCATCTGACATGAACCACTGTGCTCAGATCTAGTAAGTTCAGGTCTGTGGCTTCCTTTATGGAATCAATCCATCTCTTGTTTGGCCTTCCTCTTTTTCTACTCCCTTCTGTTTTTCCCAGCATTACATTTTCCCAGCACTGCACTACTGGGTAGGAAGCATGAAGACATAAAGTAAAATCTAAGGGTAGAGACACACTTGCGGTTTTTCTGGCTCCAGTGCATCTCCAGCTCTTTTTTCCTGAAGTCGGCGACACACGACATGAGATACACTCTGCCCCCTTTTATTCCAAAATCTGGGGAAATGCAGCTCTGGTGAGTTTCTCCGTGAAATCAGCATCACACAGAAATCCAAACTGTTTGGTAGATCATCTTGCAGCCTCTCCATGGTGTGTCCAATGAAAACACTTTGCTGTAGGTTGGGCAAAGACAGGGATTGGCCCAATGCTTTGCTGTGAGTGGTCCGAGATCAGCAGTGTGGAAGGAAGATGTGTCCACACATGGGCAAACGCATTTTAAATGCATTTTAAACCAAAGCCAGAGAAAACGGTCTGCCTGCTTTTGAAGCAGCTAGTGTGTCTGCACCCTAAGACTAGTCTACAACATAGGACAATTCAATATCACTGAAGGGACGGAAGAACAGTCAGAATAGCAAGACCATGGTGCGTAATTATTCTCGGAGGAAGAAACAATGGGAGCTGCAGGGCTCTAAAACCCTGAGTAACTAAAAGTTATGTTGTATACTAACAAAAGACAAAGTCACGGGAAGTCCAGTGAAAATGAATGATAAAAAAATTGTTATTTGAACATACATAGAAGCACACGCGGATATATGTATAAAGCAGGGATATGTTGGAATTCTGCCCAATTTGAATGTGGTACCAAATATCTCTTAATTTGTTTATTGCGAATCAGATTTTTATGTAGTGATTTTCTGTGACTATTTTTTATTTTTTTTAAAAAAGTCCATCCCCAAAATATCAGTGTTAAGAATGATAATTATATTATTTCCTTTCATTTATCAATATTTTATTTCAAAATATACTTCAAAATAGCAATCAGTAGATCAGTAAAAGTAGCAGCTAGAAGACAAAGAACAAACTCAACTTGATACTGGCCTGTTAGGTCAACAGAATGCTTTCAAACCGGCACTGGCTAATGAATCCCATCCCCAGTATATAGAATACAAAATTACAAAACACAAATACAAGTTCCCCAAGCTACAGCTACAATATACAAAATGAAGAAGTTCTCCAAACGATACAGATGATAAACTAACAATATCTCCAGAACTATATCTCATTTCATTCTTCTTCAGGTCTGTGGCTTCCTTTATGGAATCAATCCATCTCTTGTTTGGCCTTCCTCTTTTTCTACTTCCTTCTGTTTTTCCCAGCATTATAGTCTTTTCTAGTGAACCATGTCTTCTCATTATGTGTCCAAAGTATGATAACCTCAGTTTCATCATTTAAGCTTCTAGTGATAGTTCTGGTTTAATTTGTTCTAACACCCAATTATTTGTCTTTTTTGCAGTCCATGATATGCACAAAGCTCTCCTCCAACACCACATTTCAAATGAGCTGATTTTTCTCTTATCCGCTTTTTTCACTGTCCAACTTTCACATCCATACATAGAGATCAGGAATACCATGGTCTGAATGATCCTGACTTTAGCGTTCAGTGATACATCTCTGCATTTGAGGACCTTTTCTTCTCTCACAGCTGCCCTCCCCAGTCCTAGCCTTCTTCTGATTTCTTGGCTATTGTCTCCATTTTGGTTAATGACAGTGCCAAGGTATTGATAATCCTTGACAAGTTCAGTGTCCTCATTGTCAATGTTAAAATTACATAAATCTTCTGTTATTACTTTAGTCTTTTTGATGTTCCGCTATAGTTCTGCTTTTGTGCTTTCCTCTTTAACTTTCATCAGCATTCGTTTCAAATCATTACTGATTTCTGCTAGTAGTATGGTATTATCTGCATATCTTAAATTATTTATATTTCTCCCTCCAATTTTCACACCTCCTTAATCTTGGTCCAATCCTGCTTTCTGTATGATATGTTCTACGTATAGATTAAACAAATAGGGTAATAACATTCCTTCCTTGTCTCACACGCTTTCCGATTGGGAATCAATCAGTTTCTCCATATTCTGTCCTTACAGTAGCCTCTTGTCCAGAGTATAGGTTGCACATCAGGACAATCGGATGCTGTGGCATTTCTTTTAAAGTATTCCATAGTTTTTCATGATCTACACAGTCAAAGTCTTTGCTGTAATCTATAAAGCACAGGGTGATATTCTTCTGAAATTCCTTGGTCTGTTCCATTATCCAATGTATGTTTGCGATATGATCTCTGGTACCTCTTCCCTTTCTAAATCCAGCTTGGACATCTGGCATTTCTCGCTCCATATATGGTAAGAGCCTTTGTTGTAGAACTAAGAAAATATGCATAATTGCTTCCATCTTCCTTTTATTTCATCTTGGTCAGTCAGTGTGTTCCCCTGTTGATTATTCAACAGCCCTACCGTTGGTTTAAATTTCCCTTTAATTTCTCTAATCTGTTGAAATAGGGCTCTTGTTCTACCCTTTTTGTTGTCCTCTTCTATTTCTATACAATAACAATTCTAATAGTTCTTTGTCCCTACGTACTAGTCGCTGTATTGTTGCATTTAGGGTTCTGACTGTGTTTCTATCTCCTCTTGCTTTTGCTTTCCTTCTCTCTTTAACCATTTTAAGAGTTTCGTCAGTCGTCCATTGAGGCCTTTCTTTTTAACTAGAGGTATTGTCTTTTTGCATTCTTCCCTGACAATGTCTGTGACTTCACTCCATAGTTCTTCTCTGTCAACTAAGTTTAAAGCCTCAAATCTGTTCCTTATTTGATCTTTATATTCTTCTGGAATGTTATTTAAATTGTATTTTGGCATTATGATTGCTTTGTTCTTCTTCTTTAGTTTTACTCTGATTTTCGATACAACCAGTTCGTGATCTGTACCACATTGGCTATATTGACCATTTGGTGATGTCCACGTGTACAGTCGTCTTTTTGGTTTTCAAACAATGTGCTCGCAAGAAACAAATTATTAGCTTCACAGAATTCAATAAGTCTTTCTCCTGCTTCATTTCTGTCTCCTAAACCCCATTTCCCCACTATTCCTAGTTCTTCTGTGTTCCCTACTTTTGCATTCCAGTCCCCCATGATTATCAAAACATCTTGTTTTGGTGTGTAATCAATTTCCTTCTATACTTCTGCATAAAATCTCTCCAATTCCTCTTCTGCGTTTGCCATTGGAGCATAGACTTGGATGATGGTTATGTTAATAGGTTTAATCTTATTGATATCACTCACTCAAACCTTGTGTTGTAGCTCCTAGTTGCTTTTGCTACATCACTTCTCACTATTAAAGCAAGCTCATTTCTTCTTAATTTCTCATTTCCTGCATAGAATGTTTTGTAATTGCTTGATTGAAAACGCCCCATTCCCGTTTATTTTAATTCACTCACACTAAGTATTGTAATGTTGATACGTTCCATTTATTGCTTGACAGTTTCTAACTTTCCCTGGTTCATGCTTCTCACATTCCATGTTGTTATTGTGTGCGTCGCACAACCCCGGACTCTCCTTTCGCATCTGTGCGCATCAGCCTCTGGGCTTCCTTTCGGCTTCGACCCAGCTGCGTCATTAGTCACAGCGCTACTTGTATTTGTACTTTGTTCTTCCCCAGTAGCTTGGTGAGTGCCTTCTGACCTGGGGGGTCTCATCTTCCAGCACTATCTCATGTTGCACTTTGGATACTCTGTTCATAGGGTTTTCGTGGTAAGAGGTATTCAGAGGTGGTTTACCATTGCCTTCCTCCAAGTTTGGATGCATTTTAGTCTGGTGTCTCAGCTTTGACCATTCTGCCTTGGGTGCCCCTACTGGGAGTCTAGCCTCTTGGCAGAGCTTGGAAAAGTTACTTTTTTGAACTACAACTCCCATCAGCCCAATCCAGTGGCCATGCTGGCTTGGGTGATGGGAATTGTAGTTCAAAAAAGTAACTTTTCCAAGCTCTGCCTCTTGGTCTAGATTCTTGACAGCATTGTTCTCAGCTTCTTCAACACTCTCAAACCCCCTCACCACGTTAAGGTGTGCATCCTAAAGGGGGAGACCCATTTTTACCTCACTAAAATAAATATTCTGGCAACAATCATGGTTTTCCTGATCTTCCACCTTCAGTTACAAATTTCATATCACCCCTGACATTTTCTCTATTTTTTTTCTGATGCTTCATACTCGGGTCAAAGGCATTATCTGCTGTTGTGGCTACCTCAGAAACTTTAGAGATTAAAGCATCCATCTGGTTCTCAAGAGGTTGCAGTAACTTAGCTTAATCACTATTAAGCTTTTTGTGGAGCAGCTGCAAGTTATCGGGTAAGTGTTTGCTGTCAGCGGGCTGTCCACCACTTTAGCAGTTTTCGGGGCCTTGCCCGGGTCTTTCCTCATAGGTGAACTACAGTCACCCTGGATGAGTCAGAAGAGCTATTGTGAAAGTCAAGGAAATGGAAGCGGTCTCGATTCCATTTGAAGGATTGAGCTGATCAAGGCTGCATACCTAGAGCCTTTACTCTGCTCAATTTCATGCCAGTTTCTCTTTAAAGTGTTGTTTCTAGTCCATTTAAACCCTAGGAGCTGGGGAGCAAAAGCCTTGTCATCTGGAGTGCAAGGACAGGAAATGCACTGAAGCTTGCAGCTTGAGGAAGTAGTTAGGCGTCGTTGGCTTGCCAGGCCCCAGTTCATTTTTGGACATCATCCACCCAGATGTGTTACTGGAAATTGTGTTCAGACCTGCATGAAGGGGTGAAAAAACTACATCGGCCCCACCACAGGGTACGGAAGAAAGACAGTATCGCGGCCAGCAACATCTTAACCTAACTTGAATGCACATGATTTAAAAGTGAAGTGGTTGTGGGGAAGCACAACAGGAAACTACAGTACTAACTTAGTCCTATAGTGCTAAGACTTAGACCTAGGTATCTACTATATACATGCAGAGTTCCGGTCTGCCACTTTGGCAGATTCGCCTTTAAGCTCCTACTGTGGATCATTTATTGTACCGAGAACAGCAGGATCCTTAGAATGAGTTAGTGGCTATGCCCCGATAAACCAAACAGGGTGGGCTTTGATGGACTGGCATCCAGTAAAATCACCTTTCAGGTAAGAACCAAAGGTTCATTTTCCCTGGATGCCAGTCCATCACATGGGACATATCAAAGCCATCCCAGATGGGTGGGTCGGTGCGAACCAACTAATCTGTGGTGACCGCTTGCTGCAGTACCCTTCTCCCAAAGGAGGCATCGGCTGAGGATAGCAGTCTATCATATCGTGTCTAATGAATGTCGAGGGAGACGACCAATTTGCTGCCCTGCAGATATCTCTCAGGGAGGTGTTGGTAACAAAGTTCGCTGTGGTAGAGGCTGCTCTAGTGGAATGGGCAGTTATGCCCTGTGGCGGTGTAAGGCTGCTGGCCTTGTAAGCCATCTGGATGCGTCCTCAGGCAATGCGTGAAGGTCATCTCTAGTCAGCTGTATCATGGCAAATATCTGCAGATGTAAGGCCCATTCCCATGGGAGGACCTGCTGTCAACTGAGCCAGTCTGCCATGGTGTTGGACTCCCCACTGAGGTGTTCTGCTGTCAGAGACGCGATGTTGTGTTCTGCCCACTGCATGAGAAGGGTGGTCTCCACCTGTAGGCTCCTTGAACGTGTTCCGCCCTGCCTGACGATGTGTGCCCTCATTGTTGAGTTGTTGGTGTAGATCAGGACGTAGGTGAGATGGAGATGCTGTTTGAAGTGAAGGAGGGTGAGACGGGCTGCTCCAAGTTCTAGCCAGTTGATGCTGTGATTTGCTTCCTCCTCTGACCAAGTGCCCTGGGTGTAGCTCGTGTTGCAGTGAGCTCCCCATACCAGCAGGCTGGTGTCTGTAGTAATTGTGGTTCTGGGTGGATCCCTGAAGGGGGTACTTTCTAGGAGATTGTCCTACATTGTCCACCACAGGAAAGATTGCTGGAGCTCCTTGGACAGGGGGATCCGCTTGTGCCGGGACCTTGCAATGTCTGCTTGGTGGGGCAGTAGGGCCCACTGCAGGGGTCATGTGTGGTGACAAGCACAAGGAACTATCTATAGGGTGGAGATGAAGAGACCTAGAACCCTGATGAGGCTCATGAAGCCTGCTGCCTTGTTTCGGCAGAGGGTGTATGCTGTCTCCCTGACAGACTCTCTTTGTGGAGAGAGATTACAAGACTATGTTCTGTGCCTATCATGGCCTCCAGATGTTGCAGCTGTTGGGAAGGGGCTAGGTGACTCTTTTCATAGTTGACCAGGAAGCCAAGATGGTTGAGGAGGCTCAGGATTAGGGTCACGTGATCCCAAGTGCACTGTAGACTCTTTGCCTGTATCAGAATCCCCTGTAGACAGAGGTGTGCCACCATGGCAGCCATGATCTTCATATGGGAGAGGGCCTTCTCTGTGGCAGCCCCTAAGCTGTGGAACTCCCTCCCCACCGAGGTGCGTCTGGCAACTTCATTGTACACCTTTTGGCAAATGCTAAGATGCACCTCTTTACCCTGGCCTTTGACACCTGAGATGTATATTTTTAGGACCCACCCTATTTCCTGTGATGTTCTTTAGGTGTTTTTAACTGTTTTAATTATGTGTTTTAAAATTGTTCTAACCCACCCTGGGACCTCTGCGTGAAGGGTGGGAAATAAACAACAACAACTGCAACTATGGGGATTGCTATTTGAGTACTGGGCTGCCAAGACACTTGGAGCCCATTTCCCACCTTCCCTTTGGGCTCTGGAGAAGAATACATAGTTCTTCCATTGAAGCCGATCCTCCGTGGCGAAGAGTGGTAAGCGGCAGTAACACAGCCGAAGCTCTGCTCACGGCCGGAGTTCGATTCCAACGGAAGGAGGAAGTCGAATCTCCGGTAAAAGGGGTCGAGGTCCACTCAGCCTTCCATCCATCCGTGGTCAGTAAAATGAGTACCTGGAATATGCTGGGGGGTAAAGAAAGGCCGGGGAATGAACTGGCAATCCCACCCCATATATGCGGTCTGCCTAGTAAACGTCACAAGACGTCACCCTAAGAGTCGGAAATGACTCGCACTACAAGTGCGGGGACACCTTTACCTTACCAGTGAAGCCATGCAAAACATCACAGTCCCTACTACCTCTAGCTAAAAAAGTAGAAAACGTAGTTTGTGTGTGGCACAATTAGTGTTGCCATAACTACTGAATTACAATTTAAGGTTAAATGATATTTTAATAGTCCCAAGGAACAACATGGCATGTTAAGTTTGGGCTCCTGCTGGAAGGGCGGGATATAAATCAAATAATAACTAAATAGGTAAGTTTATGCTGAATATGGTGAGTGAAGCCTGCCTGGCACTAACACTGACATTTTTTCAGTGCTGGGTTAAAAATTGGGCTTTTGATGGAATTTGATCCTGCTGACTCAACGTTTGACGTTTGTGAAGCTCTGGGTTGCTGGTAAGTTTTCCTCCTCCCTTGTGGAACGTGGTATTTTATGTTTATTGTATAGATTTGTTTTGACATTTTATGGTGGTGGTTTCACAATTTTGATTTTTTCAACGGGATTGTAACTAGCCTAGAAACTACTCTGTGTTAGACATCTAACAAGTTAAATAAATAATAATAATAAAAGTGGGACATACATTTTTAGGAAAACATGTGAACGATAGAGTGAGCTTTAAGGGTAAAGACAAGGAGTTTGTGCTGGTTTTATACCCCATCACCTTACTCAAGGGAATCTTTAGTACTGTAGAATCTGAACATCAGCATCTGCTACTGCAGGACTCTGATCCAGCTGAGGTAATCCACATGGTTCCATATGTGTCACCACATTCCTGAATGTTACCTCCCCCACACCCCTGACAACAGCCTATTGTGCTCCTGCTACAACAGACTTGATCCAGTGTACAGATTGTTGTCACTGTATGGGAGCACCATGATGAAGCTTATCCAAGAGCAGCATGAATCATATTTTTAAAAGCAAAACATATGCGTGTGTGGGTTTGGTTCCTGAGAAGAGAGATTTTTAAAACAGGGCATAAGAACGTGACATTTTCAGGCAAAATAACTTCCTGTCTTATAGAACTAGATTTCCAAGAACCAGAGAAGCATCTTTCTCGTAGTCTCTCTGAAGCCCAGTTCAAAGATATTCTAGTAATCCAGATTGCTGGCAACATTTTAATTATGCTTTTAGATTATAATTTACTCTGTCTGGACCTTTGGGAGACCAGAAGCCCAAAAGAAATTAGTTAAAATTAGAGTGTCAAGACCTATTAATTCAACCAGAGTCTGTAACAGACTGCGTAATTTTTTAATTTTTTTAAACATTTTAATTAAAGATTTTATAATACAAAAAAACCCACAGGAAAACACAATACCATACACAAAAATATATAAATTAAATCATACATAAAAAGTAACACAAGATAATCAAAGAAAGACAAAGGGAGTAGAGATATACTAATATTTTCCATGAAAAGGGGCTTTTGGTCTTACTGAAAAGCAAAATATATATCTTTGCCAGTGTTTCATCACACAAGTCAATATAAGAATCAGGTGAACATCAGAATTCTCATGAATTTATAATACAGCAATACAAAATAGGAAATGCAAATTATCCCAGCATATTCCTCCCAAGGGAGGCACGAGTTTAGCAGGGAGATCAATAATGTTCCTAACTGGTTACAACCTATATGAAGCAGAACCACTTCTCACCAAATCTGTCCTCCTTAGTGGGATCATTCCTTCTCCTTAACTGCCTAGTTAATTTTTCTATTAGTACTATAATCCAGATTTGAGTATACCCATCCTCAGCCAGGTTTCTATTAATTTGTTTCCATTTTTGTGTAATGACGATACAAGCTGCTACAAAAAGAGAAAATAATAAATCTTTAAAGACCACAATGATGGTGTCATCAGTGAAAACTGATAAGAGGGCCTGAAGAGCATCCAGAGTCAGAACCTGTCCAGTGATAAGTTTTATTTCGTAAAATACTTTAGTCCAAATTTATTAAATTTGTGATAAAATGTACCCAACGTTCCAGGTTGGGTTGTTGCTCTGAATTATTCTACTCAAGGTGTGGGGAGCCAGATACCGTCTATGTATCAGTTCTCCTTTAACTTGGCCCAGGATGTGAAACAGAGTTCTGTCCCATATTATAATTGTATGTTGTGAGTCACCATGTAATTCTGTGACAAGTGTGGCTTCTAAATACTTGAAGGAATAAATATTTTGTTCCCCTTAACAGGGCCTGTCAGTGTTCATATAATGTTTCCAAATATATTTTAGACTGTCCAGAGTTCCTGTCGCTTCAGACAGAAAGATTTTGTAAAGCTCTGAAAGAAGGCTTTTATCTGTAAATGTATGTTCAATAAAATGTTAAAATGATGTCAGCAGACTAGTGGCCTGTTCTTTTACCAATGGGATAGAAAGGATGTGCTGTATCTGGTATAATTGCATCCATGAGCAAGGAATATTGCTTAATTTTTGTTTAAGTTGTTGGTTTGAGATTGGACAACCATTGGGATAGAGATTCCCGATGGTGTACAATCCCTGTGATACCCATTACTGGAATTGTGTAAATTTGTCTATGTGGTAGAAAAGAGGGTGATTTAAAATGGGTGTCAAGAGGGATAGTGGGGGTGAAAGTTTCTTCTTGCTGGTATTCCATGTTGTCAAATCAGCCTCTCTAAGAATGGATTGTCTAGGAAATCTAAATCTTTTTTTGTTTGAAGAGTGAAAGTACTGCTCTCCTCTTCTGGGTATTCCATCAATAACTAAAAACTCTGCTTGTCTCCATGTATGATAGGCAGTGCTTTTTTTGTGATGGTACTCACTGGTATGGAGTACCGACACCTCTTGTTTTGGCTGCCCATGGCAACCATTGGGTGCTAGCACCCACATCACTTTTATCAAGGTATGAGTACCAGCACCTCAGTTTTTACACACACCCCCGCAAAAAAAGCAGGCATCATATTTTTGTAAATGTACAGCAGCATGGTATAATTTTAGATTTGGTATAACCAGTCCTTCAAATTTTGATTCTTCATACAGAATGGTGTGTCTTAATCATGACTCCCCTCACCCCACTCCTATGTATGAAAGAAATAAGCAGATTGTGCCATTTTTTCAATTTGCTGTGGTTGACTGTAAGAGAAATAGTTTGGAATAAAAATAGCAGCTTTGGTAATATAATCATCTTAATAGCTGTGATAAGCCCCAGCCTTGTTAAAGGTACTTTTTCCCCACTCGCATAGTAATTTTTTAATGTATTTAATTAAAGGTTTATAATTAAGTTATTCTGGTTTGTGGAGGTTCCATGGAATTATAACACCCAAATATTTAAGAGCTAAGAGGCATATTTTTAGTTTTCTTGGTTATTGTATTGTTTGTTGTACATTTGGGGGCAAATTTAAAGACATCATTTCTGATTTAATGAAATTAATGTGTAGGCCAGCCAATTCTCCATATTGCTCTGTAACTTCAACCACTTTAGGATGAGCCTGTTCTGGATTGGTAACGATAATTGTGATATTATCTGCAAAAAAGTTCAACAGGTGATTCTGTCCCTTTACCTGAAGTCCTTTGATTGCAAGCTCCATTTGTAGTGTGTTGGCTAGGGGTTCCATTGGCATCCCTGCTTAGTATCTCTGGCAAAACGGAACCACTCTGAATTCTGCCCATTTATCTGCCTGCAGCTCTGCAAGACTTCATATAAACCTTGGACATAGAAATAAAGGTATTACCAGTATTCATTTTTTTAAAGTACAATGAACAAATATTTCCAGATAAATAAATTTATCAAATGCCTTGGAGACGTGTAGTGACAGAATTGCTAGCGGTTTCTTGGTGAGTTTCCCAATATATATAGTGTTAAAAGAGTTTCTGGACAGTGTCTATGATAGTCCTGTGTCTCACGAACTTTACTTGATCAGGATGCAAATATTAGGGCGCCCCCCACCATGGACAACCTTTCTGACAATATCGCTGTAGAAGTTTTGCATCAGTATTGTTGAGTGAGATTAGTCAGTATGATTCCACCAATTCACCACTCTTACTGGGTTTAACAGCTATACAAGTCTGTTTCTGCGGTTTAGGAATATCATCTGCCAGTATACTATTGAATAATAGGTTGAAAAAAGGAATAACTTCATTCTTAAGTCGTATAGGGGGCTGTCTCAATTTGCTACTGGCCCTACGCATGTGTCGGGGCACACTCTGGACTTGATTTTTGCCTCTGGATTAGGGGATGGTGATCTGAGAGTGAGGAATTTTACATCTATTCCTTTGTCATGGTCAGATCACCGCCTATTAAGGTTTAGACTCACATTGTCTTCTCCCCTCTGCAAGGGTGGAGGACCAATTAAGATGGTCCGTCCCCGGAGACTAATGAATCCTGAGGGTTTTCTGATGGCTCTAGGGAATTTTCCGGCTGATAGAATTGACGGTCCTGTCGAAACCCTGGCCACGCTGTGGAATACAGAAATGGCCCGGGCAGTTGACACGATCGCCCCGGTGCGCCCTCTCCGTTGCAGAGCTCAATTGGCTCCCTGGTTTACCCCGGAGCTAAGAGTGATGAAGCAAGAAAGGAGACGGCTTGAGTGCAAATGGAGGCGAACTCCCGACGGCTGTAATCATGCACTTGTGAGGGTCTCTACCAAACTCTATGTGAAGGCAGTGAGAGCAGCAAAGAAGCAATACTTTGCTGTCTCTATTCAGTCATCTCTTAACCGCCCAGCGGAACTTTATAAAGTTGTCCGGGGACTTTTACACTCTGGTCCCCAGGACGCAATAACACCATCAATTGCCCGCTGTAATGAGTTTGCGCAACACTTTCGTGATAAGATCATGAACATCCGCCGGGACCTTGACTCCATTATTGTAGCAGTTGATCCTAATGAGGTGTCCAGAGCACAGTCTTGTCCTGTTTTACTGGATGAGTTTCTGTTGGTACAGCTCGAGGATGTGGACAAGGTGCTTGGACAGGTGCGGGCGACCACTTCTGCTCTGGATCCTTGCCCCTCATGGCTAATAAAAGCTAGCAGGAATGGAACAGCCGGCTGGGCCAAGGAGGTGATTAATGCCTCTTTACGAGAGGGAGTGGTCCCATCCTGCCTGAAACAGGCGGTGGTGAGACCGCTCCTAAAAAAACCCTCCTTGGACCCTGATAATTTGGACAACTATAGGCCGGTAGCAAATGTTCCATTCCTGGGCAAGGTCCTAGAGCGTGTGGTCGCTCGCCAACTCCAGGCTCTCTTGGATGAAACTGATTATCTGGACCCATTTCAATCGGGCTTTCGGCCGGGGTTTGGTACAGAAATGGCCTTGGTCGCCCTGTATGATGACCTCTGTCGGGAGAAAGACAGAGGGAGTGTAACTCTGTTGGTTCTCCTTGATCTCTCAGCGGCGTTTGATACCATCGACCATGGTATCCTTCTGGAGCGACTTACGGATTTGGGAGTGGGAGGCACTGCTTGGCGGTGGCTCTGCTCCTATCTCGGGAATCGTCTCCAGAAGGTGATGCTGGGGGAACATTACTCGAGTCCCTGGGTACTCCAATATGGAGTCCCACAGGGTTCAGTTCTGTCCCCCATGCTTTTCAATATCTATATGAAGCCGCTGGGTGAGGTCATCAGGAGTTTTGGAGTGCGTTTCCAGCAATATGCTGATGATACGCAGCTCTACTACTCCTTTTCATCTTCGTCAGGTGAGGCTGTTGATGTACTAGACCGCTGCCTGGCCGCGATAATGGGCTGGATGAGAGCTAATAAACTGAAACTCAATCCTAACAAGACTGAGATGCTGTTGGTGGGAGGGCCCTCTGCCCAGATGGTTGACGTTCGACCTGCCCTAGATGGGGTTACACTCCCCCTAAAGGAGCAGGTACGTAGTTTGGGGGTCTTATTAGATCCGCTCCTGTCACTTGAGGCTCAGGTAGCCTCGGTGGCACGGAATGCATTCTACCAGCTTCGGCTGGTAGCCCAACTACGACCCTATCTGGACAGGGAGAATCTCGCCTCAGTTATCCATGCTATGGTAACCTCTAGATTGGACTACTGTAATGCACTCTACGTGGGGCTACCTGTGAAGACGGTTCGGAAACTTCAGCTAGTGCAAAATGCTGCGGCCAGAGTTCTCACTGGGACAAAGAAATTTGACCATATAACACCTGTCCTGGCGCAGCTGCACTGGCTACCGATATGTTTCCGGGCCAGATTCAAAGTGTTGGTTCTTACCTATAAAGCCCTAAACGGCATCGGACCGCAATACCTGGTGGAACGCCTCTCTCGCTATGTACCTACCCGTTCACTACGCTCGACGTCGAAGGCCCTTCTCCGGGTCCCAACTCATAAAGAGGCCCGGAGATCAACAACTAGATCTAGGGCCTTCTTGGTGGTGGCCCCCGAACTATGGAATGCCCTCCCAGACGAGATACGCCTGGCACCTTCTTTGTTATCTTTTCGGCGCCAGGTAAAAACCTACCTTTTCGCCCAGGCTTTTTAAACATTTTAAATTTAATTTTAAACCTAATATGGATTTTAATTTATAAACTCATGGCAATTCTATTTCGGATTTTTATCATGTTATATTTTTTACACTTGCTCATATTTTAATTGTGATTTTATTTGTTGTACATCGCCCTGAGAGCTTTCTGCTATAGGGCGGTCTAGAAATGTAATAAAATAAAAAATAAATAAATAAAATAAATAGGAGAGTCTCTGCATACTCCGGCAAAAGGGAGAGGGTAGTCTCAATTTTAATAAGTAAACTGTTAAATCTTCATCTTCATTTGCCTTTGCTAGGGCATACAGAAAGGCAAAAAATGTTTGGAATTGTTATTTTATTGGGATCATATGTTTTCTCACCTGTGTTTCTAAGAAGTGAGGTGATAGCATTTCTCCCTTTCCTTTTTTTAAAGATAATTAGCCAAAAGCTAATTATGCTCATTCTAATGTTGGTTTGCAAATTGAAGGGACATTAATATTTTCCTGGTGTCTAATGTTTTAAGTTCAGTCTTTTTCCTAGTTAGTACAGCACCTTGAAGACTCTTGTGTTGATATTTATTTTATATCAATCTTCTAGTAGTTTTATTTCATCCATTAAAAGTTGTTGCTTCTCTTTTAGCATTCTACTTTGTTCAGATATGAAGGAGCCCCTCAATTCAACATTCAGGATATTCCATAGGAGGGAAGATGGATATTGTTTCACATCATGTATTTCAAATAAATTTTTACTATCCTGTAAAAATGTTTTTGTAAAAAAATTTCAAGTAGAAGGGGCGTCAGGCACTAGGTAAATTTATGAGGCCTAGATAGAGCTATTTCTAAAATTACTTTTATGGGAGCATGGTCAGAATGTACTAGGAGAGCTATGTTTGTAGCTTTTAACGTGTGTTTGAGTGTATCAGAAATAGGGATGTAGTAAAATCTGGTGTAGATCTTATTTTTCCCTGTAAAACATGTATAATCCTTCATTAGTAGATGTTCCAGTCTCCATGTATCTGTAAGGTAACACTGGAAGAGAAGATCCCTTAGCCTTTCTCCCATTATGCACATTTCCTTTGTAGTCTTCCCTGTTTTATCCAATTGTGGGTTTAGGACCTAGTTCAAGTCTCCTAATATCACTTCACCTTCTTTAAACACGTTCATGGTTTCAAGGAGTTCTTTAGAAAAGCACTTCGACTGGTATTTTTAGTGTATATTGTTCCTGAGTATTTTCCCTTCTTTCCAATTGTACCCTTTTAAAGTGAAATCATCCTTGAGTGTCCTTTGTCTTTTACTAAGCATCCCAGGTAATCTTTGATCCATAGTGCCATCACTTGGGATTTGGAGGTCCCAGGAGCTTCATGCCAAGTCCCTTTTGATAATAATGGATGAAATTTTACTTTTTACATCTCCTAAATAAAAATATTATTAATACTTTTGTAAGGTGTTCCATATTTTTTCCTTTTTACTGCTGTCCCCAACCCCGAGGTTATTTTCAGTTCAGAAGCTGCCATAGTAAATGTAGCAGCAACAGCAAATTATAGAGACGTGTGTGTGTAGAATAACATGCCATAAGTTTTGTAAGTACTCCATATCAAATAACATGCCAAAGGAAAGAGGAAAAAGATAGAAAATATAGGAGAAAAGAAAGATTCCCATCCCTGGAGTCTATCAGGAGGAGAACTCCATGCAGAGGTTGCCAGCTGTCTCCACCGTGACAGTCGTGAAGTGAGCAGATGAGTTCCTAGCCCCCCCTGGCAAAACCAAATGTAAGATTTTATTTATTTATTGAATTTAACTCCCGCCCTTCCTCCCAGAAGGAGCAATTAGATGAATTGCTAATTTTAACAGCAGGGTAGCCTATTGAATCAGTTAAGAGAACATAGTTGTTTACAGATTTTAAAGCAAATAATTTAAGCATGCATGAGTCAGGTGTAAACTTATCATTGCATAGTCTGGTGTAGGTAGTCTTGACTGTTTTAGTTGTGTCTGCTGTAAAGGTCTAACCTACAGTCTCAGGATCAATAGGAGGTATGTCATGTCCAGTAATTTATTCAGTTCTTGAGTTCATTAGCTTTTTGTCAGTAAACAGTATAGTGCCCAGTCCAGAACAATAAATCATGCCCCATGTGCTGTTACGTCCATGTATATTTTCCAAGTGTCCATTGTTCCACCATTCTGAGCACCTTGTTATTTCTTAAGTCATCTTGATTTTTTGTTTTCTTTTTTGCTTCTGCCATCCATGTCTATTATCAGTGCTTCTGTGTCATCATCGAATTCAGAGTCAGTTTACAACTTGAGCCTGGAGACCCAAATCACAGGTTGACATCCGTTCTTGTGCCTCTCTTTTGATAGAAATAATGTACTGTGAGTTGTGTGTTACTATTATCCAGAAGTGAAAGCCCTATTTAAATCTATTATTTTTACCACACAGTTGTTCAGTGTAGCATTGGAAAGACCGGCTCCATTCCAGAATCTCACTGCTTAGGTCTAGAAATATTTGTACTTTTAATCCTGCAGTCCTACAGCTTGAAGGGGGAAATCCAGGACAGTTCCTCTCCATCCCATCCAGCACCCTGCTAAAACCATTTTATTCTGGTGGGTTTTCTGTTAACAATAGGAGGGAAATAAATGGGATTTATCTGCACCAGTTCCTTCCCATAGTTCTCCCCAATACACACCCATTTTGATTCTACTGATGTCTGGGCTATACTCGCCAGAATTTGCTGTGATAGGAATAAATTGACAGTTTTTACAACGGAATATTTATTTATACACATATTAGTATAACAGAATTGTAGAATTCTTAATACAGATCTTTTTGGCTATCATTGTCATCTCGGAAAACTGATGCTGAGCTAGAAGAATATAGAAAGGCACGTAAGTGCACATTTAATAATCATCATCAGACTAGCAAAAGATCCACTGTTCATTTATAGGTCTGTGTTAGGTCAGCGCTGTTCAGAAATTTTAACAGAGAGCGGAAAACTTGTCTTCTGCAATATGAAACTTCACGAGCAACATCTGTTGAATTACTCAGCTTTCACAGCGTTAGGTGAAAGGTACTGCAAAGAATGGAATTTTCCTTAGGAATCAAACAGTTGTGGGGTTCAGGTATTATTCCAAACTATCATGAGGTTCACAAGCAAATGGAAAGGGAGGCTGCTAAGCAGCAGGTAATTGACAAGTCTTTATGGTTTCTCAAAACTGGTATTCGCAAAACAGCAGCAATAATCTCACATGCAGGGTGCTGTATATTAAACATGATGCTGAAAAGGCTGGGGGTTTCAGGGTCTAAAACTGAGCTTCTTCCTGCCAAAGTAACTTGTGTTAATTTATTCAGATGATTCTTGAGTAGTGTTTTGAGATGAAAATGCTGTGTTTTTCTGCTATATTATATTTTGGTGCATTTTTAAAAATTGCTTTAGGAAGCATTTTTTCTTGAAAAATGTCTATACATTTTTTTAAAAAACTATTATTTACTTGGTATACTAATACCCAAGTACTTTGCTTGGCGCCTAGTTTACAAGAATAAGGAAGTCTACCAGGTGCTGACAGAATGTGTTTCATTATGAACCTCCTTCAAGTCATAATATGGAATCTGTAAAATATTGTCTAATAAAACATACCCAGATTTCATTACCAAAAGCAGTTGCTTTTTTAGTTTTAGGGTAGTTGGCAGTATTTATTTATTTAATTACAATTATTAATATCTGCATCCTTCAGGACATAAATCCTACCTTACATATCTTAAAAACACAATAAAAATACAAACCACACATGGCAAAAACAGAAATGTTGAAACTTGAGTGTGGTATGATAATTAAATGCATATGGAGATGTGTACTTCCTGTCCCCCTTTAATTATGTTCTCTTATCTTTGCCTAGAACAGGACTTCTATGGCCTTTAGCAGTAGCAACCACATGCCATCATGGGTAGGAGGCCAAATATCAGATATCAGGCCTAAATTTAGGCAAAGGCCTGCCAGTTCCTGATCATCTACCTAGTAGCAGAATAGCAAGTACAGACATATTTGTACTTCATTTTGTGTTGAACTGAAAAAGAAAAGCCAGCTGCTCCAACTTGCTTATTAATTTATGAAAAATCAATGGAACATTATTTGTTCCTTTTTTATTTTAAGATAGATGAACTTTGTCTAACATTTTCTTCCATCTACTGCCTATCAAAATTTCTGAAGATAAATTCATAAAAGAAACCTCACAGATATAGCAAGACATACATGGTCAGCATACAACAGCTTTACACTTTACAGTCCTGATAATTTACTGAAGTGGTATAAATTAAAACAGAATGTGTGACAGATGCTAGAGCTTTGAAATACACATTCCTTTTACCACTCTGCTCTAGCGTGATGCCAAATAAGAAAAATACAATGATTTTTTAAAACTGTAATATTTTTAAAAGGGAAAACATTACAACATTGGATTTGTTCATATAGGCACTGCTGGAAATATTGATACAGAATGTATCATGCTAAATGCTGATATCTAACAAAGTTCTGCATAATCTTTTTAAAATTATAAAACCCTTTGGGTTTGTGCCAAAATAAAATATTACTCCCACCCCAACTTACTTGGATGACAAATACACTCAAGAGTCCATGAATTGAAAAAGGCAGTCCTATTGCATTCCTAGTCCTCTTATGGCAGGTTGGAGAACATGAACAGTTTTTTCTCTTCAACCTGGACAATGCAGCATGGAAAGAAACATTTTGAGAGTTTGAGCTCATCTTTCTGGGAGCCAAGTGAGGCCTGATTCTGACATGCAATGGGAAGTATAACAGCACTTTTGTAAACTATGGGAGAACTACAGTAAATTTACATTTTAAAGTCAAGTCTCCTCATTTGAAAATTATAGCACAGCAGGTGAAGTGTTTACATGAAAAGACAGGAATCTGCTCATCTTAACAAAGAAACACCGACCTGAAAAATAAATTTTAAAATTTTACAAGACTGTAAAATGTACCATTCTCTGTGGAAAATGTTCTATGGAGCATCTTCCTCCTAGTCAGCAATAACCAAAATGTCTACCTGGTTCCACTGTGCCTCTCTTTCTTCATGAAGCTATTTCAACCACTGTGGTGATCAAATATCCACTGGTTAACGTGATTGTGCATATGTTCTCTGTGGCTATGTATTCTTTTACAAACAGAATCTATAACACTTGAAAAAAGGTACACGGGGACAATATATGTATCCTGCTTATCTGTTTGTTGGAAATAAAACTACCAAAATGTCATGTCTGGAAGGCAATAAACAGATCCAACCAGATCATACACAATTCTGAAGCAACAATCTTCAAATATTATTTTAAGAGGAGCTGCTATTGGTAACTTTCAGAATCCAGTAAACTTAAGATAATGCCTTCCACAACCCCCTTTCAAAACAGGAAAAAAGCAACCAAAGGAACATTCATGTTAAAAGTATTCATTTTTCCTAGGTCAAAAGCAAACAAGAACAAGCTAATAATTGGGATCTCAAAACTTGAAGACTAAACATAGCTCTGTGTGCACATGTGCACATGACACACTGTGTCTGGACTGCCCTGTACGCTGTCACATGCTCATACTACATCTGTGGATGGCTTCCTCTTTATCAATATGATTGCTCATGTGAGTTTCTCGGTGGGATTCTAAAGAATAACTGAATTAACTATGAAAGGGTGAGGATATAATTCAGTTTTTTTGCTCTATTCCAGAATTTCCAGTTGATCATTATCTATAAATACTGCCCAAATAGAAGGAAGCTAATCAAACATGTCTTCAAACATTCGCTGGCCCATAGCTATATACTGCTCTTTCTCCTCCAGAGTCATTTGGGCCACCAGCTCAGGCCGTTGGTTTACTTGACTGTAAGAAAATGGGCGTCCTGCCACCATAACGGTGGGATCCTCTGTCACCACCTCAAATTCATCGTCATCATCTTCTTCTGCTAGCCCATAGAGTGTTGTTGCAGCAGTGGCCACGTGGGGAGGGGAGTCCTCATCTGATTCGCTCGTCTCGCTCTCAGAGTCACTGGCATTGGCACTAGATAACGGAGCAATACCTCCCATGGCAGCTGCAGAGGCAGAGGGGGTTTTCTTTTCATGGATAAGCAGAGCACGCATCACCTCTTCGTTATTGTCTAGAGCAGCCTGACCTTCTTCTCCTTCCTGTAACATATTTGTGTCCTGACCACCTGCAAGAAAACATTGAATGTCTGATAAATGAAAAATAAGGGAATAGTTTTATACACTACTACTGGGATACTGTATTCATCCCGAGAACACACAAGGATATAAAAATAGGAAATGCAGTTTCTTCTTTCTGAAGCACTCCAACCTGCCTTCAAGTGTTAACAAGTTATTTAGCGCTACTAAAACTGCCTGAATCACTGCTCTCACTTTGTTTCACAAGTGTGCCACCAGAACATGCTGCTGCTCTCAGTGTATACAATCACTACTGAAATTGCCAGAAACCTGGCAAGGAGTTGTTTAGTACCACCAGTGAAGGCACTTAAGGGTATGACCGGAAAGCAAGGGACAAGAAACAGGTATCTGTGTCTGCCGTATGTATGGTGTATATATGGTCAGTGTGTATGTGAGAGAGTGAGGGCAGTGGCCACACCTACTACTAGCAAGCCCTCAGAGGGTTGGATGACAGCAAATGTGGACCTCATGCCAAAATAGGTTCACCACCCATCTTGACCCAACCATGGGCCGTTTCTTACATGTACTGTTTATGTGCCACATTTGCTGCCACTCAGCTAAGAAATCCGTCTCCCCCTCAGAGAACTTGCCAAAGCCCACAACTGGGCTAAACCAGTTTTGCATGTCAACAGGGAGGATTCTAGCCTGGCCTCTTTAGTATTCTAGTTTTCTCTGTTTGAGGATGTTTTGCTTGTCTGTCTGGAGGAACATTGTTATTTGAAGCTCTACCTGCTAGCTGAAGAGGTACAGCCCAGACCAGATTAACCACTTCAATGACAACTTGTCTTCTGGAAATGATATTTTCCATTTTGAATTTTTTTAATAGCCAGGGATAAGATAGTTTGAAAGTTGGATTTTAAAGCTAGTAAAACAATACTAGAGTTGGAGTTGGAAGAAATATGCCGACTCTGACTCAGGCTTTGAAATAAAAACTTATAATATTATAACAATATATGGTAACAGGGCCGTGGAGTTGGAAGCAATTTTGGGTGGAGTCAGAGTCAGAGCCAGACAGTAGAAAAATAGAGGAGTCAGAGTCGAAGGTTTGCTGTACTGACTCCACAGCCCTGTGACTGCTGTTATGCTATGTAATGAGCTACAAATCAAATCAGTAAGTAGTGGGTTCTTCAGTCTGCAATCAATATGCTGATGACACTCAGCTCTATCTCTCCCCACCACCTGATGGCAGGGAGGGAGTGCTCATTCTCAACCGGTGCCTGGAGGCTGTGAAGGGCTGGATGTGGGCTAACAAACTGAAACTTAATCCAGACAAGACAGAAGTACTGCTGGTCAAGGGAAAAACTGCACCAGGGATGGGTTTGCAACCTGTTTTGGATGGGGTTGCACTCCCCTTGAAGGAGCAGGTCTGCAGTTTGGGAGTCCTCCTGGATCCTCCCCTGCTGCTTGAGTATCAGGTGGCTGCGGTAACCAGGAGTGCTTTTGGTCAACAAACTGGTCTACCAGCTGCATCTGTTCCTGGAGGCAGTTGACTTGGCCACAGCGACACATGCATTGGTGACATCAAGGCTTGATTACTGTAATGCACTCCAAGTGGGGCTGCCTTTGAAAACGGTTCAGAAATTACAGTTGGTTCAAACTGCAGCAGCCAGAATGTTAACTGGAGCACGGTGCAGGGAGCATATCACCCCTGTGCTTTATCAACTCCACTGGCTCCCAATTTACTTCTGGGCCCAATTCAAAGTGCTGGTTTTGACCTTTACAGCCCTAAACGGCCTTGGACCAGTGTATCTGAGGGACCACTCAGCAAGCCCCTTGACTGGCTAATTAATTCCTAGCTGTTGCTGGGCTTTTCCCTATACAAGTACAACTAAGATTCTGGGTCTCTGATCCCCAATGTTCCTTGGTGCTACCTGATGTTGCGGTGTCATCTTATTTATTTATTAGATTTATATCCCACCCCTTCTCCCAGTAGGAGCCTAGGGCAGCAGATCTTCCATCTGCTATCCAGGCTATACATCTCTGGGGAGATGCAAACTCATGAAGTTACTCTGCCTGTCTTCTTATAATGTACGCGTATAGAATAAGCTAGACAGATTTGTTATTTTTGCTTGAACTCTCTGCATTTTGGGTCTTTGGTTTAAGGAATTATTTTGCTGCTACATTTTTGTACTTATATTTTATTCTAATAAAGCTACCTTTTATTTACCAGTGTGTTCATTTTAAGAGGAATTTGGCTCTAAATCCAGCACCTTGGCCAATTAGCCACAGACTAGTCAGGTATTTTGCCTTACGGCTCCAAGACAAGGAGTGCATCCTTGGCTCTTGGAATCCTTGGCCCAGAGTGGGTGACCACGTTTAAGAGGTGGTGGCAGTCTACCTACCTTGCAGGGCTGTTGTTGGTTTAACTCAGCCCTGGAAAAGGAGGCAGGGGTTGCTCCTGGCTGGGATCAATTGCCCCAGGCTTGGGAGTTGACCCCCCCCATGAAAATTCTTGAATTCTTGACAATAAAGACTTCAAAAGGGCAACACCAATTCCTTGAATCAAGCCCTGAAGCTCAACATCAGCCAGTCCCACTGACAAAAGATCAGCTGAATTTCATCTTGCCTACCAATGTTTATCTACAGTTGAGCTGTGGCACTCTCCATTAGCTTCAGTTTCTAACAAGGACAGAACATCCACTACTTTAAGGGACCAGTAGTTTAAATTACCAACATGACTTTAGTTGAAGGGAGTTTAGAAAGCCTTTTCTTAATAAGTGTGGGGCATTCCTTTTCTTTGTTTTAATAATATTGCTAGTTTAGATGTAATATCATTGTTGCTATGTGAACAAATCTGAAAGGACCTTAGAGTCTGCACACTCCCTGTTCTTCTTTTATGCTGCAGTTCGCTTCCTCTGTTCCAGATTTGAGGCAAACAAGAGTTCGCTATTTCATCCAAACCTTCAAGGATACTTCCAGATGGGCAACTCCTAGGACTACCTAATTATTGTTCTTCACAATTTGATGGCAAACCATATAAATATAGAGAATAAGTAAACAAAACATGGCATTTCCACACTAAATACCCAATATGGAAGCCCTCTGAACCAGGTTCAACCCATGGTTTCTAACTCAGATTTGCAAGCCAAGCATAAACCAATCTGTTTACATAGATGAAACAGGTATATATGATTTGTCCCAAGCTAGGAAATGAGGGAGGAAATCACAGGGCACAAAGGAAGGAGAGAATGTATTAGGATCCTTCAAAGCTCACAGACCCTAGTTTGACATTACATCTGAATCAGCCTTGTTAGTCCATCTAACCAGAACACCTGCAGTTAAGTCTAGAAAGTAATGCAGAAGAAAGCATTAAAGGCTTGTATATAAAAGCCACAGTCATGATTCCCCCTGGGCAAGTTTAATTCAAGTTCACGTGACACACTGCATGTGAGTTGTTAGATGAGTTGAGCTAATTGGACTCTTGGTCCCTATTCTTCTAAAAGAGCTATTTTTATAATATGCACAGAGCAAAGCAGTATCTCTTTTCTTGAACTGTATTATTTCAAGGAGTTAGAGGGGTGAAGAGAGAAGATGCATATCTAAATGTTCTCCCATAAGAAATCTCTCTGTACATAAAAAAACAACATGGCAGGTAAGGGGTATCTTCAGTCCTATTTTTATTCCCAGTTAGGTTTACTACCGAACCTGTTTAACTGGAATGGATTATGCCCCATAGGGGAATGGCTACATTGAGAAGTTCAATCCTATGAAAGCTCCTAATGCCACAGTGTTTTAGTCTTTAAGATGAGCTGCTGTAGTGTGGTGGCTAAGAGGCGAATTATGAATCAGGAAACCCCTGGCTTAAATCTCACCTTGATCATGAACTTGGTAATGAATCAGTCAGTCTTATGCAACCCAGTCACTTAGTCCTAACCCTACACCCCAATCTGCAGTAAAGAGTGATGACAAGATAGCAAGTTCTAAGCTTAATAGACAAAAAAACAAAAAAAAACAGGCAGATTGCCAGGTCTGGATGGCATCCACCTGAGAGTTCTCAAAGAAATCACATGTGAAATTGCTGATCTTCTAGCAAAAATATGCAACTTGTCCCTCAGATCCAACTCCAGACCTGAGGACTGGAAAGAGGCCAGTGTAATGCCAATCTTCAAAAAAAGTTCCAGGGGGGATCCTGGAAATTACAGGCTGGTTAGCTTAACTTTTGTCCCAGGAAAACTGGTATAAAGTATTATTAAAGACAAATTAACTAAGCACATAGAAGAACAAGCCTTGCTGAAGCAGAGCCAGCATGGCTTCTACAAAGGAAAGTCCTGTCTCACTAACCTATTAGAATTCTTTGAGAGTGTCAACAAGCATAAATATAGAGGTGATCCAGTGGACATAGACTTTCAAAAAGCTTTTGACATGGTACCTCACCAAAGACTCCTGAGTAAGCTTAGCAGTCATGGAGGTCTTCTTGTGGAACAGGAATTGGTTTAGTAGAAGGAAGCAGAAAGTAGGAATAAATGGACAGTTGTCCCAATGGAGGGCTGTAGAAAATGGGAGTCCCCCAAGGACTGGTATTGGGACCTGTCCTTTTTAAGTTGTTCATAAACAATCTAGAGTTAGGGGTGAGCAGTAAGGTGACCAAGTTTGTTGATGATACTAAATTGTTCAGGGTTGTTAAAACAAAAAGTGATTGTGAAGAGCTCCAAAAGAACCTCTCCATACTCAGTGAATGGGTGGCAAAATAGCAAATGAGATTTAATGTAAACAAGGGTAAAGTTATGCATGTTGGTGCAAAAATTTTTATTTTCACATATATACTCATGGGATCTGAACTGGTGGGTGACTGACCAGGAACGAGACCTTGGGGTCATAGTGGATAGCTCAATGAAGGTGTCAACCCAATGTGTGGTAGCTGTAAAAAGGCAAACTCCATGCTAGAGATCATTATAAAAGGTATAGAAAATAAAACTGTTGATATCATAATGCTGTTGTATTAATCTATGGTGTGGCAGCATTTGGAATGCTGTGTACAGTTCTGGTCGCCTCACCATAGAAAGGATACTGTTGAGTTGGAAAAGGTTCAGAAAAGGGCAACCAGAATGATCAAGGGAATGGAGCGACTTTCCCATGAGGAAAGGTTGCAATATTTGGGGCTTTTTAGTTTAGAGAAAAGGCAAGTCAGAGGCAACATGATGGAAGTGTATAAAATTATGCTAGCATGTAAAAAGTGGATAAAAACCTTTTTCTCCCTCTCTCATAACACTAGAACTCATGGACATTCAATGAAGCTGAAAGTTGGAAGATTCAGGACAGACAGAAAAAAGGACTTCTTCACATAGCACATAGTTAAACTGTGGAATTCGTTCCCACAAGAGGCAGTGATGGCCACCCACTTGGGTGGCTTTAAAAGAGGAGTAGACAAATTCATGGAGGATAATGCTATCAATAGCTACTAGCCATTATGGCTGTGTTCTGCCACCACACATCTGAAAACCAGTTGCCGGAAGCCGCAGGAGGGGAGTTTGCTCAGGTCCTGCTTGCGGACTTCCCACGGGCATCTGGTTGGCCACTCTGACAACAGGATGCTGAACTAGATAAGCCACTGGCCTGATCCAGCAGGCTCTTCTTATCTTCTTATCCAACACAGGGATAATAGTACCAGACTATTTTACGAGGCTGCTGTGAGAATTACAGTAAGATAATATATGTAAAGCACTTCAAGCTTTCTAAAAGCATCACAGAAATTTGAAATCCTACAAATAAGGTACCACAGAGCATTGTTGTTTTTGCTTCAACGAACTAAGTCTTCTGGAATTCAGTCTTTCAAAGCTATTCAAAAGAAGTAGAAATCTTGAGTTCCAAATAGCAACTTGCATCCGACACTGAAACTGCAATGTTAGAAAACATGAGGTACGTGTTCTTAGGAGCATAAATTAGTCAATAACCTTTTCTATGTGCCTGGGAAGGCAGCTACTTTACAAGCAGGAAGCAAGAAGGCCCTCCTCCGGGTTCCGACTCATAAAGAGGCCCAGAGGGTGGTGACAAGATCTTGGGCCTTCTCAGTGGTGGCCCCCGAACTGTGGAACAGTTTCTCTGAGGAGGTGCGCCTGGCGCCGACACTGATATCCTTTCGGTGCCAGGTTAAAACCTTCCTCTTTTCCAAAGCATTTTAATTTAAATTAACCTGATTTTTATATTTGTTGTATTGATTTTAGATTGTTCTTATTTTATATGTTCTTATTGTATTATATTGTGTATTTTATTGTATTCTTTGTGTTCACCGCCCAGAGAGCTATTGCTAGTTGGGCAGTATATAAGTCTAATAAATAATAATAATAATAACTAAGACAGTGTGTGTGTTGATGCACACACACTGAAATGTACAGCATATACTTTCCTATTTTGAATTGTGCACTTTCCTTCCTACTTTAATTTTTCAGACATTTATATACCACTTAGTATTCAGACTTTCTAAGCAGTGTACATAAAGTGTTTTTAAAAAACATACAAAGAATAAGAGTAATTAAAATTCATCAAAAAAAATGCCTACTGAAATAAGAAAATCTTTGCCACATGCCTGAAGTTTAGCAAGGAGGGTACTTGTCTAATCTCAGATGGGAGGTAGTTCCATAGGCTTGGGGCCCACATACTGAATGCACAGCTTTCAGTAATTATGAGCTATGCAGCTGAGCCATGGGGGATCACCAACAGAGAATTCTTTAAAGATCTCAGTGATCAGGCAGAGGTATAAGGGATCAAGCAGTCCCTAAGATATCCTGGATCCAAGTTGTTAAACGCCCTGTAAATTAATACAAGGACCATGAACCTAGCCTGGTAACATATGGGCAGCCACTGCAAGCTTTTAAGCACTGGTGTTATGAGCTGGCAGTGGTCTGTCCACATCAGCAGTCAAGCTGCATTATTTTGCAGCTTTGAACTGGGGCTTCCAGGTCATGTGCAAGGGTAGCCTCACATAGAACTGACTGCAATAATCAAGTCTTGAGGTTATCAATGCATGAATCACTGCAGCGAGGCTGCCCCGTCCAAGAATGGCCATAGCTGGTGCACAAACCATAGCTGGTAAAGGGTACTTCTAACCACTGAGGCTACCTGAGCCTCAAGTGACAAGATGGATCAAGGAACACCCTAGAAATACACCCCTGTTACTTCAGAGCACAGTTTACTTTTCTTACCTTCTTTGACATCATCAGGATCAAAAGCCCCTTGCACTGTGCTCTCCCGCAGCCAAACTGGTCTCTCTCTGGGTGGCTTCCCTTCATTTGCTGGCTGGTGCAGATCCTCTTGGTCCTCCATACTGATGATGACATTCTGGGTATACAAGTCCTCATAAGAGGGTCCCTTGGTAGTCCAGGCTTCCTTGTGCTGCCCGCTTAGTAGACTGCTGTTTCCCAGTGCACCAACTGCCCGCTCCTTGCTGTAGACAATCATAAAATATCACACACATTGCTAACATAGATATATTAATTTATTTAAATAAATTGAACTGTTAAACAAATCATACTAAGAGCTATTGGATATCACCCAGGATTCTAAATTTTCTACATTCTAGATCTATGAAGATAATTTTGTGGCTCTGTTGTTATTAGAGGATATGATTATGGTTGAAATGTTAGTTTCTGCTCTGATGTGGATTGTTTCTGTTTCATAGAGTTCTGTTATTTTGGTGTTTTATTGGATTTGTACTTTTAAATTATTTGTTGCACACAGAAGCTTGCTTATGGGGGCAACTAATAAATGTAACAAAATAAATAGATAAATCCAATGGATTGCAGATTTCATAGCAGTCATTAACCCAGGAATTTCTGGCAATTTCAACTAGGGGATATGAGTATCGCTGTATTTTTATTAATCTTAGATTAAGACAACAGATCACGACCATCATAAGAATAGAGAACTGAGCAATGTGGGTTCAGAGAAGATTGCTTAAATGCAAATCTGGTCCAGGAATGCAGCAAGAAGTGCTGGAAGAATACTGAGTTGAACAAACAACTAGTACTACTCCACACTATAGGTAAGATTTTCACCATACAACTATTTAAGACATGCATGCTATACAAAGGCAAAAGGACTAATATAAAACTAACCTTAAAATAACACCACATTATTTAAAATCCATTAAAATTTAACTGCTGCAAAAGCTAAGAATCAGTAACAGCACTAAAAGAATTGATGACAGGAATATTAGATCACAGTGTCCCCATGACAATTTACTGCATTATCAGAAATAATTTTTTCTTGGATCTTTAGTGCTGCCATTGCAAAAAGAGAGACCATACGGGTTACAAAAGTATTTGTGTCAGACACAAGACAGAAAATCTTCTCTGGACCTAATCAGAATGCAGACTGGAGGCATTCAAGAGGCAGCTGGACAGCCGTCTGTCGGGAATGCTTTGATTTGGATTCCTGCATTGAGCAGAGGGGTGGACTCGATGGCCTTATAGGCCCCTTCCAACTCTACTATTCTATGATTCTATGAGATAAGAATAATCCCAAAATTTAACTCGTGTATTCTGGTGCAAAGGGCAAAACAACAGATAATAAGATAGATCTTCAGTCTCTGAGGATCCACAGATATAGAGGCATTGAAGCCAGAGGGGTCTGTGAGTATTTTATTTTATTATTTATTTATTTAATTACATTTCTAGACCGCCCTATAGCAGAAAGCTCTCAGGGCGGTGTACAACAAATAAAATCACAATTAAAATATGAGCAAGTGTGCAAAATATAGTACAATTATAAAAACATAAACATGATAAAAATCTGAAATAGAATTGCCATTGAGTTTATAAATTAAGATCCATATGAAGTTTAAAATATAAATTTAAAATGTTTAAAAAGCCTGGGCAAAAAGGTAGGTTTTTACCTCGCGCCGAAACGATAACAAAGAAGGCGCCAGGCGTATCTCGTCTGGGAGGGCATTCCATAGTTCGGGGGCCACCACCGAGAAGGCCCTAGATCTAGTTGTTGATCTCCAGGCCTCTTTATGAGTTGGGACCCGGAGAAGGGCCTTCGACGTCGAGCGTAGTGAATGGGTAGGTACATAGCGAGAGAGGCGTTCCACCAGGTATTGCGGTCCGATGCCGTTTAGGGCTTTATAGGTAAGAACCAACACTTTGAATCTGGCCCAGAAACATATCGGTAGCCAGTGCAGCTGCGCCAGGACAGGTATTATATGGTCAAATTTCTTTGTCCCAGTGAGAACTCTGGCCGCAGCATTTTGCACTAGCTGAAGTTTCCGAACCGTCTTCATAGGTAGCCCCACGTAGAGTGCATTACAGTAGTCCAATCTAGAGGTTACCATAGCATGGATAACTGAGGCGAGATTCTCCCTGTTCAGATAGGGTCGTAGTTGGGCTACCAGCCGAAGCTGGTAGAATGCATTCCGTGCCACCGAGGCTACCTGAGCCTCAAGTGACAGGAGCGGATCTAATAAGACCCCCAAACTACGTACCTGCTCCTTTAGGGGGAGTGTAACCCCATCTAGGGCAGGTCGAACGTCAACCATCTGGGCAGAGGGCCCTCCCACCAACAGCATCTCAGTCTTGTTAGGATTGAGTTTCAGTTTATTAGCTCTCATCCAGCCCATTATCGCGGCCAGGCAGCGGTCTAGTACATCAACAGCCTCACCTGACGAAGATGAAAAGGAGTAGTAGAGCTGCGTATCATCAGCATATTGCTGGAAACGCACTCCAAAACTCCTGATGACCTCACCCAGCGGCTTCATATAGATATTAAAAAGCATGAGGGACAGAACTGAACCCTGCGGGACCCCATATTGGAGTACCCAGGGACTTGAGTAATGCTCCCCCAGCATCACCTTCTGGAGACGATTCCCGAGATAGGAGCAGAGCCACCGCCAAGCAGTGCCTCCCACTCCTAAATCCGTAAGTCGCTCCAGAAGGATACCATGGTCGATGGTATCAAACGCCACTGAGAGATCAAGGAGAACCAACAGAGTTACACTCCCTCTGTCTTTCTCCCGACAGAGGTCATCATACAGGGCGACCAAGGCCGTTTCTGTACCAAACCCCGGCCGAAAGCCCGATTGAAATGGGTCCAGATAATCAGTTTCATCCAAGAGAGCCTGGAGTTGGCGAGCGACCACACACTCTAGGACCTTGCCCAGGAATGGAACATTTGCTACTGGCCTATAGTTGTCCAAATTATCAGGGTCCAAGGAGGGTTTTTTTAGGAGCGGTCTCACCACCGCCTGTTTCAGGCAGGGTGGGACCACTCCCTCTCGTAAAGAGGCATTAATCACCTCCTTGGCCCAGCCGGCTGTTCCATTCCTGCTAGCTTTTATTAGCCATGAGGGGCAAGGATCCAGAGCAGAAGTGGTCGCCCGCACCTGTCCAAGCACCTTGTCCACATCCTCGAGCTGTACCAACTGAAACTCATCCAGTAAAACAGGACAAGACTGTGCTCTGGACACCTCATTAGGATCAACTGCTACAATAATGGAGTCAAGGTCCCGGCGGATGTTCATGATCTTATCACGAAAGTGTCACGCAAACTCATTACAGCGGGCAGTTGATGGTATTATTGCGTCCTGGGGACCAGAGTGTAAAAGTCCCCGGACAACTTTATAAAGTTCCGCTGGGCGGTTAAGGGATGACTGAATAGAGACAGCAAAGTATTGCTTCTTTGCTGCTCTCACTGCCTTCACATAGAGTTTGGTACAGACCCTCACAAGTGCATGATTACAGCCGTCGGGAGTTCGCCTCCATTTGCACTCAAGCCGTCTCCTTTCTTGCTTCATCACTCTTAGCTCCGGGGTAAACCAGGGAGCCAATTGAGCTCTGCAACGGAGAGGGCGCACCGGGGCGATCGTGTCAACTGCCCGGGCCATTTCTGTATTCCACAGCGTGGCCAGGTTTTCGACAGGACCGTCAATTCTATCAGCCGGAAAATTCCCTAGAGCCATCAGAAAACCCTCAGGATTCATTAGTCTCCGGGGACGGACCATCTTAATTGGTCCTCCACCCTTGCAGAGGGGAGAAGACAATGTGAGTCTAAACCTTAATAGGCGGTGATCTGACCATGACAAAGGAATAGATGTAAAATTCCTCACTCTATCATTAATCATGGTAGTTGGCATAGTTTGAAAATGAAGTACCATAAAATCTTGCCTAAGTTTTGGAACTGTGAAATTAATAAGATATGTAACTCTTTGATGGTCACACTTGTAAAGCCTATACCATTTTGAGAATTTAGAATCTATAATGGCCGGTCTATCTAAGAAAGCACTATAGCCAAAAATATATTCTCGAACCCTCTCTTTTGAATCCAAAGTAGGCAATGCCTCTGCCGAGATATAATATGATTGAAATAGATTATGGAATCATGAGGACCAAAAATTTCCACTTTAGCTGCTTATCAAGACATAGTTTGGGTAACACCTTGGCAGGGGATTCTTTTAAAGTTCTCCAAAAATTAATCATAGAATAGTGAATATGAGCTCTAATGAAGGAAAGACTAACCTCTGCTTGAATCAATGCTGCCGGGGTACTAGGAGGCAAAATTAAAGTTTTCTCAAAAAACCATTTTGAAGTGCCTTTAATTTGGCTACCTGAGAGTCATCCCAACCCCAGACTGCAGCACCATATAGCATCTGAGCAATCACTATAGTCTGGAAATTTTTTAAGGCAAGATCAACTAAACAGCTCCCTACTGTATGGAAAAAATTAAGAATAGCTCCAATTGTTCTTAAAGCCATTACTTTGGTTATTTCCACATATGTTTTCCAGGACAGTTTCTGTAAACACTAAGATATTGGTGGCCTCCAAATTATGGAATGATCTGCCTGACGAGGTGCACCTGGCACCAACACTGTTATCTTTTCAGCACCAGGTCAAGACTTTCCTCTTCTCCCAGGCATTTTAGCATGTGTTTTTAAATTGCTTTTTAAAAATGTGTTTTTAAATTTGTATATATATATTTAATGTTTTTAATTGTTGTAAACCACCCAGAGAGCTTCGGCTATGGGGCGGTATACAAATGCAATAAATAAATAAATAAATAAAGATATTTAAACTCCTGGCATTGTTCAATCTGATAACCATCAATAGACCATTGGAAATGACAAGTGTCTTTTTGCAATCACCATCACCTTTGTTTTAGCATAGTTAATATTCACCTTTGTTACAGTACTTGCTAAGCTTAGACAGCGGCCTACTTAGGCCGAAACGAGTGACTGACAGTAAAATCTGCATATAATAAGACACTTTTTTTTGGACCCAATCGAAGCGGGGGGGGGGGGAATTCTGGACCAGATAATTTTAAAACTGTCATTTAGGTATAGATTAAAAAGTGATGGAGCCAAAAGGCATCCTTATTTTACCCCTTTATTAGTGGTGATAGGTTCAGTTAATGAGCCAGATATCCCTACTCTAGTGTAGAGTTCCCTTGATCAAAAACAAAAGTCATCTGTCAGTGTTAGTACAGTAGGGCCCCACTCATACAGCGGGTTATGTTCCAGACCCCCGCCGAAAAGCAAAAACCGCTGAAAAGCAGAACTCATTGAATAGAATGGTGCGCAACGCCCAAAAACTGCCGTAAAAGTGGAACAAGTGCTGTATGAGTGGGGCTTTAATCTAATTGCATCTAATTAAGACTGCTGCATTAGCGAAACGCCGTAAAGCAGGGCCCTACTGTACTTGCAAATTTAGACAATAGGTTTCTGTCCATCAAGTCAAAAGCTGCAGCTAAATCAACACAGGTGACATAAAGATGTTTTAGATGGCTAAAAAATGAAGGGACAAGCAGTGATGGATAGTGCCTTGTCCTTTTCTGAAACCGGCCTGTTCAGGCCAGATGACATAATTAGAAGACTCCCAGTCCTCCAACTTATTTGACAAGAATTTGCTATATAAGTTGGAATCAATATCCAAGAGGCTAATTGGCCAATAATTACTTGGATCCCACTTGTAAATAGGAAATACAATAGTCTGTGTCCAATCATCAGGGAATGTACCCATACTGTTAATTTGGGTGAACACTTTGGCCAGTATTGGGGCCCACCAGTCCGAGAAATACTTATAGATTTCTGGTGGCAACGTAACTTCTCCCGGGGCCTTACCCAAAGTGAGACATGTAATAAGATTCTTAATCTCGCTTACAGTAGCAGGGAGGCATTGGGACAAGTTAGTTGTTTCAAAAGAAATGATCATAGTTATCCTTCGCAGAAAAGGTCCCATAATGTTTGCTGAAATGCGAGCAGAGAGAGGGAGCAATAGCCCCCCCCCAACTGATCTGCTAAGAAGTGGGGGTCTGTGCGCCAGTGTGTTGTGCCTGCATGTGGTTGTGGGGAGGCCATATCTACTGTTGGTATGTGGCCCCCACAGGGATGGCCAAGGGTAAATGCCATTCTAGGGCCAAAAAAAGGTTAGCCATCCCTGGATTAGGGCTTCTCATAAAAATGTAGACACCCACAGGAATTTGTTACCATCTCACTGGAAGTTCTTGAGCAACCCAGTGATTGATAACAGACACGGTGACTGATAATAGCAACCAATCCTTTCCTGTGCCACACTACAGAGTTCTCTTTCCTGTCCCCTCTTCTCTTAGCTGTAACCTAAATACTTCCTGATTCTTCATGCAAATGATGAGAAAGAAATGGACCATGTAACCCATCCTAACACATCCAACACCAAAATGATGTTTGAATATTAACACATCAGTACCAGGTGCAGAGAGTTCAGTACCCCTGCTCACCTCTGCTTTAGTGCAAGAATCTCCATAGGCTCAGGTTCAAGTAATTCGTAGGCTAGGTTAACATCCTCAGTCTCACGGAGCAGTGCATAGATAGGCTCTATCTGTTCATTAAATCGTGCCACAAGTGTCCGTGCATCCTTTTTGGGCATTGCCGATTCATCTTCCTCCACTTCAGTCTCGCAAAAGGTACAGCGAAAAATTCCTAAGCAGAAGAAAAGCTGCTAAGAACTGAGAGACAAAACTAAGTCACATTTTAAGTACAAGTACCTAT
Organism: Rhineura floridana; assembly: GCF_030035675.1. Classification (NCBI taxonomy): domain Eukaryota; kingdom Metazoa; phylum Chordata; class Lepidosauria; order Squamata; family Rhineuridae; genus Rhineura; species Rhineura floridana. The sequence goes on from NC_084480.1 coordinate 155,388,052, forward strand.
TATTAAACACTTCATTTCCCTCAGAATACAAAAACAAAGCACCCTGATATTTCAGTAACAAAGTTAAGACTTAACTCTATATTCTTAAAGGCTGTTACATTTCTTTCAACCAGAGATCAGCAACATGAAACCTATAAGATGCTTCCAGACTACCAAGGCATTTCACATGGCTGGTGCAGCTCTATGATATCTGGGACTCATGGGACAAAGAGGTTCTGTGGACATTTGGGTTTCAGGCCTTATGCTGGCCACCCTAACATATGAAATAGGATGACAGGGCTCAAATGTTTATTGACAGAATGGTTTTACAATCCAAAGTACTGTTTGTTCTTTGACAGAGCTAGTTTTTCAAAATGGCTATCTCCCCAGTTCTTTTAACCCAACCATCTATGTCCTTTTAAAGTATTTTAAGAAACAACCATATGGATTTTGTCTTTTACATTACACACATTCCATTTTCTGACCTTTCGCAGCCTAACCACTTGGTACTAAAAGTTTTGCATTCAATATCTCTAGCACAATAAGGCATGAGTTTATTAGTTCTGAGATGGGGAGTATGTTAAATTATATCAAGAGAAGACTGACAGGTAGCTTCCCAACATTTCCCTCAACAAATCACTTTGATAGTCTGCCATTAACCAAGATGGCAGTAGAGGTTTCCCTAAGGGGCTGATGCCCCTGTCGCCATCTTAGTTGATGCCTACCATCAACAAAGATGGCAGCAGGGGCATCAGCCCCTTAGGGAAACTTCTGCTGCCATCTTGGTTAATGGAAGGCATGCACATGCAGCACGCACGTCGTTTACAGGAGTGATAGAGGTAGGTGGGGCCTGCATAGCTCGCACTAACTGTATGCGGGAGAGGTGCCTGGGAGGTCCCTCTCAGCGATCCGCGGTAGGGTCTGGAGCCGATGCTGCCGCAGATCCCAGAATGGAAGGGCTACCCTCCCACCCTAAGGAGGGGCCCCTCTGGGCTGCAGGGGCCCACCTAGCTGCCCCCTGGTGCCGGCCCTGGGCATGACACAAAATGGCTGCTGGGGGGGCCTGGCATAATGGTTTCCATGTAGGGGAGGTTGAACTAGTGCAAACAGAAACTGAGCAGGAACAGCGAACAGTCTTTTGTGTACTGATACTTTTTAGGGGATTTACTGAAACCTTTCACAGGCATCACAGGAGGTTCTGGTGGGCAAACTGGCACTAGTGGGCACCACATTGGCAGCCCCTGATCTAATACCTTCTTTAAGCAATGTGCTGCTCCCTCTACTAAGCCAATACATCAGTTGTGCACTATTAAGAATTGTACATATAAAAAACTGCAATAAATTTTGTTTCTACTAGTAACATAATTTCCTCTGCATGTAAAGGATAAAGGGCTGTGCCTGAAGGTCAAAGACACCAGCTGAGTGTGCACCGTGGGGGGGGGGAGCAGCATGGAAGAGAGACTGAAACAACAACTAAGTTAAATAGTACAAAGTATCAACTTATATTAAACATGTCAACTTATCTTTTGGTAAAACTATACATTTTTCAAGCTTATTTTTCTTCTAACCAACATTGTTCCTTCCAATGTCCACAAACCAATCTGAACATAGCAAATTGTTTTTAAAGAGTGAGATGGTGAAATCCTTTGAGGGCTACTATAACACACCATTTCTTGCAAGACTACACCTTTTCTTCAGCCTCTTTCTTTACTGAAGCCACCAACACAAAAAAGTGAAGAGTTATTCTGTTTGAGATGCTATGTGCATAAATTCTTAGCGTCTCCTCGCCACTGCCACCTTAACAGAACAATCTAAGGGCCAATTCATACATTAGTAGACTAATCTGGGAGCTACTTGTGCGTGACTGGATCCCACACTGCTCCAGTTACACCTGTTTGGAGGAAAGAGATGGATCAGGCTGCACAACACAGCTCTTTGTACCAACAAACATTATTGCAGAAACATGCAATTCAGCTGTGCAGAAGCATGTTCCACATATGAATCGGGCCTAAGACACTGATGTAAGAAAGCAATTCCATGTAAATATTACGGACGTTTGAAAATCCAAGATCAAGACAAGCAGTGACAAAGCCAATCTGCATATTGTATATAGGAGTCGGTACCCCAGTATAAACAACACACAAGTCTCTAGTAAAGATCAGACTAAATGTGTAAGGTTAAACAGGCCCTGTATTGATTCTTACTGATCCTGATGACAAGCAAAACCAAAATACATTTGTAATAAATATATTAACAATTGCAGAATTATATAAAAAAAGTGAAACAATGCATTCCAGGTTAATGTGCATCATGCAGGTTGAAGAATTTAGCATTTTAATTTGCTTTATCTCTGAGTAAACACAGTACTGGCTGTTAGATGCCCACCAACTATTCAAAGAGGTATTGAAACCAGTCAGTGGGATTCCCCTTCCCACCATATGACCTGGACAGACAGACATCAGAACCTGCTGATTATAACTAGCACTTCTTACTCAAACCCTTGGAAAACTGTGAAAAGGCCATTTGATTTGCAGCTTGGGCAATTCGCTGTCCAGATGCATTTACTACCCACACACGAACTTTAAAGAATGCAGAAAACACGCAGGTTAAAAAGTGTCTCTGGTTTGAATTTCTTTTAGAAACATCGATTTAAATTTTGCACAAGGGCACTGTCAGCAGTGCCATGCGAGGAGACGGGAGTTGGCAATAGTAGCTGGTAGCTCCTCCCTCAGCCACATGTTTTATAGGCAAACACCTGCCCTCAACATGCCTGAAAGACACTGCCACTTCAGCACAAGCCCTCCCCTCTTGTTTGGAGTAAGGGAGAGGTGTCGCCTGCAGCAGCAGTAGGGAGCAGACAGCATCCAAGAAGGGAAGACTTTAAAAAATAAAATAATTAATTTATTTACTGTTCGCGGCCTGTCCAGATTACTTCACAGCCCCCAGGTTGGGAACCACTGATCTCGATACTGCATTTTGGACCAGTTGAATCGTCTTCAAGGGCAGCCCCATGTAGAGGGCATTGCAATAATCCCATCCGAAAGCTAACAGGATACAGAGTACCATGGTCAGCTTTTCTCTGTCCAAAAGGAGACGTAGCTGATGAACCAGCCGGAGCCAGAAAAAAGGCACTCCTAGCCATTCAGGCCACCTGAGCTTCCAGTGGCAAGACTAGACCCAGGAGCACCCCTAAACTATTGGCCTGCTCCTTCCTGGGGAGTGCAGCTCCATCCAGGACAGGCCATCTCCCCACCTGTGAGACTTAAGAACTCAGAACATATAACACCTCTGTCTTTTCAGGAATTTAGTTTCAATTTATTGGCCTCCAGAGATAGGCTGGGTGTCATCCACATATTGGTGACACCTCACTCTAAATCTCCTGGTAACAGCTCCCAGAGGCTAAATAAAGATATTAAATAGCATGAAGGACAAGACGGAACCCTGAGGGGCACCACAGGACAACTCCCATGGCACCAGATAATACAGCCTCTTTCTGGAAATGGTCCTGGAAGTAGGAGTAGGCCAATGAAGTACAGTGCCCCCAACCTCTACCTCCCTGACATGCTCCACAAAGGTACCATGGTCAACAGTATTGAAAGCTGCTGGGAGATAAAGGAGAACAAGCAACATTGCACTCCACTCATCTCTCTCCTGACAACTGTCTTCAACCAGGATGAACAAGGTGGTTTCAGTGCCATGGCCAGGCCTGAAGCCAGACTGGAATGGATCCAAATCATCAGTTTCCTGCATGCCTGCCTAAAGCTGGACCACCACCACCCTTGCAAGCACCTTGCCCAAGAAGGGGATATTTGCCACTGGGCAATGGTGGTTTAACACTTCTGTGTTCAGGGAGCTCTTTTTAGGGAGGGGGTGCATCATCATGTCCTTCAAGGTAGATGGTACTTCCCCCTCTTCCAGTGAAGCATTGATCACTTCCTGGACCTACCCGGTCAACCCTCTACGTCTAGCCCTAAGAAGCCAAGATGGTCAAGGACACAGGTGATCAGCTGCACTTCTTTGCGCCGCTTGTCCACATCCTCAGGCTGTAATAACTTAAACTAATCACACAGACCACCCAAATTATTTGGTTTGTAACCCTCCCTGGTAAGGAGTCAAATAATTTGTCCAACCCAGTTGGACTGTTTAAGGGTTGAATGCTTGTACCTTACCTGTCATAGGATCAAACAACTGATTTGCCTCTAAGTCTGTGAAGGTGCTGAAGCAAATAGGACATCTGAAGGAGGCTCGGTTGGTGGAGTCTCTTTCATCTGTCTCAATCCTCCTTCTCATGTGGTCTAGCTTGTATTTAACAACATTGACCAATAGGCGGTAATTGATGAAATAGAAGTTGTGCCGTGTCATCTTGCCATCTGAGGCTGTCTCCACTCTCATCCTGCATTTGATGAACTTGTCACCTTTAAGAGTGTTGAGAACAGCTCGCAACTGCTTCCGATCAAACTTCAGCAATTCCAGCATGTCCTCCTCTTTTACACATGGATTCCGAATTAGAATGTCCAGGGCCAAAGCATGTTCAGTACCGTAGAAGCCACGTACCACATACTTGGCAAGACGCTTCAGAGCAGCTGGGACTTCAGTGAGAACGTCTGGGTCTGTCATATCAAGTTTACTACAACACAAATATAATGGAAGGAAATTATAAAATGAACTCCATAGTCCAACAGTTTTGATTATTGCAACTGTATAGTTAGCAATAGCACAACCATTATCATGACATTGGTTTTACTGTACAATGGTAGATATATACCGTCACCTATCATGGATGGGTTTTAAATGCCTACTTAGCAATGGAAATCACAAAAACTGTGATACTACCTTTTAACAGGGCAGTGTGAGTTTTTGAGGCATGCTCCCTGGAGCAGGATGTTCAATATTTCCCCCCCAAAGGTAATAATTAAGTCCACTTTGTCCTTATCTGCAGATGTTTTCCATTTTTAGATGAAAAGGCAGAAATATCTGTAGGCTTATGGTATAATCCTACATATGCCTTTTCAACCCAGCTAAGATCAATAGGACTGTCTCCTAGTTTAACCAACCTTAAATTTGGCGAAGACTAGGCCACATGTGATGATTTCAAGTTAAATTGCCTCTTAGTACAAAGCAGTACTAGCAATATCTAATTATCTAAGGAAGCAATAGTCTGTTCCAAGTAAGAAAGTCGATTTTGTGGCAGTTGTTAACACCAGCCTGTCAATAACTGAAAACAGTAAGTAATCATTCATGTTGGAAGAATAGAAGAACTCTGCGTAGACAATCCCTTGTCTGAGAAGGATAGCTAAACCAAAGATGAATGTTGTTAATACTGTTATAAAAAATATAGGATTAACAAGAGAGAGGATTTGGCACCTGATCTCCTTGGCTCCAGTAACACATCCTGAAGATTTCAACATTGCAAAAAGAATGAACAAAGGAGAACTTCATGTATCATAGCAGGCTACTTTATTTTCAGTTTTCCAATGCCAGTTTTCACAATTCCATGGGACAAGATGTCTGCAGCATCATTCTATAATCTCTGTGACAAAGTTCTCAGCAGTACAATTACCGATCTTCATAAAACTGACAGCTAACATTATATAATTCAGAGCGCTGAAAATTCTCAAGTTCCTAAGTTATAAGCCATCTCTGCACCATAAATGAAGCCCAATGTTCTGTCAAGAGAGTTACTGTTGAGATCTTGCTATCATTTTTGTTCCCTAGAAGAGCCTGTGAATACGTTCTTGGACACAAAGTATACATGCACTTGTATTTTCAAATATACTTTTTGTTGAAATTTGGGGAAACTGTACATGTGACCCAGCTCTTAGTCTTCAAGTGAATGGTCAATTCAGTGTTCTTGCAAGTGCAGAGGCAACCCCTCTATTTAATTTCCACTTGTCTCCTTCCATCTCTAAACAGAATTCTGCAAAAGTCATATGACCTAATATATAGAATCCTCCCAGTATAACAATTACACAAACTTGATGATTCAAAGCTAAAAAAGGCTATAAGAGACAATATGTATGCATATTTGTTTTGGATTATATAATGTAAAAATGAAGGATAGATTATTTACACCAATGCACCCTGTTGCTAGACAAATCATTCAAATTATTTTTGTTTGATTGGCTATGTGGGCAAATGGGTTTTTCTGCATATATTGAAGGCTACATTACTTACATATTTCTAGTTCAGAGCCCTCTCTCTTTTTCACTACTCAAGCCTTCCTCCGCCACTCCTCCCATCCAGATTTTTTAAGCTTGAAGAAAAAACAGCAATATCCAATATGAAACTCATTTATCCTTCTGTATTGCTAACCTTCATATTTAATGAAAAGCCAGAGCATTTGCTGTTCTTACGCTAAACTGCATTTCCTCATTGCCCATCTGAACTGAGCTTCTCAGTGGCACACACCTCTTCTTTCAGCTACACTGCCTTTTCTTCTTGTTATTCAATTCTGTCCTTGATCCTCTTCAACCTAGTGTTCACCAGAAGTGCTCTCACTATAGTATTCAAGCTTCTTCTCCTGGGCAAATCCAAGGGCTTTTACCAAACTTTAATGGGTTTGTTTGTTGATCATACTGCTCTCCTCTGGCTTTCAAGGAACTTTCTTCCTCTTCTGCTTTCCTTTTGACAAATCTTCCTTCAGCTTTTTCTCACTCCCTTCATATGGTGTCTAGTTAAGTTCAACTTGGATTTTTATTTTAACTTTATAATTTCTATGGGCTTATACATTTTGATCAGCTGTGTGCATGTGACACCCCCCCCCATTTCTACTTGAACAGGCATATAATTAGATGGTGGAATTTGAAATATGTTTCTAAACTTTACTTTTATTTTATATCCTTTACTATTGGTCCACTTTCCATGTCTTCCCATTTCATATTTTAAATTTCACATGGAAAAATATCTTAGAATATCTTACAAAACCTGTCAGCACAAGCTTTGTTACAATATATATACACATTTTTCCACATGTAGATAAATACTGTATCAATAAAAAGCAGCTTTGAGACACTGAGGAAAGGGGCATATATACCTTACCCTGGTGATTCTTTCTCCTTGGACTCCCAGAAAGTTAAGATGGAAAGGTTGTTGTAACTGCCAGTACACGCAGTGGTATCCTGATTCGGCCTTTTCTAAGCCCCTTTGAAGAACCAAAGAAAACATGATGTGGGTAGTCCCATTTGTTTAATCACATATAAAATTGCCTCCAATTTATCTGGTTTATCAGGTGCTGCTCAATCCTTTTATATTTATTTGGAAAAGAGAGCTAATTGGTAAAATGAGTACTATTGGCTTGTCTCCTTATCTCTTGTCCTTGGACCCAACACAAGCTAAATCCATTGTTACAAGATATGGATAACCAAGAACTACATACCTTGGCAAAGGTCCTTGTTGACCACGCTCACTGGGTCTGACTTGGTCTGCCTCTAATCAATCTATGCCACACCTACACTTTTTAACATTTCCCAAGTATAGAACAGCTCTTCTGTTGGCACATTTTAACATTTTACCCACAAAGATGTTAGAGGGCAGATTTACCAAAGTTCCAATTAAGGATAGGTGTTGGAATTTGAAACAGTTTCCTATGCGTTTTATTACTGTAGATTTTATCAAGGGGTCAGAAACCATAAAATCTACTCCCTTATGAGGCAATTTCCCGATCGATCATTAGAGACTCTTCTGAATATTTTCTTTGAGGGATCCAATAAATTCATTACTGAACAGGTAGCAATATTTCTGAATGTAGTAATCTCTCTTAGACATTCAGCAATTGTTAGCTCTTAAATCCTCACCTTTGTTCTTCTGATTTTATGATTACATATTTATCCAGTTGTGAACTTTTTAATGGTTGGTTGACCGCAATAAAATGTTGTTGTTCATATAAAGTTGGGATATGTGTATCAAGAGGGGTACACAAGAGAGAAGACGTTTGCCCTCCCTCCATCACCTCAGCCACTTTTCTCTTAGCCCAGCTCACTGGGTGATGAGGAAGGAATGTGCGAAAGGCTGCAGGGAATTAAGGTAAGGTGGAGGAGGATTCAGCTCCCTTCGCCTCTTTCATATTAAAAAATCACCCACCACCCCCAACACGATGTACACTACCTAAGGCAAAAGGAGGTAAACCTGTAACTAGGCTGGCCAACTAAAGACTTCAACTGGAGGCTCACATGACTGAAGGTACAGTATAAAAAACGACACAGAAAACGACTCTAATTTGGATTCCTTTTCCTTGGCATGCTTTTTTTCTTTTTTTCAACGGGCAGAGATTTTTTTATCGTTTTGTTTTGCAGGTGGAAGCAAATTCAGTTGCAAGGAGCCCACAAGTATAATCTGAGGGGCTACAGGCAAGACACAGATCGACCATCTCAGTAAGAACTAGGCCAGGAGGAAGGAGAGGGACCAACAGCAGCTATCGTGGCTGCCACAGAGTAACACCGGGGTTGGACGTTATCAGCGGCCGCCGAGGGAAAATGGAGAAGACTTGCGCGGACATGGCCTCCGATTCAATCGAGGCACTTTTTGACTGACCTGCGAAGCGCCCAGGCAGATACTTTCGCCGCCGCCGGCCCCGCAGGCGCGCAAGCGAGAGCCTCACCTTAGCAATTACGTCACTACTACGCGACGCTCTGTGCAGCTCTGAGCCGCGGATCTCCTCCTACTCCATGACGCTTCAGCTTCTCGCCGTCCCCCCCAAAAACCAATTGCTAGCGTCGCGATAAATTGGAGCGAGTGGCATAATTATCAGCCAACCGGAAGAAAGAGAATTGACTAGTCAAGCTGTGATTGGTCTATCTTTGAGAGCGTAACTGACAGCGGGCAGCGTATGAAAGTATTGGCTGGCAGCAGCGGCGTCTACTCCGTGGAAGGAAAATATGGCTACTTTGGAAAGGGTGAAAGTGCTGGTGTTGGGTGACTCAGGTGAGTTGAGTACGCAAAGGCAGGTGACGCTTTTCTGTTTCAGCACACCTGTCCAGGCACATGATTTGGTTACCACTTTTCTTAAGTTCCTTTTAGATCGTTCGTTTTAAAATGTTCTGTTCACTAAATATAAGTCAAACATGATAAATTGTATCCTGGTTCATTTAGGGCATTGGAAAATTCAGAATTTTCTGGAATCCCCACTTCACTATCTGAGAAACGTTTACATTGTCATTTCTGAACCTGATCTTTTGAATTGTTCACAACGGTTATTATTATTATTAGATTGTATTACCTACCCTTCACCCAGAGGTCCCAGGGCAGGTTACAACAATTTAAAATACATAATTAAAATAGTTAAGAACAACCTAAACAACATCACAGAAAATAGGGTGGGTCCTAAAAATATACATCTCGGGTGTTGAAGGCCAGGGTAAAGAGGTGCTTCTTCAGCATTCACCAAAAGTTGTACAATGAGGTTGTCAGACACACCTCAGTGGAGAGGGAGTTCTGCAACTTAGGGGCTGCCACAGAGAATGCCCTCTCTTGGGCTAGCACCCCGCATGCTTCTGAGGGTGGCGGAATTACCAGAAGGCCCTGCTTTGCTGATCTCAACACCTGACAGCGGGTCTGTAAGGGAGGAGGTGGTCTTTCAGATATTTGGGACCTAAGTCAGTTAGGGCTTTAAATGCTAACATGAGCAGCTTGAACTGGGTCCAGAAAGAGCTATCTAACCTGTTAGGACTATCTATGACTGTTTATTCCTCCTTAATTTAAACTACACCACAAATTAATAACAAAGGCTGTGATCTTTCACTTACAATGAGGGCTTAGTTTACAATTGTCTGTCTCACAGGTGTGGGGAAATCCTCTCTTGTTCACCTGTTATGTCACAATCAGATGCTGGGAAATCCGTCTTGGACTGTGGGCTGCTCCGTTGATGTCCGAGTAGGTGAAACTATAAATTCCTTATGTGTGATGTTAGTGCATTTCAAAAACAGCTGAAATATTGAAGACTAAATGGGAAAGTAAAAAAATAATTTGGATGTAAGGGGAATTGTACAACAGTGGTTTGTTGTAGTAGGGTAAACAGAGTCATGGATTCATTTCTGAGGACTATTAACAAAAACTAAACAGAAAAGGGGAGAACTAGAACACATATAACCCCTTAATGGAAAAGGATGTGATCACAATGTGCATTGTTGAACAAGGCCTTTGCAACAAATAGCAAGAATAAATGTTTTATGGAAATGCTGTATAGATTTCATACAGACAAGCAGTCCAAGCACGAAAACAGGTGTTTGTGTGGATTAGCTCCACCCATGGCATAAATGGTTATTGTTGAAGAAAGACCTGAGTCTTGTATTCACATTCTCTGTTTAACAGAGTAACAGAACCAATTGCAGCTGGAGCTGAATGGTGGTACCAGCGCTAGACTTATTCTAAAAAAGGTAAAGGTGTCCCCGCACTTATAGTGCGAGTCGTTTCCGACTCTTAAGGTGATGTCTTGTGTCGTTTACTAGGCAGACCGTATATATGGGGTGGTTTTGCCAGTTCCTTCCCTGGTCTTTCTTTACCCCCCAGCATATTCCGGGTACTCATTTTACCGACCATGGATGGATGGAAAGCTGAGTGGACCTCGACCCCTTTTACTGGAGATTCGACTTCCTCCTTCTGTTGGAATCGAACTCTGGCTAAGAGACAGGGAACCTTGTAAAGGGGATGTGCAACTTTCTTCTGCACCCAGTATTTCTTGGATTGGTTCAGAAACTTTCTGTTGGAAAATCAACTATGCAACTGATTTTTTTATAAAATAGCATCCTAGACTTCACCAGAATGCTGGATGGTCATAAAGTGTATAGGTACAGGATTGAAGTGAAGATGAGAAATATATAGATGGCTCATTCAGAAAGTAGTAAAAAAAAGTAATAAAGAGGATAGAAAATGTGTTCTAACAGACACTTGTAGCCCATGATAACTTATTGTTCAGTCACTTTTTTCAATATCACATATAAATAGTTGATATATTCCGTTCTAACAGTTTTTCCAGACAAATTAGGAAAAGGAAACTTTGTAGTTCATTTGATAAAGTGAGAAAATGGAAAGTCCCAGACTTCTATTTGAAGAAGGCTCCCCCTCCCATTTCGTAAAACTGAGTTTTAGTTTTGGAATTGTGTTTGGGGGTGGTGGTATACAAATGAAAATATCCAATATATGGAATATCTATTGCACTGTATGTGCAAACAAATAAATAGGGGGATTAATTACCCCCCCCCAAAAAATCTCTGTTGGATTATCCCCACCCTGAATATGAATGTACAATAATTTTCAGGAAAATATCTATATCTAGTTCTGCCATCCTGAAGAGTGAGTATTTGACCTTCAAGTATCACGACTGTTTGAGAAAAAGAAATTACCTGAAAATAACTACAACATACACAACATAGATGTGAAAGTACACATAACAGATTGTTTGTAACCAAACCATATCCCGTCAAGTAGGAATTTGTATTGCCTTGTTCTACATATGTGGTACTCTGGGTTTTTTTAATTTTCAGATTCATGACTACAAGGAAGGGACGCCAGAAGAGAAGACTTATTACATTGAGTTATGGGATGTTGGTGGCTCAGTGGGCAGTGCAAGTAGTGTAAAAAGCACACGTATTGTCTTCTACAACTCTGTTAATGGTAATGTATGCGTGCTGAAAGATCTGTTTCTATTACTTTCCTTCTATAGAACATCTGTTAACTTGGTTCATGCAGAACGTGTTCCAGAAATATTGCCAAACGGATATTAAAGAAGGATTTCTTACCAGGCTGAATATAGATATGAAAATGTTTCACTTTTGTGGATACCATACATGTGTACATTCTGACAAATCTGCTTAATCTTATTTTCTGAAACAATTTTCTGGGTGTAAAGGTGTTCATAATGCCTATTTATAACCCAGTAGACACTAGCTTGCAGACAGATGAACTATGTGGATTTACCACCACTTTGTCTCCATGTATGCAGTGTCACCGACATGGGGAGGCAGGGGCCTAAAAGTATAGCACCTTTGGAGTTCTGGCTTTTTATTATTTATGTTCTTGGAAGTGTAGGGCTGGAAAGAACCAAATGTCCAACACTATCTCTGAAGGAGGACAGTTATAAGGATGTAGTAAATAGTTAACATGCATTCTCCTTTCCTCAGCATGTTTAACAATGTTTTATTGAATTTCTCTGGCTGGGAATCCCCCTGGGGATGGTAAGCAGTGGTATAAGATTTTTTTCTATCTCCATAAGTTGCAACATATCTTTAATAAGGTGACTTTTAAAATCTCTACCTTGGTAAAAGCAAATCCTGAGAGGTAATCCTTAATGAATGAAGTGGGGGGAAGGAGGTAGCCCAGTTTTCCTGTAGGAGGGGACTTGAAACAAAAGAAAAAAAGAATCTTCAAGGGCAATAAATTGGAGAGGAGGGTGCATATCAGTATTCAGAGAGAAACAACATGGGCTCCACGGAAGAAGGGCTTTATAGGTGGTATTTGTTGTAGGGCTAAGGAGATTGTTCTATCAGCGCAAGCATTTCTGCTTGCCTGATGGAATGATCTTCCCTCTTCTCCCCTCCCTCACTGTTCTGGGGGTTCTCCGACCCGCTGGAGCACATTTAGGGAGGGTGTGCAGGGGAGGAGGGGGGAGTCCTGTTGTGCTAGCGGGAGTTCTTGAGCTGGCTTCTGCTAGTGCAGCAAGTTAGTTGAATGCACCTCTTTGTGTGTGTATATCATTCTCTCCACACCTTTCAAAAAGAATCTCATGTCTTTGGGGTGTGCTTTTCACAGTGGCAGCTGCAGTGGAGGCCTGCTGTAAAGCAGACAGGCAGGATATACAGTAGAACTTTGCTATAATGTGGGGTCGGGGGGGAAACTACACGCTCGTGTTATAGGGCTTCCACGTTATAACAAAGCAGTGTTCTGTAAACAGTATTTTACGTCATATCCACAGCTGCATTGTAGCAATGTTGTACTGTAATTTTTAAAAATAAATAAATGTCTTACCCTTCAGAGAGAGCTGGGTATCATCAGCATATTGATGGCACCTCACCCCAAAACTTCAGATGGCCTCTCTCAGCAGTGTAATGTAGACGTTAAATAAAGTGAAGGATAAAACAGAGCCATGAGGCATCCTGTAGCACGAGTGCCATTGGATCAAACTTAATTTCCCCATCACCATCTCTGGAACTGACCCTTTAGTCTGGAATGGAACCACCAGAGCACCCTGCTGCCAACTCTCAACCCAGAAGATCTGCTTTGTTTTAAGTAGAGGTGGGCAGACATGTTTTTCATATATTCTTGGTGTGCAGAAATTCTGCATTCAGGCTCTATTTCTGCCTCTTCACCTTGAAAACTCTAAAAATAAAGACAGCAGCATTTTTTCACTGAGAATGAAAGACCAGAGCGGAGTGCAAGGAATGTGATGCAAATCCTCGTATAATGACACTTCATATTATACTGCAGTGGTATGTAGCTGCAATATTGAGACCATCACAGGTGCCACTTGTACTTTTCTCATGTTCCCAATTGTAGGTATTGGACAACTTTTTTTTTTCTGGGTTAGTGAAAATGAACAGGAATAATTGCCTGCTGTCATTCTGGTTTTCACTTATGGTAACTTCTAATAACATAAACCAGTTCATGTTGCATGTGAAACGTTATATGTATAAAGCCTCCATGAAAGAGATTTATGTGTGAGATTAGATATAGATATACAAATAGAATATTTGTCAAGTGCAGCTGAGCATGGGCATACTTACAGGTTGACTACGGTACTGCCCACCTTATGCTCCAGTCTCATCCAGAAGTTACTGTATTATAGTCCTCTATGCCATAACTTAATAATAATAATAATAATAATTTAATTTGTGGGTCGCCTATCTGGCCAATGGCCACTCTAGGCGACGTACAATTTAACAACAATACATTACATCATAATAAAATACATCATAAAATACAATATAACAATAAAACAATAAAACAATTCCAGTACAGAGTAGTAGGCTATTTGTCGTAAAAATTTAACCCTCCCCGTAAGTCCCAAAGGCCTGTCTGAAGAGCCAGGTCTTCAAAGCTTGGCGGAATACATTAACCTTGATAAATGTAACTACGTTTCTTTGCTGGCCTATTTTTTTAAAAACCTCTTCATACTTAAATTTGCTGGTGCTTCAGGAATGTGATCAGCTTCCCTACATATCTTTTTCTCCCCCTCCCCCTTCAGCACCTTGAAATGCTTCTGAAAGGCTTTATCCCAACTCTTTGTATAAATCCTTCCACACCTCTTTCATTTCACATGAATAAGCTTTTTTAGCATGAGAAAGTTTTACATATTGAAATGAACGAAAATCAGCAAATTGCTCTTGTAGATATATTTTCCTTTTGACAGGCAACCAATCTACTGTTTGCCAAAACTGCATTTTGTTGTCCCATGGCCAGGATCGAAAGAGCTACTTTATGCATGTCCACAGGTTTCAGTGTGTTTAGTGGATGACTTTTTACTTCTCAAAACAGCATACTATTATGCCATGTCATAAATTGCTTTTGAAAAGTCCCCTTGATTTCAAAAGCTCTTTGCATAGGGTGCTGTTCAAACAACAATAAGGAGCTACCTTGGGTATGTAAAACTAGTTATGTGGTTCTTTGGAGCCTGGCCTATGTTCCCAACCTCTTACGTCTTTCAATCTGATTTTGGTGGAGTTAAAAAAGTCATTTTATTTATCAATGGCCTTATACTTATTTAGGCATAATTTTAGTACATGACTTAACCAACAAGAAGTCCTCCCAGAACCTGTATCGATGGTCTTTGGAAGCCCTCAACAGAGATGTGGTTCCATCTGGAGTCCTGGTGACAAATGGGTGAGTGTGTAGAGGACCCAATCAATCACGTCTTTGGTAAGCCTTTTTCTTCTATCACCAGGGAAGTTTGAACATTGAGGTGAATAAGATAGAGGGATGATATAAGTTGAAATATCACTCCTCTCGCCCCTTTCTGCAATGTGTGTTGAAGAGCAAGTCCTGGTTCTTTATCTCTGACTGTTATCAGCAAACTCTCCTCCTACTAGTAAATAGCTAGCAGAACTGTAGTTTGGAGAACTCATGTGAGAATGTTTACATAAAAGGCTGGGTGAAGTCCGTAGCATATGTTGCATGAAGAAATAACAGCAGTGACCCACAAGTGAGAGAGCTTGCAGGTATATATGCGGATATATTCACTTGAAGAAAGAGGACCGGGGGGGGGGCACAGACTGATAGGGTTATTCTGGATCCCTCTTTCACAGAAAGAGGCTGGATACACGTGTTAGTGCTATAAGCAGTCTTTTACTCAGACGTTGCACAAAGTAAACAGAAGATAACAGCAAACGCTTGATACATACAGTCAAACAGTCTATATACAGTAGTACAGCCAGAGTTTCTGCGTCCTTTCGCTTTCCCAGCAGCACAACCAGTCCTCATCAGACTTGCAGCGTTTAACTCAGACAGTGAGCAGTCCGCGGGTGTGTGGAGAGATACGGAGAGCATCTGCACCCATTAGCACTGTGTTGCTTTCCTCCTTTTATTGCTCCAGCACTCAGGATGACTAGGCGTGTTCCCACCCTTAGTTAATCACACCTGATGCTTATCTTAGCTCCTGTGGTCATTAACTCTTCACGGACAGAGTTCCCTTGTAAAACAAATACTCACATACATCAACACAGACTTGGGCTGAACGAGATGCCCAGCTAGACTTGTGCTTCCTATCTACCCTGCCTGTACTCTAAACAGAAGAGAAGGATTTTATCTGTGACCTTATGCTGGCCACCTCTAATGCCTAGCACAACTGCGGAGGCAAACTCTCGCCCTTTTCTCAGTTGCACTGAGTCTTCTTGAGGCTACAGACAACAAGAGGGTCTCTTACCTGGAAAAAAAATGCAGCAAGTGCATTTGTAGACCCCTAAGGAAGAGACGCTGCATTTCTATAAAAATTAACTGCTCTTTTTCCTTTCTGGAAAATCCAGTGCACACTTGTTTAAGACATGGATTTGAGGATTTTCTAGATAAGAATCCTGCAGGCTAGATTGTGTGCGTTTAGTAATCAAGACATTTGTAATAGTAGTGAAAGAGATGATTCAGTGTTCTGTATCATGAATTGTATTGTATTTACAGGCTGTTCCATTGTTCTGGGTGTTTAGGTTGAGTTTGAACATTATTCATTAAAAAAACCTCACCAAGTATAAATTATAGTAAATTGAATTCTACCTTAGCATGGGTCCAGCTGAATTTGAAACCTGGAGAGGGATAATCAGTGTCAACCAGACTGGTGCCAGTTTAGCGCAAGATTTAGTTTGTGTATTAATTTGTCTAGAATTTCATGTTAAATCTTGAGCTTTCATAAAGGTACCTTACACATTTGTACTCTGTCTGCTTTCCAGTTGCCATATCCTTCCCAGTTTTTGACCATTTTGTCATATTGGTTTCCCCTCACAGCAACATCATTTTTCCTAAGCCCTTCCCAATCTCCAGTGCAGTGCAGATGGAGTTTCTAGCTGTGAATGGGCAGAACTTAGTGAAGTGCTGCCACATCTTTGCAGTTCACAATATGTGCTACTGAAAGGGGTCCAATAACCATCTGAGGACCATGAGGTGCTCTCAATATGAAGCAAAAAAGGGTTCAGTCAGCTGCACAATTTATAATAGTATATACAAAGATGGTTATGGTAATGATAAAATGCCCTCACTTTATTCTGTGTTTGTGCCAACTTCTACTTTTTAATAATTGTAATGTTTCCCCGGAAGTTTGGTCTGATCATTTTTTCTCAGGATAAGTTTTAAAACAGAGCCATATTACAAAATAATTCCATTTGAGCTTTTCATAATTATTTCTCCTTTATATTCCATGGGTTTTTTATTAATTCAGTATCTTTTCCCCCCATCATATGACAAAAAATGTTTGCATAACACCCACGTGCTTGGTTCTAAACTAAAAGTTGTTCAAATCTTTAATATTCTGTCCAATATTTTAGGCATATTTAAATGTTCCCTTTGAAATCGTTGAAGACGTCTTAAAGATGTCAATGCTGTTAATGATTGCAATGATCATAGTCATATAGCAGAGGGTGGGGAATCTCCAGCCTGTGGACCAAACGTGGCCCGCCAGCCCATTTTGGGAAAACCACGCCCACCCATCTTACACCTGAAGTCATGCCTGACATCAGGTGTGGGGTGGGTAAGGGCAGGCCTCCCAGGGCTGCTCTTTAAAACTGCCCCGCGCTGTTCTTTCCTACCTCTGACATCAGAAACGAGAAGCATGGGGAGGCTCACAAAGGGCAGGAGATTTTGACAGGTGGGTGGGACAACTTATCTTTCAATCATGTGATGCCATAATGACATCATGTGATCGGTGGGCAAACCAAAAAGGTTCCCCACCCTTCATAAATAAGAAAGACTTGAGCATGTTGGTGTTCTTATCAGAGCCACATATTTTAGTGTTCTTTCCTGAGCCACCACCATCCTGAAGCTAGCACAGCTGTGTGTTCTTTCCTGAGCCACCCTAAAATGCTAACTTCCCACTAGTAATATTATTTATTACATAGAGTTCAGGCAGCATACATGGACCCAACACAACCTGTTTTTTTCTCAGAACAACACTCTCTGGTGACACCAGTGTTGTGGAATGCCCTCCCTGCTGAAACATGAGAGGCCCCATGATTAATGGCATTCCCCCAGCTCTTGCAGACTCACCTGTTTAGACAAGCATTCCCCTGATGTTGAACTTTGAGATCTGTTTGTTTTAATTTCTCTTTTACCTGTTATGCTTTTAATGGGCTTGTTTGTTGTGTATTTTAATTGTGTATAGACTTTATCATTGATCTTATACTTGTAAACCACTTAGAAGCCATTTTGGCATGTAATTGGTATATATAATATATATAGTATATTATATAGTAATATATAATAATACTAATGCTGATAATAACAATAACAAAAGCACCTTAAAAACTAGCTAATTAATATGGCAAGCTTTCATGGACGAGAGCCCACTTCATCTGGTGCAGTGAGGTAGGTTAGTCTGATATTATCACTAACCCAGGGTTATCCAGTTAGCCCCATGACTAAATGAGGATTTGAACCCAGATCCTCTGCACCAGAGATTTTGCACCTGGGGGCATATTTGGACATCTAAGAAACTCTTGTGGGTACCACAAATTGCCCATTTCACCAAAGAAAAACTGATGATGCTCAGATCCTCCCTCCAGTAAAACGGCCAAATGCTTACACGTCCCCCCCCCCACAAAATAATGCAGAGACAAAAAAGCAGCAACCCCCCAACAGACCAGAAAGAAAAAGGTCCTGAAGTTGAAAAAAAGTTGAAAAAGAAAGGGGCCTTGGCAGGTGCCATTAAAGAGCAACTGCTCTATACCCCTAGCCTAAATTTCTCCTCAGGCACTGGTCTGTTTTTCTCTACGCTTCCTTAACATCTGCTGCTACTTCTCAGGGTGGGAAAGTGTGCAAGTTTCATTTGACTATTTTCAAGTACTTCCTTCCTAATTAATGATAGTGTATTTATTGACCTGCGGAGAATGTTGTTTCCTGAAACAAATGTCCTCTTTTTGATATGTAGGGATTATGACCGTGAACAGTTTGCTGATAACCAGATTCCACTACTTGTCATAGGGACCAAACTGGACCAGATCCCAGAGATGAAGCGCAGTGACGTCTTGTCCAGAACTGCTTTTGTTGCTGAGGATTTCAGTGCAGAAGAAATTAATCTGGTCTGTACTTTGTACCTTATTTTTGTCAGTTTGGGTTGGGTTTGTTTTTAATGGGCATGAATACTTTTCAAATCTGATTTTATTGTGTGTTTAGAATCTGCAGACCAATCAGGGCCGGCTCCAGGCATGCCGGGCCCCTTGGGCATCAGCTTGCCCTGGGCCCCGCCTCCCCACCTACCTGTCTCCTGTCTTTTACCATTGTCCTTAACGAAGATGGCGGTCACGGTTTCCCTAAAGGGATGACGCCTCCGCCACCATCTTTGTTGATGGCAACTAAGATGGCGCCAGGGGCTTCAGTACCTTAGGGAAACCGCAGCCGCCTTCTTTGTTAAGGTGTAATTATGAAAGGTTAATGTATTTAGTGTTAACAGGTGCATATGAAAACGTTCTACTAAATTATATTTGTGGTCCATGGTTCTTTATCAGTAGCTTTGCATACAGGCAAGCCATGCCAATGGACACTTCATGCAAGTTAACAATTGTGTGTATGCCATAATTTGTCACATATATGCGCAAATCTTGCGGTGTTTTGAAAGTTGTGATTGGTGCCATGCCATTATAATTGAAGGGGTGTGTGCATGCAAATGCCATGCATTTTGATATGCACGTGCATTTCCTTAAGTCTTTGATAAAACTTGTTGCTAAACACATTCAGAATTGATGGCAAGGAAATATTTGTGATGAAGGAAATTCCCATCAGACTCTTACTATATGACTATGACAGCAAGATTATTATGGGTGCAAGGATGGAAGTTGGAAGATGGAATTAACACTGATAATGGAAAAATGGCTATTGAAATTATTGGTCCTAGTAGACTTGATGAGATGGATTAATTGACATGTTTATTTGAAGAAAAATCGAGGGATATATTTCTCAAGGAGTGGAAACCTCTCTTTGACTTTTTGCGGAAAGAATAAAGTGATGTTAATGAGATTTGATGATTAATTAAGATAACTACTGGAGGAAAGTGATTTTGTAATATATTAAGAGACAGGTTTGTTATATATCATAGACCTATAACTGATCTGCGACAAATCGGAAGTCAACATTTTATTTTATTGTTTAATTTGTTTTGTTTTGTTTTGTTGGAAAATTTGAATAAAATTAATGATAAAAAAAAAAAGATAAAACTTGTTGCTAACATGCCCGGGGTGAAGATGTTTTTTTTCCTGGGAGGTAAGAATGCCCAGGGGCCAGATGACTGCATTGGGAGGCTTATAGTCTGATCCCATCAAGGGTTAGTTAGGCATTATCAAGTCCAGTGAAATGAATGGGCATGGGTATACCTAATTATTCATAGGATTGGCTTGTTAGCACAAGAGCAGATGGTGGAGTTCAGGGCAGGAGAGAGATTGCATTACAACAGCTAAATTAGACTGCCAGAAAAACCTAGAATGGGTTTATTCTGTGAGGGAAAGGTTTTTAGCTTGGTGCTGAAAACAAATTTCTGCTAGACTGTGCTCTGACACAAATGAAGCCCTGTGTTTAGAATGTAGAGCATACAATGAAGAGCCTGCTTGTGGAAAGATTGGCCTGTATGGTATTTTTTTAATTGTGAAGAGCTGCTGGATGGGAATTGTGGGGAGGGGGAACAGGACTATATTTTGGGGAGAGGCAGTCTGTGTTTTTGTTAGCTAAGAGAGGGCAGTGTTTCATTTGTAACAAGAGATGCGCAAGGACTTTGGCTTGTGGTGAAACAGTGTCCTCTGTTCTCCATAATTCTGTGTGGGAGTGGCAAGGTGGGTTGCATCTGGTCAGTGAAAAGTGAAAGGCATTCTGCATGTGCTCAGGGACACTTCTGTTATATTCCCACTGGCTAGTAGAAATAGTTTTTGGCTACTAAGCTTGGACCAAACTTGTTGACTACTGCCTTTGTCCATGAAATTGATTGTCCATGTAGAAAAGCTACCTTGTGTGAAGTGACCCTAGTTATGCAGCCATTGCTTCAGTTTAAAAGGCGTTTCTTCAGTTTGTGTCTTGCACTTCAGAACTGACGAGTTTGTTAAGGATTGTGGTTTTAATGAGTCGCAAGAGAAAGTTATGTTTTGGTGTTTTCAGGACTGCACCAACCCTCGCTACCTGGCTGCAGGCTCCTCCAACGCTGTGAAGCTCAGTAGATTCTTCGATAAGGTGAGCCTTTCAGTTAAATATCTTTTGTACTGTCTAATTTTTTACAGCATAGAAACTGAAGGGCATTAAGACTTGTGTAACCTGATGCGAATTGCAGAGGCCACTGAATTTCCCATATAGCTCAAGCTCAGTTTGAATAGACTTCAGAAGCTGAGCAGCCCAGGCTGAGACCAACCAGTTGAGGAACTAAGGCTCATGGTCAGGGAGAGGTGAGTTCTGTGAGAGCAGTTCAGGCAAACTGGGCAAGTGATAAACAGGCAGATTGGCAGGGTTAGAGATGAAGAAGAGGTCAAGCAGTGTCAGGAAATAATGCAGGAGAAGCTGAGCGGAGCAGAAACATATAGCAAGTGCTTTTTGTAACGCAGAAAGAAGAAAGAAAGTTATACACGCCAGTTCTAATTTAATCCGATTCTGGGCTTTCGTTAAGGCTCTGAGAGTTTTCCGATTGTGTGACAGCCGTATGCAGGAGGCAACGAATAGCATGCAGTGCTTTTTTCTTTCTGTGCTGACAGCATCATGCTCCACATCCCTCCCAGAAACAGTCATTTAGCTCTTCATGGATTTGTTACATATACGCGGATGGTGCCCCTAGTATTTGTTTCGTTAGGTTTAGTTTTCGAAATCTTTAAAAATAGTCTTCAAATGTTTGAAGCTTGAGGAAATAAACAGCATTCATTTTTAATTTTGACATCAATACATTCTTAAATGAGCCTCTGTGTGCTTGCATGTGTCCGAGCATGTTTATGCAAATTTATATATTCATATATGTATCCTAATATGTCCGTACTAAAGTATTTACTATTTTCAGAAAGCTATGTCTGTATTGATACCTGTCACAGATGTAGGTCTTGACCAAAGTACACACTGGCTCTATTCACACGTAACACTAAATTATGCTTTATCGTGATGGGAACAAGCCTATGTGATCCTTAGACTTATATGCTCCCCCTCGTTCCTCCTCTCCTCCTCCTCTGCTGCATCTGCATTGCACACTGCTTTTTAACATCTGGCTTCCTCCCAACCCCTGCAGAGCGGAAGGCATCTGGTAGTGCACTGCCAAAAATGATGAGCATGAGAAGCTGGTCATAGTAGTCTTCTTGACTGTCTTGCATCTCATCTCCTGTATCCCCACCTCAGCAGCAGGGAAAGCATGCAACAGGTGCCGTTGGAAGGATGGGAAGATGAGTTCTGCTAAACGTCGCTTGGTTGTGGGAGTTCCAGCGGAAGACCCTTTCTCTGTCCCAAAGTGCCTAACACTGGTTAGGGCCAGCAGAATGGCGGCAGGCAGTGTCTCTCAGCCAGAGCTTGGAAAAGTTACTTTTTTGAACTACAACTCCCATCAACCCAATCCAGTGGCCATGCTGGCTGGGGTTGATGGGAGTTGCAGTTCAAAAAAAGTAACTTTTCCAAGCTCTGCTCTCAGCAACCATATTAGGGACAGTGAGGAATACGGAGAAGATCTGATCTCTTCTCAGACCTTCTCTGAGGGGTTCCATATGCCTACCTCCCCTCCTAGTTGCAGAGTGGGTACTTGGGGAACAACAGCACTTCCCCTGGTTGCCAACCCTTTCCAGGGATCAAGTGGACTGGAAATTTATGGCATGGATGAAGCAATTCATAGACATTTGAGATTTCTAAATTTGTAGAAGAGCTCCATGCCTCATCACAAAAAAAGGGAATCAACAAACAAATACATAAAATAATTCCCTCTGCCATCAAATGCTTAACTAGTTAGTCGGGCTATTGAACTTGTTCCTCTGGATCAAACTTGTTTAAGGGATTTACTCAATTTTTAAAAATATTGTCTGTGATTCAAATCTGTTCCACCCCGTGGGTAATCTGGGGAAATGTTCTTATTTCTAATTTGGATTCTATTAATGCTCTGGAATGCACCAGCCTCTCACATTAGTTTTACCCAGGTGGCGTCATCTCACCTGGTGAGCAGAGATTGAAGCCTCTTCAAATGCACATGCTTTGGCTTTTGTAATTCCAGTGGACCCACATAAGCCATTGCTGAACTACCACTATCATCCCTGACCATTGACCATGCTTACTGGGGCTGATAGGAGTTGTAGTTTAGCAACAACTGGAGGGCCAAAGGTTCCCCACACCTGATATAAGCAACCTAGGATCCCAGCCTAGAAGCTGCTAGGAAAGAATCCACTGGAAGTATAGAAAATTACAAGACTTTCGGGGTAAAAGCAGAAATTTTTTAAGAGACACACATACACACACTGGAAGGTGGATCACAGAAGGATGGGCATGACCTAAAGGAGGAAACTGGACTTAAAGGGGTCTGCTTTATATTAAGGTTTAGGAAGCAAGTAAGTGTACTGTAAGAGGAAATGTTTAAACAACTTCAATTTGAATTTTTACTTAAGTTTGTGTAAATAGACATGATGTTTTTATTATCTTTTTGGTCTTTGATTTCATTTTTCTTCTTGTTGTTAAATCATTTTGTTTATGCTCCCCTGGGCTCCATCGGGAGGAAGGGTGGAATATAAATTCAGTTAAATAAAAATAAAGTTTAAATAACTTCAGTGTTTTTTAAAAAAAACTTTAAAGAAAAATCCAACCTGTGTGGTTTTTGTTCTCTGCATATTTTCAAGTTGCAAAGAACAAAATGCAGGTTAGTTTTTTTTAACTGTGTAAATGAAATCAAAGGTCAAAAGGATAATCAAGAAAATGATTTCTATTTCCACAAACTAAGTAAAAATTCAAACTGAAGAAGTTCAAATACTTTTTCTTTTCCTGCAGAAAAAAGTAAAGGTCAGGGGGAGGAGAAAAGAAGAAACCTTTTTCTGGGGGGTTTTCTCATGGTTTTAAGTCCAGCAGGGCTTCAAGTGGATCTTTTGCCCATTGTAAAGTTGGAGAAGAAATACCAAGTGAGTAACCCAACACTGACATCTCTATAATTGTATAGAGAGGCAGTTTAAATGCAGAGGCATTTAAATAGAATATCCTCATTCTTTTTCTGTAGTAGGTGGTGGCAGAAGAATAAACTTTTTGCCAGTGGTGAAGGAACAGTTAGCCGTAACAACAACAACAAGTTCCTTCTCACTGAGATACAGCAACTTGAGATTTCAGTCTGGAATATCCTTCACCAGCCAGAATTGTGTGTGTACAACTGACCAATCACTTCAGAATGGTTAGATATATTGTATAGTAATGGCAAGAGCCTATGTGGCCAAGCGGTTAAGAGGGTTGGACTGGGACCTGGGAGACCAGGGTTCAAATCCTCATTTGGACATGAAACTCACTGGGCGACCTTGGGCCAGTCACTCTGTGTCAGCCAAACGTTCCTTATAGGGGTTGTGAGGATAAAATGGAGAGGGGGAGAACTACATACAGCATCTTGAGCACCTTGGAGGAAAGGCGTATATAAGTACAGTAATAAATAAAAATCAAACCCAAGGACTCCTTGGAGACCTACCTGTGTATTCTAATCGGACACAGGGTGTTCATGTGCTTCTCATATGCCGTACCCTCCCCCAGTACCAAGCAGTCCTGTCTGGATTATCATTAGCATCTAGGGTTTTCCTGAAGGACTGGCAGCCCATCTACATCTCTCGGGGATTTTAATATTCCTTTTTCTGAACAACATCCTCATCCAGTCACCCAGCCTCCCACAAGGAGATACAGAAGGTGGATAACACTATTGCATTTCCAGGACCACGAATTTCTCATCAACACAGACTAGAGCACCTTGTTTCTGAGCGAGAGTCCTGCATTTTGGAGTGGTCATTAAGACTGTTGAGTTGGGTGTTTTTCACTGGAGAGACAAAGATCCAGGACGATCTACAAGATGCTGACAAGCTATGAAGTTGATCATATGATCAGAGCTGTGGAGTCGGTATGTCAAACCTTCGACTCCGAGTCCTCTATTTTTCTACTGTCCGACTCCGACTCCTTCATAAATGGCAAATGTATATTAATTTTTCTAATATTAATTTTATTTTGAAGTCGTAGTCAGTACATTTCTTCCAACTCCACCCAAAATTGCTTCCAACTCCACGACTCTGACTCCACAGCCCTGCATATGATGGGCTCCTACTGGGAGGAAGCGCGGGATATAAATAATCAATCAAAAATGTTGACACAACTCTTGGGCATGCCGATGCCCTCCCAGGATATGAACACAAATTGAAGTTGTCATTGTGTCACTTCACTTGCCATGGACTTTGCCAGCCTGTCAGCAAGTGACTATCTTTGCTGAAGAACCATGGGTCTTGCCAGAGGAAGTAGGAGCCATAGAGCGGAGGACTTCCAGCTATCAAATCTCTTGCCCAAACTCCATGAAAGCCCACTCTTCCCAGCCACCACAGGAATGCAGAAGCCATTGGGCTTTGTCGTCCCCCCTCACCTCTTTAGGGGGTGTGTTGCCTTGAGATGTTGAAGTTGCAAAGTAGTGTAGATGGTGTGGCTTCAGCATCAAGCCAGGTTTTTCTCTTTCCCCTGCCTCACATCCTTTTGCTTACTATCCATTCCAGCCTGATGAAGAGTACTGTGAACATGGAAGCTTACTCATTATTTTGTCCTCATAAAGGAATGCTACAGTAGAAACCTGTCAAGAATTTTAACAATAGCAAGATGCATAATTATACTAGGACTGAAAATGGTCCCCCAATTCATTGTTCCTTTAAGCAGGTGGAAATGTGGTGCTCATTTCAACAGGAGTCATGCCCAATTTTTGACTTGTGTTCCTTTCTCTTTGGGAGAAGGCTGAAGCAATTCTAAGGAGGCTACTTGAAGCCCAAGTAGTGGCCAATGGAGAGGTGGAAGCCAACTCAAATTTCCAGATTCCCTGCAGGTGGTAACCCTGTCATTTGCCTTCCCTACTACAATACCAGCTTCAGGCTGCAATGTTAACAGAAATTCTCTTGCACACAGCCAGGCACCCTGGATCATCAGTGGTACATGCTCTGGTAACCTCACGTTTGGACTACTGTAACGCGCTCTACGTAGGGCTACCTCTGAAGATGGTTCGGAAGCTACAGCTAGTGCAAAATGCGGCGGCCAGACTGCTAACAAGAACCAAGCAGTCTGAGCATATAACACCTGTTCTGGCCCTCCTGCACTGGCTTCCAATATGCTTCCGGGCTAGATTCAAAGTGTTGGTACTAACCTATAAAGCCTTATACGGCGCAGGACCACGATATCTGCTGGAACGTCTCTCCCGATACGAACCGGCTCGTACACTACGGTCTACTACGAAGGCCCTCCTCCGGGTCCCGACCCACAGGGAGGCCCGGATGGTAGTAACAAGATCAAGGGCCTTCTCAGTGGTGGCCTCCGAATTGTGGAACAGTCTCCCCGAGGAGGTACACTTGGCGCCGACACTATTATCCTTTCGGCGCCAAGTTAAGACCTTTCTCTTCTCTGAGGCATTTTAATTTAAGTTAATTAAGTAAATGTTGTATTTCATTTTAGATGGTTTTTTATGTATTTGTTATATCAGATCCTGTAATTTTATTGTATATATGTTTTTATGTTCACCGCCCAGAGAGCTGCTTGCTAGTCGGGCGGTATATAAGTTTAATAATAAATAATAAAATAAATAAATAAATCATGGCACCATATGGAAATGGACTGCAACAGAATCTACTTTAAATGCCATTAATTCACAATCACCTAAGAGGTGTAGAAAATTTCAGCGGCCCCAAAGTTTCAATCAAGTGAGATAAAAGCGCCCTCTTGCTTCTGAAATGAGCGTGTCTGCTCTTCAGATTATAATGGAAACTGATGCTTTGACAGCCAGTTTCTGTATAACTGGTGATGACATTTAGACTTGTTGTATGAAACAATTAATGTATGACACCTACCAGGCTCTTCCTTTTCATTTTTGTTTCAGGTCATAGAGAAGAGATACTACTTACGAGATGGTAATCAGGTACGTGATTTGTCTTTTAGAACACTTAGATGATGAGCCCTAATATATTTAAACAGAAGGTACATTTCATATGTAACTTTTCCTGTTCATAATTTAATATGTAAAATTTTAAAGGCCGCCAACATGAAGCAGTCCAGATGTTGAGCTACAACTCCCATGAGCCCCAGCTGTCATGGCCAGTCATTGGGGATGATGAGGGTTGAGGTCCAACAACATCTGGAGGGTACTGCATTGGCTATCTCTGCACAGGTTATATTATAGTCTTCCATTTACATTTACAGTATTTTACCATTTGTAACTTCTGTCCTCATAAAAAGTAAAATTATGTTCTTTAAAAAATGGCAGAGCAAGATTGAGCAGCTAAAACCAGTTGCTAGTGCAGGGTTAAAAGAACTGTCTCTTTTACCTTGAATGCATCTACTATGTATAAATCTCTTAACATTTTTCTTAATTTAGTTAATTGCTATTTTCATAACACCTTCAGTGCTTATGGCAGTTGAAATTTAAGCAAAACTGTGCTAACAGTTTGAAATTTGGAAGCTGCGTAGTAAAAAAATATGAAGAGATGTCAAAAACTCTATGTAATCTAAGCCATTGCAAAGTTCACCAATGAGATATAGGTCATAGTCTGTTTAATTTTTAATCTCCCCAGCAAACAGCCGGGAAGGAAGACAATAAGATATGTCCCAAAAAATATTTGGAAAGGAGGCGTCTTAGAAGCACAAACATTCAGAGACAAAGATAAGAATTTATGAAGTTGTCGTGTATCAAGGCAATTTAGCCCAATTATGGTTGGATGCAGACTTTGCTTCCAACAGCAGAGGGAGAGGGAAGCAACTTTTGCCAGAGAGGCGCACGCACACAGTGTACACACTGTCCTGGAGGGTTTGGGGACCTTCTGGAATAGTGTGGGAGGTGACACTGGGGACTATAGGGGGAGGAGGGAATTGGCAAAAGTCACCTTTCCCCCTCCACTGGATCAAAAACGTCTATGGATAGAAAGAGCTTTTCTGTCTTCAAAAGGTAAAGTCTGGTAAAGATATCTGCCTCTGGTCTTCTGCGTGTCTGGAATGAAAGAAGTTAGATTGACAGGCACAAGGAAGAGAGCCTTTTCAATTGCGGCTCCCAGACTTTGGAACTCCCTGCCCCAGGAAGCCCGCTTTGCTCCCTCCCTGATGGTCTTCCGAAAACTTGTAAAAACTATTTTGTTCCGGAGAGCCTTTGGTTGGGACTGACGGGTCAGCCTGACACTGTTCAAAGTTTATCTTTTATTTTTATCTTTTAAGTTCTTTTATTCTCACTCTTTTATATGTGTATGCACATATATATATATGTGTATGCATAATGCATTTTATGTATTTTAATAATATTTTATGCGTTTTAATTTACTGTAATGTTTGTGTTTTTATTGTGTATTTTATTATATATGCTATTTAATTGTAGCTTCCCTGGATGCCCTATTGTAGGATAGAAGAGCGGGATAGACATATTTTAAATAAATAAATAAATAAAATGTTGTCAACCTGTTAGCTGTGTCATATGGGTGAAAGCATTTCTGGGGCTATTATCACAGAGCTTGAAGCAAAATCCTCAAACTAATATTTAAGAGTCATCAGATTTACCAAGCTGCCATTACACTCAGAGGCAACCAATCCAAACTCTTTATAGTGTAGTTGATGTAATAGCTTCCCACCTTTAAGCAGTTATAACTCTTCAGCTTTGAAGTACAGTACATTGAACAAAACACCAGAAATCATCATAATCTGAGCCTGCAGTCCTATACACATTTTACTTAGGGTGTAATCCTAACCCCTGATTCTGTGCTGCTAGAGGAGTTTAGCATTATGTGGTATCCCTCCACTGGCAGGGGAATGAGGGCTGTGCCATCACAGGCTCCCACTGCGACCACCAAAAGTGTAGGTAGTTGGGAAACTACTTGCAGTGATAACCGGCATATGGATCTGAAGACAGGGCATAAATGGGAGTGGGGATGAACAGGGCCAGCAATGGATCTTCTGGAATCAAAGCCAGCTTGTTTCTGTTGCGCCAGTCTGGAGCTGACGCAGCAAAAAAAGGAAAGATGAACCATCACTACTTCATCATCCACGCTGGCCAGCACAAATGACAGGACTTTGGGCTGCCACTGTAGATCAACTGCTCTGTTCTGCCCTACTGCTCCCAGCTGTGGCGTAGGATTGCTCTGCCTCTTGCAGTAAGTCCTGTTGGACTTGGTAGGACTTGTTTATGGCTAAATTTGCAGAGGATTGGGTTACATGAGTCAGAAGGCAAGGATTGTGAAAATAGGGCATTTGGAATTTGCACTTTAAATAATATTAGTAGGGAGATGAAGATAAGTAAATAGAGGGTTTTTCTCATTAAACAGTTTCACAGAATAAAATGCAACTGGTAATGTGTGTGCATGTTGTCCACGTTGCAAACACATTTAAAAAAAACACCGCAAAACACTTGGGGGTAATCTAAAATAACAAACAGGTGGATTCAGAGACTTGATAGCAAAGCAGCAGAGGACTTTGAAGGCTGAAAAGCAATGCAACCTTATTTTTTAAAAGCCTAAATATTTCCTAGGAGAAATAAAATAATTTCAAAGCGGGGGAAAATGTTAGATTGTCCTCTTTGGAAAAAGCACACATAATTATCAGTATGACTGGAAAGTTCTGTGAGAATGTATTAATAATAATAATAATAATAATAAAATTTTATTTCTAGGCCGCCTATCTGGCCGAATTAACGGCCACTCTAGGCGGCGTACATAGACTAAAATATAACATAGAGTAAAATATATAATACAAAACAACAATAAGTATACTCAATCCAAACCTACCCCCATCATACAAAAATTTAAACTAAATTAGACAGAGGTCTCGAATGCCTGCCTAAAAAACCATGTTTTCAGTTCTCGGCGGAAGCCTGTCAGGGAGGGGGCATGGCGGAGATCATAAGGCAGAGAGTTCCAGAGGGCGGGGGCCACGATTGAAAATGCCCTCTCTCTGGTCCACACCAGCTTAGCTGTTTTGACTGGTGGGACCGAGAGAAGGTCTTGGGAGGCTGATCTCGTTTGGCGGCCTATCTGGTGATGCTGAAGGCATTTCTTTAGATAAACTGGACCAAAACCGTGTAGGGCTTTAAAGGTTAAAACCAACACCTTGAATTGGGCCCGGTAAACAACTGGTAGCCAGTGCAGATCTTTAAGTACTGGAGTGATATGGTCTCGGCGGCGGCTGTTCTTGATCAGACGTGCCGCCGCATTCTGTACCAGCTGTAATTTCCGGACCGTCTTCAAGGGTAGCCCCACGTAGAGCTCATTACAATAGTCTAAGTGAGAGGAGACCAGGGCATGTACCACCCGTGGGAGCAGATGGACAGGGAGGTAGGGTCGCAGCCTTTGTATCAAATGTAATTGATACCAAGCTGCCCGGCTCACCGCCACGACCTGAGCCTCCATGGACAGCTGGAAATCAAGAACAACACCGAGGCTGCGAACCTGGTCCTTCAGGGGCAATCTTACCCCGTTCAACACCAGGTCAAAATCACCCAACTTCCTCCTATCTTCCACAAGCAGTACCTCGGTCTTGTCGGGGTTCAGCTTCAGCCTGTTTCCTCCCATCCATTCACTTACAGCCTCCAGGCACTTGGAAATGGTATCCACAGCCATCTCTGGTGAGGACTTAAATGAGAGATAGAGCTGAGTGTCATCCGCATATTGGTGGCGCTGCAGCCCAAATCTCCTGATGATGCCCCCCAGCAGCTTTATATAGATGTTGAATAGCATGGGAGAGAGGATAGAACCCTGTGGCACACCACAATTGAGAGGCCAAGGGTCTGAAGCCTCATCTCCCAATGCCACCCTCTGGTGCCTATCAGAGAGATAGGAATGGAACCACTGTAAAACAGTGCCTCCTATTCCCATTCCCCTCAGGCGATCCAGGAGGATACCGTGGTCAACGGTATCAAAAGCCGCTGAGAGGTCCAGGAGGACAAGGAATGTGTGTTCAGCTCTGTCCAGCGCCCTCCTCAAATCATCCACCATCTACTTCCCTAAAGAAGTATTTCTGAAAACAGTATAGTAGTAATGCATACAGAGTAAAGTCTTCTCTCTCCATAGCAACAGAACTAGTGAGTAACTAGATGTTCAGAGATATATCGACCACAGATAAAGACATAGCCAGCCAGAGTCTGTCTTTCATCATACTTTAGCACACATTTAGGAAAGTTCCCCATGTTAAACAATGTGGGAAAGTCGCTTGCCTTTATTCACAGTGCCTGGCTTACACATAGCTACTTTTAACATGAAAAGTGAAATATGTTGCAAGGTTCTTAATGAGAACTTTCCCCTCAGCCCCTACTTAGAGGGCAATCACCTCTGCATGTACAGAAGGACTGAACAGGCAGAAAAATAATTTGGGGAAGGGGAAGCAGCATCCAGCCAACAGACTTGACTAGCTATGCATCGCTTGTCTCTTCTTCAGGACAACAAGCAAAAATGCTTCTCTTTTAAGATGCCACATATCAGAGCTGTAGAGATCAACCTAATAAAATTAACCACTGTGAAAATTAAGGGGTGGGTAAATGAAGAGCATACTGTCTGTTTGGTACTATATAAACCAGACGTTACTGCCAATTCTAATACAATTTTTGTCTTGACAGATTCCTAGCTTCCCAGAGAGAAAAAGATTTGGTGGTGGCTTTATAAAGAGCGTTCACTACGACTGACCATCACTTGCCAGCCAGAGACTCTGGGAAATTAATGATAGTGGGGATTTTTTGCAACATTCCTGTTACTGCAACTGATTATTCTGCTAACACAATCAACTTCTCTAGCACATAAATCACTAAGACTGTTCCGCTACAAGTGTTTCTGAACATACTCAGAAGGACTTCTTCCCAGATCTCTGGAATGAATCTGAGATTTTTTCGGATATCCAGCATCATTGGGGGTATACTGTCTGATAACATGGGGTTGTATTCAACCAAGTCATACCCAGAGCCGACCCATAGAAATCAAGGAGCAGGCTATTTACGTATTTGATTTCAGTGTGAATTGGTTGGATACATCTCAATGTTTTGTGCACCTTGAAAGTTTTATGAACTCCTAGCAGAATGGTGATGCTGAGGAAGATTCTAAATATAGTTTAAGAATCACAGATTTATACGCAATTAAAATATTAGCATTCCAGTTTACCAACAATACTCTTGCTGATGCTGTGGCATTGTTTGTAACCTGTTGCTAAGGGACCTCTGACAATATCTGAGCATCAAAATGTTATGCAAAGACAAGCAAAGGGAATGGGAAGAGATTTGGAGAAACTACTTTGAAAATAAATAGCATTGCTTAGTACTTAAAAAAAACACTGAATTTTTAATATTTAATTGTATTATTGCATTCAAGCAAAGAAGTATATACTTTTATGGACTGGAATGAAGAAAGAACAATTAAAGCAGGTGACTAGTAAAGTTGAAAAATGAGTTAATAATCAGAATCCTCTGTTAAGTTCAGTCAGTGTTCACCAGGAACTTTATCAGCCATGATATGCTTTGTATATCTTTTGCACTGGGATATATCTTTGGTTAAAGCAGAACTATTAACGGTATGGTTATTCCACATACACTGGTGATTCCCTAAAATTCCAGGAAAAAAACCAAAAGCACGCATTAGCCTAAGTGGGTCTTTGGATCTTGGCCGATGTATTTAGTTAAATTATAATTCTTACTATATGGAAAAAACAACATGAAAGTAGTAAGAAAAGAAAACTCAGTTATACCAGTGTTATCTCCAGAATAATGTTTTACCACTCCTTACATTTTATTAAACCCTAGAAACAGTGGGGAATTTCAGCATTGTACATTGTCCTTTCATGGGGGACTCAAGTGCGCTTATTGCAGGTAGTACTGGTCTACTATCTACAGAGCTCTCAACTTCAGCCTTTTGTCATTTTGAAATGTAGAAGGACCTCTTTTCTTCCCCTGCCCACTACACACTATAGTTTGATTGGGGGTTTGCCTGTTTTGGGGACCTACTTTTTGCTTTTTTGGGGGTGGGTGGGTGCAGTAGTGTAGTGGCAAATTCAGAAGTGCAGGGACCTTTCATGATAGTCACACCACACCCTCCCACAGCGACACTCTCCTCTGCTGCTCTGATTGAAGCTTTGTGAGTGGAACAGGACATTTCCTGGCACCTCTCAGCACCCTTCGCTAACTACACTTCCAGGATTCTTTGGAGAAGCCATGACTGCCTAAAGTGAAATAACACTCTGGTGTGGATGTGGCCAGGGACAGCTTTGTTTTAAATTTGGGTGGGAGGCTAAATGTGCCTGCTGTAGAATAAAAAGGTGGGGAAAACCCTGAAAAAGAATGATACTGTTCACAATGTTTTCCAAGAAAGGGGCTTCCCCTCTGCCCAGTGCCCACCCACACAATCCCTTCCCCCAGGTCATTTTCACCTATCCTAAGCATGATTGCACAGGAGTAAATCCCACTGAACTCAAAAAGCATGCAAATGGTCAAACCATTCCCCTCCTCCTCCCTCCTATCCCCTCCCTCTTGCCCATTCCCTCCCCCTTCCTGTACCCTCCCCCTCCTCCTCCCCCATGGTCAGTTTTACCTATCCTAGGACTATGACCTGGGAGACCAGGGTTCAAATCCCCACACAGCCATGAAGCTCACTGGGTGACCTTGGGCCAGTCACTGCCTCTCAGCCTCAGAGGAAGGCAATGATAAACCATCTCTGAATACCGCTTACCATGGAAACCTTGTTCATAGGCCAAACAAGAGATTCCATAAAGGAAGCCACAGACCTGAACCTACAAGAACTGAACAGGGTGGTTCATGACAGATGCTCTTAGAGATCACTGATTCATAGGGTCACCATAAGTTGTAATCAATTTGAAAGGGTTACCATAATTCAGAATTGACTTGAAGGCAGTCCATTTCATTTTCAAGCATAATTGCATGAGAGTAAATCCCATTGAACTCAATACGCATACAAATGGTCAAACCTGCCCTCCTCCCTCCCTTCCCTTTTGCCCCTTTCCTCCTTCCTTCATCCCTCCCCTTCCAATCCCCTTTCCCCCTCCCACTTCTTCTGTTTCCCTCTCCACCTTTCTTCCTTCCCTCTACTCTCCCCTCCTCCTCCCCCATGGTCAGTTTTACCTATTCTAGCCATGATTGCACAGGAGTAAATCCCATTGAACTCAATAAGCATGCAAATGATCAGACCTGCCTTTCCCCTCTCCCTCCTCCCTTCCTCCTCTTCTCCCCTCTTCCTTCTTCCTCCTCCCATTCCCACTCCAGACTTTCCTCCCCATGGTCAGTTTTACCTATCCTAAGCATGATTGCACAGGAGTAAATAAACTCAATAAACATGCAAATGATCAAACCTGCCTTTCTCCTCCCCTTCCTGCCTGCTCCCCTCCTCCCCATCCCCTGTGGTTAGTTTCACCTATCCTAACCATGATTGCAGGGGAGTAAATCCCACTGAACTCAATAAGCATGGAAATGATTCATCCATTCTCGGCAAACTTGCAAAGGATCCCATTTCTTACCTCCCAGATTAAAAACCAGAGAAATTCACTAATAGGCAAAAAACCTTGTGGTTTAAGAATACACCTATAGCCCACAGATACTTCTATCCAACTTTAAAAAGCAGGGGAATTGGGTAGCTATAGTGAATGCACCAGGGGAGCAGGAGACCTGACCTCCTCTCTGAGATATTGT
This sequence comes from Rhineura floridana, assembly GCF_030035675.1. Taxonomy (NCBI): domain Eukaryota; kingdom Metazoa; phylum Chordata; class Lepidosauria; order Squamata; family Rhineuridae; genus Rhineura; species Rhineura floridana. Next base: position 155,422,484 of record NC_084480.1, read on the forward strand.
ATTGCCCTACAAATTTGTCAAAATGCAAACACAATTTGGGTTGGTCTTTCACAGTCCAATCCACTTCCTGTGTAGCTTGGAACCATGGGGCTGTCTCAGCCTTGAATTGTAAATTCTAGCATTTGTGTAGGATACCAACTGATAAAATTGATGTAATTTGCCATATAATTTGTAAATAGGCCAATTTTATGTACTAAATTCAAAATATTAGTATATTTAAATTTGTTTTTGTTGCCTAATTATCTTGTTACTCCAGGTAAGGGATCAACTGAGATTATGAATAGTAATGCCAACAAGTTCCTGTTTTAATTCAGAAAATTTATCACTAAATATGCTCTTGGGTTCAAACAGATTGTGCTTACACAGTTTTATGATTACCTGGGATTCAAAATTGTGCTCCTCTGCCTGGATGAAAATATTGGAAGTTTGATTAGTGAAACTGGCTCATATTAAAACACAATTTGGTCAGCTGTAGAATCAGCCACTTCACATATGTCAGCCAACAGTTAGACTGGATCATGTTTTATTGTATGTCTTATTTTATGTATTTGGTATTTTATAATTAAAAAAAATGACTGGATCATGTTCTGGCATGTTGATATAGCGTTGTTTCAGCCCAGATCTGAAGAAACGGTCTCTCCCCAGATGGCATATCATTCCACAGGTGAAAAGTGGAAAAATGTATAGTTTTATAAACCTGAATTGACTTAAGATTTTATGTTTGTATGTCAGAATTCTAAATATTTCTTACTATTTAAATTATTTTTAAAAAATTATTTAGAATTAAGCTTTCTTTTTTCCTTGCTAACAATACCTGAAACAAACGACCAAAAACTGCTGAACGAGTTCCCCTTCTTTTCTTTTCTTGATTGAACTGTAAAGATCAATCCCTCAGTTTGTTCCAGCAGAGAAGCCTGTTTCTTATTAAACCCAGGCTCAGTTGAGTAAATAGTTTGAAACATCTCTTGGACTTTCTCACTTGCAGAGTAGAGTCTGCTATCACACTGTTGTGACTGTCCCCAGCTGCTGCCAGAAGGAAATCAAGGACATTCCATCATTGAAACTCACTGGCTATCGTTTGGACAAAACATCTGGCTTAGCTTTTGTGACTGCCCCAGTAAAGTCAAGGAACATGGAAAGAATGGTAGAACTGAAGGTAAGGACCGAGGGCCTGGAGCTTTGACTGGAAAAGCTCAACATTTCCCTCCCCTTCTAATAATAATGCTTACTCAGGAGATCTATAGAATGCTTTGATTCAGACTGCTGTGTTGGTGGTGAATCCCTTTCAAACCTTATTTGGAATCCTGACTGCAAATGCTTTCAGTGTGCCGGATGGAAACTAGATGTATGGATGCACTTTGAATCCAGATGTGTGCTGGGGAAGTGTTTTGCTACCAGTTATTTGGCTTGGACTGAGAGGAGCTGGCTCTTATTTACTTACTCATTTAACTGCAGATTTTTAAACTTCTTAGATTCATTTGCTTTGCTAATCTGAAACGTTTTAAGCACCAGTTCTTTTTAACCAAATCCCTTTTCACATTCAGATTGTGGTTGTCTAGATTTCCGTTACATGAGGAGTTCCTTTTTAACGGCAGATTGCAATTGCTATAAATTTCACAAGACAGACTGTCCTTTCTCTACAAACGCTATGGATTTGGCATCCCCTCCCCCAACACACGTCCTCTTGCTATTCTGGGGGTGTTCCTCAATCAGCCAATCATGCTGATCGTTTGCCTCACTCTTGCATACCTTTCAATTAACTCCAAAGGTCCCAGACTGCACAAGCAATTTCCAGCCTCACTGTAAGATTTTTTTCAAAAAATTGTACCATGAAAACCACTCTAGCAGAGAGCTGCGGCCTGACTTTGCTGTCTGACTTTGCAAATCTAAAGCCCAGCTTGAATGTTGCATGATGACCATTTGCACAAAGCACTGAGTTGGGACTCAAAACATATGAGCCCTGTCAGGGGGGGAAAGTTGGCATTATTTGAGATAGAGATGCCTCTGTTTTTCCCCATGCACAGTTCCAGTGATGGCTTTTGGCCATGTAGCACATTGCTTATTTTATTTTGAAGATTTCTAGGACGTAGCTCTCTCAAGGCAGCTTGCGTAGAAAGGATACAACGTAATTCCATACAATACTGTCAAAGTTAAGCATTTTCAAGCAGTAGTTAAAACATAACACAAAAGTAACTGAGTTTGCCAATGAATGCATGTAATGGCAGAGGTGGGATCTCAAGCAGAAAAATAGCATTTGGTGGTAGAGGGGCTAACCTCACCTACTTCTGTCACCCCCGTAGCTGGTTTCACCTTTTAAAATAAGCACAGCTAGTCAGGCCTTCAACAGGGAGCTGCTGCTAACATTTCATTTTATTTTAAATCTTTCTTCAAGGCAAGGTTGCAAGGTGGTTTATAAAAAAAGTCACTGAAAATACTTTCAAGCGACTTTAAAGTCGGGGCAAAATTTAGTTTAAACCAGATACCACAACAAGCGGGTGTCAATGACCACCAAAGGCTTCTTTACTATAGCTCAAGGGGAAGGGGCACATCAAGAGAGGTGTTGCATATCTTCCCTGGGCCCGCGGACTAAGAGGTGAAACGAGGAAGTGGCTCAAATCTGGTCTGCTACAAGTACAGCTTTTATTTCAGGTCTGTTGCTTCACAGGCCAGCTTCCCCCATTTTCCAGGTTACTCTCAACAATAAGCACAGTCCCTCTGTAAGCCTCCTCTCCTGGGTGCCTGGCTTCTGTGCTGTTGGCCTTAAGTCCAGGACTCCTAGGCCTTCCTGTGGGGGAAGAGGCCTATTCCATCTTTGGCCCCATCCAATGGGGCTTAGAAGGGAAAGCCTGAAGATGGTCTCTGGCAGAGGAGCAGGGGCCACACCTCCCTTTTTTTTGTGGCAGGCCCTCAGATAAAGACCTGCGTGTTCTCTGGACTTCTGCTACCCCTGTTCCCCTTGTTTACATTGGCTAGCTTTCCCCACCCTTCATTCTGGTGAGGCCCTGCAGCTCTGCTCCTTCCCTCCCAAGAGGCAGATGGATGAGAATGTCCTGCCTTGCGCCTTCTAGCACGGTGGAGCCTCCAGGCAATGCCCACATGTGGTTTCCTCAAGAGCCATTGGCCAGTTGGTGGTTGATGATGTGGACCAGGGGCATGGCCTACGTAAAGGGGAAGATTCAGATAAAGGACGAGCAATCCCTTGGGGCCCATCACAGAGGCCAACAAAAAAACTGTTTTTAGTAGGTGCCAGTACAGCATCACTGTCAGTGTCTGCCTTATTTCAGCGTGGAGACCCTTTCACAGAATGGATGCCACAAATGAAAATTCCTGCCTCTTGATCAAGATGGACTTCCGCAGGCTGCATCACAGCCAGGAGGCCCTTGATAGATCTGGGTGCCTGGGCAGATCTATATGGGAATTCCCCGCAAAGAGTACCTGTACGATGCTTGTGGTTTATTTTTATTTTTTTTTTAAAAACCAACAATTTATCATATTCACACTTTATATTGTTAGGTGTTATCTTAGGTGTAAAGTGCCAGAGCTTGGAAAAGTTACTTTTTTGAACTACAACTCCCATCAGCCCCAGCCAGCATGGCCACTTGATTGGGCTGATGGGAGTTGTAGTTCAAAAAAGTAACTTTTCCAAGCTCAGTCAAACCTGTGTGAAGAGTTTAAATGTGGATGGCATGTGCCAAAGTGGCTAAGACACTGTCCTTGGGGCAGGGGAGGCAATATTCTTCTGAAAGCAAACAGCCCTATCATAAAATGGCAACTGATTTTCATTAGGATATTATTTGCTACAGAAAAAAAAATATAAAAGGCTCATCAGTGGGCTACCCAGCCTAAAAACATTGTTAATAAGATATAACAATATAATGGAAGAGGGCATTTGGCTACCTTCTGCTGAGATTGACTGTACCTCACTAGTCTAGCCATCGGTGCCAAACAGCTTTGTTGCCAGGCCTATAACTCAACTTGGATAAGTTAGAGCAGAGGCCACCACCTTGGGACGGAGGGGCAGGAATCCCATTAGGGGAGGAGCTACCTAACACACTTTGTACTTTTTTCCAGTGTTTTCCTTCTTTTCCACTCATAGAGCTTGCTTAGCTCAAGCCTTCCTCTTTTCCCCCTTGTCTACTGATGGCCTCCTAATCACATGGGTCAGGGCTGACAATTCTCATTCACATAATCATTAGGGCTACACTGTCAGAATGCCAAATATTCCAGAAAAGATAGTGTGCATGTATTGGGGTGTGCACATATGACAAACGGCCACAGTGGCTTAAATACTTCCCTTTTGGCTGGGGAAAATATTTGGGGAGTTTGACACCCACACACAGAATAAATATTGAGCTCTTGTATTACTAGCGTGGGTGACTGAAGTGTTCTTGTGCCTCTGGTGTCTGTGTTGTGCTGTAGTGCCTCTAGTCTATCCAGATGCACATACAGGCACAGTTATATACCTGAACCATATTTTTCTCAACCTTGCATTCTGTATTTTATGTGCAGGCCCACAATGAATTCTTGAATAACAAAATAGTTCTTCAAAGCCAGCCATCAACAGGGTGGCCTTCAGAAAATGCATTATGCACAGTGCTTGAGGAGCAACCTTAATCATATTCCATTCTATGAAATCCAACTTCAAAAGTATTTGTCCAGGCCTGCTGTCTAATCTTCTCAATGAAAGGTCATGGTTTGTAGACCAGCATCAAGCTTCCAATGAGAGCATTCAGCTTTATATTCAAGTCATTTAAATAAATGAACATTGTTTAATTTTTTATGCTGTGCTGAACTTTCATCTCTCAATTTTTGTGAAAAATGCCGAACGAAAGATGAAATGTTACCAGATTAATTTTTAAATATATTTGCATTAAGCACTGTAGGAACATGAGTAAGCAAAATAGAAAGTAGAAGGCATGACATTTTTTCCTTTGACAAAGAAATATGTTGCTAAAATGGTTGTTAATTCCCAGCACCTATTTGCACAAAAGTTCAAAACACAGCTTAATCTTGAAAAATAATGTATATGTCCCCAAATCCCAAGATAAGCACATATGGTATATCTCTATGACTTGGGGACTATCCATTTCGAGATCCATAATAATTATCTCCAGTTAAATCAGTTGTTTTTGCATAATGCTCATAAATGTGTGATGGTCCCAGATGACAATTACAAATAAGAAGTGTGTGCGCACATACAATAAGATTTGGGCCACCTCTAATGATACACCCAGATATGTAGGAGATCTGTGAGATGGCATTGAATTGCATTCTGCCCCACATTTTCTCTGGCCACAAGACAGGTGCATTCACCCATGCCTGCATGCATCCACAAATAATAGCCAAAATCATAACCACCAAATTATATAACCATACCTCCTAGAGAGTGACCTCTACAAGATGGCACTGAATTGATCCACACATTATTTGACACAGGATACCGTAAAGAATTTGTACAAACACCAAAACACCAGTTCAGAGAGATGTGCTGGTGGGCACATGTGCAGGAGGAGCAAGAATTATAGGTCAGCTGCTCTTTTCCAGTAAAGGACTGAGACGTGGTTTACACATGCAGGTGTTAAGAGTGTTGTTTGTCTACCCAATCTGAAAAGCAGGAAGTTGCATTGTAAAGAAACACAAGACCCTACAAGCAGAGGACTAGTGCACTCAGAAAATGTTTCTTTATATTCTGATCTTTGGCATGTTGAGCAAGTTTTTCTTTCTTTCTTTTTCTTTCTTTCTTTCTTTCATTTCTTTCTTTCTTTCTTTCTTTCTTTCTTTCTTTCTTTCTTTCTTTCTTTCTTTCTTTCTTTCTTTCTTTCTTTCTTCCTTTCTTTCTTTCTTTCTTTCTTCCTTTCTTTCTTGTTGCTTAAAGGCCACAATCAGTCCCCTCACACCACCATTATCTGACAGGGCTCCAGTGCCAAGTGTTGCATAGAATTAAACATTGGTTATTAACCTGATCATGGCTACTAAGTTAGGGCCTTTTCGGTGGCTGCCCCTAGGCTATGGAACTCCCTTCCAAGTGAGGTGCGATCAGCCCCCTCCTTGCTGTCTTTCCGGCGACAAGTAATTATTTCAACGGGCATTTGGGATAGAGAACGAGCAGGATTAAGTGTCATAGGATTGGCGACTACGTTATATTATCTTATTATTTTAAATTGTCCACTGTTTTTAACGTATGTTTTATGGTTTTTTCTCATAGTTTAATTCTATTTTTAATTGTATACTTTTGTACGTTTTAATGGTGTTGTTTTTTAGTTGTAAGCCGCTCTGGGTCCTATTGGAAAAAAGGGTGGGGTAGAAATAAAGTTTATTATTATTATTATTATTATTATTATTATTATTATTATTATTATTATTATTATTATTATTATTATTACTAAGTTAGCAAATGTATGCATCAGTAGGTTTTACTTCTAAGATGATAAAGACAGAAAGAAGGTATAAACCTTGTTTTTCTGGAAAGCGAAGACCATCCCCCCTAAATGTGTATAGGAGAGTACTCTTTCATCAGTTCTGTACATTTAGTACTAAAGAGCAGGCATTCTAGGGCAGGTGACAACTTTTTTGGGGGGGGGGAAATCATTACACAAATTCAAGTAACTAGACTATCATTGAAGGTGCAGGTGAGGATGAGATTCCCAGGAAAAGCCTGTGAAAGGATCTTAAATCAACTTACCATCTCTTTTTCCCCCATCCCTACTTCAAAAACAGCACCTCAGCTCTGAATCCCCTCTCTCAACTTCCCAACCCAAGGAGATTTGCTCTGCAGCAGAGGACCATGGGCCAAACCACACATAACTCTCATCTTAAGTGTGGGATATGTGTGGATAAACAGCCAGTTTAAGAATCTAGCAGGATAGGAGTGTTTTAACCCTTTCTCCCTCAATGTGGGTTCAGCCCTATAGTACTCATAATTTGCACTGCAAAAATTTGTCCTATTGAAATTAATGGGACCATTTTCTAATTGTAGGTGCTGGGGGTGAAATCTGGACTGGACCCGCAGGGGAGGGGAGAGGGGACTAAATGGTCTCCCAACCCCCATATGAAGGTTTAAATCTGGTCTGGTTGCCAATCTGCACTGGCTGTTTGGAAAAAAAAACCTACGAAAGAACTGCATTTAAGTATCACTCACTATGTGAGTAACATTGTGTAGTTTGGCAGTATGAAGACCCCAAACACAGACTTCAATCCTTTCATGGCCCCTCCTTTTATTCAAATCCAGCAATCTCTCCTCTCTTGCCTGTTGTGTCTAGGCAAGTTTTTGCAGCATGCAAACGGGCAGCAGATTGATCAGGAACAGACAGAAAGAGTGAGATTCTCGCTCAGTAACAGTAGCTGTAGGAAGAGACTTCACCTTTTACACAATGACCTGGTTCATATTTCACAATAAACTATAGCTTGTCTTAAACCATGGTTTAATCATGGATGTGCCTCCCCATTGCCATTTGGGTCCCCGTGCAATGCTGCCCACCCCACAGTTCAAACAAGCTATAGTATAGCTTGATGTGTTGTCTGAACCAGGACTGTTAATTTCAAATAAACCACGAACAGTAAGTCAGAACTAAATTATTTAATTAAATTAATCTGTCTACCAGGGAGAGAGATGGGTATTATCTAATTCAGTGGTTCTCAAACGTTTTTGGTTCGCGGAGCACTGTAAAACATATAAAAATTTTCTGGCGCACTTCGTGTACAAAATTAAAAATATATTAATATATTTTAAACTATGAATAAAAATAACTTAAAGTATAGAAAACTATTACCCTATACAAATGGGTTTCTTCTCATTTTTAAAATATACTTTCATAATATTTAAGGCACACCTAGCCACCTCTTAGGGCGCACCAGTGTGCCTGGGCGCACCGTTTGAGAATCACTGATCTAATTCTTACCCTTACTTTTATCCTTTGATCTTTTTTGATGTTGAGAACATGTCTAACCTCATGTGACAAAGCTCTACCCCCAAAGCATTCCCTAACCCACCAGATTGTGGAATATCCACTCTCATTTGCAAGATGCCCCATCCTATCCCTCACCTCCTCACTCCATCAGGAGTCAAATAGGTCAAACTCTCCTTCAGTCCCCTTTCCTAAACCTGCTGGGTTTAAAATAGGATTTTTTTTCCTGAGAAAAACTGACAGCTTTTGCACATTTTTCACTCATTCTTGCATCTCCTGGAAACCAGTTGCTATTTAAAATGTCAAATGTATAGACTAGCTAGAAATCATAATTTTAATTGCTTTAATTACTCCCAGCATCTTCTGATGTTAAATAAAACTTAAATTTGGATTTGGGTTTTGACTATTACTTTCTAAGCTCAATTAACTCTCTCCCACATGACAGAGAGCTCATGCATGCTCCTTGCTTAGAACTAGGCCTAGGTCCCCCTTCAGACCACACCTCTCATCAGTTGTGCTCTACACTCTCCTCAAACATGATGGGCTGGCTGGTTTGTGCCCTTGAACTGTCATCAAGGCCAATTTGCTTGCTTAGATACAGAACCAAGAGATGTGGGGGTATACAAACCTCCTGACTTTTGCATGGCTGGAATGCTACATGCTGCACAAAGGTAAAAATTGCCCATAAAGGAAAGCAGCCCTCAAGCAGAAAAAGTTCCTCATCCCTAACCTAGGCCACGGAAGAGAATGAACTAGATTCATCTCACAGTACTAGGGAATATCAGCTGTCAAGTGCTGCCACCCTAGTGTGAAGTTCAGAGTCTAGTAGGTGGTAGCAAATCTGTGAAAACTGAAGACGTTTGTAGGAGCAGGAGCCAGCTGTGGATCCGAAGCAGTCCTGATCTGTTATAGGTGGGTCACCGGTTGTGAGTGCGAAATGGAGCACATTTTGAAGGCAGTCTGATGAAGGGGAAAAAGGGGGGAAAGGAGCATATCTATTGTTAAACACAAGGTTCATTGTGTGCAACAACCTTTTCTTTTGCAGTACATGTCAGGATTTGGTAACGAGTTTAACTCTGAAGATCCACGCTGCCCTGGAGCCTTACCAGAAGGACAGGTATGTCTCATATTTGAAATACTGCTATTCACAGTGCAGTCTACTGTACAGTGCATCCAAGGTGACCCAGTCCTCCATGATAATTTCCAGCACAGCTTAGAGAGCCAATTTATTACATTTACTTTGCAAATTGAATAAGATGATTTTTTTTATTTTGGTCAAAGACCAGCACATATAGAATACAAACCAAAACAGTATAAAATATAGCACAGTATTATAGCAGAAAAATGCTCAGACCCTAATATAGAAACTATGCTAAAATATTAAAATAATATTATTTTATCAACAATCTACAGCAGCTGCTGGCAGCTGCACAGAAACTGGCCACTTTAACTATAACCTGGGAAATATATTCAGGTATGATAAATATAGTTTGTCAGATCTGCCAGGAATTTTCTGTAAAACTCGGGTGATAAAACTGAATCAAACATCACGATAAAAGGAACAATGTAATAAAACATGTCCAACTGTGTCCACTTCCCCCACCTATTAAGGCCATAACTGTTCTTGATGAAGAACCCTCCTAAATTGTTTTTACTTATTCATTCATTCATTTATTATTACTTAAATTTATATCCCACTTTTCCATATAAATATGTTCAAAGTGGCTTACAATAGCACAAAAATTCAAATCACTACATCAATAGCAATAATTTCGAAACCATAACAATAGTTTCAAATAATTTCAAGATTTCACAATCCGACAATAACTGTAATTGATTACTTAAACACTATCACATTTAACGTCATCATAAAACAGGCTATCAATCAATTAAAACATATCAAATTAATACCATAACATTCCAATACAATGTTTTGATAGCAAACCATTGAATCTAGCTAATGGAAAAGCTTTTCTGCCCTCCCATTGGCTCTGAAATCACGGTGAGACATCAGATGAAAGCTGGGAAACTGTGAGAAAGAACAAACTCTCGCAGAAGTGCCAAGCAGGGCAAGAAAACCAAGGAGAGACCCCTCTTCCATTGCAAGCATGGTCATTGCGCTCCACATCTGCCAAAAATAAGCGAAGCTGAAGATAATTTGGATCTCTGACCTGCTGACAGAGAGCAAGAGGGATCATGAAAATTTCATTCTCACTAAGGGATGCACAAGGTTAAGTTGAAAATGTTTAATTAAGTGTATACAAGTATGGGAACACAAGGGCTGCCGCAGTTTGGAGCAGACCTGAATAGGAAAATCATGCTGACTATGCACCCCTGTGTCAGCACACAATCTCAGTTCAATTTTTGTTGAAATTATTAACTACCAAAGGCGCTGACAGTTTGCTGAGTAATTCCCAGCTGGATAGACCAGGAAGTGCATGCATTACTCTGACGGATGCACCAATCCAGCCAAGGGTAGGGGTGGGGGGCGGGTCTATGCCAGATAGATTTTCTTCTGGCCACATCAAATTTGTTTAATAAAGTTATACAGATCGTCACCTTGTAGTGGTGAGCGAACCCTGTGAGCGATGCCGTCGGGAGTCATGTACTCCCAGCTAGGTCACCCATGGCGGTAAGGTCAAGGGAGAGGAACCAGACAAAGAACGATCCAAGAAAGTCCTCAACGGCAGAACAGGCGGAGGATAACAATGTGTATGTTACAACGGCTGTGAAGGCGGATGAAGGCTGCAGCAGATAAAGGACTTCCAATTGTCGTGGTATCCATGCCATTGAATCAAAGCCTTTTTCTGTCAAGATTGTGTGTTGATCGTGGTGCACTGATCTTCCCACATAAAACAAATTCACTCACAGGCGTCTTCCATAACAAGAGTGCCATGGCAATTGGCAAATGGCGACGGGGACAGGACTGTGAATTCCAGAAGCCCCTAGTCATGGTCTGGTACATCGGCGGTGGATACAGATTCAGACGGATCCATTGTTAAAGACTGTATTTTGGAAGACAATCTTACTCGGTCATGAGTGATTGCTAAGAAGAAGACAGATCAATAGAATTTGGATAGCTGCCTTAAATAGATATACTTGCCTGGATTCGTCCTTCCACCAGCCTCATTTGGGGTCAAAGATGAAACTCTTGACAAGCTGCGTATAAGATTGATTGTTCTGGCACAAAGTTCAAATATAAACAATTGATTGTAAATGTCAATCCATGAGGGGAGAGGAAGAGGGATAAGTAAAGTGGATTCTTTTATGTATTTTATGAAAAGATTAATAAAAAAGTTAAAGTTAAAAAAAAAAATTTAGTTGGAATAACTTCGAAAGGGGCGTAGGTGCCATAAGCACATAACTGAGAACTGTACAACATCTGAGCTTTAACCTTGGCTGTGAATACTTGCAGAGGTGAAGGGATATACTGACCCCCTTTGGTGTAAAAAAAGAAAAGAAGCAGTGCTCTTTGTACTCCTCTGAGCGTTCCCTATGTCATTTTTTATTAGGGTTCTCCAGTAGCCCGATGAATGGAAAATTACCCTCAAATGTCTGCAGGTTGTAACCTGCTCAACAGAGTGCTCATCTGTGCTTAATCCTCTTCCTAGTGAAAATGAAGACCTTGGACTTAGCATAATTAATAGCCAGAAATTCATTTTTACAGTAAGCAGAGCTTGGAAAAGTTACTTTTTAAAACTACAACTCCCATCAGCCCCAGCCAGCATGGCCACTGGATTGGGCTGATGGGAGTTGTAGTTCAAAAAAGTAACTTTTCCAAGCTCTGCGTAAGAGTCCAGAGCTCTTAGAATACACCTTAGACCACTACTCATCAACAGCAAGAGCACTGCATCATTCCTGCAAATAGACATTTTTGTCCTCTGAGAGAGAAACTGGTGGCTATCTGGGTAATGTAAAGCAGAGAAGCTGTAATTAGAGAGAGAGAGAGAGAGAGATCCCCTGTACAGTTTCTCCCAGAACTGCTTTTTTTTAAAGCATTGGGGCTTTAATACACATCTAGCACAGAACATGCATTTAGCTTCCCCAAGCCACATTCTCCCTCCAAGTACAAAAACCCATATATACAAACGACGTTGGATAATATAACCAACGCCTGCCCTCAAAACGTCCGTGGCACCCATTGACTGTCCAATGCTATGAAGTAACAAAACACCACGTAAAACCCATTTCAGAATATACTTTGGCTGTTCTGAGGCACTTCCAATATGGAGTGTCAATCACTTGATGCCCAACTGCAGCCTGTTCACTTTCCTGCCCCTGACTGTACACCTCTGGAAAGGAACTGTATTTCTTATGTGTTCTATACTGAGCCAGGCGCACAGCAGGATTTTGGTGCTCAGCAAGTGGTAAGAGGAGGTAGCGGTAAGAGTTCCAAATTGGGCACCAGGAGCCAGTCAAAAGATTAGCTCATGATTGTCACCCCAACCCAGCAGGATTATGGTTTTCTGATGAACTTTGCCTGTTCAGGAGAACGCTTTAAAGCTGAACTTAATTCTTATTCTCTGTTTTTGTTTAGAATAACCCTCAGATTTGCCCATATGGTCTGTATGCGGAGCAGCTCTCAGGGTCAGCATTCACCTGCCCACGACCCACCAATAGGAGAAGGTACTAATGGATTTGTTACAGGGGGGGTAGACGGTGAAATTGTTTTGGCACTAGCATGAGGTTGTATTCAACATGGCGCTAGGGAGACCATTCTGTCAGCTCAGCACCAGCATTTCTGCTTGCCCAGTTGAACGATCTCCCCTGTCCTCCCCCCATGCCCATGCACTGTTGTGGAGGTTCTCCTGACCTTCCAGAGCAGATTTGGGGATGGCACAGGGGGAGGAGAGATGAGTCCCATTGTGCTAGTGGGAAGCCTTGCACTGGCTTTTGCTAGCGCAACAAATTAGTTGAGTACAGCCTGTCAAGAAATCCTGTTTATCTGGCCCGAGAATATGGCTTTGTCATTTTGAACTGTGGGTAAAGACTCTGTTCCTGGGAAGAGTTTGTTCTCCTCAGCAAAGAGATGAGTTTTTGCTGTAGTCAGTTGTGTTAGCCATGCTAAGGCCACAAATGAAACTTGTGAACTGGGAAGGCTAGCCAGCTGTGGAATTGCACTTATGCTGTGGTCAGGGAGCCCCCGGAAACATCCATCCCAGGAGCCCTCTGGTTGGCCTTGAGGCTTCCATCCAGTTGCTATGAGTTTTTCTATAAAAAGTTAGCTTCTGCCTCATATTTTTGTTCCCACACCTTCCCTGATGTTGCATCCTGGGTGGTGTGTTACACTGTTCCAAATGGTGGGTTCTGTCTTCCTAAACTATGCTGGTTTGTATGGAAGAGCTAGGCTTAGTTTTTTTTTAATCTTGTCTTTGTAATTCTCAATGCTGGTGATTTACCTCTGTAACTTTTAGGGGTGTTCTGGGGTCTTTTATAATGTTATTCTTAATTAACCACTTTTAATAAAGCTACCTTGCCTTTTTTATGCATGTGTTCTTCTAGGCAAGCCTTGGTACCAAGTGCAGCACCTTGGCCCAAGTTGACTGCTGTTTAACTGATTGGCTTGGGCTCCAAGAAGCACAGAGCGTGGCTTCTAGCTCTTGCCTCTGTGAAATCCCAGGGACATTCATTTAACCTAAAGTTTGGGTTTCCCTTGGCGCAAACTAGTGGACAAAAGGGGTGTTGACAGCGTGATCTACCATATAGGGTAGGTTTGGGGTATTTTACAACTCTGCTAAGGTTGGCAACTGAGGGTGCCTTATAAGAGCTGTGCTTTCCAGGAGTCTGGAACCCACTGATCTTGACACAGATTATATTGTTGTAAGAGCCACAGCAGTTTACTTCCAAAGCGAGAGATGCACTTTGGTATGATAGACCAATTTGGGGGCTAGATATTGGGGGAAAGATCTTGGGACCGTTGTGCTGGGTTTCAGGGAGAAAACAATATATAGTCAGACCTTCAAACACAACCTTACCATATTGCAACATAACTAGATTGAGAGAAAAGGTGCCTGGACTCTGTGGTGGGCTGGATGAGGGCCAATAAACTGAGTCTGAATCCTAACAAGACGGAGGCGCTGTGGGTTGGTGGTTCCCGAGTTCAGATAATTACTCAGTTGCCTGCTTTGGATGGGGTCGCACTCCCTCTGAAAGAGCAGGTTCATAGTCTGGAGGTGCTCCTGGATCCATCTTTGTTGCTAGAAGCCCAGTTGACCTCAGTGGCTGGAGCGCCTTTACCAGCTTTGGCTGGTAAGACAACTGCAGCCGTTTCTGGACTGGGATAGTCTGACCCACTAAGTTAACCCATTAGCATACACAACAGGGACATAACATTGGCGCCCATAGAATATACTGACCTGACCTGGCTGTGCATGCTTCCCTCCTCCACCACCTCTGCTTTCTTTCCTTTACCCTCACTTTGGGTGGCAGGCAGGAAAGAGCTTCAGCAGAATCTGGCACCCCCTTTGGCTCTGTTGTCCTAAAAATAGGGATGGTCCTACTGTGAGGCAGCTTCCTCAGGCAGCTGGTGCCAGAAGGCATGGCCTCCAAGGTGTGGGAGGACAGAGATATCTGTGCCTCATGACCCTGTCCTGAACCCCCTAAGCTAACTTGCCACCCTCTGGTGCAATGGAAGATACTGCCCTGTCGCCAGTGTTGACGTAAGATTCAGCTGCTGATTTGGTTGGCTTTTGTAAATGGAACAGGGAGGGGCCATTTTTTTCTTCACTTCAGCCCACTGACCATGACTGGCAATGTCTTGATGGAAAAGGATGTGACAGATTTGCTCTGTTCAGGACAGAAATCTAAGTGTGCTGTCTGTGTTTTGCCTGCCTGGTGTGAAGGTTGCGGATATCGCCCGTCGTTTAGATAGTTTGGTAGACAGTGCTGGGTGGGAGTCAGTGGTCGTGGTGCATGTTGGCACCAACGACATGGGGAAATGCAGCCGTGAGGTCCTGGAAGCAAAATTTAGGTTGCTAGGTAGGATGCTGAAAGCCAGGACCTCCAAGGTGGCTTTCTCTGAAATGCTACAGATTCCACGTGCAGGACCAGCCAGACAGGCACAGCTTTGCAGTCTCAATGCGTGGATGAGACGATGGTGTCGGGTGGAAGGGTTTAGATTTGTTAGGCACTGGGGAACATTTTGGGACAGGCCAGGCCTGTACAAAAGGGACGGGCTCCACTTGAACCAGAATGGAACCAGACTGCTGGCACTTAAAATTAAAAAGGTGGCAGAGCAGCTTTTAAACTGACTGAGGGGGGAACCCCGACAGGAGCTGAGGAAGATCCGGTTCAGAATAAACCTCCCCCCTGGGATAAAGACCAAAGAAATGAGGAAATTTTAAAAGGGGTAGGCCTAGAAGTAGGCATTGTGAGAGCAGGGGCACAGGATATAAATTCAGAAGGGCAAAATTACCACAGGCCAACCCACAAGTGCCAAAGACACTTGAAGAGAGACACTGCTTACAAGTGCCTGTACACTAATGCTAGGAGCCTCCGAACCAAGATGGGAGAACTGGAGTGCTTGGTCTTAGAGAAGAGCATTGATATAGTGAGCATAACGGAGACCTGGTGGAATGGAGAAAACCAGTGGGATACGGTTATCCCTGGATATAAACTATATAGGAAGGACAGGGAAGGACGTATCGGTGGCAGAGTCGCTCTATACGTGAAAGAAGGCATTGAATCCAGCAAGCTCGAAACCCCAAAAGAGGCGGACTCCTCCACAGAATCGTTGTGGGTGGTGATACCATGCCCCAGGAGGGATTTAATACTGGGAACGATCTATCGTCCCCCTGATCAAAATGCTCAGGGAGACCTGGAGATGAGATATGAAATTGAGGAAGCATCCAAACTAGGAAATGTGGTAGTAATGGGTGACTTCAACTACCCAGACATAGACTGGCCGCATATGTGTTCCAGTCATGACAAAGAAGCAAAATTCCTAGATATTCTAAATGACTATTCCCTAGACCAGTTGGTCATGGAACCGACCAGAGGGACGGCAACCCTGGACTTAATCCTCAGTGGGGACCGGGACCTGGTGCGAGATGTAAGTGTTGTCGAACCGATTGGGAGCAGTGACCATAGTGCTATTAAATTAAACATACATGTAAATGGCCAATTGCCAAGAAAATCCAACACGGTCACATTTGACTTCAAAAGAGGAAACTTCACAAAAATGAGGGGATTGGTAAAAAGAAAGCTGGAAAACAAAGTCCAGAGGGTCACATCACTCGAAAATGCTTGGAAGTTGTTTAAAAACACTATATTAGAAGCTCAACTGGAGTGCATACCGCAGATCAGAAAAGGTACCGCCAGGGCCAAGAAGATGCCAGCATGGTTAACGAGCAAAGTCAAGGAAGCTCTTAGAGGCAAAAAGTCTTCCTTCAGAAAATGGAAGTCTTGTCCGAATGAAGAAAATAAAAAAGAACGCAAACTCTAGCAAAAGAAATGCAAGAAGACAATAAGGGATGCTAAAAAAGAATTTGAGGAGCACATTGCTAAGAACATAAAAACCAACAACAAAAAATTCTATAAATACATTCAAAGCAGGAGACCACGTAGGGAGACGATTGGACCCTTGGATGATAAGGGAGTCAAAGGTGTACTAAAGAACGATAAGGAGATTGCAGAGAAGCTAAATGAATTCTTTGCATCTGTCTTCACAGTGGAAGATATAGGGCAGATCCCTGAACCTGAACTAACATTTGCAGGAAGGGATTCTGAGGAACTGAGACAAATAGTGGTAACGAGAGAGGAAGTTCTAGGCTTAATGGACAATATAAAAACTGACAAATCACCGGGCCCAGATGGCATCCACCCGAGAGTTCTCAAAGAACTCAAATGTGAAATTGCTGATCTGCTAACTAAAATATGTAAACTTGTCCCTCAGGTCCTCCTCTATGCCTGAGGACTGAAAAGTGGCAAATGTAACGCCAATATTCAAAAAGGGATCCAGAGGGGATCCCGGAAATTACAGGCCAGTTAGCTTAACTTCTGTCCCTGGAAAACTGGTAGAAAGTAGTATTAAAGCTAGATTAACTAAGCACATAGAAGAACAAGCCTTGCTGAAGCAGAGCCAGCATGGCTTCTGCAAGGGAAAGTCCTGTCTCAGTAACCTATTAGAATTCTCTGAGAGTGTCAACAAGCATATAGATAGAGGTGATCCAGTGGACATAGTGTACTTAGACTTTCAAAAAGCGTTTGACAAGGTACCTCACCAAAGACTTCTGAGGAAGCTTGGCAGTCATGGAATAAGAGGAGAGGTCCTTTTGTGGATAAGGAATTGGTTAAGAAGCACAAAGCAGAGAGTAGAAATAAACGGACAGTTCTCCCAATGGAGGGCTGTAGAAAGTGGAGTCACTCAAGGATCAGTATTGGGACCTGTACTTTTCAACTTGTTCATTAATGACCTAGAATTAGGAGTGAGCAGTGAAGTGGCCAAGTTTGCTGATGACACTAAATTGTTCAGGTTTGTTAAAACAAAAAGGGATTGCGAAGAGCTCCAAAAAGACCTCTCCAAACTGAGTGAATGGGCGGAAAAATGGCAAATGCAATTCAACATAAACAAGTGTAAAATTATGCATATTGGAGCAAAAAATCTGAATTTCACATATACGCTCATGGGGTCTGAACTGGCGGTGACCGACCAGGAGAGAGACCTCAGGGTTGTAGTGGACAGCACAATGAAAATGTCGACCCAGTGTGCGGCAGCTGTGAAAAAGGCAAATTCCATGCTAGGGATAATTAGGAAAGGTATTGAAAATAAAGCAGCCGATATCATCATGCCATTGTATAAATCTATGGTGCAGCCACATTTGGAATACTGTGTACAGTTCTGGTCGCCTCATCTCAAAAAGGATATTATAGAGTTGGAAAAGGTTCAGAAGAGGGCAACCAGAATGATCAAGGGGATGGAGCGACTCCCTTACGAGGAAAGGTTGCAGCATTTGGGGCTTTTTAGTTTAGAGAAAAGGCGGGTCAGAGGAGACATGATAGAAGTGTATAAAATTATGCATGGCATTGAGAAAGTGGATAGAGAAAAGTTCTTCTCCCTCTCTCATAATACTAGAACTCGTGGACATTCAAAGAAGCTGAATGTTGGAAGATTCAGGACAGACAAAAGGAAGTACTTCTTTACTCAGCGCATAGTTAAACTATGGAATTTGCTCCCACAAGATGCAGTAATGGCCACCAGCTTGGATGGCTTTAAAAGAAGATTAGACAAGTTCATGGAGGACAGGGCTATCAATGGCTACTAGCCATGATGGCTGTGCTGTGCCACCCTAGTCAGAGGCAGCATGCTTCTGAAAACCAGTTGCCAGAAGCCTCAGGCGGGGAGAGTGTTCTTGCACTCGGGTCCTGCTTGTGGGCTTCCCCCAGGCACCTGGTTGGCCACTGTGAGAACAGGATGCTGGACTAGATGGGCCACTGGCCTGATCCAGCAGGCTGTTCTTATGGTCTTATGTGTAGCAGGCTATAAACCTGACAGTTAAGCTGCAACCTTTAGATCTCTCTGAGGCAGATGCCATGTAAAAGGGGACAGACGTAGCCCCCCTTCTTTGTATTAGCACACAGAAAATTTACAATTTGGGAACAAGTCTTCAGACAAGTAAAATTGGTTACCACATTTCCTTTACTTATAAAACTTAATCAAACATTACATAAGAAAGAATAAAAGTTAATCAGCATAAAATCAAACCAAAGGCAGATTAAGACATAACAGATCTAAAATCCTGATATATAGGATAGATACTTATTATTATTACTAATACTAATACTAATTAAATTTATATTCCTCCCTTCATCCCAGAAGGAGCCCAGGGCGGGAAACAAAAACACTGAAAGCATTCTAAAATATCTTTAAAATAAAAGACCTTAAAACATATTAAAACAAAAAATCTTTAAAAACTTATTAAAACAAAATATCTTAAAAACATAGATATAACACATTGATGCAACCCATTTGATGCAGAGCTGAGAATTACCCTTTAATTACCTGAATCTTCAAGGCTATCTGGGCAAGCAAGCAAGGTATGAGCCTCTCCTAGGAGAAGACTGGTTTGGTATTAAAATGCAGGAATATTTATACGAAGTTTTCCTTTGAAGATCACAACTTTCTGTTCCTAGCTTAATTGCTGCTTATTGTAATTGTCAGAGAAAAATTAACTATTCCAAAATATAATAAAATGGTACATTCCTCAATATATCTGAATACATGACAGAAATACAATAAATTTCAGCTACAGAATAACATATTAAATCTCTTAGACACGGGAAGATATGCATCTGAACATTCTAAGAAATGGTCAATTCAGGAATGCTTTTCAGCGTTTATACAATTGTCTGATTAAGTGGAACCTCTTAACAATTTAAGACATAGGTAGTTCATGGCCTTATTATCAATGTGATTTAATTGTTCGTAATTGATGGTAATCACTCCAAGATTTTATGTCTTCAAGCTAAACTTAGAATTTATGGTTTTATGGCTAGAGATGTTTTAGTGTGGCACCAAAAGGCTTCTGGTTCATATCAGGTGTCCAGTGGCCCTTTAATTCTGGCTACTTGTGCAGGTGCTCTAGAGGAAAGCTCCCATATAGCACCTGGTCCTTGATTTCAACACAAAGGTTCCCTGTGTTTTGCTGTCGGACCTGTTTTCATTACAAGGGCTTAGTTTGGGAGCATATGAACTTATAATAATGGAGAGTACCTCTGAGCAACTGCAAAGTGCACCCTGGTTTGTGGGATTAGGATGCTGAGGCTTTTAGGCAGTCTTGCACCCTAGACTGCTCTTTGTAGGCATTAATCAGTGCTGAAATAGAGGTCCATGTCTGCAAGAGAGCACGGTTGGAGGTAGTATGCTTCTGATTACCAGTTTCAAGAAAGAAACCGCAGGAGGGAAGAGTGCTCTTGTGCTCAGGTCCTGCTTGTGGGCTTACTGTAGGCATCCGGTTGGCCACTGTGAGAACAGGAAGCTGGACTAGATGGGCCGCTGGCCTGCTCCAGCAGGCTCTTCTTACATTCTTACGAAGATTTTCATCCCTCTAGAGCTGCTCCTATTCAGTGGAGAAAGTGGACAACCCGCTTTCCCCTGCACCTGCTCTTGGGAATTCCATTTACCTTCCATGGCAGGAACAGGAAGAACCACTTGTTTGCCAGTCAGTGTGTGTGAATGGCTCCCACCAATTTAATGTCAACCTGTATTAGTTTCTGCTACCCCTTTGAGGGGGGAAATGCTGGTGTTGATACGCTGAAGAGTCACATTGTCAGTCAGAGTAGCCGTTACAGGGTTAGATGGACCAATGGTGGCTTACCATAAGGGAGCAAAAAAGCAAACAGGGGGGCACCCAATGGTGCTCCAGCCAAACAGGGAGATCTTGACAAAGGGTTGTGTCAACACCTGAAACGCATTGGGTTGAAATAAAAACCCCTCATTTCCCACTCTCTGCTGTTTGCTGTTTTGGCACCTTGAGGGTCGCCCTCTCTTTGGCTGGGGTTTACCATAAGGGACCTTTATATGCTCAAGGGATTTCCCCTTGTTCCTTTTCTCTGACTGGCAATCTGAAATTATCAGAAATGCGCTGTGTGTTTGTGGACTTCACAGAGAAGGTTGCTGCTTACTTTGAAGGTAAGCACTACCTGTTACAGAAGCACTTGGATAGCCATATTGTCTTATCTTCTCTGCATTTGTTTTCTCTCTAGCTGGCTGTACAGAATTCTGCCTTCTGTTTGCCACAGGCCCTTTCAGCCTGTGGATCAGGGCTACTTGACACACAACTGGGATGAAAATGAGCCTGACCCCAATCAGGTAATCAGAGATGTCATGCAAAGGAGCAGGAAAGAATGATAATGTTAAAATCAAAACTCTTGGCTCCTTTCACAGGAAGGCCAATGTTTTGATGGCAGTTAATATACCAGGGACACATGAACTCAAACCTAGTCTTCCCTCCTCAGCACAAACACTTCTTTACAGACAATGCAATAAAATGTGCAGCTGGCATGTATGGATATCCACACCAGGGGACTAAAGAACTAGGGACACACAAGAAGGACTGACATGACAAGAGCAAGGTCAAAGCAGACAGGCCCAGACCTGAGGCAGTAGCCTTGTGGGCAAGAGTGCTATGGAGGGTAATGACAAAGGATGATGCAAAACGAGGACACAAAAATGCACTCAATCAGGACAATTCTAATTCAAGTCCCAAACTGGGGTTTGCACTCTGTCTCCACCATTGTTGTGCCCTCCTAGCAGGTCTTGCCTTTACGGAGCCAAAGAAGACCTCTATTCAGGAAAGGGAGGGGGTAGCAGGCATTGATGGGTTCCCATGGAAACAGGAAAGACCCAGCAGGGCCTCTCCTAAGTAGCAAGTAATGCACGTGATATTATTTTCTGCTGGGAATAATCTTCCCCATAAATCATATCTTTCGCCACTAGAGAGGCCCAATAGGTCGTCATCTGCCATCTGCTAGCTCTCCTCTTTGAAAAGGCTTTATTGGCTTGGAGAAGGTGGGGAGAATGTCAGGAAATGGGTAATGCAGTTAACTATTGTGGTTTCTGTGTATTCAGTATGAACATTCAAAAAGCACGTTTCTGGGGTGAACAATAGGATGCTCACACATCCCTAGTGTTAATTGACACCTTTCAAAGGAATTGGTCTAGCCACAGATGATGTGTACCCTACAAAGCAACATGTATATTATGGGTGTTGTCTTGCTAGAGTTTAACAGTCCTGAACAGAAAAGGTGAGGAGAAGGAACTGGTCAAGTCAGCAGGCAGTGGGGCTAAAATCTTTCCCTGGCCTCCACCCTTTCTGACCAAAGTCCAATGTCCATATTGCTCAGTGGAGGCAAAGTTAAACAGAGAGAGCCATAACTCAGTGGAGGAGTGCAAGCTTTGTCTGCAGGAGGTCCTGGGTTCAGTTTCTGCTTACTGTATACGGGATAGAGCTGGAAAAGGTCATTTCCCCCATGGTGGACACCGGAATAATTGGAAGTTAGTTGTGTGGACCAAAGGTTACATGCCGAAAGTGTAACTCGCTAAATGCTCATGCTGGCAGACCAACTCATGCTATCCACTTTGACTAGCTTTCCCAACCATCCCACCATCATCAGTGTTGCCTGTTTCCATTCTCTTATATGTTTATTCAACTACGTATATGTTTATTACTCATTTCCCACAAGTCCCCTGTTATCAGTTCTGCCCTTCCCCCACAAACGTGGGGTCACAAGTCTTCTGTTGTTGCAACATGACTCCCAATTAGCTGGGAATTCAAGAGCTGTAAGGAGGTTGCTCCCTTTTGAGTTTGCTAATGAGTAGCCTATCCTCATCTTGCTCTCTGTTGATTGTCGTTAACTGCCTCTTCCATCAGTATTACTAATATATTAATCCTTAAGCATCATACTATTATGAGGCAGTAGTTCTCTCCGGATGTTATATTTTGCATAGAAAAAACTCAAAGAAAAAGAGTCAAAGGGTAACTTATTTAAGGTCAGATAAGAAGTTTTTGACTCCCATTTTTCTTATTCTACTAGGCCACCTTCTGTTTTTAAACAAAATTTTGATTTGATTCACATGTTTCTGTCAAATATTCTTTGCATTTTTATTGTTGCCTACTACTATTAAAGTAATTTATTTTAAATTTATTTAAAATTTTAATTTATTTTACAATAATTTATTTTATCATATTCCGTGGCTCAACAACATATATACTCACTTCAAAAGAACAACCTGCCCAGTTCACCAGCCTTAACCTGTTACCTTGCCCTCCCTCTCATAGAATCACAGAGTTGGAAGGGGCCTGCTGTAAGGCCATTGAGTCCAGTCCTCTGCTCAATGCTCTCAAAGGAGCTCAGGGCAGCAAACAACAAAACGATAAAAACAATACAAAATTTTAATTTACATTGAACAAACAAACTAAATATCATCACATCTAATATTTAAAACTTTAAGAAAACAATATTTTCAACCCCCAAATGTATAGATGAATGGGAATGTTATTTAAAATTCTGCCTAAACATCAGTAACGAGGAGAACGGAAGTAGCAGGTCAGTGCCAGGCCAGCTATGCAGCAGCTAGCAGCAACAGTACAACCACAGCTCTTCCCCTGCCAATTGTAAGGCCCGAGACAGTTGATTTTGGGGGAGATGATCTTTTAGGTACTTGGGTCTCAGCTATTTAGGGCTTTACTGGTAGCCAGTGCAACACCTCCATGACCATTGATGCACTACCCCACTGGATGATCTCACTCCCCAACTGGGCAGCTGCATTCTGCAGCAACTGCAGCTTGCAGACCATCTTCAAAGGCAGCCCCACATGGTTGGTACGGCAGATTCCAGTCCAGGAATGGACATAGTTGGTGATAAACCAGCCTAAGCTGGACATAAGTACTCCTAGCTACAGTGGCCATTCTGACATCTGATACCAGATTCTGGCTAAAGTTGCTAAGATGAGACAAGTATCTTCTGTGCACCTTATATTTCCTTATAACATATCATGTCCTGAGGTTACAAAAAGGGAGCAAATGAATCATCCTGACTTTGTACCGGGGCATAAAAAGCATTTACTCTTTTGAAGATGACATAATTTATTGGCAGAATAATTTTGTCTGTTTCATTCTAGCTGCGATGGAAACCTTTTGAGATCCCCAAAACCTCTCAGAGAAAGCTGGACTTTGTAACTGTAAGTTTAAAAACTAGAAGCATTAACAAGTTTCTCACTAGAACTTTGTGATATAACAAGGAATGGTTCTGTATGGTTTGTAGCTGAGGAAACGGAGGTAAGGTGATGATTTGTATGGTATGATTGCTGAGGTAAGGTGATTTGCTTTATCACCAAAAGAGTGTTCAACCTCTTTGCTGTAAAACTTCATATTAAAATATATAAAAATATTGTAATTCTTTGTAATGCCATTGTAAATGAAACACACACACATTCTATCCATCTCTTTGAAAGAATGAGACAAGCAAAGATAAAAAGGAAAATAAGCCAAAGATCTAGATTCTAGAATGTCTTCCAAGGAGGAGACATTGGATGGATACATCAACTTAATTGCCACTTAGGCCCTCTCTGCACTATACATTTAAAGCAATATTATACTACTTTAAACAGTCATGTCTTCCCCCAAAGAATCCTGGAAACTCTAGTTTGTTAAGGGTGCTGAGGGTTGTTAGGAGACCCTCCTATTCTCTTCATAGAGCTACACTTCCCAAAGTTCTCTGAGAAGAGGATTAATTGTTAACCCATTCTGAGAATTGTCAATAGTAGCTTTCAAATCTCTTGAGCTCTTTTAACTGAAAACAGTAACCAAGTGCTTATCTAAGGCTGAGAAGATTTTGTTGATGGGTTAAGACTAGCCAAAGGAATTCCTGTGAAGAAATCTGCAATTTATTCTAATGTTGACTGTTTATTTTCCATAGGGATTGCACACTTTGTGTGGTGCTGGTGAGCCCAAGTCTCGAAATGGTCTGGCAATCCATGTCTTTACCTGTAACACCTCCATGATTAACAGGTCTGTGAGTAATGTGTGTGCAATCTGGGTTTTTCAAGATTTTCATTCACAGCTCTGACTAAAAAAGGTAAAGGTGTCCCCGCACTTATAGTGCGAGTCGTTTCCGACTCTTAGGGTGACATCTTGCGACGTTTTACTAGGCAGACCGTATATATGGGGTGGGATTGCCAGTTCCTTCCCCGGCCTTTTGTTATGTCTCCTTTGATAGTTGTTGATATTTTCAGTTTTCTTGTACCCTACCATGGAATCACTTTTGTCATGAAGGGTGAACTAAACAATTTTTTTTAAATCAGTGAGTACTGGGCAACAGAAGAATGACCTTGAATCCATTTATATTTTAACTTTGTCAAGCAACCTCTCCCCATAATTTCCCTCTTTCTCTCTTTTCCCTACTTCATATACTGTGTTTTGAATGGCACTATGTTGTTTAGGGATGTACATAATGACACAAAAATGGGGACAAACAAGTCTTCAGCTTGTCCCAACCTGTGTCCCTAAAACCATTTACCTTGGTAAGGTATTGCCACTACTAAAGGTGTTCGGGTCTTCATAGATGCCTTAAATTCTCTTGTTAAAAGATAAAGCCCAAATTGTCTTGTTTCACTGCTGGGTAACTGAACCACAGCAGTTAGTGTAAATAGATGGAGGGGGGGGGAAACAAGACACAGCACTGTAATTAAAAATAAATTTTGTTTCATCTAGGTATCAGGAAAAAAGTGAAAGTCCTACTTTATAATAGGGAAAGCTCCATTATGAGCAAAGGGCATATTTTCCTCAGGAGGGGAGAGTGTTCTTGCACTCAGGTCCTGCTTGTGGGCTTCCCCCAGGCACCTGGTTGGCCACTGTGAGAACAGGATGCTGGACTAGATGGGCCACTGGCCTGATCCAGCAGGCTCTTCTTATGTTCTTATGTTCCTCTGGCATCAAGGACCAATAAATAACAAGACCACTGACAAGTCCTTAAAGAGCTCTAAAAGGGCTTGTCATAAACCATTCAGGATAAGGGGAAAGCATTTATAGGGTCATGTCTACTGACGAGGGCCTCTGTCTGCCCAATAGTATGATTAATATTTCAGTAGGGGCAGGAAATTCCAAAATGGTAAGACAAATGGCCAGGATCCCCCTTGACAATGCCTGATTAAAGGGACAAGTGTCATCGTCCCCCATGCTGTCTGTGGCACGTAAGCGCACACAATGAAACTAACCATAAGTTTGTATCAACTGCTAAAGAAGGGTTTTTTGTGGAATTCTAGAAGAGATGAAATTACTCAGTTTAAGAGGACCAAACTTCAGAAATCTGGTCAAACGTTTGTCACACAATAGTATTGTTTCCAGTTGCATGTAGATAATTATATTTAAGAAGTTAATATCTTAAACCACTAGGAAAAATGTACATATAATGTTGTAACCAATAAATACTCAGCTAATTTGCCAGATGGTGAGGGAGAAGCAGAGAGCTCTGGTCCCCCCCCTAATGCCCCAGATCTTTCACTCCCTCTCTTCTCCCATCTCTCTTGGGACTGGTTGTCCAGTCCCAAGCTGCTCTCCTTACAGGCAGCTTCAATGGCCAATCAGACCTCCAGCTAGCCACAAAATCTGTTGCCTTGAGCCACCTTATCTCCAGATGTGCTTCACTCAGAGCAATAGTCTTATCTTTAGTACAGGGGAAATCAGGGGGAGACTGTGCCCAACACACCATTGCAAGGACCAAGGACTCCAGGTACACAGCATATTTCCCCCTGCAGCATTGCTCCATGTCTAGTATAGCTAGGGTATGTATTCCCACCAGATCTCTCTGCAGGTTTCTAATTTTTGCTCCCCACCCTATGTATGCTCAGGGCAGGGCACCCTTTCAGATCCAGTGTGGCCAAAGAGAGAATGAAAGAGATGTTGCCTCAGCAGCAGCTCACTCTGTAGCAAAGAAGGAGAAACTCGATAAGGCATTATCAAGCTGTTCGGAGGCAGGCAGGTGTGCAGGATGAACTAGCACTTTGGCTTTCCAGATGTTGCTGAGCTATAGCTTCCATCATCTCTCACAATTGGTCATGCTTGTTGGGGCTGATGGGAGTTGTAGTTCAGCAACATCTGAAGGGCCAAAGGTTCCCCATACTTGATCTAAGGTATAGTCAGACTCAGGGGTTCTCCTATTTCTGACCTATTCTAACCCCTGCTATCTACGCTATGTATGACACCAAAGTGTCATATCTTCAAGTATGGAGGTAGCCAATGAGGTTCCCTCCAGATGCTGGTGGTCTACAACTTCCATCATCTCTGACCATTGGCCATGCTGGCTGGTGGGGGGTGCTATATTGGCTACCCCGATCTAGTAAGTGATTTAACAGGAAAAAAATCAAAACCCTTTTTCAAAGTTAGACACTGGGGATAAACGTGTACCCAGTTGTACTGCTTCAGAGTGGGGCCTCACATGATTGTATATTTACATGCTGAGTGAATATTTCTCTCACGCTCTCTGCCCATAGAAAACTAGCATGTCAGTTACAGTATTATGGTTCTAACCTAGCTCTTTCCCTGATACACTAGCTTCCTGTAGATGGGATTCTGCTGTTTTTATTTTATTTTGTTTTTACTGAAGAAGCCTTATTTCTTTGATGTTTTGTGAGAACCACGAAGGACAGGAGGTGAGCTTGACAAAAGTCCTCCAGGGTCAACACTCTGTGGCAACCTTATGCTACTGACAAATCCAACCCAGCAGGCACCGGAGAGACTGAATGTAGACTTAGATAAGGACATTCAAGACATGTCAGATATTGTTATAAACAAACCTCCATGAGATTCTTTTTGCCCTGACCTGTGTTCTTGTTACCAGAATTTATAGGGGAAGTCAATTATGCTGATTATACAAAGGAAATAAGTCCATTACAGCATCTGTTTCCAAACACAATATTTGGAATGAAGCCTCACTGGTTGGAATAGCACTTGCTTTTGTGAAGGTGTGTTCAATATGTCCCTCTGATTCTAAAGTTATTACACTGAAATGCATCACCCTGAGCCCAGGAGCACTAATTTCCACACTTGTGCACATACTATTGTGGAATGTTCTTAGCAGACTTACTTGACGATAAGTTTCACTGAAATCAATTGGACTTCCTTAAAGAGCTGAGAATCAAGGTTCAACTGTATATACCCCAAAATGTGAAAGTTCAGCAATCATCTGTTCTTTTTTCTCTATAGATGCTTTTATAATTCTGATGGAGACTTTCTGATTGGTGAGTTATTATTATTATTATTTATTAGTAACTTTCCTTGCAAATGCAACCCAAAGTGACTTGCAGTTGGTTTAGTGTTTTATTGTTGTTGGAACAAATTAATGAATTAATTAAACAACAGCAACAATACATCAAAGCAGATAAAAGGCAAGTCTTACAAAACCTTCACACGCTGACCTTTATCATCCTGTTAAAAAAAATTTTTGATTGCTAAGTGTTGGCACAGGAATAATTGCAAGGGTTTTGGAGTAAAGAGTAACTCCAGTTGTTGTCCTAGGGCAGGATCATATACATATCAACTGTCCTGCAGAGTCATCCATTGCATTAGCCTTCTTGTACATTATACATGTATTATGTGTTAATCAATTTACGCTGGAAGATTATTCTATTATTACAGAATAATAATAAAATTGATAATCTACAGCATTCAGATTACAGGATAGCACAAGTAGGCTGGGAGCTCAGGTAATTCCCCTCCCCTTTAGTATCATTCATGCTAGAGCCATCTTTGTCAACTAAAAGGGTTTACTCTCAAGTAAGGAAGGTAGGATTACAGTTTAAGGTGGCAATACTAACCCTACTTACCTGGGACTGGAAGTAAGCCCAATTGAATTCAGTAGGACTTATATCTGAGCAGACATGGTTAGGACCACGCTGCTAGTTTTCTAAGGCAGACAAAAACTCTTTCTTGTCTATACTGCACTTGGCAATCTAAATCCATTCAAGTCTCCATTCTCTGGCAAATCTTCTTTCCCTGAACCCCCACTCCTTTTATTTTATGCAGATATGCCATGCCAATAACCAGGGTTGACGCTAAAGGGTGGCCAGGTCGGGCCCTGGCCAATGGTCCCTAAGGCCCAGAGGGGCCCCTGAAGGGCCCCTCCTTAAGACTGTGGGGGTGTCGCTCCCTTTCTGCAATCCCGACCCTGCCTCAGATTGCAGAGACAAAGCTCCCAGCCCCCCCCAGACTGTGTGGGCCCGTGGTGCCCGCCCGCTCCACCTACCTCTTCTCCCTTTCTGTGAATGTCCTGTCCGCTGTGCACACAACCAAGATGGCAGCAGAGGCTTCTCTAAGGGGCTGATGCCTGTACAGCCATCTTGATTGATGGCAGGAATGTGCATGCATGCAGCATAGCATGCATGCGTGCCATCAACAAAGATGGTGGCGTTGGTATCAGCCCCTTAGAGAAGCCTCCGTCGCCATCTTGGTTGATGGTAGCAACCTGCGCACCCAGTGCACAGGGCATTTACAAAAAGAGAGAAGAGGTAGGTGGAGCAGTCCCGCACTGTAGGGGGGGTCTGGGAGCAGGAGGCTTGGGGCAGGCTGGCGCCGGTCCTGCCAATAGCTAGAAAGCCAGCTTGAGCCTAGTAATTGGTACAGTTAGTTCTCAAGTTCAGTTGAAGCTGATTTTGGGGGGAAATCAATTTAAAGATAGCATTTCACAAGAAACTACAAGATATCTTTGGATTGTGGCTAATGTCATGTGTACAAGGATTAAAAAACCAGCAGTGGGAGTGTACTGGAGCCAGAGGAAAAGGTAATGTGTACACAGCCTCAGTCCAGCATACCTCACATCTCATCTTCAGTTGCAGCAATGTGTAATGCTTGCAAAATACTCCCTGACTCCAGACTCTAAATCTGTGAATCTATTTGTTTATCTTGCATCTTAAGATAAGGATCCACATGGAGATGTGACTGTTTTAAGCAATGTATTTTGCTCCTGACATAATTTGTTTCAGAGTTCATTTTGAATACAGTGAAATGTTTGTTTATGCAGATTTCGATCAGATGCTTCTCAAGGCAGCTTATAAGCAGCCAGTAATGATAGGGTGAAAACCCCACAACCCAGCAGCCTGGGGGCAACTGGCAGCTGGGGCCAAATGTTCTTTCTGGCAGAGAATGAAAAAGCAAGCTCCCTACAGCTGTTCCTTTTCTGCAAAATGGATGGAGCCAGGCTGGTCTTCACTTGCCAGGATATTCATCCTGGGAGGCAGGAGGTGCTCCTTACTGGCTCTTTATTGTTCCTCTGGTTCTTGACATATTCCAGTGTGTGCCTCCCTTCACTTCTATAAACATGAGGAAAATGTCATTATTTCCATCAAGTACTGTGTCAGTTTGAATCACCAATGTTGCATTTATAGTTCAACAATAACATCCATTGCTCTAAGGCAGGGATGGGGAACCTGTGGCTATTGTTTGACTTCATCTCCCTTCATCTCTGACTATTGGCCATGCTGGCTGGGGCTGACTGGAGTTCAACAACGTCTGAAGGGCCACAGGTTCCCCACCCCTGTTCTAATGGTTTGTTATCCTTTGCTTTTTGACCACCATTATTCCTGGCATTCTAGTTCTGCCTCCATCTGGATCTCCTTATCCTCACATAACTTCATCTTCAATGGAGTTTGACAGTGTTGTTGCTTATAGGAGCTAAATACAGAAGTACCTAATGGGAGGTTGGGATGAAACTCCATGTTGATTTAACAAGGCAACCTTCTTGTAGATTTCAATGTGTTCACCTAAATTGAGTTTCTTTTTATTTGACTAAACAAAAAAAGTATATAAATGAGTAAGAACAAGGATATTACAGGGTATTACAAAAAACATAAATAATCTGGCAGTGTAAGAGTATGTGAAATCTTCTAAAACTTGTTGCCTGAAGCAGGAAACTGCTTTAGTCTCACAGCAAATAAGTTTGTGCTTCTTTTCTCCAGTGCCGCAGCAAGGGACATTGCTCATCACTACAGAGTTTGGCAAGCTGCTGGTGGAGCCCAATGAGATCTGTGTTATTCAGGTAAACACTGGGCAGTACACCACTACCCATTTCCCTTTCCTTGTCTGTTGTACCTGGTCTTCTAGGCCTGAATGTCAGTGGCATCATGGCTCTATCTTGCAGGACTCCTATAGGACCCTATTACAGAATCACCGGCTACTTGAGGGTCTCTTCTTGCTTTGCTTTTCCTACATAGTCACAGAGAATGTGTGATATAGATTTAAAAGGTAGTAAGTAAGAATTGCCATTCTCTATTCATGCAATACAGTGGGTGGGTACTTTTCATTTTTGGAAATGATAGCCAAACATTCCATGTGATTACTGGCCCTGGAGAGGGATGTGGACCAGATGAGCACTGCAGTGTGCATCCATAACTCAATTAGCTTTCACATCAAGGTTGCATAGATCTCCATTGGTAAGTTGTGGAATGTTATGATGAAAGAAGGAATATTTGTCATTTCTAGTGATGAAATTTCACTGTAGAGGCTGTGCATAGGTATATGTAACTTGTTTAAATTATCTGAATGTTTTTGAACTTCCTCAGACCATTTATTTATGTGAGAATGCTACCATTTACTGAAAGATCTGCCAACTATAAGTTAGCATCTTGTTTCTTTACCAGAACTGCATCTTTAAGCATAAAATGCCTCATGTTCAGAACGATGAAAAGCTTCCTTGTTATCGTACTTACTTGAAACATGTGTATACACAACTGGGCTACTTCCATGTTCAGGAAGTAAGCACTTCAGAATTAGTCTGGTGCAGAGCTTGGAAAAGTTACTTTTTTGAACTACAACTCCCATCAGCCCAATCCAATGGCCAAGCTGGCTGGGGCTGATGGGAGCTGTAGTTCAAAAAAGTAACTTTTCCAAGCTCTGGCTGGTGCTAGGAGAACTTCTCACCTCTGTAGTTACTGGCTCTCTTCCTGCTAGAGATGTGTTTCCTATCAGTCCAGAAGAACTGGATCAGAAACTAGTACATTTGCCAAATTAACAGGAGTAATTGAGGAACTTTGATCTAGATCAGGGATGGCTACAACTGGACCAACTCCCATCATCACTGACCATTGACCATGCTGGCTGGGGCTGATGGAATCTATCAACATTGGCAAAACCATAGATTAGCTATCCCTGGTGTAGACAATGGAGGGTAACTTATGATTTCCAGGAAGAATAAACAGATCATGGACTTCAGGACTTAAGTATCAAAAGGGATATTAGGAAAAGGACAAAAGAAACATCACTGATGAACCTTTGTTGATTCTCCTTGATCTCTCAGGGGCTTTTGATACCATCGACCATGGTATCCTTCTGGGGAGACTCGCTGATTTGGGAGTTGGAGGTACTGTATGGCAGTGGTTCTGCTCCTATTTAGCGGGTCGTCTCCAGAAGGTAGTGCTGGGGGAGTCTTGCTCGGCACCCTGGGTCCTCCAATACGGAGTTCCACAGGGGTCAGTACTATCCCCCATGCTTTTTAACATCTACATGAAGCCGCTGGGTGCGGTCATCAGGAGTTTTGGAGTGCGTTGCCACCAGTATGCTGATGACACGCAGCTCTACTTCTCCTGTTCATCCTTCTCAGGTGAGGCTGTCATGGTGCTGAACCAATGCCTGGCTGCGGTAATGGACTGGATGAGAGCGAATAAATTGAAGCTCAATCCAGATAAGACTGAGATGCTGTTGTGGGTGGTTCCCCTGACCAGATGGGAGAGGCTCAACCTGCTCTGGACGGGGTTGCACTCCCCCTGAAGGAGCAGGTCCGTAGTTTGGGAGTTCTTTTAGAACCATCCCTGTCACTAGAGGCACAAGTAGCCTCGGTGGCACGGAATGCTTTCTATCAACTTCGGTTGGTGGCCCAACTA
Organism: Rhineura floridana; assembly: GCF_030035675.1. NCBI lineage: Eukaryota > Metazoa > Chordata > Lepidosauria > Squamata > Rhineuridae > Rhineura > Rhineura floridana. The sequence goes on from NC_084480.1 coordinate 155,454,755, forward strand.
TGCCCCTATCTGGATAGGGAAAACCTTGCTTCAGTTGTCCATGCACTGGTAACCTCAAAATTGGACTACTGCAATGCACTCTACGTGGGGCTGCCTTTGAAGACAGTTCGGAAGCTGCAGCTCGTGCAAAACGCAGCGGCCAGATTGCTAACAGGGACTCGGAGATGTGAATATATAACTCCGATTCTGGCTCGCTTGCACTGGCTGCCTATATGCTTCCGGGCTCAATTCGAAGTGCTGGTTTTGACTTATAAAGCCTTACATGGCTTGGGACCACAATACCTGGTGGAACGCCTCTCCCGATATGAACCTACCCGTACTCTGTGTTCAACATCGAAGGGCCTCCTTCGGGGGCCCACCCAGAGAGAAGCCCGGAAGGTGACAACAAGAAAACAGGCTTTCTCTGTGGTGGCCCCCAAACTATGGAACTCTCTCCCTGATGAGGTACGCCTGGCGCCAACATTGCTGTCCTTCCGGCGCCAGGTAAAAACCTTTTTGTTCTCTCAGGCTTTTTAACAACATTTTAACAACATTTTTAACATCTATTGTAACACCTACATTTGCACTTACGCTCTTAATATTTTAGTAATTTTAATTACTTAACATCTTAACATCTTAATACTTTTAACTGATTTAATACGTTTTTAATATTTTTTAGGCTTGTGTTGTAGTTGTTTATATGTTTAATTATGTTCTACTACTTTTGGTATATTGTTTTTAAGTTGTTGATATATGTTTTTACTTGTATATTGGATGTTTTTATGTTGTGCACCGCCCAGAGAGCTACGGCAATTGGGCGGTATAGAAATATAATTAATAAAATAAATAAATAAATAAATTGTGCAAATATATGTAGGAAGGCTAGTCCTAGTCTGTTGAGACAAGAGAAGAAGGGGGAGGAAGAATCCTCATCAGTGGATTAATCCAAAAGCAGAGAGATCAGTGATCCCAGGCCACAGTAGGATATCTACCAGGCAGGAGTTCAAAGACTCAGGAGATCAGTGAAGCTTCCACTGGACAGGAAAGTAGGATGATAGAGCATAAAGGACAGGCACCCAGCTGGGAATAATAATAATTTCGTTTATGAATTGCTTCCTATGAAGCATCTCAAAACGATTTCCAAGAGTCAGTCAGAGTGCCTGGCAGTAGGACTGTTCTCAAAAGCACACCACACAGGAGTCCAAAAACAAACCAGACTTTAAGAAAGAAAAAAGACCAGGGTGTCTGCTGCAAAATGGGTTCTGCAGCAAATCAGAGAGCCATAGATGCCAAGACCACCCTCCAAAAAGGGGGCTTTGACAAGAGGTGGAGAACAGGATCTGGAATGGATCCTAAGCTTCCCCACTCCTGTGGGCGATTTGTATGAAACAGAGTATCTTGACCCATTTCAGTCTGGGTTCAGGGCTGGTTATGTGAATGAATCAGTCATGGTTGCTCTGATGGATGATCTATATTGGGAGAAGGACAGGGGGATTGCAATCCTGTTATTCTTCTTTGATCTCTCAGTGGCTTTGATACCACTGAGCATGGTATCCTCCTGATATGGGTATTGGAGGCACTGCTTTGCAGTGGTTCTGATCTGCAGGGTTGGTTTCAGAGAAAAACATGGGGTGATTGTCTTTTCGCCTCCTGGCAGTTGTGCTTTGGCGTGCTGCAGGGTACCATCTTATCCCCAAAGCTGTTTAACATCTATATGAAGCCTTTGAGGGAGGTCATTAGGAAATTTGGGGTAAGGTGTTATCAGTACACTGATGACACCCAGCTCTATTTCTCTATAACATCTGAATCATGAGAGGCCATTCAAACCCTGGACCGGTGCCTGGACTTGGTGGTGGGCTAGATGAAGGCCAACAAATTAACTCCTGGGAAGATTGAGGTACTGTGTAGTTCCCAAGTCTGGATAACTCGTCAACTGCCTGCTTTGGATGGGGCAATATTCTAAGTGAAAGAGAAGGTTTGTAGGCTGGGGGTGCTCATGGATCCATCTTTGTCACTAGAGGCCCAGGTGACCTCAGTGGCTAAGGAGTGTCTTTTTCCAGCTTTGACTGGTAAAATAGCTATGACCGTGTCTGGACCGGGGCAGCCTGACTACTGTCATCCATGTGCGGGTAACCTCCACACTGGATTACTGCAATGTTGTATGTGACAATGCCTTTGAGGTTTGTCTGGAAGCTGCATTTGGTGCAAAACGTGGCAGCTGGACTGTCCACGGGGACAGGATATTGTTAACATGTTACCCTGCCGTTGAAAAAATTGTTCTGGCTGCCAATTACCTACTGAGCTAAGTTCAAGTTATACACCAGGTTTTGGTTCAGTGTGTAAAGCCATATACAGCTTGGAACCATGATATCTGAAAAATTGTCTTACCCCTTATATACCCAGCTGATCACTGCACTCTGCTGGTGAAGGCCTCCTATAGATACCATCTTATCAGGAGGTCTGTTCCACATAACATTAGAAGCAGACCTTTGGTGTTGTGGCACTTATCCTTGCATTCCCCTTCCCTTAGATAGATAATTCTCTTTTGTATTTTTGGTGCCTACTGAAGACCTTCCCCTTCAGAAGAACAGAGTACCTAGCTTTCATCAAACTTTGACAGTTGCCACAACCCATCCAATGGGGTGAGAGACCGTAGACCTTTAAACTTTGAAGTAGAACTTTTAAGATAACTTCCCCGGTCTGCATCTGTATTAGAATTGTTTTGAAGTTATTTTATCACTTGTTGTTTACCACCCTAGGCTCATTTGGGAGGAGGAGCAGAATATAAATATAAGAAATAAAGTTGACAGGTGGGCGGGACTGTCTACATGTCAATCACCTGGTATCACCATGAATCTAAGCGTGCTCCTGATTCTTTTCTTTCCTTCCTATGCAGCCCAGCTTGAACTCAAGCCAGACTGCAAAGGAAAATTCCTTTAGAACCAGCCCTGTCCACTTCTGCTTGCCCAGCCTTCCTGATAGATTCTGGCTGTCACCAGGTGAAAGAACATATTTTTCTCCCAGTCTGCCTTCCACCAAACAGATCCAAACTTCCCTTGTGTCTCCTTGAGAACACCTTCAGGTAGCATAGAACTTGCCACTTAGATGTGGGATATTACATTAATGAGACCGCAAGGTGAAACAAGAGTAAAAGTTTACTAAAAGGATAAAAAAAAGGTTCTTAGGGAAAAGTTTTAACATAGGAATATTTAAAAGCATTCAAGCATATCTCCAGTTGGAGCAAAAGTATAGTCAATAAATGCAGGATTAAACACCATCCACTTTCCCTGGCTACACAGTCCCAACAACTTACAACAGTCTTCTTACTACAACACTCTTGATTCCTTTCAGGATGGTGTGTGTTCCTTTGTCCATGAACACACCTTGATCTCCTTTCCAAAGCAAGTCTCTGGGCAGGTATAGCCTGGGGATATGTGACTCCGGTGCATCCCAAAACCTAAGGAAGTAAGAGGGTCTTAGTTCGCAACTACAGACATGCAGTCAATCCCATCTTCAGTGATTCTATCACCTTCCAGTTTGATCCCCAGACAGGTCAGGTTTAACAAGTTAACCCTATAATCCCCAAACAAGTATACGACGACGACGACGACTGTTATTATTATTACTTTATTTATATCCTGCCCTTCCTCCCAGCAGGAGCCCAGGGTGGCATGCAAGATTTATGTTTATTGATAATAGTCCATTTTCTTCACAGGCCCACAGGCTGAAGATTCTCCAGCATTACTGTAGCTGAACCAGTACTAGGTGGAAATGTCTGAACAATGCAACAGTTAATAAGTGCCAGGGTGTTAACCTCATTGCACTAGAGTGCAGGATAGTGGCTTAACATATCCCAAGAGCTCCGTTACCTGGGACATTCATTGCAATGGAGGGAGGAGGCTCATCTTGACTATCAAACCCTATCACCATTAGCTGCTAATCTTTGACAGCTTGGCAGCTACAAACAAACAAGATGGAGGTATGAATGGAAGCAGTCTCAATGTGCCACATTGTGCCACACACAGGATAAACTGTTGTGGCCTATGAAAAAATGAACAAAGCAAGCTTTATTCACTTGTGTTCAGTTATGAGTTTGAGGAAAGGGTATATAGCATAGCCAAATATGGGTGATAGGTTCAATCAAATTTGCTTCTTTTTGTTGCAGGATGATGCTAAGGATGTCCTGTGCTGCATTTCTAGAGCAGGATGAAGCCCAGGATACTTTTAATTTAGTTTCAAAATGTTGTTATGTCATTCTCCATGTCCTTTATTTCAGCTCTGACATCAGTACATTCTCTTTAAATGTTGCTCTGTTGCCTTACTCTGCCTTAAATTATGATGCACTGCTTGCACAGTACTGTATAGAAAATTGCAAGCAGGCCCGGTGCTAGCGGACAGCCAAGTGGGGCACTGGCCGAGAGTCCAGGAGCTCACAGGGCCCCTCACCCTCACGGGGCTTGCTTTCTGCCCCCAGGCTGCCTAGGCAATGAGTCCAATCTCCAGGTGACAGCTCAGGCCCCGATTGGCAGCGCACACAGATGACAGGGAAGGAGGAGGAGAAGGTGCCACTATTGTTGTCTGGTGCACAAGTGAGCAGGAGTGAGTGATGGGAGGCTAAGGGGGTGGGGCCAGAATGGTTTGGAGAAGGGTGGAGCGGCTGCAGCATCAGGAGCTGGAGAAGAATGCAGGACTTGGAACTTGCAGTGAAGGTACCAGCAGCAGCAGGTGCCATCAACACTGCTGCTGCAAAAAAGACAGAAAGGGCCTCCTTCAAGGGAGCACAGTGTCGGGAGCCAGCCAGCTCTTCTGTCTGGCTGAGGTCTGTGTGTGAAGGAAAGAGAGAGACAGAGAGAGAAATGGAGGTGGGAGAATGTGCTGCAAAAGCAGCAGCCCTAGCATGTCTCCTTTTCCTACCCCTCAGTCTTTCTGTCCTGTTTGCAGCCCTCCTTCCCAGGGCCGGCGCCAAAGAGTGGCCAGGTTGGGCCCTGGCCAAGGGCCCCACAGCCTATAGGGCCCCCTGAAGGGCTCCTCGTTAGGGTGGGGGAGTAGCACTCCCCTTCCACGATCCACGGCAGGGTCCCTGCCATGGATCACAAGGAGGGAACTGCCCGCCCGCCTGCTTGCTCACCCTCCCACCCCACCCCTGCCTGCCTGCCTGCCTGGCCACTCACTCGCTCGCCCTCCTGCCCACCCTGCCCACCTGCTCACTCATCCACCCTCCCGCCTGCCCTCCAGCCTGCTCGCTTGCTTACTCACTCACCCTCCCCCCCCCGCTCGGCCTCCCGCCCCCACTCCCACCCTCCCACCATTTCCTCCTCTCCAGCTTTGCATGCTACAGCCTTACTCTCACTTCACTCTCTAACCAATCCTAAACACCTTTATCTGAGTTTCGGCCCCACTGATTTTATGGGGCTTCCTTCTTAGTAAACATACTGAAGTTTGCAGTGTAAAGTGTTGGATGTCATGTTCTATCTCATTTCCCATCACACATAGAATCATAGAATAGTAGAGTAAAATGTTTGACATCCACTAGATTTCCCATTTCCATAAGACACTGATGCTGTGGATTCTTGAGGACAACTTTATCGATCACATCCAGTCACATTCCTGAGCTAAGCCCTCCTGCCCCTTTTTCCTCTCCTCCCAGCTCCTCCCCTCAGTTACTGGGCCCTGCTCAAGGCAAACGGGGGCAAATGAGGGCATTTCCCCCCATGATAATTCTGCCCCCCCCAAATGAAATTTTCCTTCAGTCCCCAAATTTCTAGCACTGCAGTAACGTAAAACTTCACTTGAGCTTTTAGAAATACAGTTTAGGCATCCAAAGATTGCTGCAGGGCAAAGTTACCAAGGGAATGCAAACACAGTATTGTATTCTGTTAATAATAAGTTTGAGTTGAAGACATTTGTCTTGAGCAGGGCCCAGTAGCTGAGGGGAGGAGCTGGGAGGAGAGGAAAAAGGGGTAGGAGGGCTTAGCCCAGGAATGTGACTGGATGTGATCAATAAAGTTGTCCTCAAGAATCCATAGCATCTGTGTCTTATGGGTAAAAGGGGGTAGATACCAAACACAGCAAATGTAAGAGTTGAAAGTGTGAATGAAGTGAACACAAATCTTGATGAATGGGGAGGGTGTTGGCAAACCTAAGAGTTTGCAATTGGAGGAAGGCAAGGCGGGAAGGACAGTATTGTGATGCATTGCAGAGCATCTCTCCCATGGTTGCCAATTTAATGAAATGTAGTGTTTCTAGGTGCATGTCTGGTGGCGAATTTTGCTGTCTATAGTGGCTAGTAGGAAATCTAGTGGATGTCAAACATTTTATGGACAGAATCTGGCGGTTTTTACAAATACTTCAATTTCATCTCCCACCTCGCTGTTATGTATTTAATGAAATTGTCTAGCCAAAATCTAGCCTTTTTTAAAAAAACTACTTTCTGATATTTTCTTGTATTTTTCGTTGTTTGCATTTCTGTTCCTATGTACAATCTTTAAAATGCTACTTGACTATTGTTTCATTTCTGCTGTAAGCCATGGCTAGTTGTCTACCCCTTTGATTGAAAGGATACCAGAGTAATTTATCCAACACAACACAATGACCCAGTGACAGAGAGGAGGATTTTTAAGCCAAGTCTCCAGATCCTGTGGTGTGCTTGCTTTTTAAAGGTATAAAGACAAGGAGGCTCTTGCCAGTTGGCTGACTGAGAAGGAAAATGTGCAGGCAATATTCTACCCAATCAAAATGTGATTCTGCCTAAACACAACCAAATGAGACATGGTGATTTGGAACCATAAGCCTCAGAAATAAATGGCTGAGCATGCATAGTGTGAACCTCTGGTTGTATTTAATAAGGTTCCACAACACCTGTCCTTTGTATAAACAGTACATCTTACAATCATCACAAGAAGAGCTTGCTGGATCAGGCAAAGGCCCATCTAGTCCACCATCCTGTTCTCAGAGTAGCCAGCCAAACACACACACACACACACACACAAAGACAACACACCAATGGTTGCTAGTACTTTTAAATTCTATTATCCACCTTGTTAAGCAATTCCTCATAACGGTGTTTCACAATAATGCAAAAATGTTATCTAACAGTGGCTAGTGGGTTAAGATCCGATTTTGGCAGATTTGGGGTGTGGGTCTGGTGGGGGAAAAAATTCTTGTTGGCAACACTGATACCCCCTTGCCTGTAGGGCTCAGGCAGCTTCTGTAGGTGGTGGGTGCTATTAGTGCATCTGGTATGTGCTCCTAGGCTTTTGGGCCTAGACAGTGCAACAGCCTGAGTCCAGGGCACGACCTGAGAAGAAGCAGAGGTGAGTGAGCCGGCTCTCCAAGGCCCAGGAAGTCTAATGAGACCTTACTAACTTAGCCCAGGCAATGGGGAGCTGAAATCTTGTGTGTGCATGCATGACTGGGGGGCATTTTATTCCTAGTTTATTAAAAAAAAAGTTGAAATATATATATATTTTCAAGCTGGTTCCATTTCAAAATGGTTTTGAAGAGTATAATGTGGCTAGAGCCTTAGTTGCAACAGCTTTAGACCTTTACCTGACTGTGCAAATGATCATTATAAATAAAATAATAATAAACTTTTTCTCATGCGAACTTATGTACTACCAAAAAAAGAGTGTGTAAGAGTTGCTGGTAGAGCCATCAGAAGCAGTATTAGCTGGCTGGCCCAAGGCCTTTCTGTAGAACAGAGATTGTATGCTTGTACAGTTAATTTCAGAGAGACGTATAGTTCTTATGAGACATGCTGTCAAGTATTTCCTTATGAAAAGTGATGTTTATAGGTATTAATTTAATTTTTAAAGTGAAACTTCTGTTAATTGCGTTCCCGGCAAGGCAAAGGAGACCAGGGCAGTTAGTTCCGGAAAGCGTCTGCCTCAGGGGAACTGAACGCACAGTTCATGAGCTTCCTAAAACATTGTACCTGTACAAGGAAGCCTTTCCACACATGTACACCTTGAATGCTGCAGGACTCACCTTTGGTGCATCTACTGCTATGTGTGAGAATTCATTTGCAACTTTGACGCATGAGCTGATACCATACAGGTGCTCAGTGCGTTCTCAGAGAAAAACCAATTTAGTAATCTTGGCTTTTGAAAGTAACATATTTGAAGGAATTTCAAGTGAGCAGTTCCTCTGCAAGTTTGCAGAGAAATCACATTGCGTTAAACTTTATTAACAATTCAGATTATTATGGTTGGATGACTCACATGATATACATTTACTTCCTAGTCACTGTTATTCAGTTTACACAACTATTGTATTTATATTGATTTGCTTCTTTGTAAACTTCACAAGTCATAGTTCCTAATTAAAATGCATAAATCAGGGATTTTTTGTCATTACCTATGAAAACGTTTCCCCCCAGAATCCTCTTTTATAGTGACCAATGCCCCAGCCCTTCTGCCCCCCCATTTTTGGCTCTGCCCCCCAATGAAAATTGTCTCGCTACACCCCTGCACATACTTCTATGCTGGCATATTTGAAAAATAGGACAGAGATGGGGTGGAGGACTTTGGGACAGGTGACTGATGCTTCCCATAGTCACTTCTGCCTGCACTCCAAAGTCCATCGCACATTCAGCTCTATAGAGGCATTCTTACTTTATTTTTGGCATATTTTCCCCTACCCATCCCTCTCCCTCATTATTTTACCCCTTTGATTTCCATGATTTCCATCGACTCTCTCCAGCCCTCCCACTTTCCCAAATTAGAGAAAGCAGGCCAATTATCTGTATTTTTTTTTAAAGAATATGAATAATCTAAAAAGAAGAAGAAGCGACATAGGAGTACAGGAAACTGCCTTATACCCAGTCAGACCTAGCTCGATTTTGCCAGCAGCACTGACTTGCAGGAGATTTCCAGGGTTTCAGACTGGGGAATTCCCAGCCCTACCTGGAGATGCCAGGGACTGACCCTGGGACCTTCTGCATGCAAAGCAGGGGTCTACCACTGAACTATGGCCCTTCCCTACCATGAGTTTGGAACAACTGAGACTTTGCTACAGAGAAGGGGGGGTTATCCGCATTTTGCTCCCCAATTTGGCTTTCTCAGAGAAGTAAATAATCCCAATAAATGACATGCCCACTCAAAGGTAAGCCCCACTGAATTTAATGGGACTTCTTCCCAGGTAAGGAAGTATAGGATTACTAATTAACCTATAGCTACAAATTATATTGTTAAAAAAAAAGTTTAAAAGGCAACCAGTGGTATTCAAAAGCTTGTATTGTTTCACTTTGACAACAGGGGGTGTCTATATTGGTTTTACTGAAAAGAGCTGGGGCCAAGAGGGAGGAGTGTGATTTATGGAGGAAAGGGACAAGAGGCCCACTGGTTGCCTGTGCCCAAGGACCCTCAGACATCTGGAACCAGCCCTGACTGCAAGGATGCTCATTTTGGAATGATGCAGTGCTTGGAATCCAAAGAAGCGTCCTGGAATCCTAGGGCAGAAAACTACATTTGCTGGGCTAAGTTTGTTATTTTGCTATTTGGATCAGTCTAGGTCAGGCAAGCTGCATTGTGGTTCTACATTATTATATTGTTGTCCAAGTCCCATTGACACATCCTTAGTCATTGGTGCAGACACACTGTTATTGGCCTGAAGCAATAATCCTGAGGTGAATCCTAATAGTTATTTTTTGTGCTTTGTTTCCCAGGAAGGGATGCATTTCAGTGTAGAAGTGTTTGGGGAAACTCGAGGCTATATCCTGGAGATATATGGTGTACACTTTGAGCTGCCGGACCTGGGACCTATTGGTAACTATTCTCTGTGATTAGTACTTTCAAAATTAATAGTAGTATAATAGTGAGCAAGTTTTTTAATTCCCCAGAACTCTACTTTAGACTAGCTCAATTGTTTCCAACTGACGAGGACCCCTTTCTAACCTCAAATTTTTTTGCAGAACCCCACATGCTAATTGTTGTATAGGCTCTATTAATTGAGAAAATACATAATGACAAACAACTTGTATGAATTTAATATGGTATTAAACCAATGTCAGTTTCTAATGTAGATCTGCAGAGAAGACGACATACTCTCTTTGTGCTCTCAAATGGTCAGACATGACACTCATGGTGCTATCTTGTGTATCTCTACTCAGAAGTAAGCCACAAGGAGTTCAATTGGAATTACTCCCAAGCAAGTGTACAGGACTGAAGCCTCCATGTCCAGACTTTTCTTCCTTTGCTGTTGGGGCATGCATCCCTTCTTTCTTTCTGGTTGGCTTGAAAAGGGAAAGTAATACTGTCTTGGCTCTTCCCCCCCACCCCCTTGGATTGAGAGATGGGACAGAGAAGATCCAAACTCTGAGAGGGGGGTTCCTAGACTCTTGGCTTGAAGAGATGTATGAGTGTGATTGGAAGAAAAGGGGCAGGCTAATAGGTGAGGGAAAGAGATTCCTTCTGGAGAGGTTGTTTGCTCCACAGTGCAGAAAGCTTCCCTGCTCTTCCTTGCAGAGATGGTTTCAAGTTTGGAGAAGGGAAAGCAAAAAAAAAAAAAACCCTGGTTGCACCTTTGGCAAGTTTCGGATCAAAGTGAAAGCAGACGTGTGGAGACAGAGTGGGGGCATGTTGCAGAGATTGCAGCCAGGGGCAATGAAGGAGTGGGACTGTTAGTATTTCTCCTGTACTGTATTTAGCTAAGAATGTCATTGTGCTGGAGGGGCAGGCCTCACCTCCATGGAAACATGGAGGGGGAGGAGCAAAGTCAGGATGTGGCCTCCAAACTACGGGCTCATTCACACGGGAGCTGAACTTCGCAGTAAAGATGCAGCTTTTGCCATCACAATAGATTTGCAAGGTTCACACTTCCTACCTTCAAATCTGCTGTTTTCCTCTCACACAAGTATGCATTCCTCTGGAAAGGTTTAGTATCGCTGTTTCCTTGTGGCCCCGCCCCTAATTTTGCATGCTTACTCCCTCCTGAGTACCAGAGAAGGAGAGGGGGCTTTTTTGCTCCTTTGCATAATTTCTTGTCAATTGCATGCCTCTCCCACTAAAGCCAGAGATAGTGGGGGTGCAATTGACAGGAAACTGTATGAAACTGAGTAGAGGGGGGAGGGAGTGAAAGGCAGCTGATGAGAGAGGGAGCTGGTGATGAGGCATTAGAGAGCTCGCCCACTAAAAAAACATTGAGGCAAAGCACCTCCATGAAGGAGCGCAGCAAACCTGAGATGGTTTTTCCTTTCCTTTTCGCATTAAAATTGGATTGGTTTGATACGGGAAAACTGTGTGGAAACTGCTGATTGCCTGCAATGTCATGCAAACCATGCAAATTAAATGGGGATGCAAGTAGCACCAATGTCACAGTAAGTAGCCATGTGAACCAGGCCTATGTCTGCGCTTATTCTAATAATACTGAGATCCTCTCCTGCCCTGGCGAAGTAGTGAGGAAACAGGGATAGTAAGAGGGGAAAACTGGCAGTTTAAAACAACAGAAGAGGTTTGAATAGGTTGGGAAGGAACACTGAGGGTTGGGTTGTTGTTGTTTTTGAAAAAAAGTTTTAAGAAGGAGAAATAACAGAGATAGGTACAACAGAGCAGCTAACACCAAAAGGTTAATATGGGCACAACAGAGCCTTTCCCGACTCTCTTCTTAATGTATTCAAATCTCTCCTGTTGTTTAAAACCAGCACTTTTCCCCTGAGTGTTCCTCTGTCCCTGCTTTACTCAAACCTCTCCCATTTGAAACCAACACTTTTGTCCTTTCATGTCCCTCCATTCTTGCTTTACTCATACTTCTTCCATTGTTTAAAATATGGGGTATGTGTGCAAAAGAGGGCTGCAGAAGAGGAGAGAACAGGCATGGAAATCAGGATGGTCTGTGTGCAAGGGGGAGTTGCAAAAATAAGGGAGGAGGAGGGAAGAAAAATTAGTGAAAGTGAAATTGGGGAGACAAAGAGGGTTTGCAAAAAAAGGTGGGAGTAGGAGGCATGGGAATGGGGTGAAGATGAAAACAGGGATACAAAAGGGGATGAAGAAGAGTGGTGGCTTCATAATTGGATAGAAGGTGAAGAGTGCTTAGTCATTACAATGTGTGCCCAGAGGTTTCCATGTGGGTGGTCTGTGTGCAAGGGGGCAGTTGTGGAGGAGGTATGGACATGGAAGTGATGGTGAAAATGGGTGCAAAGTGGGGCTGCAGAACAGAAGAGAGAAGTGGCTTCAGAAATAGGGTTTGAAAGGCGACAAGAGAGCTTAGCAGATGCATGGGGTTGGAAGGGGAAGCTCTAGGGGATTACTGTGGCAGGGGTTGGCAAGCAGAGCAAGTAGGTGCACAGCCTAATTTTAAATATAATTATTATTGTTGTTAATAATAATCCAGAAGCTCCTCCCCCCGGGGCAGCAGAGCAGAGAAAGTAGAAAGAATGCATCAGCCTGAAAGTCAACCATTTTCCCACTTTCTGGGCTAAGGGGAAAAGGTAGACAAGGTGCCGCTGTTGGGCACATTCTTGAGACCCGAGCAGTACATGCCTGGGTGGGAAAGAAGCTTGGGCAAGAAAGACAAGGAGCCATTTGTTTTGGTAGGATTTTAGTGGTGGTGGCGGCGGCTGGTCCCTCCTGTGTGAGGTGCTCAGATGCTGCTGAGCCCCGAGTGGAGCCTACCTCATAGCTACAGCTGCCACGTGGTGCTTCTGCCACCCTTGTGTGGAGAAGGCAAAGCAGTGGGAGGGATTGGGGAGGGGCCACACCACAGCACTGACAAGGTGCTGCCAGTAAAGCTTGAAGTGCAGAGGGAATCAAGCACAAGTGGACTTTGCGGACCCCTTGGGATAACTCTGTGGCCCCCAGGTTGGAAGCAACGGAGAAGATAGCAACAAAGCAAAATTGGTGGCCCAGAGGAGGGGTGGGGCCAGGAGAATCTCAGAGCTACAGTGATGTTTCAGATTATACTTCCTTCGATTTTTAACATCATAAAGGATTAATTTACTATGTTTGCGGGCTGGTTCATATATGTACTGCTGAATTCCCACCATACATTTATCTTCTCAGGCTTGCATAGGTGCCTACAACTTGCCATGTTAACCAGTGAAGTTGGTTGGCAGAAGATCCAGGACAGGCAAAAGAAAATGTTTCTTCACACAACACAGAATTAAATACCTTAAGATGTGGTGATGATCCATTAACTTAGATAGCTTTAAAAAGTGATTAAGACAAAACTTCATGGATAAATTCATTTATCAACAGCTATTAGCACAATAGTATAGTACCATATTTATGGACAATATCTCTCTCCATACTAAATGCAGGAGACAAACAAAAGAGAGTTGTTTTTTCCAAGCTTATGAATACCCAGAAGCAACTGCCGGCTGCTGTTACAAACCAAGGTCAAAGTTATTAGGGGTACCTAATAACTTCAGTACTCATGTTCTTACTCCAAGTAGCCTTTCCGAATTCTAGCCTCTGGAAGTTGCCATTATTGTAGGAGGGTTTTGTATTTCTAGATCCTATCAACTTCGCCTGGTGGAATTACGAGCTACTGATGGGTTTTGCTGCTGGGTCAGAGCCTGGAACAGTTACTTTTTTGAACTACAACTCCCATCAGCCCCAGCCAGCATGGCCACTGGATTGGGCTGGTAGGAGTTGTAGTTCAAAAAAGTAACTTTTCCAAGCTCTGTGCTGGGTTCATCAATGCTGAACACTAGTTCTCTGATGGACATATAACTTGGTCCACATTTCCCATATCCCCCACTGCTGTTAGAGCTCTATCAAGTGGAAACACAAAATTTGGAGCAAGGATATATAAGTCTTTCTGTTGCTTAGAAATCCCCACTTTCCACAAGAATCATGGGTAAAAAGCTTTATACAATACCATCTCAATATACAATATAGCTTCAAATGTTTTTATCTCAAGTACAGAGAAACTTTTGGAGGCTGTGCAAGAAAAGACTGATATCCTCAGAGCTAAGTTATACCTTTTGTTAAAAAGACCTGTTTGTGCCTTTCTCTCCTAGGAGCCAATGGCTTGGCTAACCCACGAGATTTCCTTGTGCCAGTTGCCTGGTATGAAGATCGCCAAGTAGCTGAGGATTACACGGTTGTCAACAAGTACCAGGGAAAACTCTTTGCAGCACAACAGGTTAGGATATTAGAATCTTCAATTCAGCCTAAGGGTTGAGATGTTAACCACACAGTCCACAATGCTGATTTCCTTCTGTTGTGATAAACCTGTGCAAGTTCTAAGTATGTCCATTTAGGTGAAACAAAGCTGAAAAGTTTAAAAGTGAGGGAAGATGGTCAGATAAGTAGAATGCTGATGTTCAGGAGTTTTGGTGAGGTGGGTTGAACAATAGCAGCCTGGTCAGGTGACAAGAAAAACCAAAAAGAGAATCCCAGTGGGCTTCAGTGTGGGATTGGGGGGGACACTCCCTATGTCATCTGTGATTAGGTACCTGCTCCCATAACACAGATGATCAGAAATAACAGGAATCAGGGATACAGGCAAGACCCCAGCCCAAATGCAAAAGAAAAACTGTGAGCAGCAGGAGCCACAGCTGGCCTGTCTGGGGCTGCATACACGGCGTACATTTAAAGCACATCGTTTACCCCTCACAGAGCTCAATTCCCAGCATCCTTAACAAACTAAAGTTCCCAGGATTCTTTGAGGGAAGTCATGTACTTTACAGTGTGTGTGCAGCCAAGGAGGGAGAAGCAGACGATGGAAGAGGAAGGTCTCTCCAGCTCCCCTCAGTTTAAGGTGTTGTGGCCTGACCATTGTGACTCATCAGCCCTTTTAAATTACCTGCAATTGTTACACACCCTAGGAAGCACTGAAGGGACCCCTGGCTTTCACTAATGGTGGTGCATAACTATTATTACTGCTGATATAGTGAGAAGTGCTATTTTATCAGAATGAAACATTCTTGAGGCCGACTGTATTCTGTTTATCGTTAAGTATTTTGTCTTTAGCTGACCTTTTCCTGGTCATGGGTTTTTATGGATAGTGACAATGCTTCCTAATTATTAGTGCCTTGCAAGAAAAGATTCAGGACATGATCCAGAGGTATTCCTGTGCCATTTTATTATTTAAAAAAGATGTATCAGCTGCTCCCTCAAACATAAACCATGATTGGCATCTCATCAGAAAACATGTTTTTCAGTACATCTTTCCTCGGAACCAGAGTACTTCTGTGCAGAACTGCAGCCAGCCATTCTCTTTAAGCAGACATCCCCCCACCCCCGTGCACCATTTTTGTAGCCAGCCTTTAAGCAGACATTCCATTCTCCCCCCTTTTTTCCTTTCCAATCTCTGCTGAAGATTCCATAGCTACATAGCATGTGCAACCCTCATTGGGCTGTTTGGGGTTGTTGTTTTTCAATATTGTTTGTACCCCACCATTTCTCAGAGAATGCTGATATCTCCCCTGTTGTTTCTCAGTGGACTTGTTTTGGCTACACTCCTGTCATCACGGACCACCTAAGTTTACTATTAGCAAGAGTGATAGTCATTCATTCATTCATTGGTGATCGCTCGTGGACAAGTAAGATTGTCTTCCAAGATAAGGTCTGTGCTTGGAAGACGCCTGTGTGTGAATTTGTTTTATGTGCGGAGATCGGCACACGACGATCAACACACAATCATGACAGAAAAAGGCTTTTATCCAGTGGCATGGATACCACGACGGTTGGAAGTCTTTTATCTGCTGCAGCCTTCATCCGCCTTCACAGCCGTTGTAACATACACATTGTTATCCTCCGCCTGTTCTCCCGTTGAGGACTTTCTTGGATTGTTCCTTGTGTTAAACTGAGGTGTGTGTGTGTGTGTCTCTAGTGACAGAGAAATGCAAGAAGAAACCTGCCCTTGGATAAAAAAGATGCAAGTTTATGTCCATTAACTAAATTCTCATCACAAGCAATATTTTTATGCTTTTAGTCCTTTGCTGTTTTCAGCATAGAAACAAAAATGAAAGCTCGGGAAAATCTTATCTAGGACTAGCCTACAACAATAATTCCATGCTTGGGTGAGTGAGTATGAACGTGGTTATGTAAGTAGAAAAATCTGGTATCTGCTTAGGCTGTACCAGTTATATTTTCTAATCTCCATGAATGCTAGACACTTTCCATAAATAAAGATACCTGCATTCTGCTTAATCTTATAGAGCTGCTCTCCATTCAATGTTGTGGCCTGGCACGGGAACTACACACCATACAAGTATAATCTCAGCAATTTCATGGTTGTTAATTCTGTGGCTTTTGACCATGCGGTAAGTTCTGGGCAATCCTGGGTATGGTTTAAGTCTCACCTTGGGAGACTTTGTTTGGTACTTCTTTTCCCTTGATTTGCATGTGTCAATCTTTTTTATTTGTAGGATCCTTCTATCTTCACTGTCTTGACAGCAAAGTCAACTCGTCCTGGAGTGGCAGTTGCTGATTTTGTTATATTCCCACCTCGCTGGGCAGTGGCCAGCAACACTTTCCGTCCACCTTATTACCACAGTATGTGTGTCACTTACTTTGCTACACTGTGAAACTGTTACAGTAAATACAGCCACAAAGATTTCACTTCTCCACAAGGGACTGAACACACCTTTACCAGGATTTAGTTGCCAGACTAGTAGTCTCTCCAACAGACCCTGAAAGGGGCTAAGTGGTAACTGCAAAAGCCATGGCAAAAGGAAGTACATTATTAAGCACAATGGAAGGAAAAATTGGTCTGCTGCTTATTCAGTCTATAAAATAGCTGTAAAAGCTTAATTGAATAAATGATGCCATTAAATGCTAAGGAGCATCACACGATGTGACTCAGATCTCCAGTCCTATGACAGACTTGGGTCTCTGCAACTTAACTGATTTTCATGAAATCTTGACAAAGTTGCAGAACAACTGTGAATTTACATGCTTTTTTTATTTCCGCAGGGAACTGCATGAGTGAGTTTATGGGCCTGATCAAAGGGAGTTATGAGGCAAAGGAACAAGGATTTCTTCCTGGAGGGGCCACTCTGCACAGCATGATGACACCCCATGGGCCAGATGCCAGCTGTTTTGAGAAGGCCAGCACAACCAAGTTGGAGCCCGAAAGGGTTGCAGAGGGGACTATGGTAAGAGCCTAAAAAATCCAAGCCCCTAGTAGCATTATACTGAAGGTCTAAGAATTTACTGTCAAGATCGTTCTCAGGATGGAGGTGGAAAACACAAGCACATATAAGAGTTGACAACAAGAGTTACTTGCCATATCTGCACACACAAAAAAGATCCACAAAGGGAGTAACTTGTGACCCATTGTGGTTAATTGGAAGAGTGGGACAGGGAAGCAAAATGTCAAGACAGCTGGAGAATGAAGAATGTTAGGTAGCTTATAAGCTGCCAAAGGAAGGCAATAAAATAATAAGGATGCCTTAAGGGAGTCAAACTCAGGAGTTTCAATAACAACTGGATGTCCCACATCAACATGCAAAAAAGGCTCGCCATCATAAGCCTGGAATGAAAAAAGATTCAAAGGCGTCACAGGGCTGCAAAAGGAATAGAATCTAACCATTAGATGATAAGACTATAGACATATTGCATTATTTATTTATTTCATTTTTATCCCACCTCTCTTCCAGGGAGCCAAGGATGGTGACATGGCTCTCCCCACAACAGCCCTGTGAGGTAGATTAGGCTGAGAGACAGTGACTTGTATCACGTGACATTATATACTTACTGACTTGCCTATTAACAGATTGTGATATGTTTTATGAACTTGGATCTGTGTACAAGGTCTTGCCAAGACAAGCTGCCTTCTGTAAACTCGTAACAGAACTTCAGCTGTCACAAAAATTCAGATTTGTCAGTCTAGCTAAGGAATACAGGGATATATGCAGAACGTTGTGCCCATTGCCAAGTTCTGTGTGGCACACTCATAGAATGTGCCCACTGTCATATTCACAAGTGTATTACACAAACAGAATTTAGTAAGGGGCACAAAATTCAGCATCATGAGATTTCCAGCTTTTACCCTGTTTGTAGCTGGATCGGCTGGGGTGGTGGAGCAGAATTTCCAATGATCAAGGTAGTGGTCCATGTATCCCTTAGCCCTAAAGTCAGCCCAGGACTAATAGAAGTCGAAAACTATTTGCAACAAGAAGTATATAAATCTGGCTATTTCTACTGATAAGCAAAAGCCAGCTTTTCAGAACATATTTCTAATTACCGAGTTAACCCAGTTCTGAATATTCACCTTTAAATATAGACATCCATATAAAAGAAGGGCAACTGTAAACATGAGTGGCGGCAAAGCTAGGTATGTCAATATTTCTAAATAGAACTTAAGGTCTGCAATAAAGCCACTTGTGCTTGGTACTCTTGTGTGTACGTACGCTCTAGTTGTATAAAGGATTTTCTTACAACTCAGGTGTCTGTCCAACAATTTATTGTTAAAGCAACTTCCATTTGCATTTAATTACCAGATGTTGCTAGTATCTTCCCTTTCTCAACATCTTACATGATTTTCCAACAGGCCTTCATGTTTGAGTCTTCTTTCAGCTTGGCTGTCACCAAATGGGCACTGAAAACCTGCCTAGATAAGACCTACTACAAGTGTTGGGAATCTCTGAAGAGCCATTTCAATCTGAAGCACAACTGAAGAGTCCAGATGTGTAATCGCTTATATTTTTCCTGCCTGTGTAATTAAAGGCAACTGTGTGACTGTTAAGAGACTAGTGTCTTGGTCCATCTTACATGCAGAAACTTATGAGCAGCTGACAAGATGAATGACTAGTAATGATCAAACAATAAAACTACCACTAATTTTAATTGAACAATTAAAACAAATTTAAGAATGGAAACGCCTGCAAACCTTCCAGTGGGTAAAACTGTAGTCACCAACATAACATTTCTATGCTTCTTTGGATAATATTTTTTATGTTACCTAATATTATTTGAACTCCAATTAACATTAAACTGTTTGCGTTAACTGGATTGATCTTCCTTACAAAAATAATCAAGAAGTATGCCACAGGTAGTTTATTTTTTTTTTTAATAATTTTTATTCAAATTTTTCAAAAGACAAACAAAACAAAGTCAAAAAACATAACAATACAACAAAAAAAAATAAAAATAAAATAGTTGACTTCCGATTTGTCGCAGATCAGCTATAAGTATATAATATACATCAAACCTGTCCCTTAATGTATACATACAAGATCACTTTTCTCCATAGGCTGTCTTAGTTAATCGTCAAATCCCAATATCATCATTTTATTTTGATCTTTCAACAAAAAGTCTAAGAGAGGCTTCCATTCCTTAAGAAATGTATCTGTCGATTTTTCTCTAAGTAGACATGTCCATTTATCCATTTCTACTAAGTCCATTAATTTCAATAGCCATTCTTCCGTTGTTGGTGTTGATTCCATTTTCCACTTTTGTGCATATAATAATCTTGCTGCCGTAATCATATATAATATTATTCTTCCATATTTCTTTTCTATTTGTTTATCCATAAAACCCAATAAAAAAAATTCTGGTTTTGACTGAATATTTATCTTTAGAATTTTTTGCATCTTTCTACCTATTTGTGCCCAAAATGATTTTGCCTTTTTACACAGCCACCACATATGATAAAATGATCCTTCTTGTTGTTTACATTTCCAACAAACATTAGAAACATTACTATACATTTTTGACAACTTTTCTGGAGTCATGTACCAACGGTACATCATTTTATAGAAATTTTCTTTAAGATTATAGCATAGTGTAAATCTCAAGCCTTTTTTCCACATATTTTCCCATTGATCCATTTGTATGTTATAACCAAAATTTTTTGCCCACTTTACCATACACTCTTTTACTTGTTCTTCCTCCATATCCATTTTCAGTAAGAGTTTATACATTTTCGCAATTATATTTTCATCATTTGTACACAATCCTATTTCAAAATCAGATTTACTTATTTCAAACCCATACATTTTCTTGTCCATTTTATATCTTTCTAACAATTGTAAATAGGCAAACCATTGAGAACTATATCCTTCCTTTGTCAGTTGTTCTCTCTCTTTCATTATATATTCTCCATGTACATTTTCTAATAGTTCTTGATAAGTTAACCATTTCTCTTTTCCAGCCATTTCTCTTCTGTAAAACGCTTCTTGACTTGAGACACATAATGGTATTTTCGAATAAAACCTTGATTTATATCTATTCCATATTTTCAACAGAGGACGTCTTATAAAATGATTGTTAAAGTCTACATTTACTTTTACTTTGTCATACCATAGATATCCATGCCATCCCCACTTCAAATTATGGCCCTCCAAATCCAATAGTCTTTTATTCCTCAATAAGATCCATTCCTTTATCCAGACTAGACAGCAGGCAGCAAAATAAAGTCTCAGATTTGGTAATCCCAGTCCTCCTCTTTCTTTGGCATCTTGTAGTAGTTTAAATTTAACTCTTGGTTTTTTTCCTTGCCATACAAATTTAGAGATATCTTTTTGCCATTGTTTAAAAGGTAAATCAGAGGATATTACAGGTATTGTTTGAAACAAAAACATCATTCTCGGTAATACATTCATTTTTATCACAGATATTCTACCCATTAATGACAATTGTAGTTTATCCCATTTTAGCAAATCTTTCTTAATCTCTGTCCATAATTTTTCATAATTATTATGAAACAACTTTGAATTTTTATTTGTCATAATGATACCTAAATATTTCAACTTTTTCTCTATTGTAAAATCTGTCTTGTCCATTAACTCCTTCTGTTCCCTTAAAGTTAAATTTTTCACCAACATCTTTGTTTTTTGATTGTTGATCTTAAATCCTGCTAACGGTCCAAATTCTTTTAATTTGTCCATCAATACATTAATTCCTTCCAAAGGGTTTTCTAGTACAATTATCAAATCATCAGCAAATGCTCTCAATTTATATTCTTCTTTTTTTATCTTTAATCCCGAAATCCTTTTATCTTGCCTTATATCTCTAAGCAGCACTTCTAAGACCAGAATAAATAAAAGGGGAGATAATGGACATCCCTGTCTTGTACCCTTTTGTATTTCACATGAATCCGTTAAATCTCCGTTAACAATTATCTGAGCCTTCTGAGATGTATAAATCGATCTAATCCATTTTATAAAATTGTCTCCAAAATCCATTTGCTCCAAAACCTGGAACATAAATTTCCAATTCAAATTATCAAATGCTTTTTCAGCATCTAAAAAAATCAAAGCTGCTTGTTTATCATTTCGTTGTTCTAAATATTCCAACACATTCAAGACATTCCTGACGTTGTCATGTAATTGTCTTTTAGGTAAAAACCCTGATTGATCTTCCTGGATAAATTGTTGCAATATTATTTTCAATCTTTCTGCCAAGATCATTGTAAAAATTTTATAGTCATTATTCAATAGAGATATTGGCCGATAATTTTTTGTTTTAGTTAAATCTTGCTCCTCTTTAGGTATTAATGTTATGTTAGCATTTTTCCAACTATCCAGTATCTTTCCCTCTTGCAGAATAAAATTCATTGTATACTGTAAAGGTAGCAAGAGTTCTTCCTCCAAACATTTATAATACATTGCAGATAACCCATCTGGTCCTGGCGCCTTTCCTAATTTAATTTTGTTTATAGCTTCAGATATCTCTCTTGACGTAATAGGGCCATTAATAGCTTGTCTCTGAAAAGGAAGTATGCCACAGGTAGTTTAAATGCTTTATTTTTTATTGCGTTTTAAAAGATGTGACCAACATAACAGTTTTGCAACCTCAAGAATTTATCTGTAATTTCGACAACTGTATTATGTAAAAATATGATTAATAAAAAACTCCATCTGCAGCAATTTATTTATCTGTTTAAGATACTTATATACTGCTTAATCATTCATATTTCTAAGTGGTATACATAAAAACCAGCCATATATAAAATGAAACAGAACAAAATCAGAAAACCAAACACTACCTTAAAATGCCTGCTAGAACAAGAAAGTCTTAGTCATGTGCCTGAAGTTCAACAAGGTGTCTGTCTAATCTCAGTTGAGAGGGAGCTCCATAGCCTTGTGCCCACGACACTGAAAACACAGCTTCTAGTTGTTACAAACCATGCATCTGAGCTATGGGAACCACCAACAGAGATTCCCCCAAAGATGTAAGTGATCAGGTGGCCCTTAAGAGATTCTGGACTGAGTTGTTAAGGGCCTTGTAAATTAATACAAGAACCTTGAACCTGACCCAGTAGCTTATGGGCAGCAAGTGCAAGCTTTTGAGCATCAGAGTTATGTGCTGGTGGTAGTCTGTCCCCATCAACAATCTAACCACAGCATTTTGCCCCAGCTGAAGTTCCACATAGAGTGCATTGCAATAATCGTCTTGAGGTTACCAACCCATGAATCACCACAGCAAGGCTGTTTCTGTCTACGAATGGCCATAGTTGGTGCATAAGCCAGAGCTTTGTAAAAGCACTCCTAGCAACTAAGGCTACCTGAGCCTCAAGTGGCAAAGATGGATCCAGGAGCACTCCCAAAGTACACACCTGTTCTTGCAGAGAGAGAGTAACCTCGTCTAGAACAGGCAAATAGCCAATCTCCCAGACACTGTAACAACCTATCTACAGTGTCTCCATCTTCCCAGTCAAGCTCAGCTTACTAGCCCTCATCCATTTCACAACTGCATCCAGACAACATTCAAGATCATGCTCAGCCTCTCCTGGCTTAGATATTATGGAGAAATAGAGCCATGTTCATCAGCACACTGATGAAACCTTGCCCCCAAACTTTTCATAACCTCTCCCAAAGGCACCATAGAGGCATTAAACAGCATGGACGGCAGAATTGTGCCCTGCAGCACACCATAGCACAAAGACTGGGACACAATTTCCCAATGCTATTCTCTGCAAATGGTATGCAGGTAGGAACAACCACTGGAAAATGGTGCCTGATACCCATCCCACAGAGCTGGTCCAGGAGGATACCATGGTCCATGGTATCAAAAGCCACAGAAGCGATGCATTCCCACTGTCCTGACCAAGGCTGATTCAGTCCCCAAACCAAACCTGAACCCAGACAGAAACAGATCCAAATAGTCTGGATCCTCTGGAACTCGTACAACTGCTTCGCCACCACTTTCTAAACTACCTTGCCTAAGAAAGGGAATATTTGTGACTTGGGGTATTTGTGACTGATGTAATGTAAACTACAGGGGCCAGGGTGGACTTCTTCAGGTGTATATGCACTCCTGCTTGTTTAAGGGCAGCAGGCACCACTCTGTCATGTAGAGGCATGTTCACCATATCCTGGATCCAGCTGGTCAGCCCCTCCCACACCCTGGACTGGCTTTCATCAGGATGGACAGGGAGAGCAAGACGCTGGTGGCATCATTGCAAGAGTCCTGTCCATATCATCACATAAACTAAAATCAAACCCATAAAATATGGGAAAGGCACCTCAACTGGTGCAACTAAGGCATTACAGAGCTGAGCAACTTTATCTTCAGAGTGCCATGCAAACTGCTCACAGTATGTAGTGCTTCAGAGGGCCATCCACCACTTCTGGTATGATTAGCCTCTGGACCACCCAAAATAACTCTGCCAGACGGCACATTGAAGATGTAACTCAGTAGGCAGACTTTATGTGACCTAGCAAGTGTTCAGTCAGCTTCAGAACTAGTTTTCCACTATCTGTGCTCCAGTTATCTCCCAGCCTGCTCTCCTCAGTAAACCAAGACATGCAGTAAACCTGCAGCATTGGAGAGGACCATTGGAAGTGATCCAGTTGGCAGCCCTCTTCATCTTGTCATCTCACTGGGACATCAACAGGATCACTGGCTCTATCTACTGGGAAATCCTCCAGAGCACTGAAGAATCTGCCAGGTTCCATTTGTTTCCAGGCCTGGACCATTCAAATTGGTCCCCCACCCCTTTGGGGTGAAGCTGCTACCAAAAGTCCACCCTTCACCAGGAAGTGGTCTGTCCATGACAAGCCCCCTTATATCCAGACCACTTCTGTCCCCATTAGGAGCAAAGACTAAATCCAGGGTATGGCCTGCTCTGTGTATTGGGCCAGTGACTATCTAGAGCAGTTCCATGGTAGCCACAGAGGCTATGAGATCCCAAGCTGGCCCTGAAGCAACCTTGGCATGTATGTTGAAGTCATCTAGGACCATAGTCCTGCATTCCTCCAACACAACACTGGAAACAACTTCAGCAAGCTCAGTTGGGGGGCTGTTGGGCACCGGGGGGGAGTAAACCAACAGCATCCATAGCCTGTCTCCATGGCCCCACATTGATGCAGGCTCTCCATACCAACTCCTAAGTGGAGAGGTTTCTGGGTAGGAGAGAATCAGCTTCTATGAACTATGGCAACCCCTCCTCCCCCTGACCCTCTAGTCTTGGTTGGTGTCCACCAAGTACCCAGCCCCCTCCCCCAGCCCACCTGCCCCAGTCTCAGTTATGCATTCAATTATGCACCAGATTAGCCTGTTCATCCATGGTAAGATTGTGGATCAATATGGTCTTATTATGAACAGACTGGGAGCTCAATAACACCACCCAGCTTTTAGGCACAGTAGATGAACCTCTAGTGATATCAAGGATATGAGGGGAGACAGAGTGGGGGACAGGATGCAAGCATCTGTAAACCCTTTTTTGACCACCCCCCTTTCCAGAGCCATGTAAACAGCTAATGTTTCATGGACAAGTGTCAAACTTATTGTAATATTTATTGGAAATTGTGGAAAAAATATTTTCTGGCAAACTATCTGTGACCAACATAACATGTGGCAATTCATTGGCAGACACCCACAAATAAATATCTCCAAAGCAAGACCCTGTTCATATGTCACTTTACCATACATGCATTCACAAGTTGCAGGTCAGCATCAAGTCCATGTGGGAAGTTGTAATGCCCACAGGAATTTACACTTATAATTTGTTTCTTTTCAACTCACAATTAATCATCATTAGCAGGGAAGAAAATGTCATTGAAGTCTCCTTCAAGAAGAGGATTTCATATTAATAATCATCATATTGCATCATTTGGCCAACTAATGTTGTGTTCAATTTCCCTGTCTCAAAATCAGCATTAACAAAGTTGCCAACTGACACCAGTACTTCAGTGGCTATTTCGGCTTCTGCACTTTCTTTCAGGATAATCACATTTCTCATAGGGGCATTATTACTTGTGTTCGTAGTGTTTGTTTTAAATTATGCTAAAAATTCATTTGTGTTCAAGACAGCCTACAACCTTTTAGAGGATTGTTCCCTGTGGCAAGAGACCTTCAGATCCTGAGATTAATTTTTGCATTTCTAGATAAGCCTAGCTAGGAGGCCAATCAAAACAGGTCTGCCTCCTTGAAACATCTATGAAACTGATAGAAGTTTCTACATGCTTCAAGAAAGGGGGTTCTATAAGATAAATATCATTTCCACACTTCTAAACTACACTGAGGTTGCTGATACTTAACCTGAAAAGTTATCTTATTAAATATATTAACATATAATTATATTGTCTTTCTTCTAAAAGCAAAAATGTTTCTAAAAGCAATAATGTTTAAGTCCACCCTCCACTTGTTTGACTTGTCTTTCAGATTGTGAGCTTCTTGGGGACAGGAGCCTGTTTTGTAAAACTCAGTAAGATGCCCTACATTGATGGTGTGGTACAAATAATAGGCCTAATAATTATTAAATTGTCAGGGAAGGAAATATGACAGCCCTAAAATGGGATTTAAATGACATTCACAACATACATATGTGCTATGTAAGTTATACATTGTGGCGTTACGTTAATCACAAAAACTGTTGCATGTAAAATGCATTTCAGGTAACATCTCATTACGCTTTCTTAATGCTAACAAACTCAAAGAAGAGAATAGATTTAAAACTTAACAGATTTTATTTTAATTTGTTGAAGAGGAAAAAAAGTATGTGTTTTTGTGACCAACCTAACAGGCTCAGAGGTTTTATTGTCCTAAGCTATCTGATTTTGTTCCCAACATCAAATTTCTTCTCAGCTTACCAAATGAAAAAGCAAAACCATCAGTACTATAGAGGGTAATTAACCTAATGTCTATTTTCTTGGAAAGGTCTTTAACTGAAGATTGGGGGGGGGGAACCAGAAAAATTCTGAGTCATCTGGCCTGCCACGCTTCTGGTTGTTTTATTAATGTAAAATGCCATTTTGATAAATTGTTGCCAGAAGATGAAACTTTGGAAAATGATTTTTAAAATGATAAAGAGCATGTTAACTATATATGAAAATGAAAAATGGGTCTGTAGGCTGACATTTTCATGAAATTACCCCATCACATAACACCCAATACAACAAAATACTTTTCTGCCTGGTCTCTCCACCACCTGCTGGTTTGAGTAACTCATAAACCAAACTACAGGGAGTATACTCGAGTTCTTGTCATAAACTGTAGATCCTATAACTCTTTCTAGATTGAACACATCGAACAGCTGTTATACCATTACCACTTTCTTGTTTATTAAGATTTTCTTATCCTGCTCCAGGGCAGCTTTATTTATTTATTTATGTATTTACCCCGCCTTTCTTTTCATAATAGAAACCCAAGGCGGCTTACATATGGTTCCCGGGTGGTCTCCCATCCAGGCACTGACCAGACCTGACCCTGCTTAGCTTTGGCAGGGAGCTGGCCTCATGTGCCTTCAGACCAGAGCCTGGGACCAACACAAAATACAATGAATTTTAAAAATCAGCAATATAAAAAACAGCTTTTAAAATACAGATTTTTATCAAGTATGAAACACTAATTAAAAGGTATGGTACAATTAAAAATACCTGGCACTGGAAAAAATAAAGTATGATGAACCTCCCTGGGAAAGAGTATTGTACAACTGGGGCATCGCTAGTGAGAAAGTCTCCTCTTCCTGTTGTTGCCACCCCACCCCATATGAGGGGGGATCTAAAATTGATCTTAAATGTATTGGCAGACTGATGTGGTGATCGTTCAGATATAACACTCTTAACATACACAGGGCTTTAAAGCCATCACCGACACTTTGAATTATGCCCACAAAACGGACCAGAAAACAAATCAGTTGTTTAAGAACTGGTAAGATGTAATCCCAATACCAGTTAGCAACTAGCAGCTGTATTTTGGACTAATTGTAGTTTTGGGGACAATCTTCAATGGCAGGTCTGGAAGTAGTACAGTAATACCTCAGTTAACAAATCACTTACATTCCTGGGCATTACTTCTTTAACAGGAACTTTGGTACCAGAGATAGGGATAACAGGGAAAGAATAGGAACAGGTTCCTACACCTGCTCATAGGTGGTGGCAGCTTCAATAGGGGCTTTAAAAGGTATCTACCTGGCACCCACCTCCTCTTCTCATCCTCTGAATTATATTGGATCCTTCCCTCCCCAGCCCTGGGAGAAAGCAAGAGATCTCTTTAATGCAAAGGTAACACACAGGCTTGTCAGTTTCACCCCAGCAAAGCAAAGGCACAGGCTTATTAGTTTATTGCTAGCAAAACAAAGATACAGGCTGGTCCCTTTCACCTTAAAGCAAAGGCAAAGGCTTGAAAATTTATCCATAGCAAAGCAAAGCTGGTCAGTTTCACCATTAAAGAGGCTTCCTTAAAAGAAGCTTGTTCCTGGAAGATTTGTTAACTGAGGGTTTAATGTATTTTAGATGTTGGTGCTATGAGGGGATGGGGTTCCCATGTCTGAAAATTAGATGTGTGACCTATCGTGGGAAGGGTTGCACTCCCCCTGAAGGGACAGGTTCATAGTCTGATTCCAACTTGCCACTGAAGTCTCAAGTTGCTTCTGTGGCCAGGAGGGCTTATGTCCAGCTTAGGATGGTTTGTCAACTACGGCTATTCCTGACCAGGGTAGCTTGACCTCAGCTATTCCTGTTCTAGTGTCCTCTCTCTGAGACTGCTACTATAATGTGCTCTACCTGAGACTGCAGCTAGTACAGAATGTGGCTGCTAGGTTCTAATGGAACAGAACAATGGAGCCATGTAGCACTGGTCCTGGAAGCTCTGCATTGCCTGCCACTGAGGTATTAAATGTACTGGCAGACTGATGTGCTCAATTCAAGGTGTTAGTGCTAGCATACAAAACTCTAAACAACTTGGGACTCAAGTAACTAAAGGAGCAACTCCCTCAATATCAATTACCTTGGGCCCTACAATTGGCAGAAGTCTTGGTGGTGATGGTGCTGCCTCTGGTTGCTGCCCAGTTGGCGCTGACCCATGACAGAGCCTGGTCAGTGGTGGCTCTCCATTTGTTGATTGCCCTCCCTGGTGAGGTGCATCTGTCTCTCTCATTACTGACTTTCAGAAGAAATTTAGAAACATTTATGCATTTGATGGCTGGCAGATTCTGGCCATGATATAGTTGAAATTAGTAACTGTGAGCGTATATGATTGCTTCTAAATGATTTCAGAATTTTAAAAATGGTTTTTAAGTGTTTTAAATATGTTTTATTTTATTTTATTGTTTTAACATTTTGATGGTTGCTGCCCTGGGTTTCTTTGGGGAAAAGGGTGAGATACAAATTTAATAGAGAGTTCTGTTTCGTATTGTTTTGTTGGATGAATTTCAGTTGTTAGAGCCTGAAGGATAAAGTTCTTTAATAACTGTGGTCAACTGCCTATATATTCAACCCTTGCCCCTGTTAGCTCTTAATATCAAGTGACTGGATTAAGGAAGTGGAAAATGTTTTCCTGCAAGAGGGGCAGTCCCATTCACCTTCAAGGAGGCATCTGTGAGACTTTTCCTGAAAAAATTCTCAATGGGCCTGAAAGATTGCAACAACGATTGTCTGGTTGATAATATCTCCTTCCTGGGCAAAGTGGTTGAGTGATGCCAGAGTTTCTTAGATGAGACCTTGTTTATTTGGATCCATTTCAATCAGATTTTAAGCATGTTTTTTTAGTACAAAAGGGGCCTTGGTCATCCTAACGACCTGTTGTGGGATTGAAAGGGAAGTGCAACTCTGTTGCTTCTCCCTGACCTCTCAAAAGCTTTGAAATCATGGAGCATAGTATCTTTCTGGATAGCTTGGCTGGACTGAGAATTGGGGGTGTTGCTATGTGGTGGCTCTGTTCCTACCGGGGCTGCTGGAGGGTGCTGGGAGACTATAGCATAAATGCCAGGGAGCCAAGCACTTGAGCCCCATAGAGCTCTATTGTTTTCTCCACCTTCCCCCTAAACACTTTTTAACATCAGTATGCACCCACTGAGTGAGATTGCCCTGGGCTTTGGAGTTGGATGCCATCATTATGCTGATATGCAGCTCTGTCATTTTCATCCCATTCATATAAGGCAGTGGAAGTACTGAACTGATGGCTAAAATGTAAATCTTGACAAAATGGGAGTAGTGTTAGTGGGCAACTGATCTGTCCAAGAGGTGGTGTTGAACTTGTTCTAGATGGGTGACATTCCCCTTGAGTCAGTTTCAGTTTGTGGGTGCTTATTGATTTAGCCTTTGAAGAAGCACTACAGGGCAAAAGGGACAAACGAGCCAAGCGGAAGGCACGTCAAACAAATCCTCATCGTGACCATCTTCCATCGGGGAACCGATGTCCTCAATGTGGGAGGCTAGGATTGGCCTCCACAGTCACTTACGGGCCCACCGTTAAAGACCTTATCTTGGAAGACAATCTTACTCGGTCACAAGTGATCGCCAACGATTGATTTAGCTTTGGAGCACCTTTTACTAGCTGAGGCCTGTGTGTCAGCCATATAATCTTTTGAGCATAGATAATGTGGCCAGTTCCATATGCTCTGGCAACCTCTGTTGGCTTGAGACGCTGAGTCATTCCACGAGTTGGAAAAAGGGTTAAACGAAGCACTGTTAATGTGAAGGTCACACAGCTGTATCATATCAACGGGCCGGGCTATAAAGCCCGAGCACTGAGTTCAGTATGTGTGTGGGGGAAAGTAAGGAGTATATGCTGGTGGAGAATCTCTGGAGGTCTGTGTCCGATAAAGATTGTTTGCTTACACAAAAGCCTTTGTGTGTGGACTTGACTTCTTGCAGGCTGCTAAGATATTTACGTCTTACTAGCCAGGCGCTTCGGACTTACATACAACTCTGTGTTCTTCGAGCAAGAGGGAAAATTCACCCTGTTGGTTCAGGGCACAGAGCACTACAACCTCTCGGCCAGGGGCTTCCAAACTGTGCTCCATGGATCACTGGTGGTCCCGTGGCATGTTTGTAGATTTGTGGTTGAACATGGGAGGAGGTGGCACACCCATCACATTAAATATTCAGATTGATTTTAATTGTATTTTCATTGCTTCTAGGGCAACCAAGGCTGTTTCTGTTCTAAAACTAGGTATGAAGCCACGGGGAGAAGCAATACACTAGTCTGTACTGATATAACAGAGATGCTCTTCCTTCAATTTATTCTGTATTTGGTGGCAGGAATTTTTGCAAGCAGTGGCCTGTTTGATCAGATGCTCGAATGAGACTGAAACAATGGCAATATCTAAAGATACTGGGCACAATCCAAGGTAGACATGCCTGAATTCTGTTCAACTCAAGAGAAATTAAATAGCCTAACAACAAACTCAGGTCTCAAAGATTTGAAATGGGTAGATTTGAAATGGCTCCTTATAAGCTGCAGAGAGAAATTGGGCAAGGGGATTAAAGCGGTGGTAAACGCATCCTTGAAAGAGGGTGTGATGCCATCAGCCTTCAAGGAGGCAATTGTAAAGCCCATCTTAAAGAAGCCCTCCTTGGATCCCCAAGTCTTTAATAACTTTCGCCCAATTTCGAATCTACCATTCCTGGGCAAGGTCATTGAGCGAGTGGTGGCCAACCAGTTGTCAGCACACTTGGATGAAACGGATTACTTGGATCCATACCAATCGGGTTTCAGGACTGGTCACGGAACTGAAACATCCTTGGTCGCTCTGGTAGATGATATGAGGAGGGCATTAGATAGGGGAGAATTCACCTTTCTTGTCCTCCTCGATCTCTCGGCGGCTTTTGATACTGTCGACCACAGTATCCTTTTGCATCACCTGGAAGGATTGGGAATTGGAGGCACTGTATTACGGTGGTTCCGTTCCTTTCTCTCCGACAGGTACCAACAGGTAGCATTGGGGGAGGAGGTTTCAGACCCTTGGCCTCTCAATTGTGGTGTGCCACAGGGCTCTATCCTCTCTCCCATGCTATTTAATATTTAAATGAAGCCGCTGGGAACAATCATTAGGAGATTTGGGCTGCAGTGTCACCAATATGCGGATGACACTCAGCTCTATCTCTCGTTTAAATCTTCACCAGAGTTGGCTGTGGAGACCTTGTCCAAGTGCCTGGAATCTGTGAGTGGATGGATGGGAAGGAACAAGCTGAAGTTGAACCCCGATAAGACCAAGGTGCTACTCGTGGGGGATAAGAGAAGGTTGGGAGATGTTGACCTGAAGTTCAATGGGGTGAGTTTACCCCTGAAGGACCAGGTCCGCAGCCTCGGGGTTGTACTTGATTCCAGGCTGTCCATGGAGGCTCAGATTTCAGCAGTGAGCCGGGCAGCCTGGTATCAACTACACCTCATACGAAGACTGCAACCCTACCTTCCTGTTCATCAGCTCCCACTGGTGGTACACGCCCTGGTCACCTCTCGATTAGATTACTGTAATGCGCTCTACGTGGGGTTACCCTTGAAAACAGTCCGGAAACTACAACTCATACAAAACGCGGCGGCTCGACTACTTACGAATAGTCGCCGCCGGGATCACATCACACCAGTGTTATTCGATCTACACTGGCTTCCAGTTGTTTTCCAGGCCCAATTCAAGGTGTTGGTATTAACCTTTAAATCCCTATACGGTCTCAGCCCAGTTTATCTAATGGAGCGCCTTCAACGCCACCAATTATGCCGCCCGACAAGATCAGCCACACAGGGCCTTCTCTCAATCCCGCCGACAAAAACAGCTAGATTGGCGGGAACTAGAGAGAGGGCTTTCTCAGTGGCGGCCCCCACCCTTTGGAACTCCCTCCCACAAGATCTACGGCACGCCTCTTCCCTAAATGTATTCCGTAAAGCCTTAAAGACCTGGCTCTTTCAACAGGCCTTTGGGATTTCCGGGGAGGGCTAACTTTTATAACTGATATGCCTCCTACCCTGCACTAGTATTGTTATTGCTCCTGTATCGCTGCACTGTTCATATATTGTATTATTGTATTTTACTGTATGGTGTTTTAACCTTTGCATGTACGTCGCCTAGAGTGGCCATCGGCCAGATAGGCGACACATAAATTAAATTTTATTATTATTATTATTATTACAAATTGCTCCCACAGAAGGATAAATGAGCCACATCAGCAAGGTGAAAACAAAAAGTTCTGGAATTCTGTAGCCTCTTGCACAGAGGCAACTTTAACATCAGACGGGGAAACCAGGCCTCACATCTGCTATCTCTTCGTCTGCTCAGTCAATATTCCTCTGCCCTTGCCTTTCCATCCCCATTTCTGCCAGCAATTTGTGAAAATTGTAAGACCTTTGAAAACCCAAGCGTTGAAAGGAGAATTTTAAGCTATAGTGACAAGTAATATATGTCAGCACTCACATACACACAAAAGATTTACTGAAGGTATTACACTTGAAATGCAAAAAAATGCAAAGAAAATAAACACATTTCTGACTGAGATTTATTTTGAAATAGGACCAATGCTTACAGATAGATTAAAGTCCCTTTAGCAGCATTTACAGCATACAGTTGTCAGGAACTTAAAAGCCGAGATGGAATGGTTGCTCATACTTGCCTTCCTGTCTGAGCTTCTCTTTATGATCCTGTGCAAAACAGAAAAAAAATCACCGTTTCAGGAAAGAGTAAAAAATACTCTACAAAGGTGATGCTGAAATGCAACAGAGTTAACAGAAGGCTGCTATGCTTACTAGGCAATAAACCCCAATAATGAGATTTCCAAGTAAACATTTTATTAAAATATTTTTGCACCAGTGTTCAATTAAAAATTTCTAGGGCAATTTACAGTAAGTCAAACACATGAACAATCAATAAACAGTAATGTGCGCTAATAAATTGAAGCTGAATCCTGTTAAGACAGAGGGGTTATGTGTTCTGAGTTCTCTGGAGTGCAAGAGTCAGGGAGATGGCCTGTTTCGGAGGCCCTGTACTTCCCTGAAAAGAGCAGATCTGTAGCTTGGTGGTACTCCTGAATCCACCTTTGTCAGTGGAGGCTCAGGTGGCCTCAGTGGTTAGCACTGCCTATTTCCAGCTACAACCGATCCATTTCACATGGCAAACGGCTTATCATTCTACATCTTATTTTATACAATTGCTTCTGTATTATTTAAGTAACACTGGCAGCTTTCCCAGAAAAAAAATCAATGGAAGCCCAAAGAATTCACTTGTTAAACATTCTGAAATGGATACAAAAATAATAGGGGAGAGGGAATTCATTTTGTGGGGAAAGTGACAAAAACTCTTCAATCCTTTCATCTCTTCAGGTTTCATAGCAGGTTTCATAATAGGACCCTTTTAATTTAAACAAGGCAGTGACACATAGTTTATAATTACAAAGAAACACTACAACTGGAGGAATTGAAGTGTGGATCCTTTCATGCTATGCATTAATGTAGATTTCTTTGGTTGGTAAGTAGGCAGCTTTTATGTATCAGAAGCAGAGATGCTTAATAACTTTTGCAGGCCCTCTGATGCCAGTGAAGAGCCTCTTCTTTTGAGTCTGGGGCTCAGGAGAAGTGCAGAGGGTCATCCTTGATACTGTCCTGATCTTTGAAGGCACTTGCACTTCAGAATGTCTCCAGAGCTCAACCCAATTCCAGTTATGAGTCCCTCTTGCAAGTGCAAAACTTGGGAGAAACAAGACTCTTGTTCAAGCTCCTTAAAGACTACACACACAAGTAACAGAGAAAGATGTAAAAAAATGGAATATACATTTCCCATTAACGCATGCCTCTGAGGAGACCTAAAGTGTTCCTGTGCAGCAATCCGCTTAAACCAGTAAAGCCAGTTACTAGATCTCATACTACTGTGGTCATTTAAGACTGTGTAGTTATAATCTTACCCTATCTGTTTTGAAGACATACCACCAGAAAAGAACAGGTCCTACTCCAAAAACAGCACTCAGGAGAGAAGTTTTTGGCGTGAAGCGGAAATTAGAAGCGACAAGGTTCATTCTGGCATAATTCCAACGATTCACGCCAATGTCCTCCTAAAGCAAAGAGAAGATAGTGAACATTTACCAAATGTGCATTATAACAAACATTATCCAGAAAGCGTCCAGCTAGTGTCAGACCTCACCTTGGCATGTTTAGCTATTGAATGTCTTAGGCACAAAGCACATGCCCGGAGGCATACAGAAGACAGACGTGGATCTAACTGGGATTGCTTTCTCTGGGTCACACCACTTCAGGATTCAGATGGCGGGCAGAGATTACGAGTTTGAATGCTACGTACTATAAATAATAAAAATATAGTTTCCCATAAACCTAAAATAACGGCATGCTTTGGACAAGAGCCTAGGGCAGCCTTTCCCAACTAGTGGGCCTCCAGAAGTTGTTGGACCACAATTCCCATCTTTCCAGACCATTGACAATGCTGGCTGAGGCTGATGGGAGTTGTGGTCCAACAACATCTGGTGGCCCACTAGTTGGGAAAGGCTGGCCTAGGGGGAAATATACATGTACGTACGAGAGGAAGGCACGCAAACACGCAGCTCTTCAGTGCCAGCCTGACTTGGTACAGTTCGGAAAGAGTCCCCCCCTTTTATTTCCTCCATTTTCCGTGCCCATAATAAACGAGGTTTAGGGACAACCAAGGTGCCCACCCTTGGCGCCACGACCCCAGGCCCAGAGAGGCCCGCCCTGCCCTCGCGGTCACTCACGATGATCTGGGTCCGCCGGGGATCGTTGAGTTGCAAGAGGTACTGGCGCTTGAGACGGGCGCGGATGGCCAGGCGCTCGGCTTCGGCGCGGCGTTTCTCAAGCGACGTGTCGTACTCGGCCGGGTCTAGCTGCGGTGGCATCGACGCCAGAGGCGCCGGCCGGTACGGCGAAGGGGACGAAGACGGCTCCGCCATCTTGAGAAGTAATGAGACACAAAGGTCAACTCCGCCTCCCGCGCAAATCTCTCTCTTTGACACGGAAGCGATGTCTCTGCCTATACCACAGAGATAAGAAAAAGGGAGAGAGAGAGAGGTCTCTGTAGGGGATTTCTCGGTTCAAATACGAAGCACAATTAAAAAAAACTCCGGAGAGGTGACAGTGAGAGCTATCAGAATAGATTTCTCTGTCATTGGGTATCTGCGTGCGTTTCTACCCCCAACCAGAGTTTGGAAAAGTTACTTTTTTAAAAACTACAACTCCCATCAGCCCCAGCCGGCATGGCCACTGGATTGGGCTGATGGGAGTTGTAGTTAAAAAAAAGTAACGTTTCCAAGCTTTGCCCCCAACAATCACAAAAGAGAAGAGTTTGTGCCCTTTTAACGCAAGGCTGAAACCTATTTCGGTTTAAACATGTAAGAATATGCAGATTCTAATGCCAATGCAGCCCCCATTATCTCCACCATTCCCAGTTGGGAGAGCAGCAGAGGCCAACACAGTGTGGCTTGGGGGGCAGTCCTACAACTTGGTCCCGTCAATATTGAAGGTTGGTCAGGCTGCGTACACCCCAGGTCTGTGTACAATCATCCCGCAGTGTAACTTGGCAAAGGGAATTAACAGTGTGCTAAAGGAGAAAAGGGGGATTGCAGAGACGTTGAATGAATTCTTTCCATCTGTCTTCGCTACAGAAGATTTAGGGCACGTGGATGGGGGGGGGATAGCTCTTTTTGCCTGCCCCAAACCATAACGCCAAACTTTCATTTTGGTAAAAAGAGAGCGTAAATTTCTAGCATTTGTGGAACCTGAGATATGAGGCCAAATGTACAGGCAGGAATCTTCTGTTTTGTGTGTAAGAAACTAGCCTACTCTCCCCTTTCAGTGATTTACTCCTCCTTCCTGGAAAAATTCCTGCAGACGCCCATGGTAGGAAAAATCACTGTGTCTGAATTAGCTTTCTCGGGGAGGCTGAGCCTGAAGCTGAGCCTCCACGTGGCAGTTCAGTGGATTCAGTGAGTCCCTGTGTGCATGTTTTTCGTGTCCTCCATGTGACATCCAAGTGGCAGCCCACATTTAATTCAGTTTTTTCTGCTCCAAAGATACAGCAGTAAAAAAAATATCCAACATAAAATTGCATGTTACCCAGTTGTGGACATACTGAAGCACATTCTGTGGGCAGCTTTTTAAATGTGTATGGTGACATTTTGCTGGGTGCTATCTGGCTTCACACCCTCTACTTCCATTGGTGAAGTGCTCCTCCGTGGGCTGCTAGCAGAGCCAGGCGAGGTAATCACATAGATATTGTGTATTTGGACTTTCAAAAAGCTTTTGATAAAGTTCTTCACCAAAGACTCCTGAGTAAACTTAGCAGTTATGGAATAAGACGACAAGTCATCTTATGAATCAGTAACTGATTAATAAGCAGAGAGTTGGAATAATTCTCAAAATGAAGGGATGTAGAAAGTAAAGTCCCCCAAGAATCTGTATTGGGACCTGTGCTTTTTAACTTGTTCATAAATGATGTGGAATTAGGGACAAGCAGTGAGGTGGCCAGATTTGCTGATGACATCAAATTATTCACAGTCATAAAAACAAAAAGGGATTGCAAAGACATAAGAACATAAGAAGAGCCTGCTGGATCAGGCCAGTGGCCCATCTAGTCCAGTATCCTGTTCTCACAGTGGCCAACCAGGTGCCTGGGGGAAGCCCGCAAGCAGGACCCGAGTGCAAGAACACTCTCCCCTCCTGAGGCTTCCGGCAACTGGTTTTCAGAAGCATGCTGCCTCTGACTAGGGTGGCAGAGCACAGCCATCATGGCTAGTAGCCATTGATAGCCCTGTCCTCCATGAATTTGTCTAATCTTCTTTTAAAGCCATCCAAGCTGGTGGCCATTACTGCATCTTGTGGGAGCAAATTCCATAGTTTAACTATGCGCTGAGTAAAGAAGTACTTCCTTTTGTCTGTCCTGAATCTTCCAACATTCAGCTTCTTTGAATG
The DNA here is from genome assembly GCF_030035675.1 of Rhineura floridana. Classification (NCBI taxonomy): domain Eukaryota; kingdom Metazoa; phylum Chordata; class Lepidosauria; order Squamata; family Rhineuridae; genus Rhineura; species Rhineura floridana. The sequence goes on from NC_084480.1 coordinate 155,491,708, forward strand.
TCCACGAGTTCTAGTATTACGAGAGAGGGAGAAGAACTTTTCTCTATCCACTTTCTCAATGCCATGCATAATTTTATACACTTCTATCATGTCTCCTCTGACCCGCCTTTTCTCTAAACTAAAAAGCCCCAAATGCTGCAACCTTTCCTCGTAAGGGAGTCGCTCCATCCCCTTGATCATTCTGTTTGCCCTCTTCTGAACCTTTTCCAACTCTAGAATATCCTTTTTGAGATGAGGCGACCAGAACTGTACACAGTATTCCAAATGCGGCCGCACCATAGATTTATACAACGGCATGATGATATCGGCTGTTTTATTTTCAATAAATTTCCTAATTATCCCTAGCATGGAATTTGCCTTTTTCACAGCTGCCGCACACTGGGTCGACATTTTAATTGTGCTGTCCACTACAACCCTGAGGTCTCTCTCCTGGTCGGTCACTGCCAGTTCAGACCCCATGAGCGTATATGTGAAATTCAGATTTCCAATATGCATAATTTTACACTTGTTTATATTGAATTGCATTTGCCATTTTCCCGCCCATTCACTCAGTTTGGAGAGGTCTTTTTGGAGCTCTTCGCAATCCCTTTTTGTTTTAACAACCCTGAACAATTTAGTGTCGTCAGCAAACTTGGCCACTTCACTGCTCACTCCTAATTCTAGGTCATTAATGAACAAGTTGAAAAGTACAGGTCCCAATACTGATCCTTGAGTGACTCCACTTTCTACAGCCCTCCATTGGGAGAACTGTTCGTTTATTCCTACTCTCTGCTTTCTGCTTCTTAACCAATTCCTTATCCACAAGAGGACCTCTCCTCTTATTCCATGACTGCTAAGCTTCCTCAGAAGTCTTTGGTGAGGTACCTTGTCAAACGCTTTTTGAAAGTCTAAGTACACTTCAAAATAGATCTCTCCAAAGTAACTGAATGGGCATTAAAGTAGCAAATACATCTCAATATAAGCAAATGTAAAATGATGCACATTGGAGCAAAATAACCTAACTTCACACATACACTAATGGGGTCTGAACTGGTGATCACTAGCCAGGAAAGAGATCTTCTCATGATCAACATGCTGACCCAGTGTGAGGCAGCTGTGAAAGAGGTGAATTCCATGTCAGGGGTCACTATGGAAAAATGAAAATAAAACTGCTAATATTATGCCTTTATGGTGCAACCTCACTTGCAATACTATGTACCATTCTGGTTGCCACACTTCAAAAAAGATATTGCAGAGCTGGAAAAGGTTCAGAAAAGGGCAATCAAAATGTTGAAGGGGCAGGAGCATCTCCCCTATGAGTAAAGGTAACAACATTTGGGCCCTTTTAGTTTAGAAAAAAGATAAATAAATGGGGATGTGATAGAGGCATATAAAATTACACTTGGTGTGGAGAAAGCAGATAGAAAGAAGTTTTTCTCCCTCTCTCCTAATACTAGAACCTGGGGCAGGGGTGCCAACAGGATTTTCTGGGCCCTGTAACACAGTATGTGGATTGGGCCCTCTGCTACACTTGAAAAACAACAACTCAAATTTGCATAAATTTTGCATATCTATTATGTCATATGCAAATCCATGCCCCTTTGTGCAGGTGGAGGGCCCAGAAGAAATCGGGGCAACACACATCATAAGATGTCTACAGACAAAACATCAACAAATGAAGCTTTCCCCATACATGTATATCCATTTTTGACAGGGTTTAAGAGGGGGTGGTGCCTGCTGCCTTGAAGAAGGTGATAGTGCAGCTACTCTTCGAAAACAACACCCTGGATCTGATAATATTTCACAATTGCCACACAGTCACAAATACCCCTTTTTGGGACAAGGTACTTGAGGGAGGCATGGCAAAGCAGCTGCAGGCATTCCTAGAAGAAACTGGGTTTGGGACTGAATCTGCCTTGGTCACCCTGATGGATGACCTCTATCAGGAGAGGGACAGAAGAGGGGGGAGGACGACCCTGTTGCTCTTGCAAGATACCTCATCAACTTTTAATACCATTGACCATGGTCCTCCTGGACTGTCTATGGGAGATGGGTATTGAGGGCACTGTTCTGCAGTGGTTCCAGTCTCATCTCCAGGGACTGGTCCAGGAGGTAGCGCTGGATGGGTGTTTCTTGACTCCCTGGCTCTTGAGCTATGGAGTACATAGGGCTACCATATCAGATGCTATTTATAGTCTACATGAAGCCATTGCCAGTAGACATTAGGAGTTTTGGAACAAGGTGTCACCAGTTCCCTGATGATACCCAACTCTATTTCTCTGTAACATCTGAATCAGGAATGGCTGATAAGACCCTGGACCAGTGTCTGGATACAGTGATGAACTGGATGAGGACTAATAAACTGAGTCTGAATCCTGGCAAGACGGAGGCTCTGTGGGTGAGTGATTCCTGGATCTGTGAAGTCAGTAAGATGCCTTCCCTGGATGGGGTTGCATTCTCCTTGAAGGAGCAGGGTCATAGTTTGGGGGTGCTCCTGGATCCAGCTCTGTCACTGGAGGTGCAGGAGTGCCCTTTACCAGCTTTGGTTGGAAAGACAGTGACAGCCATTCCTGGATTAGGATAGCTTGATCATGGTTGTTCATGCATTGGTAACCTCAATTCTGGATTACTACAACGTTCTCTGTGTGGCGCTACTTTGAGGTAGGAACTTTTCTCATTCACAGGTTTCAAAGATCCTAGAAGTCCACTCCCCAGGAGCTCCAACAGGAGTTTTTTGTGCAGTTGCCCATTCTGTAGAACAGCATTCCTGTCAATATATGACAGGTGATCAACATCTGCAGTTGCCAGAAGCAACTGAAGGCATTTTTGTTCCAACATGCTTTCCCAGCTGGATGACTAGGTCTCTGCCATGGGCATGTACTTGCTGTTGTTTTATTATTTAACTGCTGTTATTTTCTCCACTGTTGTTTTCCCTGTCACCTTGAGAATATGTAGAAGGCAGTTGACTGATTGAGCCTTGTACAACTTGGAATGACCCATGCTATTTCCATGTCACCTGAAGATCCTTTGTAAGTTACAGGCAGAGTGATCCAAAACATAATATCTGCTGCCTGGGGAAGGGTTAGGATGAGGGGGTTCTGCACTCTTCACCAGTGGAAAACATACATGCTGGCAGAACCACAATGGCCCATCCATGGAGAGCCTGGCAGGTGTAAGATTTGTCCATCAGGAGTTTAGAACATAGAAAGCTGTTGTCTGCTGAGTCAGATTATTGATCCATTTAGTTCAGTATTGTCTACACTGATTGGCAGTGGCTCTCCAGGGTTTCAGATGAGGGACATTCCCAGTCCTACTTGGATATGTCAGGGATTGAGCCTTCTTCATGCAAAGCAGATGCTCTGTTACTGAGCTACAGATGGCAATATGGCTAAAATTGAGGTTTGTGCCATGGGCAGGGAAGGCCGTGGTAAGCAGTGGACTCAGTTCCACTACATTCAAACCCATCAGGCACTGGTACCACTCAGGCAACACACTGTCATCTTCATTTCCATCTATAATCACACACAAATCCAAACCTGAGGTGACTAGGACGTTACAGGTGTTGTTGGACTCCAATTACCATCAACTCCCAGCCAGCATGGTCAATGGTCTGGGATGATGGGAGTTGGAGTCCAGCAATATCTAGAGGGCCCCCACACCTGCTATAAGGCAAAGAAACCAGAGTATAACACATGCATGAGGTCAATTTTATTCCTTTATTTTATGTTGATATTTATATTCCACCTTTCCTCCAAGTAGCTCAAGGTACATGGTACTCCCTTTCCCCATTTTATCCTCAAAGCAGCCCTCACAATGTAGATTAGGCTGAGAGACTGTGACTGGCTCAAGGTCACAGAGAGGAATTAATGTCTGGATGAGATTTGACCCTAGGTCTCCCAGGTCTTAGTCCAATTCTCTAATCATTACACCCCACTGGTGTATACCACGTAGTATGTGGCAGGCAGATCCTATAACTTCAGAGGGTTTCCGGAGGTAGAGCACCTACTATGGTTATTGAGCAACTATTTATTTCAAGTCCTCTCAGAAATCTTTCTGAGTACCCACTCTTCTCTGCAGCTACTCTAAAATGGTCAGAGTCCTGTAAAAATGTATTAAGAATATTGCATACAGAGCCAAGTTATTTCCTTGTTGGATATTCAGCAAATTTCTCTTCACTGCTGGGAACAGTGTTATCCTAACAATAAAATAGGCTTTCCTAGAGTTTGTGCTGCCCCAGATGACATTGGGATCTATATTGGAGGACAGGTAAAAGAATGTTATTTTGACATTGATTAAAGCAGGCAGGACTTCTTAATGTGAGCACAGAAGGTGAGCTCAGTAATTTATTTATTTATTATTTATTAAATTTATTAGTCGCCCATCTGGCTGGTTGTCCAGCCACTCTGGGCGACGTACAAAATAAAAACATACAAATACATGAAAACATTAAAAATCTCAACAACAATAATAAAACCTAGCCCACCCCAAAAGCCTGCCTGAAGAGCCAGGTTTTCAAGGCCCAGCAGAAGCTCATCATAGAGGGGGCATGGCGGAGATCATTTGGGAGGGAATTCCACAAAGTGGGGGCCACGATTGAAAAAGCCCTCTCCCTAGTCCTCACCAGTCTAGCTGTTTTAACTGGTGGGATAGAGAGAAGGCCTTTTGAGGCTGATCTTGTTGGGCGGCATCGTGTGAAGTGTGAAGCAGCAGCCAAGAGCTAGCGACACAGTTGGCTGAAACTGGAGTATGGGATAAATAGCACTACCCATCCCCCAGTGAGTAAAATATACAAAAGGGGGGCATCTTGTGTGTTAATTAGATGAGATCATGGTTTCACTCCCTAGAAGATTAATGAGTTCCCCACCCTTCCCTGGACACCCAACTGACTTGCTGTTGAATTCTTGTTGATTGGCAGTGAACCAAGATGACGTGATCATAATACAAACAAGTACATTTCAAACATGTTCTTCTCTCTTCAGTCATGCTTGCTTGCAGAGTAGTGCAACCGTTCAGCAGTACACTAGTGACCTGTACAGATGACTTATTTTCAGAAACATGAAATCTGTCTTGCATTCCTGTTTGCATTGCAAATCTATTTTTCAAGATTTTCATGCTACTTGAGGTACGTGCTAAAATCCAACAGCCCCTCCCAAAATGCAACCAATGTTCTGTGATAAAAGAGGAATTTTTTTGTCTGTCACTAGCAACCTACTGGACATACCCCATGGTATAACTCAGATGTGGAAAACCTGTGGCCCACAGGCCAATATGTACCTTCCAGGGGGTCCACATAGGCCCTGAGTCCATTATCCCCAAACCACTCCCATCTGTCAAGTGACATCAGCTGATCAGTGAGAGAGTGGGGTTCAATTCTGCAATGGCTGTGAGTGCCCGTTCCCAAAATGAAACAGTGGGTTTATACCCCACTTGTCAGCCGACATTTAAGCCACATACAGGAAAAAATGCAAGATGCTGGAATTAGACAGACATGGGGGTTCCTATTTAAACTTGTAGCATTTTAAGAGGGTACCATGCAAGTAACCTGACTCACAAAGAAGATAGGCGCCTGTTAACCTGACTGGGTTAAGAACCAGTAGTGGATGCTTGGGAGGATGGGGAAGATAAAGGGAAATTGTGCTTTTCCGTTGGGATGGTATCAGTGGAGGCTGGTCCATTAGGACAAGTGAGATGCTGCCCCACCAACCTCAGCCTTCCCCCAGCCAGCCCCTATCTCCCTGCCTTCCAACTTACAGCCAGTCCAGGGGGTGGCCCTGCCTGTCAGCATTCCCCGTTAGTCTCAGGGTTGCCCTTTGGAGAACTCAGCAGGAGGTGGAGGGGGACAGGGGCAAAACTAGAATGAATTGGCTCTGCCTGCATTAGCTCTGGCTCCACCTATTGGTGCTTCCTGCCTTCTGCCCCACTAGTCCCAATGGGCACCAGCCACCACTGGATGGAATAGAAAAGCAAATAAATCCAAGACGTTGTGCTTCCAGAAAGGAGATCAATACAGAGCTTCACTGAGATGCCTCAAATCCCTTGGAGTAAATCAGAATATCAGGGAAATGGAATGAATACTGAGAAGAGATTGCCAATACTCTGACAGAGTGCACTGATTCAAGACTTTAGTAATATTCTTCTGTGATATGATGGCTGTTTAATCATCAAGTGCCATTTCTTATTACTTAAATGCATCAAGTATGTGTGGGCTAGAGAAGGGTGAGATCCTGGAAATAAATTACATTCCCCACATAAAACATGCTGATGTGAATGGCTCAAAAAGCGCAGAGACAGTGAGGCTTCCACAAGCTTTCTTTACTAGTTGGGTATTTTAAGTTATTTGTTGTGAAAGTGTTTTCTGTGTGTTCTGTGAAAGTGTTCTTACTTTTATTTAAGTTAGAAAGGATCATATGGAAAAGTTGGACTGCAGATGTAGGAGACAAGTCCACAAACAAGGCTGGGAGTTCTCAAGTAGTTTACATCCAATTTGATGTTTATATGGGGGACCTAATAGTGTTCTCACTTAACACTTAAAAGACAGAGAAGGTTATTTCTTGTGGCCTGCCAGAAGATTACCAAAGAAGTGTTCATGACAATCCTAATTTTAAGGTCTTATCTGGCTTCAGGTATGTGTGTTAAGCATTTTGTAGGAGCAGTTCATCCACTTCTCACTTAGGAACCTCGTTAGGGCCACAGGATTAATTGTTTTTGTTGAAATAGTTTGACACTATTTTTCTTTGTCGTCTGAGTTGTCAAAGTGTTGAACCAGCATCTGGAACTAGTGTGAATTTATCCTAATATACACATGTTTGTATGTAGTTTTGACTAATATACACATTTTTGCAAACAATATATGCATTTTGTACATATTTGGTTGGAGAGGTGTGAATTTCAAAGTATCTAACATAATATATTTGTCTAACGCTGTCAACACTGTAGTTTGCAGTGCCACCCATCAGCAGATGCCACTGCAAATTACAGTGTGATGACAGCCGTCTAAATGCTGCCAGGCCATTGCAGCAGTGGTGGCGGGCAGCAGTGGTGGAGGGCAGTGGTGGCAGCAGGCAGCTGAGGCAAACTGCAGAGGAACAGTCATGACAGGCCGGGACAACTCCTCAGGAACCATCCTGCTCTGCTGCTGCCACTGTCGTGCTGCCCACCCCACCAGCATTACTGTTTCAGCTTCTGTGGCAGAGAGCAAGGGGGAAAGAAGTGGCGGGTGGCAGGGGGGCAGGACGATTGCTAAGGAGTTGCCCCAGTCTGTCCTGAGTGTTCCTTGCCTCGGTCTGCCACCTTCATCTCCCTCCACTGCTGCCCTGCTCTTTGCAGGAGAAGGTCTAAAGTGGGCGAGGTAATAATAATAATAATAAAATAATAAAATTTAATTTTTGTGTCGCCTATCTGGCCGAAGCCACTCTAGGCAACGTACAAACTAAAATTCAGTAAAATACAATACAATACAGATAAAATACAATGAAGTCATTAATCACAGCAGTATGAGATCAGTTAGGGCAATCAATAGATAATAAGTATCCCAAAAAAGTTAGCCCTCCCCGGAAATCCTAAAGGCCTGTCCAAAGAGCCAAGTTTTTAAGGCCCGGCGGAATGTATCCAGGGAAGGGGCATGGCGAAGATCGAATGGGAGGGAGTTCCAGAGAGTGGGGGCCACCACTGAAAATGCCCTCTCTCTAGTCCCTACCAACCTAGCTGTTTTCGTTGGTGGGACTGAGAGAAGGCCCTGTGTGGCTGATCTGGTTGGATGGCTTAATTTGTGGTACTGGAGGCGCTCCTTCAGGTAAACTGGGCCGAGACCGTATAGGGATTTAAAGTTTAATACCAACACCTTGAATTGTGCCCGGAAAACAACTGGAAGCCAATGTAGGTGAAATAATACTGGCGTGATGTGATCACGGCGACGGCTGTTTGTAAGCAACCGCGCTGCCGCATTCTGCACCAGTTGTAGTTTCCGGACTGTTTTCAAGGGTAACCCCACGTAGAGCGCATTGCAGTAGTCTAATTGAGAGGTGACCAGGGCGTGTACCACCAGTGGGAGCTGATGAATAGGGAGGTAGGGTTGCAGCCTCCGTATGAGATGTAATTGGTACCAAGCTGCCCGGCTCACTGCCGAAATCTGAGCCTCTATGGACAGACAGGTAAGGGAGGCCTGGTGATCTGTAAAGGAAGGGGGAAGGGAGGCCTGGCCAATTCTGAGGCAGAGGGAAGCATTGGCAAGTCAAAGAGAAGAGGGAGTTTGGCAAGGTCTGGGGGCAGTGATGTATTTGATGAGGTGGTAGCGGGTAGGTGGGGTTGGTGTTCCTTTGTACCTCCTACATTGGGGAAGGGCAAAGGAGAAGTGGGGGAGGATTGTAAAAGGCTTTTCACAAACTTTAAGGTGAGGGGGTGGTTTGGGAAAGGTGGTGGGTGAGTGAGCAAAACCAAGGGAGCAGGGGTGGCAGCCCCTACTAAGAACATAAGAAAAGCCTGCTGGATCAGGGCAATGGTCTGGGGGCAGTGATGTATTTGATGAGGTGGTAGCGGGTAGGTGGGGTTGGTGTTCCTTTGTACCTCCTACATTGGGGAAGGGCAAAGGAGAAGTGGGGGAGGATTGTAAAAGGCTTTTCACAAACTTTAAGGTGAGGGGGTGGTTTGGGAAAGGTGGTGGGTGAGTGAGCAAAACCAAGGGAGCAGGGGTGGCAGCCCCTACTAAGAACATAAGAAAAGCCTGCTGGATCAGGGCAATGGCCCATCTGGTTCAGCACCCTGTTCTCACAGTGAGCAGCCAGATGCCCATGGGAAGCCCACCAGCAGGACCTGAGTGCAAGAGCACTCTCCCCTCCTGCGGTTTCCAGCAACTGGGATTCAGAAGCATACTGCGTCTGACTATGGAGGCAGAGCATGGTCATCATGGGTAGTAGCCGCTGATAGACTTATCCTCCATGTATTTGTCTAGTCCTCTTTTAAAGCCATCCAAATTGGTGGCCATCACGGCCTCTTGTGGAAGAGAATTCCTTTCTTTGGTACAAGTTCAGCTTCATTGGATGCCCATGAGCTCTAGCGTTATGAGAGAGGAAAAAAAACATTTATCTGTTCTCTTTCTCCATGCCATGCATAATTTTATGCATTTCTATCATGTCACCTCTTACTCACCTTTTCTCTCAACTAAAAAGCCCCAAATGCTGCAACTTTTCCTTATAAGGGAGTTGCTCCATCCTTTTGTTCATTTTCTTGTCTTTTTGTGAAACTTTTCCAACTCTATAATATCCTTTTTGAGGTAAGGCAACAAGAACTATATACAGTATTCCAAATGTGATCACACCGCAGCATTGTATAATGGCATTATGATATTGGCAGTTTTTCAGTTCATTTCCTAATGGTCCCTAGCATGGGTTTTTTTTCCACAGCTGCCACACATTGCTTTGACATGTTCATCAAGTTATCTGCTACAACCCCAAGATCCTGTTCCTGGTCAGTTCAGATCTAATGAGCGTATATGTGAAATAAATATATTTTGCTCCAACAGCCATCATTTTACATTTGTTTACATTGAATTGCATTTAGCATTTTACTGCCCATTCACTCAGTTTTGAGAGGTCCTTTTGGAGCTCTTCACATCCCTTTTTGTTTTAACTACACTGAACAATTTAGTATCATCAGCAAACTTACTTATTTATTATTTGATTTATATCCTGCTCTTCCTCCCAGTAGGAGCCCAGGGCGGCAAACGTGGCCGCCTCACTGCTCCCCGCTAGTTCCAGATTGTTTATGAATGAGTCCTGTTACGAAGGGACCTTGAACTTCCTCATGAGCAGAGCTCACTAGAAATGCAAGTTCCCCTACAAAGAGAGCAGCAGGATCTTTTGCTGGAGTTACCCGCATGTCACCCCCCCAGAGCATGTATAATTTTACCCTTAACCCAATGACCCATACAAGGAAATTAAAATAGTGGTTTTATTAAGAGAAGAAACAAGGAAAAATATTGCAGTTTACAATTACAGTTAACAATGAGCAGCTTTCTAACTATGATTCATTCATTCAGCAACACTGGATAGACTAAAGCAAAGAGACTAAACTTATGCACACTTTCACATCAAACTCACCCACACAGAAGGAAAAAAGGAAAGAAAGAGGCACAGAAGTTGCATATAGCTTTCCCGGAGAGTTGCTGCAAGACTAAGGCTGAGAGAGAGACTTTCGTATCTAGCCCAATGAGCCAAAAGCTCTGCCCTTGTGTAACCAGCGCTAGATTTGAAAGTTCTCACCCAAATCCGTAGCTCTGAAGCTCTGCCATTGTCCCAAAGAGACTAGGGTGCGTTGATAAGAAAAGCAGCTGTTGAGCCCTCCCGAAGGAGGAACTGCCAACCCCTTCTCACTCCTCCTGTTTTATACCTTTTCCTAACTAAACTGACCCCAATGTAAACCCAGTGTAAATGTCTCCAGGAAGATGTGGATGTGACAAAGAAGAACAATGAAAGAATTTAGGATCATCAGTCAAGGAATGTGTTGTTTTTCCAGAAACCATTCCTTGAGGGATTCCCAGATAATGACTGCAATCTCCTACCTGGGAACTCCTAATGTTCTGTCTCTTCCTTTAAGATTATCATAACGGTTATGCAGACCATTTCCTAGTTTGAAAGGAGCTATTCTGTTTCCTCTTGAAGGCCTAGAAATGCACAATACTTCCCAGTTTGAAAGGAGCTCCTATTCTTACTGGGTGGTGTGACGATCCCACCTTTGGCTCCCCCTGTCAGGTTCCCACCTGCTTGTGGCTACCGCCTTTGACTAGGCACCACCTCAGGACACCACCAGCCAGGATCGTTGTTTTTATTTTTTCTCACTCCGCTCTAGCACAGATCTCTCAAGATCCCACTGCTAGGCAGCACCACCAGCCACTCCCTGTAAACAATACTGCTAGAGACTTTGCCTCTGTCTCTCTATAGCTTGTTATTTTGTGTCTGGGTGCCCTTGCTATCCACAACCCCCTTGTATCTTTGTCTATAAAGCATATAATCCTGGGTTGCTCTGGATACTTGACATTGTTACAATATCTCCCTTCACTGCTGCCACCATATGATACAGTTTCCCTTCAGCCTTGGTAATTACCCTGCCCTCCCTTCTGGTCTGTGTATTCCCAGCCAAGGATCAGGCTTTTGGTAAACCAATAAAAGTATTTATTTGATAACACCAGGAAATAACAAGATTACTTTAGGAATGTTTAACAAGCCTATGGTTTCATATAGTATCACTCTTTATGTTTCTGGTCATATATATACTGGCTAAATATCAGTCAAATATAATCCAACCCTCCCTCAGAACTCTGCCAACCAACCCATCCAAATAACTCTCCACTAATGACTCTCCAACAACTCTCACCTACCGACCCCCTCTCAACTGTCATCCTCCCATTTATACCTTCAGCCATTCAAACACTCAGCCAATCATCATCCAGCATTCTCCAGCTTTCCAACCCATGCTCTCCCCCATCTCATTCAATTCACTTACCATATATCCCTTGATAAACCCCCACTTACCATATTTACAGGTTGTAACATATAAGGACATCACAGGTGACATTCCCCAAATTTCCATAGGAGTCAGGAAGTCTATACCTTCAGGTTTGCAAGATATGTACTCAGAGGTCACAGAGGGGCTGTCTCCCAGGAATCCTTGCTGTTGCCAGATTTCCAAACTCTGGTTCACTGAGATGAATCAAAGATTAAAAACTCCCAATATTTGATTCCTCTAACAGTCCCAACACTGATCCTTGGGGGGTGAGGTCCACTTTCTACAGCCCTCCATTGGGAGAACTGTCCATTTATTCCTAATCTGTGCTTCCTGTTACTTAACCAACCCCTGATCTACAAGAGGACCTCTCCTGTTATTCCATGAGTGCTAATTTTACTCAGGAATCCTTGGTGAGGTACCTTGTTGAAATCTTTTTGAAAGTCTAAGTACACTATGTCAACTGGATTGCCTCTATCTTGAGACTTGTTGACATTTTCAAAAAGTCTAACAGGTTAGTTTGACAGGACTAGCCCTTGCAATAGCCATGCTGGTTCTGCTTCAGCAAGGCTTGTTCTTCTATGTGCTTGGTTATTTCACCTACATTTCTTTCCACTAATTTTCTTGGAACAGGAAACATAATATTGTTGTGGTTCACTTTGTGTATTTGTCTGATACATGAGAATTAGGTTATTTCTCATTAAAATGTAAACAAAATTAAATTTCTCCTCCATCCCTGGGCACGGATACCTAAAGGATTGCCTTCTTCCATATTATCCTGCCCAGACTTCAGATCATCAGCCAAGGCTCTTCTTTTTCCTTTCACTCACAGGTGAAGCAGAGGACAACCAGCAACAAGGCATCTACTATTGTACCCCATCTATGAATGTTCATATCTGCTGGTTGTTTTTACTTTCTGATTTATTGTATTTTGGTATTTTTAATTTTGTAAACCACCCTGAATTCAAATGTAATGGTATATAAATATTTTAAATGAATAAATAACCACAGTCACCCCTACCCCAAAGTTATTCTTATATTTAATATATGTGGAATTTGCATAGACATGTCAAATATCCACTGGTTCGTCTTGCATATAATGGCCTTCTGGCTCCACTGTTAACAATATTACCTGTCTTGGTAAGTGGGGGGGGGGGTAAACTGCTTGTTACATTGTTTGGTTTGGGACCCTACACAACTGCTTTTCTTCCAAAATGATAGTGGTTAGCCTAAGTATCCTTTCTAAAAAGGATGTGTTTGAATATGTTGTTTGGGCTTGCGTGTATGATGTATGTAATCTGCCAATTGAGGATAACACTTCGTCCATTTCATGCATCTTTGAGCTTATCCATGAAACGTTGTGCCATTATAATCTTGTGCCACAAGGTTCTGCAGGTGACTAGCAAGACTACACCTCTGGAGGTAGTGGGTAAACCAATCTATTTCTTTTTTCTTTGTTAGGCCTGGAATCCACATCATAACCTCTGGGGTATGTGTATGATCAGAAGTCACAGGGGATGCCTCCTGCCTTGTGCCTCTCTAATTTCTGAACAGAAGGGTTACTTCAGCCTGGACAGATGTTGGGAAGCTACTGCAGAGGCTTGTGAGGTTTTAAAGTCCTCAGTGGGTATAGGATTGATGTTATTCACATCCATAAGAAGATTAGAAATGGTCCTAAATTGTGTCTCCGGCTCCTACACGGTGCTGCTGTTGCTTGGCTCTTGCCATGCTCAGAGCTTTGGTGTGTCTCAGAAGGGGAAGGAGACTGGTGGCTTGTTCAAGAAAAGGGGCAGAAGAAGCTACAGATCTCACCACTACTGTACACCATCTTGAGCTTCTAGGAGGAAATGTGGGGTGTTAATTAATTTAATTGTCCCACTGTTGTGATGCATTGAGAAAGTTGTCCAGCGCAATTCCAATGAAGTTAATTGAGCACCATTTGGTGAAAAGGTAGGAAACAAATAATATAACACAAATAAATGTGGTGTGCAGTTTGCTGTACCATTCAGACACCAGCTCCAGCCTTCATCTATGTTCTCTCATGGTGCTACCTGAAGTAGGTCACTTTACCTTGTTTCATGGCAGGGCCAGCCCTGAAGAAAAATAAACCTTTACTCTACTCTTTATTGGGATGGAACCATAATAATCTCAGAACTGCCAAGTGACGACTTCTTAATTTCTTAGGCTCAATGTGTATGCTAATACATTTCCAGTGGAACACTTGTTACTTCCAAAATCTGTGACTTACATCTAATGCTTGGATGGAATAAAGCACACCTTGCAGTATCCAAGTACTGCCCCAGATTTTGCAGGATGTAGCCCAAATCTCTATAGGATATTCCAACTCTATAGTTCAGTACTCCAGAGAATTCAGAAACCACTATTTCAGAGAGCTCTGGGGAGTTTTCTGGGTAGCATGGCCAGCTCTCCTGTTGATACTCTTGTTGAACTGTGGAATTCAGAGATGATCTGGATGGTTGATGTGGTTATACCAGAGCGCCCTCTCCCAACTGGCAGAGCTCAGAAAGTTCTGTGGTATACCCTGGCACTAAGAGCAATGAAGCAAGAAGAGAGATAGCTTGAGTGCAGGTGGAAAAAAACTCCCAGCAAATGTAATTCAACACTGGTACATGCTTAAATGTGAGCCTACTTTCTCCACCTCTATTGTGTCCTTGGCGTGCCATTCAGTGGACCCGTTTAGAATAGCTAATGGGTTATTACACACTGGCTGTAAGGAGGTGGCAGAGCCATCTAAAGGCCTCTGTGATGTGTTTGCTAAGCATTTTGAGAATAAAATCACTTCCCTCCACTGGGATTTGGAGTCTATTGTTGATGCTTATGATCGAGATGAGGAGTCTGGAATGCTTTGATGTCATTGGATGAGTTTCAGTTGTTGTGACCTGAAGACCTGGACTAGGTCCTTGGCTGGGTTCTTGCAACCTGGCAGAGAGGGGATGTGCCAGGGAGGCAATTAACACTTCACATCAAGAAGGAGTGGTCCCAAGCCATCTGAAGGAGGTGACAGTAAGACCATGCCTGAAGAAACCTCCCCTGGACACAGAATATTGTAATAATTTCAGCCCAGTGGCAAATGTTTCTTTTCTGGGCAAGGTCCTGGAGTGGGTGGTTGCCAGCCAGATCCAGGTACTCTTGGAGGAGACAGATTTTCTAGATTCATTTCAATCAGGGCTCAGAAACTGGCTTGATAATCCTGTAGAATGGCCTCTGTTGGGAGAGTTGGGGGAGTGTGACTTCGTTGATTCTTCTTCATTTCTCAGTGACTTTCAGTACCATTGACCAGGATATCCATTTGGAGCAACTGTCTGAGATGGGTATTGGGGGCACCACATTGCCATGGTTCCACTCCACTTGCTGGCTCCAGAAGATGGTTCTTGGGGAGCATTGCTCAGCTCCATAGGTTCTTCAGTATGGAGTCTTGCACTGGTCAGTTCTGTCCCACATGCTTTTAAACATCTATATGAAACTGCTGAGTGGGGTCATACAGAGTTTGGGAGTGCATGGTTATCAGAATGCTGATGACACACAAGTCTATTTCTCATTTTAATCTTCTGCAGGTGAGGCAGTGGATGTGCTGAATCAGTGCTTGGTTACAATAATGGCCTGGATGAGGGCCAATAAACTGAAACTTAATCTAGACATGATTGAGATGCTGTTGGCATGACTGGTCGAGCCGTGTGTCGCCTGCTCTACCAGGGGTTCCTATAAAGGAGTGGGTTTGTACCATTGCTGTCACTTGAGGCACAGGTGACCTCGGTGATGCAGAGTGCCTACCATTAGCCTAGCCTGGTGGTTGAACTATGGCCCTAGCAGGACAGGAATAACTTGGCTACAGTAATCTATGCTGTGATAACCTCAGAACTGGCTATTGCAATGAACCTTATGTGGGACTGCTTTTGAAAACAGTCCGGAAGCTTCAATTAGTGCAGAATAGCTGCCTTATTGTTGACAGATTCAAGGCAAAAGAGACCGTATAACACCAAGTCAATTACAACTACACTGGTTGCCTGTGTGCTTCCAAACCCAATTTAAAATGCTGGTTTTAATGTCTGAAGTTCTTTATGGTTCAGGACCCCAGGACCCCAGTTTCTTCTGGTACTCTTCTCATGGTATTAATCTTCCCAGACCCTTAGTACTTCTTCTGAGGTGCTTATCCAGGTCGCCCTGCCGAGGGAGGCTTGGAGGCTGGTGACCATGGAAGAGGGCCTTTTCAGTTGTGACTCCCCATCTGTGGAACGCTGTTCCCTGTGAGGTCCACCAGACATCTTTTAGGTGCCAGGTAAAGACTTTTCCCCCCAGGTCTTTGATACAGGAGGTGTGTGTGTGTGTGTGCGTGTGCGCGCCAGTCATTTTAATGACTGTTCTGTTTTGCTTTTAAAGGTTTTTATGTTGTACACTGCCCTGTTTTGCAAGAGGGCAGTATATAAACACTTCTATAAATTAAAAAAAATAACTTTTAATAAATGGTAGGCGTTTTGTATGATTATTTAATGAAATAATGTATCTCTGTTTTATACTTTTAAATCTGTTATAAGTTGCTTGGAGACCTTTGGGTAATAAATGCCTAACAAGTCTAATAAATAAATAACAATAACAACAACAATCATAATCTGTCATTGAAATTGGGCTGAATGAGATTTCCAGTGTTGGAAATAGGAAACCAATAACAGTAGCCAGTCTGAAAAGGGACTGGCTGGTATCAAACTACCTTTAGGGTAAACAACTACTGGTGATCTATTGAAGTCAGGGAAGATTTTGCCTCAGAGCCCTTTCCTGATCCTGCCTTTAAGCTCTAGCTGATCCATTTTAAGAAATGGCAGGTGTTATTTCTGCTCCAGATAAACTGAGTGTTAGGGCCAAACTACATTTATTAATTTAATTAATTTAAAATATTTTTATCCCACTCTTAGCCAAAAACAGCTCCCTGAATGGCTTGCAAAGAAGCCACTGGCACACAAAAGTCAGTTAAAAATAATAAATTACTTAAAAAACACAATTTTAAAAAGCCAGTGATAAAACTATAAACCTGAGGGCATGGACTATCTAAAATACAAGCCCCAAAAGAAAGTGGGATTAAAAGGAAGGAGGAAAAAAAGCCAACACAGGCTCTGTTTCTTAGTTATAGAAATCCTGTAATGGCCAGCTGAAATGGAAAGATTTCAAGAAGAAGAGGAACCAGACGTTGCACCTTTTAGTAGAGCTGATGGAAAGAAGTTACAGCCTCATTTGGCTTCCTATTTTTGCATTTAATCAAACCAAAATAGCAGGGAGGGTGGGAAAATCAATCTTGGGACCATGATGGATGGCAATTTTTTTTAGTATTTTAAGTGCCTGTTTCATGGTTTTAAGGTTGCGTATAGTTTAATTGTATTTTAATTGTATGTTTTTGTATGCTTTTAACTTCATGTAGTTTTATTTGTAAGCCGCCCTGAGTTCCAGTTTGGAAAAAGGGCAGGGTAAAAATAAAGTTTCATTCATTCATTCAAGTTTAATCCTTTGTATTCTCCCCATACTCCCCACCCACCTGCCATTTGTACTGGGAGGAAGGCTCCCATTAGCACTATTTGAACGGAATGAAAGCATCAGTATGTGCTTGGAAGATTTGGGTACGTGCTCTGATGCTTTTGCGTTTTGTTTTAAAAGTGATTAACGGCTTAATTTCTTGTAACTGGGATGCTGTGTCAGTGTATTAGACAATACCCCATCACTCCATAATTCCTTTGTGTATCCTAAAGGACATGTGTGTGTTTCTCACTTTGCGTGGGCTATCTGAGAATATCAGAAGCAGGTACTTTTGTGTCTGTCGGAGTCCCTGCATAAACCAAAACACCCCATATACTACCATCCACCGTCTTCTATGATTCAACAAGGACACTGGGTGTGAAGAAATCTCTTGCTTTTACAGAGTGGTCCCGTCCAGATTGGAAATATCTCCGTCTGACCGTCCTGTGAGACTTGTGCTGCCTTGACTTTTGCATACACCATACACAACGTGATCATGCTTGATTAGGTAGGCTCCTTATGGGATAGCTGGCCCTAGTTTTTGTTTGATCCCACCAATCAATTGTACCAGCAAATAAAATAATCAGAATGTGTCATGTAGTTTGTCAGGTGAGTAATGATGTATTTAAGGGATATGAGCGTAGAGCTTGGTAATTTACATGCTTGCTTCCAGCGAATCTTGGCTGAAGGGGGAACTTATTCATCTTTCCCCTGCAGGAAGCAGGACTGGCATTCGTGTTTTCATAGTTCAAAGTGAAAATTTGACTGACTCCTCTCTCCAGTGCCAGCTCCTCTCTCCTTCAATGGCGACAATGAGGGAAGTGCCTTCAAGATGCAGATGAACAAGTACCCTACAGCAGGGGTAGTCAACATTGTATCCTCCAGATGATGAACTACAACTTCCAAAATGACTAATGCTCAGGGAAGATGGGAGTTCTAGTCTAACATCTGGAAGGCTCCACATTGGCTACCCCTGCCCTAGAGGGATTGCTATAGGGGTCAGATTAAGCATCTAGAGGTCCATCTTTTCTCTCATATTCCAGTGCATCATGGGAGTTCTAGATATCTCCCAAGCTGAGTCAGAGGCAAAGAGCTCTCCAGGCTCAGGCAGAGCTTTCCCCTAATTGTGCACCTCAGTTGCTCACTCCCCATGCACATCAAGACAGAGGGAAAATTAAGAGCAAGATTCAGTCTAAACCTTCCTTGCTCTGGGGAAGGGGGTTAATGAGCAATAATAGCCAGCGAGGTGCAGCATGAAAGAAGAGGCTGCCAGCACTGAGCAACTTCAGGAAAGAGGAGGATTTTACCTTTACTGGCAGACACCATGAGGTTATAAAGGTAGGGGACACCCAGCTCATCACAATGGAAGCACATGGCTGCTTACAGGTTAGGAGCAGGTACTGGGGCTATGGGACACTGATATCCTGGCAAGTCAGCAGCTGCATACTTGCATGGTGCAATATGGTACATCCCCTGACTTTATTGCTCTCCCCTCTCAGTAGGTCACTGCTCAACTGTGCTGGACTCTAGTCTTGTCAATGCTCAACTGCTTAGCAACTGTTGCCACAGTGCTCTTTGCCTGTATCTTGGCTTGTATTGGAGTGAGTCAGTGGGTGGAACTAATAATTCAGTTATTGTTCATTTGAAAACACACTTGCTAAATATTAGGTGCTGACCAGGGCTCTTTGCTGTTGCCATCTTATGCAAGATGGTACTGCCCAGCCATAGCAGGAAACTAGCACTAAATGTGCATGACCACTGCCATTGGAGAAGTGCTTCTTAAGTTGCTACCTCAAGAGACTGAAGCCAGTGAGGGCTGGATTCAACAGGGCCATTCCTAACATTAATCCTAAATTTACTGAATGATAATTATTGGGATGGCCTTGATGAGGAAATGTATGCCTTGAATGGGAACCACTCACATGATCTCCTATGGAGGAAATGCTTAGGTCTCTGAGACTCTGAATTAAATGAGGCCCGAGTTCAGATTTCTGATTCTTTGCAGTGCTGCTGCCCAAAGAACAAGTGAAGTTCACATGCGGGTAACCGGCATCCCTTCTTGTGTTTCTAGTCCCTTCTCCAGCTATGCTGAAATGGAGGGAGAGGAAGGAAGTGTCAAGAATGGAAGCTGATGCTCACCCCATTAAGTGAAGGCAGGGGCACTTAGGGACTGAGGGGGGAAAGGGGGTCACATTGATATACATGTATCACAGAGAACGGAAAAAGAAGTGGCCAAGGTGTGTGGCGATGCGGAGGCCGGAGTCCTGGATGGAAGAGCGCCTGGCCAAACGAGGGAAGGAACAGTGCTTAGGTGCTGCTGGGGACTCAAGTGGGCCCTCAGAGACCACTTCACGACGCCTTAGCAACCTGAGGCTCTTTGGTTAGACGGGGAAGGCGGGCAGAAGGGGCAACAGTAGCAGCTAAATGAAAGAGGGAGCCCGCAGGTTTTCGGAGCAGGCCATTTAAGGGTGGGCACAGGAGGCCTGTCTGCAGGGTGGGGAGGAGCAGGAATCCGGTCCGGATGATTGGGATTTGACCTGCTGCGATTTCTTGCCACCAAAGTCGTTGGGACTTTCCGGGCAGAAGAAAGGTCTTTGCTCGCCTCATCCTGGCGAGAAGGAACAGCCCTAGATCCGAGCAGCGCGGCGCCTCCGGGCCCGCCCTTGGCCCAGCTCGCCTCAATCCTCGCCTGAGCTCATCGCCCGGCCCTCCCCGCTGCGTCCGCCAGCATCACAGACGACCATCCTTCCCTCCCTCGCCGTCGCACCGTCTGGTCTGCGATGGGGGGTGGGCGGGATGGAAGGAAGGAAGGAAAGAAAGAAAGAAGGCGAGGAGGAGGAGGAGGAGGAGGAGAGCGGCGAGGGGCGACGGGGAGGAGCTGCTTGGCGGGCGGGGAGCGAGCCGCGTTTCCATTCCAGCATCCGCGGCCGTCGCGTTTCCAGCCCTGAGGGGAGGAAGGCAAGGAAGAGGCAGCCCAGCCCATCGCCCTCTGCTTAAGTCCGGTGGGCCGCTACGACAGGAACTAGCAAGATGGTGAGGGGGCTCCGCAGGATGTCGAGAGCGGGGCTTGGAGAGGAGAAGGGGAGACAAGAGGGCTACGAAGTTTTCTCATTTTAATTTCTCGTCAAAACCCGCCCCCCACCCCTTTTCTCTCTTTTTCTTTCTCTCCGTTGCAGCTGTGGAAGAGCCTCTCGGTCGTCGTCCTAGTGGGGATAGCCTCGGGGCTTCGGACGGAGGTAGGAGATGCAATGCGAGGGAGAGGCCGCTCTCCAAGAAGGCGCCCCGCAGATCTTTAGGGCAGAAGTACTTTGGGTTGGGAAGAAAAGGAGGGAGGGTCTGGGGTGAATTCCAGAGGCCGGTCCTCGGGAAAGGCTTCTGGCCGAAGAGAGCCGGTGCGGAGCGCCCAGCAGCGCATGCCTGCCTCCATCTGGGGAACAAAAGCGGGAAGGACTGGAGCTGGGAGGGAATAATGGCTATTCTGGGGCTCAGAGCGAGATTTTCCCCCCCGAAGCGGCAACTTTAAAAAGAGCGTTGTTACTATTCTATTCCACCAAAGCTTTCATGGGGCCTATGCAAAAGAAAATAGGGTTCCTGTCCTTTGAGAAACGTTCGGGCAATGCTTCCACCTTTGGGGAAGACAATACGGGGGTATCTCAGGTTTACTGTGAGGGGGCTTTCGATGAAGAGCGTGAGAGCCGGTGAGTGCAGCGAGGTCTGCAGGGTATCCTTAGAAAGCCTCGGTGGTGGCACCTCCAAGCATTGGCGCCTCTAAGTATTTTTGCTCTTAGGCACACCACTCCTAGAGCCAAAGATTTCGTTGACCAGAAATGAAGGAATGGGCCCTGAATTCCCAGAGATGCAGCCTCCCTGAAAGTGAGGTCAGAGGCAAAATATTTGATAATTATGGCTGGGAAATGTGGAAGTGATTTAAGGAAAATAAACTCAAGCTGCTGTGAGCAAAAGAACAGATATGCATTATGATGATCAGAGGCCCCTAGTGGGTTGTCTGCTGCCCCACATATTTCGCCCCTCCTTTTATATTAACCGCAGATGGTAAATTCCACCCTGGACTAATGAGGGGACAGACATACAGGATTTTGGTAAAAGTTTTCAAAATATGGTGCTAATGTTATATGTTCTCCAACTCTAAGTGACAATAATAATAAATTATAATAACAATAAATTTTATTTCTAGGCCGCCTATCTGGCCGCACAAGCGGCCACTCTAGGCGGCGTACAAGATCAAGTAAAATACAACATACAAACTACATACTCAAGAACTACAATATAAAACGAAACCAAACCCACCCATAGCTAAAACCGATAAAATTAGGCTACCCCAGGGATCTTGTAGGCCTGCATGAATAGCCAGGTTTTCAAGGCTTGGCGAAAACTTGGCAGGGAGGGGGCATGGCGAAGATCATAAGGGAGAGAGTTCCAGAGGGTGGGGGCCACAATTGAAAATGCCCTCTCTCTGGTCCGCACCAGTCTAGCTGTTTTGACTGGTGGGACCGAGAGAAGGTCTTGAGTGGCTGATCTAGTCAGGCGGCATATTTGTTGATGCTGGAGGCGTTCCTTCAGATAAGCTGGGCCAAGACCGTATAGGGCTTTAAAGGTTAGTACCAACACCTTGAATTGGGCCCAGTAAACAACTGGTAGCCAGTGTAGATCTTGTAACACCGGAGTGATGTGATCGCGGCGACGGCTGTTCGTAATCAAACGTGCCACCGCATTCTGTACCAGCTGCAGTTTCCGGACCGTTTTCAAGGGTAACCCAACGTAGAGCGCATTACAGTAGTCTAAGCGAGAGGAGACCAGGGCATGTACTACCCGTGGGAGAAGATGGACAGGCAGATAGGGTCGCAGCCTCTGTATTAGATGTAATTGAAACCAAGCTGCCTGGCTCACTGCCAAAACCTGAGCTTCTATGGACAGCTGGGAATCAAGAACAACACCGAGGCTGCGGACCTGGTCCCTCGGGGCAGTTTTACCCCATTGAGCACCAGGTCTAAAGTTCCTAATCTTTTTCTGTCTCCCACTAGCAGTACCTCGGTCTTGTCAGGGTTTAGCTTCAGCCTATTTCCTTCCATCCATTCACTTACTGACTCCAGGCACTTGGAAATGGTCTCCACAGCCAACTCTGGCGAGGACTTAAACGAGAGATAGAGCTGGGTGTCATCCGCATATTGGTGGCACCGCAGCCCAAATCTCCTGATGATAGCTCCCAGCGGCTTTACATAGATGTTGAATAGCATGGGGGAGAGGATAGAACCCTGTGGCACACCACAATTGAGAGGCCAAGGGTCCGAGACCTTATCCCCCAATGCCACCCGTTGATGTCTGTCTGAGAGATAGGAACGGAACCACCGTAGAACAGTGCCCCCTATTCCCATTCTCTCCAGACGATCTAAAAGGATACCGTGGTCGACGGTATCGAAAGCCGCTGAGAGATCCAGGAGGACGAGGAATGCATGTTCTCCTTTATCCAACGCCGTCCTTAAATCATCCACCATAGCGACCAAAGCTGTTTCAGTTCCATGACCAGTCCTGAAGCCAGACTGGAATGGATCCAGAAATTCCAGGACAGCGCTACCAAGTTTTAGACTCGTTTGGATAAGAGAGCATTGGATGCTGATGTTATCTTTGTAATATTTGCTGTTTTTCAAACATGCAAGCTTACCTAACTGCAGGCAAACAGACACTCCTACTGCCGGGCAACATATCCTCAGGGAGCAACTTATGCTGCGTATCCCCAGACTCCACACCCCAATATTTTGCCCCCCTCTCAAGTAAAAGCCTCTCAGAGTGAATAGCAGAATATCTTTAAATGCAGCTTGAATAACAATACATGCACATTCACCAGAAAAATCATGACATTTATATCCTGCTGTTCTTCCATCAGGGAGCTCAAGGCAGTATTCACATGGCTCCCAGAGAGTCTTTCATCCAGGCACACTTGCTTAGCTTCAGCAAGGTGGTTGCCTCTTACGCCTTCAGACTATGCCCTGACACCAGAGAACGCAGCAGTAGGGTTGCCAGGTTCTGGGCCTGAGACTGATCCTGTATCTTTGGGAGAAGAGAAAGTCAGCCAAGTGCAGGTGTTCTTGCAACAGTGTAATGGGAAAAACCACAAGGTGGAATTCTCCCTTCCCCCTGCACAACTTTTAAAGATACAGGAGACCTCTTGGTTGCCAGGCCCAGCCTCCAAGAGGTCTTCTGTATCTTTAAAAGTTATGCAGGGGGAAGGGAGAATTCCACCTTGTGGTTTTTCCCATTACAGTGTTGCAAGGACTTTCTCTTCTCCTAAAGATACAGTATCAGTCTCAGGCCCTGAGCCTGGCAGCCCTACACAGCAGTAAAAAGATTGTAAGAGTTTGGCTATAAACAATGTAAACACACAACAACTAAAACAGGTGTGGGAAACCTGTGTCCCTTGTTGTTGGATTTCAGCTCCCATCATCCCTAACCCTTCACCATGCTGATGGGAGTTGGAAGCCAACAACATCTGAAGGGCCACAGGTTTCCCACTTCTTATCTAAAAGGCATAGGCAAATAAAGAGGTATTCACCTGGCACTAGGAAAACATCAGCTAGAGCATAACAATTGAAAAGGCTGTCACCAGTTCCCACCCACCTCACTTCTGAAGGCACAGTGGCCCCCCAAAAAGGGCCTTTGAGAAATACTATATAGATGGATGGACTTCTGTGTGAAGTGGTCCTTAACGTAATCTGGTCCCAATCAGGGCTTCAGAGAATTAAAGCACCACCCTGCGCTCAGAAGCATGCTGAATTGTGTTCCATAAGCCCAGTCCCAGCTAGTAATGTAGGTGCTGAATGTTATATTTATAGTTTTTAAACCATCTTCAAGGGCAACCCCACATGTAGCATATTGCAATAATCCAAATGGAATGTTACCAAAGCTTGAATGACTGTGGCCAAGCTGTCCCTGTTCAGGAAAGGCTCCAGCTCAGCTCTCTCTGACTCCGTCCATTCAAACTGTTGTTCCCATACACAAATCTGTTGAACACTCATCTTGGATCCTACCCTTTCAGATACATTGGTAATTGAAAATCTCTAAGAAATACCAGATTCACAACAATATTAAATTCCTAGAGATGAATACTGGCAATTAAATAAGGGCAATGCCCCAAGCTGTTGACAGATGTTGCCTGCTAGATGGGCCTTTACAGATCCAAATCTGGTTTGCAATTAGAGGATTTACAAAATGATGTGGATCTGTATTCAGCTGACAGGTGTGAGTACAATAGGATTTATATTGTATACCTATTATCAGTTTATGTCCCACATTATGGTGCACACAAAGTGTTAATTAACGGTCATTGCATCAATAGGCATGCTGATTTTCATCCCCAAAATCCATTTACAGTGAGTCCAAACAGCATTGAGAAGCCATTTAAAGTAATCTCTCTCCTGACTTCCTCAGAAAATGCAAAAGGAAGTATAAATACACAAGGACTGGGACAGCTGCGCATATGAAATTCATGACTGAACTGGTTATCCATTCTTGTGGACTTATCTCAGAGCTCAGTGTACAGTGGATAACATGGGAACTGAATCATAGAATCGTAGAGTTGGAAGGGCCCTACAAGGCCAACAGGCTTAGAACTAATAGGGAGATCCATGGAGTTCAGGTGGACAAGGAAGAGCACTTAATAAGCTTATATGCGGATGATATCATACTCATGGTAACAAATCCAATGGAAGCCTTACCGCATATTCAAAAAGAATTACAAATGTTTGGGTAGGTAACAGGATTAACTATACATTTTTTAAAATTAGACCTGCTTTATATCAATATACCACCAAATCACCAGCTACATCTCTCCCAGAAATTGGGAGTTCGTCTTGTACAAACCTCCTTTAGATACTTAGGGGTACAGGTATCACAAACTTGAAACACTCATACTTAATAAACTATGTTCGTATATGGAAGTTTATACAAACAAATATTTCAGTATGGAATAAATTGAAGTTGTCCCTTTCTAGCAGAATAACTAGTAACAATGATTTTACTTCTGAAATTTACATACTTGTTCTGTTTTACCCACTCAAGTTACAAAGAGTAAGATAATATTTTGGCAAAACAAATTAGAACAATCTATATATGCTTCAAAAAAACCAAGAACCGCTAAAAATCTTAGGTACAGAAGGAACCAAGAGGGAGGATGGGGAATTCCTAATTTACTTTTATATTATGAGGCCTATCAGATTAGGCATATGATTTCATTTTTAGATCTTAAAATAGAACGACATTGGGTCCAAATTGATACCTACTACTTCATAATAGGGCTACCATATATTTAAAAAGCAGTAAAAAATTATAAAATTAGAACATACAACGACACCACTATTGGTGATATGGAAATATAGAAAGGAGCTGTTTTTACCAGGACTTTCCCCTTTGGTCCCTCTGTGTAACCATCCAGATTTCTATAAGAAACAAAGATTAATAGATGACAAAGAGTTAGTTAAAAATGATGTTTTCAGATTAAAGGATTTTTATGTGAATAACAGCCCCATATCTCGAGATACCTGGCACAGGAAGTTGAGGGATATGGGCATTTCCTGGTTGGCATGGTATCAAATCAGTACATTTATAATAAATAATAATAATAATAAATTTTATTTGTTGGTCGCCTATCTGTCCAGGTTAGTGGACACTCTAGGCGACTTACAATAATAAAAAGCAATACATAAGGAAAAATTACATTATAACTGAGGGAACAAAAGAACTAACTCAAGGAGAAGGATTCATTAAATAGAGGCAATACTGAAAAGGTCTAGTCTCCTCTTTATACAAGTTTTTATTGGGAAAGGATATGGGCAGTAACCAAACACTTAAAGAAACCGAATTGAGTTGCAAAACTGAAAATCAGATCTGGGTGGGCATGTGGTTAAATTTTCCATTTAAACAAGTAGCAGGGAAACTGCTTTTAAAATTGTTCAAAAATGGTACATGACTCCAGAACGTTTAGCACAAATCACTAACTCAGGGGGCCACTCTTTCTGGTGTGAATGTGGGAAACATGGCTCATTTGTGCATATGCAGTGGGAATGTGATAAAGTAGCCAGGTTTTGGTCTCTCAAATGTACAGAAATTCAAATAATAACTGGACAAAAAATAATATTTACAGCAGAACTGGCTTTATTAAACCTTTTTACGGAGGAAAATCAGAATTTACATTATAATAGATTGATTGGTTTCTTGTTGGTGGCTGCCAGAATAGTGTTTGTGATATCCAGAATAGTGGTCTGGAAAATTCTGGAAGGTCTTATGTTGGACAGGTGGCATTGAAAGGTATGAGAAATTGCCCTATTAGAAAAATTGACTTTAAAATTAAGATTAGCAAAAGGAAAGAGGAAAAACAAAGAGGCTTTCGAAGAGGACTGGTGGCCCTTCATACTCTTCTCTGCAAAGGTTGAGAGAACTGGTCAAGTACCATCTCCCTTTAAAAGACTACGGTTAACTTAATGTACTCTTTGGACTCTATAACTATGTATCTCAATTGAAAATAAAAGATGTATGGTAGGGTGGGAAGAGGGGAGATTTATGTAGGGGGGAATGGGGTTAAGGTAGTATTTAGATTGTTAATGGAATATATATGTTTTTCAAAACTTCTGAATAAAAAAAAAAAAAGGAAGGGCCCTATAAGGCCATTGAGTCCAACCCCCAGCTTAGTGCAGGAATCCAAATTAAAGCATACCTGACCGGTGGCTGCCCCTTGAATGCCTCCAGTGTTGGAGAGCCCACCACCTCCCTAGGTAGGGATGGGTGAGATTTTTTTATTCAGTTTGCATTTCAAACAGAATTTATCAAATTTGCACTCTCTGAAACAATACGAGCATCAAAATGCAGCCATCCTTCAAAATCTGCATTTATTAGAATTTTAGGATGAAAATAGCAGGCAAAAAGGCACGATGTTATGAGAAATGGCTTGCAAAAATGTGTACCTTTGTAAACCTGCCTACAAAAATGTGTTTATTTGGAGAAATCCACACTAAAATTAGAATTTTCATGAGGATTTTTTTAAAAAATTGCAGATTGTTGCAGAAATGCCGAGAACTGAATTTAACATTGGAAAAATGAGAAATTGGTTCCATTTTTATACTGCTTTAACAGTTGGGAAGGTTTTCCTGATGGTCAGTCAAAATCTGGCTTCCTGTGAGCCCATTATTCTGTGTCCTGCACTCTGGGACGATTGAGAAGAGATCCCGGCCCTCTATGTGGCAGCCTTTCAAGTACTTGAACAGTGCTGTCATATCCCCCTTCAGTCTTCTCCAGGCTAAACATGCCCAGTACTTTCAGTTTCTCCTCATAGGGCTTTGTTTATAGTCCTCTGATCATCCTTGTTGCCTTCCTCTGAACCTGTTCCAGTTTGTCTGCATCCTTCTTAAAGTGTGATGTCCTGAATTGGATGCAGTAATCAAGGTGAGTCCTAACCAATGCCAAATAGAGGGGAACCAGTACTTCACGTGATTTGGAAACTATATTTCTGTTAATGCAGTCTAAAATACCATTTGTCTTTTTTGCAGCCACATCACACTGTTGGCTCATATTAAGTTTGTGATCAACAACAATCCCAAGATCTTTCTCACATGCAGTGTTGCTGAGTCAAGTATCCCCCATCTTATAACTGTGCATTTGGTTTCTTTTTCCTAGATGTAGAACTTGACATTTATCCCTGTTAAATTTCATTATGTTGTGTTCAGCCCAGTGCTCCACCCTATTGAGATACCTTTGAATTTTTTTTCTGTCTTCCAGGATATTAGCTATCCCTCTCGATTTTGTATCATCTGCAAATTTGATAAAGCATTCTCTGCACTTCCTCATCCAAATTATTAATAAAAATGTTGAAGAGCACTGGGCTCAGGACTGAGCTCTGCGGTACCCCGCTCGTTATCTCCCCCAGTTTGAGAAAGAACCATTGATAAGCACTCTTTGAGTACGATTCTGGAGCCAACTGTGGATCCATCTAATAGTTGTTCCATCCTCCCCACATTTAACCAGCTTGCTAATCAGAATATCATGGGGCACTTTGTCAAAAGCTTTGCTGAAGCTGAGATATATTATGTCCACAGCATTCCCACAGTCTACCAGGGAGGTTACCCAGTCAAAAATGAGATCAGATTAGTCTGGCAGGATTTGTTCTTGATAAATCCATGTTGGCTTCTAGTAATCACTGCAGTGTTTTCAAGGTGCTTAGAGACTGACCACTTTATAATCTATTCCAGAATTTTCCCAGGGATTGATGTCAGGCTGACTGATCTGTAGTTCCCAGGTTCTTCCTTTTTGCCCTTTTTGAAGATAGGGACAACGTTAGCCCTCCTTCAGTCATCCAGCACTTCACTCATCCTCCACGATTTTGCAAAGATAATAGACAGTAGTTCAAAGAGTTCTTCAGACACTTCTGGTTTTAGATCAGTTAATTTTAGATCGGTTAATTTCATGAAATGTAGAGCACTAAGGAAATCCAGGGGAAAGCAGGAGGAATCTTGGATTGAAATGTAGCACTATAATTGGTGAACTATAATTGGATCACATTGGCAAAATCAAAGAAAAAAGGATGCTGAAGTCTCATTTCTGTGCTTGTAAACTGGTAGCCCAGCCTTGGCCAGGTGCTGTGGTGAGTTCACTGGCCCCCTCTCATAAGTGTGCCCTCTTGTGACGATTACTGAGGTGAGTAGCAAGGCCTTCTCTGCTGGCCCTCACAGAAGACAGCTAAAAGGACAGGCACAGGGTAACAGGTTCAGCAGCTTTCCCCATCACTTCATAGGGACACACTTGTTCTCTTGTACCTGTCAAGCTGATGTTAGGGACCCGGAGCTGTCTGTTATGCATTCTGGAAGGGCAGAGAGGCCCTGGGAAGGCAAAGGTGGCAACTCCACACAGGAACAGCTGGCTTTCTGCTGGCTGCTGCTGCTTCCTTGCTGGTGGCCTACATGATACGGGGTGGGGAACATCCTTCTCCTTGTGAGGCTTGGAAGGCTGCCTGATAAGAAATATAAGCAATGTGATGGATAAAGGGTAATAGCTGGTGCTGATAATATTTATGACTGGGTTCTGCTTCCTTGGCGCTCTTCTCTTCTCCATGTCCCAGCTCGCTTTCCCACTCTCATGGTAGTTGTCCCCAAGAGATAGTAATTTGTGGATTGCTATTATTGCACCACCAGTTTGCAAGGTGCTTTGGGAAAGTTAATGTCCCATTTGGACAATCTTACCCATTCTGAGCGGGGAGCAGCAATAGCACTCTGTTTCCAAGGGCAGCCTGTTCATCCTGCAAAGAAAATAGGTCATGAAGAGTCAGCCTAACAGCCCTGCTGAGTCAGACTGAGGACTAATTGTAGTCTAGTGTCCTGTTTTCCACAGTGGCCCTCCAATGCCTATGAGAAGCTCACAAACAAGACTTGAAGGCAGCAGCTCTCTCTCGTTGCTGGTCCACAGCAACTGGCATTCAGAGGAATGCTCCTTCCTGCATATCCATCATGGCTAGTAGCCACTAATAGAATTTTTCCTCCAAAAATTCTGTCAGCTTTATTTTTGATCCCTTTCCTAACAATTATTAACACAGAATTTGCCTTTTCACAGCTATGACACTGAACTGTATTTGCCATTTGGTTACTCAGTCATCCAATCAGGAGATAATATTTTTGAGCTCTTTGCAGTGTGCTTCAGTTTTTACCATCCTGAATAATTTGGTGGTGTCTCCACACTTGTCCCCCTTGCTGCTCAGCCTTAACACCAGGTCATTTATGAACAAATTGGTTCCAATACAGATATTTGGGAAACCCACTTCTTCATTTCCTCCATTGGGAGAATTGTCCATTTATTCCTAATCTCTTGTTTACTTGATTTATTTATTATTTGATTTATATCCTGCCCTTCCTCCCAGCAGGAGTCCAGATATACCCTCTTAGCCCCTGACTGCTAAGTTTCCTCAGGAGCCTTTGGGGTGAGGGACTGTGTCAAAGGCTTTTTGAAAATCCGTATAGTGGGATCGTACTTGCCATTTGGGGGTTTATGGGCCTCCCTTTCTGCAAACTGCATATTTACCCTATGTCTCCTGCTTTTGAGGTTTGCTCCCCCTCTGTTGCTTACATGGGATGTCTTGTCCTTGCAGAGAAAGATATCATGGGCTCTAAATCGGGTGGGGGAACCTTGTCCAGCTCATGGACTAGATCCCAACCTCCCTCAGCCACCACAGGCCATTTTGACAAGTGGATGGGCTGACCCCTTATAAATCTCGTGACATCAAATCATCTGTCAGTGCTGATCAGCCCATTGGTACTGACGGAACGCCTTCAAAGTGGCTTGCAGTGAACCCTGCATTGTCCAATTGTAGGCGGAATTAGTATCCAAACTGTGCCTGCAAACAGATAGATAGATAGATAGATAGATAGATAGATAGATAGATAGATAGATAGATAGATAGATAGATAGATAGATAGATAGATAGATAGATAGATAGATAGATAGATAGCTTTATTACGGTCATAGACCAGCGTACAAATATACATCTTTAAAATAGGCAAGTTTCATTAAAAAGTTCTAACAAATTCTGTCTAAAACCAATTCTAAATTTTATATAGGCTGTGGGGTTATCAAAGTTCTTCTGCAGAGGATGGCAGCAGCACAGAAGCTGGCTACCTTAACTGATACTTGGGAAATTTGATCAGAAAGAAGGTATTCCACGTAAAAAGCCTCATCTCTGCCAGGAATTTTTTGTAAAATTGGGGTAAAAGCCGCCCTGAGTTCCTTGGAAAAAGGGCGGGGTATAAATATTTTAAATAAATAAATAAATAAAATTTATCTGCAAAGTGTCTTTCAATTTGGTCACAATGGGCTATCAAGTGGGCCAAGGTGTAGCAGGCCCTTGACTACCTGACAAAGTGCCATTGGGCAACTCTGTGCAAATACAGTGGTGGTGGAGCAGTGCTATTTCGTTTCAGCCATGAGTTCAAGCCCATGTTTGATTGAACTCATTCACAGTTTCCCACTAGCATTGCATTAATCAGTGTCCCACTGGTTTCATCACCCCCAACTCCCCCCAAATCCAGGACATTTGTTTGGCTCTACAAAGTGGGAGAGGCATGCAGGAGTGATCACGTCAACCAAGCAGGCCGTTCCAGAGGTCACTGAAGGGCTTTGACAGAATTACCTGCTGAGGTAACAGGAAAACCCCCAAGAGCCACCAAGAAACCACTGGATTCATCAGCCTCCTGGGGCTGACCATTTTAATTGGTCCTTCATCCCTCCAGAGGTTCAGTTCAAGTTCATCCAAATGCACTTTATTATTAGTTCATAATAATTTGTGCAATTTGCCACCAAGAATCTCCTCTCCCTCCCACCCTGACAATAAATAAGGCCCAGTCCAGCCCATGAAGAAACCAGATTCTGCCCCCCACCCCATTGCCAGCCAAACATGCTTTTGAGGTAATTTGCGTGTGAGTGAGTGATGGTGGTGGTGGTGGTGATGATGATGATGATGAACCCAGAAGCTGAACAATGAACTCACAGAGATATATTGCTGATTTCAAAAACTGGTAGGTTGGCTAGCTACAGAAAAGAGAAAAAGATTGTGCTTGCTGCTGCTTTAACCTCAAAAGGAGGGAAAGTATCACAGCCTTGGAGAAGAGCAACAAGCAGTTTGCTAAAGATAACAGTGTTGGTGCCAGGATCACCTCGTCAGGGAGATCATTGCATAATTTGGGGGCCACTACTGAGAAGGCCCTCTCCCTTGTTGCCACCCTCCGAGCTTCCCTCACAGTAGGCACCCGGAGGAGGGCCTTAGATGTTGAGCGTAGTGTACAGGTGGGTTCATGTTGGGAGAAGCATTCCATCAGGTATTGTGGTCCCAAGCCATGTAAGGCTTTGTAGGTTAAAACCAGCACCTTGAATCGTGCTCGGAAACATACAGGCAGCCAATGCAAGCAGGCCAGAATTGGTTTTATGTGTTCAAACCGCCTGGTCCCTGTTACCAATGTGGCAGCTGCATTTTGCACAAGCTGCAGTTTCCGAACCGTCTTCAAAGGCAGCCCCACGTAGAGTGCATTGCAGTAATCTAATTTGGAGGTCACCAGAGCATGGACAACTGAAGCCAAGTTATCCCTGTGCAGATAGGGGCGTAGCTGGGCCACCAACCAAAGTTGGTAGAAGACACTCCGTGCCACTGAGGCTACCTGAGCCTCAAATGACAGAGATAGTTCTAGGAGAACCCCCAAGCTACGGACCTGTTCCTTCAGGGGGAGTGTATCCCCATCCAGGACAGGTTGGACATCCAACATCCAGTCAGAAGAACCACCCACTAACAGCATCTCAGTCTTGTCTGCATTGAGCCTCATACAGTTACTACCAGCCAAGCCTCCCCCCATCCTCCCACCATTTACCTGATGAAAAGTTCTGGAGAACTATTGGCCATGCTGGCTGGGGCTAATGGGAGTTGGAATCCATCAGCATCTGGAGGGTACCATGATGGCTAAATGATAACTCTAAATGTTAAATGTAACATAACCAGGTAATGTCTGATCTTAAAGTGTCAGACTAGGATGATGCTGGTTGAGATCTCCACACAGCTCACTTGATACCCTTGGACCAGTCACTATCTCTCAGGGCTTTAGTGATGATAAAACTGGGGGAAACCATGTATCTTGCCTTAAGCTCCTTTGAGGAAATCATAGAATATAAATGGAATAAATAAAATGGCTTTGGGTCGGCTTCTTGGGAAAACTTTGGAAGAACTGAACTGGACATGAGTGCTGGTGAGGAGGGGAGACAAGCCCTTGTACAGAATGATCTAAGACTATGCCAGTTCCTAATCTGTTCTTCAGATCTGTTTTGAGTGGTCTCGTATTAGGCTGGAGCTTTTGGGATTGTCAAGTATATGTCGCTTCAATATTCCTGTGTTTTACATAACCAATTTTCTGGCTTCAAATTGTTTAAGAGTGAGGTTTTTATTTAGTCTAGGCATTTAGAGCCTTATTAAGTGTGTTATGATATTGTGAGTTTAGCACACAGAATGGTAAATACAGAAAGGGTTTTATTTTGAAGTTTGCAGCATTTTAATGTTTTAGCAGAAGCATTGAAAGGGAAGGAAACGCCCAGTGTTGCATTTTGCATTGCTGAGATAGGAATAAACATTGCTGTTACTTGTCTTGTACATATTTGCAATGATGTCTTTTAAAAGCCATTCCAATCTACTGACAAAATTGAGGAGCAGTATTTTCTGCTCTGCTGGCTTTGCAGTCAAGTCCTCGGGGATGTTCTTGCTGCTTTAAAACAATTGTTTCAACTGTGGTGACCCTGTAACTCTGGTATGCTCTGATTGGCCAACCTTCTGGAGACTTGAGATCTGACCAGAGAGGCGTGATCTCTTTCCTCCTCAGGGGTGTATTTTGCAGTTGGTTTTGGTGAAACAGTGTGAGAGCCAAGAATATGTTAGATTGGCAGAGTATGTGCTTGGCTGGTCTTCAGAACTGAAGCAGGGTGGGGAAACATTTGTGATATGTAGGGACAATGTTGTCAAAGTCGGACATGTTAATACGGGGGTTTTGTGGGCTGCTTAAGTTAATAGTCTCAAATATATTCTTTTCCCTTTCCTCAGACTCTTGTGGAGGGGGATTGGTATTACTGCCACTCTGCCTCTACTCCAGACCAAGCATGGCTGGGAGAGGGGTGAGGCCTATGCCTATTGAATGTTCACAATAATGTCTAGATCAGTGGTTCTCAAACTTTTTTGGTTCACGGCGCACTGTGAAACATACAGAAATTTTCTGGCACACTTCATGTACAAAATTTAAAATATATTAATATATTTTAAACTATGAATAAAAATAAATCTCTATACAAATGGGTTTCTACTCATTTTTAAAATATGCTTTCATAATATTCACGGCACACCTAGACACCACTTGCGGTGCATCAGTGTGCCGCGGTGCACCGTTTCAGAATCACTGGTCTAGATGCTTGCAGATGTGCAGACAGACCTGCTTCTTCTGTCTTGAGAGATGGCCTCATCCTTTCCTTACAAATAGCAATTAGTGCGATTCTAAAAGAAAAATCTGAATTTCACTGCCTAATTTAAAGAGAGTACCTTAGTAGCCTTAATATTTGCTGTTCTCATGCGAATGCTTCTTGGCTGGTGAAATTTGCTTAGAGGTGAACTTTTCTTTTCCCCCTGCTTCTTACATTTAATTCTCAGATAGTAAACTTGTGTCTGTGTTGTACCATTTTGGACTGTTGGGTGGGGCTCACACGCTGCTAAAAATGGAGGAGTGTTCCGCTATGAGCCGCAAAACAATACAGCCCTTAATACAAGCCTAATGCCTTGAGAACTAGACCTCAGCCTGGATCACAGGGAGTTGGTCCTCTGAGGCAAGCTTACATTTGTACTCAAAGATTTGAGTGTCTTAGAAGTTTATATCCACAGATTGCCACCCACTCATCAGGTTATGCTCTTTTCAGCTTTGATGTTTAGGGTACTTCCGGATGGGGGGTTAATTTTGCAAATGTTTTGTTGAGATTTCAGAAACAGGTCATTGGCAATACTTTTTTAAACTTACCTGGTTTTTCATGGAAATGGAAAATCCAGATTAAATGGGGAAAATATACAGTCTGGCAATTTGATGCCAATAACAGTGTGTGGATGCTTCATAAAAACTTGCATGCATGAGGAGCACTGATGTCTCAATTAATACCCATAGTTTCCTTCATTTGAGCCTCCTCTGAAAACAGCTAGGCAAACAGAATGCTTGGCTGAGTGCTAATAAGACTGGGATTTATTTTATTTTATTTATTTATTTATTGCACTTGTATACCGCCCCATAGCCGAAGCTCTCTGGGCGGTTTACAGCAATCAAAACCATTAAAACAAATATACAATTTAAAAACATATTTTAAAAACAATTTAAAACACAATTTTAAAATTCAAAACAATATAAAAACAATTTAAAAACACATGCCAAAACGCCTGGGAGAAGAGGAAAGCCTTGACCTGGCGCCGAAAAGATAACAGTGTTGGCGCCAGGCGCACCTTGTCAGAAGACTCATTCCATAATTTGGGGGCCACCACTGAGAAGGCCCTCTCCCTTGTTGCCACCCTCCCAGCTTCCCTTGGAGTAGGCACCCGGAGGAGGGCCTTTGATCTTGAACATAGTGTATGGGTGGGTTCGTATTGGGAGAGGCGTTCCATCAGGTATTGTGGTCCCAAGCCATGTAAGGCTTTATAGGTCAAAACCAGCACCTTGAATCGAGCTCGGAAGCATAGAGACAGCCAATGCAAGTGGGCCAGAATTGGTTTTATATGTTCGGACCATCTGGTCCCTGTTACCAATCTGGCCACTGCAGTTTGCACAAGCTGCAGCTTCCGAATCGTCTTCAAAGGCAGCCCCACGTAGAGTGCATTGCAGTAATCTAATTTGGAGGTTACCAGAGCATGGACAACTGAAGCTAGGTTATCCCTGTCCAGATAGGGATGTAGTTGGGCCACCAACCGAAGTTGGTAGAAGGCACTCCGTGCCACCAAGGCTACCTGAGCCTCAAGTGACAGAGATGGTTCTAGGAGAACCCCCAAGCTACGAACCTGCTCCTTCAGGGGGAGTGCAACCCTGTCCAGAACAGGTTGGACATCCACCATCTGGTCAGAAGAACCACGCACTAACAGCATCTCAGTCTTGTCTGCATTGAGCCTCAGTTTATTAGCCCTCATCCAGTCCATTGTCACAGCCAGGCACCGGTTCAGCACATTGACAGCCTCACCTGAAGAAGATGAAAAGGAGAAATAGAGCTGCGTGTCATCAGCATACTGATGGCAACACACTCCAAAGCTCTGGATGACCACACCCAACGGTTTCATGTAGATGTTGAACAGCATGGGGGACAGAACTGACCCCTGCGGAACCCCATACTGGAGAGTCCAGGGTGCCAAGCAGGGGCGTCACTACCGGGGTGCGGAGGGTGCGGCCCGCACCCGGGTGTCACCATGAGGGGGGTGACACCCAGAGCCGCCCCGCGCCGTTGCCCGGCAAGGCTGCTCCAACTCCTCCTTGGAGGCGGGCGAGACCATGAGCAGCATCAGCGGGGCGAGGGAGGCGCGTCGGCATTCCCAGGCCTTCTCCGGCTGGGTGCTCCTCCGGCGTGCGCTCTCCCAGGGGCATGGACGGGGGTGGCTGGCCTTGAGCGCGTGCACGCAAGCCTAGCCACCTCGTCCATGCCCCT
The DNA here is from genome assembly GCF_030035675.1 of Rhineura floridana. NCBI lineage: Eukaryota > Metazoa > Chordata > Lepidosauria > Squamata > Rhineuridae > Rhineura > Rhineura floridana. The sequence continues at coordinate 155,527,933 of NC_084480.1, forward strand.
GGGAGGGAGCGCGCTGGAGGTCCGCATCCCCCCACACTCCCACTAGTGACGCTGCTGGTGCCGAGTAATGTTCCCCAAGCACCACCTTTTGGAGCCGACCTGCCAAGTAGGAGTGGAACCACCGCAATGCAGTACCTCCCACTCCCAACTCAGCCAGTCTCCCCAGAAGGATACCATGGTCGATGGTATTGAAAGCTGCTGAGAGATCAAGGAGAATCAACAGAGTCACACTCCCCCTGTCTCTCTCCTGACAAAGGTCATCATACAGGGCGACCAAGGCTGTTTCCGTGCCAAAACCAGGCCTGAAACCCGACTGAAATAGATCCAGATAATCGGTCTCATCCAAGAGTGTCTGGAGCTGGCCTGCAACCACTCGTTCAAGGACCTTGCCCAGGAATGGAACATTTACTACCGGCCTATAGTTCTTAAGATTTTCTGGGTCCAGGCAGGGCCTCTTCAGGAGTGGCCTCACTACTGCCTCTTTCAGACAGCCAGGGACCAGCTCCTCTCACAGAGAGGCATTAATCACTTCCCTGTTCCATCCCTGCTAGCTTTTATTAGCAAAGAAGGGCAAGGATCCAGCACAGAAGTGGTTGCACGAACCTGTCCAAGCACCTTGTCAACGTCCTCAAGCTGCACCAACTGAAACTTATCCAAGAAATAGGGACAAGGCTGTGCTCTGGATACCTTGCTTGATTCATCTGCTATAACACTGGAGTCTAAGTCCTGGTGGATGCTAAAGGTTTTATCCGGGAAGTGCCTAGCAAATTCATTACAGCGGGCCTCAGATGGTTCTACCTTGTCCCGGGGGCCAGAGTGTAATAGCCCCCGGACAATTCTGAAGAGCTCCGCTGGGTGGCAGAGTGATGATTCGATAGTGGCAGCAAAATATTGTTTTTTTTGCTGCCCTTACTGCCCCTAAATACAGCTTACCATAGGCACTTACCAGTGTATAATTGCATCCACTAGGAGTTCGCATCCATCTGCACTCAAGCTGTCTCCTATATTGTTTCATCACTCTCATCTCTGAGGTATACCATGGAGCCGTACGAGCTCTACACAGGAGAGGGCACTCAGGAGCAATCATGTCAACCGCCCGGGTCATTTCTGTATTCCACAGTTCAACCAGGGTTTTGACAGGAGTGCCAGCCCTATCAGCCGGAAAACTCCCCAGAGCCCTTTGGAAACTATTCGGATCCATTAGTCTCTGGGGTCGGACCAACTTAATAGGTCCCCCACCCTTGCAGAGGGGAAAAGCCGCTGTAAGTCTAAACTTCAGCATGCAGTGATCTGTCCATGACAGAGGGACTGATGTAAGGCCCCCCACATTCAGATCACCAACTCCATGTCCCGATGCAAAAGCCAAATCTAGAGTATGCCCTGCTACATGTGTTGGGCCAATGGCATATTGGGACAGCCCATGGTTGTCATGGAGACCATGAAATCCTGAGCCGCCCCGGATAAGGTGGCCTCGGCATGGATGTTGACATCCCCCAGAACCAACAGTCTGGGGGATCTCAACAGTACACCCGAGACCACCTCCGTCAGCTCAGCTAGGGAGTCTGTTGGGCAGCGGGGTGGGCAGTACACCAACAGAATCCCCAGTCTGTCCCGCTGACCCAACATAAGGTGCAAACTCTCCAGACCAGTAGTCACATGGACAGGGTGCCTGCAGAGGAAGATGGAGCTCCTATAGACCACAGCAACCCCCCCTCCCCGACCCTCAGGTCTACCCTGATGCTGGACCAGGTCCCCTGGTGGACATAGCTGGGAGAGACTGACACCCCCCTGCTCACCCATCCAGGTCTCGGTTATACATGCCAGATCGGCTGCCTCATCCACAATTAAATCGTGAATGAGGGAGATCTTATTATGCACCGATCTGGCATTTAGCAGCAGCATCCAGAGGTCTGAGAGCTGGCTGATAGGGCAACCAACAAACCTCCGGGTGTGGGGAGGACCAGAACAAGGCACAGCCATTAACTGCCTGGGCCACGTTCCCCTTACCTGGCAAGTCCTCCTCACAACACCATATCTCCCTTGACCCGTCACTACGCTAATTGGGGGCCCCTCAAATCTCCCCACTTGGCTCTGAGTCCTCTCTCCCAGGCACATGACTGAAGACCCAGAAAAAAAGAAAGAAAAGGCAGACAAAGCAGGAGCCACCTCAGCCAGCCGGCTTGTGTATCTGCTCCAGAGAAGGGACAGGTGGAAAAAATCAGCCACAGCTGCCTGAGCACGTGGGGCCTGGTCCTGCAAGGTGTGACCCCTGCAGAGCAGAAGTCCAACCGGGAAAGGGTGGTGGTGGTGGTAGCCCAGCAGCAGCAGCAGGAAGCAGGCAGGCAGACAGCAGCAGCAAACAGCTCTCTTTCCCTGGAAGGGATGGTGGTGTTCCCCTTCCTCCTGCAGGCACTGGGATGTTTAGGAAACTGGCTAGAGGATGGTTTCTTTCCACCTCTGTGAATCTTAAGTGGGCAGTTTCTTCAGCCGACAGGATGCAGAGTTAAGAACATACGAAGAACAATGTTGGATCAAGGAGCGTGTTTCCTGAACTTCAAGGCAGCCCACAAATAGGGCATGAAGGGAACAGCCCCTATTTGCTCTTCAGCAAGTGAGTGACAGAGGTACAGTACTTCTGAACATGGAGATTGCACTTAGCATGTCCTCCATGAATTCGTCTATTCTCCCTTTACAGTTATGAAGCCATTGTAAAATCTTGGTGGCTGTTGCAAAATCTTTTTGCAGTAAATTCCATAAGTTAAATAATTGATGTATGAACTGCTGCTTTGGTCTGTCCTGAGTCTGCTGCTCAACAATTTCATTCTGGCAGTATGAGAGGGAGAGAAAATACTTCCCTGTCTCCTTTCTGCACACTAATATTTTTCTAAACCTGTTTTAGAAGGAACTTCTTCCCAGAGTTCCTAGGGTTGGCATATCCATAGCTTGCTGCAGCTTGAGGCTGTAATATGACTTGCAAATGATGTCAGTAAATCATGCTCACATAAAACTTTGTGGTATGAACAAAAAGAATAATACGTGCTAATGAAAGAAACGGAGGCGTAGTAGTGAGTATGGAAGTCTCCCAACTATTTATGCTAGGGGTGGGGAACATGTAGTTCTCCAGATATTGGACTGCAACTCCCATCTGCCCCAGCCAGCATGGCCAACAACATCTGGAGGGCCACAGCTTCCTGTCCCAGCTTATGCTGACTGCTTGGCCCATCTTCTCACCGTGGTTGTTTGTCAACAAGAGCTGGACAGCAAGATGTAAATACTTAGGCTGCAGTCCAAGACGTGTTTATTCAGAAGTAAGCTCCCTTTGGATCACAGGGACTTGTGTATTGGATTGCAGCCTTAGTGTTTTACCTGCTGTGCTTCCCAATAGAAATAAGGGCAATAATGCCACCTGAAGCTGAAAATTAAAATTGAACACCAGGTTGATTTCATTTCAGGATCTTGTTAACAGCTTTAAGCATATTAATATTTGTGTTCCATGTGATCCTCAGATGGAAGAAATTATGGATGTAGTAGGAAAACTTGCTGTCTTATTTGTGTGTGTTGTTTAAAAAATCTTTTATTTAATTATACTTTTAAGGTAGATTATGAGGGCAGCATATCTGCTTGATGGAAAAGTTGCAGCATTTCCAGATCTTCATGTAACCACATTTATAATCCATTTTCTGTCACAGAAAGATGGCAATAACTTTTCAATGACGTTCGCCAGCTAAAGTCAACAAATCCAAGGAGGGGGCAGGTTTTTTAATCTGCTAGTGATCTGTTATTTCTGGAGTTTTAAGATTTGTGGAAATGTTAGTGATATTAGCTTTATTATATTGGTTTATATCTTCTGCTGTATTATGGTTTTTACCTTTTTTGTTTTTATTGTTAGCTTCCATTATTGGGCAGCATGTAAATGTAGTCAGTAAATAAAAGCCACAGCCTTTTTCTGAATGAGGCTGTTTTTTCAACAATGTATTTTCTCTTTTATGGCTTGTAGGAAGAACCAGTGAGCAAATCCAAAATCTGTGCTAATGTGTTTTGTGGGGCTGGCCGGGAGTGTGCTGTGACAGAGAAGAGTGAGCCAACCTGTCTGTGCATTGAGGTAAGGCATGGATCATCATTTTAGGAACAAAGTCCTGGGATTACTGAGATCAAAAGCTATCATCCCAAATGAGGAGCACCAGCATGTCTAGTAGTGATGACTGACCTGTGCTGCCTCTACTTTCCTAGGATTTTTCTGTATAGTCCTTTTGGCGTTGCCCAATACTGCACATATCATATGTTTCCTTTCTTAGCCCATTCATTGCAGCAATATCACATTTCCTGGGCATTCACAACTCATTTTTTCTGTTTCCTCCCTCCAGAGCATTTTACTCTCATGTAAATCTATTCAATTTTCAATTTCAGGAGTAAAATACACATTGAAAGTATTTTGAAATCCATGTATATCATCCTTTATTACACTATCAGTCTTGGGATTACTCTCTGAGAGGCAGTTGTCCAAGATGGAAAAGCAACCAAGTTGGCCTTTTTCTACACTTAAGCATCAGAATTCAAAGTTTTCTGTTTGTGGCATTGATTTTGTCACATGCAGAGAAAAAAGTAGTCTCTTTGTGGCTTACATAAAAGCAAATCCTTGTTAACTTCATCGTCATGCAGATAGCGAACATATGCTAAAAGGACTGCTATCCCAGCCATGTCTGTTGATTCATCAAGTTGAAGGCAAAAGAAACCACAACTTTTTAACCAGGAGCATAACCCCAATTTCATTTCTTTTGCCATCTCATCAATATGGCGACCTACCATGTTGTTGGACAAAGAGGAATACTCTCAATATTTTTGCAGATGCTTCATTCAACACTACACTCAACAACATCTATATGCTCAGAGGCACATGTTACCACATTCTTCCAAGCTACACAGGAAGTGTATTGGACTGAAAGATCAACCCAGATTGTGTTTGCATTTTTACAAATTTGCAGGGCAGTACAATATCTCAGTAAAATGTAAATGGACAGCTTTCAAGTTGATTCTGACTTATGGCGACCCTATGAATAGGGTTTTCATGGTAAGCAGTATTCAGAGGGGGTTTACCATTGCCTTCCTCTGAGAGGCAGTGACTGGCCCAAGGTCACCCAGTGAGCTTCATGGCTGTGTGGGGATTTGAACCTTGGACTCCCAGGTTGTAGTCCAACACTCTAACCACTACACTACACTGGCTCTTACAATATCTCAGAGAGGAGGTCAAATCTCTTATAGGGCAGTACAATATCTCAGAGAGGAGGTCAGGTCTCCTGCTCCCCTGGTGCATTCACTATAGCTGCCCAATTTCCCTGCTTTTAAAGTTTGATAGAATATCTGTTGGTTATAGGTACATTCTTAAACCACAAGGGGTTTTGCCTATTAGTGAATTTCTCTGCTTTTTAATCCGGGAGGTAGGAAATGAGATGCTGTGCAAGTTTGCTAAGAATGGATTGATCATTTGCATGCTTATTGAGCTCAGATTTACTACCCTGCAATCAGGATTGGTGAAAGTGACTGTGGTGGAGGTGAAGTGGAGGGGAGGAGGAAGGACAGAGGGGAGGAGGGGGGATGGGAGCAGGTGGGAGGGGAGGAAGAGGGCAGGTTTGATCATTTGCATGCTTATTGAGTTCAGTGGGATTTACTCCCCTGCAATCATGCTTAGGATAGGTGAAACTGACCACAGGGGGAGAAGGGGGAGGGGGAGGGCTGAAGTGGGCAGGGGAGGAGGAAGAAGGGAGCGGGGAGAAAGAAGGGAGGGGGGAGGAAGAAGGGACGGGGAGGGGAGAGCAGAGTGAGAGGAGGGAGGGGAGGGGAAGGAGAACGAGAGAGGAGGAAGAAGAGAGAGGGGGAGGGGAGGGGAGAGAGAGGGGAAAGACAGATCTGATCATTTGCATGTTTATTGAGTTCAATGGGATTTACTCCTGTGCAATCATGCTTAGGATAGATGAAACTGACCTGGCGGAGGGGCAGGGAGGGGGAAAGAGGAGGGAATGGGAGGGAGGGAGGGTAGAGGGAGGGAGGAAGGTGGAGGGAAGAGGGGGGAGAGGATTGGGTGAGTCGTCACTGGGCAAAGGGAAAGCCCCTTTCCTTTCCAAAAGGAAAACATTGTTAACAATATCGTTATTTTTCTGGGTTCCTCCCACCCTTTTATTCTATTGCAGATACTTGTAGTCTCCCACCCACATTTAAACCAAAGCTGTCCTTGGCCACATCCACACCAGACATTTGTTCCACTTTAAACAGTCATGGCTTCCCCCAAAGAATCCTGGGAAGTGTAGTTTGTGAAGGGTGCTGAGAGTTGTTAGAAGATTCCTATTCCCTGACAGAGTTCCAGTGTGGTTTAACAAACTACACTTTCCAGGATTCTTTGGGGGCAGCCATGACTGTTTAAAGTGGAATAGATGTGTGGTGTGGATGTGGCCCCCTGATTAGATAAGCCAAACAGCTGTTGTGGCTTTTAGAACACTGACAGTTGGTTCTTACTGAGCGTGCCTGAGCTATCATACACTCCAGTGTTAAATTTCTTAACTTAATTAAAAATCAGCCATGCATTTTTCATTTAAGAGATTGTGAGAAAATGAAAAATTGAAAAAAACTTAATTTTTTTCTGTGAACTGGGAAATGTTTTGTTAAGAATTGCAATTACTCTATTTCAGTGGTGGAACACTTCAGGCCAGCTCACAGAAAACTATAGAGTTCTGTGGGAGCATTGTTTGGGAACCACTGAGCTAAGACACTGAGGCAGAGGGCTTCGCTGTGCCCAGTAACAGAGACTTTGATATGATTCCTTTTCAAACTAGTTGTAACCAAGGACAGAAAAGCATGGCAAGCTATGTCCCAAACAGAAAATTTCCAACATCTTAAGAAACTGAATCTGACTTCCATCAAGCATTCCAGAAGATGACTCAGACTCAGGTTAGAAACACACTCACTGTTCTGCCATTTTCTCTTCTGAAAATGGGGGCACACTACACTAGTCAAACACTGCCCCCTTTTACTGTAAAACCTGGTGGGATCAGCTCAAGTGTGTTTTTCAGCTTCAAAGAGATTTTGCAAGTGATTGGCAGATCAACCTGTTCCCCCTCCTGGTGTAGCTATGGAAACACTTTGCTCTGGCGACTAGTGTGTTCACAGTCTCAGAACATCTATCAGGAGGGTTGTATCTCTGTACCTTATGGACAATCCATGGAAGAAAAGGCAATTCCAAAGAGCACTGTGCATCCACCCATATGGATCCTGACTTTTGTAGCCTGACTCAACATTGATGGGGAATGTATTTACTCATGCACAGACAAACAGGGGTTTAAATCTGAAATGTATCTGTTGATGGGTCAAGACTGCACTAATGGCTTAACATTTCTTGGAAGTTTATTTATTTTATTTTTTATTTATTGTGCTTTTAGACCGCTCTTTAGCAACAAGCTCTACAGCAGAATAAAACCACATTAAAATACAGGTGAGAGAGGATACAATCATAGCTTGGAAAAGTTACTTTTTTGAACTACAACTTCCATCGGCCTAATCCAGTGGCCATGCTGGCTGGGGCTGATGGGAGTTGTAGTTTAAAAAAGTAACTTTTCCAAGCTCTGGATACAATACAACTATAAAAACATTTTAAAAACAAAATTAAGACAAAAGTTAAAATAAAATTACAATTACAGTAGATTTAAAATTGAAATTAAATGAAAATGAAAATTAAATTTAAAATTTAAAATGCCTGGGCAAAGAGGTAGGTCTTTACCTGGCGCCGAAAAGATAACAAAGAAGGTGCCAGGCGTATCTCGTCAGGGAGGGCGTTCCATAATTCGGGGGCCACCACTGAGAAGGCCCTAGATCTAGTTATTACTCTCCGGGCCTCCCTATGAGTTGGGACCCGGAGAAGGGCCTTCGACGTCGAGCGTAGCGAACGGGTAGGTACATAGCGGGAGAGGCGTCCCGCCAGGTATTGCGGTCCAATGCCGTTAAGGGCTTTATAGGTAAGAACCAACACTTTGAATCTGGCCCAGAAACATATTGGTGGCCAGTGCAGTTGGGCCAGGACAGAAGATTGTGGCGTGTCAGGCCTTGAGAAAGAAAACATACTGTAATATTGGGAGGGGTATATTCATGGATTAGCATAGCTTATGTTCTGTGGCTCGTTTGGAAAAAAGAGAACATAAAGCTGGTGTGGTGGAGGATATTTCTCAGCCCTTATGAGGATGTACTTTCTCACTCCCTCTCCATATTTTTCCTAGCTCTAGGCAGCTGGATGGATCCCTTCTTTTCTTCTATAGTAAGCAGGTAGAAGGATGGAGAAGAGCTAGTGACAGGGAGTAGGTTTCCACTGCCTCATCTCTTTGTTATGTTTACTGTTACGTACTGTAATGGTTCTAGTCCACAATGGTTTCTGATAGTTTCTATCAGTACTAGACAAATGAGACCTTTAAAAAAATCATATGTCCCTGTAATCCAAGGCCCAAACCTGTTTACATTCATACTAGCACAGAGGTTAACGTTGGCACCCAATATGAACAAGACCAGTCTGGGTTACTCCTGGAAGGTGTTTGACAGGAAACATTTGTCCTTCATCCATACCTCCTGCTGAAAAAAGCATCTACTGCACTTTCTTCTCTTCAAGATGGTATATATATATATTATTTATTTATTTATATATTACATTTCTACCCCGCCTTTCTTTTCATGATTGAAACCCAAGGCAGCTTACATCTGGTTCCCAGACAGTCTCATTTAGTAGATTTATATCTTGCCCTTCCTTCCAGTAGGAGCCCATATAGCAAGATATAAGCTAACCAAAGCTATCATGGCAAAAAGTAATCAACTCTTGTAATTGTATAATAATGATAGAGGGACAAGACAGGGATGCCCGCTCTTTTCTTTGCTCTGGTGGGAGAACCTCTGTCAATAGTGCACTGTAATGGCACTCAAAGGATCTTCTAATCAGAAGACGGTAAGCACAATGTGACTACAAATGCGAATGATCTTGTCCTGTATATCACTTGACCTACTTGGGCCTTCCCATAATTAGTTTCAGAATGTAAAAGCTTTGGGACAATCTCAGGCTATCAAGTGATTCTCATCAGGATGTAGATAATAAACATTTCCTAAAAACACACGATCTAATTTGCAAAATATCATTTCATTTTGTTGGTCTGATAATTTTTAGTGACGCCTTGGCATATAAATGACAGGAGAAGGGAGGTGAAGGTCATCCAACAAATTCGAAGAAAAAAAGGGGGGGAACCCCAGAATGACAAAAAAAATGTGGAAAATATCCAAATGGTTTATTTGCAAGCTTATATCATTAAAATGTCTTTATAAAAAGCCCAACGCGTTTCGGCTATTAGTGTGCAGCCTTCTTCAGGGGCTATTGTTGATTGTCTCAATAAAATTCTCTTCAGAGTGATCTCTGAAAAGTATTGTAGTCAATATTTCATTTATCTGAGCAAATTTTACCATTTCATTTATCTGAGCAAATCTTCTTCATATAAATGACAGCCAGTTATTGAGATTTGAATAGAATTCATTATGGCAAATTATTCTCTGTAACTGAAAAAAGGTCATAATGAATGGTCCCTGGAAAAATTGTCCTGGATAGCCAGGAATGCAAAAAAATAAATAAAATCAGATTAATATCTTATCAAAGCTACTATTCCTTTTTCCAGTCACTCTCCTGAGGATGGCAGAAAATGCTCTCATGGTGTGGGAGCCATAAACACCCATGGAAAAATACACTGCAAATGACTGAAAAGATATTGGCCATCCACAACTTGAAGTTATTATCTGAAAGCTCAAATGTAAAATTAAACTCAAATTAAATTATTGTCCAGATGGTACATTAGGATTAATGCAACATATTTTCCAAAATGCTGGAAAGGCTGTGGTCATGTCAGTCTTCTGTGTCACATTTGGTGGAAATTCCTGAAGGTACATGGATTTTGGGTCATGATATGAAAGGAACGAGGAGCCATTCTGAAATGTGTATTAGAAAAATATCTGAAACCTAGCCTATTGCAGACATGGAAACAGAGAAACTCTTCATAGGGATTTTGCTCCTTAAATCTTATCCTTGCTACTAAAGGTATGTTGGTGAGTAAATGGTACATCCTGTTGTGATTGGTTTAATATGGCAGCTCATGGCTACTCTAATATTGCTGGCAAATCAAGGAACACCTGAGCCAAAATGGCTGTGATTTTCCTTTGATATGTTGTATCTGTGGTGTTTTATTTTTTGTAGAATATCCAGGGGGAGAGAGGGTTTGCCCAGAGCAGTTGAAATGTTTGTAATTATATTGGAAGTTGTGAACTTTATCACTTGTTTTTGCATGTTGATGAATTATTAATTTTCGTGTTATAACCAGAGCTTGGAAAAGTTACTTTTTTGAACTACAACTCCCATCAGCCCCAGCCAGCGTGCTGGCTGGGGCTGATGGGAGATGTAGTTCAAAAAAGTAACTTTTCCAAGTTCTGGTTATAACACTTGATTTGAGTACATTGGCCCACTGTGGTTCCAGTCCAAACTGGACCTCACATGTCTGCTTTTGTAGTGGGGGGTGCGTGGGCGGGTGGGGGAAGCTCCCATTGACTATTTGTGAAGAAAAATGCAGCACTCAAGGGCAAAACGTGTGATTTGTGTGATGTGTAGTTTGGCCGTGACTCTCAAGTACTGCTAATGTAAATCGACTGTGTGAGGTGTCAGTCCTTATGCCCTGTTTGTCTCCTTCCATCCCTAGAGCCTAGTTTATATTGGATTTGTTTCCCTTTTCTTCTTGTTGTAGAAATGTAAACCTCACAAAAGGCCAGTTTGTGGAAGCAATGGCAAGACGTACCTGAACCATTGTGAACTGCATCGTGATGCTTGCCTCACTGGCTCCAAAATCCAGGTGGACTATGATGGCCACTGCAAAGGTAAGCCAGACTGAGAAACTGGACATCTGACATTCCCATTGCACATCAGTTGTTACAAAAGTATCAGTCAATGGAAAGAATTTTATTATTACATTTATTTTATTTTTCAAACATGTCTGTCCTGCTTCTCAGCATGCAAGAAGCCTCCTTGAGAGCTCTGACCAGGGTTGCCAGCCCATTGCCTGTGGGTGCCTGTGGATGCCATGGCACCTGCAAAGGCCTTCAGTTGGCACCCCAAGCATGCAGCCCAGAATTTGAGCTTTTAGTTTAAAACAGTAAGTCTCTAAGGCTATTCAGCACCCTGACACTGCCTCTTAACTTTTGGCATACTTGTATTAAAAAAACTGGTCACCACTAACAACAAACTGCATTTGGGATCTACTAAACACTTTAAGACTGATCCTCTGTTAGAGCTACTTCACAGATATCTTGTCTTTAGGCCTCATAACCAATTTCATACTCAGTTATGATTTCTCTGTGGCTAAATGGTGCTCCCAAGGGAAGCCATCCTCAGAGGGGATTCTGTGGCATGCTTAGTAAATTGTTACCCAGTCCAGAGCCATGTGCATATGACAAATTAAAAAACTTATTAATATTCACCTGGTGAAATTTGGCAATATCATCTACAGTACTGAACCAAACGTTGCAAAAGTTTGGTTACTGCATGCCGGGAAGGCCATCTATGACATCTACTTGCTTCCCTTATCTCTTTTAAGTGATCCCATGCCTGGAGGAGGTGTGAGATGTGCTGCGGAAAACCACAGAAAGTTAACAGTGCCTTCAAGCTAATGTTTTCTTTCTTTCTTTCTTTCTTTCTTTCTTTCTTTCTTTCTTTCTTTCTTTCTTTCTTTCTTTCTTTCTTTCTTTCTTTCTTTCTTTCTTTCTTTCTTTCTTTCTTTCTTTCTTTCTTTCTTTCTGTTAATAGAGAAGAAGCCTGAGAATTCAGCTGCAAATCCAGGTAAGTATGTCTTTGCCATGCTCAAGCATTCTGTGGGCAGTTCCTCATCTTGCATTTGTTCAGTATGTTAAAAGAGGAGTGCAGAATGTTTTCTCAGAATACCGATTCAAGTGTCTTGAAACATGCAGATGCTGTCTGGAAAAGTGTTCATAGAATAGAACGTATTTATGTGTTGGAAGTGGGGCAAGAGCAACTCCTGTTTTGTTCTTTTGTTTATGTTCCAGAAGGAAGATAGAGTTAGGGTCCTCCAGATGGCTAGGCTTGATTACCTTTACCTGTGATGCTCTGACTGACTTCCTTCCGTCAGACTGATATGCTTAGGGCAGCCTTTCCCAACCAGTGTGCCTCCAGATGTTGTTGGACCACAATTCCCATCTCTCCTGACCATTGGCAATGCTGGCTGAGGCTGATGGGAGTTGTGGTCCAACAACATCTGGAGGCACACTGGTTGGGAAAGGCTGGCTTATGGAAGCTTATCTGGCCCTCCTCCTTCCGCCTTTTCCCTTCTTCTCTTCTTCGACTGTCTGAGAGAGAGGAGACACCTTTGTCCCTGCTCTCTCTCCTGAGCCATGAGGGCGACTCCCAAACCTGGGTGTTGCGCCTCCAACTTAGTTAGTTAGTTAGAACTAGGTATGCCTTTCTATCTACTATGTATTTCTATAAATAAAGTAGCTTTTCTTATTTTACTAAGTTTTAAGTCTCAGTGATCTCAATGCAGGGTAAAAGTCTGCTTTCTTAGGTAAACACACACACTGGCACACACACAGCTCAGACCATTGATGTTCTCTGCTAATATCTATACAAATTTACACAACACTATATCCTATATAGCTATGAGTCACTCTCCTCATTGTCTCTTGCATATTCATGGCTACATCGCTGCTCCTTGCCAAAATGTTTAATCTTCATTACTTGTCTTGAGCTATAGTGTTTACTTCATGTGCAAAATTTAAGGATAAGGGAATTTGGGTTCCCTTTCCCCCACAGTTTTCTTTTCTTTTAGTTGTGGAGAAAAATAGGCAGAGAATATAGATAAATATAACTGTTTTAAAACAAAACATCAGGGAAGCATCAGAATGGCATGGGGGGAATTTTCAATTTAACATTGCGGAATGTGAAAAATCCACGCTGGCTGTAGTTATCACAACAACTTATTTCAGACAAGTTCTCCTAAATGTAGGATCCTTGGAAGACGTTTTTGCCTATAAGACTTTATAAAGCACCAAGGTGATATCCAGCTAACATGCCCCGTCAGCACAAGGATTTCCATCTGTGCAACAGGACTTTCCCCCTCCTCCCCCACGTACACCCTTTGCCTTCCTCAGATCTGCTCCAGAGGGTTGGGGGAACTCATAGAACAGGTTTAAGGGGTGGGAGGGGGAATCCTGTTACGTAAGTGGAAATCCTTGCGCTGAAGGAACCATGACTTAATGCTACTTTGGATACAACCCTGTGCATGCTGATGCTGTTCTGTATAAATAATAATTCAGGCTGCAACATTTTATTAATTAGTTAGATTAATCAATTTTATAGTGCTTAGCTGACCAAACAGGTGTTCTAATTAGTGAGCAGATTTTTTAAATAAGTAACTTAAGTACCTTATAAAAACTGCTGATGGGAATAACCATTTAAAAAGATACATTCATAAAACATTCATGAATGTTTTATGATTTCGTCTTGTATGTTTTATGAAAATCTGAATAAAAATTATTGAAAAAAATAAAAATAAAAAGATACATTCCCTCTTTTTTCTCAGATGGGGAGGGGGAATACCTCTTCCAAGATGATGTCAGTGATTATTCATGTGCACATAATCTAAAAACAAAATGTGTATGTTTCTAGGTTTGGAACTATTATTTTTAACTCAGTTCAGTTTTTTGTAGATTTACTTGCACACATTGTAATAAAGTAATCAACTAGTATTTCTTTATTAGAAACAGACAGCATTTTTATCAAGGCTGTCTGTTTCTAATAAAGAAATACTAGTTGATTACTTATTGTGTTTGGAATGCTTAAGGAACTTCATATTCATTATCTTATTTGGATACATACACTAACCTTGTAACATAGAATTAACATCCCCATATTGCATGGGGAGGGTACCGACTGATTGAGAGTGTGGCTTGCATGGGGTCACCTAGTAAGTTCATGGCAACAGCAGGGTTTGACTTCCTAATTCAAACCTCATTTTCTCATTTCAGTCTCAGTCCAGATGAAGTTGGCCACTATGCCTCACCAGGTTCATAATAATAATCACAAAAATGTCTCATACTAGAAGCCAAGTGAAGTCTAGCTGGATGGCTGAGGAACATTGGAGAATGACGACAGAGCTTCTCCCTTCTGTCAGCTGCCTGATTGTCACCTTTATTTTTCTGGGTTACCAGAGTAGTTGTCTCACTGGAGGAATAAAATATAGCATTTATTTTGTTCATCTTTCCTGTTGAAAATATCTCTGTGCTGAATCTGTGATAGTTTCCTTTAGACTGGTCTCTCATGTGCCGCAAAAACAAAGGAAAATGTACATTGTCTGTCATTCCACAGGCTGGGAGACTTGGAGTCTGCTGTTTTCCTATCCATTTCCACTTGAGATGAAAGGAAATTGCATTGCTTCTTGTCTGCTATCTAGCAGTTCCACCCACCTCTTTCAATTCCTTGTGTCTCTCTACCATTCGTGGGCCAACTCTCCCCTTTTCTTGTCACTCAATAGTTGTCTGTTATCAGACTGACCGAGACGAACTCCGGCGCCGTGTCATCCAGTGGCTTGAAGCTGAGATCATTCCCGATGGTTGGTTCTCTAAAGGCAGCAACTACACAGAAATCCTAGACAAGTACTTCAAGGTACAGATGGCAGGAGGGGGAAAATAGAGGCATTTGACTGATAGAGGAGCTATTTATTTCATGTGAACTTTTTTGTTTCACTATCCTGGTGTGCCTTCACAGAGACCTTGATCAGTACTTAATAGTATTGGACTAATCTGTTTTCAGGACTGCTCAGCCAGAATTAGCTAGCTTTGGAATGTTTCACATCTGCACTTCTGTCTGTAGACTTCACTTGTTTGTCTATATTTACAAAGAGATTTGATTGGCTTGTTTGGTTTCTATAATAAACCCCACTTTAGATTTTCTAGCAGTCTTCACTTGTGAAAGTAATTGCATGGGAAATCATCAAGGGAATTCTTGGATAAATCAGGAGATAGAGTGGCATTGTGGAGAGTTGCTATCACCACATAGCCTATTCTGGCCTGTATATTCATGTTACTGTTATTTCTCAAGAAAACAACGATTCACCCCCTTTGCAGATAAATGCTCAAGACTTAGCTTCATACTCTCAGACAACAGGGACAGGGAGGGCACTAAAGAATAAGGAAAGGGACTGGAAAGTAAAAAGGTAATAAAATCTAGACCTGCTGAATGTTAGGTACAATTCAATCTCCCACATACTCTTAAAATAACCAGAAATGTTAGAACACTTTTCTTATGACAGAAAAATAAGCAGCTTCCTGGAGAGGTCTGAGGCAATGAAGTCAATCTAACCTGATATGGGAAATAATTCCTTCCCCACTAAACATAAGGCTCTGTTCTTCAGTCTTGGGTCCCCAGATGTTCTTGGACTGTAACTCCCATCATCCCCAGCCAGTTCAGCTGCTGGTCAAGGGATCATGGGAGTTGTAGTCCAACAACTTCTGGGGACCCAAAGTTGAAGAACACTGACATCTGGCCTTCATTCATTCAGACCTGAGCATAAGCTAGTCGCATCTAGCAAGTCATTCACTTCCCAAAACGAAAAGGGAATGCCCCAAGCGTCTTGCTGTGGCCTCTAAACTTCAGTGGTAGGTAAGGCTGTAGAATATTTTGTATACCCTATTTTAAAAAGTCTGTTTTTATGATGTTTTAAAGTGTTTTTAGTGCTTTTGTTTGCCGCCCTGGGCTCCTGCTGGGAGGAAGGGTGGGATATAAATCAATCAATAAATAAATACTGTCACAACCAATTGTATTATCACAGTTACACAGTTGGCATAGAAAGGTGACTAAGAAATTTGACAAATAAAACATTCAATTCAACTGTGGAAGATGTGAAAAGAAGTAGATAACGAGTCTGGGAAACAATACTGGGTTTTTAAAGCCTCTCTTGTATGCTACTTTGTGTGTTCATAGAATTTTGATGATGGGGATTCTCGTCTGGATTCCAGTGAATTAATGAAGTTTGTAGAACAAAATGAGACAGCTGTCAACATCACCACCTATGTGAATCAAGAGACCAACAAGTTGCTCAGGTAGCTTGAGGCAGAAAAATTCAAGAGAATGAGATTCAAACTAAAAATGGTATTTAGTTTCACAATTCTGTCCCCTCATCAGATTGTGTTCTTTTTTTGCAAAGCAGTCTTGGAGACCACAATTAAGAACAGGAGGATGAGCAGAGATAAGGTCTGCTTTATCTGTTTCTTTCCTCACAATCATACAGCCCCATCTGATTTCTCAAGTGCTTGGGGAAAGGGGTTTGTGGAATACTTTGTAGTCTTTTGCTTCCCCCCCCCCAATAGGTGGGTAAGCAGCGGGTCAGACTTTGAACTGAGAAACAGGAATGGAAAGTTATATTTTCTTCTTTATCCCAGCTTGCAAGCCTGCTTTGTCTTTAAAAATGATCCTAAACTATTGGTGAGGAAAGAATCATGCAACTCAGTGTCATTTGTGGTTTGAGCCTCAATCTGTGGCTTACACAACAGAGGAATATGTCTATGAATATTCTGTAAAACATTTAATAGCTTTAAGCCCTGTCTTTCCCCACCAACACTAAAACATATCCAAAATGACTGAAAGCACTTTACAGCAGAGATGAAGAACTCCAGCCAGCCAGAGGCCAGATCCTTACCTTCCCCCATCCCTTTGGGATAGCTTTGAAAGGTTGGTGGGATTGCCGATTGGTCAGTTATCTGATGTCATTATCACATCAGGTGATGATGAGGAATTTTGTAGTTCATTGGACTGGGGGTCCTTGAGGGAACGGAAGACACAGGCTTGCAGCAAAAAGGTAGGCCTTTATTGGATGACAAGCATGCACTTGGTCAGTCACCCTCTAAGTGAGTGGAGAAGTGCCACTTGGTACTGTTTGCCTGGAGTTTTTATACACTTGAGGACAAAGACATTAGCATTAACGAATCAGGAGTTTACACATCAGTATTACATAGGCATTACAATATTACAAAGGCATTGCATAGACTTTGCATAGGAATTGCATTGGCATTGCATTATGTTCTAGTCAATTTGGCAAAGTTCAGAACTTCACATACCAGTACATGAGCTGAGTACTCCCGCTATTGAGCTAGCATTTTAACTAAGCATTTTAGATATTGCAATTCTTCCTATGTTTTGGAGATACCGAGATGTTAAGCACAGTGTTCTATGTTACCTTGTCTTGTCAGAGTTCAAGCTGTGCCAATCATTTTATGCATTTCAGCTTAGCAGGTAGGAGAGGCAGCTCCAAGAAGAAAAGGGTTCTGGCTGGCTGCTAAACTTATAAAATATTGTAAACCTTTATAGCTGTATAAAAGAATATACTTTTAATTATTGTTTGAATATAAGAATTCTCCATTAGAGACAACTTCACAGGGGCTCACTGTAACTGCCGATCAACTGAAGGCTGTTTGCAGGCAGGGTTTGGATTCAAACCACAGCTGCACATGGACAATGTGGGGCTTGCAGTGAAGCCCCTTTGAAGGATGCTGTCAATTCCTTGGCTGCACTAGGGAGCTCTTGATGGATTTCTCTACTATCAGAGAGCCCTGCTTGCAGAGGAACAACTGGGAGCTCACTTCAAGCTTTCTGTTGTTCCTTTAGAGCCACATTTTTACCTTCACCATACCTATGTCACATATGACATTGGGTGTGGACCAAGTGGCCATGGTTTTGGGAATACAGCCTTGTGAGCCAAATTGGGACCTGCTCCTGACCTAATTAAACCCACTGGCCACACCCACTTTACAGGAATGCAAGCAAAAACAGCATGCTGCTTACTTTTCCTTCACAGGATTGTTCTAGTCAGGATCTTGCTGATTCAAACATTAGACAAATATATCGAAAAGCTCTGCCAGTGGTGATTATGGTGCTTGCCAAACTAGCAGAGAAGGAATAGTTGCTTAGCTGCTTTTCATACTTGGATTAAAGAGGGGCCATAGGAAGAATCAGCAGCCCTTGAATGCAGATAGTTTGAGGGACTGCTTCACAGAAAATCCAAGTGAATCAGCTTAATAGCATTTGATTGTAAACATGTTAGCTATTCTTGCTTTACTGTGATTTGCTTGGAGTCTGCCCCAGGGGTGGAGTGTTTTGAAGCGCTGGTTATATCTTTTGTGTTTCTTCCAGGGGACTCTGCGTTGATGCCCTCATTGAGCTCTCTGATGAAAATGCTGACTGGAAGCTTAGCTTCAATGAATTTTTGAAGTGCCTCAATCCAACCTTCAACCCACCAGAAAAAAGTAGGAACACCTTGCCTGAACAAAGATGATTTAAGGTCCCTAAAAGAGTGGAAAGAACAGAATGACTGAGAGCTGGAAATGTGTCTCGAAATTTAGTCAGTATCTACCATCCTGCCCTTGAGCATCATTAATCTTTAGCCTGCTCCAGCATTATCAATATAAGCCAAATGTCCACAAAGCCACAAGTTTCTCTGCTGCTAGGTAGTCTCTGTCACGGTGGAAATTTATTGCACTAATAGCTGGGCTGAAATAACACAGTTTCCGGTCAATTAAAGGTTCTTGTTAAATTGCAACATAATTGGCTGGTATGTCAAACCAAACCAAATCTATTCCATACACATTGAAACTAAATTCCATTCTTTGTGCCATTTCCAGAATGTGCCCTGGAAGATGAAACGTATGAGGATGGAGCGGAGACCCAAGTGGGGTGTAACCGCTGTGTCTGTGCCTGTGGGAACTGGGTGTGTACTGCCATGACCTGTGAAGGTATGTCTCACCCAGGAAATCTTTCTTCCCTGGAAGAAAGAAATGTAGTGTCTGGACTACAGGAATACCCCGCATTAACGTACGCAATGGGTCCAGAGCGAGTACATAAACCAAAAATGTACTTAAAGTGAAGCACTTATTGATGCATGTACTGCACTGCAATTGCCACTAGATGGCAGCGGTGTCATGCCATTAAGTGTCTGTAAGTGCGAAGCGAGCGTATGTAAAGTGGGGAATGGTGGCGTATGGAATATGTCCGTTCTCGTGAGTGTACATAAAATGAAGGTCCGTAAAGCGGGGTATTCCTGTATTGGCTTTTCTTCTAAGCACTTCCTCAGGCATGTTGAAAATCAACGGAAATGCTGGAGAGGAGAGGAAGTGAATGCTATTGACATCCTATGGTCATCAATACCTATATTAGAAGTGTTAGCCAAGCATTTTGTATGTGCCTTGCTATACTTCTGCTTATGTCAGGGGTTGCAAACCCATTGTCCGCAGATGCCATGGCACCCGCAAAGGCCTTCAATGACACCCCCAGCATGTAGCCCAGAATCTCAGCTTTCAGTTAAAACAGTAATTCTCTAGCTCTCCTAGAAAGAAGGTTATAGAGCAAAATGTGCAGCTACCTCTCTAAGCAATTTCTGTGAAATGAGCCAGCCTGCCAATCAGTGTTATTAGCCAATGGATGAAGTCAGAGCTGTGATTGATAAGTGAGTTGTTTGGACACCAGGCAATAGCAATCCTTGTGGTTCTAAAGAGCTGCTGTTTTGCCCTCCTGCTTCTGTATCTTTTCCTAGTCCTTGGAATCTCCATAGTTTGCCCTTCTTGTTTCCCTAGCAACCAGGATAAAGCTTTCCTGCACTGGGTTCACCTGAGATCAGGTAGTGCATAGAAATTATTTTCTGCAAATACTACTATACAATAAATGTGAGTGAATGTTAAAGAATCCCCCTCCCCCCCCCACGATAAATGTGAAAACTTTGCAAAGAGGTGTAGGCATGTTTTCTACTTTGCAGGAGCTAATGAATAGGTACTTATTAAGAATTCACTGTATAGTTAACTTACAGTACAATGGTATAGTCTCTTTGTGTCTAATGGGGCTTACCTCTAGGTATGTGGGTACAAGATTGCAGCCTCTCTTTGGTTTAGGGTTGGCATTGGAGAAAAAACAGGGTTCTTGTGCCTTTAAGAGTTGTATCCCAGGCAGAAATTCAAGAGGTCACGCCTTTTCTAGTATAGAAATATAATTATGGGAAAAACTTCACCATTACTCTCTGATTTTGTGTTATGCCTTGCCCCCATGGCAGTCATTTATGACTGATGATCCTAGCACTCTCTCAAAATTTGATTTCCCCTTAATTGATAATGAAATAATCAGATACATATCTATATGAACCAGAAAAAGCACCTTGCTACTTACAAATACACAGGGAAGATATAGCCTATTATTGGCTTTATGTAGTGCCTTTAATATGCAGTGATTCATAACCTTAGTGTGAAATCCTGTGGTGGTCCTGCTATACCACTTTCTTCACCATAATGTCATCATAAGTTGGTCAGTGTCCTATATGATCTAGGCATAAAAGCTGAGGAGAAAAAAAACACTTCAAAAAGCACATAACACAGAAACACCCCCCCCCCAGCATTCATGACACTGTTACCAGTTCCCACCAGTTATGGGCCAAGACAATGTCCCATTGGGAGAATGACACCAAAGGAGCCATTTCACTTACAGTGATGGGAAGATACCTCCATTGCATGTCTACTTCACACATCACCTCGCAAGCACATCATAATCCCATTGCATGAGCTATTGTGGTGCAGGCAGGAAGAAACCAGCAACTGCAAACCTTGAGAAATCCCTACATATAAGTGTTCACATCTCCTTATAGCAATACCCTCCCCCCCCCACACACAAACACATACGTTCTGCTCTTAAGCTCCCTATTGATGACATATCATAAAGGGAAGGAAGGAGGGGACATCTTTTACAGCACCCAAATGGCTCTTATGGATAAAGACCTGCATAGAGAATGCACAGGCCTCAAAGGGAGGTGCTAGTTCTTCATCCCAGCAGGGCTCCTATACCTTTAACACTTGAATAACCAACAGACTTCCTCTGTCATGCCCACATCACAATAAATCTCCACTCTATTTTGGCCCTTGCACCTGTACAGTTGCACTGACAAATCTCCATTGGTGGATGCATAACTTGGATAACACCTGCTTAATGGGATTTCCACAAGATCCTAAAGTTCTCCAACTAGTAGAGAATAGGATTGAACCCTCTCTCTTGCTCTGTTCTCACAGTGTCCCTTTGAAGGGTTTCCTTGTTACTTCTGTTTTAAAACCTGAGTGAAATAACCCTTTTGACACCAGCTAATTTTAATAAAGCATAAGCTCTTTGCTAGAAGAGAAATAGGTAAAAGCAGACAGCATAAGGCTTGCTGTGGTCACAAAGAATAGTGGTGCAAAAGAAAAATGAACATGGTACAAGGAATAGACACCAAATGAGAACACAAGGGATCACTGGAAAAGAGATGGACTCGGGTCAAGACTAGGGATAGGATCCTCATGTTGCAGTTGATCTGACTGCATTTCCGTCAGACTGAAGGTGGTTTCTTTCCTTTTCAGTTCGCTTTCTGCACTAGTTTACCTTTACCATTCCATTTTTCCCCCTCCTGAGAAATATGAATATTTAGATCGTTATTTCTGACAAAGGAAAAAAAAATTTTTTTTTCTGTGGTGGCCAGTGCCACCCTCCCATTCCTGCCCCCCTTCACCATTTCCTCCTCCTCATCTGAAAGGTAGCTCTCCCCTCCCCCGTCCAAAGCTATGGAAAACAAGAGGTGGTCTGTGTGTCTGCTTGTTTAGTCAGTTTCACCTCAGCAAAACAGAGACAAGTTTAGTCAGTTCTCCTTCTCTGATCTATGCCCTTTCTGCCCCCCACCCCAGCACAGAAAGTGTGTTTGGAGGGGATGTAAAAGTATCTGCTGTGCTGGAAGAAAAACAGCTGCCATTATCACAATTCGATAGAGCTTTTATGTGTGCACACACACACACAGGGAGAGAGAGGGAGACTGAGAGATAAGGGGACCCTCAAGTTAATCTGGGAATGGAAATCCTCTTTCCCCCTTTCTCGCTGTCTTATACCCAGTCTTTCCTGTATTTCTTCCCCCTTCCTTCCTCCCCTCTCTCTAAATCTGGGCAGAAAGTGATTAAATGCATTGCACACTCCAGCCTAAAATAAATGTTTTCCTGTCCTATAAAATGATCAGTCTGTGCCGTTTTCTCCTACTCAACACGCACATACACACAGTGTGTGTGTGAGAGAGAGAGGGGGGGAGGGGTTTCAAGAGCTGTGACTTGCAAAATCAGGCTGAAAACCCTTTTTCCTTCTGTCAAAACAGTATCCCCCTCCTTCATTCAGATTCGTATTTGATCCCCCCACCGAAAGTAAATAGCATGTCCGTTTCAGGGGATCCCTTCTAGCCCCATTGCTCTGGAACCACACTGAGATCTTTGGAGGTCTCTCTCTCTCTCTCTCCTTCATTCCCTGCCTGTCCCGCTACAGACTCGACAAATGTCATTTAACAGATTGCAACTGCCCCCTTTGCCTGCCCAATACTCTTATCGACATAAGCCAAAGGGAATACACATTTCAAGAGCTGACATAGAAAGTTAAGATAGGTAAATTTTAACCCTCTCAGTATCGATTATTTCAAAGTGGGTTTTTAAAAAAAACACACTAAAAACAATGACGGAGAGTTGCGACTTCTAAATCCTCTCTGCAAAGATAGAGAATATCAGACATAATGGATAATCCAATGGCAAATCTGATTATGTACTGTGGAAGCGAAGCCCATCGCTAGTTAAGACAGCCTTTGCCAACCTAGCACCCTCCAGATGTTTTGGACTACAACGTCTGGCAGCCCCAGCCAGCAAAACACAATAAAAGACCCTGAACTGAGGCTGGGAAGAACTCCCAGTAGACTTTTAAATTGTGGGATAAGAGGGTTGTCTGCGTTTTCAGGGGATGGAACAAATATAGGTAAAGAATATAGTTAAAGTTTTTGGAAGTTTTTGGCCATAATACAATTCAGAGTTAAGTACCCTTAAGCCTCTTGAAATCATAGGGTTAAAAACATACTTAATTGTCTAATTGACATTAAGAAAATTCATTTCCACTGCTTACCTCAGGGTTCTGCAGGTCCTGCCAAGATTTGAAATAGGGTTTTGCAAAGGCTAGACTGATACGGTGCTATGTCTATTGACATCCCTAACACAGGATATTTATTTGTCCATTCATTTTATTTAACAAAATGTATATACTGCTTAATTGTAATAAAACCTCGAAGTGGTTTACAAAAAAAAGCCCCTGTATGGATGGATCTGTATGGAGATACTTCCAAGCCATATCTTCTCTCCTTGTTAGTATTCAGCCTCAGTTGTTTCTGTCTTCTCACCAAAAGAGCCTACGATTGATATTAAATTTGATATGGTGGTAGAATTTGCTCTGATTCTCTCTTTCCTTTTGCCTTGAACCTCCTCTATGTTGTATTCTGCCAGATGTGACTGTTTATAAGCCACTTGTATTTGTAGGTAAGAACCAGAAAGTTTCTTCTCGAAGGCAGCAGCCTGAAGATAAGCTGACAGAAGAAGAGCTGGCCAGATACGTTCAGGAGCTGCAAAAGCATCAGGTCAGAAGGGGACTATAGGGATTTCTTTGCCTTGTATACATGCTGACTGTATATTTATTTCTAGAGTTCTTTCTGCTGGAGAGCTACAAGATTTTATAGCTATTGGAGGCTGTTAAGAATAACTAGGGATACGCGTCCCTAGCCAAGCTTTGCACTTAGGAATTTGATGTAGGTGAGTGCACGGAACGTCCTGCAGGTGAGTGGGTGGGCTCACAGACGAGAAACTCCATCCCTTCTCTGTTAGCCCACTAGGTAGGAGGTAGCTTTTTTATTAACATGCTAAGAGGCTAGTAGCCCAAGTTTCCATGCTGGCCGCAGAGGGAGATTCTCAGCTAACATGGAAATGCATGCTGTTAGCCTCTTAGCAGGGTAGCAACTTTTGTGAACTTATTTACAAGACTGTCTCAAGCCATTGTTACATGGAGGGCTGAACCTTTATAGAATAGTAGGAACTGTAGAATCTTTGAAGGATTATCTCCAGTTCATGTTCTGCCATAACTATGGTCAGAATGTGTCCAAACATTTTATTTTTGAGCTACTTTTTTCAGTATACCAATTCTGCACAAAACAGCAGTCAGACATAAAAATATGTATGTTGGGCCATGCCAAGCCAGGATTTGGAATTGCTGGCATGAAAAGATTCTGCTTCTTTTCCTACCCTTTTTCCTTTCCTGCCTTCTGTACCTGCAAGGGCAAGTTCTATTTTTATTTTTAATACAGTTGTTTCATGCAAGACCAGTTCTGTGCAAAAGAGCGGTTTTAAATATAAAAATACTACAAACTGCCTTCCGCAACAACCAAGGGCAAGCTGTATCCTTTCTTTTGGGCTGATGGAAGCAAATTACTAGTAGGGGATATGGTGACAAACACCCAGTGAAACATCACACATAATAACCCCCCCCCGTTTGATTCACTATGTCCAGTCAGGTAACACAATTTTGTATTGGATTTTCTTCTCTTATCCATGGATTGGGAAAATCCAAATTTAGCAAGGGGAAAGTGGGACACCACTTGGATGAGAACATTGTGTGAATGCTGTAGAAAGTAGCAAATATCCACAAGCAGCTTCATATCCACATTAAACTGCCGTGTAGACAAGCCCTGAGTGACCATAGACACGTCACAACTCAGCCTAATCTAAAAAGCGGAATCATGATTGGTTGACTGATTAGCTTGGTTGGTTTCAAGCTGTGTAGATCTGATTTTAAATAGATAATGGCTAAAAGCCTTTAGGAAGAACTTGGGTAATGTCTAGTCTCCACTTTTGGCCAGTCCACATCCCACATCTGATGAAATTGATGGAAGAACTTTGTCTTATTTGTCCTGAACCTAGTGCCTACCAGCACCAGACTTAAGGGGTCCCTTGGCCCAGTCTCCCCGATAGCATCCCCCAACAGCCACTACTGTGTAGTATTTGTTTTTCTGCTGCTGCTGCAGTAGCAATAACTCATTTTAGCAGTGGGTGGTGCTACTTTTGAATAGGAGCCAGGTCCTGACCTATAGTTCTATGAAATCTGTTTTAAAGATACATAGTTCAGGGTATTGCATTTAGGTAAAGTAAGATGGTGGGTGGTCACCACAGAAGGGAGCTGAGCTTCACTCTCATTCAAAAGTGGCGTCGCTGCCTGCCCTCTGCTAAAAAGGCCATCCAGGGGCCCTGTGGGGAGGATAGCATAGCCAGATTAGGCCAGTAAGGGTTCTTCTGAGCCCAAGGACCCTGGCACAAGGCCTGCTAGTGCCTTTCAAATTCACTGAATGATCCTGAGTTCTAGTATAGAGAAAGGTAGACTTTCCTCAAGTGGGTAGTATCTAAAGAGTGTTGTTTCTTTGCAGATGATTCATAGTTAAGCAGAACTGGAAGGATTACATGTCTGTCACATAAGCAAATGTTCAAATCAAGTGTTATTCTGGCTCCTAAAATGGCAGTTCTGGAACCTAAACGTTTTAGATATTTTTCCACCCCCACATTTAGCATTTGTCATCCCAGAACAGGGTTTTGGTGGTAAGAGGTATTCAGAGGTGGTTTACCATTGCCTTCCTCATGATATTCCTGATCTCTGTGTATGTGAAAGTTAGACAGTGAAAAAAGCGGATAAGAGAAAAATCAACTCATTTGAGATGTGGTGTTAGAGGAGGGCTTTGCGCATACCATGGACTGTGAAAAAGACAAATAATTTGGTGTTAGAACAAATTAAACCAGAACTATCACTAGAAGCTAAAATGATGAAACTGAGGTTATCATACTTTGGACACATAATGAGAAGACATGATTCATTAGAAAAGATAATAATGCTTGGAAAAACAGAAGGGAGTAGAGAAAGAGGAAGGCCAAACAAGAGATGGATTGATTCCATAAAGGAAGCCACAGACCTGAACTTACAAGATTTGAACAGGGTGGTTCATGACAGATGCTCTTGGAGGTCACTGATTCATAGGGTTGCCATAAGTCATAATCGACTTGAAGGCATATAACAACAACAACAACATCCCAGAGAGATCTTATGGAGAAAAGGAACGGTCTCCTGTTGGTATTGTAAGAACTGAGCATATAAAGCAGATCAGAGTAGGCAGCTTTTCCATCTGTGGGCACACTGTCCTGGCACCAACATGTAAAATCTCAGTACAACAATCTAGATTTGTCTTTCTTTCTAGGAGACATCTGAGAAGACCAAGCAAATGACCACCAAAGAGATGTAAGAGAAATGTGCAAGTGAAGATATCCAAAGGCAGGGTGTGTTGCCTGACTCACCCACCAGTCTTCCTTCAGTTCTGATTTCAATATGCAAATGTGTTTAGGACTTACTGCCCAGTCACAGATATTTACATTGTATAGCAATGGGAGGGGGACTAAGAAAAGATAGGTTCTTATGAAATTTAAAAGACACCCCCTCTATTTCATGGTTTTAACAGTGAGGGAAAGCAACTGATCTGATGGGCATTAGTGAGGACAGCAAGTAATTCTGGCCCTGGAGCTCTGGAACTCAAGGGGAAGCATCACTTTCACCTGTGCTCATAGCATGTATGGGAGCTTGCTACCTCTTGAGAATCTCACTAACAGCCATACTGCAGGAGCTTGGAATGGAAGTGCCTATGGCTGAGTATATATTCCATGCAATATTGCTATGCCACATGACATCCCATCGTGACATCTGGCCTTTCTGTTTTCACCCACAAACACCTTTCTTCCTCTCGTCTCCTTTTCTGCCTATATTCTGTTCCAATCAGCATCTCAGCTCCCAAAGAATGAATATCTGGCTCTTTAGATTGGTTAATTGTGCATGTGGAAGGGGGTTCCTAGTGAATACAGACCAATCTCTGCCAGAAGCCAGATAGTCCGTGCATTGTGAGTTCAAAAGTGACCTCATTTTCTTTCCCTCTCTCTTTGCAAAGGTGCTACAGTATATTTTCTTATCACACTTACACTGATTCTTGTTTAATTAATGACTTTTAACTGAGCTTTTGTATCTTTGATTTATAGATATTGTTTATAGTTACTGAAAAATGCTGTACTTCTGGTTCATGCTTTATATTATAGCTGCATGTATCAAAGAAGTAAAGTCAATGCAGCACAAAGGGGCCCCAGGGCATTAGGGGCCCTTCTGGATTGGATATTTCAGTATCCTTTATGGTAAAGAGCCATAGTTCATGCATGAATAAGGATTTTCAAAGGAGACTGTCTCTTACAGGGTAATTCCTTCAAGGAAGCGGAGGGGGAGGACACTACAGGAGAAATTGAAGGTCAATCCTGTTAATAGAAGGAAATATTATGTCAGACAAACATAAGTTCTCCCCATACTGAGAAAGCAATTTTGGAACTGCCACCACTAAGATGTGTTAGCTCCTGGTGCTTCCAGCAGAAGCACTGGTTCTGTAATTTCCAAAGGGAGGCTTTTACAGATGGGATTTGCCTGCAGGGTGCTGATCTGAAGCACTGGCACAACTTTTTCCATGCAGTAATAGGAAGGAACCCCCAGTTAAGCAAGGAAAGATAACCCAAGTAAAGAAAGTACACAAACCCATAAATGCATTGTATTTTTTGGTATAATACCAGAGACTGTCCCATGTGGTTTAGGAATTTTGGTAATAAAAGTCAGGAGATTCAATCTCCTCACAATGGTATGGTAAACATCAGAATCATTGTTGCTTGTGCATACTTTTGAAGAGACAACTGTATCCTCGATTGAAATTCCAACTCTTACTGAATAGCTCCCTCTTTGGGAAGAAGTCCACAACTAAACTCCACTGATGAACTGATTACAGCCTAAAACTGAAATGGTTTTTTGCCACTTTATTCTTAACAGTAAATAATATTGGGAATTTATTAAATGGATGTTGCCCTCAGGAAGGGAAAAACTACTCTTCCTACGTCCCACACAAATATATGTGTCAAGAACTGACTAAACATTGTGCTGATCTTGTTTTGAGATGGTCTGATCCTGAACTTATTTCTTCATAAAAATATATAAATATAATTCCATCACAGCTTAGGCCTTGGCTTCAGAGTTTTAAGGTTAGTCCACTGCTCATCTGCCCTGCTAGGGTGGACAGGACAATAAACCATGTACTCAGGATAACTTGATACATAAGAGTTTTCCACATGTCACTTTTGACTCACTTTTTAACACCATGCTTCCAGTTGGGCTCTGTAGACCCCCCTGCTCCCTCCATACTGGCATATTCTGATAGTTCTGATAAAGGTAAGTGCTGGTCTGGTATAGAGTACACACTGCAAAACAACAAAACCTTTGATCGATCCCAAGATGTTTGCAGCCTCTGCTGTCCATAAACTGCACCCATTTATATGAAACCCTTGGAAGATGTCACACGAGAAAGATATAGAGCAGTACAAAGCCACTGTACCTTGCAGAAGCTCTTCATTGTAGCAGGTCAGAACGTAGTGGCCTGTAGGCTTGGTTTAGTCAAGGTGGTGTTTCAGATTAATAGCAACATTTTGTAAAGGTGCTGTCCTGTAGTTCCTACTTGTGTGGAAAGCCTTCTTCGCTTCATGAGTGCCAGTCTGAAAGAAGCATGATGCGAAGCCAATAATCCATGTTCATGCCAGTGATTTTGCAAACAGAGGACTAGTTGGGGATTAATCTAGAATGAGAACAGTAGTCTGTTTGTACATGTTCATCACTCTTACTGTCTCAGTTCTGGGACTCTTCGCTATTCCCCATTTGTGTAGTGGACTGAGGGAACATGTATACTAATGCTGGGTAGTAGAAAAGGATAAAGAAGCCATAGTTCAGTAGCAGAGCACATGCTTTGTATGCCGAAGGTCCCATATTCAAACAAAATCTCAAAAAGCAGGAAGATGTTTACCCAGAGAAGCTACTAGTCAGAGTTTGATTTGGTATAAGGCAACATCATATGAGATTTTCATAGGCTTCCTTTTCTGCCACCACCATGATTGTGTCTTCCTATAAGAGCTCTGAATAATTCTTAGTACATGACAGGAGAAAAAATGGGAACTTACTGAGCAACTGCCACATAAGGTACCTCCACAGCATCACACCTGGAGACGCAGCTCATTTTTACTGTAGAACCTCGGGACTGCCACCTACAAATGCATTCATTTTGTCTCATGGAAAGGTTTACTTATATTTTCCACTAGGCCGGGGACATTTCAAATATCAGAATTTCATAAGAAAAAAATAATTGCTGTGCTTTTACGTGTATTTTTAGTAACACCTTTAAATTGGCAATCTCATATCCATTGTTGCTCAGGAATTCTAAGAAACCAAAAAGTCAGTGCAGTTTTTAAATCAGTGCAATTTTGAATGGTTCACTTTCTCTGCTGAAAGCCTGTAGATCAGCAAATTCGGCCTAAAAAGGGGAGGCTGAATCACAATACCCACAGAGCAAATACCTCTATTTAGCTTGAGGAACACTGAGCTACAGAACTTGCCACAAAGAAAACACTGAAGCAAATAATCTTGCAATTTCTAAACATGAAACGGATAGCAATAGAACATTGTTAGTAATTGCCACTGAATTATGCCAAACTGCATCGGTATACCACCATTTTGTGGCTGACTGCATGATCATTTTGTGACTGGTGGGCCCCTGGAACTTTCAGCCATCTCAAGTGGACCTTTGGGGTAGAAAGTATGAGAATCCCTGCTATTGAGAATCTAAACAGAAAAAGAATAAGGCAAGGACACAATTGCCTCCACTATGCTAAGCAATCATCATAAATTATTGCAGAAACCTACAATAACTTAACGTCACACAGTTCAAAACCTATAATCAATCAAACTAGCCCAACCACAGAGATAGAATAACTGCAAATACAGTCACACCTATACTCAAAAGCAGGCCTGGCAGCAGCAGACAGCCAGGTTGGACACTGGCTGAGGGCTCCTTCTGAAAGAGGCCCCTGCTGCTGGAGCTGGGCGGGTGTACAGTAGCTCCCACTCTGGGTAGGTATTGGGTCACAGAGTGTGTGCCCCATGACCTGCTGCTGGGATGGATCACAGAGTGGGAGTCATCCAGGCAACACCCACCCACCCCCACTGCTGCCTGGCCGTGCACTTTGTGCTAGCATCACTCCTACTACTGGGAGCTTAAATAGGCCTGGCTGTGTCAGTGCATTGCCATCACCTAAGATGGCAGCGGGGGCGTCAACACGCCCTCCCTACCATTTTGGGTGATGGCAGGCATGTGCACACAGCGCGCTGATACACTGACACAGCCAAGTCTAAACCACTGGCAACAGCAGTCGTGCAGCTGCGTCACCACCACTGCCTTTGAGGGTCTGCTGCATTCTCATGCCAGCCCTGCTCAAAAGAGATCCAAAACCATTATTCAATAGGAAAAAGTTGGTTGTAATACGCTACAGAGCAACCAACTTTACCTGTTGTAGACTTACTGCTAAAATAAACTTGAAACAGGTTGGTTTTAATACACTATAGGACCAACATCTCTACCTTATAATCAGCTACTTCTCAAAAGCACTACAAATAGTTAAATAGTTATCTATACTGTATATCCCAGTACAACGAAGAAAGAGAGAGTTACTATTTGAATTCTCAACTAGAAAGTAAATGCAGGTATGCATCTTTACATGTGGCCAACATTTTTGGATCAGTAGACACAGTATAAATTTTTAAAAAGCTGTGGGTGCCAGCCACAACATGGCTGCTGTGAGGGCATGGCATAACACAAAATGGCTGTCAGGGAGTGTGGCATGAGTGCCACATCTTAAAGAACAGAAAAAGGTGTGGGAATATCAATGGGGAAAAGGCCTGTGCACAGAGAGGCCTTTCCTCTGATGGATCTTAAACTCTTGTCTCTTGTTCCTCAACCCTTTAATTTGTATATTGATACTTGTTTTAAATTGTTTAATGTATGCTGCTTAGGAATTATTTGATTAAGCAGTTTATAAATTATCATAAACAAATGAATAAAATCCCCTGTCCTGTGCCAGGGATAGCCAATGATCCCCCAGATGTTGTGGACTACAACTCCCATCATCCCTGACTATTGCCATACTGCCTGGAGCTGATGGGAGTTGGAAGTCCACAACATCAGGAGGGCACCATGTTGGCTATCCCTGTCTTATGCAATGTAAGTCTATTGAAGTGGGTTGCTCTGGCATTGTCTTGGGTCTTGTGATGTGGGGAGTGTGCTCTAATTGTTATGAGTTTATTACCTACATGCTTGTGGGTTACATGTGGATGCCATGACTAGAACACTCCAATTGGTGGACTGTGTGAGGTTTCTAGGGGATCTGTCATTTTAACATTATTTTTCCATGTTCTGCTTTCCTCCTCTGTGAGGCAGAGCACATACAGGATTGGGCAGCCATTCCAATGGCATACTGGTGGTGTATTTCTTGACCCAGAAAACGTAAAGGATTGGTCAAGACAGAAAGTCTTGCTCTTCCTGAAGGAGGATGAATTGATTTACTGTGGATTCTTCCTAAACAGAAACACATGTTCACAACTGTTCCCTAAAATATGTTGAGAATTACTACTGGGTCTTTGCATAGTAGTCTGGAAACTATTTTCAGACATTAAATGGCATTTTCAGAGTAGAAGATAATTTATTATCTTGATTCTTCTTGTTATGTGCCTTCAAGTTGATTATGGCTTATGGTGACCATATGAATCAGTGACCTCCAATAGCATAGACCACCCTGTTCAGATCTTGTAAGTTCAGGTCTGTGGATTCCTTTATGGAATCAATCCATCCCTTGTTTGCTCTTCCTCTTTTTCTACTCCCTTCTGTTTTTCCAAGCATTATTGTTTTTTCTAGTGAATCATGTCTTCTCATGATGTGTCCAAAGTATCATAACCTCAGTTTCATCATTTTAGCTTCTAGTAATAGTTCTGGTTTAGTTTGATCTAACATCCAATTATTTGTCTTTTTCGCGGTCCATGGTATCTGCAAAGCTCTCCTCCAACACCACATTTCAAATGAGTTGATCTTTCTCTTATCCACTTTTTTCACTGTCCAACTTTCACATCCATACATAGAGATCAGGAATACCATGGTCTGAATGATCCTGACTTTAGTGTTCAGTGACACATATTTGCATTTGAGGACCTTTTCTAGTTCTCTCATAGCTGCTCTCCCCAGTCCTTGCCTTCTTCTAATTTCTTGATAGCAAATGAAAAATTGGAGAGCGCAAAAAGAGCAAACATTTGTGTGGATTGTTATCTAGGTCCCCATGAACATAACCACACTGCTTAAACATCCAGCTTATTAATTTCTTTATTGATTATTGTAATACTGATAAGGTGTCACCTGTCTCCTCAAAGTTACCAGAGATTACAACAGGGTGTATTAAGCCACCTCAATGTCTCTTGTCACAAGGCAACTTCTCCAGACCATTCTCCATGACACCAAAACACCAGATCCTACCTCTATTCGATAGGTGCCATTTTAAAACTTCTTTATCTGTTTAGCATCAGACAAACTTATACTAGAAAATGCCTTAAGAATATCTTGTTAGTATGTTGCAGCAAGAACAAAAGAGTCTTGTGTGACATAAGCTGTTATGGACCAATGGTCATCAAAGGACCACTTCAGTCATCTGACAAAGCTGGTTCTTCTGGCCCTCCAAAGTTCATGTCACACAATATATGCTAGATTTCCACAAAACTCTGTTGTTTTAACAAGAAAATAGATATGAAAGCCGCAATAACCAGGTATTTAATGATAACAGATTATTTTTTTAAAAAAAGGAAAAAATGTTACATAACAGGATTTCCTATTGGGCTAGATGACCAGAAAGAAACAACATCTCAGCAAAAACCAAATCCTGCCCTCGGTGGTGGTTCTCCCCCTGATCCATACTAAATCGGTGTCTGGGTTGTACCACCTCAGATTGCGGGTGGGACCTCACGTGATGGAATCAGTAGAGGCACAAAAAAATTCTAGGTGGACGAAATATACTCGGTGCGGGGGGCAGGGGACGCTCCTTTTTTGGCGGGGGGGGGGCGCTTGGCCCCCTTGGCGCCGCCCCTGGATGGAATGCTCCTATAACAAAGCCCAGGATAACAGAAAGACAACTCCTGCTGCAGGCAGAAAACAAGCAGGTCAGAGAAGTCTGCCTGATTAGCCAGATCAGCCCTGCTCTCCTTATGAGGGTGCTGAGGGCGCCTGCCTGGGAAGCTGCATAGCCCACGCCCGATAGGGCCTCTTTTCTGCTGCTTGAAAACTGCCCGGGAACCTGCATGAGCAATCGAAACGGGCCGCTGACGCCTCTTGATTACGCGCCACTCGGGTTGCTGCGGCGAGCGCGAATGAGTACACAGATTCCGGGGCTTCCTCCCGACCGACATGGCGGAGGAGCCGGGGCAGGAGGCCCAGCAAGCGAGCGACGAAGTTGAACCGCGGGCGAGGGGGAGCGCGGAGCCGTCCTCGCGGCGCCTGGTGCTGCCCCCGTCTTGGCTGTCGCCGGCGGGCGGGCTCCCGGCGGGGCTCAGGCGCTGGTTCCCGTCGCTGGAAGTGCTGGACGTCAGCGGGACGGGGCTGTCGGCACTGGGCCCGGAGCTACTAGAGCTCCCGCGGCTCCACACGCTGCTGGCCAAGAACAACCGGCTGGGCGCCCCCGGCTCCCTCCCGAAAGGCCTGGCTGGGGCCCCGCTCGCCCGGTCCTTGCGCGTCCTCAACTTGAGCGGCAACTGCTTCACTCAGCTGCCAGCCTCACTTCTGGCCCTGCGTGGCCTCCGGAGCCTTAGCCTGGGCAGCAACCGCCTCTACAGCATCCCTGCCGCGATACAGGAACTCAGCGGGTGAGCCGGGAGTGGGACGGGGATGAGAGGCAGAAGCTTCCCCTCCCGAACATAAGACCAGACAACAGTCTCTTTGCCCAGTATTTGGTATTCAAACGTAGCTGCCTCTGAATATGGCAACTCTAAGAATAGAGTAGGCTAAGAATAACAATACCAATGGACAAGTGGCTGTTGGTGGGGGTCCTAACTTTTATGTACGGCTGCAACCCCCCCCCCCCAAAAAGCCCTTCTCTTGTATGGGGATGGTACCGTTTTGGCTGTATAAACAGCGGTGCTCGGTCTGAACATTATAAATGACTGACGACAGACCAAGATGATAGACCTCCGTGATTTTATCTAATGCAGTGCTGTGTAGTAGTTAGACCCAACCAGTGTGCCTCCAGATGTTGTTGGACCACAACTCCCATCAGCCTCAGCCAGCATTGCCAATGTTCCATAAAGATGGGAATTGTGGTCCAACAACATCTTGAGACCCACTGGTTGGGAAAGTCTGAGTTAGAGGCTTGGGCTACAATTGGGAAGACCCAGGATCAACTCTCCACTCAGCCATGAAGCCCACTGGATTACCCAGGGCCAGGCTCATACCTCTCACCTGTATCTAACACACAGGGATATTGTATGGATAAAACGGAGAGTGGAGAACTTTAAAAGAAAGGTGGGGTAAAATTACAAAAAAGGAAGAACATTAGATCTTGTTGGCCAAACCCATCAAGTCCAGAAACCTGTTTTCAAACCAGAAAACAGTAACAAACCAGAATCCTGTGAGAAGCCCACAAAGTATAAAGACAACAACTTTCTCTCTTGTCTGTTTGCCCCTTGTCAGTCAGATATGTGCTGTCCCTTAACATAGATACTAATTAGCTTTTTAAGGATATCTATCCTCTTATGAATCTGTCTAATCTCCTTTTAAAAAATAAGAACACCTTCTGCAGACACCCTTCTCTCAAACCTGTGAAGGAGACTGTCTAACATTTCCCACCTCCCTGGAAGGATGACTGAGTAACAATGTGTGTAATGATATTTTAGCCCAAAGAAAAACACTTCCTTCATATTCTAGGAAGGGGAAAGGATACTCTTACCATTCTAATCAGTGCAGTGCTGTCCTTCAGGAAGGTGATATCAACTGGCTTTTGAATGCACTTATTAAAAGCAATTATAAAATGTCTGGCACATTAGAATTCTATGTCAACCCCAAATGTGGCACTTTCCAGAGTATTGTGGATTTATCACCCATATTATGGTCATCTCCAGTTTGACCATGTCTCTTGTTAGCCTCTATTATGCAAAGCCATGGTTTACTACTTTTTTCCTTTTGAAAAGTGGTTTGTGCTGTGAATGCCATGCTGAGGTGGAATTCTGACCTGAGAGAAATTGTTAACATAAACTCTGTGTCAATTTTCTTCTGTCTTTCAGTTTAGAATTTTTGTACCTTGGGGGAAACTTCATTACATCAATTCCACCAGAGTTAGCAAACCTAGCTTCACTATGTTACCTAGTTTTGTGTGATAACAAGATACAAAGTATTCCTCCTCAGTTGGCACAGTGAGTATTTTCAACCATTTAACTATTTTTAATATATCTGTCTCTGAATTTAAAATGCTTGTGTACCTGGTAATGCCTGCTTTAGCAAGCATTTGTGTGTAGGAATAAGTATGCAGGTTGTGTGTAGATTGTGACAAGTGAGACTGCTTTGCAGAATGTGCTAAGTTGTGGTCACAGTATGTGTATATCACAAATTGTGCAATGATGTTGTACACAATTTGCAACCTGTAGGAAAATAACATCTCTCAATGAAATAATGTAGCTTAATCACATTTGGGAGAGCCGATGTGGTTCTTGTGAGCGTCCTAATTTACACATGTGAATGAGTCATCACAGGTCAAACACCACAGGATTCATATTGCCTCAGACAGAATGCTTCCCAATGGAGTCAGTTCACACATTATGTTCAGTTTATACTTATGAGAAAATTATATAGGAACGTAGAAAGCTGCCTCCCCCTCTAGGATGCACACTTTAACATGGTGAGGGGGTTTGAGAGTGTTGAAGAAACTGACAGCAATGCCATCAGGAGTCAAGCAAGAACAAAGAGAACTATTACAATAGTTATTGTATAGAAATAGAAGAGGACAACAAGAAGGGTAGAACAAGAGTCCTATTCCAAAAGATTAGAGAAATTAAAGGGAAATTTAAACCCAGAGTAGGGTTGTTGAATAATCAACAGGGGAACACACTGACTGACCAAGATGAAATAAAAGGAAGATGGAAGCAATACACTGAAGAACTCTATAAAAGAGATGCAAGGATTCATTCATGGAGGAACCGTATGATGAAGAACCAGAAATTTTAGAATGTGAGGCGAAAGCTGCTCTTAAAATACTTGGAAGAAACAAAGCACCAGGAACAGATGGCATACCAATAGAGTTGCTACAAGCTACTGAGACTGAATCTGTCCAAGTTTTGACTTTTTTTAAAAAACAAATATGGAAAAGAAAACAACATCCCACAGACTGGAAGCATTCAATAGTTGTCTTGTGACAAGAGACATTGAGGTGGATTAATGCATCCTGTTGTACTCCATCTCTGGTAACTTTGGGGAGAGAGGTGACACCTTATCAGTATTGTAATAATCAATAATGAAGAAGTTAATAAGCTGGATGTTTAAGCAGTGTGGTTATGTTCATGGGGACCTAGATAACAATCCACACAAATGTTTGCTCTTTTTGTGCTCTCCAATTTTTCATTTGCTATCAAGAAATTAGAAGAAGGCAAGGACTGGGGAGGGCAGCTATGAGAGAACTAGAAAAGGTCCTCAAATGCAAAGATTTATCTCTGAACACTAAAGTCAGGATCTCTGTGCATGGATGTGAAAGTTGGACAGTGAAAAAAATGGGTAAGAGAAAAATCAACTCATTTGAAATGTGGTGTTGGAGGAGAGCTTTGCGCATACCATGGACTGCGAAAAAGACAAATAATTGGGTGTTAGAACAAATTAAACCAGAACTGTCACTAGAAGCTAAAATGATGAAACTGAGGTTATGATACTTTGGACACATCATGAGAAGACATGATTCACTAGAAAAAACAATAATGCTTGGAAAAACAGAAGGGAGTAGAGAAAGAGGAAGGCCAAACAAGAGATGGATTGATTCCATGAAGCAATCCACAGACCTGAACTTACAAAATCTGAACAGGGGGGTGGGGTTATAACAGATGCTGTTGGAGGTCGCTGATTCATATGGTCGCCATAACTCATAATTGACTTGAAGGCATATAACAGCAACAGAAAGCTGCCTCATACCGAGTCAGACCATTGGTCCATCTACCTCAGTATTGTCTATACTGACTGGCAGTGGCTCTCTAGGGTTTCAGGCAGGGAGTCTCTCCCAGTCCTACCTGGAGATGCTGGGGATTGAACTTGGGACCTTCTGCATGTAAGGCAGATGCTCTGCCACTGAGCTGTGGGCCTTCCCCCTATGCAGTCTCTGCAGTAGAATGGTCAAGGCCCATCTAGTGCATACTCGGATAAGTGAACTAGCCTGGAGTGTGTGTATAATAAAGGAGCCGTCCCCAACCTGGTACCCTTCAGATGTTGGACTACAACTCCTATTAACCCTGACCATTGACCATGCTGGCTGGGGCTGATGGCAGTTGAAATCCAGTAACATCTGGAGGGCACAACATTGGCTACCCCTGGCTTAAATAATGTATAGTTTAATACTTTGTAAAAATAGACCTGCAAGTGTAGAATTTATAGCACCCGTTATATACCGTATTTCGGGCATTGTTTTAGTTTTAAAATATAGTAATGATGAAAGTTCCAATATGCTGAAGTTGAAGTAGTACATATATATATATATAGTTTCAAAGATTGGAAAAAATTAATACACAGTCTCATATCAGCAATTTAAATTACATTTTCAAAATAAATTTTAAATTACAGTTTATTTTCATGTTTATTTTTTCAATGTCAGTATTTTATAATGGAATTCCAGTATTTTATAATGGAATACCAACATTTCAGAGAATTTTTAAAATTGATTCCCCTGCCACATACTACTTCTGCATTCATCTATTATTGGCCCTGATTGCTTCCAATATTTAGCCACCAGTACCTGGGAAACTGCTAATATGTTTCCAGTCATTTTACAATGCTTAGCTTCTATTGCATCATTAAATTTACTGAAAAATAGCAGTAGAGAATCTTGCATCCAGTTATCTCCTTTAGATTTTTTGTTAGTATGTTTAGGGCTGTTTTACCTACTCAGTTTTCTCTTCTGTATCAGTGATACCATTTTGAGGTCTTTGAATGGTTTGGAAGTAATTTCAGGCAGACAACTGAAGGGGGTTACTATCTGAAGTTTGAATTGAAGTAATGTCTGCAGCAGAATATAGAATGTAGCAGTTGAATAAAAAGAGCAGTCCCAATGCCCTTGGTATCTCCCATTCAATCATAATGATTGGGCTTTATATCAAGGTGATGCAGCTTTAGGTCTTGAAAGTGGACTTTTGAACAGGCAGCATGAAAGCAGTTAAACAATCCTCCTTTGTGTTTCTAGTGTGTTTCCTCTTACATCTAATGCATTTGGTTGCTCAAATACTGTATATGTTTGGATTCTTGGAAGGCATATTCATGAGCTGATCTGGGACACTTGGGGTCTCCTGTGGAAAGTGTAAGGAAAGAGGGATGAGAGAACTAAAATTACCCCAGTTTTTCTGGTCTTTGGTTTCTAGGTTGCATTCCTTGCGCTCTCTTAGTCTCCACAATAATCTGCTGACATACCTTCCTCGGGAGATCCTCAATCTAGTTCATCTTGAAGAACTGAGTTTGCGTGGGAACCCATTGGTTGTACGCTTTGTCCGGGACTTGACCTACAATCCTCCAAGCCTCCAAGAACTGGCTGGACGCACCATTAAAACCCGCAATGTTCCCTATGTTCCTAGTGATCTCCCTGGGAATCTCCTCCGATATTTGAGCCTAGCAAGCAACTGCCCCAACCCTAAATGTGGAGGTATGCTGCATTCCCTCCTCTTGTGACATACTGCTTTTGCTTTTCTACACACTTGGATTAAAGAGACTGCACAAATATGTGGCCCCCAGGAGAGGAGCTTGCAGCCCCTTTGTTCCTCCCCATTCTTTTTTACTGCCACGTCAAGCCAAGGTTTGCCATAGCATGTTGTCCAAACCAAGACCCAGGGTTACGCTCTCTTCTCAGTAATCATGGGTGAAGAATAAACCTTGGCTTGACATGGCATTGAAGTAAAAGGGGCTCACTTGTATAGAATTGTGCTGACACTGTTTAAATGCAACATGCACCTTGGGACCAATGTCTAATTTTGTTTTTTTACTATATACATCAATCTTTCTCTATCTCTGTGTCTTTTCCATTTGTTTTTTTCCTACTTCCTAGTAGGGCTTGCCTTACTGGGCAGGCCAAGGCCCATCTAGTGTAGCATTCTGTTTCCAGCAGCTGGCAACCAGTAAATCCCTTCTATCTTTTTCTTAAAAATACCTTCCTAGCCCCAACAACTAAACAGAGAGAGAGAACGGTGCCATGAATTCTACCCTGTTAGGATGGGCCATGACCGCCTTCTGTGTCCTGGCACATCAGTTTAAGACTATAGACTTAGAAAATAACTTTTTCTGAATTGGGCTGTTTGTTAGTATGTTGTGCAGAAAGATAATTAGGAATTTAGGCTATAAAAACAAGATATATGTGCACTTAAATATCTGTTTGAAGCATTCATTGTCTAAAACTGTGTTTCTTTGTCCATAGGAGTCTATTTTGACAGCTGTGTCCGGCAAATAAAATTTGTTGACTTCTGTGGGAAGTATCGCCTTCCACTGATGCACTACCTTTGTTCCCCGGAGTGCTCTTCCCCCTGTAGTTCTGCATCTCAGAGTTCTACTTCTCAGAGCGAGTCTGATTCAGAAGATGAAGCCATTGTTGCTGCACGCAGGATGCAGAAAGTTCTTCTGGGATAAGAGGAAGACGGAAAAGACTAAAAGCAAATCATGTTAGAAAAGCAGTTGTGGCGCTATGATGTCCAGTGCTGTGCAAGAGACGTACTAGGAACCTTACCTTGGCCTGTCTCTATTTTGTCGCTCCCACAAAATATGTCTGGTCAAACAAAATTGTTTGGGCAGTGGGTCCTGGGAGGCTAATTACTGCATGCCTTTTTGGGGAAATCTGGCACAGAAACCTTTGGAGGTAATGCTGTCAAGGAAATAATTCTAGGGTTTGAGATTTCAGGCATTGATTACTAGTTGGCATTAACTTGGCATTGATGACCAGTTAAGAGGGTTCTTTGAGTGCTTCACTACTGAGACTGGATAAGAAGTAAGCTATTCTTTGTCACTGTGATAAAACAAATAATTATATGAAAGTCCAGGGTGTGAGTTCCCCAGTGTTATCATCTGCATCTGTTATACTTGAACTTTGTTCTCTCTCCATAGAGGTGCTTGGTCTTTATTTATTTTTAACAACATTCCTCCGAAGTACAGAAATACCTTATTTTTGATACTTCTTTGTTTGGCTTCACTGCCGATGACCAGCTGTTCTGTTCTAGGAACAGAACTGTGCCTTTCTTTATATTGCTTTGCAATATATAATTACAGCTGCCTTTGGGCTTTGTTCCATTTTTTTATTGCAATTGTTGCATCATGGTTCCTACTCAATCCTCTGTGAAACTTAATTTCTCAATCTCAGCAGTTTCTCACTATGTGTTCTCAGAATGATTTGCCCTATACTAAGTTCATCTGAAACAAAATGGCAAACTAACCTTTTGCTTACAACTGGCTTCTTACACACCCAGGTGCCATTCTTTAAGAGCTTCCTTTTTATACTTTGAACAATATTTGCTCAAAGAGCATAGTTACATCTTAAACTTCAGTGGTTAGCGTAATACAGTGCCTTGTACCTATATAACTCTGAAAAGTGAGATATTTTTAACAATACTTCCATCTCTTCCATTCCCTTCAAAGCCAAGTTATTTATGCCTTAGCCTTTATCTTCTGTCTGTCTTGCAACTCACTGCTTGGCTTTCTCAAATCAGTTTAGGCCTCCTGTGGCCCTTGCCCAGTCCTATTCTTATCTGCCACTGTTGGAGATACTGTCATGTATAGTAGGCAAGTGTCTAGCCTTTGTAGAGGATTTTTAAAAAACGAAATTGTGTTTAGAAAGCAATAAAATAACAGAGGGGTGGGAATTTTCAGTCATCACTATAGAAGTCACTGACTCTATCTAATAGCTGCCAGTGTCTCACATAGCACTCACGGTTTCAATAAATGTGCTAATTCAAAAGACGTCTCTCCACTTTTCAAGTGACAAGTGTTTTTCCACACCCTTTACTTGTCTCTGCTACTTATTTTTAAGAGAATCCACAATTACTTTCTTTTAGACTTCCTGTTTCCAATGTGCGTGGAGTGAATTTTTCCAAAACAACTCAGTATTGTGGGTTAATGCTGGGAAAAGTGATATCTTTGCAATGGAAACAGGAAGGGTTATTTGGAAGAGTATTGACAGGCAACCAAGCTAGTGCTTGTGATAAAGTTTGCAGGCATTCTGTTTCTATCCTTTATGCCTTTAGTGAAAACTTTCTGAAAGAATTGGCCTACGGAGGAACACAGTGGATGCTTGTGGGCTCTTGAGTATGGAATAATATTTATTTTTCCCTGGAATTTCCTAGTATGCTTATCTTTGTCTGTCTAGATTTCATGTTGTCTTGGAGATGGCCTATGAATGCACATATTATAGTAACAGAACTTGCTATTATTTCTTGCTGACGAGTAAGCATTTGCTCTTTGCCTTTTTGATATATGACAGCAATAAATCTGTCATTTTCCCCATTTTACCTCTTCATATAGCTTTGGATTCCATGATGGAAGAAAGGCAGATATAAATATAAGAAATGAAATATAATTCCCCCCTTCTAGTTCAGTAATGTACAATGAAAAAACATCAACATAGCAGCTTGTTTTTCATCATGACACAAAATTAAATGTTGCAACATGAGCTATGAATGTGTCAATGTGTTTCCTTATTAGTGTTTCTTTTATAGAATGGAATCTTTTATAAATAAATAAATAAAATAAATTGTTTGTTACACATACTGTCAGCCCCACGAAGGTGCAATTTCCACCTTCAGTTCTCCTTGCTGCATTTTTTGGCATCTTTGAAAATAGGGCAGAAACAAAAGGGAACAGCACCAAACAAAGGGCAGAATAGAGAGGCAAGCTCTGGTGCTGGAAGAAGTTTATTAAAAGCTCAACGCGTTTCGGAACTGGTCCTTCGTCAGGAGCTACAAACATTAAAACAAACTCAAATCACTATAGTGAAGCCAACACTGTGGTCTTGAACATTCAAGGTTCTTTCCTTTTTGACCCTGGAGATTATTCTGATTTAGTGCTCAGAGTATTAGCTGAAGCTGCCATCTTATATGAGTCTTCACTTACCAACAGTCATATTAAGACTTCATCAAAGCATTCTCATTGCTTTAGACACTATTCTCATTGTATCTCTTCACAGCATTTAACAGGAGAAAATGCTAAACCTGAAAGGGAATAAATAGTTTCATCTTTCCTGCTGTTTCTTCTTGCCATCTCTTTAGCCAAAAGCAACAGAAGGGGTGTTTGTAAATGCAAGCCCAATTCTTTTAAGATCAGTAGGGAATGCTTTGAGAGCAAAATATCTGCTTGACTGGAAGCAATTTATACAGTTTCCAGTCTTTATGCTTTTCTCTGGTTAAGATTTGCAGGATTTGTTGAATGATTCTGTGTGCCCTGCAAGGTATTGGTGCACTTTCTCATGGGTCTCTGAATGGTCTTGATGTTTTATTTCTTTTTATTGAAAGCTTATTTAGATTGCTTGGCAAGGGGAAAACGTTTGTCCTCTTTAGTTAGTGGAAATGAATGGGAGGGATTTAACCAATGGGAAGTAATGAAACTTAATCCTTACAGTGCTGCTTTGTTACTGGCTTCAAAGAGTAATTTTAATGCATCTTAAACTGCACCAGGAGATGTGTTACTGATTGCTTGAAAGCTCCTAAGACACTTCAAAGAGATGAGCTGGAGTGTGGTGTGGTATAAAAATAATTATCTTTAAAAAACTTTCCAGTCAACTACATTGCTTGCTTATCTAGCATGCTTGATTGCACAGTGAACTCTGATCAAGAGGTTTTGCCTAATTCTCTTGTTAAATTTAATCATGTGCCTTGTATTTGCTTTACCAAGTTTTAAAGGTGCCTTGTGTTTGTAAAGCTTCACTTTGCTAGATATGTAGAGAATTTCTAAGAGTATTTCATTATGAATTGTATGGAGCTTTTGAACACTAAATCAAGTAATTATTGAAAACTTGCATCTGTCTATTTAACTGTTTAGCATTTATGTAAAGGAATGAAACTTAACAAGTTCATTGTACCTGGATTTGGGGGGTGTGTTGCAAACTGCCTCCCCTCTCAGCTGGTAAACTATATTTCATTTTTAGAGCATGTTTTCTTTTTGGTCATGGGGAGAAATGGCAAATAGCTTGCCTGGAATTCCATTGTTTATTTATTTATTTATTTATTTATTTAATTACGCTTTTAAACCGCCCTATAGCAACAAGCTCTCAGGGCGGTGACAAGCTCTCATTTATCTTTTTTAAAAGGGTTAGATTGCCTCTTTAAGGGAATTTAAGGGTGGATATTTTTTACTTCTAGACTTTGTTTTTGAATTCGAATTAAAGGGCACACATAATGTTCATGCTGAAGATGTGCTCAGTTTTGGATCTCCTAGAGCCCCACCCTGCCTTGTTTCACTATTAGTAACTAGTGTATTAAACTGACTACTTTCTACTTGTTGACCAACCATATGACCCTGTACATACCTACTCGAAAATAAATCCTACTGAGTTCAGTAGGGTGTACTCCCAGGCAAGTGGGTATATGATTGCAGCCTAAGGAAGATAGGAACCCTGTCTTTCTCCCTGTTAGAGTGATTCAAAGATGCTTTGTTGTTCTCTCTCTCTCTCCTGCCCACAGTTTCCATGCATTATACTTTCTGTGGTCATGTTATGTTGCAAGTGTTGAATGTGCCAGAGTATGTCCTGAGTGCAGCAAGTAGCATTCTTTCAAGCATAGTCACACAGAATTGTACGATTATTAGGGGCCAGTGGCATGGGCAGAGTTCAGAATGAAGCTTTGAGCACTGTCACTTCTATGGTGTAGAAGGCACTAACTGTCATAGTCAGTAATGTCATGTCTGTTAGGGCATTAGAAAATTTCTGTCTATATGCTTATTGATACATTCAAAATAATACAGAATGTTAGGTTGCTAAGGGTCTTTGTTGATAAATTATCTCTTTATGGAGTTAAGTGATCTTAGCCTTCTATTGCTTTCCTCCAATTTATCTGAGTCAGAAATTAAGCTGACAGATCAGTAATTACCTGAATCTCCCATATTCATAATTGCTGTGATCCATGTTTTATCATCACTGTGTTACAGTGTTTATTTCCTAGGTTTTTGCTGAGGAGGCTTATAATATTGGTGACACATATTTTTGTAAACAAAAAAGCAACTCTTTTCACAGTTGAGAAATCATTTGTGAATGTCATTTGGCCGATTTGTCTCTTTTTTCTGTTAAAATGATATTTTTATCGCCTCTATGTATGGGATTTACCTGTTGTTTGACCCAAATGCCCTCAAGATGACTGTCAAACAAATTAGTATAAAAATGGTAAAGTGCAATATTAAAAATAAACATTAATAAAATTGCAAAACTAAAAAGCAGCAGCAGTTAAAAACTAATAAAAAGATATTAAATACTTTTAAATGACATAATATAAATGTAATGGTGCAGTTCTATATTGCAGCTATACCTACTCAGCAGCCTTAGAAAGTGGCATAAGTGCTGCTCCACCAGCAAAGATGGAGCTGTGCTGCTGGAATGACATTTCATGCTGACTGAACTTGCCTGGTACATCAGAAAATTCCACTGGCATAGATGCTCCACCAACGTTACCCAAGTAGAGTGGGTAAAAAAGGGTAGGGACAAGGTGTTACACAGCATCTTAAGCCCTTTCATTTCAAATTACAACAGAACTTCACATCAGATCCAGGGATGATGCAAGTATTTTCCTTCCCATTGAACGAAGGGGGAAGCAAGCAAGCAAATATGCTCCATCTCCTGACACACCTATGTTGGAATAGCCTAACACAACAT
This sequence comes from Rhineura floridana, assembly GCF_030035675.1. Lineage (NCBI taxonomy): Eukaryota > Metazoa > Chordata > Lepidosauria > Squamata > Rhineuridae > Rhineura > Rhineura floridana. Next base: position 155,572,924 of record NC_084480.1, read on the forward strand.
CCAATCACAACATACACCTGTGTTGAGCCTTGGCTCTCCCTGAAGGAGCAGGGAGGGGAGAGGCATGAGTTTCAGGCACCTCAGCTGCCAGAAGGTGCGGAAGACCAAGGAGTTGTTGAGTCTGCTCGGGGCCTTGGGGAGGGCAGTGAACTTGAACTCCAGCCAATTCCCACGGGTGGCGCGAGCTCTGTAGAGGAGAGTGCGCCGCCCCCAGTTGTTCCCGAGGGCCTGTCAGGGGACGCCGCAGAGGTTGTACCAACTCCTCCCTTGCCAAGCAGTTCCCAGGACGTTTCCAGCGTGATGCCACCTCCTGACCTCGAGCCTGCAGCCCAAGAGCAGGTGCGAGCCATTGGAAACACACACACCCTCGCCTCGTGCCCGCCGCCGTCAGAAACGGGCAGGGCAGAGACAGGACTTACGAAGGAGTCAGAGATTACAATCGAAAACGTTCCCTACATAAGCTGGCCTCTCAAAGAGGGGAGTTGCTGAGTCAACTTCCTTCACGCGCCGCAGAGCATGTCTAGAGTGTAGTTAGGGGTTTCTAGTGAGTAAGGCAGGTTTCTATATGAAGCGCAATGTCCTAGATGTATCCATTACTCTAATAAAGCAAGATTTAATTGCACCCGCGTCTCCGTCTCGTGGTTCCAGCTCTGGACGGGACAACCTGAAGCAGAATGCAAACATGCGAAGAACACAAGTCAGATGATAGGGTGCAACATGGGGCAATAACTTTAGCGTTGTGTCATGCACACTTGCTTGCAAGACCAATCTCTAGTGCTGGTAACTATGGAGAAACATCTCTCTGCACTGCAAAGGGATACTTTACACAAAAAGAGAGAACTTTGCAAAAAGTTTGTCTTCTGAGTGCATATAGGGATTTGTGCACATTCCGAAAGCTTTAACAGGTACCCTGCCTTCATGCTATCACGGATAACTGCTGCAACTCTCTCCCATGAATTAATCCCACCCACTCACCCACCCTTTCCCAGATGTGAATACAGCTTCTTGTCTACAATCTAACCCACCCCCCCCCCCCCAGCAATACCTCCACACTCAGGTGAGCTGTCTCTGTTGGTAAAGTCCATTCCACACCAACCAATTGTGGTTGCTGGTCAAACATGCATGATAATTTTTCCCTTGAAGAATCATGGCACAGAGGTAGCGAACAGAAGAAGCTGTCGCTGTACGCACACAGTGCTCACTACAACCCCCAAGGGGAAAAAGGCATGAGTGTACTCACTGTCGCTGGTGTTGCAGTCTCTCTTCACCTTCCAATGACAGGGAGGCTGAAATTCTGAGCACTCACAGCGCTCAGGTGGTACTCTTCCCTCTCTCACACACTCTGCATGCAGATTCAAAGACTATTTGCTCCAGCTGCTGCCTATTGGTTGTTGCTGTGCCCATGCCCTCCCCAAAACAATGGTGCATGTGTAGGTTCTTCAACATTTACAGTAAAGCCTGATGCAAATAATTAGTTTATCTTCCATCTAATACTCTTTTTACACCTTTATGTAATAATACCATTGCCTCTCCTCTGGTTATCTTCTATAAAGTTAAAGGCATTATTAAGTATTAATACATGTGGGATTTGCAACAAATAGTTGATGTGTAGACTATACCTGTTCAGTATCCCAGCGAGCCAGCCATTCTTTGTTTCAGGATATACATTCCTCCTACACCCTGGTTTTCTGTTTTTTCCCCCAGTAGTCAGTCAGTCAGTATTCCATGGTCACTGGACAGTCAGTCCTCACTGGACTGTTTTGGGTGTCTTCTAAAATTTTTGTTTTGTATTTCTGCAAACCTTAGGGATTCCCCAAGCTTGTTGATACTTACTTTTTGTATATGGATAACATTGTTTTAGCTACATATGGATTGTCACTTGAAAAATGTAGTTCACTAATAGTATATAGGATCTTTAGCAGTTTCCTTAAATCAATTTTTAGGTCAGGTTAAAATTAAAATGTACATTTAATGAGGCCTAAAATAGGTCCCACATGTTCCAAACTAACTAGTGGTTCCTGCTGAACAAACATAAGTTCACTAGGGGCTACTCCCAGTTAAGTGAGTTTAGGATTGCATCTTTAATCACTGCTGATTGTTCAGTCTCGTTGATAAAATTACCACTCTTGTCACTAAAACTTTGCAAAATAATTGGATACACCAAGATTTGCTTCGCTACATATTTAGGGCTAGCTTCTGACGGAGCCCTAGCAGATGCAGCATCACTGTCCCAGTGAGAGTGCAAGAAAATGAAACTTGCCAGACAAATTAATCATCTGTGGAAGTTCAGCAACAAGGCAGGTAGGCTAGGGTGGTAAATTTCTTAAACTTATTGATAAGTCCCACAACTAATCTCTTGACACTTCTATTTGGCTCAGTTCTTCAGACAGTTTTCCTGAAAAAAATCCAGTACAGGCATGGACAACTGGTGTGTACCTTCCATAGTGAAGCATTCATTCAGCTTCTCTGTAGTGTGTCTATCATTTAGCATTCTTTTGTGACTAAATGGTCCAGCCGTGTTGTTTTTTTCTTAAATATTTAAGTCTTGCTATTTTTAGCAACGTTTCTTTTTTTGTTTGCTTGCCTTATTGTCCACTTATTATTTTGCCTTTAAAAAAACCCTTGAAAATTGGTGGGCCTAGCTGCTGCACGTCTCTCTCCCTTCTCTGTCCCTGGACAGTGAAAACACTTCGCATTCTTAGAGGAAAGAGAGTATGGAATACAGATCCAGGCCTTAAATGCCAGCTGTTAGGGCAGTGAGGTGGAGTGTGAATAGCAATGAAAACCGCCATTATGTCCTAATCAGGCCTGGACTTTGAGTGGATGGGGAGATAAGCTACCCCAAAGCAATGTTACGTATCTCACAGTTTGGGACCAGTTTACTTGCGCCCACTTGACTACTTCAGTCTGTAGAACTGGCATTATTACAGGTGCCACATAATACAGTACTCATTCCTCAGTTGTAAGAAATCAATCTTTTACTGTTTCAGCTATGCTTTGAAACTCCCTGCCTATTAACATCAGGCAGGCACCTTCATTGTACTCTTTTTGGCACCTGCTTAAAATATTTTTGATCAGGCAAGCCTATCCAGGCCTCTAGAAGTTGCATGTGTTTTATTATATTTTTAGCTTATTGTTGATTTTAATTGGTCTTTGATTACATCTTAGTGTCACAAATATTACTCCCGGACATTATTGATTTTCACGTTGCATGTAGGATAGAGAGTGACCACTTTCCCCTTCGCGTAAGCTTAAAAGTCACTAAAAATACTATCCCTACTACACCACATCCGGGACAACTAGGGGCTGAGAGAAGAGTTCATTGGTCTGGGAAGCTGAGAGAGCATCTAGCAGCTCAGTTGAGGAGTGATTTATTCCAATCAATCCGCCAGGGAGTTATAGACGAAATGCTGGACCCTGTTCAGGTTTTTCAATTCATTCTTACTTTACTCAGACCGAGTCTGACCCAAAAGAGCCAAGGGTCCCTTAAAAGACACCCTCCACACTCTTGGTTTGACCAAGAATGTAGAGCAGTTAAAAGAAAGCTTAAATCTCTTTTACTTTTGACTTTTAAGTATCCCTCCGCACAACTCAACAAACTTTTCAAACTAAAGAAGGCCTCTTATAGAAACCTTTTAAGACAAAAAAAAGGGAAGTTCACTGATCTTTGCTGGCAGCGACTAGCCAACGCGGTCTCTGGAAACTAAGAGCGCCAATTTTGGAATTTGGTTAATTCAGGGATGGGTTCGTCTAAATCTTTAAACGTGGAGCGAATCTTGGCCTCAGTTTGGCATGCCCACTTTTATAGGCTTTACTCCTCAACAACAGCATCTCAATGTAATCTACTAAATTGTGATACCTTAAACTTTCCTTCGTGGCCCCCAGTTACTGTTGGAGAAATACGGGCCCTTATTGATTCTTTGAAAAATGGTAAATCCCTGGGTGAAGATTTTCTTCCCCCTGAAATTTTCAAACAATTTCCAGACTGGTGGGCGCCCCTTCTGGCTCACTTATTTACCAGAATTAACGACACTGGCATTCTACCAGAAGGGTGGAAACGCAATATCATTGTCCCAATTTACGAAAAAAACGACCCCTCTGAACCCTCTAACTATCGTCCAATCAGCTTATTAGATGTGGCCTCCAAACTCTACAGTAAATTCCTCCTCCAGAAGTTGGAACAATGGGTGGATAAAGGCCAGCTTATATCCCCCGAACAGGTGGGCTTCAGGAAAGGTTCTTCTCCGACTGACCACTGCTTGACTTTATACTTCTTGGCTAAACACAGTATGGCTGGCCCTTCAAGGCATCTCTATGTTGCATTTGTCGACCTGGCTACAGCCTTCAACTCTGTAGATAGGAATGCTCTTTGGACTAAATTATATAATTTGAACATTGATCGTCGTCTGTTACATCTTATAAGGGCCCTTCATCTCAATACCAATGCCACGGTAAGAGTAAGCCAAAATGGAAACATGACCAACCCGATACCAGTTGAGAGGGGCGTTAAACAAGGATGCCTTTTAGCCCCACTGCTTTTCAATTTATTTATAAATAATATGATCCCCAAACTGTCTGGCTCCCAATACTTTCCGCCTTCTATCGGGTCCAAGAAACTCTATGCTCTTTTATGCTGATGATATGACTCTCCTTTTGTTAGTGCCCATCGGCCTAAGAAAGCTGTTGAGAACACTCCAGACCCTTTGTACGAACGAAGGACTAAACATTAACTATGGAAAAACAAAAGTTTTAGTTTTTGGTAAACGGTTTAAAGGGCACCGATGGACACTGGCTGGCCACCAGCTGGAACAGTGTCGTGAGTATAAGTACCTGGGGGTATGTTTCTCTGACATGCTTTCTTGGAAACGGCATTTACAAATTACAAAACAAATAGCGGAAAAAACTGTGGGAGCGATTTTGAAGTTCTATCACTCGGCAGGGGGTAATTTGATTCTCCCTGCTTTAAAAATTTACCAAGCCAAAGTAATTCCTCAGGTTTTGTATGGCGTATCTGTCTGGGGTTGGGACACTGAAATTACTTTGTTCTTAGAGACAATCCAAAATAATTTCCTCAGGCGCCTTCTGCTCCTCCCCCCAGGAACTTTGGCGGCCATGTTGTAAGAAACGTGGTTTTTCGTGGTTTTCCTTAAGGAAAAAAAAAACCCTATGGGACCCCAAAATGGTCCCCTGTGGAAGACCCACGACAGAGACAATTGTGAATCAAAATTTAGAGCTTTATTTCGTACTTGCAAGGACGGGTGTCCTACCAGAAGGCAGACACACCCAAATGACATTGGTACAAATCTTTTATCCCCTAGCCTGATGCTTCATGCCCTCCCCTGTTTTCCCCATTGGTCAGGTACTTCCAGGGTTCACAGCCTATCAGATCCACCTGTCCCTGTCACATGAAACTCCTCCCCTGTTTACATCTCCCACTCCTCAGTTTTAGGCTACCTTATACCCTTATTTATTATTTCCCATATATGGTATATTGCTCCCCTCCCCTCCTCATTAACTAAGCATAAAAACTCCCTTTACATCAAGCAAAGCAATGAAGGGCTAAAAACATCAGCTGAATTAGTCAAGTGTAAATCCCCTTTCTATTTTGAAGTGGAACTTGACCACAAACTGTCTGTTCTGGCTGCTTTGTTTGAACTTCAGACAGATGTCCTATTCTAAGAAAAAACCCCTTTTCTCTATCTACGTTAACTCCAGCTTCTATAGAATTATCTACTGCAAACAGTCTATTAACCTATTAACCATTTATTCTTAACAATAAAATCACATATTTTATTTATCCTTAGAATATTCTGAAAAAGCAACATTTTATATACATTTCTCTCAATCCCTCCTCTTTTTATTTTATAATTTTTCTGTTGTCTTTTTCATTAAGTTCTCATGCTTCTGTTGAATTCTTCTAACATGGTCTCACATCGAGCTTCCTGGGATTGAGAATCTCCTTCTGGTTCTGCTAAAAGTAACACATTTTCATTATAAAGAGAAGGTTCTAAAGGCGTCTGTTTGGTTACAGCCGTCTCTATTATTCTCTGTGCTAAGCCTCGTACACATGGTATGAAGTAACACCCCACAGCCGTTAATACCCCTGCTACTGCTATTAGCGAGATAAATATATAAAATCCATCCCTTCCATTTTCCAAACTTGGACTCCAACCACCCAGTAAGTTGGTCATCTATACCTGATAGAGTCTATCTAAATATTTTTATCAAATTAGGAATCTATTGCCTTTCTTTTATTTCTTCTACTAAACATCTTAGTTTCTTCAAATGCCAGGGTAAATGGTTTTTTTCCAATTGTGCTATAGCACATGTCCCTTTCCAGTTTTCAGGAAGGATAGCTGTAATGTTCCACCTCCACAGATACCATCATAAGTCTGCCCTTGTTTCCTGAGGGTGAGAAGAACTACTCGACCCATCTCCTGTACAACTATCCAAAGTTCCCACCTCTTGAGTGAGTCCTAGAAACTCTGGACTGGTGGTGTCCTTAGTCTCTAGGTTTTAAGGCTGGGAACTGGTGGGAAAGCTCTTGACAGGGTCTCATTGTTCCAAGCATTCTCATGCTGGTACAGAGTTAACAGGCAACTTATTTTGGTGGTACTGTCTGGTCCTATAGAGGAGGGAGCTTATTTGTGCTATTAGCCTGCCTGTTGCACAAACATAGCAGTTTGACTATATATTTTACTCATCCTACCCAGGCATTTTATTTCTCCATATCCTGTCTCTATTTTGAATATAAGTATACAGGATAGGACTGTCCTAACCAAACTACTCTGGGTCCGGACCTTCTGATTGGCATTATTGGCCGTCTGCCGCTTTCTTACCATTATCATGAATTTTATATTTTGACATATATTTCCCTCTTTCTGATTAAACAATATAACACTTACTCCTATTGCTATTCCTATTCAACTTGCTCATCCTGAACTTCTATGACTTTTACCCTATGGAGTCAATCTGTGGTGGACTGAATGACTTTTCTTGGGCATTTTTTTTTTGCTCTTTTTCTGATGGGAGTGTTATTATCTGGAAACAACATTCCAAATGTTATTTTCTCCCAGGTAACACAACTCCCATTCTAACTTTCACATTGCTCAGACTAATCCATCTCTTCATCTCTGGTAATCTCTTCACAAAACCAGAAATATAAGAAAATGTTCAACAGACAAAGTATTATTATTATTACAACTCCAATCCAAACAATTCCTGTACAAATTACTTCAGGGATCATTATACATTTAACCCCTACCTGGGGATATTCTATTAGGTGTCGTTTCAATCTCAAGGGGTATTTGCACTAGAACCCTTGGTCTTAAGTGTCCAGGTTTCTTGTATACAAATATTATTGGTTGAGACCCCTCCACTCCCTTACAGGCAGAAATTTGGTTTCTATTATAACAGGTAACCTTCTTCTCATTTGTCATTCAACCTCATTCCTTAAAGGAGGTCCTAATCCAAGTTCCCTTCCATTTCCACCCTGAACTCCAAGTATCTAATTCTGGAATTAGTAAAGTCTCAAATCTCTCCTTATCTGTCCAGTTTTGATCCTCTAAATCCATTCTGTAGGAGTTTTTCCAAAGAAGTAGCCGTGATGTCTGTCCAAGAATTTCTTTGTGTCTTATCAACAGCAGACTCCAACGACGGGGTTTGGGCCAAAGGCCCCCCCTTTTCTTTTCCTTAGGGAGGATATAAAAGAAAATAATGCCAGTATCTAATTTTTCAATAACTGATCCTTGGTCCCAAAGGTTAGTGTGTTCCCCACACCCCCAAACATGGTAGTCTATAATCTCCAACTCATATATACAGTAACAGTTACAAAATGTATAATAGCCATAATATATGAACATGCAAAAGGAGGGTCAGACTGTAATAAGTCCTGAAACCCTGGGCCATGAAGTGAATGTCCACCATCCTTGTCATGACCCAAAACAAAACTAACATAAAAAATACAAATAATTTTAATACCATGATCATTTCTGATATTATCCTAAAGTACCCCTTTAACTATAAAAGAGTAATCTAAGTACTCCATTTTACCTTATTTCTTAGTAAAGCAAAGGAGAGAATTTCCCTAGAGAAATAACCAGACAGTGTTTTGCCATGAAATTTACCTGTACCCCCTTTTCCTGGCAAAACAATATGAGCATAATAATCCATTGAATGGGTAACATCAGTCTAGGTCCTCTGGTCCAGGCAGTTGGCCACCTGCCACATCCATCGGACCAGACACAATGACTTTCCTCCCACAAAGGACTCCAATATTTAACACTCATTATTATTAAACTTAAAACCCACACTGGTTTTATAATTATATTGCCCCTTATTCTATAACGTTGTCATAAACAGGCACTTCCTCCTGGCTCTATAGATAGAAATCCGTCTGTGTTAGCACAGAAGCAGTTCTTTTGTGGGCAGTTTCTAAAAAGTTGGTCTTTTCAGCCTGTGCTGGAACAATTTATCAAACTACTAGTTTCTCCATATCAAATACAAAAAGCAGAAGGTCTGTTTTCAGATTCTTTTTCCTAAGCCGAATGTCAGGCTGTACCAAAAATAACGCACACATGTGAACCTTCCCCTGAGCAACCTGCTCAGCTGGGAAAGTCCCTGCCACTCAATTTGAGAGAGAGACTGAAATGAAGTAGTCTCTCCAACTGGATGTTACCCCAAAAGTCCATTCAGATCTGGACTTTCCAGATGACCGTTGGACTGGATTTCAAGGAAACTAACACAGCTGAAAGTCCACTTCAGTAGGCGCCCAGGTCTGAAGTTTCTGGCCCTTCAAAAGAACAATAGACTCGTGGAGAAGTTTCCACCAAAGGACTGACAGGACCAATAATCCAGACCATATAAAATGGTAGGAATACCTTTTAGTTTCTTAATTATCTTTCCTTTACTTTTTATAAACTAACATTAATATGATTTTTATCCTATCAAATGATTATGCCAATTCTGTAAACAGAATTTCTCAATGTTTTTCATCTAACAATTTACCTTAAAATTGTGTTTAATTTAGCAATATTTATAACACTATTTCTTAATTAAATCAGTCAAATTCATTTATATCTCATTCTCCTTATAGGTAATTACTATAGTCATGACTCCCCTTTTTCTTCTCATGACATTGTTCACTTTCCTGAGAGTCTATACTTATAACCAAATACTGTCTATTCCAATTATTTTTAATCTTGAGTGAGTGTCCCCACTCAGGCACTACTTCATAACTACTGAAAAACATTCCAAGTTTTTCTAAGAACCTGAATGTTTATACATAAATCCTTACTCATTAGACAACAAAGGAGTAGGATAGAGTAATTTCCCTCAAAAAGAATATACATGTAAAATCATATGGCAGTTCCAAATTTTTAAAGTAATTGGCCCTACACTAATAACCCAAATAAAATTTATATTCACCCTATAACTTATCAGAAGGTTAATAGACTCTCTTCTTATTTAGAGGGACCTAGTTGTCAAAACTGGAAAACCAAGTCCTACCTTCCAAAGCCATTTTAATGATTTTAATTCTAAATCAAAGATTCTTTCTTCTGGGAACTGCTGCTTTTTGCTTTAAGTACTTATATGAGTATGCCACAAAGACAAGAATTCTACTGGAAACATGCCATATTTCTCATACATTTTGGACATTTTACTTTCTTATTTTCTGTTACAAAAGTGACAAGTGGGTAAAACTGACCACCTTTATACACATTTTACTTCTTTTTGTTCTCAATTCATTTTTCTCCACAACAAATCCTCGATAATGTTTGGAATCTAAACATTTGTTCCTTACAAAATCCAGAGGATGGGCTGTGGGGTTTATCTTAACTTGCGTGCATTAATTTTGGTCTGAATCCTCACTTCCTAATATGACCTCCTGCACTTGGTTCCCAGTTTCAAATTCTCCACTTCTCAACTGAAAACACTGGAGTGAAGGGAATAGCCTTCTCCTAAATTTTCTAACACATACAATGTCCAGACCACAATTCTCACCCTTATTGGATCCTTAAATTAATGGCCTTGACTTAACTTCACAACATTGTCCATCTCTTTTGTCACATCCTTAATTCCCAACACCAACAACACCAAATGATTATTCAAACCTAATTTTCTAATTGTTTTATTTCCTGTTTGATGAAACTGGGGACAATTTCTATAATTGGTACTGATGGAACTAATATATTAATTGTGATTGGTTCTGACTGTAAGACAGTTTCTCTTGCCTTTTCATTAACTAACTTGTTTAGTTATTGTATAAACACCCATACATCCATAACTTGTATCCCCCTGTGACTTCCTTTGTGTAGAATAGTCATTAATAGTGGGTCTTGTATCAGGCTCTGTTTGAGTTGTTGCAACTTTACTGGAAGTTGATGAGGGGCCAGAGGGAGGTATGGATGGACTGAGGGAGACCATCAATTTATCCAAATTAATCAGGTCTACTCCAGGCAGTTCCCTCAGTTCTATATTTCCTGAATAGGGTGGAGGGTCCCAGGGAGGACCTTTAGATTTCTCTACCTCCCTTGTCTTTTTAGTTGGTTTATTAGTTCTATCCTGGTTATTTCTGAATCTTAAAGAATAACAGTTCTCACTAACATTTCCCACCCAACATGATGCATAATCTGATTCTTCCTGTGAGAATGGTTCTTTATTGTTTACAAAGAAATTTAAACGTTGACAAAGCCAAGCCTCAAAGACTCCAAATTTGGGCCAAAATATGTCTGGAGGTTGTAAGGGTTGGCTTGACCATTCAGAACAACAATATCTAATCATTTTCTTCTTGTCCTTGTCTTTTGTACAAGGCAAGTCTTCCCATATTCTCAACATTACTCCCAATGGACTTTCAGGAGGTATATTAATTTCCTTATCTGGTATTTTTGTAGTAAATATTTTAGTCTGATCTTTAATCTTCTTATTACTTTTATTTCCCATTTCTAAAGTCAGACCTCTTTCAATCTTTTAAGGCCAGTACCTTCCTCCTCCTGTTTTACAAACAAGATGACAAGGTCCAGTCCGGAACTTTATCCCCACTCCTCCTGTCTCACACACAGGATAGTAAGGTCCAGTCCTTGAACAAGGTCAGGGAGACTCTAACTCCTCACACCTTGGCTATTTGCCAGGTCAGGGAGACTCTAACTCCTCACACCTGGACCACCAAAGTCAGGGAGACTCTAACTCCTCACACTTTGGTTTCCTGACCATCAAGGTAATACTCACATCAACCCTAATGTTTTTCTTACCTTGATCCGTGCGCACAGAGTTGCCTGGTCCTTTTACGCGTATCTAGGCGGGTGTTTACCGTTCCAGATCTTTTCCTTTTCAAGAGACACATATCCAAAGAATTTCCCCCTGATTCACAATGTCTGGTCTATTAAATTAGGTCCTGGGACATTTTGTCAGTTGAAGAACCAAACTGTCTCCTTTACTACCTGGGACTGTTGAAAGGTCAACAGGACGCGTCTTCCCACAGTAGAATTAGGACCAGTGGTCACTTCAAGGACTGGATCCCGGACGAGCCCCCATCTGTAAGAAATGTGGTTTTTCGTGGTTTTCCTTAAGGAAAAAAAAACCCCTATGGGACCCCAAAATGGTCCCCTGTGGAAGACCCACGACAGAGACAATTGTGAATCAAAATTTAGAGCTTTATTTCATACTTTCAAGGATGGGTGTCCTACCAGAAGGCAGACACACCCAAATGACATTGGTACAAATCTTTTATCCCCTAGCCTGACGCTTCATGCCCTCCCCTGTTTTCCCCATTGGTCAGGTACTTCCAGGGTTCACAGCCTATCAGATACGCCTGTCCCTGTCACATGAAACTCCTCCCCTGTTTACATCTCCCACTCCTCAGTTTTAGGCTACCTTATACCCTTATTTATTATTTCCCATATATGGTATATTGCTCCCCTCCCCTCCTCATTAACTAAGCATAAAAACTCCCTTTACATCAAGCAAAGCAATGAAGGGCTAAAAACATCAGCTGAATTAGTCAAGTGTAAATCCCCTTTCTATTTTGAAGTGGAACTTGACCACAAACTGTCTGTTCTGGCTGCTTTGTTTGAACTTCAGACAGATGTCCTATTCTAAGAAAAAACCCCTTTTCTCTATCTACGTTAACTCCAGCTTCTATAGAATTATCTACTGCAAACAGTCTATTAACCTATTAACCATTTATTCTTAACAATAAAATCACATTTTATTTATCCTTAGAATATTCTGAAAAAGCAACATTTTATATACATTTCTCTCAATGTTAAGAGCTGAGACCGGCCTTCCTCCTTTGAGTGCCCTAATCCATCTAACCCTATTCAATTTTAGGAGATCAGTTAATGCTTGTCAGGGCAAGGATATATTAAAACTCTGCCTTGACCATCCATTTGCTGCTAAACTCTGGGATAGCAAACAAGACGAACTATTGCAAAGATATCACCTTACTACTCAGGACTTTACCTCCATACCAACTAAACAAAAACTACGCAAGGCTGTCTTCCAATTCTGTGAATATCTAGATAATTTAACTTTAACTAACTCTAGGGTGGCCCCGTGGTATTGGAGATTTAAGACCGCCCATTATTGTGCTGCATACCTGACCCGGCTTTTTCCTACCTGCCTTAGGCATGCATTTACATCACTACGTTTCTTCTCTTTGCCAAATGCTGATAGAGAGGGACAGATTGCAGGGATTCAAAAGGATTTGAGAAAATGTGTTTGCGGATCTCAGATGGAGGAAAACCTACCACATATATTGCTCCACTGTCCAATTTATCTGCTTCCCAGAATTAGGTTTCTTAAGGGGTGCCTAGCTGACTTTGGGGTGATTCCAGAAGATGACAAAATAATCCCACGAATGTCTGACTCTATTCCAGAGGTGACTCACAAAGTATTTTTGTTTGTGCTAGCCGCTCGGAAACTTCGAGCTAATTTTATTTCTGTAAGTTTTAAGAAATAGATGTTTTCCACATGAATTTATGTGATTTTAATGTTTGGTGTATTTACTCTGTATTCTTTTTATTTTGTGTTGGCCTTTGGCCCTGCATTTTAAATAAACGTATCAAACGTATCAATTGGTCTTTGAATGTTTTAAATACCCATTTTAATACATTCTATTTTTTGTAAACAGCTTTGAGGTTTTATTACAATCAAGTGTTACACAAGTTTTGTCAAATAAATAAATATCAGAAGACGTAGAAGCAGCCCTTAGGCAGTTACATCTTCTTTTCTGTTAGCTGCCTTGAGAACCCATCTGCACTGAAAGGTTGGCTAGAATATCACATAAAAATGGTTGCTAATAGGATTGTTTAAGAATCCAATGGAAACAGATTACTACTAGCAATATAATCTAGTGCATGGCATAATAATATGGCCCTACCAGAGCTTGGAAAAGTTACTTTTTTGAACTACAACTCCCATCAGCCCTAGCCAGCATGGCCACTGGATTGGGCTGATGGGAGTTTTAGTTCAAAAAAGTAACTTTTCCAAGCTCTGCCTACACCATAAAATATAGTCTGCCTATCTCGCCACTTCTCTATTCAAAAGTGCACCCGCTTCAGTATTCCTTCTGTTTTCTTTTAAAGGTAAATGTTTAACATACAGCTGGCATCTTTGAATCATTACCAGTGTCTGGGTTTGATCAGCTGTGTGTAAAAATAAATCATTAAATGCCTGATTCCTATATTGCCATGGTAGATAGAAGGGATATGTTTGTAATCTTGCTGATGTTACATTCCTGTGTTGAGGTTTTTGCCCACTGAATCGTTGACTCAAGAGGCAGATACATAATATACACTGATGGGTGTGATGTTGTACATCTTACAGAACAAGAAGGAAGCGGCAGAGTGCATTTTACATTTCAGTACTACTCAAGACTACAAGTAGATTTCTGAACTATGCAGAAGAGGTTCATATATTTCTTGGGTGTGCTGGTAATGTTTGCCTTGTGAGTGAGGCTGGGAAAGCAGTAAGAGGAGCTGAACACCTTGTGTTGAGCAGAAACTACAGTTAAATATTTCAGTAGATTGGCAAGTGCAGGGGACCAGAAATGAGTAGATCACATTTCCTAATAAAAAGACCAACTGGTGGATGATCGGCAGTTTGTCTGGAACATCTCAGGGTCCCAGTAGACAAGAAAGTCCTTCTGTGGTTCACTCTTTGAGCACAGGAGCAGCCGGGGTAAGTAGGTTAGATAATGAGGAACAACTAAAATGATTTCTGAAAATGTATTTTCTTTACAATTAATGTAACAAAACACCAACTGAGAAGAATGGGTTAGTTTAAGGGAAGATGGTGCTGAGGAAAGAGTGACTGGGCTTAAAACATGAGTAGTGTGTGTTAGTTATGGCAAGGGGCCAGTGTTTGCCCTCTCACCTATGTTTGAATACTAAAATAAGATATTACCTTAGAAGGAGATAACTTTTTTTATGGGGATGGAACACCAAGTAATGGGGCGTGGGAGGAAAAGGATATAAATATGTATGACAGAGTACTCTAGCAGAAAACTCACCAAACTAACAGCACTGCCAGATAATGCAGTATTATTGTTGTTATATGCCTTCAAGTCGATTGCGACTTATAGTGAACCTATGAATCTATTCTTAGGGTTTTCGTGGTAAGAGGTATTCAGAGGTGGTTTACCACTGCAGTATCAGACAATTTTAATGTACAGTGGTACATCTTTATCATTTTATTAATAGGCAAGCTGATAGCATATCTCTTCCGTTGACACATGACAATTTCTGATTGGATCTATTAAGATGAAGCTTGTGTATTTTGAGAAAAAATTATTAAAGGTAAATCTAAAGGATGATCATCTATCTGTTGTAAACCATCCACAACTGGAGTTAATGCAGCTTTATTGGATACCTCTTGAATAGCGTGCAGTGCAATGGTGTACCACAACTGTTATTATGTAATTATTATTAATAACAACAAACTGTTGTTGTTGTTATTATTAAACAATAACAATAAAGCTATGGTGAAGGAAGTGGCAGATTACACAGTAGGAAGGCAATTGTATTTACTTTTTTAGTATACTAAGCTTAATTATGCGCATGAAGTCTTTATTTTTTACAAACAAATCTTGTTTAAACTTTAAATAAGTATAGTATAGACCAGTGGTTCTCAACCTTTTTTGCTCCATTCCCCCCTTTCACCATTGTTCAGAATATAATTCCCCCCTTCCCAAGATAGTCTCTCATAGTGTGTTGACGTTTCGCGAGTGACGGTGGTGTTTCTCGTGAGATAAAAATTTCTTAGTTTATATTATAACAGAATTTCTTGGAGCACTTTCTGGTCTTTAAATAATAATTTAATTTTGCAAATGAAAATAATGCTGCATGTTCAAGAATCGATTTTAATCTGTGACATTCAATAAACTTTATTGAATGTCGCAGATTAAATTAAAAACAAACTACAATTTTACAAATTGTACATAATCTACAGGACATCACACTTTGCTGAATAGTGGTCCCAATTCCCCCCCTGGAACCCTAAAATTCCCCCGTGGGGGGGAATTCCCCCCTTGTTGAGAACCCATGGTACAGACCATTAGGAGCTGAGAGCAAGCTCTGTGAAATATGAAAGGTAGTTTACTGCTTTGTGAACTTTTTTTGGTCCTTGTGATATTTATTTGATCTTATTTAAATATAAGTTCACAAGACAGTGAGATGGGATGCTTTGGTTGATGGATCATGCTCATAAATGATCACTGATTACATCAGTCACTGATGTGTATAATATAAGCCTTCTGTGTAGGTGTCCATGACTAAATCACTCATGCACCCAGCAATCAGAGCAGTCACTGAGGTGCTGGATGGAGAAATGCAATGAACAAGCCAGCTCCAGTTGGAATTTCCAGCAATTTGGAGGAGAAATTCCTGCCTCTCTTTCAGCAAAGCTGGTCAGTGTTCATTTTTTGCTCCAAAATAAATAGTCACAGCTGCAAAGTGTCTAGTGCTATCAAGGTACTAAGAGGACCCATTGTGCTCCCAACAGCAAACAGATGCTTTTCCTCCATTGATGGAACAAGGTGGCCTTTAAATTACAACATGATACCACCAAAAATGAGCAAATGACAGGTGGGAGCTGTAATCCATAACACATTGTGTGCAGTTACAAATAACCTGGGGGAAGGTGAGAATGTCAAGGGATGCTGGGCTGGCATTCTGTTACTGTGCTTATACATGTCCTGCTTCTCATATTACCAAACTTACGTGTTTGCCGTTGTAAACCTTGGAGATGTGATATTTGGGATCTTTGACAGTATATTGCATAGCACAGAGATTACTGAACTATATCTGCTCAATTATTTGGGGGGATTAGCAAAGGTAACTGAATTCCTATGTATGTATATTCCTATGTATGAATAATTATGAGCAGTATCCAACTAATGTGTCCTTTCAGTACAAGGATTTCCACTTGTACAACAGGACCTTCCCCACTCCTGCTCAAATCTGCTCCAGAGGTTTTGGCCAGTCCCTAAAACAGATTTACGGAGCATGCAGGGGGAGGAAGGGAAATCCGATTGTGCTGACCAGACTCTCTGACTTAGCACAACATGGCATACAACCCAATATTTATAAGTGCCAAAGCAGCTATCATCAAGTGAAATGATTTTGAAGTTTGACAGACCAAATGAAATGTTGATAGAATAGCAAAATTATATACAAGCTATACAAGCTTACACTGACTTCACCAATAGTTTACACTTGTTTTTTATGATAGAAATAGAAATAAACAAAGGTGGAGAGTTTACTAGTTGCTGTATAAGGAACTGGGGAGAGGTGTCGCTAGGGATCTGGTAGGAGCAATGGAGGCTTTGACTCAGGAGATGCATTTCCAGAGAATTCTGAAGTTTTTATTGACATCTTTCAGGAGTCCAAGAATGACAGAAGGAAGGCCCAATAGCTCTTATAAAAGATATAAAATATCTATCTATATATAAAATATCTATCTATCTATATATCTATATATATATCTATATATCTATCTATTTATCTATATCTATATATCTATATATCTATCTATATCTATATCTATATAAATATATAAAAAGATATAAAAGATATAAAAGATATAGCCTGCTCCACGAGCTAGAGGGAGCCCCAGCTGACGAAGCGTCAAGGCGAGTTAAGCAGCAGAGCGAGTTCGGCAGCAGGGCGAGGAGGCCAGGGCCACCCACTCTGCCCGTCTGTTCCCTGACCTCAACTAAACCGCAGTCTCCAACCCATTGATGTAATAAACCTTAAACAAAACTATGCAGGTAAGAAGCCAGCAGGGGTGTGGGGGCTTTCCAGTGTTTTGCACCGCCTGCAGCATGTACGACTATCTGCCTGTTGGACAGAAGTCGTGGGTGTGCTCTCGGTGCAATGAGCTCCTGACTCTCCGGGAATGACTTCATTTCCTTGAGGCCAAGGTGGCGGACCTGGAAAAGCTGAGAGAGGCAGAGAGGTGTGTGGAGGAGGCCTTCAGGGACGTTATAGCTGTGTCCCACTCCAACGATGATAGCTCTCCTGCTATCATGGAGAACAATGGTCTCGGGGAAGGAGAGCATCCAGCTGAGGAAGAGGGAAACGATCCCTTAGAAGGGACCCATTCCTTGGGGGATGAGTAGCTATCCTCTCGTGCCGACGATATATCTCCAGGGGGTGGAGGGATCCTTGTAGTGGGTGATTCGATCATTAGGAACATAGACAGTGGGGTGTGTGATGGGCGTGTAGACCGCAAGGTGTTTTGCCTGCCTGGTGCGAAGGTTGCAGATATCGCCCGTCGTTTAGATAGTTTGGTAGACAGTGCTGGGAAGGAGTCAGTGGTCGTGGTGCACGTTGGCACCAACGACATGGGGAAATGCAGTCGTGAGGTCCTGGAAGCAAAATTTAGGTTGCTAGGTAGGATGCTGAAAGCCAGGACCTCCAAGGTGGCTTTCTCTGAAATGCTACCAGTTCCACGCGCAGGACCAGCCAGACAGGCCCAGCTTCGCAGTCTCAATGCGTGGATGAGACGATGGTGTCGGGTGGAAGGGTTTAGATTTGTTAGGCACTGGGGAACATTTTGGGACAAGCCGGGCCTGTACAAAAGGGACGGGCTCCACTTGAACCAGAGTGGAACCAGACTGCTGGCACTTAAAATTAAAAAGGTAGCAGAGCAGCTTTTAAACTGACTGAGGGGGGAAACCCGACAGGAGCTGAGAAAGGTCCGGTTCGGAATAAACCTCCCCCCTGGGATAAAGACCAAAGAAATGATGAAATTTTAAAAGGGGTAGGCCTAGAAGTAGGCATTGTGAGAGCAGGGGCACAGGATATAAATTCAGAAGAGCAAAATTACCACAGGCCTAACCACAAGTGCCAAAGACACTTGAAGAGAGACACTGCTTACAAGTGCCTGTACGCTAATGCTAGGAGCCTCCGAACCAAGATGGGAGAACTGGAGTGCTTGGTCTTAGAGAAGAGCATTGATATAGTGAGCATAACCGAGACCTGGTGGAATGGAGAAAACCAGTGGGATACGGTTATCCCTGGATATAAACTATATCGGAAGGACAGGGAAGGACGTATTGGTGGCGGAGTCGCTCTATACGTGAAAGAAGGCATTGAATCCAGCAAGCTCGAAACCCCAAAAGAGGCAGACTCCTCCACAGAATCGTTGTGGGTGGTGATACCGTGCCCCAGGAGGGACTTAATACTGGGAACGATCTATCGTCCCCCTGATCAAAATGCTCAGGGAGACCTTGAGATGAGATATGAAATTGAGGAAGCATCCAAACTAGGAAATGTGGTAGTAATGGGTGACTTCAACTACCCGGACATAGACTGGCCGCATATGTGTTCCAGTCATGACAAAGAAGCAAAGTTTCTAGATATTCTAAATGACTATTCCCTAGACCAGTTGGTCATGGAACCGACCAGAGGGACGCCAACCCTGGACTTAATCCTCAGTGGGGACCGGGACCTGGTGCGAGATGTAAGTGTTGTTGAACTGATCGGGAGCAGTGACCACAGTGCTATTAAATTAAACATACATGTAACTGGCCAATTGCCAAGAAAATCCAACACGGTCACATTTGACTTCAAAAGAGGAAACTTCACAAAAATGAGGGGATTGGTAAAAAGAAAGCTGAAAAACAAAGTCCAGAGGGTCACATCACTCGAAAATGCTTGGAAGTTGTTTAAAAACACTATATTAGAAGCTCAGCTGGAGTGCATACCGCAGATCAGAAAAGGTACCGCCGGGGCCAAGAAGATGCCAGCATGGTTAACGAGCAAAGTCAAGGAAGCTCTTAGAGGCAAAAAGTCTTCCTTCAGAAAATGGAAGTCTTGTCCGAATGAAGAAAATAAAAAAGAACATAAACTCTGGCAAAAGAAATGCAAGAAGACAATAAGGGATGCTAAAAAAGAATTTGAGGAGCACATTGCTAAGAACATAAAAACCAACAACAAAAAATTCTATAAATACATTCAAAGCAGGAGACCATCTAGGGAGACAATTGGACCCTTGGATGATAAGGGAGTCAAAGGTGTACTAAAGAACGATAAGGAGATTGCAGGGAAGCTAAATGAATTCTTTGCATCTGTCTTCACAGTGGAAGATATAGGGCAGATCCCTGAACCTGAACTAACATTTGCAGGAAGGGATTCTGAGGAACTGAGACAAATAGTGGTAACGAGAGAGGAAGTTCTAAGCTTAATGGACAATATAAAAACTGACAAATCACCGGGCCCGGATGGCATCCACCCGAGAGTTCTCAAAGAACTCAAATGTGAAATTGCTGATCTGCTAACTAAAATATGTAACTTGTCCCTCGGGTCCTCCTCCGTGCCTGAGGACTGGAAAGTGGCAAATGTAACGCCAATCTTCAAAAAGGGATCCAGAGGGGATCCCGGAAATTACAGGCCAGTTAGCTTAACTTCTGTCCCTGGAAAACTGGTAGAAAGTATAATTAAAGCTAGATTAACTAAGCACATAGAAGAACAAGCCTTGCTGAAGCAGAGCCAGCATGGCTTCTGCAAGGGAAAGTCCTGTCTCAGTAACCTATTAGAATTCTTTGAGAGTGTCAACAAGCATATAGATAGAGGTGATCCAGTGGACATAGTGTACTTAGACTTTCAAAAAGCGTTTGACAAGGTACCTCACCAAAGGCTTCTGAGGAAGCTTAGCAGTCATGGAATAAGAGGAGAGGTCCTCTTGTGGATAAGGAATTGGTTAAGAAGCAGAAAGCAGAGAGCAGGAATAAACGGACAGTTCTCCCAATGGAGGGCTGTAGAAAGTGGAGTCCCTCAAGGATCGGTATTGGGACGTGTACTTTTCAACTTGTTCATTAATGACCTAGAATTAGGAGTGAGCAGTGAAGTGGCCAAGTTTGCGACGACACTAAATTGTTCAGGGTTGTTAAAACAAAAAGGGATTGCGAAGAGCTCCAAAAAGACCTCTCCAAACTGAGTGAATGGGCGGAAAAATGGCAAATGCAATTCAATATAAACAAGTGTAAAATTATGCATATTGGAGCAAAAAATCTGAATTTCACATATACGCTCATGGGGTCTGAACTGGCGGTGACCGACCAGGAGAGAGACCTCGGGGTTGTAGTGGACAGCACAATTAAAATGTCGACCCAGTGTGCGGCAGCTGTGAAAAAGGCAAATTCCATGCTAGCGATAATTAGGAAAGGTATTGAAAATAAAACAGCCGATATCATCATGCCGTTGTATAAATCTATGGTGCGGCCGCATTTGGAATACTGTGTACAGTTCTGGTCGCCTCATCTCAAAAAGGATATTCTAGAGTTGGAAAAGGTTCAGAAGAGGGCAACCAGAATGATCAAGGGGATGGAGCGACTCCCTTACGAGGAAAGGTTGCAGCATTTGGGGCTTTTTAGTTTAGAGAAAAGGCGGGTCAGAGGAGACATGATAGAAGTGTATAAAATTATGCATGGCATTGAGAAAGTTGATAGAGAAAAGTTCTTCTCCCTCTCTCATAATACTAGAACTCGTGGACATTCAAAGAAGCTGAATGTTGGAAGATTCAGGACAGACAAAAGGAAGTACTTCTTTACTCAGCGCATGGTTAAACTATGGAATTTGCTCCCACAAGATGCAGTAATGGCCACCAGCTTGGATGGCTTTAAAAGAAGATTAGACAAATTCATGGAGGACAGAGCTATCAATGGCTACTAGCCATGATGGCTGTGCTGTGCCACCCTAGTCAGAGGCAGCATGCTTCTGAAAACCAGTTGCCGCAAGCCTCAGGAGGGGAGAGTGTTCTTGCACTCGGGTCCTGCTTGCGGGCTTTCCCCAGGCACCTGGTTGGCCACTGTGAGAACAGGATGCTGGACTAGATGGGCCATTGGCCTGATCCAGCAGGCTCTTCTTATGTTCTTATGTTCTTTAACTTACCTTTTTTAAAAAATGTGAAAGCATCTTACACAATGCATGTCAAAACATAATAAAACCATTTAAAACATCAAAATATTACCGAAATCCCAGCACAAACTTAACCGAGCATAGCCTAAACATACAAACACAAACTGCAGCATCATTTCTATTGCTGAGTGCCCAGTCTCCTGTGGGAATGAACTCCACAATTGCTGGACCACTACTAAAAAGGCCCTGTTCCGTGGGCCCACCAGCCTGATTGTCTTTACAGGCAGAGCTTGGAAAAGTTACTTTTTTGGACTACAACTTCCATCAGCCCACTCCAGTGCCATGCTGACTGGGGCTGATGGGAGTTGTAGTTTAAAAAAGTAACTTTTCCAAGCTCTGTTTACAGGTACGTGCCTGCTGTCAGCCACTTTATCTGCAAACTGCACAGCCAGCTCATCACAATGGACCTTTGAGAGTTCTGGGACTTTTCTCCCTGAATCTCCACCCAGGAGGTCATTCACCATATGAAAGAGCTCTGTAGGACTGATAGCATTGAGTGGCTGCAATAGTAGCAGAGAAGTAAGACTTCTTCACTGCCAGTACAGAATAAGACTGTAAATGGGTTCTCACCTGTACTTGGTCATATTTGTCATGAGTCTTCTACCATTTACACTCTAGTTGGCCCTCTCCCTTCATTGTCCTTTGCTCTTCAGAATACCAGTGAGATGACATAGGTCTATACCTGGATCAAGAGTGTTTGGGAGTGATTGTCCTGACAGCCCAGGTCATCCTCCCAAGCCAAGACCAGGGCCACAGCAGGAAATTCTCCCATGAACTAAAAAAATCAACTGGATTCATCATGATTGGGATGGAGACCATCAAAACTTGTCTTGCAGTCCTGTGAAGGTTACATGTAAATTGAAGATAAAATCTGATCAAGTAAGGTTCTGTGCATGACCATAGAGCCAAACACGGCACCCTCACTCACAGATCGCTCTTACCTAATCCACTACAGAAAATAATTCCGTGTGTGTTCTGCCACATACGTTAGGCCAGATAATTTGAGATAGGGTCATGGGTGTCATGAAGGTAGTTAAAGCCTGAGCTACTCCTTATAAGGTTGACTTGGCATGTAAAAGTTCCTAAAGACAATCTCTGTGTCCTCAATGCTATGTTTGAGGTCCCCTCTGAAAGCACAGGCAGGAAGACAGTTGGGCAGTGTGGTGGATGGTACACCAACATTAGGGGTGTCAATAGGATTTCTGAACCCAGTGCACTGTATGTGGAATGGCCCTTCCAACTAAATTGCCAACAGTGCATATGAACTGTGTCATATGCAGATTTGTGTCCTCTTTTGCAGGGCCCCAAAACAAACCAGTGACTGACTACACACCTAATTAAAAGTCTGGAAGACAGAATGTAAACAGGTGCAGCTTTCCCCATATTTGTAGTTCTGAACTATAGAAGTTTTTACTTGTTGCACTTCTGCCTGCCACACAGCAGTTAAAGATGCAAGAACTTTGCTTTCCCCCCAATACCAACCCGAAACCAAAGTCTAGGCTGCAATTCTGTGTCCACATACCTGGGGCCCTATTAAACACACACAGACTTCAAAGGGGACATGTATATAATAAGTAAAAAAAAGGTAAAGGTGTCCCTGTACTTATAGTGCGAGTTGTTTCCGACTCTTAGGGTGACGTCTTGCAACGTTTACAAGGCAGACCGTATATATGGGGTGGGATTGCCAGTTCCTTCCCCGGACTTTCTTTACCCCCCAGCATAGGCCGGGTACTCATTTTACCGACCACGGATGGATGGAAGGCTGAGTGGACCTCGACCCCTTTTACTGGAGATTCGACTTCCTCCTTCCGTTGGAATCGAACTCTGGATCTGAGCAGAACTTCGGCTGCGTTACCGCTGCTTACCACTCTGTGCCACGGAGGATCTTCATATAATAAGTGCCTCGTCTTAAACTTCTGCACGGCAGAAGACATGCTTAAGTCTCTACAAAGTTTTAACATTTGCCATTGAGAGGAATTCTTTAACACCCCCACATGTATTGTGTAGTGGTATTTGCAGAAAATAAATTCTGGGGAGTAGTTGATCTCAGAAAGTTCCACCACAGGAAAAATGTATCTTGGTTGCTAGGATAAAAGAAAGTGCAAACTCTGGAGATTCCAAGGACTAGAAAGATGACAGAAGCAGGAAAAGTGCACTAAAGCTGGGGGAGGGGGGGACAGCAGCTCTTCAGGTCACCATGGATTCCTATTTCCTGCCCAAACATCTCACTTGTCAAGTCACAACTCTGACATCACTCATTGACTAAAAACACTGAAAAGTTAAAGAAGCCAAGCTGGCTCATCTTGCATTAATGGCTTAGAAGGCTACCTGCACATTTTGCTTCGCAACTTTCTTTCTAAGAGGGCTAGAGACTTGCCTTTTAAACAATAACAACAACAAAAAGAAAATACCCTCTGTACACACCTCTTGGCTGTGATCAAGAGAATCCCAATTCTGTCTCAGGTTCCCAGCACTCAAAACTGGTTCCAACGAATGGTTTCAATGCTTTGGACACTCTCTGAGTTGTATCAGTATATGGTTCAGGGTTGTGAAAGCTTCTTTAAATAATACCCTATTTATTAGCATTTTGGAACATAACAATAAACACAATCGTTTATATTTCCAACTTAACGTTTACAAAATATAACTCTACATCACCAAGTCCCTCCAGGATGATGTCTGTGAATTCACTGGATTAATATCCTTGATGTATGAGAAACATGGGAACCAAATTTTTGTTAAGGTTAACCTCTTTCATTATACCCCTTGTTAACTAAATCTGCTGAGTCAGCCTTTCTGATAAACCTTATATGTGAAAACCACCCCTACAGAGTGCTTCACCTTGTCTTCCAGTGCTTTGCCACCTCCATTCACACTGCTGCTAGGAAGTGCGTAAGCAAATTTTTGTATAGTGTGTGGGATTCATTATGTTTTGAGATCAAAGCAAGCATGGGATTTGAGACCAAAAGCTACTGACCAATATCTGAATTAACACTCCAAACTATTTCCCAGCATTTTTGTACCTTAGGGCATTTCCACCACATATGCATGTATGAATTCCCCCCATCACACTCCCTCCACAACATCAGTGATGTGATGCCCATTAATTTATGTGCTGCAGCCAGTGTTAAGTACCATATGTGCCTTATCTTAAGCATCACTTTTCTGACTCTGACAGAGGTGCTATAGAGAGATGTGCTCCATATTCATTTTCCAAAATCACAAAGCCTAGATCTACCTCTCAGGTTATTTTCAAGCCAGTGGAGTCTCCATAATCTTAAGTGATTAACATATATATACTACATGGCCGAAAGCATTTTGTAGGCTACATATATCCTGTTCCTTATTCATTTCTGACATGGACATGGCTGCCTTCAAGTCGATTCCGACTTATGGTGACCCTATGAATAGGGTTTTCATGGTAGGCGGTATTCAGAGGGGGTTTACCATTGCCTCCCTCTGAGGCTGAGAGGCAGTGACTGCCCCAAGGTCACCCAGGGAGCTTCATGGCTGTGTAGAGATTTGAACCCTGATATCCCAGGTCATAGCCCAACACTCTAACCACTACACCACACTGGCTCACACAATTACCACATGCCCAGTCTCTTGCACAAGGGAAAAGAAGTGAGTTAGATACAAAGCGAGGGTATCTCACAGAGGACACTCTCGTGGGAGAGAAGGTATGTGCTTTGGCGTGGCCCAAAGCTTTGGGAAGCATATCCACAGGTCATTCATTTATCCATCGACTGGCATGGCGGTGGTGTGCTATGCACTCAGGGCCTTGTGCTCAAGTGAAGTGCTAGGCAGGAGGTGGCACTCGGACATCTTGCAGAGGTGGGCAGAAGGTCGATTGGAATCTACTCGTTACTAGGTAGGGCTCCGTGTGAAGTAGACTGGCAAGGTTTTCTAACTCTCAGCTGTTTAACAACGGCAACAGGATGTCTCTCCACCCCCTCATGCTGCTGAAATGAAGGCGGATGGGGGTAACCAGGGATGGAGTTTTGTGAGGTACTCCAACAAACGTCTGGGCCCAGAAGCCTTTAATTCCGAAGCGGAGTTCCCCTGCGACTGAAAAAAAAAAAATCTTGTGTATCTGGAAAGGGGCAGCCCCGCCGCCCGGTCACGGAGATATATGATCTGGGGTAGCAGCCAAATCTTTATTCTGAAGTCCCACAGACCAGGGCGTGTGCAGTCGCTGGCCGAGGCTGTTCATTCAGCTCTCTTTCGAGCTTGCGTGGGAATAAGGGATTGGCGGGGACGAGTCACCAGCGTCGGCCTCGTCGTCTTGTAGCTAAGTTTCCCGCTTCGCGCCCCTGCTCGCTCGCAGCTTCCTCGCCCTCCTTCCGAGCCAGCCTTCCCCGCTGCGCCTCGCGCGTCGTCGTCGGTGGCGTCGGAGGCTTCATCGCTCAGCTAGATGTGGCCCTTGCGACGAGGGAGAAACTGGGGAGCCGGTTCGGGTCGCCGCCGCTGAGATCCCCGGCAGCAGCCGCGGGGAGGGACCGAGGGCAGACCAGCAGCGCCGCCGCCGCCGCCTCCCACTATCCATCCAGGTAAGAGAAAGGCGGCGAAGCGCAACTCGGCTTGCGCTGCCTGGTCGAGAGGAAGGGTGGGGAAGGAGGACTCTCGTTCCCCGTCCAAACAGCGGGGAGAAAGCAGACTCACGCCGTGCGGAATGGACTCGAGAAACTCATCAGTAGCGTGACATTATTTGCGCTTTTGTCACCCGGAGAAATAGCTGGCCTAGGCCTGGGATCAGGGTTATGTATGGATTATATTTTGCCCTTTCGAGGAGGGCGGCGTGCCTGGTCCTTCCAAATTCAGTCCTGTGGGGTAGGTTAGACTGAGAGGAAGCAAGTGCTCCAGGGTCATCCAGCAGTTTTTGTGGGTGAACAGAAATTTGAACCCTGAGTGTCCCCACTCCAAATCAGACACTCTAACCACTACACAACACTGATTCTCTGGGCTTCCTTTTGCTCACTTTACAAGCAGTGGGTCCCTCAGGGTAGGCGGCTGGCGCCTTCTTTGCCTGCCTTACAGGATTGTTGTGGAGTGGGGGGGGGAAAGCATGTATGCCCCCTCCCTATCTATATACCCTGACAATGGAAGACTGAGGGCAGCCATCTGCACTCTTTTCTTTCCAGTAAGGAAAGGCTGGGTATAAGGCATGGAACCACCTTGAGGGCAAAGGTGTCCAGTTAGGTTGTTTCAAATCTTTTCCATCTCACTTCTCTAAGAGTATTTCATCAACATCAACCTTTGATAGCTGTTTTGTGTCTTACTTATTGTTGGAATGTATGAGGTTAAACTCCAACTTGTGGGTTGAGGCTGCATGGGGTTAAAAAGGCGTAGCTAGAGAGGAGACCTCTTGGTTGCTCGGCTATACCTGCCCTTTGATCTCCTGCTGTCTCTTCCCTTCCTGCTAGACTGATATGCAAAGAATGTTGATCCCAGTTCCTTCCCTCCTTCCCAGTCTTCTTTTTTCTCTAGAGGGGAGCAGACATCTTTCCTTTGTCTCTCCCTCTCCACCAGCATGAGGGTGAGTACTGGGCTCAGTGCTCGTTGCTCCAACGTAGCTAGTTAGCTAGATATAGGACTCTTTCCTATCAAGCATGTACTTCCAGAATAAAGTAGTTGTTTCTTATTTTAAAGCTTAAAGTCTCTGTCTGACTAATTTGCAGGGAAGGTAGAATCTTAGCAAAGATTCAAACACACACAAACAAGCTCGCTCAAAACTCTCCATTCCGCTACGCAACTCTGCAGGGTCCTACAGGACATTGGGCCCAGCGTCCTATAGGTTATTGGGCCCAGCCTCCTATACTTATAAGGCATTTCACAGAGGAAACTCTCTGCATCTGTTTTGACTTGGATTACTGCTGCACTTGGAATACAGATGACTCCTATCTAGTCGCTTGTGCTGGGATGAATTTCAGCTCTTGTAGCCTGAGATGTTGACAGAGGGCTGGGAGGAGTGCTGCCGCTTCGCTGCATGCTTGACCCTGGCCTTGTCCATTTTGGCTTATTATACAAGGTCAGAGGGAGTAGCCAGTGGGGTTCAAGAGGTAGTTAATGCTTTGCTGAGGGTTAGGGGATTCTCTGCAGTCTTGAAAGAGGAAGACATAAGTCCTCTCCTCAACAAGTTTGGAAAGAAGCATAAAATACATGGGGAGGAGGGGCTGTAGCGCAGTGGCAGGCAGAAATCTCCAGGTTCAATCTCGGGCATCTCCTCCTTTGGTCTGGAGTCTGGACATATAACTGACTGTGTGGGACTTGAGGAAGAAGGGCCTTATCTGCCAAGGTCTGGGAAAAGCAACAAATGCCACTGCCACCTTGATTGGCACAGGAATGGTAAAGCACAGAGCTAGTGACTTACTCTCACATAACCATGCTTAATTTGATTGTTAACGTAATTGCTACCCTGCTCCTGTAACATTTTGCTTACATTCACCCCCCCCCCAACCTCAGGACATCCCAGAGCAGAGGAATTTGTTCCACATGTTTTTGGTGCCACTGGATATACCTGATCTTCAGCTTCTTGGGGCTACAGCAGAGTAAATAGCACTGCCCAGACAATGTGCCTGACTGAAGCTTTCCAATGTGCTATGGAAACTGGATTCAATTACTCTAACCAGTGTGGTAACAGCGAGGAACAGCAGCAGAAGACCCTGCAGGATCTCTGTACTATAACAATTGTGGGTAAATATAAAGAAAGGGTTATAATGCTGAATGTTATTTGAAGTAAAGATGTGTGAGTTACAAAGTTCTTGTGGATCTTATACATATTAGGAAGGAGGGGGTGTTTTACGATGGACCAGAGGCAAGCAAATTTATCCACAAAGTGGCTACTCAACATGTCATAGTGAGCTGTAGATTCTCTCTCCAGGTGACCTCCAATAGAAGATGACCACCCGTTCCCACCCAGAACATCTTGGATGGTGCTCTGGAAATGCAGTAGGTTGAGAGGATCTACTATCTCCATCACCCCCATAGCACAGCCTGTCAAAAGCGTTTATGTCAAGAATGCCAGCTTCACTGTAAAGATGTGGTTATTTATTTATTTTATTTATTTATTATTTGATTTATATCAAATCAAATATAATTTGCCCAGGGTGGCAAACAAAAGCACTAAAAACACTTTAAAACATCATAAAAACAGACTTTGAAATACATTAAAACAAAACATCTTTAAAAACATTTTGAAAAAGCAATGGTAATAAATGTTTTGTTTCTTAATAAGGCTATATTTCCTAGTAACAAATGCTAGAACCGTTTATATCTGCTTTTGATATACAAAGTGAGCATTTCTAAACTGCTTATTCTTTTTAAAAAATCTCTAAGCACTGTACACTATGTACAATATAAAACAGTTTTTTGTCACTGCCACTTTCAAATGCTAAATACATCACCTAACAAAGTCTAGGATGCTCATACCCTAATTTTGTAACATCAGCTCTGACCATTTAGACCTAGTTCTCTCTGTGACGATACACTATGTCTGGCCTCTACCACTTCAGACGAGTGGAGGGCTGACGTAATTGGATATTCAGCTTCCCCCCAAGAGCTCTGCCCATTAAAAAGGCCAAGCAAACTAGCATGTTGGGGATAGGCCAGAACTCTTTCCCTTAACATTTAATTTTATACGGAGGAGGAATCAAGCATGGGAGTTTGCAGACATGCAGTCTGGAACGGTACAGCACAAGCTGTATTTCTCCTGCCATGTCAATATTTGCAGGAGAACGCATGCCAGTGAACATCATTAATGAGACTTATGAAAAAAGTTGGTTGTCATATTTGACATTCTGCTACAATCCACCAGTGAATGAACATGATACATACAAATTAAAAATGTTCTTGGTTGTTGGGAGCATTTTATTAATTTTCTTAAAATATAAAATCCCATAGTTTAAATATTTTAAATAGTAGTGTGGTGTAGTGGTTAAGGTGTTGGACTACAACCTGGGAGACCAGGGTTCGAATCCCCACATAGCCATGAAGCTCACTGGGTGACCTTGGGCCAGTCACTGCCTCTCAACCTCATGAAAACCCTATTCAGAGGGTCGCCATAAGTCGGAATCGACTTGAAGGCAGTACATTTACATTTTTACATAGTATTTAGAAAGAACTGGAAAGAGGAGCAAATCTAGGTACTTTGCAGTCCCTGCTTGTTTTCAGTTTCAGTTCAAAATGTAGCAGGGGTCACTTGAACTCTTTGCTATAAACACAAGCAAAGTTGTTGTAATGTTACCGATCAGGCCAGTTTTGGAAAGTACTCAGCTGACAAGAAACTAAAGTGCTAACACAATCGATTCAACAAGAACATATTTTAAGCCTGAATGAAAAAAAAACAAGCCTTCCACAAGTGTAACAGCTATATGAAGGACAGCAAACACCTCAGAAGTGAAAGGCAACTCTGCAGGTGTCGACATTCCTAATGCAAATAAGGAAGAAGTATTTAAAGCAAAACACAGAGGGGTCTCTTTCCAGAAATGCAGGCTTTGTTCCTTTCCCCGGTCTTATGAGAGAAGTCCCATTCTCTTTATGAATATTAATTATTTCTGGTTTTTCTGAGATGGCTGGTAAATTGTTCTACTTCTTGTGAAGTAAACTTTTCCTACCTCACCTATTTTGGAGTCAAAGGAGTTCTTATTGTCTCCAATCCATCTTCCCTTAGACATCCTCTGACAGCAGTTGTAAGAACCCCTCCTTTTCAGCTGCCATCTTGGGAATTGTATGGGCCTTTCTTACCAGCGGAGTCCTGCTCAGTTTCTTCTTTCTCATCTTCACAATTCACTTCAGAAAGAACAGGTAAGACCAGGAATGTATTGTGGTGGTCTCTTCAGGAGCTGGGCAAACTGTTAAAGCCCCATTGACCTGGAGGTGCTCATAAAGAGTGTCATTTCTTTCTCTGGAAATTGAAAAACCAGGAGGATACTGTAGTCAATGATATCAAAAGCCACTCTAGGAGGATACCATAGTCAATGATAATAAAAGCTGCTGAGATATGGAAGAGAATCAGTGGAGTTGTACTTCTGCTGTCTCTTTCCAGATACAGTCCACCAGAGTGACCAAGGCTACCTTGGTGCCAAAACCAGGCCTGAAGTTGGCTTGGCTTTAAATGGATCAAGATGCTTTGTTTTATGCAAGTAAGCCCGCAGTTGCACAGTCACAATATTTTTGAGCACCTTGCCCAAGAAGGAAATTTGTGTTTAAGTGTCTGCTTAAAACTCACCTGTTATCTACGTTCCCTGTGGGGTGATCCAGCTATATTGAAATATTAATCTGATCTGTGGATTTGTGATGTGTTTTGTATTTATTTTATGGTTTTAACTAATTTGTTGATTTTCTGCTGCTCACTGCCTTGATATTTTTTCTTAATGTTGACAGTATAGAAATTGTTATAAAAATAAAAATATTTGCAACTGGATGATAGTTGATATAATCTTCACCGTCCAAGGAGAGCCCACTGCCTCTTTCAAGATGGAAGGCCTCTTGCATGAAAGCCTTAATCACCCTTGGACACATCCAGTCGACCCCCTTTAGCCAGATCATGTAAGCCAAAGTGGGCGAAGGTAGAGTTGAGAGAGCAAATACTTGGCCAAAACCCAACAAGTCCATAGAAGAATTAGGGATGCTAAATATCAGTGCCTCTATTTCTACCTGGATCTTGGGTTCCAGAATATGATTCTGAGGGATTTCTGTTCAGACCCAGGGCAGGTGCTGTGGTATTTGGAAATGTTCCATCTTATTTCCTATATTGTATTTAACGTGGACGTGAGACTGCTGAGCATGGCTGGATTATAATGGCGCAGTTGGAGCAGGATCTATATCAGCAGGGGGCCTGGACTCTGAGCATTTATTTTAAAACTTTCATGCAAAATGTGAAAACTTTGCAAAGAGGCTGAGGCATGTCATTGTGAAATTATAGTACAACGGTATACATAGGGGAAAAGGCCAAAGTGGGATGTATTTTGGAAGAAAGCCAAAGGGTATTGAAAAGGCCATAGCTGGGGGATCGATTTATCATGACTCTTGCATGCCACAGGTGCTGGGTTCATACCTGGCATCTCCAGGCAGAACTGTGAAAGACTCCTTTCTGAAACCCTGGAAAGCTGCTGCCTGATAACGTAGCCAATGCTGAGCTAGAATGGCCTGACTCAGTATAAGGCAGCTTCCTCTGTAACAGAAGTCAGACTGGTTCTGGTGGGATATTCTTGTCTGTTTTCAGCCAGGAGATGTGGGGCCCTCAGTTTAACTAGCCAGTGGTGTTCAGCCTTTTCAGACCTGGAGAAACTTTTAGCCCAAACATATTTTTGTATGGTAGTCATGCTGCTGTTATAACCCACTTTAGTTCAAGCTGCAATTCAGTAATTGGGGCCAACTCGCCAGCTGAAGACCAGTGAACTACTAAATCTTTCTGGATTTTGTTGGTTGCTTTGTCTGAATATTTTGTTGCCAGAATGGAATTTGATATGTGTGTTCAGGGCACAATTCTGTGTTTCAAGCTTGAATACCAGTTCAGCCCCCAACACCAGTTTTTAAAGAGTGGGAGAATGCAAAATGTATTTGTTTAAAAAGTATACTCCCTCTTTTTCCTCTCCACAAAGGAGTCGCTCAGATTACAGATGAAAAACAAATATAAAGGCTACCATAATCCAGTCATTAAAACATATTGTTTCCATGTTTTCTTAACTGCTTTGTCTGCTGGAGGATTGTGAAGTTGTCAAGTCCAAACCTGAATGTAGTGACCCTGCTGGGCAGTGGCTTGACTTACAGCAGTGCTTACCTCTTTGGAATCGAAAAACAGAACTCATTGACCAGACCATCCATGGAGATGCTTGTTCAGGTGGGTGAAAGCAAGAGGTGCAGCTTACTGTTCATTGCTCTTATTGGCAGACAAATTAGCTAGGATTCAAAGGGGTACATGGACACATTCTGGGCTTGCCCAGAGAGATTCTCTCTCCCACCTCCCTTTCTCTTCCGGAAAGTCCAAACTGACCTTTCAATTCTCAAAGTTAAAGTTTCAAGGCATGGTCTGAAGGAATGGGCCCCATCAGTGTCTGGAAGGGAGCCTGCTTGGGAATCCTATGTAACCTATGTTAAGATTTAGAAGGCAAACAGGGAGGATGTAAATATCATAAATAGCTTTTGAGAGCTATTGTGATGAATGGAATAGATTGTTGCACTGAGTTCTGTGTTTTAATCCTCATTCAGCCATGAAGTCCACTGAGTGACCTTGGGTCAATCGCTATCTCTCAATCGTCAGGGCTGGCACCAGGTTGGGGTGGGCCCTCGGGCACCAACACGCACCCCCGTGGCTGCCCCGCCTCCTGTGTTGTGATGTCAGTATGCTGCGTGTGCATGCACTGAAGTGACGACGCAGAAGTCCATGCTGGCTGCAGGGATGTGTATGTTGTTGTCTGGGAGGATGGTGGAGCACCTGCTCCACAATAGGCATCGGGTTGTGGGGCGTGATTTTCATCCACAAATCACGCTGTGCAAACTGACGCTGTCATGGATTGCAGAGCCTCAACCTGCCAGCCCCAGCCTGTAGATCTAGGCATGGGGCCCCTCGGGAGTGATCCACAATCTGGGTCAGGTTGCAGGACATTATGTGGATGAAAATCCCACTCCACGATCCGATGCCATCATGGATCGTGGAGCTCCACCCTCCCAGCCCCAGGCCTGCTCAATCTAACCAACCTCCCAATGTTGTTGTGAGAATAAACTGAGGCGATGGGGGAGAGACGGGAAGAAATATGCCTCAATTACATTATTAACTTTATAAATACAAACCCTGCTCTTCAGTGTAAAAAATATTCCAGCACAGCTTATATACATCAAAAAGAAAACAGTCTAGCTGCGGATAACAAATACAACATTAATAAACAAGCATCAGGATAAAGCAGCAAGTTAGATGGATGTTAATGCAGCAGGGGTGCAGACAAATACAGTGGATTCAGGCCCAGTGCTACTAGACCAAGGTACAAAACAGGGCTGTCTCCCATTGCTCTTCAACCTTTTCCGAGAACTATGGCACAACCCAAAGATTCAGGGGTGTCAGTTAGAGGATGAAGAGCATTTGCTAAGTCTGTATGCGGGTGATGTGGCCTTGATGCTCTGTGATCCACTTAGGGGCAACTTAACTCTAAGGGAATGAACCTCTGTAATTAAGTATGAGAAAAGAAATGCTAGGTTGTAATGATTTGAAAGTGTAGTTCACTGATAATGGAATACTTTTCATGGAATCATAGAATCGTAGAGTTGGAAGGGCCTATAAGGCCATCAAGTCCAAACCCCTGCTGAATGCAGGAATCCCAAATTAAACCATACTCAACAGGTGGCTGTCCAGCTGCCTCTTCAATGCCTCCAGTGTTGGAGAACCCACCACCTCCCTAGCTCATTGGTTCCATTGTAGCACCACTCATTAGGAGGTTAGGAAGTTTTTCCTGATGTTCAGTCGAAATCTGGCTTCCTGCAATGTAAGCTCATTAGTCCATGTCCAAAACTCTGGGACGATTGAAAAGAGATCCTGGCCCTTCTCTGTGTGGCAACCTTTCAAGAAGAGCGCTATCATATGTCCTCTTCTCAAGGATTATTCCTTGGAACGATGCCCATTTCTTTCAGTCTCTCCTCATAGGGCTTTGCTTCCAGTCCCCTGATCATCCTTGTTGCCCTCCTCTGAATCTGAACCTGTTCCAGTTTGTCTGCATCCTTCGTAAATGCAGTGTCCAGAACTGGATGCAGTACTCAAGGTGAGGCATAACCAGTGCCGAATAGAGAGGAACCAATACTTCATGCAGTTTGGAAACTATACTTCTGTTAATGCAGCCTAAAATAACATTTTCCTTTTTTGCAGCCGCATCGCACTGCTGGCTCATATTCAGTTTGTGATCAACAACAATCCCAAGATCTGTCTTGCATGTAGTATTGCTGAGCCAAGTATTTCCCATCTTATAACTGTGCATTTGGTTTGTTTTTCCTAGGTGTAGAACTTTGCACTTATCCCTGTTAAATTTCATTCTGTTGTTTTCAGCCCAATGCTCCAGCCTATCAAGATCCCTTTGAAGTTTGTTTCTGTCTTCTAGGGTATTAACTATCCCTCCCAATTTTGAATCATCTGCAAATTTGATAAGCATTCCTTGCACCTCCTCACCCAAGTCATTGATAAAAATGTTGAAGAGCGCTGGGCCCAGGACCAAGCCGTTTTGCCTTTTTTTCTTTTCTTACTTTAAAAAAAAATCACACATATACAAAACATTCTACTGCAGGTTAAAAGTTAAAAGCCTGGGGAAATAAAAAGGTCTTTGCCAGGTGCTAGGAAGAAAAGAGAGTTGGTACCAGGTGAGCCTCCCTGGGAAGCTCATTCTATAAAGAGAAAGCCTTCTCTCCAGTTGCCAGCCACCTCATCTCACCTGGGATTGTACAGTACACGGAGAATGGCCTCCAAAGATGAACTGAGTGGACAGATAAGCTTACTGGAGTAGGTGATAATTTCAGATACCTAAATCCCAAGTGTAGTAGACCTTTAAAGGTAAACAGCAACACTTTAAATTGGAAATGGACCAGAAGCAAGTGCAATAGTTGCTGGTGGTTTAACGTCCACCTTGCTGCCCAGCAGCTTCTCTGATGGAGCTGGTGGAAGCCATTTTGGATGGCTGTGGTATTGGAGGAGCCCAGCACAATAATTCTGGGGGATATCAGTGTCCATGCTGAGGCTGCCTTGTCCTGGCTTGAGACTTTATGGCCTCCATGACAACCATAGGGCTGTCTCAAGTTGTCACTGGTCCGACACATAGGGCAGGGCACACCCTCAACTTGGTTTTTGCTCCAGGTGGAGGAAGGGGTGGTCTGGAGATGGGGTGGTGGTGGATGTCACCCATTGTCATGGTCAGTCCACTTCCTGGTGAAGTTTAGATTTACAGCTCTAATTCTTCCCTGCAGGAGTGGTGCAGATTAAGATGGTCCGCCCCCGGAGACTAATGGAATCCACTGGATTCCTGAATGCCCTGGCAAAGTTTCCAATAGATAGAGCAGGTGACCCTATTGAAGCTCTTGTCACGCTGTGGAACAAGATTCATCAGGCTGTTAACACGACTATCTCTAAGCGCCCTCTCTGGCATTGTGGAGCCTGGTTTGCACCTTGGTACACCAGTGAACTAAGGGCAATGAAACAGGCTGGATGACTGCTAGAGCGCAAGTGGCGAAAGATGTGCTGTGAGGCTGATCGGGCACAAGTAAAACATAACGCTGCCTACTGTGTGGCGGTAAGGGCAATGAAGGAGGCTCACTTCTCTGCCTCCACTGCATCCTCAAGTAGCCTTCAACGGAGCTTTTTCATACTGACGGGTCTGTTGACGTCAGTTTTAGACCCTTCGGAGGCCCACTGTGAATTGTTTTGCAAGGCACTCTGAGGGTAAGGTTGCTTATCTCTATAGGAATCTTGATGCCCCATCCACGTCTATTGTAATTCCCAGTGAGGTGTCCAGTGCAACGTCTGCTGCAACTTCTTGGAATCAGTTTCAGTTGATGTGGCCTGATGACATAGACAAGGTGCTTGTGACAATGTGGCCAGCAACGTGTCCTCTTGACCCATGCTCTCCTTGGCTTATTAAAGCTTGCTGAGGAAGTATGATCAAGTGGATCCAGGGTATGGTCAATGCATTTTTGCAGGAGGTAGTGGTCCCAGCTGCCCTGAAAGAGGCAGTGATCTGACCACTCCTGAAAAAGCCCACCCTGAATCGATTGGTTTGTGACCACTACAGCCTGGTCACAAATATCCCCTTTTTAGGGAAGGTGATCAAGAGGGTTGTGGCACAGCAAGTACTCTTGGATGAAACAGATTATCTTGACCCATTCCAATCTGGGTTCAGGCCTGGTTATGGGACTGAATGAGCCTTGGGTGCCCTGGTGGATGACCATTATTGGGAGAAGGATGGGGAGTGTGACCCTGTTATTCTTACTTGATCTCTCAACAACTTTTTATACCATTGACCGTGATATCCTTCTGAGATGATTTGGTGAGATGAGTACCAGAGGCACTGTTTTACAGTGGTTCTGATCTTATCTCCAGGGTCATAGATAATAGCATTGGGTGACTGTCTTTCGGCCCCCTGGTAGTTGTGCTCTGGGGTGCCACAGGGTACTATCTTGTCCCCAATGCTGTTTAACATCTATATGAAGCCCTTGGGATTGGTTATCAGGAGATTTGCAGTGAGGTGTCAGCAGTATGCTGATGATACCCAGCTTTATTTCTCTATAACTTCTGAATCAGGAGATGCCATGCAAGTCCTAGACCACTGCCTGGTCATTGTGGTGGGCTAGATAAGGGCCAATCAACTGAGTCTGAATCCTAGCAAGACAGAGATGCTGTGGGTTGGTGATTCCCGAGTTTGGGTAATTGGTCAATTGTCTGCTTTGGATGGGGTTGTACTCCCTCTGAAAGAGCAGGTTCATAGTCTGGGGGTGTTCCTGGATCCATCTTTGTTGATAGAGACCCATGTGACCTCTGTGGCTAGGAGTACCTGTTACCAGCTTTGGCTGGTAAGACAGCTGCAGCCATTTCTGGTCTGGGATAGCCTGGCCACTGTTGTCCATGCACTGGTAATGTCCAGGCTGGATTACTGTAATGTGCTCTGTGTGGGGCTATCCTTGAGGTTGGTCTGGAAGCTGCAGCTGGTGCAAAATGTGGCAGTGTGACTGCTCACTGGGGCAGGGTATCACCAACATGTTACCCCACTGCTGAAAGAATTGCACTGGCTGCCCATTAGTTACTGGGCCAAGTTAAAGGTTCTGGTTTTGGTGTACAAAGCCCTATGCAGCTTGGGACCAAGATACCTGAAAGATTGTCTTACCCAGTCAACCACTGCACTCTTCAGGTGAGGGCCTCCTGTAGATACCATCTTATCAGGAGGTCCATTCTGCACAACATAGGAAGTGGACTTGTAGTGTTTTGGCACAGACATTTTAGAATTCCCTCCCCTTAAATATTAGACAGGCAGCTTCTCTGTTAACTTTTCAACTCCTATTGAAGACCTTCCTCTTTCAACAAGCCTTTTAAGTAGAGACCTTATCCCAGCCTGCATCTGTGTTGGAACTGCTTTTTAAGATGTTTTTAAAGCTGTTTTAAATATGTTTTGTTCTAATATGTTTTTCAATGTGTTTATTTTAATATGTTTTAAAGTCTTTTGTTTTTAAGTTGTTTTAGAGTGTTTTTGTTTGCCGCCCTGGGGTCCTTCTGGGAAGAAGGGCAGGATATAAATTTAATCAATCAATCAATCCAATCAATCAATCGTTCCAGCAGTTGTAAGATGTATTCCCATAATCCATTCCCATTCAGGAGCAAAGTTGCCATATTTTGAATTAACTGCAGTTTCTGGACAGGCTTCAAAGGCTGCCTCAGATATAACACGTTAACTAGTCTACTGTAAAGATAACTAAAGCACTGATCATCATGGCCAAGCAATCTCTTTCAAGGTGATATTACAAGTGAGCTTTATGCCACAGAGCAGGGGCACAGGATATAAATTCAGAAGGGCAAAATTACCACAGGCCAAACCACAAGTGCGAAAGACACTTGAAGAGGGACACTGCTTACACGTGCCTGTACGCTAATGCTAGGAGCCTCCGAACCAAGATGGGAGAACTGGAGTGCTTGGTCTTAGAGAAGAGCATTGATATAGTGAGCATAACCGAGACCTGGTGGAATGGAGAAAACCAGTGGGATACGGTTATCCCTGGATATAAACTATATCGGAAGGACAGGGAAGGACATATCGGTGGCGGAGTCGCTCTATACGTGAAAGAAGGCATTGAATCCAGCAAGCCTGAAACCGCAAAAGAGGCGGACTCCTCCACAGAATCGTTGTGGGTGGTGATACCATGCCCCAGGAGGGATTTAATACTGGGAACGATCTATTGTACCCCTGATCAAAATGCTCAGGGGGACCTTGAGATGAGATATGAAATTGAGGAAGCATCCAAACTAGGAAATGTGGTAGTAATGGGTGACTTCAACTACCCAGACATAGACTGGCTGCATATATGTTCCAGTCATGACAAAGAAGCAAAATTCCTAGATATTCTAAATGACTATTCCCTAGACCAGTTGGTCATGGAACCGACCAGAGGGATGGCAACCCTGGACTTAATCCTCAGTGGGGACCGGGACCTGGTGCGAGATGTAAGTGTTGTCGAACCGATTGGGAGCAGTGACCATAGTGCTATTAAATTAAACATACATGTAAATGGCCAGTTGCCAAGAAACACGTCACATTTGACTTCAAAAGAGGAAACTTCACAAAAATGAGGGGATTGGTAAAAAGAAAGCTGAAAAACAAAGTCCAGAGGGTCACATCACTCGAAAATGCTTGGAAGTTGTTTAAAAACACTATATTAGAAGCTCAACTGGAGTGCATACCGCAGATCAGAAAAGGTACCACCAGGGCCAAGAAGATGCCAGCATGGTTAACGAGCAAAGTCAAGGAAGCTCTTAGAGGCAAAAAGTCTTCCTTCAGAAAATGGAAGTCTTGTCCGAATGAAGAAAATAAAAAAGGACACAAACTCTGGCAAAAGAAATGCAAGAAGACAATAAGGGATGCTAAAAAAGAATTTGAGGAGCACATTGCTAAGAGCATAAAAACCAACAAAAAAAATTCTATAAATACATTCAAAGCAGGAGACCATCTAGGGAGGCGATTGGACCCTTGGATGATAAGGGAGTCAAAGGCGTGCTAAAGAACGATAAGGAGATTGCAGAAAAGCTAAATGAATTCTTTGCATCTGTCTTCACAGTGGAAGATATAGGGCAGATCCCTGAACCTGAACTAACATTTGCAGGAAGGGATTCTGAGGAACTGAGACAAATAGTGGTAACAAGGGAGGAAGTTCTAGGCTTAATGGACAATATAAAAACTGACAAATGACCGGGCCCGGATGGCATCCACCCGAGAGTTCTCAAAGAACTCAAATGTGAAATTGCTGATCTGCTAACTAAAATATGTAACTTGTCCCTCGTGTCCTCCTCCGTGCCTGAGGACTGGAAAGTGGCAAATGTAATGCCAATAGTCAAAAAGGGATCCAGAGGGGATCCCGGAAATTACAGGCCAGTTAGCTTAACTTCTGTCCCTGGAAAACTGGTAGAAAGTATTATTAAAGCTAGATTAACGAAGCACATAGAAGAACAAGCTTTGCTGAAGCAGAGCCAGCATGGCTTCTGCAAGGGAAAGTCCTGTCTCAGTAACCTATTAGAATTCTTTGAGAGTGTCAACAAGCATATAAATAGAGGTGATCCAGTGGACATAGTGTACTTAGACTTTCAAAAAGCGTTTGACAAGGTACCTCACCAAAGACTTCTGAGGAAGCTTGGCAGTCATGGAATAAGAGGAGAGGTCCTCTTGTGGATAAGGAATTGGTTAAGAAGCAGAAAGCAGAGAGTAGGAATAAACGGACAGTTCTCCCAATGGAGGGCTGTAGAAAGTGGAGTCACTCAAGGATCAGTATTGGGACCTGTACTTTTCAACTTGTTCATTAATGACCTAGAATTAGGAGTGAGCAGTGAAGTGGCCAAGTTTGCTGACAACACTAAATTGTTCAGGGTTGTTAAAACAAACAGGGATTGCGAAGAGCTCCAAAAAGACCTCTCCAAACTGAGTGAATGGGCGGAAAAATGGCAAATGCAATTCAATATAAACAAGTGTAAAATTATGCATATTGGAGCAAAAAATCTTAATTTCACATATACGCTCATGGGGTCTGAACTGGCGGTGACCGACCAGGAGAGAGACCTCGGGGTTGTAGTGGACAGCACGATGAAAATGCCGACCCAGTGTGCGGCAGCTGTGAAAAAGGCAAATTCCGTGCTAGCGATAATTAGGAAAGGTATTGAAAATAAAACAGCCGATATCATAATGCCGTTGTATAAATCTATGGTGCGGCCGCATTTGGAATACTGTGTACAGTTCTGGTCGCCTCATCTCAAAAAGGATATTCTAGAGTTGGAAAAGGTTCAGAAGAGGGCAACCAGAATGATCAAGGGGATGGAGCGACTCCCTTACGAGGAAAGGTTGTAGCATTTGGGGCTTTTTAGTTTAGAGAAAAGGCGGGTCAGAGGAGACATGATAGAAGTGTGTAAAATTATGCATGGCATTGAGAAAGTGGATAGAGAAAAGTTCTTCTCCCTCTCTCATAATACTAGAACTCGTGGACATTCAAAGAAGCTGAATGTTGGAAGATTCAGGACAGACAAAAGGAAGTACTTCTTTACTCAGCGCATAGTCAAACTATGGAATTTGCTCCCACAAGATGCAGTAATGGCCACCAGCTTGGATGGCTTTAAAAGAAGATTAGACAAATTCATGGAGGACAGAGCTATCAATGGCTACTAGCCATGATGGCTGTGCTGTTCCACCCTAGTCAGAGGCAGCATGCTTCTGAAAACCAGTTGCCGGAAGGCTCAGGAGGGGAGAGTGTTCTTGCACTCGGGTCCTGCTTGTGGGCTTCCCCCAGGCACCTGGTTGGCCACTGTGAGAACAGGATGCTGGACTAGATGGGCCATTGGCCTGATCCAGCAGGCTCTTGTTATGTTCTTACGTTCTTAACTGACAAAGCTGGATCTAACTACGTCCAGACTGTGAATCTGCTCCCTTTGTGAGGAGCACAATTTGATCTAGAAGAAGTTGAACACTATCTTCCTGGACAAATGAACCACCCATCAACAGACATATTTCTCACCTCATCTTATCTGGTTGAGCTTCAGTTTATTAGCCCTCTAGTCCATTACTGATGCCAGACATTAATCAGCCATACTCATCAAGTCACCTGAATTTGGTGAAAAAGTAGGGTTGGTTGTCACCAGCCTATCACATTTTAGATGACTTTACTCAGTGGCTTTGTGTAAATGTTGAAAAGCATAGGGGACAAAATGGAACCCTTTGGGACCCCATAGCATAGATGTCAAGTAGTAGCTTGCCCAGCACCATCTTTTGGAATTGGCTGTCAGGGTAGGAAAGAATCACTGAAGCTCTGTGTACTCAAATCCCAACTCAGAGAGCCTATCCAGAAGGATAACATTGTCAATGGTATTGAAGGCTGCTGAGAGGTCCTAGAGAATTAGTGGAATCACACTCCCTCTGTTCTTATGGCATAGTGGCTGCTATTAATTAAAACACACGCACACACACACACACACACACACAAGATCCTGATTCCAGATCTCTTGTGTCATGTTTAGCTTGGACCTTAGTCTTAATTATCTCTCTCTCTCCCCCCCCCAAACATACCCCTGCAGGTGAGAGTCAGCTTGTTGTGTATTGGAGTCTCTCTGGCTTTTGGTCCCATTCTAGGAAAAAGCTGGCGATTGTATAAAGTGTTCACTCAGCGAGTTCCAGATAAGAGAGTGGTGAGTTCTCATAACCTACATTCAGCTCTCTGAAACAAACTAGAAATAAAACTGTGCAAGAGTTGTTGAGGCTAAAAGATATATGATGGAAGTAGTCATCAGGGCTGGCACCAGGCTCAAGGGCTCTGGGCAAAGTGCCCTCAGTGAGCCCCCAAGGTAGCAGGCCTCAGCATCTGATGGGCCTTCCTCGGTCTGACAATGGAACTTTCTCTTAGCAGAGCTGGGCTTAGAAGATGGCAGGTGGTGGCAGAGGGTAGCAATCTTTTGAATCTTATTCCAGAGCAGGTGAGCCTTTCCCTTGAATCCCCATGCACCTTTCTGCCTCATGTTGGGAAGACAAACTTGCCACTCAAAATAAGTCAAACCA
This sequence comes from Rhineura floridana, assembly GCF_030035675.1. Taxonomy (NCBI): domain Eukaryota; kingdom Metazoa; phylum Chordata; class Lepidosauria; order Squamata; family Rhineuridae; genus Rhineura; species Rhineura floridana. The sequence goes on from NC_084480.1 coordinate 155,615,102, forward strand.
CTGAAAGAAAAAGAAAACTGGTGGCACAGGGGAATAGAGCAGAAAGGGGACCCTCTTTATTTAACTTGAACTGGGATATAGGCAGTCTGAGCAGAGAAACCAGAAGGCCCAGCCCCTTGCTCCCTCCCTTACTGGCTGCATCTTGTTACTTGCAAGGTTGCACACAGTAATTTTCACATGATGGACCAATGCTGCACGTGCACAGAGTCTGAAATGCACACTGAGATGCAGGATGAAGTTCAGGGACATGTACCTCCCCAGCCTGTCCTCACATCAGCAGGCCACACAGGCTTATCAGAAGGAGTTATATGTCATTCCAACCCACACAGAGCCAGGGCACCAAGTACTGCTCAGGCCCAATAGTAAGCTGCCCCCACCCCCAAGGAGCAGCAGAGGGGAAGACTCCTATCAAGCACTTTTCTACCCCACCCATTGTACAGGGGGAGAGCATACCTCCCAAATTTGTGAGATGGGTTAAGGTCACTTTTGACCACCACTTATTACAAACATGTTCCAGAGCACAAAGCAGGGATTGCAGGGCGCTCTCTTCATGCAGAGGCAGATACTCCCAACATAGCTCTTCCACAGTGAAGCTCAACGTAGACAAAATCATGATACTGTTTTCTGGGTTGGTCCTCTGATTGGATGAGTGGTGTATAGCCTGTGTTGGACTGGGTCACACTCTCCCTGAAGGAGCAACTCTGTACCTTGTGGGTTCTCCTGGATCCATTACTTTCACTCGAGACACAGGTGGCCTTAGTGCCATGGAGTGTGTTCTGCCAGCTTTATCTGGTGGCCCAACTACATCCCTATCTGGACAGAGATAACTTGGCTTCAGTGATCTATGCCTGGGTAACCTCTAGGCTAGATTACTTCCATGTGATGAATGCGAAGATGTTTTGGAAAGTGCAGCGGGTACAAAATGTCATGGCCAGGCTGCTGATTGGGAATAGCCAGTCTGACCACATAACACCAGTTTTGGCATAACTGCGCTGGCTGCCTATATGTTTCTGGGCCTAATTCATAGTGCTAGTTTTAACTTGTAAAGTTTTACATGGGTTGAGACACCAGTATCTCATGGAACACCTCTCTTGGCACGAGCCTACCCAAACCCTAAGATCATCCTCTGGGTGTCCCTTCCAAGAGCGGGTTGGAGGGTGGCAACAAGAGAGAGGACTTTTTGATTGTGATCCCTGTCTGTTGAATACTCTCTTAAGCGAGACCTGCCTGGGCTTGATACTGACATCTTTTCAGTGCCAGGTTAAGACTTTTTTCTCTTCTAGTCATTTGATGGAATAGGATCCAGCTGTGTCAAGGCTTGCTGACAGAGTGTTAGTAACTGGGTTGCTGATAAGTTATTGCTTGCTTGTTTCCTGTGGAGTCTAGTGTTTAATGTTTAATATATTGTTATAAAATTGGGGGATTGGTATGGATGATGTCTTTGGATCCCCCTCTAAGCCTGTAATTCTGTATCTGGACATTTGGGATCCACAGTAGAAGAAACCTGCTGAAGTGATCAAGCCAGTTTCTTTATTAAGCTAATGGGTCTGACTGGACCTCTTAAGTACCAAATTTACATGTCTGAAGACTTGGTCAAGAGCAGATATATTGCCATAGGAACAACTGGCTGGTGATGCTTTTTCAAAAAGTGTGTACCCCCCCCCAAAAAAAACAACAACTGAGGGTGAGGAGAGAGCCTGTGTGTTTTTCTAGGCTGGTCTGGAGTTGGGAAGGGACAGAGAGGCCTGACTCGCTCTGTGTGCTGAATCCAAAGCAGCTATGGCTTTGGGACTCCCCTGGAAACCTAATGGGGAGGCAGTATCTGTTGGAGTGTTAATGCTGTGAGCTCCTTCCATTTTGTGCTTAGGTTGTATATGTTAGAGTAAACAAATATTGCATGGTCACTTTAAGGGATATTTGGGGAATATCCCATGTACCTGTTTACCATGATGTAACTTCCTAATGGTTGGGGTTTAGTTACCTGACTTCCTTCTCCTTTGTCCTGGGGGATTTCTGAATACCTCCATTGCTGATCTTCCTACCATTGAGAGAGGCCGCATGGCACAGATGCTCTCTCTGAGAGCATCCATTACTAAAGACCAAGTTGGACTGAGACTATTTTTTCTTTCATCTAAGCTAGAACCTATGTTTCTGAACATATGCAGAATTCGTGAGTAAACATTCTTTTATTTTACCTAAAGGATTGTGTCTGTTGTTATTTATATAGAGAAAGGTGGGGCTGGTTACATTCTCATTCTGCTGCTTGTATTTTTACAACTCTGCTAAGAAATAGGACCAACCAAATTAGTTCCTATTTCTGTGTGTACTTTTTATAATACCGAACAGTATATGTGTAAATAAAACCATATATCCTAAAGACCACAGTCTCTAGTGGCCTTTATTCCAAGGAAACTGAATCCTAGGCAAGTACTGGAATCTCTTGAGTCTCTCACTGCTTGGAGATTGGGGTGTGCACAATATTGATTTGCTGTTAAATTTTGGTGGGCATTGTTTTCATCAATTTTGCATATTTTTAAGCAGATTGCAAGTCATCTAGAGACTGCTCTGTGTTAGGTAACTAACATATAAAATAAAGAAATAATAAAGAAATAATGAAAACATTTAAACTTTAAATGTTTAGTGGTTTTGAATGAATTTGTGGTCCTTACAGTATGATTTTGTCTTTTAACTCTTTTTGGTATTTGATAATGAAGGAAATATCAGGTGGTACTGATTACTGGATACGTTCTCCAGACTTGCCTGTGTTAGTGTAGGGTTTGAGCAAAAACTTGCAATATTGACATATTATATCACAAAGTGAACATGTTGAGTATCTCTTTTGTAGATTATCAAAGATTTTCAGCTTCTCGTGATGGTGTCCATGTTAGTTGTGGCTGACATCATCCTGCTTTTAATATGGATCTTAATGGATCCAGTCCAGTGTCTTCAAAATCTCAAAGCAGATCTGAAGGTAAGATGAAGGGGAGTGAAGATGGGATGACTGGACATCAAATATTGAACATGGATCATGTTTATTTACATCATTAAGAGAAAACTGTACACCCTCCAACATTTTAGAAATGAAAACGAGGAAAATTCTATCCCCATATAATTGGGTGAGGCTAGGTTGGAACCTTAATGACACAGGCGGGCAGAGGGCTTGTGAGATAGAAGATAGAGCCAATGCAGTTCAGACTGTAACTGTGCTATAAACAAGAACTAATGCAGACCATAAGCAGATAATTCTAGAGGCAAACCAATTATTTGGTAAGTTGTACATACGTAACGCACCCATTTCTAACGTATTGTTGAGGAATTTCGTTTTTGTAATTTGACATTTTAGAACACAATCATCCCGTTTTACAATTAAAGGACACTGCATCTCAGAGATAAGTGACTACTAGCCCAAGCAGAAACTTTAACAAGCTTTTGCATAGTCCCCATTTTACACCTGAGGAATATAGAGGCTGAAAGGGTTTTTCTAAAAACATACACACAAAGAAAAACACCAGGCCAATTAGTACATTCATGACGCAGAATTCTTAAGCCTTGTTACTATTCGTTCTGTTTTACAAATGGGAAATGTTGAGGCTAAAAGAAAGCAACAGTTGAGGTGGATATGATAGTAGTCACTTTAAAACTAACTGTTTAATGAGCGTTCAGCCTGATTTGTTTATGCGTGTGGGATAGATGATGTGCATCAAAGCAAGTGTTGTCCCACACTTTCCTGTCACGTTCCTTATCGCAAAAAGTATGATCTTTTGAGGAAGCAGGTTTATTTTGCAAGAGCTCCAAGCTGGCTTTAATTGCACAGCCTGAATTTGCCAGTATATGATTGAATCCCACCCCAAAACAGTGACAGCCTGAAAGTGCCCAGTGATAGTAGCAAAAGAAAAAAAAATTTTTTTTTAGTGTATCCCAGTGAATCCACTATTTATTGCAAGTCTAATCTCAGTATTGGAGATTCAGAGACGGACATTTCAATTCCTGCCTTACTGAATAAGAAGCATTCAGGGTTTTTTAAAAAGAAGCATATAGATCTGATTAAAAAAAATACATACACCATCTAAAACATGCCAACAAAGTACCGAGGAGGGTGGGTTTTTTTTAATAGTCTGGCCACAAGAACTGTTTGATGTACAGTTGCTCGTGCTCATGCAGTTGCTCATGGATCACTCTTGCCACCTCATTATTCTTAAAATAATAGCTGAGCAGAACTTGTGCACCATCAACAAGCCCAGCCTGGGATGTTTTGCAGTGTTTCTTCCCTTCCCCTTCCCCCGTGTACTGGATCATGTTTGGGGCCATGTATCAAACAATTAAAAACTGGTTTGGCCAATGCTATCACAAGACCTTGGGCAGCAAGGGCTGGGAAAGGAGGGAGAAGCCTCCTTCTCTGGAGCAGCGCATCCTTGTGAGGGGCTGTGATGCCATCCAGCCAATTGCACAAGAGAAGAGCAGCCAGCCAGCTTTTGTTTCCACAAGGTCTGGAGGGGGAGAGGGGGAGAGCAGAGAGTTGCAAGCCCATTTCACTCCAAGGGCCTTTGGTGCCTCATCTGTTTCACTACAAGTTTTCCAAACAATGGAGGTGTGAAACTGACACATTTTTTTTTTAAAAAAAAATAGAACTGGGACTTGCACGCCAACAAAAAGCCTAGTAACAAAATTCCAGGCTCGGTTTTCTGATGGTGTGTAAGTCCTGCTCCAGTACTAAGAAGAAGAAAATTAAAATTCCATGCACAGCAATGTTGCCATCGCTCTTCTGTTCCTAGCAACCTTCCCATGGCTGTTCAGGAAATAAAATGGCTCAGGAATGCCCAGATGTGCCAAAACGGAAACAAGGAGGCATGATAGTAGAGCACCCCCACCCCAAGAAATGTCACATCACTAATCAGAAACAACCACCTCCAAAAACTGAGTAGCTCTGCTTTGAAACAGCCACACCTTTGCAGTTCTCCCATCTACACCTTAACAGTACTAATAAAAATTTTCCCAGTAAGAAAAAAAATCTGCATTAACAAAGGAGAAAATTGGGATGTGTACAACTCAAGCATGATATTGTATAGATGCCTCCCTCCTGCCAAAGAGTGCCTGGGACACTGCAAATATGCAGTAAATGGATGTGTGGCTAGTGGAAGTGTCCTTACTGAAATGGAACCCAATCTGTTCCAGGCAGCTTAGAAATCTCTTCCCAAGGGAAGAAAATTAGGATAGACTGGAGGCTGTGATTTACTTGTGACAGGAACCAGAAAAAGCATGGTAATCCTGGCTAAAATGGGACAATTGGAGGGTACCGAGATGTTGAGTTCTTGCATCCTTTGATTTTAATGTTAGCTTTGATTTCAAGCATATGTTGTGTGACAGAAAACTCGAAATAATGGCTTGTTGAATACTGGGCATTTTGCAGATAAAGGAAGAAACCTCCAATTTTGTGTTTAAATTCTGTGCTAGGTGACTGAGAGAGGCTTGACTTGCACAGTAAGCCATGGACCTTTCTGTACATCTCTACACTCTGATCTTTGGCTTACTCTTTTTCTGGGATTTAAGGTAAGTAATTCATTCCCTGGTGAGTTTCGGCTGAAGGTGGCTAGTTCACGTGGCAGGAGTGGGGGACCTTTTGAGAAAGTCTTCCCTGGGAGACTTACGGGATCTGATGGATTCCTGAATGCTCAGGGGGATTTTCCAGCTGATACGGCTGGTGCTTCTGTTGAGGCTTTTGTCACGCTATGGAATAGTGAGATGCAAAGAGCCATCGACATGATCGCTCCTGGGTGTCATGGCCCCGTCGGAGGACTCATCAGACGAGGATGACTTGGGAGTAACAGCAGCAGACCCAGAAGCAGCAGACCCAGAAGGAGAAACGGAGGAAACTCCTGAGAACCCAGCTCCTTCTCCCCCTCAGCTGCAGAGCACCCCAGACACAGCTGAAGCCCTTCAGCCAGACGCAGACAGTGGACTCCTCCCTCACCTGCAGAACGTAGACAACAGAAGGTCAGGCAGAAGAGGGGCAGGCCTGTCCACTTAAGGCCAAAACGCTGATGGCTCACACCTGCTGACAAACCTGCTCCTTAAAAGTCAAACCTTGGCTTCAGCTTGTTGCTGACTACAATGTCAGGCGTGGCTTTGTGTGTTTCCAGATTCCCTGAACCTTGTCTTGGACTGACCCCTTGGCAATTGAACCCGGACCTCTACTGACCTCGCTTCTGGACTTCTGGCTTGCCACGTAAGCTTGGAAAGGGCCTTGCCCTTATCACGCTTCATCCTTGTTAGCCTGGCAGATTTACGACCAAGCTGCCAGCTAAGGACTTTCCCGCCCTGGTAAATACCCAGGAATTTCCAGCCCTGCCTGCACTGCAGAGCTGACACTGGGTGCCTTTGTTGTTGCTATGGAGCGCATAGTTTGCATTGGTACTCTAGTGACCTATGTGCGATGAAACAGGAGGGTCGACAGCTCAGACCACAGGTGGTGTAAATCTTGGGGTAAACTGGGGGTACTCTTGGATCCAACATTATCACTTGAGACGAGGGATAGGATCCATTGGCCAGTGCTCGCTCAAAAGCAATCTGTCATCCTAACAGGTTGGTATTGATTCAGGTTTCTTCTTTATTCACTAGCCGCTGCTTTTACCAATCTGTTCCTCCCCCTGGAAAAATATAGATATCAATATCAATATTTTAAAGGAAATATTGATATTTTGAAAGGAAATGTTGATAAAGGAAATATCAATAAACTGAAGGAAATATCAATAAAAATATCAGTATTAATATCAATATCTTAGACACTGATTTTTTTAAAAAAAAACAATTTCCAAAAATGGCTGTGGGAAATCACTACATAAAAATTTGATCCGCAACGATAGCAAATAAGCGAATTAATGGAAAATTCTGTACCAAATCCGAATTGGGTGGAATTCTAGCACATGCCTACTTGAGACCCAGATGATCTCAGTGGTTGCCTGTCTCCAGCTACGGCTGGTTTGCCAGCTCTGGTCTCTTTTGGACAGAGATGACTTGGCAATAGTATTCCATGCTGTGGTAACTTCCAGATGGGATTATTGCAACACACTCTATGTGGGGCTGCACTTGAAGATGACTCGGAAATTTCAAATAGTCCAAAATGCAGCAGCCAGATTACTGGCGGAGGTTCATAAAACAGCTGCATTGGTTGCCAGTTCATTTCTGGGCCCAACTGAAGGTGCTCACACTAGCTGAAGACGCACCTCTTTACTCTGGCCTGTTGACACCTGGAAGGTCCCACTCTATGCCTGTGATTGTAATTTGTTTTAATTGATGCTAATATTAAATTTTAAACTGTTGTTGTAACCCATCCTTGGACTTGCTGGTGAAGAGTGGGTAATGCATTTAATAACAGTAATAGCAATAGTAGCAGTAATAATAATAATTCCAATTTCTCATTGATTATGGCTATCTGTTATTAGAAAACCAACCATGCATGGGAAAACTATGTGATAAACATGTCTAGTTTGGCCCTCATGCCTTCAACATTTCAGAGGCTAAAATAGAGACAGTCTTGCACATTTGCAACACTTCTAACCATTGTCATACCAAGAGCCTCTGCCTGAACATTGATTCCTCTACTGGTATACATTTCTGATGGTTCTTCTCTGCTATATGTTGTTTGCAGTTACTCTACAGCAGGGATGGTGAACCTGCGGCCCTCCAGGTTGTTGACATTCACAGCCAACATGGCCGGTGATCAAGGATAATGGAATTTGCAGTCTAACAACATCTAGAGGGCCACAGGTTCCCCAACGTTGCTTTGCCTCTCTTATTTTAAATGTGCTTCCTTACCTCTTTTATATTTAATGCACGATAATTCTCTAGTAAGATCATATGTCGCCCTGGGCTCCTTCTTGGAGGAAGGGTGGGATAAAAATTCAATCAATCGATCGATCAATCAATCAGTCAAATGGTTGGAGGGTTCTTGGGGGGTTACCTCGTCCAACTGCTCTCTCCTCCAAACACATTGTTGCGAGATGCCTATACATTTTTCCCTTGAAATCCCCAAGGGATGAATAGATTGAAATTATTAGTTGCCATTGCTATATTTTTTTGGCTGAATGAATTGTTTTATTTATTTATTATTTGATTTCTATTTTGCCCTTCCAGCAGGAGCCCAGGGCGGCAAACAGGAGCCCAGGGTGCCATTTTTACATTAAATTACATTAATTTCACATTAAATTAATGTTAAAGATGCTGAACCTGAAACAAACATGGATTGGATTAATAAGGAGGCGTTTAATTGCAAGATTACATTATAATTAAGGTCCTACATTCTGGGAAATGCTAAAACCTTTTATCTTAACTTAACCCTTTTTAATCCGTGTGTGTGTGTGTGTTTGTGTGTTTGTGTGTTTGTGTTTTATTCCAGGGCACCCTACTGATCTATGGAGCCTACCTTGCTGGTCTGACAGATGATCTCAGCTGTTCACCAGTCAACCAGTCCCTCACCCTAATCATTGGGATAGCTATTATTTTTCTCTCTACTGGCATTATACTTGTAGTGAATCGTTTTTTCCTCTTGTGGCACAACCTAGTATTTGGATTTACCTCAGGAGGAATCTTTGTCTGTACATCTACAGTAAACTGTTTGATCTTTATTCCGCAGGTGAGTATTCCAAATCATTGTTTTGTTTTGTTTTCTGAAAAGGTTGCAAAAAACATGCTGAAAACAATAGCAGAGGTGCTGGCAGTGAGATAGGAATGCATATCTCAGATAACTTAGACTCATATATGCACAAGGTGGTGGTAGTTACCTTGTCTGTTAATCTGAAGTTTCTTTTGTACTGACTCACATGGAAGAGCTTCACTACAGTTTGTACAAATACTGTAGTTCATTCCCCGGTTGCAGTTCATCCCCGGTTGTTGAGGAGTGACTTCTGTTCAGGGCTGTAGTCAAAAAAGAGGAGAGGGGAGTGGAAGGCATCCAAATCGGCAGAAAGAAAGAAAAAAAAAGGGGGGGGAATATCTTAGTTATTCAGTGTTTCATACAAAATCAATCCGGAGCAGTACTGAATAACTAAGATATCTTATTTGTGCCCCTGATGAAGGCTGGAATTCATCCAACCGAAACGCATTGGGCATATATTTTATAACGTTCTCAATAAACAAGATTTTTGATCATCATTCACCCACGTTGGTCTTTTGTCATCCTGGGGTTCACCCCCTTTTTTCCCTCAGGGCTGTAGTCAGCTGTTTGGGGATTGCAGAGGACACATTTCCCCACTGTTACATGTGTGGGTGGAAACCCTTATGATCTGTTAAGAAATGAGATATTTTGTGTGAAGAAATGAGCAAGCACTGTTCTAATGAGTGCCTAACCACATGTGTGCCTGTTACCCAAGAACATGCACTCACACAAGACTGCTCACAGAGGTGGTTTTATTATAAGAAAGAAAGTATACGTTGATCAAATGTGCATTAACAAATGTAGAACAACACATAAAATCACAGTTGGTTTAACTAATATATTCACACTCCTGATTCTAAAGAGAAAAGGAGAAACTCTTATATGGGAGACAAAGTGGTTTCAGCACAACACTTTGTCGTGAGACTCAAGAAAAAGAGAGACAGAAGCAAAGTTATATGTTTCCTAGCTCTCGTTAGAGCAATCCTGCAGTTACGGGAATAAAAGGCGAATAGGACCCAAGGTTTAGGATCAAGATTCTATGCCTGTGAGAGTTAAACTCTCCCCCTTCTAAATCAACAGATTCAGATAATAAAGATCTTACCCTTCCCTTGGTCAAGTATGCAATGGTGTGTAGAGCTGATCCTAGGGAGTGATGTGAAGACGTGTAGAGGATCACTGGAGTAGTGTGTGCTGGCTAACCCATACAAAACCCCTGCCTTAAATGGGATTTTGAGTCTCATAGATGTGCACACAAAATCGAAGGGAAGGTGTGCTGATGTGAAAAGGGGAAAAAAAAGAGACTATTTTGAAATGTAAGCTCTGTAACTTTCCTGCCAGATGTTTTCCTTAAGATTGTCATCTTGTCTATGTGAGATGCATAGTGTAAATTCATAGAATCATAGAATAGTAGAGTTGGAAGGGGCCTATAAGGCTATTGAGTCCAACTGTTTGCTCAGTGCAGGAATCCAAGTTAAAGCATACCCAACAGATGGCTGTTCAGCTGCCTCTTGAATGCTTACAGTGTTGGAGAGCCCACCACCTTCCTAGCTAATTGGTTTCATAGTTGTACTGCTCTGTCAGTTAGGAAGTTTTTCCTGATGTTCAGCTGAAATCTGCCTTCCTGTAAATTAAGCCCGTTATTCTTTGTCCTGTACTCTAGGACAATTGACAAAAGATCTTGGTCCTCCTCTGTGTCACAATGTTTCAAGTACTTGAATAGTGCTATCATATCTCCCTTCAGCCTTCTTTTCTCAAGGCTAAACATGCCTAGTTCTTTAAGTCTCTCCTCATAGGGCTTGTTTCCAGTCCCCTGATCATCCTTGTTGCCCTTCTCTGATCCAGTTTGTCTGCATCCCTTTTAAAGTGCAGTGTCCAGAACTGGCTATAGTACTCAAGATGAGGCCTAACCATTGCCTCCTACCTGGACCTCCAGTGTAGGGTTGCCAGGTGTCTGGAGACTCTTGTTTTTGGGGGTCCTCTGCAGGTCTCTGGGTGACTCACCTTAATCTCTGGACTTTTTGCTTTCATTTTGTTACAAAAGTAAGTTTCTAGGTGGTCTGGTTCAAAAGATATAAAACAAGATGTCAGCCGCTCCCCTGCAATGTCTATTAGTACATGCTGCTCTAAAAATGCTCTAATTCAGGTTTTTAGCCAATAAGTGAAGTCAAGGTTGTGATTGACAAGATTTGTTGACACACCCCGGCAATAGCTAAACCCACAGTTTCCTTTTCCTGCTTGTCTCACATGAGGAATTCAGTAAATATATAGCTTTCAGAAGCATAAAGAGTACTTTCTCTGTGCAGGATTGGGACTTGCTTCTAAGGGCCTGTTCAGATGCCGGTATAATCTGGATCTGAGGCTTTTTGCAGATCCTTTTAATTTGGACCGTTTGCATGAGGTTTTTGCCAATGCGATTACATTCAGCTGCTTTTGCCTTTAACTCCGGCTCTCTCACTTGAGCTGCGGGGGTGGTGGTGCACAAGCCGCTACGCAGCGCTCACTGGAGCTATACCCAAGCTTGGAGCGCGCACAGCCATGGTGAAAGGAGGCTGGCAAAGGCACCACTGGCGTAATTTATAAGTGCCCAAAAGTGCAGGGGAAAGGGGAGCTGCCTTGGCGTCTTAAAAGGTCAATGCTTCCTTTAGTAGTTGCTTTTAATGTCTCTCTAAAGATAATTGTTTGGGGTTTTTTTATGTTTCCCAGAACGCATGCTGAGGCTTGTCCCGGGGTGCTGAAGGCACACCAATCTCGTGCAGCGACAGCCTAACAGCCACGGGTGGGAGCAGGGGGGATGGGAGAAAGCCTCTTTCAAGCGCCTATTCCTCCCTTCATTGTTGCGCTGCAGCCAACTCAGAAGGGACAGGAAGGGGGGAGGCATGAGTTTCAGGCACCTCCGCAGCCAGAAGAAGCAGAGTTGGGGATTGTTGTGTCTGAGCAGGATCGTGCGGGAGGGGGGCAGCCTGCTCTCCAGCCAGTTCCCACGAGTAACGCCCTTGCCGAGGAGCCGAGCGCACCGCCCCCAGTTGATGCAGAGGACTTGTGGGGGGAAGCTTCAGAGTCAGTGCCAGCTCCTCCTTTACCAAGCAGTTCCCAGGAGGATTCCAGTGTGGCACCGCCCCCTGACCTCGAGCCCGTTGCTCGGGAGCAGGTGTCTTCAGATGAGCTGTTGGATGTGCATCCCCTGTCTCCTTGTTCCCGTCGCCGTGAGAAACGGACAGGGCAAAGACAGGAATTACGAAGGAGTCAGAGATTACGTTCGAAAACATTTCCTATATAAGCCTGCCGCTCCCAGTGGGGGGTCGTTGAGTCAACTTCCTTCACACGCTGCAGAGCATGTCTAGAGTATAGTTAGGGACTCTAGTGAGTTAGCGTAGGGTTTCCTATGAAGCGCAATGCCTTTGATGTATCCATTACTCTAATAAAACGAGATTTACTTGCACACACACTCCAGCCTCATTCTTTCGGCTCTGGACGGGACATTCATTTAGGGAAACACCGCCCATTCCCTGCCTCCACAGTTAACATTCTAATGTGTGGGCGCGGCAACAAGAATGCTAGAAAGAAAAACAGCCAATTGTAGCGAGGGCGGAAGTATGTGAACTGTCAAAATCAATCGCGATGGAAAAAGCAGCTTTTAATGTGGATCTTGGCTCATATGTGAACCAGCCCTAAGTATACATGCATAGGTTTGCAGTTCAACAGAAGATCACAGCAGGATCTTGGTAGGCATATGCAGGGTTTTTTTAATTACTTGCAAAATTACTTGCATATTATACATTTTTTCTTTTAAATAATTTTTGGACAGAAGTTTTAAAAAGCGTACATGCTGCAGTGTTATACTTTTCTAATTAAGGAGTCAAACAAGTTTAAATTTTACTGGACTGTTGAAGAGGGCAGTTTGTCTTATTCATAACCTGTTTTGAAAACCTTCCTAATATGAAGCTTTTCTGGGAGTAAAGCTGCAACGCTAATTCCACATACCTGGGAACTAACCCCATTGAATTCAGTAGGACTTACTTTTGAGTAGACATGGTTAGGATTGTACTGAAAATCAATGGAACTTTTTAGTAAATATAGAAAAGGATTTGTTGTAAATCTTTCTCTTCCCCCTCTGATCCCTTTCTTTTTAAGCAGTTAGGCAGGGTTTGCTTAGGTGTCACTGCTTTTATTTTGCAGGAAACGAATACTTTTTAAAAAAAAGTTCTGCAGTGACCAACTGGTTTTGACAATAAATGACTATATGAGGTGTATATATTTTTACATCTCCAGTGTGTGTATATAGAATATTTCCAACAACCTTGTGAGATAGGGTTGGAAACCACGGCAGCTGACAAGAAATAAAGCCATTTAAAATCCAGTAACCATAAAACAAGTATAAAACAGTTGCAAAACAGCTTAATATGGCATGATTCTGAATTTTGGATTGTGTGAGTGAAGTTCCTTATCACTGAATTGCAGTCCCTGTGCATGCTTCCCTGTCTGAGTAAAGCCCCATTGAATAAATTGGGACTTGCTTCTGAGTAAACATGCATAGGATTGCACTATAAATGTAGAGGTTGTGTAAATAATAAACATCTTTGACATTCATGCTTATACAAATATTTCTTCATACTATGTCTTAATATGTGTCTGATTTCACACTATGGATGTAAATTATTATTTAACAAATTATTATTTCCTCTACATTTTAAGTGTGCCCTTCTTCCTTGGGGTGATCATGGTCCCCCTCTGTTGTTTTCACCCTGAGGGGCAGATTAGGCTGAGAGATGATGAGTAGCTGTATGGTCATCCACTAAACTTTGTAGCTGATTTCCATTTTGAAATGTAATTAAAATGATTTATATGCAGGGAAAGTTTATGAAGTGATGCAGATCCACACAATACATTTAAAGCACATCCAACTTGCATTTAAAGCACATGACTTCCCCAAAGGAATTCTGGGAAGTGTAGTTTCCCCCTCACAGTTATAGTTCCCACCACCCTTAACAAACTACAGTTCCCAGGATTCTGTGGTGGGATTCATGTGCTTCAAATGTATGTTGAATGTGCTTTAAATGCATGGTATGGTTCTGCCCTAGTAGGCTGTGCATTCATTAGTGAATTGAAAATAACAATTTTAAAATACACTTTTTTAAACAGGGCTGTAGCTCAGTGGTAGGGCACACATTTTGCATGCAAAGGTCCAAATTCAGTGTCTGGAAAACACTGTTGCCTGGAATCCTAGAGAGCCAATGCTAGTCCATGTCATCAGTACTGAGCTAGATGGTACTAAATGGCCTGACTCGGTATAAAAGAGGAAAGAGACCCAAGGGCCACATTGACTCCTAAAGTTATTTATGTATTTTATTTACGTTTATATACTGCTTTATTGTAAAAAAACCCTCAAAAGTGGTTTATAGAAGGAATTACAACAATAAAATTATTAGCAGAAACAGTTAAAGACAGGTATTTCAAAACACTCAAAATAATAAAACCAACAATGAGTTAAAAACAGATAAAAAACAGAATAGCTTCTACAACCAATGCAGATTTCAGAGCAGAGGTATTATGTGCTGATAGGGTCTCACTCATGTCAGCACTCATGCTGCAGCATTGTGCACTAACTCCAGTCCCCGGGTCCGGTGGTGCTGCATGGAGATTTCTGTAAGCTTAGGTGACTGGCTGCCAGGATGTTTTTGGTTAGCAATGCTGATTTTTTGCCTTACTCATTGGAATCTTGTTATGGTTGGTATGGTATTGCATTTAGGAAGTCATCACTGGGTTTTGTTTTCTTTTTCTATTTGCATTTTATTTACCTCAGACCTTGCTCCCTTACATCCATAGAAGCAACAACAGTGGTTCCATGTGGTCAGCTCAACCCACTGATGATGCACCTTGTTGGTTGCAGGATGGTTTGTTTCTTGCCCAATAGTGGTAAAAGAGAATTCACATACTGGAAAGTGTGGCTTCAATTGCTGTTGTTCCCAATCTACTGCCTGTGAAGGTAGACCAAACTATGTGGGTTTTCTCTCTGTCAATTATTACTCACTGGAATTGGGTTGGCTGTCAATGTGAGTTTATAGCAGCCCACAGAGTAGGCAGGAAAGGGTAGAGAATCTTCTTAACTCTTACTCATTTGTCAAACCTCTCTGTAGTGAAGGGTCAAGTGTGTAAAGAGGTTTGGAGCAGCCACATTAAAAGGCAGGCAGGGCATTCCAGGTAGGGGTTGCCAACCTTGCTTGGATATGGATATAATTGCAGAGGACCCCTAGTCAAGCCTTACCAACAGCAGAATTCTAACCATATCTACTCAGAAGTAAGTCCTGTTGAGTTCTATGGGGCATAGTCCCTTAGGAAGTGTTTATAGAATTGCAGCATTCAGGGGCTTCCATCTTTACTCCTGAGTGCTCCCATCTAACATCTCCACAACACTAGGCTTTCTTCCTACAACAGCCTTTTGGTGACTGGCCTGGCCAGAGGGCACTTAAACCCTCCTTGCCAGAGGCAAATAGGCTAGATTAAATGTTCCTTACTTAGGCTGTCTAAGCAGGTGAGAAGACATGATCCCATCCCTTCAGCTGGACCTGGGAACACGCTCATTTAGCTAAGATTTCTATCTTCATTTCCAATCAGATATTTTTTTGTTTGTTTGAGTGGTATGCTCCAAGCAACTGTGGTTGATGCTTAATGTATCATTCTAATGACATCACTAGGGCCCGCCCCTATGACATTACTAGGGCCCATCCCTGAAATCTCAGGGTTTGGGATGCTTCTGACCTGGCAATCCTACTCCAATGACAGACCTGGATCCAGGGGCACCCCCAAACTGCATACCTGCTCCACCAGGGGGAGTGCAATCCCATCTAGGGCAGGCAATTGACTAATATCTTGGACAGAGGAACCACTCACCCCAGTGCCTCCATCTTGCCAGGATTCAAACTCAGCTTATTTTCCTTCATTCATCCCACCACTGTGTCCAGGCCCGCACAGCCTCTCCTTACTCAGATGTTATGGAGAAAAGAGCTGAGTATCATCAGCATACTGATGACACCTTGCCTCCAAACTCCTGATGTCCACTCTCAGTGACTTCATATAGATATTAAATAGCATTGGGGATAGGAAGGTACCCTGTGGTATCCCAAAGCACAACTGCACAACTGTAGGTAAGACTGGAACCACTGTAACAAACTCTCTATTTCCCATTCCGTGGGGCCAGTCCAGGAAGATACCATGGTCAGTTATATCAAAAGCTGCTGAGAGATTGAGAAGCAGGAGCAAGGTCCTCCATTTGGAGTGAACAGCCTTTGTTTTATGATTCTTCATGTCATAAATTATGTCTTGCATGGGCACTGATGTCTAGTCATCTTTTCCTTGAAGAGACTGATAACCTAACAGTTGGGAATTTTTCCTGGTCATGTCCCCCATTGCCGATTGTTATCAATACTTGCCTCATTGCATTTTTTCTGGAGTCAACAAATCTGATATTCAACTCAGTGTCACACAGGAGTAAGGGTCATGGAGAGCTGATCCCATAGTTCAGCGCAAGCAAAGCTTAATGCTATGGCCTACTAACATGAGTTTTTTAAAAAAAATAATCTCATGCCAAGCTGATTTTTTTGTTTCTTAGAATTCCTGAGCAACACTGGCTACAGGGCTGCTAGTCTAATGCTTAACACCAAGATATTACAAGCAACTAGCAGCCTTGTACATGGTGTTGCTCAGGAATTCTAAGAAACAAAAAAATCAGTGCAGTTTTAAAAACAGTTGTTGGTTTATTGATGATTGATTGATTAAATTTATATTCCACCCTTCCTCCCAGAAGTTAAAATCAGTGCAGTTTTTAAGGTTCAGCCCACCATCTTAAAAAGGCATCCAATTGTATCCAAGTATAGCTGAAAATCTGCTCATTGATCTCAGGAACCATCATCCAAAATTTGGTTGTGATATCTTAAGAGTTCTGGGCGCCTCATTTTAAGAAAGATATAGACAAGTTAGAGCGGGTTCAGAAGAGGGCGACGAAGATGATAGCCGGTATGGAGAACAAGTCTTATGAGGAAAGGTTGAAGGAACTTGGCATGTTCAGTCTGGTGAAGAGAAGGCTGATGGGTGACATGATTGCACTCTTTAAGTACCTGAAGGGCTGTCACATAGAGGAGGGTACAGATTTATTCTCTGGTGCCCCAGAGGGTAGGACTAGGTCTAATGGTTTTAAATTGCAGGAGCGTAGATTCAGATTGGACATTAGAAGGAACTTCTTGACAGTAAGGGCAGTTTGGCAATGGAACCGACTGCCTAGGGAGGTGGTGGGATCCCCTTTGCTGGATGTCTTCAAGCAGAGGCTGGACAGCTATCTGCGGGAGATGCTCTAGCTGTGGATTTCCTGCTGTGAGCAGGGGGTTGGACTCGATGGCCTACAAGGCCCCTTCCAACTCTATGATTCTATGATTCTAAGAGTGAACCGGCAAACAACTTTCCAAAATATATAGTAGATTGTAGTTTCAAGCAGGTCAATTCCCTCCCTCCCCTCCACGTCCTTTTTCTAACTGACACCTTCAACATTCTGTCGCTCAGCTGCCCTCATCCCTTAGAGGTAACTGTTAGCGACTAGAGTCATGTAGTCTGCCAAATGTCCTGTTCCTTTAGATTCCCCCTCTCCCCTCAGCAGAAGTGAAAACTGTTTAAAGGAATCAATGCAGAAATCCAGAAGAGTTGTGATTGGGCAATTGAGTGTTCATCCTGTACACTTAAAGATAACAGTAAAGTCAGTCTGAACTCAGAAGAATTAGTATTTTTTTAAAAAAACCTCTGTCCCTCAAAATTCTGAAGCTCCTGGAAACTCAGAGCTGTTTTTAAATTTTGTTTCTCTTTTAATTTACAATGTTTTATGTTTGTGAACGTAAACCCTTTTTGGGTTGTCCTATTTCATTTCCAAACTGACCACACATTTTATTATTAGAGGGAATCATGTACCAAATGTGTTCGCTATGTACTTAATAACCAAATATTGGTTTTCGTTTATGTTTGGATACAATTGGATGCCATTTTGAATCAAGATGGCAGGCTGAACTTTTCAAAACCACTGATTTTAACCACTGATTTCAATAAATTATATTCCTGTGGTATAAGGGGACTAATGGCAGGCCAACAAAAGTGGTTTTTGCAAGCCCATATGGTCACCAAGAGACTTATACTTCCAACCTGGAAGGACGAACATGCACTGTCTATTATGCAATGATCCGATGACCTTACTGCCCTTGTGAAATTTGAACATATTCTTTATAAATGTCAATTTCATTTTGATATCTATCTGGTCATTGGGTGGCATAAACTTACATGTTTAAACTAAGATGGTAGTACTGATGGTCATTGTATTCTTGATGAGAGATATTTTCTTTTTCTTTTCTAGTTTTTTTCTGTTCTGTTGTTGCTTTTGTTTATACTTGCTATAATTTTTCTTTAAAACCCCAAAGAATTCCCGAGCAATGCTGAGTACAAGGCTGCTAGTAAGCAATGTACTAACAACTGACATAGGATGCAAAGGATGTTATATGTAAGAACATGTATCTGTTTTACTTACTGCTGAAGCAGTCACTGGATTTTACCCCATGTTACATGTGTCTGCACAGTCATTAAGAAAGCAAAAGAGAATGTTCTTGCTTCAGCTGGTTTGTAATGTGGATGTAAAGCATTCTGACCTTCTAGCTGCTTTTCTTGGGATCTCCCTGTCTGCATTTGAACTATAAAAATACTTAGTCCCAGATGGGGAAGGGAGCAAGAAGCACACAGTCTGGCAACTCACTTTCTGAACAGCATCATTTAGAAAGAGGACTATGAAAGACCCAATGAAAAGGAGGGGGAAGGTGACCATCCCATCTACCAGGGGATGGAAGCAGCCCCAATTTTATTTTATGTAAGCTACCTTAGGGAACGTTCTGGATCAACAGGCAGAGTAGAAGTTAAATACATAGGATAGGATACTGATTTGCATTAGAAATACCCATATTAGAATGTTCATATTATTATATATTAGAATCAGACCCATAAAGAATGAGAGAAATACGATGTTAGATTCAGGTGTGGACACTCATAGTTCAGTTGTGGTTATAGACAGAGGCCTAAACGTATGCAGCTTCAAGGATAAATGTTTTTCTCCTTTCTCGCTTGCTTTTTCTCTGGCACTCTCTTTCTATATGTCAGCTTTCCTCTAATATTACTAATTCTAGGTCTACAATATACTTTAATGTTCAGCAGGTCAGAAAATGTAAGTCTTTTGAAACACAGAAAGATGACATGGCCAAGTATTTTACCAGCTCAAGCAAGAACTTTCACTCTACAATGTACAAGGATGAAGAGATTTACCAGCTGTTGGGGGAGAAGAATTCCATGATGCAATGGCTGGCAGAGGTGAGAGGCATTCACTTAGTAGTGGCGGCAGACTACTGCTGGTGTATAACACTTTGTTTGCAGGATTTGAACTGGCTGCCAATCTGCTACTGGCCAAGTTCAGGGGTTTGGTGCTAACATATAAGACCCTATACAGCTCAGGATTGGGTTACTTGAGAAGCTACCATTCGGCAGGAGAGTTTCTCTGAGCCTCAAAAATTTCAGAAGCTTGCGCCACAGTAACTCAGAAAAAGGGCTTTCAGTGTGACCGGCCCTGATCTGTGGGAAAGCATCCTGTTGGAATATGGCAGGCACCCACTAACTGTACTTTCCAGAAATAATTGAAGATATTTTTAAAAAGCATTTTATTGTATTAAAGTCAACATACAAAACCAAACAACAAACTTGACCAGTGGTAAGTAAAGCAAGAAACAACAAAGAATACAGGTCCCAAATCGCTTGACCTTCGGTTGCAGAAAAATCAATAATAATAAAGTATATATTTCATAAACCAAGTGGGCTGAAGATTTTCTCATTTAGTCCCTCCACATCAGGCCATGTGTTATGAGGAGGTCCTAAATCTGTTTCAGAATTGAACTAGATCCAGGGGAACCAAAGACATTTTTGTTTTGACAAGTTTTGCAGCTCAATGAAAAGAACTCTGCCTAATCTTTTTGTATTGTTTTAAAACCTATCTTCAGTTATATTGAATTTTTTTTGTTATATGTTTATAATATGCTTTGACACACACGTAAAAGGTGACTTGCAGAATTATAAATTTAAATAACAACAATCCATCTGAAAACCATGGGATAAAAAGCAAGGAAGACAAGCCATTCCTTAAAAAAACTACACTAGTCATAAAACTCAAGGTAATACCTTCTCTATTCAGTGTCACCAGTGACAAATTATTAATACAGATAACTAATGTAGTGGAAAATGTGGGACGGCGTTGACACTTTATAAGGTACCCGGTCATAGAATACATGACAGGAAAAAAGTTACAGCAATTAAAAATATATATTAAAATCAGTTTAAAACAAATTATAGTCAAGATAATACAGTTGGTCTTAAAAATACAACAAAAACTACATACACAAGACACACCTCTGTGGGGATGGAATTCTACAACTTAGAGTGCCAGAGAGACTGCCCTCTACTTGGCTGCTACCCCCTCAAGCTTCATAGGGTTGTGGAACTATCAAGAGAGCCCCTGTGATGCCCCTGTATTTATAATACTTTAAATATGGTAAGTGTGGGTTTATTAGAGTAAATGAGGTAAGTGGACTGAGTGAGAGGGGGGAGTACATGGGTTGGAATGTTGATGCGTGTTGTATTATGATTGGCTGAGTGCTTGAGGGTCTGAAGGTATAAATGAGAGGATGACAGTTGAGAGTGGGTTTTGGTTGGTTTTAGTTGGTGGGTTTAGGAGTTCGTTTGGTTGGTTTTAGTTGGTGGGTTTAGGAGTTCATTGGTTGGTTCTGGGTTTTGGAGGGTGGATTGAATTAGGCGGGTAGTGAGGCAGGTTATTGATGACTAAGAAACATAAAGAGTAATGCATCTTATGAAACCACACGCTTGTTGACAATACCTTTAAGTAATCTTGTTATTCCCTGTGTATATAAATAAATATTTCTTGGTTTACCTAACGCAGTGATTCTCAAACGGTGCGCCCAGGCACACTGGTGCGCCCCAAGAGGTGGCTAGGTGTGCCTCAAATATTATGAAAGTATATTTTAAAAATGAGAAGAAACACATTTGTATAGGGTAAGTAATAGTTTTCTATAGTTTAAGTTATTTTTATTCATAGTTTAAAATATATTAATATATTTTTAATTTTGTACACGAAGTGTGCCAGAAAATTTTTATGTGTTTTACAGTGTGCCACGAACCAAAAACGTTTGAGAACCACTGACCTAACGCCCGATCCTTGGCTGGGTTTACAAAGACCAGAAGGGTGGGCAGGGCATATACCAAGGTTGGGAAACAGTATCAATGGTGGCAGCGGTGAAGAGATAGTGTAACATCATCAGGTATCCAGAGCAACCCAGGGCTGTATTCTTATTTTATAGGCACAAAGGTACAGGGGGGTTGTGGCCTGCAAGTGCACCCAGACACAAAGTAGCAATAAGCCCGGAGGAGACTAAGGCACAGTCTCAAGGCAATATCGTTTTACAGGGAGTGTCTGGTGGTGCTGCCTAGCAGTGGGATCTTGAGAGATCTTTGCTAGAGCCGGTGAGAGAACTCTTTAAAGACCAGGACCCTGAGGTGGGACCGTGACAAGGCGGTGACCACAGGCGGGATCCTAGCAGGTGGCGCCTGAGGTGGGATCCTGACAGGAAGCGTCCTGACAGCCCCCTCTGCCAATCTTGACACATGAGAGGGTCTGCAGGAAAGGAGGTAATATTTCAGATATTTGTCTAGCTTAATTGTGCTGCCTGAAGAGTACAGGCATACCCCGCTTTAATGTTCACAATGGGACCGGAGAGTATACTTTAAGCGAAAATAAACTTTAAGTGAAGCAATTGTCTTCACTTGTACTGCATTCAATCACCACTACATGGCAGCGGCGTCATGCCAATAAAGTGTACATTAGTGCGAAGCGCACAAACGTTAAGTGGGGTATGGGGACGTATGGAGCATGTACATTATAGCGAGGCGACGTTAAGTGCAGCGATGTTCAGCGGGGTATACCTGTATTTTCGTATGTTTGGTACACCTAGGCCACCCATTTGGACAAGTGCTGCATAATATCAATATCCACTCTGAGGCATTTATCTTAGAATCATAGCAGGAATCTAACTTAAAGCATGCTTGACAGGTGCCTGTCCAGCTGCCTCTTGAAGGCCTCCAGTGTTGGAGAGCCCACTACCTCCGTAGGTAATAGGTTCCATTGTCGTACCGCTATAAGACTTAGGAAGTTTTCCTGATGTTCAGTCAAAATCTGGCTTCCTGTAATTTGAGCCCATTATTCCCTGTCCTGCATGCTGGGATGATTGAGAAGAGAACTTGGTCCTCCTCTGTGTGACAGCCTTTCAAGTATGAAGAGTGCTATCACATTTCTCCTCAGTCTTCTCTTCTCAGAGCTGAATGTGCCCAGTTCTTTCAGTCTGTCCTCACAGGGCTTTGTTTCTAGTCCCCTTGTTGCCCTTCTCTGAACCTGTTCCAGTTTGTCTGCATTTTTCTTGAAGTGCGGTGTCCAGAACTGCACGTAGTACTCAAGATGAGGCCTAACCAGTGCCAGATAGAGGGGTACTAATACTTCACATGATTTGAAAACGATACCTCTGTTAATGCAGCCTAAAATTCCTTCTTTGCAGCCACATCATTCTGCTGGCTCATATTCAGCTTGTGATCAACAACAATCCCAATATCCTTCTCTCCTGTAGTATTGCTGAGCCATGTATCCCCTTCTTATAACTGTGCATTTGGTTTCTTTTTCCTAGGTGTAGAACTTTGCACTTATCCCAGTTAAATTTCATTCTGTTGTTTTCAGCACAGTGCCCCAGCCTATCAAAATCCCTTTGAGTTTTGTTTCTCTCTTCCAGGATATTAGCTATTCCTCCCAATTTTGTATCATCTGCATATTTGATAGCATTCCCTACACCTCCTCATCCAAGTCATTAATAAAAATGTTGAAGAACACTGGGTCCAGGACTGAACCCTGTGGTACCCCACTTGTTAGCTCCCCCCAGTTTGAGAAGGAACCATTGATAAGCACTATTTGAGTACAATTCTGTAGCCAGCTGTGGATCCACATGATAGTTGTTCCATGCAGCCCACATTTAGCTAGCTTGCTAATCAGAATATCATGGGCACTTTGTCAAAAGCTTTGCTGAAGTTGAGATATATAATATCCACAGCATTCCCACAGTCTACCAGAGAAGTTAGGTATTAGCCTTCCTCCAGTAATCTGGCACTTCACCCACCCTTCACAATGTCACAAATATAATAGACAGTAGTTCTGAGAGTTCTTCAGCCAGTTCCTACAATAATCTGGGATGCAGTTCATTGGGCTCTGGAGATTTGAACTTGTTCAAAATAATTGGGTGTTCCTTGACCATTTGTCTATCAATCTCAAGCTGCAGTCCTGCCCCTTCAGCTTCATGTTTGCCAGGAGCATCATAGACCCTCTTTTGGGAGAAGACTGAGCCAAAGTAGGCATTGAGCACTTCTGCCTTTTTTTGTCATCATTTTGCCATCCTCATTTAGCTGTACACAATTTATTTACTCTGCCTTTTACTATGCATGTACCTGAAGAAAGCTTTTTTGTTGCTTTCAGCATTCCTTGCTAACCTCAGCTCATTCTCAGCTTGAGCCTTCCTGATGCCATCCTTGCAATTCCACGCTACCTGTCTATATTCTTCCTTTGTGTCCTGGCCTTCCTTCCACTTCCTGTATGTGTGCTTCTTTGTTTTCAGGTCATCTCTACGCTTTTAGTGAAGCCACATTGACTTCTGCTGTCTTCCCCCCCCCCTTTTTTTTTCTTGTTCGAATTGTTTGCAATTGTGCCTTTATAATTTCCTTTTTTAGGAACTCTCAACCATCTTGGACTCCTTTTGTCATTGTTCCTCTTCTCATTGTTTCTCATTAGGGTAGCTTGCCATGAGAACTTACTTATCACTGTTCTGAGTTTATTAAAATCGGCTTTCCTGAAGTTCAGGGTACACGTATAGCTACTTTTAACTTTTGCTTCCTTTAAAATCAAGAACTGAAATATAACATGGTCACTTTCTCCCAGAGTTCCCATAACTGTCATTTCATCCACTAAGTCATCTTGTATATCCTCTGGACCAGCCTTTCCCAACCTTTGGGTCCCCTGATGTTGTTGGACTACAGCTCCCATCAGCCCCCGCCAGCATGGCCAATGGTCAGGGATGATAGGAATAGTAGTCCAGCAGCATCTGGGGACCCAAAGGTTGGGATAGGCTGCTCTGGACCACCTAGACAGGTCCCTCTGCTCTGCTCAATTAGGAGTCAAGAAATGAACCTCCCAGCACACGCAGCCGCTATTAGTTGCACTCAGCAGTTATCAGGCCGCACCCCTTCAACTCAAGCTGTTATGGAGCCCTTCAGCCTTTCCACCTACCCAGCTCTTTGCCTTTTATCTCTTCCTTTCTACAGCTCCACTGCCAAACTCCTGTTAGCTCTCCCTGCTAGCTCTCTGAGAGCTGGCTGCTTGTTTATCCTCTGGACCAGCTGAGACAGCTCCCTCTGCTCTGCTGTTAGGAGTCAGGAAATCTTGTCTTATAAATCATTCAGGATCTTCTGCCAACTCTTCAATACCCTTGAATCAACTGTTAATGGCAAAAAGATAAACAAACAAATCTTGGTAATATTGTCATCTTTATTGCATTTATTCTCGCTATCCAAGATAAATTCAGGGTTTTCTATCTGCCCAAATCTGATTTTATATTTTGAATCAGTGACTCATAATTAATTCTCTGAATACTTTTAGCATCCTGCACAAACTTCACCCCCAAATACCTAACAGGTTTATTAGAGATAGCCAAACCATAATGCTGTGCAATACATAATTTACCTTGCAAGGGTATCCTGATTGAAGTGATCACAGTTTTTTGCTTATTTATTTCATACCTGGATATCATCCCAAATGCTTTTATTAATTGAAACACCTGATATGAAGATTCCTTTGGTTTTACTGGTGATAACATAATCAGCATATAAAGAGATCTAATTTGCCCTGCTTTTATATAAACGCTGTGGATTTTCTATAGCATTTGCAGCAGTTTAGTTGCCAATGCAAACACTAATGGGGAGAGTAAGCAGCTTTGTCTTGTGCCTCTTTTAATTTCTTTGTCAAATGCCTATTTACCAGAATAGATCATCCCAATCCATATTATAAGTTGGTAGGGTATATTAAATCTTCTCAGAACCTCATACAGATAGGGCCGTTTCACCCTATCAAAAGCTTTTGTAGCATCCAAGAATAAGAGAGTTGGAGGGTTTATTTATCTGCACTTTATGTATTATATTTATAGCTTTTCTTATATTTGTGCTTAATAATCTACCTTTGATAAATCTGACTTAAGTCCCAATAATATTGATTTTTGCCATTATATCTGCCAAAAATTTATAATAGGTTTATTTTTACTGAATTCATCCTTTAATAATAATCCAATAATGCCTGTTTCCAACTTTGTGGTATCATTCCTCTTTGTAAATATGATTGGAACAAACTTCTCCTTGAAGACTTGATAGAATTCTACTCCTAACCCATCCGTTCCTAGGGCTTTGTCTTAGCTTTCTGAATATAATATTTTATTTCTTTTTCTGTTACAACTTACCAGTTTTTGATTATCTGTTTGTGAGATCTTAGTTAAATGTAAATTTCCCCAACTTAAGAACATGAACAGCCTGTCTAGTCCAGCATCCTGTTGTCACAGTGACCAACTAGATGCAGGAGCACTCTCCCCACTTGCGGCTTCTGGTAATTGGTTTTCAGAAGCATACTGCATCTGACTATAGTGGCAGAGCACAGCCATCATGGCTAGTAGCCGTCGATAGCCTTATCCTCCATGAATTTGTCTAATTTTCTTTTAAAGCCATCCAGGTTGGTGGCCATCACTGCCTCTTGTGGGAGTGAATTTCATAGTTTATCTATATACTTTTGAAGAAGTACTTCCTTTTGTCTGTCCTGAATCTTCCAGAATTCAGCTTCATGGAGTTCTAGTGTTATGAGAGAGGGAGAAAACTTTTCTCTATCCACTTTTTCATCCCGTGGCAGACTTTATACACTTCTATCATGTCGCCTCTGACTTGCCTTTTCTCTCAACTAAAAAGCCCCAAATGCTGCAATCATTCCTCATAGGGGAGTTGCTCCATCGATCATTCTGGTTGCCCTTTTCTGAACCTTTTCCAACTCTACAATATCCTTTTTGAGGTGAGGTGACCAGAACTGTACACAGTATTCCAAATGTGGCTACACTATAGATTTATACAACAGCATTATGATATCAGCAGTTGTATTTTCATTATGCTTTCCTAATGATCTCTAGCATGGATAACACAGGGGCAGAATGGCTATAATATGTGATCGATGCAGTTTGTAGCAGTGTACTACACAGGAGAATGTTATTATAAACTATGAATCAAAGTCTATGTAGAACATTGGTGTGATATTAGAGTGACCCAAGATAAAAGGTTTTAAATCTTTTACAGAAATTGTGCAAGGATTTTAGACTTGATTTTGTACACTAGACAAGAGATTAGCAGGACTTCCTCAGTATGCTCTTACATTGATCCCTTTGGGTTGAACATTGCCTGGGACTCAGGAGCCGCCAGTCTTCTCCCTCCCCCAAGGGCCCGCAGCACCGGCTCACATGCAAGAAACACAATCCCCTAGATTCACCATAGTAACCTGACCAAGGAAAGGGTGGCTGCGGTAACAGCAAAAGGTTACTTGCGGGCAACACGTGCACCCACCAAACCTCTAAAAGAAAAAGCAAGAAAGTGATGTAGGCTTTTGGGCTTTATGGATGGAGACTGGTGTCACTCTAAAGCCCTGGTCATCTCTATGGTGAAAACTCTAAATATTTTGCATTGGAAGTCTGGGCAAAATGGGCAGAAAACTGCCTCCACATTTTGCCTTCTTTCTCTAGATCCACAAGGGCTAGAGACTAG
Organism: Rhineura floridana; assembly: GCF_030035675.1. Taxonomy (NCBI): domain Eukaryota; kingdom Metazoa; phylum Chordata; class Lepidosauria; order Squamata; family Rhineuridae; genus Rhineura; species Rhineura floridana. The sequence goes on from NC_084480.1 coordinate 155,641,758, forward strand.
CTTAATTTTTTAAATGAAAGCTGAGGATCCGGGCCACGTAATGAACTAAGCGGACACCGGGTGGCATGGATAGAATCCGGGTATGGATTTGGGTGGCATGGATAGAATCCAAGCATCCACCAAACTCTGATGTTAAAGGTTAAAAAACGTTTAGGAATAGTGTTTAATATTTAGATTCTTTGTGACCAGTTTATCCTTCTTGGGATGAAACGTCAAATTAAAATCCTCATACCCTTACTCATGAAAGTTGCAATCCTATGCACAAATAAGCTTTGTTCCTTACTTGTGATTAAATCTAATTCAAATAAATGAATTTTACTTCTGAGAAAATATGGCTTATCTGGGGGTGGGGGAACCATGCAGCCTGATTTTACCCTTGAATCATGCATACCTGAATTGTGTTCCTTTTTTTGTGTTCTCTCCCCCCCCCAATTGGATGGTTCAGTCCATTCTGTAGGATAGACAGACAGTTCTCAAAACATGCAGAAGGTTGAGGTGATAAAACTTATTGTAGCATTTCAGGCTGCTGCAAGCTGGAGATGCCATGCTCTGTCTTGAGAAAAACACCCTTCACAAGTACCCCCCCCCCACAAACTAGCACATCAACGAGAACGGTTAAAGTTATAACCTACCCTGGATTTTGTTGTGCAATTTTCTACTCATAGGAGCCTCCTAAAAATGTGATTTGCCTCCTTTAGTCTGAAGTTATATGTAATACTGGCTTAATTCCATTCTGTAGTTAATGCATAATACAGCTGCAAGGTTGCTAACTGTGGCCAAGTGAAGCGAACGTGTTACGCCAGTGCTGAAATAACTACACCAGCTCTTAGTTCTCTTCCCAACATCCAAAGTGTTGGTGCTAATTTTTAAAGCCCTATTCAGGGTACCTGCAGGAACGTCTTCCCTCATACAAACTTGCCATTGTGCTAGGATCTGCTTCAGGGCTCTTCCTCAGGTGCCCCTGCCAAATGAAACAAGGCAGGTGGCAAGAGAGGAAGTGCTCCTCCATGACTGCACCCCATTTATAGAACTCTGGATGCACAAAGATGAGGGTTCTTTACCTAGCCAGTCTTCTGCTGTAGATAACAGGACTCATTTAGGTGAGAACAAAGTTTGAAATATAAGGCTCTGGAGAGACATGAACCTGGAGAGAATGTGTAGAACCCTCATCTTTGTGCATCCACTGGGAAAGGGTCTAGCCAGTAAGAGGGGCTCACCTATTGCCTACATTGTTGTTCATTCATTGCCAGGCAACAACCTTTTTATTTTTCCAGACTTTTAACATCTAATTGGATTTTAGTATAGCGTCTGATATTCTGATTTTATGGTTTTTTAAGATGATGTACTTTAAATGACCATGTGTTAATTATAAACTATCCGGATAATTTCAGTTGAAATCTGTTAAATACATAAATAAATATTATTTTTTTATCTATCAATTAATCCCTACTGTATGTGCAGTCAAGCCTAACCTGTTTTTTACATTCAAACCCTCACTTTATATTAGATTATTATTGTGTTTTGTGATATTAAAACTGGAAACATTTGCCTTTGTTCATTCCATACAGAAAGATTCAGCAATAGCAAGCCTTCAAGAACAAGTGAATAATGCTAAGGAGAAGCTGATGAGACTTGTGACTGCAGAAGACAACTACAATGCCGTTGACTCTCAATTTCCTTCTGCCTCCAACTCTGCAGTCAATTGTTCTTACCTGGCAACTGACGACCCAACAAGACATCTTTTTTCATCTGGCCTCTCAAATTTACAGTGCAGACCAAGATTGTTTAGTGAAAAAGATTTTGCTGATGATCAGGAATGCACAAATCTACATCAACAGAACATACTCCCAGAAATTACTGCTGTGTACAGATCACTGAATGGATACAAGGATGTTGCTGGCCATTTAAGTGCTAAAGGTGATCAAGATCAATGGCACACTAGATACACCACCACACTTAGTATGGATACCGTACAGGAACCACTCAGACAGTCTCTCTCCACACTGAGTGGAGAAGCAAAGCAGCCACCTGTGCCCCAGAAGCACCTCCCAGGGATCAGCTATGTGAGCAGTGAAAAGCTTCAAGAAATCTTGCAAGAGCTAAGTATGAACAACATTAGTGTTACCCAGATGTCTCCCGGGGGACCTGAGCAAAGTGCAGATTGCGAAATGTGCACAATATGGAAACCACAGGAGATTCAGGCAGATTTTATGAAGGCTGGTCCTTGTAAGTTAAGACAAGAGAAGGAACTCCCCATCCATATGCCTGGCCCTGTGACCCCTGATACTTTGCATATTGTGAGCAAAACAACCAGCAGAAGGCAAAGAAGCTTCAGTGGATTAACAGAATTTCCTCAGACTGCGGCAAGTGACACCAAAGGTAGAGGTTTGTTACATCAGCCACCGTCTTCGCCATCACCAGTGCTTAATAAAACACTTAACCACAAGAATGAAAACTGGTTCAAATGTTCAACCAATGAAGGGCACAAGTGGCTGTTAGATAAGCACCAAATGGAGAATGGTGTGTCCACGCTTTATCATAGCCGCTCCAGGAGCCTCCATCAGCAGCAGAATTTTCTGACACACACAGTATTGCCCCCCCTTTCCTCTCAGCACTTTTGTCCTGATTCTGATTCTGGCAGCAGTTCCTCTGGGAGGGCAACCCACTGCCATCACAGACAACGTTGTGAAGTTTGCCACTGCAGCCTATCTTCCTCTAGTGATAGCTGTATCACAGATACAGATCCTGAACTTGATATAGCCCTAGGCTATTCTGCAAAACATTTTGGTAAACCTCAGCCAATTGTGAACTTCCATGAGGATTTGGAGCCCACCTATGTGTAAAAGAAAATTCTGAATTTACTATACATTTCCATTCTTAGGTTCTGAGATGGGACACTCTTTACTTCTGAGCAGTACCTCTTCTTGGAGTATCTAGAGTGGCAAGTTTTAGCGCTATCCATACTTGTAGAATTGCAACTGACCCTCTGAGCCACATAGTATTTTGTGTATATAATATAGACCCCACTATTGTCCTTGCTAGTGGAAGAGAACAGTATAGACAGAAGAGTGACAGTGCACCTAAGCAGACCATTTTAGCAGCACAATTATTTTTAAAATATGTTCAAATGTTTTTTCATTCAAAATATTGCATGAATATATTTAATTTTTTAAAATGCAAGCTAAAAAGTTGTACTATGGCTGAAATAATTGATTAAACATGCTGCTAAAATGACACTGGTTAGAAAGATCAACTGTTACTAATATTTTTAAAATGTAGCTGAAAAAGCATTTTAGAACAAATTAATTGGTTGATTTAAAAAGAAGCACATCACTACAATAGAACTGCTGGTGTCCTGAAGTGTAGAGATGAGGAAAAAGATTTAACTGCCCAAAACATCACTGAGCACATCAAAAACATATCTCCTCAAAAAGACAGAAGACTGGCGAGTAATGCTAAGACAGTCTACCCTTGCAAGTACTGTTCCATTCCAAAAAATGTAGGATTTTCTGAGGCCTAAAAAGAACCATAGGAGACATAGCAGAACAACAATTTGATGCGATGTAATAATAAGTGAGTGAACAAATAATACAGCTGTGCACAGGCACACACACACCCCGATCCAATTTGTGGCTCCAGATCAGGCCCAATTGGGTTGGGACAGTTTATAAATACAGATCAGGCCTAACTGGGTCGGGACAGATGCATATCTGACTCTGGATCACAATCCAGATGTTAACAAATTTCTGGAAATCCCAATTGACTTATATTGTAAAACCGAAATAGCCAAAACTAGTGGGTCCAGGGGTTTCCTTGCTAGCCAGCTTTAAAGCTTGCTTTTTCTGACTTCTTTAAAAATACTGAATGCTCAGTCATGCCAGTTGTCATGCTCCTGTGTTTCCTCTGTTCCTTTCTTCAAAATTTTGAACAAAATTGAGGGTTTTTTTAAAATTAGGTTTCAATACTGTACTAGACACAAGTGGGCGACATTAGGCAGGCACAGGCTGGCAGCACTATGGAGGTAATATGCACATAGGGATATGACATTTTGGGACGTGGTAGCTCCTTTAGAGGGGATTAACCACGCCAAATTTCAGGTGGCTAGCTCCAAGAGATTTCATGCTAGCCACCTTTACAGTTTGCTTTTTCAAAAAAAAAGATTTTTTTAAAAAGACTGAATGTTCAATCATGCCATACACCTGTGTTTCCCCTGTTCCTTCCTTCAATATTTTGAGGAGAAAAAATTGAGGGCTTTTAAAAGTTAGGTTTGTGATACTATACACCTGTAGGTAGCATCAGGCAGCCACTGGCTGACTACACTATGGAGATAATATGCATGACATGAAATTTGGGGAAATGGCAACCCCTATAGAGGGGATTAACCCTGCCAAATTTCAGGTGAGTGGTTCCAGGGGTTTTCATGCTAGCCACCTTCTTCAAGCAGTGAGAAATTCTAGGGATACATCACTTATCCATGATTTGGTTTCCTTTGGAAGCAGATCATTCGAGGCTCATAGGCATTTTGTAATACTTGCATTTATTTACAAATAGACAAGCTGAGCATAAGTGCATGCAGAGCTTAAATACTCCAGCAGACAGCCAAAGTCTGACAAGTCACCAGGGAGACCGCTAACGCTCCAGGATGCTTACAGAGCCCAAACTATGCTGGTTTTTGTCTTCCTTGGTCTCACTGAAATGGCAGTCTGTTTTTCTTGTCACACACAGATGCTCTCCTCCTCCCTTCCCCCTGGCTAGACTGGGAAATCTGGACGAATAATCTCTTCTGATCATCACCATATAGCACTCCTTGCACTAATCTCTAGAACATTATGAGTTCATCAACACTCCTTTGTCAAATCTAGGTATTGCCTCAGGGCAATCTATACTGATTTAGGTATTCCCAGAAATCTGACAGGAAAACTGTAACAATATAAAAATATAAGAAAAGGCATTCAGTTATACATGCATTAAGAAGTGCATCTAAGAAAAATTGATAGAAAAGAATAACATCTCACCAGATTCGAAGTTTTAAGTATGATACTGAAAACATCAGGCTGCTAAGGCAGATTCCTTTGTTCCTATCAGAAGAAAGAGACCCAAGGGCCACAGTGACTCTGAAATTTATTTATATATTTTACTTACAGCATTTATATACCACTGTGTTGTAAAAAACCTCAAAGTGGTTAACAGAAGGAATAAAAAGAATAAAATTATTGGCAAAAACAGTTAAAAGCAGGTATTTAAAAAATTCAAAATAATAATACAATAAGTTAAAAACAGATAAAAAGCATAATAGCTTCTACATGCTGGGGTAGGCAGGTGCCAAAATGAGTACAATGAAGCACCTGCCTAATGTCAATAGTCAGGGAGTTCCAAAGTGTAGGTGCTGCCACACTAAAGGACTGATTTCTTACAAGAGCAGAACTAGTACTATGTGGCACCCGTAACATGGAAAACACACTTTGAACTTAGCATGGTAGTAAATTAATAACCAGTACAGCTTTCAGAGCAGAGGTATTATGTGCTGATAAGTTCTCATTCATGTAAGCAATCGTGCCGCAGCATTCTGCACTAACTGCAGTCCCTGCGTCAGGTTGTGCTGCATAGGGATTTCTGTGACCTTGGCTGACTTGCTACCAGTTTTGTTTTTTTGGTTAGGAACACTGACTGGTTGTGGGATGCTGAGTTTTCTGCCTTACTCATAGGAATCTTCTTGTTGTTGGTATGGTATTTCATTTAGGGAATCATCACTGTCTTTTGTTTTTCTTTTTGTATTTGCATTTCGTTTATCTCTGGCCTCACTCCCTTATATCCGAAGAACCAACAACAGTGTTTCCATGAGTTCAGCTCAACCCACTGATGATGCACTTTGTTGTTTGTATGATGGTTTGTTCCTTGCTCAATAGTGGCAGAAGAGAATTCACATCCTGGGAAGTATGGCTTCAATTGCTGCTGTTCCCAAGCTACTGCCCGTGAAGGTAGACCAAACCATGAATTGGTTTTGCTGTCAGTGTGGGTTTACAGCAGCCCACAGAGTAGGCAGGAAAGGGTAGAGAATCTTCTTAACTCTTCGTGTTTCTCAAACTTCTCTCTGCAGTGGAGGGTCAAGTCTGTAAAGAGGTTTGGAGCAGACATGTTAAAAGGCAGGCAGGGCATTCCAGATGGGGTTGCCAACCCTGCTTGGATATCAATATCTTTACAGAGGATCCCTAGTCCAACTTTACCAACAGCACAATCCTAACCATATCTACTCAGAAGTAAGTCCTGTTGAGTTCTATGAGGCTTAGTCCCTTAGTGTGTTTAGAACTGCAGCCTTCAGGGGCATCTATATTAACTCCTGAGTGCTCCCATCTAACATCTCCCCAACAATAGGCTCACTTCTTCCTACAATGGCCTTCTGGTGACTGCCCTGGCCTGAGGGCACTTAAACCCTTCTTGCCAGAAGCAAGTAGGCTAAATTAAATGTTCCCTACCCAGGCTCCCTAAGCAGGTGAGAAGGAATGATCTTGTCACTTCAGCTGAACCTGGGAACACCCTAATTTAGCTAAGATTTCTATCTTAATTTCCAATCAGGTATTTTTTTTTGTTTGAGTGGTATGCTCCAAGAAACTGTGGTTGATGCTTAATGTACAATGCTTAATGACATCACTAGGGTCCGCCCTGTGACATCATTTGGGCCCATCCCTGTTACATCATTAGGGCCCACCCCTGAAATCTCAAGGTTTGGAATGCTTCTGACCTGGCAAACCTAATTCATCCAGATGCAAAACTCTTCCAGCCTACTGTATGTTGATTAGAAAATGCTGTGAAAATGTCATTAATATCGTTTGTAAAAAAACAGTATCATTGTAGAAAGGATTGTTATTCAAATTGCATATCATGGTATCTGCAAGAGATACCATAAGCAGATTTGCTACACTCGGGGCAAAAGGACTCCCCATAGCAATCCCTCTAATTTGAAGATAAAACTGGTTGGAAAATCTAAAATTAGCATTTCTAATTTCACCCCTACTGATCTAATCAATCTTGCCAATTGTCAGGACTGATGTTGTACATGCTGCTGTGTCTGAAGAGGGCTGTGAGGACACAGCAGCTCACTTTACAGCCCAGGGGCTATACATTATGCCAAAGAGCCAAGATCAAGTATGCTTCTTTCTTTACTCAAAACACACATAGGAGTCTGCTAATTTGATCAAGGCAATGGAGTGGGTTTAAGCCTTTCCCCATGTTGTTATTCTAATCAAAATAACTCCTATTTTGGGTACTTCGGGGCAGTGGGGTGGCGGCTTTGAAGTTTTTTTTAAAAAAGATATTGGGATATAAATCATTTTAAAAAATTATGACACAACTTCCTTAAAGGCAAATGTGAAGGTAAATTAGTCACCTTAGCTTCTATATATAGACCAATTACAGGAAATATGACTTTCTGGCAGCAATCCTGAGAAAATCAGCTTTTTTTCAGTTGGAGAGGTGATGGTAGCAGGTAACCTGAATGCCATAAATGATTTTAAAATGGATAGACACAGCACGTTCAAAAGACCTCTAACTGAAAAAAGGGGGAAAAGGGGAAAGTGTCTCTCAGCTGTTTGAACAGCATGATTTTCAGGCACATGGCATATCCTTAATCAGGGTGTCAGAAATTATAATACTTTTCTATGAGATTCCAGTCCCATTTGAGATTGGACTATGTTTTACTCTCTGATTTCCTGGTATCTCGCCTAAAAGATGCAAAAATTGTACAAAAGATCATATTGGGGGTCACACTACATTATCAAAACAAACTATATCTCAGTATGGAGATATATTAAGCTAAATTATAAGCAAACAGCAGCAGAAGCTGTCAATACAGCCATTACAGAACACTTTCAATTCAATGAACATGTCAGACTGCCACCTGGGATAATATGGGATGCAATGCAAGCTACAATCAAGAGGCATTTGCATTGCAGAAAGTACAAAAAAATTAAAACCATAGATCTAATTAAGATGGACTGACAAGTGTATATAGAAAGTTAGAAATCTCACACAAAAGCACTAATTCACATAAGTGTACCACATATTAAATACATATACAAAAGAAATTAGAGGGGCTGGACACACAAAGAATTGCTAAGTCAGTGCTATGCATGCAACAAAAATATGAGTTTCACAACAGGGATTCTAAATTATTGGCTAATGCCTTGATACATAAACTTAAATAAATAATAATCATTTCTTAAAATGACCAGATGGGATTTGAACTTGGGACTCTGCCATTGCCAACCCTCTTTTTGCAGTCCAATACAAGACATTTTATCAGACTAAACAGAGTACAGGTGGTTCTGATATTAAAAAAAAATACAGTACTTAAATGATATCAAAATTAACACTACGGAGCAAGAACACAAAAATCTACTTAACAGTCTTTGGAAGAAATACTACAGGCCATTAAAAAATTGGAATGTGGCAAAATGTCCAGGCTTGATAATTTTTACAGTAGTTTCTATAAATTGAAAAAGACAATTTTAACACCACACTTACTACAGTTACTGAATTCAATTTGGGATGGAGATGGGTTACGTAAAACATGGTCCAAATCTAGAATCATTGAGTGGTATCCAATGCTAGCCCTACTCAGAGTAGACCCATTGAAGTTAATAGACATGACTAATTTAGGTTCATTAATTTAAATGGGTCTACTCAGAGTAGAATTTAGTTGGATCCAACCCACTGAGATCCCCAAATCTGACTGCGATCTGAAAAATGTAGATTCTTATAGGCCCATCACATTAAATCAAGATCAACAAATATTCATATTCTCCATACTGGCAACTAGATTTGACAAAACAATTCCTAAATTGATGCATAGACAAAACTGGCCTTATCCTGGGAAGGCAAATCTCAGACCCAATCCGCAGAATAAATATCATACACAACACTACCTCCATCAAGAAACCATTAGCCATACTATCCCTTGACAAATACAAATGCTTTGACTGTTTGAATTAGAATTTTCATTTATAGGTTTTAGAAACCTTTTATTCAAAATGTAAATAAATTATACCAAAATAATATTGCCATGTAATGTACAAATATTTGGACTTTAAGCCATGCCCATTGTCCTCATTGCTCTAGGAAACAAACTTCAACAAAATCAAAATGTCAAGGGCTGACAGGTAGGGGGTGAGAAGCATCCTTTAAATGTATGCAGATCATATTGCAATAATGCTGGGAAATCCAGTTGCTGCCACACCTGCACTGAAAACAGATGTGTGATATTGTTTATAAGATCTTTACCAGCATATTAGTTGGGCATTTAAATAATATGTTTCTGGAAGCTGAGAATGTCTTTGACAATCTGGAATGGCCTTTCCTTTTTGAGACCCTTAAATCACTCAACTTTAGTATAGAAGATGACTTCATGCTGTCTATACAAATCTGCAAGCAAAGATCTCCATAAATGGTATAATGTCATCTAATTTTACACTCACTAAAGGCACAAGACAAGACTGCCCTCAGTCAGCTCTATTATTTGTTTTGGCTTTAGTTATAAAAATACATGAAAATCAGAAAATAAATGGTGAAAAATTAAATAATGAAAAAAATTAGATGTCTATGGCCAAGCTGGATTTAGAAAAGGAAGAGGTACCAGAGATCATATTGCAAACATACGTTGGATAATAGAACGGGCCAAGGAATTTCAGAAGAAAATCACCCTGTGCTTTATAGCGTAAGCTGTAGATCACAGTAAGCAGTATTCAGAGGGGGTTTACCATTGCCTCCTTCTGAGGCTAGTCCCCCCCCCCCGCTGGCTAGGGCCTGCTCAGCTTGCCACAGCTGCACAAGCCAGCCCCTTCCCTGTCCGCAACTGCCAGCTGGGGGGCAACTGGGCTCCTTGGGACTATGCCTCTTGCCCACGGCTGCACAGGTGGCAGGGCACGTGACCCCTGAGCCACTCACTGTGGGGGTGATCTTTAGCTGGCCCTTGACACCCAGGAGCAGGGATTTGAACTCACAGACTCTGGACTCCCAGCCAGGCTCTCCTTCCCACTGTGCTATACCAGCGGTGTGTTATTGGGTACTACCGTAATCCAAAATTTGAAAAAAGAGATAAAATTGCTGTGTGCATAGGCTTTCCTCCCTCCCTCCCTCCCTGTCTCTGGGAGCTAAATGTTGCCAGAAATGTTTTGATTGTAAGAATTTGAAAATAACAGCCAAGTGTAGGACTAGGATTTGCGAGATCAAGGTACTTTGCCACAAAACTCACCTCCCACTTACCTACCTCCTAAGGCTCTTGCAAAAATAAAATGGGGCAAGTGGAAGAACTTTGTAGGCTACACTGAGCTCTTGGGTGGAAAAATGGAATAAAAATGTGAGATTCAAAATTTTTGGCAGGAGATGGATTGCACCTCACATGGACTGGGGAGACTGTGTTTGGCAGGAAGGCTTTAAACTAAATCCTGTGGGGGAGGGTGATGAAATCCCAGAAGACAGCATGATAGCAAATACTGAGGACAGGAGCATGAAGGAAACCTGGAAAACGATGTGGGTACCCACTAATATGCAAGAATATAGGGAATGGCAGGGGTACAGGTGTACAACCCATGATTTCAGATGCCCCTGAGTCTGTATCAATGTACAGAGTATCAGAAAGAAACAGGAAAAAGTTGATATCTTGATACAGAGATGCAAATATGGTTTAACAGAGATTTTACTGGCACTACTTTGGAATGTTGCATTAGTTTGTTTATTATAACCCTAAACATTTTTGTAAAGGAACAGTGAAATATTCAAACTATGTCTGCAACTTAAAAAAAATAACCATTTGTGTTTCCGTGGATTAATCAATTAAATCTGCCTATGGATAGCAACCGTATTTCTGAAGCAAGAACCATGCCGTTTACAGATGATGCACACCTCACAAGGAAAGGAACAGTCTCTTTGGAAAACAGCCCATCAGATGGGAAACACTGCCGCCTAGTGTCCGCAGGCAGGGATCGTTATTTTTTTTGAGGAAGTAGCAAGCCTCACGAGATCCCTGACCATTCCTGCTTCCTGCTTCCAGGCGGGTCGGTTATTCACAGGCTCTTTAGCCTCGTGTTTTAGTCCTCTAGTTCTTTATATTTAGCTGCTGTTGCTCCATTTCCTTCCCTGTTTTTTTTCTAAATTGTCTTCCTCGGTTAGTCCGATTTATTTGCAGCTCGGCTCCTCCTGCCTTTCCCCCACCCCCTTTTTACTTTCCCTCAGGGCAGCCTCCCTTCCCTAGGGGACTAGTTAATAGTTATTGGTGACCTGCTTATGCCTGAGTTTTCTGCTCTATCACAGCTGTACCATCTCTACCCTCACTTGTTTTCTGTTCCCCTCCAACCTCATTGTGAAGCTGCCCATTTTGTTTTTCCCTTGAGCAACAGTGCAGTGCCGCCATTTTGTTAACCACGATTCGTGGTTTGTGTTTGGAGTGCACACCTCCCCCCCCTTTCTCCTGGGGCTTCATCTATTTCAGTCTTTTCTCTTGACTGTTTATAGTTGGACCTCACCCTCCTGACGTGTTCCTTGCTGTCCGCTTCTCTCAAAGATGTTTTTTTTTTAAAAAAAGCCCTTCTGTTTTTCCCTTACAATCCTCCCTGGTTCTGCAGCAGGGCGAGTCTTCGTGGGGCCCAATTAGTGTCCATTTCCTTGCATGGCCAGCACAAAATAAGCAGAGCAGTGCCTTGCAACTTCTAATTGCAGGTGATGATTTGAAATATGCTTCCGCCGCAGCCCTCACCTGTGTGCGTGAGCTGAACAACTAATTCAGAATATGCTTCCTCCGTGCTCCCAACATGTGCGCGTGAATTAAGCAAAGTTATCATGGCAGCTGAACTGACTGCAGCTGGCCAGGTGCAGGTGGTTGGTACAGCTCCCCAGTACTTCAGCACCTTCTGATTCCATGCCACCTACTACTCTCCTGCCCCCCCAAAGGGTCTGCCTCTACGTCTGTGCAACCGCATAAAAAGGCACTTGAAAAGCATTGCAAAGCTGCCTCTCACGTTCATGCTACTGCGAGTGCTCAGCGCAAGTCAAAGAGCAAGACTCAGGAGGCAAAGTCTAAATCCAATACTACCAGGGCTCCTAGGAGGGCTTTTTACGTTGGCACACCAGAGCACTTTTTGAACCCCAGCGTTGTTGTGGCAAAGAAAAGGAGGCGGCCTCCAATTTGTTTTTAGGGGCTTGGATTCTCCCTCACTCTCCAAATGCCAGGGTCGTGCCACTTAGCCTTTTTTCTGGTGACCAACTGAGGAGGGACATTGTTATTGAGCTGTTTGATTCTCCTTTGGGATCTGAGAGAGAATTCCAGTTTTATACCTCTGCATCAAAACACTGAATATATGGGGGAAGCCCCGATCAGGCACACAGAAAGACTAGAGCTGCTGTCTTTCTCCTGCATTGAGCAGTCTGAAAGGAATGCAGTGGAACCGTTGTTAGAAGATGAGGGCTCTACATAACAGCTAGTATATGGGGCCAGTTTTTGTACTTTCTCAGCTTGTAGTGCGTGCCCAGTCTCTCCTATTGATAATCAGTGGCAGGAAGCCTCTTAAAGTGCAGAAAGCTGTTACTCCACTCCATTATAATGTGGGTAACGTTTCCATTATGTCTCATTCTGGACAGTCTGTCCTTTTATTGTCAGGGCACCCCTTCAGCTCAGTATAGCATTAGATCAGTTGGAATCTAATGTGGTTTGGAGTGATGGTTCCAGAAGTAGAACGAAACAAATAAATAGTTCTAATAGACTGCTTCAAGTATGACATTGCCTACTCTTGTTTTGTAAGGCCATGGCAGTCTTGGATCTTAATCCCCAGGTGTGAAGCCCACCTCTTCTACTTCACAGGGGTGGTGGCTATTCCTGATACACGTCTTTGACAGGGAATATTTCTATTTCTCCTCTCCTGCAGAAGCTGGTCAAGTCAGAGTGGGATGTGCATTTGCAGAGCAGACAGTTAATGGCATGTGCTAATGAATGTTTTGTGCTATAGACTGCCTTGATGGCTGTCATTAATTCTCTGTACCCTGTGTTCCTCATCTGAATAAAAAGGGTGCTACTCAGTGATTTTGGGGACATTGCATCAATCACACAGGAGTGGTGTGTAAGATCCCACTACAGGGCTCAACATATCACCTTGCCCTGGGGTCAAGATTAAGGAGTGAGGCTATTGAGCTGTATAGCCTACACACTGTCAGATCGGGGTTGTTTGGGCCCCCAGAGTGTTCCTACTGTGCTGAAAGGTTATAAAGAGATTCACTCAAACTTTGCCATGCTGGAGGTTAACTGCACCAGTCCCCCACCTTCGTAACTGTGGAGAGGGTTAGGCTTTTTCTCTTTAGAACATACAGAGATATCGGCCCTTTGGGCAGAGATATGGCATAGTCTTCAGCTGCGTTTTCCCGCCTTTTTTACTGAAGGCACTAGAATATTCAGTTCAATAGATCTGACTCACTTTCCCACAAAGCCTGAAGAGCCAGTGGGATGTTTCCATGGGCAACAGCAGAAGAACCTGATGGCTCCTCTAGAGGACCACAGTGAAATAAATTTATATGAATTGCCTCATGAGCTTCATGAGAATGTATAGGCTATTTCTAGGGCCTGGTCCTGCAATATTTTTATTTGGAAGTTTTTCCAAGAATAGCAGCACAAAGCCCCAGTTTGCTGTTCTGAACAGCTGCAGTCCTTAATAACTGAATGAGTAAATAGATTTTCCTTATGAATTCTTGAAGAGTTCGAGGGGTCCCCTAGAGGATGACCTCATAGTTCCCCTGCTGGGCAAACATAAATAAGATAAAATAAATTAAGATGAGTTTGTTTTTTCATGTTTCATGAGGCTTCAAGCCTTATCTTTTTCAATGGCATAGTTGCTGCTCTTTTTATCAGCATTTTAGTTTATTAGCTAAAGGAACTCCTGGAATGTGGCTCCTTCACCAGCAGGTCCCTGGTTGCCTTACAAAAATTTAAAATTCAATATTAAAATAGTTAAAACAAATTAGCCTCTGGTAGGGCTTTACTTCTTTGTATAATGAGTGCAACTTGGCTAAGGTTTATACATGTTGGTAGATATGTGCTGAGATAATACTCTGCTTCTCTACTTACATCTAGGCAGATCAGTAGTAAAAGAAACATGTGCTTTAAATGTAAGCTGATTTGGCTTTATTCCTTCTTTGACAGGTAGTCCTGGATGGTTTTGAAAATGTCAGTGGAATCGAAAGACATGTAGATGCTTTTTTCTATATTCCCTAACTAAGTGGAAAGAAGGCTTCCGGACTTCTGTAACTCCTTTTTGTTCAGTTAAACAGCAGTTTCAGTTTAAAATTACTGACACGCTGCAAGTTCTCATAGCATGGCAATATTCTGTGATTGCCTGGAGATTTGCAAAATTTCACCTCGCTTGACCAGTTTCCTTCTCTGGCTGCTTTCAAAGCATTGAGGAGATTTGGCTGCCTAAATTCTCTGGTGTCCATTGGTGATGTTCACCTCTGATCACAGGATGCTGAGCAGATTTCTTTATCCTAACATTCTGGTTACTGCACAAGAATTTAGCCAGAAAATGGTATTTATTTGAGCAGATGTCTTTATCCCAGCATTCTGGTTATTGCTCAGGTACTTAGCCAGAAAATGTTCTTGGATATTTATTTCCTTTCCCTCGTTGCTTAAGTATGTTCATAAAACATAGGAACATAAGAAGAAGGCTGTGTGGGGATTCAAACCCTGGTCTCCCAGGTCGTAGACCAACACCTTAACCACTACACCACACTGGCCATTAGTGTTACCAACATATTTTCTCCTGGAGCACAGACCATCAGAGCCCACCCAGTTGGTGACTAAAGTGGCTGTTTATGACGGTTATTATGCTATTCTTCTTGCTCATTTTGAATTTGTACTCAGATAGCTTTTCTGCTCTTTGCTGTTAAGTGTTTATTGAATAAACATTGAATTTTATTTTTGTTTGTATTTTCTATTTCTTCTTGAGGAGGTAGTATTTTTAATGTATGGTTTTTATGTTTTCCACATTGCTTTTTAGCCGTTTTCTTTCTTCTCTACATGTGTATTGAGTTATCACTGTTGGAGTATCCTTCAGGCCAATCATTGAGGAATGGTCTGGGATCTCACGAGGCTTGTTACTTCCTCAAAAAAATAATGACTCCTGTCCGTGGAGACTAGGTGGCAGCATTTCCCATCTGATGGTCTGTTCTCCAGGAGAAAATAAGTTCAGGTAATGACAACGGCCCCTTCTAAGAATGAAGAATGCCTCTTTTAAGATTGTGCTTTTAATAAGCATTTGTATTTAAATTAATATACTTTAAAACTGCTGCCTAATTGAGGACACCTTTTATATTCAATTAAAAGTTTTAAAACCAAGCTTTCAATTCAAGAAGAGGAATCATGTACGTAGGAAGAAGACATACAAAGCTGTCATATCATTGGTCCCATCTAGGTCAGTACTACATACTCTCACTGGCAGCAGTTCTGCCAAGTTTCTGATAAACGCCTGAGTGTGAAATCAGAGTTACTGAGCCCTGGTAGTGTCAAGTCAGGAAGAAACAAAAGTGAAATGAAAAATAGCCACCAACTTGGATGGCTTTAAAAGATTAGACAAATTCATGGAGGATAAGGCTATCAGTGGCTACTAGCCACAATGGCTATGCTCTGCTTCCATAGTCGGAGGCGGTATGCTTCTGAATATCAGTTGCTGGAAACCGCAGGAGGGGAGAGCGCTCTTGTATGTAGGCTTGCTTGCGGGCTTCCCATAGACATAGGTTGGCCACTGTGAGAACACGATGCTGGATTTAATAGGCCATTAGCCTGATCTAGCACTTCCTTCTTATGTCCTTATTAGGGGACATAGCCCCCCCTGCTCTCTTTGCTTGCCAGCCTCCATGCCCACCCTGACAGAGGCACCTCCAAGCACACACACACCCCAAACACACACCAGGCACCCACAAACATCCTCATGAACCACCAAACACCTCTCAGGCACTAGCAAACACACAGATACACACTTACAAGGGCTCTCTCACATACACAAAGAAACACAAATGCCTGCAGGGAGACACACAGCCCAGGCAAACACACACACATACACCCCAGCTCTCCCCCCCCACAAAGGCACCCATAAACCATTCCACTCCCCCAGTACTCACAAACAGCTCCCCTCCCCTGGACACTTGCAAACCTTACTGGTTTTCCACCTGCCCAAGCTGCCACCATACCAGCTGCTCCCCTGCCTCAGCCACCCCCTGGCTTGAAGCAAAGCTGCTGCCCCACCTAGGCTGCTTACCAGCCTTTTGCTGAGGCTGTCATTGTCACTGTGTAGGCCACTGGCAGCACTGTATGAGCCACTTACCAGACTTCAACTTGCTTCCTTCCCCCACTGCCCACTGCCTTGAGCCTGGTGTGGCTGCAGTTAGGCTCCCGTTCCCTTTAGGCTGCTGCTGCCAGCAAAGCAGGCAGCTGCAGCGTTCATGCTGCAGTTTGCTCACATCAGCTGCCTGCTCCGCTTGCTGGGAATGCTTCAGCAGCTGCCGCTGCACACCTGCATTGAAGCATTCACAGTGAGCACAATGCTTACAAAAGTATAATATAGTCAGAAATGTCAGAAAGTACACTGCTGCGGGCAAATTATAGTCACAGCTTGAAAGAACATTTTAAATAATTAGTGTGCTGATTCAGGCTTTTTAAGAACATATGTACAGCCCTCCTGAAACAGAGCAAAGGTCATCTAGCCCAGCATTAATTTCTCACAGTGGCTAACCAGAAGTACATAAGCAGGACATGAGTGCAACAGCTCTCTTCTGTTTACAAGTCCCAGCAACGCATTCAGAGGCATACTGCTTTTGGTACTGGAGGTAATATATCCATCATGACTAGTAGCCACCAATAGCCATATTCTCCATAAATTTATCTACTTGTCAAAGCTGTCCAAGTTGGGGGCTATCACTACATCTTGTGTTAGTGAAGGCCATAGTTTTAACCACGCACTGTGTGAAGATTCTGGGACACAACAAAGATATTCAGGCTTGCAAACACTAGATTTTACATACAGGTCTTTGGCAAATCCAATGTGTGTTTCTCTGCTGTGATAGGCTTGCTTGGGTGGCAGGGTGCAATCTATGCTCCTGTACTACTTGTAGGCTCTGTACACAGAGTTTTCCTAATATAATGGAATTTTGTATGTTATTTTCACTACTATATCATTGTATCTTTTCTAACAGCATTTAAATTTGCCAAAATGTTTAAAGTCGTTTATACTTACAACCATCCTGTAAAGTAGATTGTAGTGCAATTTTAGCAAAACAAGAGAAAAAAACCAGTACAAGCACCTTAAAGACTAACAAATGTATTATACCATAAGCTTTTTGGGGCTTCAGTCCAATTTATCAGATGCATCATTCTTGGTAATCCATCAAAGTGTATCTAATAATACATTTGCTAGCCTTTAAATGCCAATCTCTATGTAAGGATGTGAAAGTTGGACAGTGAAAAAAGAGGGTAAGAGAAAAATCAACTCATTTGAAATGTGTTGGAGGAGAGCTTTGGAGATACCATGGACTTCGAAAAAGAAAAATAATTGGGTGTTAGAACAAATTAAACCAGAACTATCATTAGAATCTGAAATGATGAAACTGAGGTTATCAGACTTTGGACACATCATGAGAAGACATGATTCATTAGAATAGACAATAATGCTGGGAAAAACAAGGGAGTAGAAGAAGAGGAAGACCAAACGAGATGGATTGATTCCATAAAGGAAGCTGCAGACCTGAACTTGCAAGATCTGAATAGGGTGGTTCATAACAGATGCTATTGGAGGTCGCTGGTTCATAGGATTGCCATAAGTCATAATCGACTTGAAGACACATAACAACAACAAGCCTTTTAAAGTGTTATTGGACTATTGTTTCATTTCTGCTGTAAGCTGTGGCTACCTGGCTACCCCTTTAATTGAAAGTCTACCAGAGTACCATATACTATGGACCTGTGGCAGAGTGAATAAATTTTAAATTAGGTCTCTAGATCTTCTGGTGGGCTGGTTTTTTTTGTTTTCTTAAAAGGTGTAAAGACAATGCACTTGCCAACTGATATACTGAGACGTGTGCAGGCATGATAAGGAATTGTGAGCCTCAGGAATAAATGGCATGGGGGTGCGTGGCTAAGACCCAGAGAGAATGGCCACTTGAAAGGAGAGCTCTGTGAATGACACCAGACACATACCAACCCAGCAGAAGGAAAGTTGGCTATAGGATAGGCTGTTAAGATTATTTGGAAATTGTTGGGGGATGTCTGTTCCATCCTGGAAAGCTAAACCAGGAGAGATTTAAACTTTTTTTAAAACAAAGGAAAAAAACTCCCCCACTGAGAGACCTCCAGCTGAAAAGCTGCAGGCTAAAATGGCGATTGCACCTATTAATCCAAAACTTGGAGAAACCAATGAAAAATCAACAGGAGGTGAGATTAATTTGAATTTGAAAGAGGGCTTTGCAATGTAATTAACAAGAGATGAAGGCTATGTTGGCTGAAACATTCAAAGAGTGGATGTCTACAATGGATAAAAAAATAACAACAATAAGTACCTGGCTGGAAGAGATAGCAGGAACTGCTTCTACAGAAATGGATACGGGGATTAGACATTAGACGTGAGAAAAAACTAAAACAGCTACAAAAAGAAAACCGAGAAATAAGGGAAAAACCCACAGATCTGGAAAACAGAGTGCGCCACAAGAATTTATGCACCCGTGGTTTTCGTGAAGGAGTTGAAGGGGAAGATGTAGCTGCATTTTTAATCAATTGGTTTAATTCCTTGATTCTAGAATTAGAGCTGAAAGAAGAAGATGCAGTCCATGCACACAGAGCAATTGGTCCTTGGTCAAAGGAAGGTGCTCCTCCAAGAGACTGTGTGATGTGTTTTTCTCAATATCGAAAGAAGGAAGAAATATGGAGATGACTCAGAGAATTACAATCTGTTACATATGAGAATCAATCTATTATGATAGTGCAGGATTTAGCTCCAGAAACATTACGCAAGAGAAAGGAATTAAAACCTTTTACAACAAAACTACAAGAAGCTGGTATCAGATATCGATGGGGATTCCCCTTTAAATTAATAGTGGGGGAGCCATGGTGTACACTGCTGCAATGGTGAAGGATGTGGAATTACCCCAAAGTAACTTTAATCAAGAACAAAAGCATGAGAGAGCCGAAGAGGATGTTGGTGAGACAGAAAATACGAAATGGGAAACAATTCCAAAAGGGCAATGAACAAAGAAAAAGCAGCAGAAGGATAATAAGCAAGAACCTGTGACTTTAACATCCCAATCCTTGAGATCAGCAACAAGTAGAAACAGATGAGAGTTGGGGAGGAGGGGTGGAATATGATCCAAATATGATTAATAAGAATTATTATTTATGAAACAAATGTGGTGTCCAGAGGAGCAATTTAATTCTACTTCATTTATGTATATAAAAAATACCCCCAGAGAAAATGTAGTAGAAAAAATGGAAGTGTATTGCCCAAGCTATAGTCCTGGCAATACTTATGCCAGGAGTAGGAACAGGAGGTTAGGGTTCTCACTTTTTTGCTTAAAGGGAGAGTGGTTTTTATTGGGTGGAAATGGGCTGAAAAGAGTTTGTTAATGGAAAATCAGTATAGAGTAACAGGTAATGGAGACAGAGGATCGGGGGGGGGGGAATAATTAAGGAAAATTATGTAACTCATGGAGGGGACAGATCTTAAAGTGATAACGCTAAATGTTAAAAGGAGAAAGTTAAAAGGAGAAAGTTGACAAATTATGTTAGTGAAATGAAACCAAATATAATTTTCCTGCAAGAAACTCATAAGGCACAGCAAATGGAGACATTATTCAGACACAAGTGGTGTGGGCCACAACATATAGCGAAAGGTACTGCTAAGTCAAGGGGTACAGTTGTAATATTTGAAGCTAATGTAGACTTTAAAGTAACCAAAACTTTAAGAGATAAAAATGGAAGATTTGTATTTTTATGAGGTTTATTGAATAACTCTAGACAGTTGATAGTTGGCTTGATATATGCGCCTAATAAAAATCAGTTAAATTATTTATGATCTATATTTGCCAAATTAATGAGATTTGCTCAGGGGGAAATTATATTAAGTGGGGATTTAAATTGGAATATTTGTGGCCATTCTCAAAGAGAGTGAAAGAAATTGAGGGAACACCAGATTCAGTCGAGGGAGGTGAGAAAACAGTTTAAAATGCTGTGATTATTTCAAGAGTGGGGACTAATTGATGTGTGGAGTGAACTTCATCCTACAGATAAAACTTTTACATTCCACCCTGTTCCCCACAATACGGATAGACTTTATTTTGATACCCAGTTCCCTTCTGGAGCGGGTTACATATTCAGATACAGGACAAATAAAGATAACAGATCATGCCCCGGTGGAGGCGAGACTGGCTCTGAATAGAGTCAGCCCCACCTCCTTTGCATGGACATTCCCTGCAGTGGTAGTAATAAATCAAGAATGCAGAGAGAAATTGCATGAATCAATACAAAATTATTTTAAGGGAAATGGTGTAGAAGGTATAAACAGTGTTCTGCTATGGGAAGCAAAAACGGCTGTAATTATAGGAATTAGTATTAAGGAATATAGCACATTAAAGAAGAATAGAAGAGCCTACATTGAGAAGCTGGAGAGGGAAATAGAGGAACTAGCATTGAAATATAGGAGAACGGGCATACAGAATCTATAAACAGTTGGAAACTAAGCGAAGGGAATTAGAGGTTTTAGAAATAAACTGAGTAATGGTAAACATATCTGAAGCAAAGGTATTATGAACATGGGAGCAAAGGCCCTAAGCTATTAGCGCAACGCTGCAATAAGAAAAAACGGAGAGCCAGAGTCAAAACCTTAGTTAGGGATGATAGGACGAGCATGTATTCCACTGAGAGCATCAGTGGAGAATTTCAGAAGTTTTATAAGAACTTGTATAGATCAACAATCCCTTGAACTCTATGAACTTGCCACAGTTGACTGAAGAGGACATCAGTGTTAGAAGATCGGATTACAATAGAAGAAGTGGAGGATATAATAAAGAATCTAAAGTCAGGAAAGGCCCCTAGACTGGATGGATTTACTTCTTTATATTATAAAACATATAAAGAACTCCTCCCAAATTTAACCAGGCTGTTTAATGACATATTGGAAGGATCCCCCCTTCCAAAAACAGGGTTAGAAACTAGAATTATGACTATCCCGAACCTTTTAAAGATCTTGAGAGGGTTGATTCATACACACCAATATCATTAATTAATCAGGACTATAAAATATTTGCTTCAGTAGTGGCAAAAAGATTGAAGAGGCTTCTTAGTAAATTAATAGGGGTAGATCAAACAGGCTTTGTTCCTCATAGGCATATTGCAGATCCAGTCAGAAAACTATTAAATATTGTGCAGTAGTGTAAGAGCAATGCCTCCCGTTTGGCAGTTTTGGCTATGGATACTTTTTAGGCCTTTGATAGAATGGCGTTTTTTGAAGGAAGTAATCTCCAAAATGCAATTTGGAATAAAAATCAGGAGCATATCTAAAATATATTCAAACTCTACAGCAAAAGGAAACAATTTGGATTCAGAACTGTTTGAAGTCTTGTGAGGAACAAAGCAAGCATGTCTGCTCTCCCCATTTTTGTTTATTTTACCGTTGGAACATCAGAAGGCATGGGGGTTAAAATTGGAGATCAAGACTATGTAGTAGAGGTTTATGCTGATGATGTTGTTCTCACAATTTCAGACCCACATCAAGCTGCAGTAATAATTAAACAGGAATTTGAATTAATTGAAACAGCAGCAAGATTAAAGGTCCATTTTCACAAATCAGAGGCCCTTTGTTTTAAATGGCTCAGAGGACTCTCTCAATAAAATTAGGAATGCCTATTTGCCATACTAAAGTAAGATATCTGGGAGTTCAGATTCACAGACATTTTAATAAATTGTGTAAGAATTATGGGAGAGTATGGCAGATTATCAGCAAAGATATACAACGATGGGAGGCTAACTAGACACTGATGGGCAAATTGGCCATGATCAAAATGATTGTATTACCAAAATTGACGTATTTGTTTCAAGTGCTCCCAATTGAAGTACCATTAAGGCAATTAAGACTATGGCAACAACTGCTGAACCAATTTATATTTGGCCAAAAGAGGTTAAGGGTTACAAAAAAAGGATTATATATAATGACAAAAATAGGGCTTGGGGATTTCCAAATTTGTAATTATATTATTTTGCAGATCAAATAGGTTACATAATCCCATTTATTTTGGGAGATACAGAAAAGCATTGGATCACTCTTGAACAGATTAAAGTAAATGGTATTCCGCTAAATGTGATTCCTTAAAAAAAAAAGTTTCACATAATGTCAAAATTAGAAAACAGATTTATGCAGGCAATGTTTCAGGCCTGGATAAAGAAAGCAGCAATATTGACCCCAGTTATGTCATCACTGATTCCCTTGGCATTCCACCCTTCATTTTTAATAAGAATAGGACCTATAATATTCTAGGGTGGCGTGCAAAGGGATTATATCATTTGAGTGACTTTCATGTAAATGGCACCCCATTAAATGAGGAACAATTGAAAAACTGTCTACAGGAGACCCCACTCCCATGGTTGTTATGGAGCCAGCTGAAAGATGTCTTAAACAATCCAGTAGTAAAGGAAAGTGTAACACATGGACCCTCTAGGTTTGAAAAACTGGTGATGAACTATTCTGAGTACTCTAAGGGGGTAGTATCTAACATATACAAGATATTAATAAATAAGACAAATGGAGACACTCTAGATTTAAAAATGTGGTGGAAATGAGAAATGGGCATTCAAATAGGTAGAAAAGATTGGGTAACTATGTGGAACAAACCACCATTCACTTCAGTATCTACTAAACACAGAGAGCTGTCACTAAAATTGGTACACAGGTGGTATAGGACACCCAGAAAGATTTCTTTAATGCAACCAGTTATACAGCCTCTCTGTTGGAGGAGTTGTATGGAAATTGGAACTTATTTTCATATGTGGTGGGAGTACAAAGGTTCTGGGCAACAGCTGCAGATGAAATAGGACAGCTAGTATAGCAGCAAATTAATCTGTCCCCACAACTGATTGAACCTGTTCCTGAATGAAGATTCAGAATTGCAAAATAAGAAATAAATTTTTTGTTATTGACGGCACGACTCACCGTAGCTCGATTCTGAAAGGATCTTGTAGGTCTTAGTATAGACTACTGGTATTGTACAGTATGGGATATAGCACTGTTGGAAAACCTAACAGTAGTTCCCAAACATTATGAGTACAGGACCCCCTTTATAAGCTCAAAATTTTTTGTGACCCCCTCCCCCCAGGGAGGCAGGCTGGCTGCCATGAACGAAGGGGTAGAGCAGCCTTTCCTTGCAGCCTTGCTACTTTTTGCTTCACAAAAAGCCCTCTCCTCTCATTCTGAGTAAGGGTGTCATCATCAGCCGAAGTGTGAGGAGGCAGGAGTCGGTGATAGTAATCTTCCTCTTCCTGGTATCTCTACCGTCAGCCTCCTTTGGCATCTGCCATGTATTTTATAGGCAGATGCCTGCCCTTGGTGCTCCTGAAAAGCTCTGGCACTTCAGCAAAAGTCCTCCCCTCTTATTTGGAGCAAGGGGGAGGTGTCATCCGTAGTGGCAGTGGGAAGCAGACAGTGTCCAGGGAATGAAGACTTTTTAAAAAAAAAAACACAATAATTTCTTTACTGTTCATGGCCCCCTCTGGATTACTTTGCGGCCCCCAGGTTGGGAACCACTGACCTAACAGATAAGGAAGAGAGACAACTTTACAGCGGTTTGGTTTGATTTTATTAGATTCATTGGAGAACAGGATGGGGGCCCAATAGCACTTACAACATACTCCCGGATATGGAATAGTTTAAGGATAGTCAATAATAGATTTGAAACAAGGTCCCTGAAATGATCCAGTGAAGGCAAAAGGGAAAATATTAGAAATCAATCAATAAATATATAATTGATTTAAAGTACAGTAAAAATGGAAGGCCCAATTTAACACTTGAATGTATGGAAGTGTGGAAATATGAAAATGTCATGTTGAAACTTGTTAATCTGTTTATTTTTAATTGATTTATTTCTGTTGTTTTTATGAGTTTACGTTTAAAGAAATTAATAAAAAATATATTTTTTAAAAAAGAAATAAATGGCATGAGCATGCACAGGGTGCACCTGTTTCACCAATGAGGAATCTCTGTCTGTATTTAATAAGATGATTCCACAATATCCAGTACTGGCCAAAAAAGAAATACATGTCCCAGCACACCTTTGAAGAAAGCCTCCCCTCCCATTTCCTCTTAGCATAGGGATTTACTGCTGCAGGATTGGCAAACACATTTAAAAACAATTGTCCTCCCCATAGCCTCATCCATAAAAGAAAAATTATATAAGTAAAAAATGTTTATTTTGCAAACAAGAAACTTAGTGTGTCCAGTAGTTGTCACTCACACAAAAAGGTATTGCAAGGAAAATAAGAAAATAGCAGGGAACAAACACTCATGGGGCCTGGCTCTGTATGTGTGGCCTTTAAGGAAATAGCTCTGAGCATGCCCAGAACAGATATGTAATTCTGACAGAGTATCAGGCTAATAAGTCTACCACAGCAGCAGCCCTACTGTTGTTATATACTATGGCTGAATTACCATCATGACAACAGGAGGGGGAACATGCACAACTAGGGCTCAGGAGGCAGCAATTCTAGTACAATACAAATTTATCACATAGTTTTTCTGCCTGGAGACAGATGGGAGGGACCTCTTGGCTACAGCAATACTTTTGAATTGTGATGGCTGAGTGGTCCAGAGATACTGATTGGCAGAAATATCTTCAGGAGTCTCTTGAAGTTCAAATGGACTGACATTGTGCTGGCCAACCCCATTGCATTCACACTCTGATTCACTGGCGTATTTTACTCTGTTATATTTAATGTGAAATCTCAGTTTAGAGTGTTTCATAGATTATCTTACAGATTATATAGGGCTGTGTCTCTACACAATATAACTAGGCATGACTAATCAAACTAAGACAGACCCCTTGAGATCCTTTAAGTAGGCTCAGGGTGCGCTGTCTATATGCATGGGGAATGTTCTCTGAACGGGATTGAGTTAGCAAATGAGCACTCCTACAAAGAGGTTGAAAAGCTGGTGCTATCTGCTCATGCCTGCTATCTGCCAGCACATTCTTAGTGATGGGGTGGAGGCACTTCAGCCAGATCCTCCTCTGACACCACCTCTGGTTGAGCCTCCTCTTCGAGAGGAGGTGTGAATGGTGGCTTGGGCAATGAGGACCGATTAGTGGGTCAGGGTCCAGCTCATTGTCAGACAGTGTTTCTTCTGCTGTAACTGGAACTAAGAGGGTGGAGCTGTCACTGTCTAAAGTGCTGAAGCTTTCTTCTGTTTCAGCCCCCTCCCTCTGCAATTCACTGGGTCCTCCCAGGATCCCAGTCTTCCTCCTCCTCCTCCTCTTGATCACTCTGCCAGAATTCTCCACAGGGCCCATGACAGATAGTAGTTTGTATGGAACAGGAATGAGCGCGGTTTTATTTATTTATTATTTGATTTATATCCCACCGTTCCAGCAGGAGCCCAGGGAGGATTTTGGAGAAACTAAAAAATGCTGCTTGAAATTTCACTTGCTAGGACAATGCCCCAATTTCCCTTAATGGACCAGTCTTCATTGCTCTAGGCCCTCAGTAATTTTCATTGTCCCTTTCTGCACCTTTTCCAGTTCTACAATATCCTTCTTGAGGTGGGGCAACCAGAACTGTACACAGTAAGCACACCATAGTTTTGTATAACAGCATCATGATATTGGCAGTTTTATTTTTAGATTCTTTTCTAAGAAATCCTAGCATGGAATTTGCCTTTTTGACAGCTTCCACATGCTGGGTCATGATTTTAATCTCAGTTGTCTACCACATCTCCAAGATCTCTTTCCTTGCCATTCACTGCCAATTCAGACCTCCAGATCATTTGGGAACAATTAAAAAAAAAACCCTGGCCCCAATACTGATGGGGGGCATTTTTTAGCTCTATTTTGAGAACTGCCCGTTTATTCCTATTCTCTGCTTCCTGCTCTATAACCAGTTATTAGGGGTGGGGGAGAAATTTGATTCAGTTTGCATTTAAAGCGAAATATATCAAATTTGCACCTTCTTAGAAATTATGAGAACTGCAATACAGCCATCCTTCAAAATTTGCACTTATCTGAATTTTGTGATGCAGTCGTCCAACCAATGTTTACAAAAATGCATATTAGGGGAAAGTGTTCATAAACATGAATATAACATACAAAATTGCATTAAATTAGGACAAATTGCTTGCAATGTGTACATTAGTGAAAATTACATACAAAAATGTTTGTGTTAGGAGAAATTCACATTAAAATGCTGAAGAATATTCATGAGGATTCTTTTTTTTAAAAAACCAGAAATTGCTTCAGAAATGTAGAGAACTGAATTTAAGATTGGAAATATGAGAAACCAAAATTGACAGAGCCTTCCATCCTTAATAGTTACTGATCTCTTTTTCAAAACATCTTTAAAAACTGGCTGTCTGTGTTGTCCTCTAGTGGCAATAAAACAGGAAAAACTGCAACATGTGGAAATAGATGGTAATAACAATTTATTAATAGCTTATTAGTACTAAAAAAAATGGAAGTCTAACGTCTACTTCAATTAAGGCAGAATTTTGGGATAATTGAACTTGTAAAAATTCATTCATGTCCAAACACATTTTTCTATTTTTAAAGTGGCAGTGTATTGACTATTTTACATAACAAAATACGCGGATAGGCTAATCCTATGGTTCTGATATGTTGAAGGGTAATATACCAGAACTAATACTGACATAATATAGTTGTGATTCTATGCACACACCGAAGCAAAGCAGAAAGCACAAGAATAGCTGTAGAAACAAGACAAGATGTTCTCATAGTGCACGACATAACTGTGATATCACCTAGCACTTGTGAACACAATGTTGTGCAATAATTATGGTACACCCACATTAGCCATACATAAGAGACACAATCAGTTGCCGCCCTGGGTTCCTACTGGGAGGAAGGTTGGGATATAAATTTAATAAATAAATAAAATGAATGATCCCAGGCTCACAAAGACAACGTTCAGAACATGGCACACAACATGCTTGTGTTGGGTGACTGAATAAGGATTTTGCAAGTGAGAGAGGCCATGTGGACAAGAAAGGAGAGAAACTTCAAGTTCACAGGAAGCAGCACTTTTAACTCAACAGAAAAAGCAAGGAAATGTGCACTCAGTTCCACCCCAGGAGGCGGTGAAAGTTGACCCCAGGACACAGCTTACTTTTGGTTGTCTTGCTGACAACCGTATGGATGGAAATGGGAGAAGCAATGGGACTAGAATGTGCCATAATAAACACTCGTGTTGAGGCCTCCAAGGGTTTTCCCCATGTACACCCCTTTCCATCTCCCCCCAAACCACATGGAGCCTACCACGTAGAACTAGGGCTGTAGCACAGGCTTGGCACACAAGATGTCCCAAGTTTAATCTCTGGCTATGGTCTCTCAGGAGACATCTGCAGTGTTTATTGAACAACCTCAGTTGTGATGTCTGACAGCAACATGGAGAAATAGGGCTGCCAACTTTTTTGTCCTTACAGAGAAGTAGCACAGCCTTCCCAATCAACCACATGCCCATGCTGGGCATGGCTGCACCTGTTATGCATGTCTGCAGTGCACTCT
Organism: Rhineura floridana; assembly: GCF_030035675.1. Classification (NCBI taxonomy): domain Eukaryota; kingdom Metazoa; phylum Chordata; class Lepidosauria; order Squamata; family Rhineuridae; genus Rhineura; species Rhineura floridana. The sequence goes on from NC_084480.1 coordinate 155,669,544, forward strand.
GGAAAGGGCACGAGAGTCCTCTAAGGACAAAAAGGTGGCAACTCGAAGAAGAACAGCTGGCTTCCTAATGGTCATTGTTGCTGCTGCTGCTGCTGCTGCTGTAGATGTTGTTTGCGGGCTGCATGGCACTTGGGAGTAAGGAACACTTTCTGTCTCCAGTGACTCTTCTGCTCTATGTTCCTTGGCTCTGATCTTGCAAATGAAAATGGGTCATGAGTATTTGGCCAGCAGAAGCAACAGGTTAAGTGGAATACTTCATGTTTACCAACAAAAATGGCTGTGCTTCGCATTCCTTTCATAACTACATTTTTAAAATGAGGACCTCCTGCTCTAATTGGCTATGGCAACAACTGGGGGAAAGCTTAGGCAGGTCTATAAATTTAGAACAACCTAGCAAAGGAGTCTGCTCCATGAACAAAAGGGGAGACCCAGCTGACAAAGCATCTCAGCCCTAGTGAAAAAAACATCAAGCTAAGGTGACAAGCAAGTTAACCATCTGACTGACTAGAGCAGCCTTTCCCAACCAGTGCGCCTCCAGATGTTGTTGGACCACAACTCCCATCAGCCTCAGCCAGCATTGCCAATGGCATCACCTTGATCTGAAATAAGGGTAGAAACTAAAATGATGAAACTGAGGTTATCATACTTTGGACACATAATGAGAAGACATGATTCACTAGAATAGACAATAATGCTGGGGAAAACAAAAGGGAGTAGAAAAAGAGGAAGACCAAACAAGAGGTGGATTGACTTGTAACCCAAGAGTTAAATACTAGAGGCGATAAGCCTGTGGAAACCTACTTTTTAGCTCTATCCTAGTAGAGAAATCTTGAGAGGCCACTAGAAACTAGAAACGTAGATTAAATCCCAATTTTGGAGAGGGGGTAAAATAAAAAATGCACCAAAACATAGTTCTACATGGTATAGACTAAGCTAGTGGGAAAGTCAGCTGAATATCAAAGGCAGGCTTTAACCTAAAATGTAGGCTTGACCCTAAAAGGATCAAGCTCAGTGGAGGCTTCAGTTGTTTAGATTTAAAAGGTTAGCGGTTTGTTTAGGTGAAAAAGGGCTGCATGTAAGTTAAAGTATCAACTTTCAGTTCAGGTCAAAACTAACTAAAAACTAGGACAGTTTCATAACTAGAGTGCAAATTACAACTTAAAACCACCAGATAATTTGGACTTAAAAAAACCCCAACCTCAATTCAAGCACAGGGTATGCCCGGTTTTATCAAGAGCAACATAAAAGCTAAAGGCAAAAGGTAGGCATCAGTTGAAGTAAAACGTTTCAGCTTTCAATTCAGAATAAATGCAGTTAAAAGCTATTTTCGAGTGTTTTTTAAATGTCCATACAGAATCCCAGAAGGGCTTCAAATGCCCATACCCTTTCCTCAATTCTCATTTAATCCCCACCCATTGTGTAATCCCTTGACAAAAATCCCCATCCCTATAGTGCTAAAATAATCTAGATTCATCCTCTTTTCAAATTCCTACTTGGGAACACAGGGACACAGGAACTTGTCTTATACCGAGTCAGATCATTGGTCCATCTAGCTCAGCCTTGTCCACATTGGCTAGCAGGGGACTCTCCCAGCCCTACTCGGAGATGCTGTGGACTGAACCTGGGATCTTCTGCATGCAAAGCAGATGCTCTTCCACTGAGCTATAGCCCTTACTGGTGTAACCCTTGGGCTGGGTTCAGTGCCTATGGGACATTCTTCTATTAAATTCTGGCTCAAGCCCTCACCCAGGAAAGCTGGGACTCCAATTTGAATGTCTGAGTAGCAGTCTTCCTTCAACACACACACTCCTAAGCTATGTCCAAGCAATGGTATTTATTCAGTTAAACTGTGATTCAACAAGTGATTATCCATATAGGGAAAATTAAAAAGGTAAAGGTGTCCCCGCACTTATAGTGCGAGTCGTTTCCGACTGTTAGGGTGACGTCTTGCATCATTTACTAGGCAGATCGTATATATGGGGTGGTTTTGCCAGTTCCTTCCCCGGTCTTTCTTTACCTCCAGCATATGCCGGGTACTCATTTTACTGACCATGGATGGATGGAAGGCTGAGTGGACCTCGACCCCTTTTACCGGAGATTCAACTTCTTCCTTCCGTTGGAATTGAACTCCAGCCGTGAACAGAGCTTTGGTTGCGTTACCGACGCTTACCACTCTGCGCCACAGAGGGCGTTCTATAGGGAAAATTACATGTATTTTAATCCAATGCAGCCCAAGCCCTTCTCCCAAGCCAGGTCCAGCTACGCTAAAGGAAGTGTGTGTGTCTGTGCCCTTAGGTCTTACAGTCAGCTCAGGGATCCAGCCAAAGACCGAGGTTCTTCTAGGTGCAGAATTGGAGAATGTTGCAATTCCAGCAGAGAGGCTGCAGCAGCAGCTGGAGTACATCGCAATAAGGAACTCTCAACCAGCAGGTAGCAGCAGGAAGGTTTCTGTGGCTCAATAGCTCCAAGCCAATAGAAATTACTAAACCTGGTCTCGGGTACTAGAGTAGCTCTAAGCTTCCCTTCCTAGTATAGGTGTGATTTTACCAGTGGTGATCCAGTATAAGATCTGTATAGCAAAGCTTAGCAATTGTTTCAAGCATTCTACGGGAGAACAGCCCGTCAATATTCTTTCCCCTTCAAGTACTTACTAATCCCTCCAAGTCTCTCCCTGATCAGATCTGTGACCCCAGCTCTCCAGGGGCCATTTCAGGGTGATACAGCACCTAGCAGCACCCTTAATGAGGGAAGCTCATTGACAAGAAGGCACAGTCCATGTATCTCTCATGTCTACTGTTTTCTTTGAAGCCTCTGATTCCGGTTTTAAAAAAGAATTAAACAAAATAATAGATGATAATAGGTCTATCAGTTGTGAAATGATTTCCTCATAGCACTCTGCCAAATAACTTCTGTGGTTAGAGTTAAAACCTTTCTATTTAAGCAAACCTTAAAAGGGGCGGATTTTATCCTTATTCATTTAGTGGATCTATATCCTCTAGAAGCAGTCCAGTAACTTGTTGACTTACTGTTTTGTCATATTTAATTTTAAATAAAATTTTAAATTCTCAATCATGCTAGTTAAATGGAACATTCCTGTTCCATATCTCCTGGAAATGTGAAGGTGGAATAAGATGCTGAAGTTCCCAGTTCCTTATCTGCTCAAAAGTTTGAAACACTAAAAAAGAAAGATTGTATGTCTCTGAACTCGGAAGTGTGTATGTCCCTGTACCCCAAAATAAGGTTTGGACTACCCCATATCTTGTATCTCCATGATCGGGGGCTCTTCCATTTGAGTCCAACAATAATTTTCTTATATCAAAATTATCATGCGCATAAATGTGTGCTGACATAAGACCATACCATAAAAAATAAGGAACTGGTGGTGCCCACCCAAAAAATATACTTTGAGTCTTCACAAATCATGCACAGACACATCTGGCAGAGTATCTTCTATGGGATGGCATTGGAGCCTGCTTGGCCCAGAGCTTCCTGTGGATGCATGGCACAGGTGCATCTATGCAAACCAACAATAGCCAAAATATGTAGGGAAAAACTAGGTAACTGGTGGTGCCTATCCGAAAATATGCTTTGGGTCACCATAAATCATACAGCTATGAAACTAAGGAAGTTTCCTCTATGAGATGGCACTGGACCCTACCCAGCCCAGAGCTTCCTCTGGACACATGGCACCATCAAGTGTCTCTAAACACACCAAAAATAGCCCAAAATTGTTTTTTTTTTTAAAAGACACCAGGGATGTCCACCCAAAAATATACTTTAGGCCACAATAAATTATGCACCCAGCCACCCGGGAAAAATGTCTTCTATGACACAGCATTGGATTCCATCGACTCAAAACTTCCTGCATGTACATAGTATGAGCGCATCCATGCACACCAACAATAGCAAAATCTTAATTTTAACAATAAGAAACTGGTGGTGCACACTCCAGAACATAGTTTGGACCACCACAAATCATATACCCATGGATCCAGGAGTGTCCTCTATGAGATGGCTTTTTCTGGCCACACAGCACTGTCAAGCACCTCTGTGCACATCAAAAATATTCTAAATTTCTCTTTCATTTTTAAGAAGATACTTAGAATGCCCATTCCAAAATTTTGGGCTATGATAAATCATATACCCATGCATCCAGGAGAGTCTCCTCTGGGAGATGGCATTACAATGTGTCTGGCCCATAGCTTCCTGTGGATGCATGGCACAGTCAAATAGAAGAGGACAGTAAATGCTGGATATGTCATGAGATCAAAGGGGATTTTTTTCCACATGTGGTGGAGGTGTAGGAAGGCTAAAGCATACTGAGGAATGGTAATAACAATTATTAAGGAAATGTTCAAGTTCAGATAAGTGCAGAATCACTATTGTGACTTCTAAACTACACACAAGTTAATGCAAATATCAGAACATATCAGACACATTTTGTATAAACAATAGCAAGGATATTATTTATTAAATAATGGAAGCAGAGCTGGGTTCCGAGAAAGCAAAAATTAGACAGCTATGGGAACAGCTGGAAATTATAAAGTTAACAGGGTTGATACATCCATATAACATAATAAAGGAGGAAATTATATATAAGGTTGCTTCATGCTATAAAGGAAATTAATGTATATAATTTATATATATAGATAGATTTGTATAAGCAAACATTTAAGTATTTGTTACTGAGATTTTAGAGATAATTTGTTTATTTATTTAGAGAAAACAAATTGATATTTAACACATATTTCAAAATATCTTTAAAGAGATATATAAAATAACATTGAATTATATTCACATTTCATAGATAAACCTCTCCTGGATGTGTGGATTTATGAATGTGGTAGTCCAAGCATATTTTGGGCAAAAAAACCCATGTAGTTTAATTTTTTTTAGCATATTTTGGCTACTGATGGTGTGTGTAAATGCTCTTTACTATGCAACGTGCACAGAAGAAACTCTGGGCTGGGCAGAACCTAAGGCCATCTTGTAGAGAATACTCTCATGGATTAGTGGATGCATGATATGTGGTAGCTCAGTGCATATTTTTGGAAGGACACCACCACTTACTTAGTTTTTCCTATATAGTTGAGCTTAACAGTACCTTGCATATGGGAGCCAGTGGTATTTTGTAGAGGCCACTCCAAGATGTGTGGGTGGGTATATAATGCATGGTGGCCCTAAGCATATTTTGGGGTGGATGCCCTCAGTTCTTTATTTTTTATGGCCGTATAATGTCATCAGGCATTTATTAGTGTTTCACTAGCAAGATAATATTGAATAAATAAAATTGTGGGACTTGAACCCAAAAGCTTATATGGGGTTCAGAGACATATAAACTTTACTTTGGAGTTCAGGAGCGTAAGAACTTTTTTTTGTGTGTGTTGAACTTTCAAGCCAATAAAGAACTAGGAACCACTTCAGCATCCTTGGTGGAATGAAGATTTGACCAAGCAGGATATTTAAATTCAGATAGCAACGCTTATCAGAGCTATTAACCACAATAACTAAGTTCAGAACTACCACGTTCAGAGGCAGATGTTGAGATAACATGAAAAGCGGTTGCTTTCATAGCCTTTAATCTTCCAGAGACATCAGGCTGGCCGCTGCTAGGAGCCGAATTCTAGAATAGACAGACGTTGCTGTGATCCAGCAGCAAGGCCTCGATTATGGCAGATAAAAGACCTCTGAATGACTGCTAGCTATGAGCGTTGACTGGAACCTCTATGCTCAAAGACATTGTACTTTCGAATGCAAGATACTGGACAGAAACGACATGGGAAAGCTGTTGCCTTCACGCCCTTCCTTGCAGGCTTTCCGAAACATGTGCCTGATCACCGTCAGAAGCAGAATGTTCAGCTGGACGGACCCACCTTAGCACTGCTCCTCTAAGGAAACCCTTAATTCCCCTCCGCCTACCGCAGAGCCCTCAACCCGCGGTATATCTGGGAGGGGTCGCCTCGGCTACCACCACCTACTGAAAGGAGAAAGCAACAGCGGCGGCTGCGATTTGCAGCCTATCTCAAGGGCGGCACTAACATATTGATATAAAACGAAGCCATCTTCCCCCCCCCCCCGCGAGAAGAGAAAGGGGCAAAACCGCGCCCTCGTCTATTATAGGACAGCAAATTCCTCCAATAGAAGAACGCGTCACATGAGAGATATGGGAGAGCACTGGGTTGGGACAAAGGTTGATTGGTGTTCCCCAGCCGCCTTAGCAGACCGGTTCAATCACAATTCATCGCTTTAGGAGTGAAGAACCAATCAGAATTAAATCAGATCAACTCTTCCCCACCCCACCCCGAGACGTGCGCATCAGGCGAGGCTTTTTCCTTTCAGTTGGGAGACAGACTGGATAGGGTGTAGCGGCTCTCGCTTAAGTCCAACCCATTTTGCGTCAGCCACTCTTTGGGCCCGTCCCACTGTCGTGAAAAACATAATTTTGTCTCATTGGTTCTGCCTTGGCGACAATTTAGGGACAGAGGCTTCCTATTGGGTCTTGAAAAGGAAGGGATGTACTTTTCGGTTATTTTCATGACTCTTATGTGATTGGTCACTCACACAGCGCGGATGTTGCCTTTCACCATCGGTAATTGGTCCGGATGTCGAGACAGGAGGGAGGTTTTTCTGTGACAACTCTCGTTGATTGGCCCCCCGATTCCTTTCGGGTCTTGCCAGATTCGGTCGTTCGGTTCGGCATTCCCGGAGAACACTTAGCAGGCTTGCGCAAGCGTTAGTTGGCTGGTTTTTGTGTGTGTGTGTGTGTGGGGGTAGTATGGAAGAAAGCGCAGCGGCTCCTTTTGGATCCGGCGGAATGGGACGTTCGGTTCAGTATTCTCGAAAGGAACTTAGTAGGGCTGCGTAAGTACAGCTAGGTTCTTTTTTGGCTTTAGCAGCCCAGAGAGAGCAAAGAAACCGCAGCCGTCGTAGGAGCAGGAACAAATAAGGAAGAAACTGCAACGGCCCCACAGCGAGTAGCGGACAAAGGAACTCGGGCGAGAAGGCGGCGCCAAGCGCGACCCGCCGCCACCAACGCCTCAGATCGGTCGAGCCGGGAGGAGCCGCCACTAGCAGCAGCACCAGCGCCATGGACCGCCCTGCCACCCTCGTTGTCTGCCAACCGCACTGCAGCGCCCTCCGTCTGAGCCGCCCCTCCGGACGCCGCTTGCCCGCCCTGTGGGCGCTATGAGGAGAAGCGCCAGGCCTGGCTTGTCCCCGCGTTGAGGAGAAAGAGACCGACGGAGGGAGGGAAGGAAGGAGCGAGCGTGTCCCTTCGTCAGGCCATTGCCCTGCGCCCGCCCTCTTCGCCTCTCCTCACAGGGCCCCACCGATTTTGCTGCCGCTGGTGTCGGATCCTTTTCGAAAGCAGAATCCACATCCTTCGCGTCGTGGCTCCGGTTCTCGTATTCCTCCGCCGTGGGAAGTAGTCCGCTCCTTCGCCGAGACCCCCCCGTGCCCCCACCCCAAGGAGAAAAAAAAGCGAGCCTCTTTTTCTCTGCTGCCGCTTTCTCATGTGACTCGCTTTCCAGCAAGGAAGGACGGAAGGAAGCAAGCAAGGAGCAGCAGCACCACCAAAAAAAGGCCGGCACTTGTTTCTCTTTCCTCGCCACCTCCACGAATCGGGAAAGGGGTGTGCGTGTGTGTGGGGGGGTGACTGGATTGTGCAGGGTTGGGCGGAGGCGGCCGCCGCGGGCCCCGGCGCTGCTGCCGCTGATACTGATGGAAAGGAAGAGGATGGTGGCCCTCTAACGATAAAGGCGAAGGGAGAGAAGGGCTGGGGAAAGACTTTGGGGGGAGGGGCGCCCCTTTTTAAGGGTTGGGGGGCTGGATCTTCTTCTGGACTCTGCCTGCTCCTCTTTCCGCACCTGAGAGGAAGAGACGAAGGAAAGGAAGTGAGAAAGCTGATCCGGAAAAGAGGGGGGGAAAGCTGGAAACCATGTCGGGGCGGCCGAGAACCACCTCCTTTGCAGAAAGCTGCAAACCGGTGCAGCAGCCCTCAGCATTTGGCAGCATGAAAGTTAGCCGTAAGTATTGATTTGCACCCCCATCCATTTTACATGCTTCTCTTCATTAAACATCGCACATCTCAGTGGATGCCTTTGATTCTTTTTTTGGTCTATTATGCTGTCTCTTAAGTGTCAGATCCATGAGGGCTGGTGGCTGCCTCTATATGAGGCAGCTTCCTTCTCTTTCTCTCTCCCCCCCCCCCCAATAGGCACACCCTGTGGCTTTCATTCAGGGAAAAAAACGAGCCCTTTATTCTGGACATTTTGTCCTACAGTATATTTTGATCTATGAATATTGCTGCTTCTGTTAGATATTTATGTGTGAGTATAATGGCTTTTGGCAATAATATATTTCCTTCATTCACACAAGCTTTGAGAAATGATTTGATGATGATTGGCTCTATGCCTGTTATTTCAGGTTCTACTTAAGAAGAAAAATCCTAACTATGATGGACTTTGTTTATGACTACTTCTTATAGTAATGAGGCTTTGTTTGGGGGGGATGCTTTCTAATGAGGCCTGAGGTTCCATTCATTCCTAGATATCTTTGTTGCATACACCTGAACAATGATTGATCTTATTAAGCATATAACTATTGGGACTTTGTGGTGAACTGTTTAGTTGTTTAAATCAAAAGAAGTATGGTATTGTCAAACTTCTTATTAACATAATTTCAAACTTATTCTGATTTAAACAGGTCACATAAAATATGATGGATATAACTTGTATTCACAGGAACTTTGTGGTTCAGGCAATAATACAGCCTTAGATTAAGGATTGTTGTTGCCTTTCAGAAATGTGACAGAATAGTTATCTGTTAATTTCTGAAATGTCAGTTAGGCCATTTGAATGTTTTAAAACTTTGGATGGTAAGAGGTTTTCAGAACCTGTGGTCTACCAGGCAAGCACAACCCACCAGCCTGCCAGGTGCATAACAGCTCTGTTGTTCTTGAAGGACCATGCAACAAGCACAATATTTTCATCACAATCTTGTTTGATCTGTTGGGTTAAAAGTTATAAAGGCCTGGACTGTTTCTACTTAGTCTTAATATAATTCTGGATTATCGGCAGTGTTTGTTAAAATGCAGAATGTAATTAGCGTATGTTGAGTGCTAAAGATCACTAATTCTGGTGTTACAAAACTTACATTTTTATTTCAGAAATGCTGAACATAATTCCAGTGTGAATATGGGTAAAAAGTATTGAGAAGTTGCAGCCCATTCTTCAAAGTTTTATTCACCACATTACTTTTATCTCTCTGTGACATAATTTTGTGGGTGATTCTTTGATCAGTTTTGATTTATTGTTGGGAGAAATGTTAAAATTGACAACAAATTTTTAAATTTTAATATTACCAGTCAGCGTGCAAAGCTTTGATGGTGGTTCTTTGGGGTTGGTGTTAAAAAAAAATCTAGAGCTACATGACACTAATAATCACTGCTATACTTTGTCAGTCAGTTCTACTCAGAAGTAAGCCCTATTTAAGTTACGCATGTCTAACAGGGATGGAGAACTTATTGATATTGTTGGACCATACCACTCATCCCTCATGTTGGCCATGCTGATTGGAATGGAATCCAATAACATCTGGACAATCACAGGTTCCCAGTCCCTGGATCTAAGTTGCATGTTGATTTTCAAGATTCCTTAGTAATGAATTGCAGTATTAAAAGTGTTATGGTAAAACGACACATAAGGCAAACGTGAGGTTGCCTGTTTATCTCATTGCAGTAACGCAGGGGGTGGGATATTTACATGAGTCATTTGCAGGGGAGATTCAGGATGGGGGGCATTTAATCCTCCTTGCCATAATCCTTGTCCTGGCTGTATGTTCCCCTAGCATTCTTAAAAGGTGTGGGAGACAAGGTTGTGGTAGAACAAGGATGGGAAACCTCTGGCCCACAGGCCTAACTAGGCACACCAGGCCTCCCTGTTTGGCCCACCAGGCTGTTTGAGCTAAGCCATGTTCCCCCCTTCCCTAACTTGATGCCATGCATGACATCGTGTAGGGCAGGCAAGGGTGGGGGTTGGCAGAAAGGGTGTTTGCAGGCATTGCCAATCAGCTAATTGGGAGGGCTTGCAAAGCCCCTTTCAAGGTACAGAGCAAGATAGCATTTCTGAAGATGTCTTCAGAAGCCTCTTGCAAAGCATTATTAGTATTGCATAAAATAGTGGGCAAAAAAGGTCATTTGATGTCAGGTGATTGAAAGGTGGGTGGCTTCTCTACCTGTCAGACTTGGCTTGTGAGGGGTGGGTGAGATAACAATCTGTCCTGCCGGGCTAGAAAAGTTTCACACTCCTGTAGGAGAAAGAGGCCATCCACTGTTTCCCAGTTAGTGCCCCTCCCCCTCATATTATTGTTAATTGGTAAATATAACAAGCTTGTAGCTCTATCCTTAATCAGCCAAACCTTTTAATTGATTTACTATTTCAAGTTGTGATGGATGCCTATTTTAATTACCACCTGCAGTTTTTATAAGCATTTACATTAAGATAATTTAAAAAAATCTGCTACCTAAGTAACCTGTGGCACCGTCCTAAAACTTTTTTTTTAATTAATCAAAGTGATAACTTGATTAAATATTGCAGCCTTTGTTATTCAATTTCCAGTAGACACCACAAATCTTGGTGGCATTTTAATTTAAAGTAGAATGGGATTTGTGTGGTGTTGAGCATTCTAGATGCAATGATACAGAAAGACTAGAGGAAACCCTCTCATTGTCTGGTTAGGTGACTTCCTGATTCATACAGAAACTACTTGTAAATGTTCCCAGGGATGGAAGTAGGAGCTGTGCATAGAAATAAATGGGGAAATTCAGCATTTTATTTTAGCAAGACCAGCTCAATGAGGCCTGATCTTGCTCAGTGCCCATGGAATGCTCACTGACTTTTAAGTGGAGAAAAAACTTTAAGATTGAGTGGGAAGGGGAATGGAATGACTAGAAAAGGGGGAAGGAGGAAAGACACGCACAGATGCATGCTGTAGCGGTGGATTTCCTGGATCAGCAGGGATTTGGACTAGATGACCATTGGAGTCTCTTCTAGCTCTATGATTCTCACTAAACAAAGGGTGTAGAGAACAGTATCCTTGTTGGGATAGGTCATTTCATGGTTAATGCTGAGAAGCTATTTATTTCCAGCAAGTCTTTTAAGTAGAGACCTTATCCTGGTCTGCGTCTGTGGTGGAATTGTTTTTAAATAATGTTGTTTAAAATATATTTTAAAGTCTGTTTTTAAGATGTTTAGAGTGCTTTTAGTGTTTTTATTTGCCACCCTGGGCTCCTACTGGGAGGAAGGGCAGGATATAAATGTAATAAATAATAATACATGTTCCCGGTGAGAACTGCCCATATACGTCAGTGGGAAATCCAAACTTTTATTTTAGCTGGGATTGGGCACCTGTATGTCCACTCCGTTCCTCCCTGCCCAAATGAAGGGGGGAAACCCCTCAAATGGCCCAATGAGTGCTGAGTATGCTCGGTGTAGAATGTGAATTGATTGTTGGGCATGGGGACAGGAGAGAATGGAATTACTGGAACCCTGAGCAGAAGCACTCAACACTGCAACATCTTGTTGCAGGATTCTACTATTTCCAGAATACAGTGCCTTGCGAAAGTAATCAGACCCCTGACCAATGCTCTCATATTACTGAATTACATATGGTACATTGTAATTTTGTTCTGTATGATATTTTATTTTTAAAACACTGAAACTCAAAATCAATTATTGTAAGGTGACATTGGTTTTATGTTGGGAAATGTTTGTAAGGAACTTTAAAAAATGGAAACATGTTGCTTGCATAAGTATTCAACTCCCACATATTAATATTTGGTAGAGCCACCTTTTGCTGCAATAACAGCTTTACGTCTTTTAGGGTAGGTATAAACCAGCTTTGCACACAGTGCTGGAGGGATTTTGGCCCATTCTTCTTGACAGATTTGCTCCAGGTCGTTCAGGTTGGTTGGACATCACTTGTGAACTGCAGTTTTCAAGGAGCGCCACAGATTCTCAATGAGATTGAGATCAGGACTTTGCCTGGGCCACTGTAGGACATTCACCTTTTTGTTGTTGAGCCACTCTAATGTTTCTTTGGCCTTGTGTTTGGGAACATTGTCCTGCTGAAAAGTGAATTTCCTCCCAAGCTTCAGTTTTTTAGTGGACTGAAGTAGGTTCCTTTGCAGTATTTCCCTGTATTTTGCTCCATCCATTCTTCCTTCAATTTTAACAAGATGCCAAGTCCCTGCTGATGAGAAGCATCCCCACAGCAGAATGTTGCCACCACCATACTTCACTGTAGGGATGGTGTGTCTTGAGGCATGGGCAGTGTTAGGTTTGCGCCACACATAGTGCTTTGAGTTTTGGCCAAAAAGCTCTATCTTGCTCTCATCTGACCACGAAACCTTTTCCCACATCGCAGCTGGGGCACTTTCATGGTTTCTGACAAAGTCCAGACTTGGTTTCAGATGGTACTTCTTGAGTAATGGTTTATTTCTTGCCGCCCTCCCATACAGGCCAGTGATATGGAGAGCTCTTGATATGGGTGACTGGTGCACCATTACTTCATGCCCAGCCACTGAACTCTGTAGCTCCTTCAAAGTGATTGTTGGCCTCTCTGTGGCTTCTCTCACAAGTCTCCTTCTTGTTCGAGTGCTGAGTTTTGAGGGACGACCTTTTCTTGGCAGTGTCTGGGTGGTGTGATGCAGCTTCCACTTCCTGGTTATAGATCCAACTGTGCTCACTGGGATATCCAAACACTTGGATATTAGTTTGTACCCTTTTCCTGATCTATGCATTTGTATTACATTATCTGTTTTTCATTGCTTGAAAGTAATATCCACTGACAGTGTTTCGACAATCTCATATCTCTGTTTATGAATGTATATGAATGAGCCTTATGGCTGTGCATGCAGCCAGTTCACACCAGCGAGTAAACAAACCAGGAAGTCTTCATTTAACTGTAGTTTCCCATTTTGTACAAACTGGAAAGCTATTATGGTTAGTGGCTTAGGAACAAGCCAAGTTGGCTTAATATCCATTAAACATAGCTTCCTGGTTTGGGCAAAATAGGAAACTATAGTTAAATGAAGACTTCCTGATTTGCTTGTTGTCTCATGCAGAGAGAAGAGTGAAGTGGTTGTATGTGTGTGCAACAGTCTCATTCATATCTCAGTAAGATAATCACCCAAGCATGGCCACTGTGTTCAATGGAGCTTTCTCCTAGGAATATGTGCAGAGGATTGTAACCTTACTCAATGCAACTGCTGCCAATAGACCCATTGTTATAAAAAAGAGTAATGAAAATCACAAGAAATGGCAATGCTCACCTTAATTTAACTCGTAGGCATAAATAGTGTTCAATGTAATCCATAACGTCTCTCTGTAATAATGTAATTTTCATGTTGTTCCACCTGAATCTTTGTCTTCATACACTTCACGTTAAATAACTTGAAATTATATAGCGTATAGCCATAGTCATTAACCATTATATATATTGTCGTACTGTCACTCAAGATTTCTGTGTACTCTTTATCACACTGAAAATAACTAAGTGAAAATAAGATTTCCTCCTGTTTCTTACCTGGGATCGATATCACTATTACCTCTTAAGAATAGGACACTTAAGAATTCTATTCCCAATTTAGGAGGCATGGCAAGTGCTAGCACACATTTCTGCCTCATCTCTTCGAGCCTGCTTGCCACCTCTTGATCGTCTCAAGGCTCAGAGTCCTTCCATGGCTTTTCCAGTAGCCATGTAGGGTCTGTTTATGGTGTTGCTGGTCAATGAGCCAGTCCCTAAAAGTATGATTATCATCTTTTGGGATCTTAAACTGCTTCCTATACCTTCCTTTGAGTTTCCTACATCTGTGAGTGGTCTGTGTCTGTGCAAGGAAGGGAGAAAGCAAACTGGTGGTCTCCTGTTTTCAGCCCGGTCTTTCATAGAAGAAAGTCCTGTGATATTTGGGCTTATCCCCAGGTAAGTGTGTATGATTATAGCCTCTTTTCTCTTAGACTTTTCTTTGTTACAGTTTGGTCTTCTCCCAAATGTCCACTTCGAAAATCAGTCCCTTTTTCAACAGACTTGTGACACCCTTCCTAAAACATCTACGCTGGTTTTCATCTTGTCCTGCTATCCAGCACAGCCCCAGTTGCCATTTTGAAATCTCTCTGTGGCCTTTCCCCGTGCAGCTATGCCTTTATTTCCCATTATATCCATGTGACAATTGCTCCTGCAATTCTGCCCCCTGCAGCTGCCCCACAGTCAACTCTTGTCTTAAATGGTCCTCTATTCTTTAAACTTCCTTCTAGAATGTTTGTTGTGCCACATTTCTCATCCTTCAAATTCCTCTGTTCTGTTAAACGTTTTGCATATTCCAGGGTTCTATAAATCAATTTTTCTGTGTTTTGGTAATGAGAGCTGTCTCACATGTCTAGAGCAAATATCATCCTTGCTAATGCTTGTCCCAAAAGTTTGGTGTGAGGTAGAAAAGCTACCCTTCCTCCCCTCCAATTCTCCATGAATGAAAAGAGGGGTGACTTTTCTTCCTTGGGCTGGGCAAAGTTGGCAGCAGTGACAGGGCTGAGTGCTGTTCCCACATGTCCATGTGCTTCTTTTGACCTCTTTCTGTTGTACTCTGTGCAATTTGGGCACCAAGGCACATGGAGCTTTCTCGTGAATATTGGCACCATTCCCTGACTCCCATTGCTACTGTTGTGCTGGCATCAGCTGGGCAAACTGTGCTGATTGTGAAGCAAAACAGAGTTTCTGGAGGGAAGGTGTGAAATGTAGCCTGGGAGATGGGCTGGGAATCATAGCTTCACTTCAGATGAGTCGTTTCACAGGAGATAAATAAAATCTGGGTGGGTAGCTTCAACTCTTGCGCGCGCTCTCTCTCTCTCTCTCTCTCTCTCTCTCTCTCTCTCCCTCCCTCTCCCCCCCCCCGCCAGTCAGTCTTAATTTCTCTCTCACTTTCTGTGGTGGGGTCGCAGTTGAGTCAGTTTTAAGATTTCTTCCAGTTTGTTGGAAGTAAGTACTTACTTGGGAGTAAGTACTACTTGATTCTGAGGAAACATGTAGAGGATAATGTTTTTAAGAACATTTTCCTTAATACAAGAAGGGGAGGAAGAGTGGGGAGGTTCTATAGTTAAGTGGTAGCGTGCATAATTAGTATGCCAAACGTCCAGGTTCAATCCTGGCATCTCTGACTAAAAGATTAGATATAGGTGATTGGAAAGATGTCTGCCTGAGACCATTGAAAGCCACTACCAGAGAGAATAGGCTAGGGGAAGCCAACATAGTGTCCACCTATCTGCTCCACCTAGCATGGCCAATTATCAGGGATCAGTGTTTGTATAGAGTATGGTTTTTTCACTACTGAGCCCTCTAAACCAGGGGTCACCAACCTTTTTGGACTAATTGACACTTTTCAAATTTTGAGAGTGCTGAGAGCACCAGTCACAAAAAAGCTGCTGTTGAAGAATGGCATAATACAATGGGGGTGGGGGGTGTAACACAAAATTAGAGAGACTATTGTCATGATGGAGCTTCCCCCATAATTGTATTTCCATACTAGAAAATGCTTAATCTGTTGAATTTCTGCCTGCAATACAGCTGTTAAAGGCACAAAACCCCTGTTTCCCCTAGGCTGCCATCCTGTGCCCACTTCCTTGGGAGTAAGCCCCATTAAACACAGAGACTTACTTCTGAGTAGATGTGTATACATTATACTGTAAGTTAGCTATACAGTAGGGGCCCGCTTACCGGCGCTTCGCTTACCGGCCTTCCGCTAATGCGGCGGCTTTCCTCCCCTCTTTTAAAGCCGATTTTGTGGCATTTTCACTGCATTTTTGTGTGATGCGCCCCATTAAAGTCAATGGGGTTCCGCTTTACGACGATTTCCGCTTTACGGCGGGGGTCCGGAACAGAACCCGCCATATAAGCAGGGCCCTACTGTACAGTAAATTCTTAATGAGTGCCTGGACTTTAGCTCTTGCACAGCAGGAAACATGCCTGATCCTCTTTGCAAAGTTTTCACATTCGCCTGGGGAGGGGGAGTTCTTTAACATCTACCCACACTTATTGTGCAATAGCATTTGCAGAAAATAACTTCTGGGGACTAGTTGAATAAGATGAACCCATAATAGGAAAGATGCATGTTGGTTGCAAGGGAAAAATGAAGGGCAAATTATGGAGATTCCCAGGACTGGGATAAAAAGACAAAAGCAGAAAAAGTGCTCTAATGAGAAGAGAAAACAGCAGCTCTTTTAGGATCAAAGGGATTTCTATTGCCTGGTGTTCAAACAACTCATTTATCAGTCACAGTTCTGACTTTACTCATTGACTAAAAACACTGTCAGGCAGTAGCAGCCAGGCTAGTTCATTTCACAGAAGTTGTTAGAAGGTTACCTGCACATTTTGCTTCATAACTTTCTAAGAGGGCTAGAGACTTTTTTTTTTTAAATGAAAGCTAAGAATCTGGGGGCCCTGCCTGATGGCATGTGCATGGGTGCCAGCTTGGCAACCCCAGATCTGTATCTTCCATGGGCAGGGATGTTTGCCAGTACAGAATAGTTTTTATTCATATTTATTATTTGTTACCATTTTCACCTTCATTGTTAACTTTTTAGATTGTATTATCCTGAGTTAGGGAGAGGCCTCTTTATTTGCTATGTTACTCTGTATAAGGCTGTTACACAATTATTAATACTTGCAACATAATTATAAATAGCTATATATATCAAAGTTCCCTTTGACTTTAAGGTTGGAGGAAGCGGATTATCTGGATCCATTTCAATCGGGCTTCAGGCCTGGACATGGGACTGAAACAGCCTTGGTTGCCTTGGTAGATGATATGAGGAGGGCGTGGGATAGGGGCGAATGCACCTTCCTTGTCCTCCTTGATCTCTCATCGGCTTTCGATACCGTTGACCATGTTATCCTCCTGGACCGCCTGAAGAGGTTAGGCATGGGGGGCACTATATTGCAGTGGTTCCATTCCTTCCTCTCTGGTAGGTACCAAAGAGTGGCATTGGAGGATGAGGTTTTGGATCCTTGGCCTCTCACTTGTGGGGTGCCACAGGGTTCCATTCTCTCCCCGATGCTGTTCAACATCTATATAAAGCCGCTGGGGGCAATCATCAGGAGATTTGGGCTGCAATGTCATCAGTATGCGGATGACACGCAGCTCTATCTCTCATTTAGACAGCTACTACGGATTATCGGCTGCTGAAGCTCCTCGGATGCTGCTGTGTTGTCTGAATGTATGAGTGGGTTGTATGAGTGAGTGTGTGATTGTGTGTATATGCCATGAGTTTTATTATTTATTTTATTTTTATTATGTGCCTGGGCGAGAGGACAGTGTTGTGGGAGGGAGGACCAAAGGGGGCCCCTATTAGTGTAGTGACGGGTAATGGGAGGTATGGCGCTGTGAGTAGGACATGCCAGTTAAGGGGAACTCGCCCCAGACAACTGGTGGCTGTGACGTGTTCCGGTCCTCCTCACACCCACAGGATTGCTGGTAGTTCTATCAGCCAACCCTCGGATCTCCAGTTGCTGCTTTTTAATGCCAGATCGGTAAATAATAAAACCTCCCTCATCCATGACCTAATTGTGGATGAGGCGGCCGATCTGGCATGTATTACCGAGACCTGGGTGAGCGATCTGGGAGGTATTAATCTCTCCCAGTTGTGCCCACCTGGGTATTCGGTTCAGCATCTGGGTAGATCCGAGGGTTGGGGAGGGGGAATCGCTGTGGTCTATAGAAGTTCCATCCCTCTTGTTAGGCACCCTATCCAGATGGCTAATGGTCTAGAGTGTCTGCACATAACGTTGGGTCAGCGAGACAGACTGGGAATTCTGTTGGTGTACCGTCCACCCTGCTGCCCAACAGCCTCCCTAACTGAGCTGACAGAGGTGGTCTCGGATCTATTGTTGCGTTCCCCCAAACTTTTGGTATTGGGGGATCTCAACATTCATGCTGAGGCTGCTTTATCTGGAGCAGCTCAGGACTTCATGACCTCCATGACAGCCATGGGGCTGTCTCAATTTGTTACTGGCCCTACGCATGTGTTGGGGCACACTCTGGACTTGATTTTTGCCACTGGATTAGGGGATGGTGATCTGAGAGTGAGGGATTTTTCATCTATTCCTTTGTCATGGTCAGATCACCGCCTATTAAGGTTTAGACTTACACTGTTTTCTCCCCTCTGCAAGGGTGGAGGACCAATTAAGATGGTCCGTCCCTGGAGACTAATGAATCCTGAGGGTTTTCTGATGGCTCTAGGGAATTTTCCGGCTGATAGAATTGACGGTCCTGTCGAAACCCTGGCCATGCTGTGGAATACGGAAATGGCCTGGGCAGTTGACACGATCGCCCCGGTGCGCCCTCTCCGTTGCAGAGCTCAATTGGCTCCCTGGTTTACTCCGGAGCTAAGAGTGATGAAGCAAGAAAGGAGACGGCTTGAGTGCAAATGGAGGCGAACTCCCGACGGCTGTAATCATGCACTTGTGAAGCTCTCTACCAAACTCTATGTGAAGGCAGTGAGAGCAGCAAAGAAGCAATACTTTGCTGTCTCTATTCAGTCATCCCTTAACCGCCCAGCGGAACTTTATAAAGTTGTCCGGGGACTTTTACACTCTGGTCCCCAGGAAGCAATAACACCATCAATTGCCCGCTGTAATGAGTTTGCGCGACACTTTCGTGATAAGATCATGAACATCCGCCGGGACCTTGACTCCATTATTGTAGCAGTTGATCCTAATGAGGTATCCAGAGCACAGTCTTGTCCTGTTTTATTGGATGAGTTTCAGTTGGTACAGCTCGAGGATGTGGACAAGGTGCTTGGACAGGTGCGGGCGACCACTTCTGCTCTGGATCCTTGCCCCTCATGGCTAATAAAAGCTAGCAGGAATGGAACAGCCGGCTGGGCCAAGGAGGTGATTAATGCCTCTTTACGAGAGGGAGTGGTCCCACCCTGCCTGAAACAGGCGGTGGTGAGACCGCTCCTAAAAAAATCCTCCTTGGACCCTGATAATTTGGACAACTATAGGCCAGTAGCAAATGTCCCATTCCTGGGCAAGGTTCTAGAGCGTGTGGTCGCTCGCCAACTCCAGGCTCTCTTGGATGAAACTGATTATCTAGACCCATTTCAATCGGGCTTTCGGCCGGGGTTTGGTACAGAAACGGCCTTGGTCGCCCTGTATGATGACCTCTGTCGGGAGAAAGACAGAGGGAGTGTAACTCTGTTGGTTCTCCTTGATCTCTCAGCGGCGTTTGATACCATCGACCATGGTATCCTTCTGGAGCGACTTACGGATTTAGGAGTGGGAGGCACTGCTTGGCGGTGGCTCTGCTCCTATCTCGGGAATCGTCTCCAGAAGGTGATGCTGGGGGAACATTACTCGAGTCCCTGGGTACTCCAATATGGGGTCCCGCAGGGTTCAGTTCTGTCCCCCATGCTTTTTAATATCTATATGAAGCCGCTGGGTGAGGTCATCAGGAGTTTTGGAGTGCGTTTCCAGCAATATGCTGATGATACGCAGCTCTACTACTCCTTTTCATCTTCCTCAGGTGAGGCTGTTGATGTACTAGACCGCTGCCTGGTTGCGATAATGGGCTGGATGAGAGCTAATAAACTGAAACTCAATCCTAACAAGACTGAGATGCTGTTGGTGGGAGGACCCTCTGCCCAGATGGTTGACGTTCGACCTGTCCTAGATGGGGTTACACTCCCCCTAAAGGAACAGGTACGTAGTTTGGGGGTCTTATTAGATCCGCTTCTGTCACTTGAGGCTCAGGTAGCCTCGGTGGCACGGAATGCATTCTACCAGCTCCGGCTGGTAGCCCAACTACGACCCTATTTGAGCAAGGAGCATCTTGCCTCAGTTATCCATGCTATGGTAACCTCTAGATTGGACTACTGTAATGCACTCTACGTGGGGCTACCTATGAAGACGGTTCGGAAACTTCAGCTAGTGCAAAATGCTGCGGCCAGAGTTCTCACTGGGACAAAGAAATTTGACCATATAACACCTGTCCTGGCGCAGCTGCACTGGCTACCGATATGTTTCCGGGCCAGATTCAAAGTGTTGGTTCTTACCTATAAAGCCCTAAACGGCATCGGACCGCAATACCTGATGGAGCGCCTCTCTCGCTATGTACCTACCCGTTCACTACGCTCGACGTCGAAGGCCCTTCTCCGGGTCCCAACTCATAAAGAGGCCCGGAGATCAACAACTAGATCTAGGGCCTTCTCGGTGGTGGCCCCCGAACTATGGAATGCCCTCCCAGACGAGATACGCCTGGCGCCTTCTCTGTTATCTTTTCGGCGCCAGGTAAAAACTTACCTTTTCGCCCAGGCTTTTTAAATTTTGTAAATTTTTAAATATTTTAATTTAACATTTTAAACTTAATATGATCTTAATTTAAATCTCAATGGCAATTTTATTAATGTTTTATAATTGTACTATATATATATATTTTTTCCACACTTGCTCATATTTTAATTGTGATTTTATTTGTTGTACACCGCCCTGAGAGCTTTCTGCTATAGGGCGGTCTAGAAATGTAATTAAATAAATAAAATAAATAAATTTAAATCTTCACCGAGGTTGGCTGTAGAAACCCTGTCCAAGTGCCTGGAGTCGGGAGTGGCTGGATGGGAAGGAATAAGCTGAAGCTGAACCCTGACAAAACCGAGGTACTGTTTGTGGGAGACAAGGGAAGGCTGGGGGATGTGGACCTGGTGCTCAGTGGGGTACGATTGCCCCTGAAAGACCAGGTCCGCAGCCTGGGGGTCATTCTTGACTCCCAGCTGTCCATGGAGGCTCAAGTCTCGGCTGTAAGCCGGGCGGCGCTGTATCAACTCCATCTGATACGGAGGCTGCGCCCCTACCTTCCCAACCATCTGCTCCCACCGGTAGTACATGCCCTGGTCACCTCTCGCCTAGACTACTGTAATGTGCTCTACATGGGGTTATCCTTGAAAACGGTCCGGAAGCTGCAACTGGTACAGAATGCGGCGGCTCGTCTGATTAAAGGCAGCCGCTGGCAAGATCACATCACTCCAATGCTGAAGGAGTTGCACTGGCTACCGGTTGTTTACCGGGCCCCATTCAAGATGTTGGTTTTGACCTTTAAAACCCTATATAGTTTTAGCCCAGTCTGTCTGAAGGAGCGCCTCCAGCATCGTCAGGGATGCCGCTCAACAAGATCAGCCTCAGAAGACCTTCTCTCGATCCCACCGGTTAAAACAGCTAGACTGGTGAGGACTAGAGAGAGGGCTTTTTCAATTGTGGCCCCCACCCTGTGGAACTCTCTCCCAAATAATCTCCGCCATGCCCCTTCTATGATGAGCTTCCGCCGGGCGTTGAAGACCTGGCTCTTCAGGCAGGCTTTTGGGGTGGGTTAGGTTTTTACTGTTATGGTTTTAAATTTTAACGTTTTAATGTATTGTTTTTTATCTTGTACGTCGCCCAGAGTGGTTGGACAACCAGCCAGATGGGCGACTAATAAATTTAATAAATAATAATAAAAATAATAATAATAAAGGTTACTAGATGATGGAACTGAGATGTGTTAAAATTAGTGGTGCAACCTTAGTTGATGAATCAAAATGATTACTAATATTCTTTGATTTGATCTTTTAAAAAAACAGTAAATGCTCCGAATCCCCCAATGATTTTTTGTTTTAGATGAGCTACTTCAGGCAGGCACCCCTCCATCAGGAAATCGGAGCTTGCAAGGGTCTCTGGGGCATTTGCCCATTTCCCAATGAGAGGTATCCCTGGAGGAGGAAGCTGAATATGGCTCTTTGATGCCTGGAGCCGCAGGGTCTAAAAAAGAACATATGGAAACCTCAGCTGGATTAGAGCAAAGTCCATCATTCCTTTCCTACAGTCAAGTCATGCAAGCAGAACGTGAGCACTATAGCACTCTCCCACTCAAAGCTATTGGTGTATGGAGCCATATCATTTCTAATAGTGGTATAGTAGCAACGGATAGTTTTATCCTCCATGAATATGTGCAAACATCTTTTAAAGCCATTTAAATTGATGGCAATCACTACATATTGTGGTAGCAAATTCCATAGTATGTGCAGTGTGAAGAAGAAGCACTTCCTTTTGTTTGTCCTGAATCTTCCAACATTCAACTTCATTGAATGGCCCCAGGTTCAGTTGAGAAAGGGACCCAAGCTTCTCTCTTATCATTTTCTCCACATCATGCGTAGTTTTATACATCTTTATCATGTCTCTTCCCCCTGCCCTGGGTTACCCATGTTTTTTCTAAACTAAAAACCTACAAATGTTATAATGGGAGTTGCTCCAGACCCTTGATCATTTTGTTTGCCCTTTTCTGAACATTGCCACCTCTGCAATAACCTTTTTGAGGTGAGGCAGCCAGAACTGTACACAGTATTCCACGTATGGTTGCATCATAGATTTGTATAATGGCATTATGATATTTTCAGTTTTATTTTCAGTGCCTTTTTCACAGCTGTCACACTCTGGGTTGGCATTTTCGTTGATCTACCAACCATGACTCCAAGGTCTTTTGCCTAGTTAGACACTGCTGGTGTAGATTCCATTAGTGAAATTAGGATTTTTTTGCCCTAGTGTGCATCACTTTACTCTTGCATGCATCAAATTGTGTTATTTTAATGCGTGTTCACCAAGCTTGGAGAGATCCTTTTGGAGCTCATCTCAATCTCCTTTTGTTCTTACCACTCTGAACAATTTGGTGTCATCAAAAACTTGGCCAACTTGTGGCTCATCCCTAACTCCAGGTAACTAAGGAACAAGTTAAAAAACACAGGTACTAATACTGATCCTTTGGCGATCCCTTCCATTAGGAGAGTGCTGTGGTACTTCCAAGTGCATATCTTATCTGGAAAAAAGATTGTCCCAACAGTCACTGTGGCATTGTAGGGGCCTCTGAAGCACTTTCTCATTTTGTGGTGGGAGGAATGCTGGAGGAAACAGCAACTCTTTTGTACTCAACACTGATAGGCATATGTACGTATGAAGAATGTGCATGTGATGGCAACGTTCCTTCTGACAGCTGATTGAGATTCAGCTGTGTGGGGCTGTCTTCAAGCATCCACTACACTGCAGTCACTGATAATCAGCTGGTAGTTGGGGCTTCAAAGCACCCTGCAACCCCCTTTTTGACCCAGCTGCAACTTTACCTGCCCCATGCCTGATGTCATATATGACAGGAGGTTTTTAATCAGTTGGATTAATGTGATATGCCCAAGTGTGTGGTTCTCAAAATAGGACATACATTTTGCACCAAAACCAAAACCACAAACATCAGACTAGCTGAGGCACATTGTAATATGGTTTGCCCAATATCCATGCAAGCTTCAGGTCATGTGGGCATTGAATAATCTTCACATATTAGAATGCAAGACAGCCAACATTCAAGTTTTAGGATCTCTAACCAAAGCCCTCTATAGGAGAAAATCCTTTCCCCCCATAAATGCAGAGGCTTTATAAGGCTGGAATTTCCTGAGGTTTTCCATTTCAGTACAAAGAGAAGACCTTACCTGCAACAATAACTGCTGGAGTCCCTGAAAATTTCAAAGCAATGGGTGGAATTTCGAAGTGAGGCAGAGCTAGTGGAAGATGGAGAACTTACCAGGACAACACAACAACATCTAGGAGTAGGTGAACATTCTTGAGGGAAAAAAAAGTTCTTTAAAAATGAGGAAAGTGAATATATACATTCAAAAAATATCTGTGACAGAACTTGATAGTGCTCTGTTTCATAGCTGAAGCCATTTTATGAAACACCATTTTATGGTGGTGTTTATTTTTTTTTTATTTATTAATTAAATTTCTATACCGCCCCATAGCCAAAGCTCTCTGGGCGGTTCACAACAAATAAACATCTGAAATACAAGTAAAAAGCCACATATAACACAAGTTAAAAATGAATTAATTAAAACAAAAAAATATAAACATAATTAAACACATAACTAACTGCAAAACTCAATACTAAAATATTAAGATGTTAAGATGTAAAATTAAAATTAAAAATCTTTCAAAGCAAGGTAATCCCTCAGATTACCTATGGAGCAGCAATCTGGGGATGGATAACTCCTTCTCTATCACAGTTAGAAACGATCCAGAATAACTTTTTGAGACGTCTACTTTGCCTACCCCCTGGCACACTTGCCTCTTTTTTAAGAACTGAAACTGATTTTCTCCCAGTTCGTGCTCGAATACATAAATCCCTAATGTCATACTGGACAACCTTATCTAACTCAAACTCTTAAGATTTTGGCGAAGGCTTGTTTTGAGGTGGCTATATATGATAATTTCTGGTCCTCTAAATTCCGGGCGATCCTAGCAGAATATCATATTCCAGCAATGTCTATTAAAGCACTATATAAGTATAATATTCATGAGCAGCTAACGTGTCACTGCGCTTGGCTGGACAACTTGAAAACTTCTAACTCCAAGTTTTCAAGATGGTATAGACTTTTTATTTTTTTTATAATAATTTTTTATTCAAATTTTTATAAAAACAAATACAAATACAACAAAAACAATACAACAGAAAAAAATAAAATAAAAAGAAAAACTTGACTTCCGATTTGTTACAGATCAGCTATAAGTATATAATATGTATCAAACCTGTCTCCTAAAACATACGAAATTCACTTTTTTCCAAAGTCTATCTTAATTAATCGTCAAATCCCATTATCATCATTTCATTTTTTTCTTTCAACAAAAAGTCCAAAAGAGGCTTCCATTCCTTAAGAAATGTATCTGTCGTTTTTTCTCTAATAAGACATGTCAATTTGTCCATCTCAACTAAGTCCATTAATTTCAATAGCCATTCTTCCATTGTTGGTATCGATTCCATTTTCCACTTTTGTGCATATAGTAATCTTGCTGCCGTGATCATATATAATATTATTCTTCCATATTTCTTTTCCTTTTGTTTATCCATAAAACCCAATAAAAAAAATTCTGGTTTTGACTGAATATTTATCTTTAAGATTTTTTGCATCATCCTACCTATCTGTGCCCAAAATAATTTTGCCTGTTTACACAACCACCACATATGATAAAAAGATCCTTCTTCTTGTTTACATTTCCAACATACATTAGAAACATTACTATACATTTTTGACAACTTTTCTGGAGTCATATACCAACGATACATCATTTTATAAAAATTTTCTTTAAGATTATAGCATAATGTAAATTTCAAACCTTTTTTCCACATATTTTCCCATTGATCCATTTGTATAATATAACCAATTTTTTTTGCCCACTTAACCATACACTCTTTTACTTGTTCTTCTTCCATGTCCATTTTTAATAAAAATTTATACATTTTTGCAATTATGCATTCATCATTTGTACACAAACCTATTTCAAAATCAGATTTATTTATTTCAAACCCATACATTTTCTTGTCCATTTTAAATCTTTCTAACAATTGTAAATAGGCAAACCGTTGTGAACTATATCCTTCCTTTATTAGTTGTTCTCTCTCTTTTATTATATATTCACCATGCACATTTTCTAATAGTTCTTGGTAAGTTAACCATTTCTCTTTTCCAGCCATTTCTCTTCTATAAAATGCTTCTTGACTTGAAACACATAGTGGTATTTTTGAAAAAAACCTTGTTTTGTATTTATTCCATATATTCAACAAAGGACGTCTTATAAAATGATTATTAAAATCCACATTAACTTTTACTTTATCATACCATAGATATCCATGCCATCCCCACTTCAGGTTGTGACCCTCCAAATCCAATAATCTTTTATTCCTCAATAGAATCCATTCCTTTATCCAGACTAAGCAACAAGCAGCAAAATAAAGTCTCAAATTTGGTAATCCCAGCCCTCCTCTTTCTTTGGCGTCTTGTAATAATTTAAATTTAACTCTTGGTTTTTTCCCCTGCCAAACAAATTTAGAAATATCTTTTTGCCATTGTTTGAAAGGTAGATCAGAGGATATGACAGGTATTGTTTGAAATAGAAACATCATTCTCGTCAATACATTCATTTTTATTACAGATATTCTACCCATTAATGACAACTGTAATTTATCCCATTTTAACAAATCTTTCTTAATCTCTATCCATAGTTTTTCATAATTATTATGAAACAACTTTGAATTTTTATTTGTCATAATGATACCTAAATATTTCACCTTTTCTTCTATTTTAAAATCTATCTTCTCCATTAACTCTTTTTGATCTCTTAAAGATAAATTTTTCACCAACATCTTCGTTTTTTGATTGTTGATCTTAAATCCTGCTAATGGTCCAAATTCTTCTAATTTATCCATCAATACTTTGATTCCTTCCAAGGGGTTTTCTAATACAATTATCAAGTCATCAGCAAATGCTCTCAATTTATATTCCTCTTTTTTTATCTTTATTCCCGAAATCCTTTTGTCTTGCCTTATGTCTCTAAGCAGCACTTCTAAAACCAGAATAAATAGAAGGGGGGACAATGGACATCCCTGTCTTGTACCCTTTTGTATTTCACATGAGTCCGTTAAATCCCCATTGACAATTATCTGTGCCTTCTGTGATGTATAAATCGATCTGATCCATTTTATAAAATTATCTCCAAAGTCCATTTTCTCTAGAACCTTAAACATAAATTTCCAATTCAAGTTATCAAATGCTTTCTCAGCATCCAAGAAAATCAAAGCAGCTTGTATGTCATTTTGTTGTTCTAGATATTCCAACACATTCAAAACATTCCTGACGTTATCACGTAATTGTCTTTTAGGTAAAAACCCCGCTTGATCTTCCTGAATAAATTGTTGCAATATTATTTTCATTCTTTCAGCCAAAATCATTGTAAAAATTTTATAGTCATTATTCAATAAAGATATTGGCCGATAATTTTTTGTTTTGGTTAAATCCTGCTCCTCTTTAGGTATTAATGTTATATTGGCATTTTTCCAACTATCCGGTATCTTCCCCTCTTGTAAAATAGAATTCATTGTATACTGTAAAGGTAGTAAAAGTTCCTCCTCCAAGCATTTGTAATACATTGCTGATAGTCCATCCGGTCCTGGTGCCTTTCCTAATTTAATTTTACTTATAGCCTCAGATATTTCTCTTGACGTAATAGGACCATTAATAGCTTGTCTCTGAAGATCTGTAATTTTAGGCAAATTCTGTTTGGATATATACTCTTCTATTTTTTCTGAGGGAATTTCCTGACACTTGTACAAAGTTGAATAATATTGATGGAAAACCCTTTGGATTTTTAAATTGTCTGTCAACATCTCATCTCCTTCTTGTATCTTTAAAATAAGATTTTTTTGTCGTTCTTCTCTTAATTTATATGCTAGCAATTTCCCCGGTTTATTTGCAAATTCAAAAGTCCTTTGTTTAGCAAAATTTAATTTCCTTTCAATTTCTCTAACTGTCAACATTGACACTTGTTTCTGTAACATTTTAATTTGATTTACAATAGAAGCTTTAGTTGGATTCTTTTTCAATTCTTCCTCTTTTTGTTTTATTTCTTCCAAGATCAATTGCATTTTCTGTTGTTTCTTCTTTTTTAATTCAGAATTACATTTAATAAAATATCCCCTCATAAATGCTTTACTTGTATCCCAAACAATATTTTCATCTGTTCCTTTATGTAAATTGTGTTCAAAAAACTCTTTTAATTTCTTCTTATATTCCTGCACTATTTTATCGTTCTGTAATAAAGATTCATTTAGTCTCCATCTAAATCCAAGATTTTTTTTTTTTAAAAGTCAATATCACTGGATTATGATCCGAAAAGGTTTTTGGTAACACATCCATCTTGGAAATATCTTTCACTAAATTTTTAGAGATCCAAATCATATCAATCCTCGAAAATGTTTTATGTCTTTCTGAAAAGTAAGTAAATTCCTTTGCATTGTCATTTATATATCTCCAAGCATCCACCAATTCTAAATTTTCCATCAATTCGAAACAGATCTTCGGCAATTTGCCCTGTGTCTCTTTAATATTTTTCTCAGAAAGTCTATCCATTTTTGGTGAAGTTACCCCATTCCAATCACCCATGAGACACCAATGATCATATGCAAACTCTGATAATTTTTCCATAAGTCCAGTCTAAAACCTTGTTTTATCTTCATTAGGAGCATAAATGCCCACTATCAAAATTTTTGTACCCTGAATGGTGATTTCAACTCCCACAAATCTGCCACTATCATCCAATAATATCAATTTAGGAGACAATTGTGAATTAATATAAAGAACCACACCATTTTTTTTTGAATCCTGCCGAAATAAATTCTTCACCCAAATTTTTACAAATTAAATATTTAGAATCTTTCTTCTTAATATGAGTTTCTTGTAAACAAATTATATCCAATTTTAATTTTTTCAAATAATGAAATACTTTCTTCTCTTCTGCGATGAATTAGCTCCATTTATATTCCAAGTTAGATATTTGTAATCCATTTTTAAGCATGTATTTTAGAAAAGTCTGTGCCTGTTGCTCCCTTTGATCCATCATCATCCTTTTCTTCCTCTACCTGTTTTGTTGACTTTGTTTCCCAGGAATTATATCCATATCTTTGAGTTTATCTTCTTCCATGTCTTTTGAAGCTTTTCTCAAGAAATCCCTTGCTTTTTGAACAGTATTTAATCTATACTTCTGTTGTCTAAATGTAAAAATCACTCCCTCTGGTTTTTCTGTGAAGAAAGCGTAATCTTTTCTCTTACGTAGAAGCCTAACAGGAATTTCCTTCATCACCTGTATTTCTTTACCGTCAATTTTGAAGACATTGTTAAAATGATGTTGCAAAACCATATCTCTGGTCCTCTTTTTTAAAAAATAAACAAGCACATCTCTTGGGATTTTTTTTATTGTTGCATATCTGGAATTAATTCTATAAACTTTGTCTATTTCAAATTCCATCCGATCTTCGTTCCTGTCGAAGGATTTTGCCAAAACATTAACAATTTTCTCTCTGATATCTTCACCTGTTTCCTCAGGAATTGCACGGAATCTCAAGCAATGTTCTTTATCTCTAAGTTCCATAACAGCAATATAGTCCAAATTTTTTTCCAATTCCATATTTGTAATATCTATTCTATTCTCTAAGGTTTGCACCTTATCTTTAACATTTTTTACATCCTGTGTTAATTGCCCAATGTTATTTTTAATCTCACCCACTTCTGTTTTAATATGATCTTGTAAATCTTTAAAATCCTTTTTCATATTGCAAAATTCATCTTTAAGTTGTTGTCTGTCCTGTTTCATCTCTTGTTTCAACTCTTGTTTAAAATCACTAAATCCCTCCATAATTTTCTGGAACATGTCCATCCCTTCCTGTGTATCAATTGAAACTCTTCGCTCCAAAACTTTGGCTGCTTTCCTAGCTGTCATTCTTGGGAAAAAAAAAACCTTTTCTATTATTAGCCAATGTAGAGGCAAACAGTTTCTTTTCTCCCAGCAACAAAAAAGTTAATATTCCAGGCCTGTTTAACCAACACAGTTCTTATCTCCAGCACATTCAGGAATGTAAAACAAATCCAGTTCTCAGCATCCAGCAGTTAGTAAGATACACGAACAGCAGATTCGTTCAAAAAAAAAATTTTTAAATCCAAAATAAAAAAAATAAAAAAAAATATTCTCAGATATATTTCCTTCAAATAATCAAATCATCTTATCTAATAAGTTGCCTCTTATCCATTTAATCTTTGTAATTCCAGCTTTAAGCCAGCTTTTTGTCATAAAAAATAAAGCAGCTTCTTTGAATTGCTCCCTTCTTCCTTAGCTTTGTATAATACGAAAAAAGTGTGACTCACCCAAGTTTCTGAGTTGCTGATTCGTAAACAAGTCTCTTTTACGATAGTAATTTAAGTTAGTTGATAAGATTTAGACAGAAGGAGGCTAGCTCGTTAAAGACGTTTTTAAAAGAGAAAGAAAAAAAGTCTCGCTTACTTTCAGCACAGCCTGTTGGAAATCCAGACTCTGTCTTCCGCTGCTAGAAATGCCTTCTTATCTCAGGGGGATTCCTGATCAAGTCTAGCAATCTACAGCTCGACGGAGTTCTGTGGATAATCTCTTCGGTTCCCCTTTTATCTTGGAGAACATTTACACCAGTCAAAAATTCCTCTTGACTGGCTTTTAACTGAAATAAGCTTCCTCTGAGATAGAGCTCACTCAGAGACAATCACCAGCCAGCACTCCTTCCGGGAAGTCCGATGGTATAGACTTTTTAAACTGGATCACAAAAGGGCAAACTATCTAACTTTTCATCTACCTGTCCACTTAAGACAGGCCTTTACAGCCCTGCGACTCCAAACCATGCCCAGCGCTATGCTAACCGGGCGTTATCATAATATTCCCTATGAACAGCGGCTTTGTATTTGCCAAGGAGGGAAAGTAGAAGACTTGATCCACTACCTATTTGATTGCCCGATCTACGAGCACCCCAGATCTAGATTCATTGACATAATAACTAACCGGATTGGTCCCGGAACAGATAATCAATATATTTATTACCTTTTAGCTGATAAAGACTACTGGACCACTTATCAAGTGGCCCACTATGCCCTCGCAGCCCAAAACCTGAGAGTTAAATATTTAGTTAAACATGGAGCCCTGGTCGGCTAGAGTTTATTATTTTATACAGTTTTACACAGTTTCACATAGTTTTGCTATGTCATTTTATGTTTTTATCAATTTTAATTATAAAGTTAATTCCGTAACTGTAAATTTGTTATATTGATGTTGTTTAACTGATTGGTCTATATGTTGATTGCGATGGCCTATGGCCTGCAATAAAACTTTGATTGATTGAAGATGTAAAATTAGTAAGAGTGTTAAAGTGTTAAGATAATTAAAATGTCAACATATTAAATAATTTAGATGTTTAAATGTTTAAAATGTTTAAAATGCCTGGGAGAAGAGGAAAGTTTTTACCTGATGCCGAAAAGATAGTAATGTTGGCGCCAGGCAAACCTCATCAGGAAGGGCATTCCATAGTTCGGGGGCCGCCACTGAAAAGGCCCTCTTTCTCGTTGTCACCCTCCGGGCTTCTCTCTGAGTAGGCACCCGGAGGAGGGCCTTTGATGTTGAGTGGAGCGTACGGGTAGGTTCATATCGGGACAGGTGTTCCATCAGGTATTGTGGTCCCAAGCCGTGTAAGGCTTTATAAGTTAAAACCAGCACCTTGAATAGGGCCCGGAAACATATCGGCAGCCAGTGCAAGCGAGCCAGAATCGGTGTTATATGTTCAGACCGCCTGGTCCCTGTTAACAGTCTGGCCGCCGCATTTTGCACAAGCTGTAGTTTCCGAACCATCTTCAAAGGCAGCCCCACATAGAGTGGACTGCAGTAGTCCAGTTTAGAGGTTACCAGTGCATGGACAACTGAAGCAAGGTTTTCCCTGTCCAGATAAGGGTGTAGTTGGGCCACCAGCCGAAGTTGGTAAAAAGCACTCCGTGCCACCGAGGCTACCTGTGCCTCTAGTGACAGGGATGGTTCTAAAAGAACTCCCAAGCTACGAACTTGTTCCTTCAGGGGGAGTGCAACCCCATCCAGGACAGGTTGAACATCCACCATCTGATCAGGAGAACCACCTACTAACAGCATCTCAGTCTTGTCTGGATTGACCCTCAATTTATTCGCTCTCATCCAGTCCATTATTGCAGCCAGGCATCGGTTCAGCACCTTGACAGCCTCACCTGAAAAAGATGAGCAGGAGAAGTAGAGCTGTGTTTCATCAGCATACTGATGACATCACACTCCAAAACTGCTGATGACGGCACCCAGCGGCTTTATGTAGATGTTAAAAAGCATGGGGGATAGCACTGACCCCTGCAGAACTCCATATTGGAGAGCCCAGGGTGTCGAGCAAAACTCCCCAAGCACTACCTTCTGGAGACGACCCGCCAAGTAGGAGCAGAACCTCTGCCAAGCAGTACCTCCAACTCCCAAATCAGTGAGTCTCCCCAGAAGGACACCATGGTCGATGATCTCTCAGCGGCTTTTGATACCAAGGAGAATCAACGAGAGTTACACTCCCCCTGTCTTTCTCCCGACAAAGGTCATCATACAGGGCGACCAAGGCCGTCTCCGTGCCAAAACCGGGCCTGAAACCCGATTGAAATGGATCCAGATAATCGGTTTCATCCAAGAGCGTCTGGAGCTGGTCTGCAACCACTCTTTCTAGGACCTTGCCCAGAAATGGGATATTTGCTACCGGCCTGTAATTGTTAAAATTTTCTGGGTCCAGGGAAGATTTCTTCAGAAGTGGTCTCACCACCGCCGCTTTCAGGCAGCCAGGGACCACTCCCTCTCGTAGTGAGGCATTAATCACTTCCCTGGCCCAGCCGGCCATTCCAACCCTGCTAGCTTTTATTAGCCAGGAGGGGCAAGGGTCCAACACAGAAGTGGTTGCACGCACCTGTCCAAGCACCTTGTCAACGTCCTCGAGCTGCACCAATTGAAACTCATCCAAAAAATTATGACCAGACTGTGCTCCGGATACCTCATTTGATTCCACTGCTATAACATTGGAGTCCAAGTCCTGACGAATGCAAGAGATTTTATCCTGGAAGTGCCTAGCAAATTCATTACAATGGGCTTCAGATGGATCTATCATGTCCCTAGGACCAGAATGTAGCAGCCCTCGGACAATTTTAAAAAGCTCCGCCGGCCGGCAGATAGAAGATTGTATAGTGGCAACAATGTTGTTGTTATGTGCCTTAAGTCGATTACGACTTATGGCGACCATATGAATCAGTGACCTCTAACAGCATCTGTCATGAACCACCCTGTTCAGATCTTGTAAGTTCAGGTCTGTGGCTTCCTTTATGGAATCAATCCATCTTTTGTTTGGCCTTCCTCTTTTTCTATTCCCTTCTGTATTTCCCAGCATTATTGGCTTTTCTAGTGAATCATGTCTTCTTATGATGTGTCCAAAGTATGATAACCTCAGTTTCATCATTTTAGCTTCAAGTGATAGTTCTAGTTTAATTTGTTCTAGCACTCAATTATTTGTCTTTTTCGAAGTCCATAGTATACACAAAGCTCTCCACATTTCATATGAGTTGATTTTTCTCTTATCCGCTTTTTTCACTGTCCAACTTTCACATCCATACATAGAGATTGGGAAAACCATGGCCTGAGTGATCATGACTTTAGTGTTCAGTGATACATCTTTGCATTTGAGGACCTCTTCTAGTTCTCTCATAGCTGCCCTCCCCAGTCCTAGCCTTCTGATTTCTTGACTACTGTCTCCATTTTCGTTAATGACTGCGCCAAGGTATTGATAATCCTTGACAAGTTCAATGTCCTCATTGTCAACTGTAAAGTGACATAAATCTGCTGTTGTCATTAGTCTTCTTGACGTTCAGCTGTAGTCCTGCTTTTATGCTTTCCTCTTTAACTTCATCAGCATTCGTTTCAAATCATTATTGGTTTCTGTTAGTAGTATGATATCGTCTGCATATCTTAAATTATTGATATTTCTCCCTCCAGTTTTCTCACCTCCTTCATCTTGGTCAGACCCCGCTTTTTGTAAGGTATGTTTTGCTTATAGATTAAATTAAATAGGGTGATAAAATACACCCCTGTCTCACACCCTTTCCGATTGAGAACCAACCGGTTTCTCCATATTCTGTCCTTACAGTAGCCTCTTGTGCAGAGTATAGGTTGTGCATCAGGACAATCACATGCTGTGGCACCCCCATTTCTTTTAAAGAATTCCATAGTTTTTCATGATCCACACAATCAAAGGCTTTGCTGTAATCTATAAAGGGTGATTTTCTTCTGAAATTCCTTGGTCCGTTCCATTATCCAACATATGTTTGCAATACCATCTCTGGTGCCTCTTCCCTTTCTAAAT
Organism: Rhineura floridana; assembly: GCF_030035675.1. Classification (NCBI taxonomy): domain Eukaryota; kingdom Metazoa; phylum Chordata; class Lepidosauria; order Squamata; family Rhineuridae; genus Rhineura; species Rhineura floridana. The sequence continues at coordinate 155,703,397 of NC_084480.1, forward strand.
CCAGCTTGGATGTCTGGCATTTTTCGCTCCATATATGATAAGAGCCTTTGTTGTAGAATATTGAGCATTTACTTTACTTGATATTAAGGCAATAGTTCGATAATTACTGCATTCCCTGGGATCCCCTTTCTTTGGAATTGGGATATATATTGAACGCTTCCAGTCTGTGGGCCATTGTTTAGTTTTCCATATTTATTGACAAACTTTTATCAAAATTTGAACAAATTCAGTCTCAGTGGCTTGTAACAACTCTATTGGTATGCCATCTATTCCTGGTGATTTGTTTCTTCCAAGTATTTTAAGTGCAGCTTTCACCCCACATTCTAAGATTTCTGGTTTTTCATCATACTGTTCCTCCATGAATGAATCTGTCATCCTGGCATCTCTTTTATAGAGTTCTTCAATGTATTGCTTCCATCTTCCTTTTATTTCATCTCAGTCAGTCAGTTTGTGACTCTGTTGATTGTTCAACATCCCTACTCTTGGTTTAAATTTCCCTTTCATTTCTCTAATATTTTGGAATAGGGCTCTTGTTCTACCCTTTTTTTTGTCCTCTTCTATTTCTTTACAATAACTATTGTAATAGTTCTTTTTGTCCCTATGTACTAGTCCCTGTATTGTTGCATTTAGGGTTCGAACCGTGTTTCTATCTCCTTTTGCTTTTGCTTTCTTTCTTGAACCAGTCTTAAGAGTTTCTTCAGTCATCCATTGAGGTCTTTCTCTCTTTTTAACTAGAGGTATTGTCTTTTTGCATTCTTCCTTGATAATGTCTCTGACTTCAATCCATAGTTCTTCTGGTTCTCTGTCAACTTATGGTGGTATAGGGTGGCCATTTTATGAAACAAGATACATCATTGTAATATTCTTTTAAGGCTGTTTAAAGGAGGATATTCTTTTAACCCCCAGAAATGCATTATATTAGTAAACAGTGGTTACCTGTAAGCATTAATTGAATACTTCCCACCTGCATGCTCTTTCCCTCACAGCTGTGAAAGCTTAGCCGTTAGGTTCCTTCTGACAAGGTGCCTTCCCTGTGGATGGAAATTTTATGTTTTAAGGTTTTTTTTTTTTGACAACTGCACTGTACACCTTTCACACCTTTCATGTTTGCCTCTTGCTTGGTCTGGACATCCTTATCGTGGTGGAAGCCTGGCCTGCACATCATCATTAAGGCCATCATAAAGGGAATATGTGTCCAAGATACACTAAAAAATCAGAGAAGAACTGAATAAATGACTGATACTCTAGTTTAATTTAATGTAAATGGGTTTAGGAACATGATAAGATGGCTCAGGGTGGAAGTAGCAGTCAAGAGAGAAAACCCTGACATAATTTTTCTTCAGGAAGCTCACCCGAAAAAAGCCAGTAGCGGGCCCTAAGGCATGTAGGGTTTAGAGAACAAATAAGTGTTTTGGCCATGATGAATAGCTGTATTAATAAAAAATGGCCTTTGGTAGTGGAAACTACTCTTTGTGATCCTAATGGGAGATAAGCCTTTGGCAACGGCAAATTGAACAGATGCAATTCGCTTTAGGATTGTTCTACTTCCTTAATACACAACTGCATAAAATTGTTAATGTCATTTTTTTTAAAAAACCTGTAAAACGTTGAAGATGAGGGAATGATATTGGTGGTGAATTATATGTTCCCATTGATTCTAATGGGGGACACAAGTTAGAGTTAGTGTGTCTTCAGTCTACCTGATTCAGAGTGTGGCCTGCCACATGCATGGGGCCAGTGACATGTTGGGAGAGCCCCATGGTTGTCATGGTGGCCATGAAGTTCTGAGCTGCCCCAGAGCCAGTGACCTCTGTATGGGTGTTGAAGTCTCAGGCAGGGAGACTGCTGGACAGCGAGGCGCGCAGTAAACCAGCAGAATCCCTAATCTGTCCCTACTGCCTAACACCAGATACAGACACTGTAGATCCCCATTCAAGCAGAGAGGAAGTCTGGAGAGAGAGATGGAATTCCTATAGACCACAGAAACTCCCCCCCCGACCCTCAAGCCTGCCTTGATGCTGCACCAAGTACCCAGGGGGACACAATTGGATGAGGCTAACCCCACCTTGTTCACCCATATAGGTCTCAGTAATACGCGCCAGGTCAGCGTCTTCATCCACAGTGAAGTTGTGAATGGGGGTGATCTTATTTGAAACCAATCTGGAATTCAGTAGCAGCAACTACAGGCTCGAGGGCTGGTTAATAGGACAACTGCAATACCTCTGGCTAGAAGAGGGGCTGGTACAAAACACACACTTTTATTATTTATACCACCCTTCCCCAACTTGGTGCCCTCTAGCTGGTATTATATCTCCCTTCAACCCCAGCCCTCATTGAGTTCAAAATAAGAAAAAAATAGCAGGGAGAGGCTGAACCAGTTGAAATGAGAGAGAATGACAATGATTCCAGTATTGCATTCCCTTCTTTTCCCCTGGTACATATTCTTGAGGAGCAAGAAAGCGTTCTGTCAATTTTTCCAGCTTATATAAAACAGAATGGAATTGCAAATATTACAACAGATATAAATAAAACTCAAAACTAGGAACATAAGAAGCTGCCTTATCTAAAGACAGGCCATTGTTCCATCTAGTTTAGTATTGTCGATACTGGATTTCTGTCCTTGACTTTTTGTACATCTCATGAACCAGGTCCAAAGATTGTTCAGCAAATTTTCCTGCAAAGGGCCAAAACCATGATCATATGAATCACCCCATGAGGGAAGAGACTCCTTTTTTGCTTTTTACTATTTCTCTTTTTCTTCCTTCCTTTTGCAAAAATAAATTTTATTCAGGGTATTGAATTTTCTTGCTGTTTGTTGAGTAAGTAACCAGCAGGGAGATTTCTTATTCATAGCTTTCAGGCAGTCAAAGATACCCTAGTGTTTCCAGCCACAGTGAGGCCACAGACAGTCCCTATCTACTGTACAGGATATAGTGCACCTTCCTGAACCATTGCCGCAGCCTTGCAAACCACTGCCAGAATGGTCTGAGTGAGGAACATTTTTGGGTTCTTCCAGGAAGGACTGGAGACTCATCTGAAAGCCCAGCACTCTCAAGAAGCTGTTTTCTGTGTTCTCATCTATGCTAGGGCTACAGCGCTAGCAGTCTTTGTGAGCACTTTATTCTAAAAGAATTTCTGGTAGTTAGTTTTGCTTAGCCTTCTAGCCCCACACAGGTTTCCAACCTGAAGCTTAAGTTTGACCAGCAGGAAGTTCCTTTAGGACGGGGTCCATGGATGGGCTTCAGGAGGTCTGTGAACATGGCACAACAAACAAACCAATTTCCAGTGCAATAAAATAAATTCTGTTTATTTATTTATGGGGATCCATAGCTTTCATCAGATTCTCTAAGGGGTCTGTGATCCAGAAAAAGTTAAGAACCCCTGCTTTTAGGAGATCAATTCTACAAAGAGCCTTCCTACTATAAGGGGACTTTGGAGTTGAATAGAACTGTTTTTTTGGGAGGAGGTCGCACCCAGGAATTAACTGCTTTTTACACCTGGGTATGAACGGCTTTTTATACTCCTATAAAGAATGTTCTTCTGTCTCCCAAGTTAAGAAAGAAAAAATTGTCTTTCTTGTAAAATATTACTAATGTTTGTAGACTGGAAAGTTCTAGATTTGATTTTGAAACCTTGATAATCAGGGTTAGGATAGTCGGGCTTATTTCTAAATAGGTCTAGTTGAAGATTGTCTCAGTCGTTAGGGAAACCCTTCCTCTCTCCATAACATTCAAGGTTGAGTTGCCTTGGTAGTTTTAGAGAGAGACTTATTTTGCAGAATGTACTTCTGACTCCAGATAAGTAGTACACTCCCTTCCAGCAAGGTGGTCTGTTCCAAGTAGCTCAAGCCATTTGTTTCTCAACCTTGATCCAGACTCAGGAGAGGGAGTGCTTTTTCATCAGACTCTTCAAAGTCAAAGAGAGGAGGGGGAACTTTCTCTTGATGACCCTCCTTTCTTCTCCAACCCCCAACCTCCTTTACTAGGCAGTCTCTTTTCCTGTCCTAGTATGCAAGGGGATGAACACTCTTCACTTAGGACCTCCTATGGAGATAGCCACCCAACCTGAGGAGCAGGAGGAGGTGGCACAGGGCTCCTCAGATGTGTTTCCCAGATCTGGGGCCAGTACATCGTCATCCTTTCCCCAAAGTTCTTTAAGGACATTCTCATGGAAGAATAGGGAGCCAAACCTAAAGCTCCTCACTTGCTCTCCAAGAATCTCTATTCGCTTCCTGCCACTATCATGGACAGCTTTAGTCCCCTCCATTGATGAAGTGGTTTCCGCCCTCAGGGCCAAAACTGCCATCCCAAGGGGGGAATATCTTAACTGACTAGGGAGACAGGCACAGGATGCTGCTCTCTGTCATGCCCACAAGTCCTCAGCTGATTCCTTCATTGCCAAAACTACAGTTATGTGGGCCAGAGAATCCATTTCAGTAGTTCTTCCCAAAGGCAAGGGATGGGCTCAACAAGCTGGCCAAGACTGGGAATTCTTGGTCGAATTGTCTATGAATGCCGTACAGTATTCTACCCGGACCTTAGGCTATGCTGATGTGGCTATGGCTCAAACAATTGGAGGTGGATCATCATTTCATCATGGTAAGATATTTGGAAAATGCCTCAACACCTGGTGGAAGCCAAGGAAAAGAAGGCTTTTCTCTCAGTCCCCTAGGAGGAGGAAAGCAAGTTGCACAAGACGATGTCTCAGTCCTTTTGCTTATGTGGGTATCCTTCTACCTACGGAACCATATACCAATTTAGGGCTTCTGGAAGTCTTCCCATCGACAGAACAGCCCTAGTTCTTCAGGCAACAGCTTCAACAAGCAACTGCACAATCCTAATCCCAAGCAGCCCTCCATATTAAACCAGGGAGCTCTTGGTGGGGGGCACTCTGCAGCAATTTGCAGGAACCTGGGCAAGCTCCACATCAGACTGGTAGATTCTAGACACCCTCAAACTATGATATTCACTCAAATGTATGACCATTTCAAGAGATAAGTAATGGGCTGTGCATTCCTTGTGTAACCCAGAAAAGTTTCAAAGAACCGGGATCGTATCTTGGGGCTGTAAAACCAGTGTTAGAAAATTAGTGCTTCTCTGGGGTCTTCTGTGTTTTTCATGGTTTCCAAACACAATGGAGATTTTTGGACCTCAAACTTTTGAATAAATGCATCCGGCCCAGGAGGCTTAATATGGAAGCATTAAGTTCCATTGCTAAAGCCATCTAATCAGGGGACTTCCTGGCACCATAGATCTGATGGAAGTATATCTCCATGTCCCCATATGACTCAATCACCACGCTTCCTTTGCTTTGCCTATGGCAAGAACCACTACAGGACTAGCCTCTAATACCTTCAGGAGGTAGGTAGTGACACTGAGCAGCTTTCTTCCCCTCATAGGAGGCATATCCATGGCAGGACATCCCAAGATCAAGTGTTTTTTGGGGGGGCAGGGGGTCTTCTCTCCTGTGGCCTGCACTGCACATAGATTCCTCTACTGGGGCTTCGTGTTGGTCCTGAGACCCCTATCCACCCCTCTCATTCAACCAGTGTGCACCATCCTTTTCAGCTCCTGCCCCACCCCAGTTCACTGCAGTGAAAAGAGATGGCACAAGGTAGACATGAGGTGTCACAAGGTGTACATAGACCTCACACAGTCCATCAGAAAATCAGAATCCCTCGCAGTGTCCTTCTAATACAGGGCTCAGGGGTGCTAGGTGGCCAGATCCATCATTAGTTAGTGGGTCTGGGACTGCATATTCAGGACACACCAAGCCAAAGGCAAGCCCCTTCCCCTGGGCATCACAGAACACCATCAAGGAGGTAGTAGCCACAGTATAACTTCACCAAAGCACTCCCCTGGAGGAGATTTCCAAGGCTGCCACCTGGATTTACCCTTCCATATGCATTAAACACTACAAGCTGGACTAGGACATATCTGCCTTTGGCAGACAGATGCTGCAAACATTAGCGGGCTAGGTTCTCCTACCCTTGGATGGAGTGATGACTGCTTTGGCACATGTCTTTCCTGCATACTGCACTCCTCTGGTGACAGAATGGAAAAGATGGCCTTCTGTTGAACTTCAGATGGTGGGTGGGTAATCTTGGGAAGAGCACCTGTTGTTTTGCATTTGGACAATTACCCAGTCAAACCATGAGAACCCATTTTCCTGTGTCTTCTAATTTTTTCCCTTTCCCCCCTATTCTCTAGGTGGAAAGCTATACAAGTTAGAGTGGCTGGTTTAGGCTTTGCCATGTACAGGAGGTGAAAGGAAGGTTACTTCCCTTTCTAGCTGGCCACTATAGTTTTTTTTCAAAAAGTCTTTTGATTCTGACTCTCGGAGGAGTTAATCTTTTCCTGTATACTCCACGCTCTGCTGACCAGAAGGACATTTCATGGTAAGGCCAACTTTCTGATCTTTGTCCTTACCACAGTGCCTTTACCATCAAGGCAAATGGGCACAGCTGCCCAGGAACATGCAGTTTCACCTCCTAATGAATGTTGTTTTCCTTTAATCTTACATTTTGCTTAAATTGAAGTCCTGTCTGTAGCTATCAGCCACTGGAACTTGCTTTTTCCTGACTGTGGCAACCTCATGGAGTCTTGACAAATATTCACTCATCCTTCTCACATTCTTACAAGTTATAATTAATTACATTAAAATAGTAATATTAGTAAGAATAACAGTATATGTGCATATTCACAAAATTTTCAGACTCATTTTGCTTAAATTGAAGTCCTGTCTATAGCTATCAGCCACTGGAACTTGCTTTTTCCTGACTGTGGCAACCTCATGGAGTCTTGACAAATATTCACTCATCCTTCTCACATTCTTACAAGTTATAATTAATTACATTAAAATAGTAATATTAGTAAGAATAACAGTATATGTGCATATTCACAAAATTTTCAGACTCATTTTGCAAAATAATATCTGACTTAATAGGGTGTGTGGCATCCTCTTTTGTCCAATAGGCCAGCCGTATCAGAAGACAGGGATATGAAGTAGATTGGGGTATAGATTATATAATTGCTTGTCTAAAAAAAATTAATAAATAAAAATACTACCTTGCCTTCCAAGACAAGGGGATTAAAAATAGTTTTTTTTAAATCCAGAAAATTGTGTAACTTCAGACTTTTATATGTTGATTGGTTTTCACCCTTATCTGAAGGGGGTTGCAATTCCCCTAAAACAGTGATCAGGAACTTGTGGGAGATTTTAACTCCCATTTTCTTCAGCCAGCATCACCAGTAGTTATCCCTGCACTTAGTGGAAGCTTTGCAGCACCGCCCCCAAATTTCAAAGACACACACTTTTTCCTGTCCCACACACATTTTATACTTCCATTTAACTAGGCAAACTCTGGACACATTTCTGTCAATCTCATGTTCTCTAGACAATCAGATCTCTGCACTGCTTGGCCAATCCTAATCCAAAATTATAGCTTTGGCAAAGAGATTGCTCCCATGTGTTTCTGGGCAGAAAAAACTATGTGAAACTTGAATATTAGGAGGAATGCTGGCTTTTCAGCCCCTGTTGGGCACGTTCCCACTGTTGTTATGAGGGCAATCCAGCCTCAGTACAGGACTAGGGAGGACTGCTTGAGGAATCATACATCTAGTCTGAGCATGCTCAGAGCTGTTTCCTTGAAGGTCACATCCACACGGCACATTTCTGGATGTTTGGGCCCCAGAACTGTGTTTCTCTTCCCTGGTTAGCCTTACTATTTGCTTATTTATATTTCACTGAACTGTCTAATTGTGTGAGTGAGCACCACTAGACACACTGAGAATTTTTTTCTTTGTACAATAATTATTTTTATTTATACTATTTTTGTTTAACAGATGGGAATGTGGGGGGAGCTTATAATTATTTTTATATGCTTTTTCTAATCCTGCAGCAGGTCATCCTCATTAAAAGGTGACAAAATCAATAGGATAATTAATTATGCTGAGAGGGAAAGGGAGAGTGGCCTTATTCAAAGGCATGCTGGGACATGTTTTTCTTTTTAGATAGCAGTGGATGCTGTGAGCCCGGCAACTTGATAGCGATGATGAATGATGGGAATGCTGCTTACGCTTTAATTTAACCTGGGATTATGTCAGTGTTTTGATTGCTGTTGCCAGTGTGGTGTGAGGAGACTGAGTGCAGAACAGTAATACTATGGTGATTGTAAGATGTCCTCTTTATGCAAAGAATGCTAACCAGACCATTTAATTAGAACAAACTGGAACACACATTAGGCATGAGAAAAGCCTACCAGAAATCTCTCTTCAACTGCTTTAGGGTCCTGAGTTCCTGGACTGGAACTGTTCTAGGCTCTTGGTGCTGGAGCCAATTGATTGTCTTTTCCTTGGCATTTTGGTAAAATAGCAGTAACTCCATGTTTCATGTGGCTCACTGGCACAGTAGTTTACATATATGAGGCTGAAGTCACTGTGGTGAAATCACCTTAGAGATTCCTCATTGTGGAGAGGCAGGTGCACTCATGCCATTTATTTCTGAGGCTCATAATTCTTAATAATGTCTCCCTCTGCTCAAGTTAAGCCCCTTAAACTGTGTCACACTTCGGGTAGAAAGAACGGCTTTAGTAAGCCATTTGGCAAGAACCTTACAATTACACTTTTAAAAAAATCCCACCAGATCTGAAGGCCTAATTTAAAATTCCTCCTCACTGCCAAAGGCTCATTATATGATACTGAGTAAAATACTCTAGTAGACTTTCAATCAAAGTGGTACCAACTAGCCATGGATTACAGCAGAAACGAAATAATAGTCCAATAGCATTTTAAAAGCTAGCAAATGTATTTTACATAAGCTTTCATGGATTACCAAGAATGAAGTATCTGGTGAAGCGGATTATAGCCCAAGACAGTTATGTCATAATTAGTTTGTTAGTCTTGAAGGTGCTAGTACTGGTTTTTGTTTTGTTAAAATTATACTAGGATCTACTTTACAGGGTTGTTGTGAGGATAAAATAACTATAAAATGTTTTGGCAAACTTAAAATATTATTACAAGAAATGGGACGGTGCAGAGGATGGTGCAGGTGAGAACCCTGTGTACAGAGTCTATAGAGTAGGGCCACACTCATACAGCGGGTTACGTTCCGGACCCCCGCTGTAAAACAAAAACCGCTGTAAAGCAGAACCCATTGACTAACATTGACCAAAATGGCTCCTGATGGCGAAAAAACACCGTAAAAGCAGAACAAGCGCTGTAAGAGCGGGGCCTTTCTGCAATTGACAACCGCTGCATTAGTGGAACGCTGTAAAGTGAAGCGCTGTAAAGCGGGGCCCTACTGTATGTATTATGGGAACGTGGGTCACACTCTGCCAGCACACCCTGCCCAGGCAAGCCTGTCCCAGCAGACAGCTACACATTAGATTTGCCGAGGGCCTACCTATAAGGTTGTATATCTGTAGGCCTGAATATCCTGGTTGTGTCCCAAATTATTTTTTTTTAACCTTTAGGTTGGGCTTTTTTCACGATTCCAAACCTGCCCCCCCCTCCAATTCAAAATCGGGAGCAGGCAGGTTGAAGGGAGGCTTTTTATTTTGGTTGTTACATTTTTTTAAACTAATATTGAGTTTATATCCATTCCACCTTTCTTCCAAGGAGTTCAAGATGAAAATCATGGGTCTCCTTTTCCCATAACATCCCTGTGAGATAGGTTAGGCCAGCCTTTCCCAACTAGTGGGCCACCAGATGTTGTTGGACCACAATTCCCATCTTTCCTGACCATTGGCAATGCTGGCTGAGACTGATGGGAGTTGTGGTCCAACAACATCTGGTGGCCCACTAGTTGGGAAAGGCTGGGTTAGGCTGAGAGAGAGCAGTTGGCCCAAGGTCACACAGTGAGTTTTATGGTTGATTTTAACCCTAGTCTTCCATGTCCTAGTCCGCTTAATATCCCTCCACCTTATTCGACACCCTGGAAAAAAAGATGCAGGAGTGAATAAGCTGGGCGAATTTTTCCCATTGATCCAGGAACATAGGAAGCTGCCTTATACTGAATCAGCCCAGTGGTCTTTCTAGCTCAGTATTGTTTGCACTGACTGGCAGTGCCTCTCCAGGGTTTCATACAGAGGACATTCCCAGCCCTATCTGGAGATGCCAGACATTGAACCTGGGATGTTCTGAATGCAAGGCGGATGCTCTACTACTGAGCCACATTTACTTGTGTTTTCACAGAAGCACAACTTTGAGGATCTTGAATTTGGAGATAATTGTATGCCACAGTGGTTACTGCATTGTTACAAGAAATTTGGAAGTGCCAATGCTGTCATGCTTGCTTGAGAAAATTTGCAAGAAAACAGCTTATGTCAATGTAAATGCAGATGAGATGAAGATGATTATTGACATTTATTGTCTGCCCTTCACCCAGAGGTCCCAAGGCATGTTACAACAATGTTAAAATACGGTATTAAAAACAATAAAAAAACAACCTAAAATTGCAAAACAGGGTGGGTCCTAAAAATATATGTGTCAGGTGTCAAAGGTCAGGGAATAGAGGTGCGTCTTCAGCGTTTGCCTAAAACTGCACAATGAAGTTAGAATCATAGAATAGTAGAGTTGGAAGGGCCGATAAGGCCATTGAGTCCAACCCCCTGCCCCATGCAGGAATCCAAGCTAAAGCATACCTGACAGGTGGCTGTCATCTGCCTCTTGAATACCTTGTGTTGGGGAGCCCACCACCTCCCTAGGTAATTGACTCCAATGTTTTGCTCTAACAGGTAGAATGTTTTTTCTGATGTTCAGTGAAAATCTGGCTTCAATAACATGAGCCCTCCTCTGTGTGACACTCTTTCAAGTACTTGAAGAGTGCTGTCAGTTTTCTTTTCTCAAGGCTAAATATGCCCAGTCCTTTCAGTCTCTCCTTGTAGTGCTTTGCTTCCAGCCCCATGATCATCCTTGTTGTCCCCCCGAACCTGTTCCAATTAGTCTGTATCCTTCTTAAAGTGAGGTGTGCAGAACTGGACGCAGTACTCCAGATGAGGCCTAACCAGTGCCAAATAGAGGGGAACTAGTACTTCGTGAGATTTGGAAACCATAGTTCTGTTAATGCAGTCTAAACTGGCATTTGCTTTTTTTGCAGCCACATCACACTGTTGGCTCATACTCAGCTTGCGATCAACAACAATTCCAAGATCCTTCTCGCATATAGTACTGCTGAGCCAAGTATCCTCGTCTTCTAATTATGCATTTGGTTTCTTTTTCCTAGGTGTAAAACTTTGCACATATCCCTGTTAAATTTTATTCTATTGTTTTCAGCTCAGCCTACCAAGATCACTTTGAATTTTGTTTCCTGTTGGCCAAGGTATTACCTATCCCTTCCAATTTTGTATCATCTGCACATTTGATATGTGTTCTCTGCATCTCCTCATCCAAGTAATTAATAAAGAAAGTAATTAATAAAGATTGTTGATGAGCGCTGGGCCAAGATTGAGCCTGGCGGTATCCTGCTTGTTACCTTCCTCCAGTTGGAGAAGGAATCATTGATAAGCACTCTCTGAGTATGATTCTGTAGCCAACTGTGAATCCACCTGAAAGTTGTTCCATCTAGCCTACATTTAGCTAGCTTGCTAATCAGAATATCATGGGGCAGTTTGTCAAAAGCTTTGCTGAAGTCAAGATATATTATGTCCACAGCATTCTCACCCTCTACCAGGGAGGTTACCCGATCAAAGTTACCAGACGCACCTTGGTGGGGAGGGAGTTCCACACCTTAGGGGCCAACACAGAGAATGCCCTCTCCCTCAACGCCAAAGAGGGTTTGTAGGGAAGGAGGCAGACTTTCAGATATTTGGAACTTAGTGTGAGCACCTTGAATTGGGTCTGGAAATGAACTAGCAACCAGTGCAGCTGTTTTAAAACAGTGGTTACATGAAACCTAAAGGGAACAGCAGCCAGTAATCTGGCTGCTGTGTTTTGGACCAGTTGAAGTTTTACAGTCATCTTTAAGGGCAGCCCCATTTGAGCACATTGCAATAATCTAATATGGAAATTACCAGAGTGCTATGGCCAAATAATCTTTCCAAAAGGGGGCAAAACTGGCGAACCAGCCAGAGCTGGAAAAAGACACTCCTAGCCCCTGAGGCCACCTGAGCCTGCAGTGACAATGTTGGGTCCAGGAGTACCCCCAAGCTGCGGGTGTGCTCCTTCAAGCCCTGGCCACATAACATCTCTGTCTTTTCAGGTTTTAGCCTCAATTTATTGGTCCACATCCAGCCCATCACCACCTCCAATCACTGGTCTAGCACCTAAAATGCCTCTCCTGATTCAGATGGAACAGAGAGATAGAGCTGGGTGGAGATACAGCAGCATATTGATGACACCTCACTCCAAATCTCCAGATGACAGCTCCCAGTGGCTTCATATAGATGTTAAATAGCATGGGGAACAAGATGGAATCTTGTGGAACACCGCAGGACAGCTCCCATGGTGCCAAAAAGTAGCCTTCCATAACTACTTTTTGGAAGCAGCCCTAGAGGTATGAGCGGAACCACTGAAACACAGTGCCCCCAACACCCCTCCCTGAGACATTCCAGAAGGATACTGTGGTCAACAGTATCAAAAGCTGCTGAGAGATCAAGGAATACGAGTAGTGTCTTACTCCCCCTAACTCTCTCCAGACAGATGTCCCAGTCAGGGTGACCAAGGCAGTTTTAGTGCTATGGCCAGGCCTGAAGCCAGACTGGAATGGATCCGAGTAATGAGTTTCCTTCAAGCATGGTTAAAGCTAGACTACCGTGCCAGTGAAGCTAGATTGCCATGCCAACATTATAACGAGTAAAATGGTTTTTTGGCTTGAAGTATAATATAGCAAAACTGTTCTTAGAGATTATCCAGGCTACTCAAACCCATGCTGCCTGGACCATAAGCTTATATTTAAATACTTACTATTGCACAGATAGGTCTAGAGTTTGCATTATATGGAGTGGGGGCAGCCACTAGGGAATTGTAGGTGAAGCCTTAATCGTACTGGCAGGATGCTCATATGCAAAGGTCTGGAGTTTGGGAAACGCAAGGGTTGGAAGACAGCAAAAATTAGGATATAGGAAAAGTAGAGATAAAAGGGAGAAGCAGGAAGGTAATAATTAATTATAATGTGACTGAATACCATAAAATATAAGTTATTATACCTAATATCACACATCTCCATCACCAAGAAACTCTCCCCTTCGATATCTATCATTCCTTAGGGCAAAAGGTGTTGGTTTTGTGGTGCAAGTCCCCCTCCTCCACACCTTCCTTGTCATCCATCTCTATCTCATCTACTTCCTCCTTATCACCCATTGGTAGGAAGAGCCATAAGGGCAAACACAGGCACAAAAGGACCTATTCCTCCTCCATCCAGAAGGAGAGACAAGGGGTCAAAACGAGGATTAGTATTAGTAGGGAGGCCGCTGCTGCCCTGGGACTACTGTCAGGTTCAGAGCACTCCTCTTCATCAGATGACAGGGAGGAGGGGGAGCTCTCTGAGGAAGAGCTGGACCCCCCCACGGGAGAGTCTCTTCCCAGCGAAGGTTTTTCTGGCGCTACTTACTAAAAACAGGCGGATCCTTGAATTACCAGAAGAACAGCCCAAGGAGGATGATCCAGCCACCTCTACCTCCTCCAAGGGCTCTAAATCCACTTTTCCAGAGGGCCATCCCAGGATAGTTAGTCTCTCTTTCCCAGTTTTGTTCCAGGAGCTGTGGCTGGCAGAGTGGGCAACCCCAGGTAAACACAAAGCGATGCACAAGCTGGTGAGTAAGCATTACTCCTGTGCTCCTGCGGTGATGGGACAGCTTTGAACGCCAACTGTAGACCCACCAGTTGTTTCTCTCTCTTCCTCTGTGGTTCTCCCAACAGAGAGGGAAGGTGGGACTGCACAGGGACTTTGACGCACAAGGCGCTGCTTTTAGAGTTTCCGCGGTTGCTTCAATATTCGCAAGAGCAAACATGATGTGGGTGAATGAGCTAGCCGGCAGTGAGGACATTCTCCAAAGCATCAAGGATGGTCTGAAGAAGATCTCACTGGCAGCGGCCTTCCAAGCAGATGCCACACAGGACACAATGATAGTTAATGCCAGGGCTATGGCTTCCAGCACAGTGGTGAGGCGCAAATTGTGGCTTCGTCATTGCGATGTGGACCCTGGATCCCAGGGCCATCTTGCCAACTCTCCTTTTGGGGGGGGCGCAAACTCTTCAGGGAACCACTGGAAAAGGTCCTCACTGAGACAAGGAACAAGCAGAAGGCCCTACCAGTGGCCAAGAAGGATGGATGTAGAGTAAGCAAACAGCCTTTCCGGAGCTCAAAGCCTTTCCATCGCCAGAATGTGTCAACAGGATACAAGTCTCGGTGGGGAACACCAGATAAGTACACAAGTTCCAACCAGTCAAGATCCCATCCACCTCCCCATTCCTCCCAATTGACGTTCCAGAAGGGACCAAAGACTGGGCAGTCCTCCTGATGCCAGGGAGCCATAGGGGGATGCCTACTCGGCCTCAAGGCGGTGTGGACCCCTACAGCATTAGATAGTTGGGTCATGACAACAATTTCCTCAGGGTACCTCTTGGAATTTTCAAGGCTTCCAAGAGAGAAATTTGTCATAACCCTGAAGTCGACCAAGCCAGATAAGCACTGGGCATTTTGCATGGCTGTACAACATCTCCTGGACATCAGAGCAGTAGAACCAGTACCAGGTTGGGAACGGACTTGGGGAATTTACTCAATTTTCTTTCTCGCCCCAAAAAAGAATGGAAAGGTACAGGCTATTTTAGACCTCATATGTCTCAACTGGAGGATGGCCTACAAGAAATTCAACATGGAAACCTTGAAATCCATCTCAGAGACCATCAATCAAGATGACTGGATGGCAACCATAGATCTGACAGAGGCATATCTCCATGTCCCAATTCGACAGGAGCACAGAAAATCCCTTCGTTTCTGTTACGTCAACAAACATTACCTATACAGGACTCTTCTCTTCGGGCTGACTTCCACTCCCAGGGTCTTCATCAAGGTTCTGGTGGCACTGGTGGCCCATCTGAGGACCCTGGGGGTGCGGGTTCACTCGTATCTCGACAACATTCTCGTCAGGGCCCCATCAAGGGACCAGTGCTGAAGGGATGTTCAGACCACCCTATCTTGTCTCACCAGCCATGGTTTTGTGGTGAACTTTGAGAAGAGCACCCTGGAGCCCATGCAGAGTATCACTCATCTCGGGGTACAGATAGACTCAGCCCAATACAGCATAAGGCTCACTCAGGAGCGTGTGGACAAGGTCCGGGAACTCACAACAAAGGTGATCTCATCCATTGCTGTGGAATTGATGGACCTGGCCAAACTACAGGGGATGCTAGTATCCTGCCAGGATCTGGTGACCTGGGCCCGTTTCCATTCCTGACCTCTGCTACAAGTGCTCCTACCCTTCCAGGACCAAATTGCACAATCCCTCAAGATGCTGATTCCAGTCACCCTGTCGTTGTGCAAAGAGTTGAAGTGGTGGATGTTTCCTCTGAGATTGCTGAGGGGGGTGAGCCTGGAGATGCCGGTGAGAAAGGTTCTCATGATGGATGCCAGCTTATACGGTTGGGGGGCACATCTGGAGTCCCATGTAACAGGGCATATGGACGGTCAGAGAACTGAATCAGAGCATCAGTTGGCTAGAGTTCCAAGTGGTGAGGCTGGTGCTGTAATCTTTGCACCGTATGTCACAGGAGCCCACGTCCTAGTGCGGACTGTAAATGTGGCGACCAAGGCATATATCAACCATCAGGGGGAACGAAATCGAGGGCCCTAGCGAAGGAAGCCTGCTTTCTTCTCCAATGGGTAGAGTCTTATCTCGGGTCGCTAAAGGCAGAACATGTAGCAGGAATACAAAATGTAACAGCAGACTGGTTGAGCAGGACATCACTACTGGAGTCGGAGTGGCAACTTCACTTCCAAGTATTCCGCCAGATCATCAGGTGCTTTGGAGTCCCACAGATGGATCTTTTTGCAACATACCAGAACTCCCAACTCAACAGTTTTTTCACACGTTTTCAGCATCCAGAGGCACAAACAACAACAACAACAACAACAACAACAAACACCAACACCACCACCAACACCACCACCAACACCACCACCAACCACAACACCACCACCAACCACAACACCACCACCAACACCAACCACCAGCAACCACCACCAGCAACCACCACCACCAACCACCACCACCAACCACAACCAACCACCACCACCACCACCACCACAACCAACAACAACATTTAATTTGTGTGTTGCCTATCTGGCAGATAGCCACTCTAGGCGATGTACATTAAAATGGGATAAAATACAAAAGGATGGGATGTTCTGGAGGCAGATTGGCTGGTGGGGTTACATTATGCCTTCCTTCCTTTTCCTCTCTTGTTACGGACTTTCAGGAGCATCTGACGGAGGCTGAGGTTAACTTAGTAGCCCTGTATTGGCTGAGGAGAACTGGTTTCCGGAGCTTCTACACCTGCCTGTTCAGGAACCATGGTGTCTTCCTCTCTGACCAGATCTGCTCAGGCAGGAGCTAGTTCTTCATCCACGCCCAGAGCTCTTTTGCTTGACTGTGTGGAGGCTGAGCGGGGCTGGCTAGTGGAGTTGGGGTTCTCTGGGGTGATTCTAGATACTTTACTAGCCTCTAGGAAGGCTTCTACATTTAGGACGTATCGTTCTATATGGAAAGTGTTCGTGGAGTGGTGTCGGGCCAATGAGAGGGGCCCAGCCTCCAGGAAGGTGGTGGATGTACTGGGCTTCTTGCAGGCAGGGTTGGAGAAAGGGCTGAGCTCTCTGAAATAGCAGGTGGCTGCCATTGGCAGTATCCTGGGTTGTAAGGAGGACCCTTCTTTATCCATGCACCCTTTGTGTTGTTGTTTCCTTCTGGGTGTGGGACAGCAGAATCCTCCAGTGATTCATAGGTTTCCTGCATGGAACCTGAACTGGGTTCTTTCCACTTCAATGGGGCATCCTTTTGAGCCGTTGGCTACATGTGATGAGAAGTTCCTGACACTCAAGACAGTATTTCTCATGGCGATCACATCAGAATGCATGGTGTCAGAGCTGGGGGCTCTTTTGTCTAGTCCACAGCTGTGTATTTTTCATCAGTACAAGGAAGTCCTGAGGCGAGACCCATATTTTATCCCTAAGATTATCTCTGTTTTTCACAGGGCTCAAGAAGTGGTTCTCCCCTAGTTTTGTCCAAATCCCACATCTTCCACGGAGCAGGCCTGGCATTCTCTGGATGTCCGTAGAGCTTTCCGTTTTTATCTGGATAGGATGTCCGGGTTCAGGAAGTCCAAGGCTCTTTGTTTTCTTCAGTGACGTGACCAGGGGGAGGAAGGTTTCCTCGTCCTCCATTTCTAGGCAGCTCAAGGAGGCCATCATTCAGGCCTACCAGGCACTGGGGAAATTGCCACCGGGGGTCTTATGGCTCACTCCTTAAGGGGGGCTTCGCCTTTTGCAGAATATGTAGGGTGGCAAGATGGGCCTCATTGCATACGTTTTCCAAACACTACAAAATTGATTCCTGGGCTTCAGTGGATGCTGCCTTTGGGAGGAGGGTGTTGCAAAGGGTAGTTCATGCATGACTTGTCGGAACTCAGAATCCCATCCAGGAGGTCATTGTGGTCTGGTAAATCCCAAGAAGCTGAATGCCCTCCAGCCACCACTGGGGAATAAATTGAAATTCTTACTGTGGATTTCTCTTCCCAGGGGTTCCTAGAGGGCATTCTCACACCTCTTCATTCCAGTGCCACATGTCTAGTCATGCTGGATCCTAGTGGCTTCTGCCGGCGTCCTACATGTGGGGGAGGTAGTTAGAGACTTCCCGGGGATTTCATGGCATTATCTACTCTGTCTCTTCCTTAGCATTAGGTAACCTTTGTCTTCATAGTTCTCTGTTGTATTTTACTAGGGCAGCCAGCTTTCCTGGTTCATCTCATTCAGGTTATCAACAATGTCAAGATAGTGGACTGCTCAGGTTTTTATGAGTGGCTACGCAGAGTTTTTTCATATGGGGGTTGAGGGGCCGTCCATGCTCTTCCAGCCAGTCTGGAGAATGGGATGGCTCTTCCCCTGGGTGAGGTAATCAGAAGATTAGACCCTGCCTGTTGTGCCAGTGGGAGGCGCCATCCCAAGAAGCTGAATGCCCTCCAGGAACCCTTGGGAAGAGAAATTTCCATTTTTTCCTGGGGGCAAAAGGTGTTGTTTTTGTGATGTAAGGTCAAATAAACTATCTAGGCTATTTACACAGCAGTTTGTTGAAAAAGGAACTGGGCACCAAATTCAGCATCATAAAAACACATAAGACAGTTATAACTGCAAGGTCACCGCCTGTTTTCTAACCACTGAGGTATAGATTAGCAAAAAATTGCATTCCGCCTTATTCAGCTGCTTGGTACCAATTTTGGCCCTGGCTTGTGCACTATAAGGACCATTAATAAAAATGCAACCTTAAAGCCTGGAAAGAGTGGCAGACTTAGTACCGGTGTGCTCTCCCTTCACTCGATTGTCTTACCACACTGCCCTGCAGAATCATGACTTGCATAAAACCCTGAAGAAATGGGGAAACTATTGGATACCTGACAGTGTGGGATTTCTTTAACAACAATGTCCAGTAGCCAAATAACAATTGAGGCTAGGCCCAGGGGACACAGCTTAGGCTGGCTTCAAGCGAGACAATTGTTCCGCTTCCTAAAATCTCCCTTAAAATACAGGGACTTGTACTTTGAACATTTAATTTTAAACTCCAAACAGATTAATAAGGGTATGTAGAAGCTTCTGTGGCAGAGGTAGCAAACCTTTGCCAGATCCTTATCAGGATCAGCCTCATGGACCAAAATTGACATGGGGGTGGGGCCGCTAACCTGTTGATTACACAATGTAATTATGATTTCCCACGATTATCATGTGGGCTGTTCCTGCTCACCTGTCAAAATCCTTGGGTAGGATTCCCAAGGGAATCAATGTGGGACTCAACACTGCAATGGGAGTTGCCGGGTGCATGTTTGGTGCTTTGGGAAGCTCCAAGCACAGGACTGGCAAGTCCTTATTTTTTCCCCTTTACGACACTTGATGGGGAGGGGAGAAACAAGGCTGCAGCGGGACTTCTCTGCGGGACTTCCCTGCTTTGCTGATGTTGTTTGCAAAAGACAATTTGGTCTCATGCACGCCCAGACCAAGCAGGATCAGCCTCCCTTTAGCGCCTTGAAGGCTCCTGTCAACCAGCTGGTTGTTCAATGCTTTGGAAGCTGCACGAATAGGCTTTGGCCAAGCATTGTTCTTTTGGCTAAGTCACACCCTTATCTCGTATAATGTCAGGTGTGGGTTGGATTGGTGTGGCTTGCCCAAAACAGTCTCATGGGCCAAACGAGGAAGCCTGGCAGCCCAAGATTAGCCCATGGGGTGAGAGTTTCCATCCCTGCTCTTTGAGGACACTCTCTGCCCTAAAGACTCAATGGGAAACTGATTTGGGTCAGACAATAGCCAGTTGTTATTGGAATAAAATATGGACTTCGAGGCCATAAAAATCCAGCTTGTATCTGAGAAAACACCCTTAAAATTCTACATCGATGGTTTAGAACCCCTGTGTAAGTCTCAGATATTTTGGAGAAATTGCACATCCATCTGTGGAGGGAATTCTCGATAATGGCACACTTTTGGGCTGAGGTTTCTCAAGAAATACTACATATATTTAAAAAATTGAGTTTATCCCTCCGTTCTGTGTTAACTGTATTTGAAAATACAGTTAAATCTAAGGAGTTGGTAATATTTCTAATTACAGCCTAGTGATAGCTCTAAAATTGAAGAATTTGGAAGGCCTGGATTTGCTGCTGTGGTATTGTAATGTAAGGGATGTAGCCATTGTGGAAAAACTAATACATCATTTATGGGTACTCAGGGTCAAGGAAACTTTGGATGAGTTTTGTGCTACTTGGCAGAGTTTCATTCTGTTTTTGCACTGTATCAAATAATACATTCCTTCCTCATTGCAAAACTCAATCTGGACGTCATGTTAAGTGGCTTTTGAGAAAGATTATCAAAGACTTTCACAGGATAGTTACTTGTTTCTGGAAACTTGGTCTGGAAGGGATGGGAGAACCAAAGATTAGTTACTTAATTGTATTTATTTGAATGTAGTTGATGCTTTGCATCTGCTGCATGGATATTATTAATTATATATATATTTTAAATGGCAACATGTCCTCCATTTTTTGTCTTACGTATACCTAATGAAAAATGTTGTTCTTCCTGTTTAAAAGAAAAAAGAAGGGACCTGCACATGACAGAGGTTCTCAAAACTGTTCTCCATGGGCCACTGGTGGTTTATAAACATCAGCCAACTGCAGTCTACATATTTCCCACTAACAATTTACCAGCCTGACACAGGGCCCATGATTTTCATAATATATCACTGGTTTTGATGCTAATGCCAATGCTGAAGAATATTTTTAAAGTGATTGGCTGAGACCCCCAACAATTTTCAAGTGGTCTGTTGAGAAAAAAAAGTTGAGAACTGCTGATATATACACATGAGCTGTGTGGAGGGAGAGCAGAATAAAAAATGTAATACATAATTCAATAACCAGGACTTAATTTGAACCTCATTGCTCCAGGTTAGCTCAAGAAAACAAGAGAGGTCACTTCAACATTGTTCAATGGGTCTTTTATTTTAGCTTTATAACAACAATTGGTCTCTACCCTCTATTGGAGCCTAGAAAATCCTAGGATAAATTACATATAAGTTTACAATTTCACTCCCCTCTTCATTTAGTTAGAATTGCTTTTTCATTCAGTAAGAGGTTAGTTCAGCTGGGTTTGACGCCCAAATATATGTGTGGAGGATTGCAGCCTAAGAATTCAATAATTGCCCTTCCCGATAACTTGATTGACAGGTCAAGAGAGGGCTAGAGCTTAAGTTGCATTAAACTCTCTCTGAAGCTAATCAAGCACTTACTAGGGTACATAATTGTGCCTATCAAGTGGTAGTTGTGGCAGCTAAGAGGAGGTTCTTTACTGCCCTTGTTGCATCCTCAAGTAGTCTCCCAGCTGAGTTTTTCCATGTGGTCTGTGATGTTCCTATATATTAGTGTATATATGGTAAGTGCTGGTTGTTTAGAGTATACATGGTAAGTAGTGAAAGAGGAGGGGGAGTGAATGGGCAATAGAATGCTTGATGATTGGCTGAATGTTTAAAATGGCTGACAGTATAAATGAAAGGATGACAGGTAAATCTGGGTGAATGTGAGGTGGTAAATTGTGGAATCTGGGGGGAAGAAGAGAAAGAGTGGATTGCTTGGTGGGGTTTGAGAGAGTTGTTTGCCAGGAGAGAGTGAAGAAGGAGGGAGGTGGAGTTCGGATTAGTATTGAGTAAAACCATATGCTTATGTGCCTTAAGAAGAAATCTTGTTAATCTTGTTAGCTTTGTTATCTTTAATAAATACTTAATTTGGTTTACCAAAGGCCTGATCCTTGGCTGGGGTTTCACAGACCAGAAGGGAGGGTAAGGTAATGACCAAGGCTGAAGGGGAACTGTGACAAATGGTGGCAGCGGTGAAGAGAATAACAATACCAGTATTCAGAGTCTCTGGGAATACTAGTATTGGGACGTTACTGGTGGTTGCCTAGCAGGGGGATCTGTTGAGATCTGTGCTAGAGCGGGGAGAGAAATCATAAGAGAGAGCGGTCCGGACTGGTGGAGTCCCTGGTGGTGCCTAGAGACAGGCAGTAACCACGAGCAGGTAGGAACCTGACAGGGAGAGCCAGGGAAGGACGCATCACATGGTCCAGAGGCTTGTCAACCCAAACATTGAGGATGGGGTTCTGGAGCACACACAGGCAAACAGAATGATTTCTCCACTGCTTTGATGATAACATTGCTTGACTCGGTAGTAACTTTGATGTTGCAGCTGTGGCAGATCTAGCTGAAGTGCCAAATGCATTGTCGTCTTCTGTCTTGTACGATCACTTTCAGTTTATACAGCTTGATGATGTGGGTAGGATACCTGTGGCTTTGCAACTACCCGCATGCCCTCTGGATCCCTGCCTATCCTGCCTGATGAAAGCTAGCCAGGGTGTGTGTGATTAGTGGGGTTCAGGGTGTAGTAAACATATCATTGTGAGATGGCGTGGTCCTTGCCATCTTGAAATAGGCGGCAATGCATCTGCTATTTAAAAAGCCAACCCTAGGCCTGATGCAGTGGTTCTCAAACTTTTTTGGTTCGCGGTGCACTGGAAAACATATAAAAATTTTTGGCGCACTTCGTGTACAAAATTAAAAATATATTAATATATTTAAAACTATGAATAAAAATAGCAAACTATAGAAAACTATTACTTACCCTATACAAATGGGTTTCTTCTCATTTTTAAAATATACTTTCATAATATTTGAGGCACACCTAGCCACCTCTTAGGACGCACTCTTTGAGAATCACTGGCCTAATGGAATGCAGCAACTATTGATCAATTGCTTTTTCATTCAGCAAAGTGAATGAAAAGGGAGGAGAGAAAAGTGGTGGGGAGGGTTGTGGCTGAGAAGCTCCAGGTGTTTCTGGAGGAGATGCCCTATCTAGATCCATTTCAGTCTGGGTTCAGGCCTGGGTTTGGGACTGAACCAACCTTGGTCATCCTGATGGATGACCTTTATTGGGAGATATAAAAAGGGGGTACGACCATGCTCCTCTTACTTGATCTCTTTGAGGCTTTTGATACCATTGACCATGGAATCCTGCTTGAAAGGCTTTGTAGAATAGGTATTGGGGGCAATGTGTTACAGTGGTTCAGTTTTTACTTGCAGGGTTGTGTCTAGAGAGTAGGACTGGGAGACTGCTCCTCTGGCCCATGGCAGTTATGTTATGGGGTCCTACAGGATGCTATTTTGTCCCTAGTTTTATTCAACATCTATATATATGCCGCCCTGGGCTCCTACTGGGAGGAAGGGCTTGGCATAAATCTAATAAAGAAATAATAAATAATATGCAGCCATTGGGAGCAGTCACTAAGGGTTTGGGGACAAGGTGTCATCAGTATGCTGATGATACCCAGTTCTATTTTTCCATTAGACTCAAGAGAGGCTGTGAGAGACCTGGACCCAGTGCCTAGATGCAATGGTGGACTGGATGAGGTTCAATAAGCCGAGTCTGCACCCTAGGAAGACAGAGATGTTGTGGGTGAGTGGTTGTCTGATCTGGGAGACAGGCTAGTTGCCTGCTCCTGAAGGAGCAGATACGTAGTTGGGGGTAGTTCTTGAGCCATCACTGTCACTTGATGCACAGTGGCCTCTGTGGCTAAAAGTGCCTTAGTTTTGGCTGGCATGTCAGCTATGGTTGTTCCTGAATAGGAATAACCTGACCACTGTAGTTCATGCGTTGTTAACCCCAAGACTGGATTACTGTAATGCACTCTATGTGGGGCTGCCCTCAAGTCTGGTCCAGAAGATTTAGCTAATGCAGAATGCTGCAGCTGGACTGGTGACAGGAACAGACTACCGCCAACATATGTCACCACTGTTAAAAGACCTGCCCTGGTTTCCCATCTCCTACCGGGCCAGGTTCAGGTTCTTTTACTTTTGTACAGTGCCCTGAATAAGTTAGGTCCAGGATATCTTAAGGACCATCTTATCCTCTGTGTCCCAAGTCAATCCCTGAGATCATCTGGGAGCACTGTTAGTGGTCCCGATGGACCAGAAGCGCAACTCACGTCAACAAGAAGTAAACTCAGGCAGGCAGGCACTGTGCCCACTGATTTTCAGACACCTGGTTAAAACAGTTTCATTTCAGGAGGCTTTTGCATCATGAATGCTTCTCTGATGCTTTAAATGTTGCTCATGTATTTTGTTTGCATTTTTGAGGTTTTATTTTTTTAATTTTTATGTTTTACATTTTCTGTATTGTACATTTTTAACTTTGTAAGCCACTTTGAGACCTATATGGTGAAAAGTGGAATATAAATTTTTAAAATAAATAAATAAATGGTTTGGCCTTGGGGCAAGAAAGAGAAGTTAAGCAAAGCTAGATAAGAACAAATAGCCGTTTCCAAACAAATCAAGAGGCTTTGGAAATAATTCCCAACAAAGAGAACCTAGTATGTACAGGGTCAGTTAATTTTTCATTTCTTTTAATGAGAAGTACTACAAATGGGCGGCTGTAAATAAATCGGAGTCTGTAAGTCACCTGGGAGCAATTTATACTCCCATCAAGTTATGTGTGATTATTGGCAAGGCTGGGTCAGTCAGGATGTGAGGTGAAAGACCTTTCTCATTTGACTTCTCCTCACTCTCATTTATGCAGTGTGTTTTTGTTTATGGATATCTGTGTATTGTGCGTGCATCTTCTCAAACATGGTGTATGTATGTTTATCATCATCTCATCCATTAAGTCACTTCACAAGTTAAACCGGTGTTGGTTTGCCGCCAAATGTTAAAGCCTGTTAAGCATGAGATCAGCAACACAGAACAACTGCTGAAGGTATTATAATGTGTTTCCTTAGCAGTCTTTCACTGAGCTACTGCTGATCCTGCAAGAAATGGGCAAGTGCAAAAAACCCGCAACAGTTTAAAATAAGAAAAACATGGCAGGGAGAGGATAAACTAGCTGAAATGAGAGAGAATGACAATGGCAGTAATTCTAGTATTACATTCCCTTTGTTTTCCTTTGTAATATTGTATGGATTTAAGGATCAAGAAAGTGTTCCAGCTTATACAAAATAGGGCAGAACGGCAAATATCACTATAGATATAGACACTCAAAGCCAGGAGCAAAGGAAGCTGCCTTCTATGACATCAGACCATTGCTCCATCTAGTTCAGTATTTTTGACACTGACTAACAGCAGCTCTCCAGAGTTTCGGACAGGAATCTTTCCCTAGTTGGAGATGCCAGGGATTGAACCAAGGATGTGTTCCATGGAAACGATGTTCTCTGCCACTGAGTCACAGTCCTCCTGTCGTTAAATTAGAGCAATAATATTAAAATAAAATAAAATTTGATAAATATAAATTTTAATTACAAGTGACGGCCTGTCAGAATTGCTGGTGGATAGAAGCAGTAGGGCAGAAGGAAGAAGGAAACTTTCTGTCCCAGCTTTTGTCTTTATTTTCCACTCTCTAGTGCCATAGATACGAGATTCTTTTATGGAAACTTGCAACATAATTCTATACGTACATGTCGAATCAGAAGTATGTTTCATTAAGGTGGATTTACTCTAGGTAATTGTGTATAGGGTTGCAGCCTTAACTAATATAACTCCAATTTGAGAGAGGTTTGAGAGCTAGCGATACTCCACAGTGTGAATGAGGGATAGCGACAAAGGTGAGGAGGAAACGTCATTTCCTTCTCCCTCCAATATGTTTCTGAGCCCTTGTGCAAGCTTCCACATAGGATCACACACTGATACAACAATGCTGCTGCTAGTTTGCTTAGCCATGGAACATCATTGGGTCAACTGGTAACATTGGATGGGGCCATACTTGGGGTGGGAGTGAATTCTCAGGCCAAAGATTCAGAGGCTGTGATTGCAAAGTGTTAATAGTTGGTTTGGGGTGTGTACTGTGCACTCTCGTGCATTGTCCAGACTGTCTGCTTGCATAAATAAGATTGCTAATAAGATAATGACAAGTAGGAACACAAACATTTGTAGGAAGCATGAAAGAGGTGAAAGTAGAGATCATCTAATTTGCTCCTTTGTTCATCCCTGCTCTCCGTTTCCCATCCGCTTCAGTTTCCTCCCTTCTATGCTTGTTAATCCCCTCCCCCCTCCTGGGATATCCTTTGATGGCTGGGACTGAAAGTCAAGAAAGCCAGTTTTCCTGCAGAAACAGGAAAACCTTCCAATATCTTTCAAAGGCGGGTGTTCTTTTCCCAGTTCTTTAAAGCAGGAGGAGGGATATTGTCCTGTGGGAGCTGAGGAATGCTCAGCTGCTTCCCTTTTCCCTCAAGCCTGGAGCATATTTTAAGCTTAGGGAAAGAGCAGGGCAGGTCAAGGCAATCCATTCCCCACAATTGGTTCATTTCACATACGTCATGTCCATCTCTTAACCAGTCTCAGCTTTGATCTGGCTAAAGTGCACTTCTCAGTGCCAAATGAGTCCCCAGCAATTAATGTGAGAAAAGACATGGATTGAGAATTGTTAGCTGACATGGAGCTATGAAACAGTAGTGGGGCCCAATGCTACTGCCCTCTGTTGCTGGGGTGCATAATCCTTACTGCGTTATTGTTTTGAGGAATCATGGGGTCATTTTGACATCCTGCAACTTGGGTCCGGGGTTATGGGGGACTTTTAATAGAGAAATGCTCCTGCACTGCCTGCCTCCCATTTATCACCTTCTGCATTTACACATAGAGACAGGAGGTACCGTAGAGATTGCAGCAAGAAAAACTACACCAAACGTACAAATGAAAAATGGGGAGAGGCTTTAGTATTCCTAAGAGAGGTCAGTTGGTGTTGCAGTGTGACATTTACCGTGTTGTGCCATGTTGCTCTTTAAGAATTTGTTAGTTAAGAGTTTATTTGCCAGATAGAGAGGAATAATCATTGTTTTTATTATTGAGTGGAATTTTAAAGCCCTTTTCAGGATAAATTATCCTCCAAAGGTAATTAATTAGAAATCATTTTGCTCTACTTTGCTCTATGTAGAGTCATCTTTTTTTTATAGGTAGTGTGTTTTAAATGTACAGGTGGGAAAGGATTAACAGGAGCACAAAAACATGAGCCAGTCTGGCAGCAGTGTAACACTTCTTGTCCTTTTTGTAAATCAGCAGTAAAATGGGCAGTTGAAACAGACGGGCCTGTCAGTATAATGACCTATGAGTGTCAGTAAACCCCTTGTCCTCTGATCTCTCTTCCTCAACTTGTGACTGCTCTGCTTATCTCAGCCAGATAGAAGACTGGGATTTGGCAAGCAGGGGTATAAAAATTCATATGGCTGCTGTTAGGTTTTATTTATACATTTATTATATCCCACCTTTCTTCCAAAGTGCCCAAGGCTGTGTACATATCCCCCCACCCCATTTAATCCTCATAACCCTGTGAAGCAGCAGGATAGTGATTGGCCCAGGTTACTCCATCAGCTTCATGGCTGAGTGGGGAATGAAACCTGATTTTCACCAGCCCTATATTCTAACCACTACACCACACTAGCTGTGATGAAATCAGAAAGCCAGGCTGCCTGGCCTATACAGTTTCACAACCGCTAGTATGGTGTACCTGTCACTAGAATTTGACTTCTGAGGACCTTGTAATTTTGTAAACTACTTTTTAAAACTGCAGATTAATTGAGTTAATTTAAGAGAGTTTGTCAGACCATATAGCAGGTTTTTTTTAACAGACACTGAAAGCTGGGACCTCTGGTTATATAATTCATTTGGTAGAATACAAAAGAGTAAACATCAATTATCCTGAATTTACCATTTGTTGCTAAAGTGTGATCGTGAATCAGAACAGGATTAAATGGCTACAAGATAATTGGCTGTAATTTTTTTATGGAAATTGTGGAAAATCTTTGGAGGAAAGTAATAAATTCTTATTAAACCAAGGTATAAGAGCAAACTGCTTTAAAATCATGTCAGGGTGGTATTTAACCCATGTATAATTAATGCAAAAAGTAGAACTATTTAAAAATGTGTTGGAGATATAGAAAAGAAACGGGAAATTCTCATATGTGGTGGTGATATTCTTCAGCACAGAAATATTGAGAAATGATTACAAAATTAATGTCTAAAATATTATGTTATGGGCAGAGCTTGGAAGTAACCCATCACAAATAATGAGTTACTTGTAATTTATTACTTTTTTAGTAACGAGTGGGTAACTTCATTACATTTTGCTAGTAATAGAATGAGTAGTCATTTTCTTACTTTTGAGCAGCAACTGTAACATTTCCAGCATTACTTTGGGTGTTACTTGGGGGGGAGCAGGGGAAGTCTTCTGCTCTTCTGATTGGTGGACAAAAGACATGTGCCTCATACTGGGCTTCTGTGCAGAGTTGCTCTTCCCTTGTGCTCTGTGTTAGGAGGCCACAAGGGAGGAGGTGGAGAGAGAGAAAAAGAAATTTATTCAAAAATGGAAGGTGGTGGAGAAGAAAGTAGTGTAGGGAGAAAGCCGGAGGGCAAGGATGAAGGAGAAGGAGGCAGCAGAGGAATGGAGGTGAAGAGCTATGGAAGTGAGTGATGATGATGTGTGTGTGTGTGAATTAGGGTTACTCCTTCCGGCTTTTGGGGGTGATCTCCAGAGTGCTGGATGGTGGATCTCCACTCACTCACCCTCCCGCCCCTGCCCACCCGCCTGCAAACCCACTAGCTGTCGCCCTACCGCCTGTCCACTGCCCCACGCTCTCGCCCCTCCACTTGCTCACTCGCCTTACCGCCCCACCCCTGATCTCACGCCCCTCTACTCTCTCACTTGCCTTACTGCCACCCACCCCCACTCTCGCTCCCCCCGCTCGCTCACTTGCCTTACCGCCCCCGCTGTCTTGCCCCTCCACTCACTCACCTTACCGCTCACCCGCCTTACAACCCCGTTCTCTCCTCCCTCCACTTGTTCACTCGCCTTACTGCCCCCACCCCCGCTCTCTTGCCCCTGCTCGCTCTCTAGCCTTACCACCCCCACCCTTGCTCACTCAAACACACCACCCCCTGCTCTTTCACCCCTGCTCGCTCACTCCCTCGCTTGCCCAACCACCCCTCAACCCCCACTCTCTTGCCCTTCCACTCGCTCACTCACCTACTGCCCTCCACTCTCACCCCCCACTCACTCACTCACCTTACCATCCCCACCTCCACTCTCTCACCTCTCCCGCTCTCTCACTCACCTTACTGCCCCCCTGCTCACTCAGTCCCTCACCATTTCTCAGTGTTTTTTTTAAATAGACATTTTTGTCTCACTTTTAATCCTCCCTGAGACGGTTCATGAGAGTCAATAAAATAATGAAAAAAATTCTTTCCCAATCTTCCCACCTGAAATAAAGTGTCATGTCAAAGAAAAAACACCTGTCCTGAATATTGAACCTACTACACCCACACAGGTGCCGAACTCACCCAGAAGTGCTGTTATTTCACGTGTTACACCAGGGGATAGAGGATCTGGCCTTTCAGATGCTGTTGGACTACAAACCCCATCATCCAGGTCCATTGACATCCTGGCTGGAGTTGATGGGACTTGGTCCAGCAACATCTGGAGCACCACCAGTTCTGCATTCCTGTCTCGCCCAGACACAAATGTAGGTTTGTCACCAATTATGTTCAGAAGAGATCTGTTGCCAATCCCAGCTCTCTGAAGGATGTACCATTTTCAAGCATATCAAACATCCATTCATCACATTCATCCTTTAAAAAAAAAACTCAGGTGCACAGCTTGAAAAACATGGTGTAAGAGGATTTCCTCAAGGGCGTTTCTTAGAACTATAGAGTCAGAAGGTGTCTCTGAGGTCGTCTAGCCCAACCCTCCACTCCCCAATATTCTTTCCTAGACAGCCACCTACATCTGCCCACCTGAAAGTGCACCTTTCACATTTCCTGGTTCAGCTGTTTGAAACTGCTGAACTGGAATGCATCAGTCAGTTTGATTTCTATTAGTGTAGGGCAGGGGTGTAGTCGTCCAGGGTCTTGGAGGTGTGTGTCTTAGACCTCTTAATTTTTTGGGAGTAGGTCCCAGCAGGGTCCCTATGTCTCCAGCATTCTATGAAAGGGGAATGTGTGAGCCAATGAGAAGGGTCTTCTAACATGCTTCCTTGTCCTTTCCTGCTGCTTGGAGCCAATCAGAGTGAAAGGAGGTGAGTCAGCCACTGAGAAGTCTCTTCTCAGTAGCTAACACTCTTCCTGTTCATGCTTACTGACTCCTGGGGCATTTTCTGTTGTGGGAGAAGAGGATCTCATTCTCAATCCACAAAAAAAAAAAAGAAAAAAGGTAAGAGGGGGTGCAGCTGTGACTATCATGAAGGGACCCTGCACTTCTAAATTTCTCCCAGCAACCAGTGCGAAATTCAGCAAAGCTGTGTATTGCGACAAATGACTTGTTGTAAAGCTTTGCTGTGTGCTTTATCTTGGGGCTGTTAACATGGAAGGCTAGGAGGCCAACAGAAGGTGGAGCCAGAGTAAATGACAGGCAAAGCCAACAAAGGCCCCATCTGCACTAAAATTTAAAGCAGTGTTATACCATTTTAAAACAGTCGTGGCTTCCACTAAAGAATCCTGGGAACTGTAGTCTGGAGAATTATTAGGACACACCTGTTCCCCTCACAGAATTACGATTTCCAGAGTGGCTCAACAATCAATCCTTCTTCCCAGAGAACTCTGGAAGATGTAGCTCTGAGAGGGGAACAGGGGGTCTCCTAACAACTCTCAGCATCCTTAACAAATGACACTTCCTAGGATTCTTTGGGGGAAGCCATGGCGGTTTGAAATGCTATCGCTCCCCTTTAAAGGTATAGGGCAGATGGGCTTTTTGGGCCCTATCCTCCCCCCTGCTGAGTTCCACAGGGGCAAACGGGTGATTACAGAGGAGGAAGCTGACAGCCAGGGCCACCTCCTGGGCTAGTTGTAAAAAAGTATGTCAGGCAGGTTTTGGCTTTGTTTTATTAATATTAAAGTGTGTGGTGTGGCAATGGGTTCTTTCCTGTCATAATGCTCAATTACTATTTATTATGTGGCTTTGAGTGTTCAGATTACTTAAGACTCACAAAACTGAAGGGGAGACTTGTAGGTCATCTAGTACATCCCCTACTTGATGCAAGAAAGCCAGAGAGAAGATCCCCAACTGATGGCTGAGCTACTTCTAGGGAAGGGAACCTGCAGGGAAGGGGAAGGGAGCTGACCTTGGGTACTTGGTCCAACTGTTCAGCCGCTCTTATCTTTTTGGGACATTTCCCCTTCAACTAAAATCTACCCTCCTGTAACCTAAGCTCATTAGATTAGATCCAGTCCTAACCCAGAGGACTTTGTACTCTTCTGTGTGGCAACCCTAGAGTTACTGGAAGACTACCATCAAGCCTTTTCCAGAATAAACCTACCCAATTCACTTAAACTTTCATCATAGAACTTGTTCTCCAAACCCCTGATGATCTCCATTGTTGTCCTCTAAACCCATTCCAATTTGTCTAGATCGGCACCCAGAGCTGGATGCAGTGCTCCAACTGAGGCCTGACTAGTGCAGAATTACGTGAACGTTTACTTCTTACGACTTGCAAACTCCAGTTCTAATGAATGCAGCCTAAATTTGGTTTTGCCTTTGTGCTCCCACTGATGTGAATGGGAGCTTCTCTTCAAACAAACTACAGGGGCAGGAATGATGCAGTTCAGGACTCAAAGGCTAGATGCCTCCACTACCACACCAGGGTCCCAATCCATGTCAGACCCCCACACTAGCTGTTTCTGAAAGAAAAAATGCACTCAAGGACAAACCATATGATTACCGTCTTATGTACAGTAGATTAAATTGGCCCTCAGAGGTTCTTTCTGCCCCCTTGTTTTGTCCCTGGTTCTACTATCCTCTGTGTATATTTTTAATGTTGTTTTAGGCTACTTAGATGTGCAACAGCCAAGGCCAGCACCTTGCAGGCAATTAAAAAAAGTAATTAAAATGTAACTGTAGTGATTACTTTTGAGAAAAAGTAATCCGTTACTTTCAGAGCAATTGTAATTGTAACGGTTATTACTACTTTTGGGGGCCACGTAACTGTAATTTATTACTTTTGAAACGTAATCTTCCAAGCTCTGGTTATGGGATAGCATTAGATCCCCTATTAGTGTTGTTAAATTATACATCTCAACAAACAGGGAATATAGAATTTCTTATAATTGCAGCCCAATTGTTGTCTATTCAGAAGTGGAAAGCTCAGATATTACCTCAGAGTAGTGACTGGGTAAATAAGCTTTGGGAATTAGCTTTGTCAAAATTAACATATTATACAGCCACGAGAGTGGCTGTATACTATAGTCAGCGGGGATTTTTCACATTCCGCAATGTAAAATGGAAAATATCCCCCCATGCCATTCTGAGGCTTCCCATAAGCTCATTTCAAAACAAAACCTTACAAAACTTATAGTTCTGAACTCAGAAATGTTTGCTTAACAACCCTGTCAATTTTCATGGCGATACACAAAACAGTCATAGAGAATCGAGAGTTCAAAGTCTAAAAAGAGAGGGGGGGAAACTCAGAGCCCCTTTGGACTTTTTTCTGCGAGTTCTCATAATCTGTTGAAATTCATTAAAAATCAGCCATGTTCACAGAGTACCTGTAATGCTAATACTGACCTTGCCCCATACTCTGAACTTCATCTACTGCAGTTTAAAAGTTAAAAAAATGCCTGGCTGATTTTTAATTAATTTAAGAAATTTTGGCTGTAAGGACCAACTGTCAGTGTTCTAAAAGCCTCACAGCTGCTGGGCTTGGCTAATAAGAGGGCCACACCCACACCAGACTTGATTTCACTTGAGACAGTCATGGCTTCCCTAAAAGAATCCTGGGAAGTGTAGTTTGTGAAGGGTGCTGAGAGGAGACTCCTATTCCTCTGAGAGAATGGTTAACAGTCAGCCACTCTGATTAAAGGTCTGTGAGAGAAACAGGGCGTCTCCTAGCAACTCTCAGCACCCTTCACTAACTACACGTCCCAGGATTCTTTGAGAGAAGCCATGATTGGCTTTGAGCCATGGCTTTGAGAGAAGCCATGATAAATTGTTTTTAAAAGATGTGTTTTTAAATTTGTATATTTGTTTTTAATGTTTTTAGTTATTGTAAACCGCCCAGAGAGCTTTGGCTATGGGGCAGTATATAAATACACTAAATAAATAGATAAATAAATAATGATTGTCCAAAGTGTAATAGAGGCCTGGTGTGGATGTGGCCAGGGACAGCTTTGTTTTAAATTTGGGTGGGAGGTAGGGTTGCCAGGTTCAGGTCCTGAGACTGATCCTGTATCTTTAGGAGAAGAGAAAGTCAGCCAAGTGCTGGTTTTCTTGCAACATTGTAATGGGGAAAACCACAAGGTAGAATTGTCCCTTCCCCCTGCCCAACTGTGAAAGATACAGAAGACGTCTTGGTTGGCAGGCCCAGCCTGGTCAGTTTTACCTATCCTAATCATGATTGCATAGGAGTATATCCGATTCAACTCAATAATCATACAAATGATCAGACCTGCCTTTTCCCTCCTTCCCCTTTCCTCTCCCTTTCTCCTCCCTTCTTCCGCCTTCCTTGCCCACTCCAGCCCTCCGTCCCTCCCCCCCCAGTCAGTTTTACCTATGCTAAGCATGATTGCACGGGAGTAAATCCCACTGAGCTCAATAAACATGCAAATGACCACATCTGTCCTTCTTCTCCCCTCCCCCTCCTGCCTGCTCCCATCCCAGTCCTCCCCTCTGCTTTTCTACCCCTCCCTCCTCCCCCTCCTCCCTTCCCCATCCCCTGTGGTCAGTTTCAGCTATCCTAAGCATGATTGCCTGGTGTGTGTGTGTAAATCCCACTTAACTCAATAAGCATGCAAATGATCAATCCATTCTCAGCAAACTTGCACAGGATCCCATTTCTTACCTCCCGGATTAAAAAGCAGAGAAATTCACGAATAGGCAAAAAACCTTGCGGTTTAAGAATGTACCTATAGCCCACAGATATTTCTACCAAACTTTAAAAAGCATGGAAATTGGGCAGCTATAGTGAATGCACCAGGGGAGCAGGAGACCTGACCTCTCAGATATTGTACTGCCCTACAAATTGGTCAAAATGCAAACACAATTTGGGTTGGTCTTTTACAGTCCAATCCACTTGCTGTGTAGCTTCGAAGAATTTGGTAATGTGCCTCTGAGCATATGGTGAGTGGTAGCAACACCTGTAATCAGCCCAAATAATAGAAAGAAGATATGTCCTGTGCTGTTCTTGTTTTAGCCCGGAGGAAGCAACATTATTAAGACAGTTGACAGTTCAGATGGTCACTTTAAATATGTCCGATTTACTTTGAAATTGTAGTGAAGTTTTCTATAGGAAATCATTTTCTTTTGCTTTTGTTTCTATGAATATGTGAAGTACAGCAACACTTTGCAAAATTTATACTAAAAAAACTCCAAACATAATTGTGGAATAATGGCACTGACGTCTGCAAAATAGTCTCCAGTGGACCTCAGAAGTGTCTCAATTTGCATACGATAAAACAGTGGGAGGTGAAATATATTCTAGCAAAATTCTAGGTGTGCTCTATGTTTTTAATTGATCGTGAACACCTTGCCTTAAATGAAGTGGTTTAAACATAGCAGGCTGAAAACATGCATCCTCTTTTTTTCCAACAACTAGAGCCATTGCTAAAGTAGCAGCATATTGTAATCAGTCTGATTTTACATTAAACTGCAGTTTCAGGTCCAACTGTTAATGCACCCAAAATAGAAATAGTCCATAACCTCCAGTTTGAAACAAAAAAGGCTTATCTTCACCATCATATGACATTGACCAATATAAAGGCTTTGAAATTAATAAAAATAAATTTGACACAGATTTGTATGATGAATAATGAGGGAAATAAAATTTTCTGGTTTAGATTCTCTGTAGAAACATTAGTAACACAGGAAAGAAGCAAAGTAAGAACACCAACAAACATACAAAAATATAATTCTCCATCTTTGGAGATGGCAGGTGTTGCCACCACTCACCATATGCTCAGAGGCACATGTTACCAAATTCTTCCAAGCTACACAGCAAGTAGATTGGACTGTGAAAGACCAACCCAAATTGTGTTTGCATTTTGACCAATTTGTAGGGCAGTACAATTTCTCAGAGAGGAGTTCAGGTCTCCTGCTCCCCTGGTGCATTCACTATAGCTGCCCAATTTCCCTGCTTTTTAAAGTTTGGTAGAAATACCTGTGGGCTATAGGTACATTCTTAAACGCAAGGTTTTTTGCCTATTAGTGAATTGTATTTAAAATCAAGAGAAAGAGGATATGGACAAAACACATTTCTAGAAGAATGGTCTCTGTTTATTTTGTATTGCCAAAGAAATTATGACCTCCCAAAAGTTCAATATGGGTTTAATATATTTTTAGTTCATAACTTTTCTCTGATACATAATGTGAACACAGTTGTTTTGTTTTCTTTAAAAGTGATTCAAACAATATATGTTAATTTTAAAAAGTGTAATAAGGCAATCATTTGTAATAGCTTTATCAGTGTTCATCTTATTTTCTTCTATGATGAATTTTTAATTTCATTTTTTGCTCTTTGTTCTGTTTCCTGAGCCAAAGATGTATAGTGTATTGTAATTTGGTAGTTAAACCAAAAAATATAAAAAACACGAAGCTCCCGAGATATAAAAAAATGAACTTTCATCGACTCTTCAAATTATTAGATGAATTACTTACTATAGAATGAGCCAGAGGAAATTCAACCAGAGGAAACTCAAATCGAACCTGTTCAACTCAAGAAAAAAAACCTGATATACTGACATCTCAGGTTTCTGACCAGCAGACCGTCTTTATGACTCCAACCTCCGATTCTGAGGTTTCTTTGCCATTAGATTGTCCACCAGCTTGTTCTTTTGTTAGTAAAAAGTCAGAGGTCCATACAAATTGGAAATTACAACTTAGTACCAATACTTTAATTCTATCGCAAGTACCTTACCACCATTCAACATATCATTATGACAATCACAAATTTTTCAACATCAAGAGACATATTCAACATCTTTTGCAGACTCTAAACTTAAACTGGTTTAGGTTCAGTGATTTAACAAAGGCTGAAATGCTGTCAAACACAGGATGTGGCATGTCAGTTCTTCTTACTTTCAAAACTAGTGATGTAGTAACCACACTTCTAAAGAATAAACACCGTTTTAGTTATCTAGGCATAGGGCTTCATAGACATTTCATCAACACAACCGGTCCTTACTCCTTAATCCCAGAGCACACAGCTCTTAATCGGAATCTTATTCAGTCAACCCTATCCTTGGCTAAACCTAACCTTTTGACCATTGTCCATGAACATACTTCCTCAAGCTCAAACACTCAGACTACTTATTTAACACCTCAATTACAACATGCTGCTGCTGGAAAGACTCTTGTACAGAACAAGCAACCCTCTGCTCACTTGGAGCCAGATGCTAATGATAAATGACATACTATTATGCCACAACCACCCCCCGTGATTGTGGAAAAGGCATGTTTGGAACATTCTCACCTTACACATCCAACTACTAGATTAGCATCATCCCAGGAACACCTTCCATGTTGAATTACCGAGCAGCAGTGTTCCATAACCGATAGTAATAGAATGATCAAACCCATACTAACAGTATTAGGAAAAGGGAGATATAGCAAGTTAACTAGCTGCAGTCATTGTAAGAGCTTTCATCCATCTTATGACATTATAACACCTATCCGTATTCCTCGAAGCATAGATCAACCCGCCCCGGAAAAACAAATATCCACTGATCATTCAGTTTTATTCTTTAATGCAAGATCAGTGAATAACAAAACGGCAATCATTTATGATCTGATTAAAGATGAACAGGCTGATTTTGCATGTATAACTGAAACATGGTTGGAAGAACCAGGGGGAGTGAATCTTAACAGTCTCTGCCCCCCAGGTTATTCAGCTTTCCATCAACCCAGACTTGTTAATCGAGGAGGGGGTGTAGCAATTATTTATCGTGAATCACTTCCTTTTTCTAGACTATCTTGTCGACAGTACTCTAGCCTTGAATCCCTGTGCCTTAAGCTTAATTCACAAGACCCTATTGTTTTGTTAATTTACTGCCCCCCCAATATTTTAAATCAATCCTTATCAGAGCTATTTGACCTAATCTCAGGATTATGGCTAGAATCCCAAAAACTGTTAGTATTAGGAGATTTTAATATTCACGCGGAATCCCCCTCTATTAAGTTGGTACAAGAGTTCCTGACCATGATGTCCACCTTAGGACTTCAACAGTTAGTAGGTGTTCCAACTCATATGGCGGGCCACACTCTCGACCTTATTTTTCAATCAGATCCAGATGCTAAGAATTTTCAAATTGATAATGTGGCTACTTTGCCATTATTATGGTCGGATCATTATTTGATCCAATTCAAATTATTAATTCCGTCCTTCTCTACTGAGACTAATATTTCCTCTAGATTATATCGTCCAAAAAGATTACTAGATCCAGATATATTCGCATCTAGGCTACAAGAGTATGCCGACCCCCATATGGGAGAGTCAATCGAAATTTTGACCAACTCTTGGAATAATAGGATGACCGAAATAGTGGATGAAATGGCCCCTCTCCGCCCACTGAAAATGGTGAGATCGAAATTAGCTCCATGGTTCTCAAAAGACCTATTAAAAATGAAACGTTCCTACCGGCGGCTAGAACGGTGCTGGAAAAAGTCAACTAGCTCATTTGATAAGATTCAAGCCAACAAATGTGCAAAAACCTATGCCTCGATGAGAATGGCAGCCCGAAAATCTTTTTATTCGACCTCTATTGCCTCATCAAGTAATCATCCAAACGAACTGTTCCGGATAGTGAATAATCTCCTTCAAACACCACAAACAAACTCTCATTTAATCTGCTCTCAAGCCCGCTGCCAAGAATTCGCCTCATTTTTTGAAGCCAAAGTGGATCAGATTCGTTTTAATATAGATCATACTGAAATGGCAGAGGAAAAGAACATCAGATCAGAAAATGACTACCCTGCGCTTTTTGCCACCTTTCAATTAATCTTTCCAGATGACATTCCTCGATTTCTAAATGGAATGAATCCAACAACCTGTTTACTTGATCCATGTCCTTCCTGATTGATAAAAACATCAAATTTGAAATTAGCAAGCTGGATTAGTACAATTGTAAACTCTTCTCTTCAACAAGGCCACTTACCGGAATGCCTAAAAGAAGCAATGGTTACACCTTTACTAAAAAAACCCTCTCTCGACCCTAAAATATTAAATAATTATCGACCGGTATCTAATCTACCTTTTCTGAGTAAAATCATTGAGAGAGTGGTAGCCTCACAGCTTCAAAAGTTTATAGACACCTCCGACTATTATGACCTCTTCCAATCTGGTTTCAGACCGAATCATGGGACTGAAACAGCTCTAGTCGCATTAGTCGACGATCTTCGACTAGAACATGACAAAGGCAATCTATCCCTTCTAGTTTTATTGGATTTATCTGCCGCATTCGACACAATTGATCACAGCATTCTGTTAGATCGTCTCTTTAAAATGGGTCTCAGAGGTTCAGTACTAAAATGGCTTCGCTCCTTTTTGGAAAAAAGGCTTCAGAGAGTTGCCCTTGGGGACCATTGCTCTAAACCCTGGCCATTAAAATATGGCGTTCCACAGGGCTCTGTTTTATCCCCGATGTTATTTAATATTTATGTAAGCCCTTTAGGAAAAATCATTCGAAAATTTGGGATTCATTATCACCAATATGCCGATGATACACAACTGTATTGTTCCTTTTCACCGAACACTGTAGAGACTGTCAACTGCCTTAATCAATGTCTCCTAGCAGTGCAAAGTTGGATGAATAAAAACAAATTGAAACTAAACCCAGAAAAAACAGAGGTCATTCTCATTGGCAAAAATCTCCCCCAAGGAACTGGACATCTGCCTTCACTTGACAGAGTTTTTCTCCCTTTAAAATCTCAAGTCCGTAGTTTAGGTATAATCTTGGACTCAGCCCTAACCTTTGTTTTTTTTTTTACAATAATTTTTATTCAAATTTTCATAAAACATACAAAACAAAATCATAAAACATTCAAAGACAAAAAACAAAACAAAACAAAAATGATTAAACAAAAAAATAAAATGTTGACTTCCCATTTGTCGCAGATCAAATCAGTTATAGGTCTACAATATATAACAATCCTGTCTCTTAAATTATATTATAAAATCACTTTCCTCCAGTAGTTCTCTTAATTAGTCATCAAATCTCATAAACATTACTTTATTCTTTCCACAAAAAGTCAAAGAGAGGTTTCAATTCTTTAAGAAATATATCTATCAATTTTTCTCCAAATAAACATGTCGATTAATCCATCTCGTTAATAATAATAATAATCTTATTGTCATAACCATAGTCCAAATAAACATATCGATTAATCCATCTCATCAAAATCTGTTAGGTCCAATAATTTCAATAGCCATTATTCCATTATCCCTATTAATTCCATCTTCCATCTTCAATAGTCCTGTTAAGTCCAGTAATTTCAGTGTCCAATCTTCCATTATCAGTATTCCATAATAATCTTGCTGTCATAGCCATAGTCATATAATAAGAGTCTGATGGGAATTTCCTCTATCCCAAATATTTTCTTGCCATCCATTCTGAATAAGTTGCTGAAATATTGTTGTAAAGTCATATCTGTGTTCTTCTTTTTTACAAAATGCACTGGCTCATCTCTTGAGAGTTTTTCCATTGTCACATGGCTGCAGTTAATTCCATAGATTTTCTCTATATCAAGCTCCATCACGTCATTCCAGTCCAGAAGATTATCCAAGCCATTGATAACTTTATCTCTAATATCTTCATTAATTTCTTCAGAGATAACATTAAATTCCGAACAGTAGATTTTATTTCTAATATCCATAAACTCCAGATCTTTTTCCAATTCCACATTTGTTCCAATCTCCAGGGCTTGTATCTTCCCTTTATTTTTTCTTTTCTCATCTCTGATCTCATTCTCCTCTCTCACAGGATCCCCTATTTCTTTAAGCTCCTGCATCATTTTGCTCAGTTCAATTTTCAGCTCCTTACTGCCCTGTCGCAGGGTTTGTTTCGTTATCTCAATTTCATCCATTATTTTCTGAAACATAATTACTTCCAGATTCTCAGCCACTTTCTTGATTGCCATTTTTAAAACCACGAAAACAAAACAAAACAAAAATAAAGAAGAACCACTTCTTATTTCAGCAACAATTGGGTTAATATTCCAGGCTTGATGACATCACAGTATAAACAGAGCAGCCTGCCTTATCTCTCTATGTTCAAGAATACAAAACAAATTTAGTTCCCAGCATCAAAACAGTTAGTGGCGTTGTGAAGAAGCAGATTCGTCAAAATAAAATAGACCAAAAAGAGAATAGTCCCAGACAATATAAT
Organism: Rhineura floridana; assembly: GCF_030035675.1. Taxonomy (NCBI): domain Eukaryota; kingdom Metazoa; phylum Chordata; class Lepidosauria; order Squamata; family Rhineuridae; genus Rhineura; species Rhineura floridana. The sequence continues at coordinate 155,743,469 of NC_084480.1, forward strand.
GTTCCTCGGAATAGAAATCCCTCTTCTGTTTATATCTTTAGAATGCACTTCCAGGACAGCTTTTTGCAATAGAAGCAGAGATAAGCTGTTAATTTCGTGAATAACAGAGAAGAGTTATAGCTCACCCAGAAGTTCTTTAAAGCTGATTCATTTGACAAATCTCTTTTTGCTGCAACAATTTAAACCAAGTAAAAAAAAAAATAGAAAGAAGGGTGCTTGCCTGTTAGTCTGTTTTCTCTTTGAAGAAAAGATAAACGTATCGCATTAAACAGATAGAGCTTGTTCGGAAGTCCGTCCGGCATTGCTGGCTGGACCTTTTCTCATAAATTAATGAAATCCAGTCCTCCCAACAAAAACAGGCTTTTGAGGTTGATCTCTACATTTCTCCCTGCCCAGGAGAAATTTCATCAGTCAAAATAAAAAATGTTCTGACTGATTTATATCTGAATAAGCTTCTTTTGAGGCGGGAGCCCGTCTCAAAAGCAGGCACAAGCGAAGTCACCCTTCCCGGAAGTCGACTCAGCCCTAACCTTTGAACCCCAGGTTGCAGCCGTGTCTAAAGCCACATTTGCAAAACTAAAACTGGTCCGTCAACTCCGCCCATTTCTAGGAACATCAGAATTAATGAAAGTAACCCAGGCCTTAGTAACCTCTCGACTGGACTATTGTAATTCTTTATATGTTGGCCTTTCTGCTAGAGCACTTCGACCGCTCAAGCAGGTACAAAGAGCGGCCGCGAGGATGATCACTAAAACTGGTCCTCGGGTTCATACCTCACCTCTTCTTTACCATCTTCACTGGCTCCCTATTAGCTCCAGACATCAGTTTAAGATTCTGGTTCTAACGTTTAAGGCTCTTCACGGACTGGCGCCGGTATAGTTGACAAACCGTCTCGTTGAATTCAAAACCTATCGCCCTATGAGATCGATTTCTGAAAGCACTCTTATTATTCCCTCAACTTTCATGATCCGCCAAATGAACATCAGGAGGAAGGCCTTCTCAGTCATAGCCCCTACTCTTTGGAATAATTTACCATCTGAGATACGACGTTCCTCGTCTCTCATTGAATTCCGTCGGCGGATTAAAACATACCTGTTTCAACTAACTTTTAATGTTTGAAGTGAGATTGTTGTCCAACTTTTAGTATTAATTTACTTATTTGTTTTTAGGTATTCTATTATGCTGTTTTTGTATTATCTCTGTTTTTTTTAATGTTCACCGCTCTGAATTCTGAGTTTCGGTACTAGAGCGGTATATAAATTTTTGAAATAAATAAATAAATAAATAAAATAATTGCCTGAATCTAAAAGTACTGTGAATTGCTTTTGTTACTATTTAATAAAAACATTTTTTAAAGGAAAAGGACTTAACATACTGATATTTAAACTTGAAATATGCTAAACCTTCATCTTGCCAAGATAAAATTAAGCAATAAAATGCTATATAGCTCCAGAGGAGCATACTCTATCAAGATTCAGGAGGGAATATGGACACTGGCTTTCAGCACTGTAGCCAGGCACAAACTTTGGCTCAGTGATTAGGGACCCTATTATGGCAATGGCTGGAGCCAGCTTTTTTAGAGACCAAAAGACAAGTACACTTTCCTGTCCTATCTAAGGAGCTGGATCACAAGTCAAAGTTGTAGCCTTTGTTCAAGGGTTCAAGGTACACTGAGCCTAGTGGAAACAGTCTGAGCCTGTGTCTAAATTGGCATTGAACTTTCCAGCTTAACTACCACACTTGTTTTTAAGGGGACAAAGAAAAATACTAGCATGTTGTCATTAAATATTTATTTATAAAAATGTTTCTACCCATCTTTATGAGACTTGAATCTCATATGAAACTTTGTATGTATGTGTAAACAAATTCTTCTATTCATTCTTCACATCCATTTTTATGTGTAAGACACAAGAAAGAATAGCTACTTGGGGGTGTACATTAGATCAAGCCCTGACTTTGGACACTGCATTAAAGAGCAAGTCAACGTCATCTGTAGATCCTTGGTAATGACAGTGCTATGGTAACATGATGTGGGGATGCAAATATGTAGTGAATAGCACATATGAATGACATTGACTTTTTCAGTTTAGATGTGGTCAGATTAAGCCCATGCAATTATGGACACTTTCAGTGATATTATATGGAGATACCAATATACAAGGTGTCAGGTAGGCAGGTTTATTTATTTTATTTATTAAATTCATATCCCACCCTTACCCTAAAGGAGCCCAGGTTGTACAGCAGGAGTCACCAGCCTTTTTGGACCAGTGGGCCCATTTTGAATTATGAGAGGGTGCTGTGGGCACCAGTTACAAATGTCTCCCATGGGGGCATGGCATAACAACATGGCTGACATGGAGGGCTTGACATAATATAAAATTAGAGTACAGTCATTACTGCCCTCCTTCCCTGGACAACTTTATGCTTACCATGGGAAGTCAGCCATGTTCTGCTAGCCCGGATTGTGGAGATACACCTATTATAGAATCATAGAATAGTAGAGTTGGAAGGGGCCTATAAGTCTATTGCGTCCAGCTACAGACACAAGAATCCTGTTTTTACCCAGTGTTTTTCTGAAACCAGAGCCTAGGCTGCCACCCTGTATCCACTTTCCTGGGAATAAGCCCCATTAAACACAAAGAGACTTACTTTGGAGTAGTCTTGTGTACCATTATACTGTAAGTTAACTATACAGTGAATTCTTAATGAGTGCCTGGACATCAGTTCCTGGACAGCAGCTTCTTTGCAAAGTTTTCACATTTTGCACATGCCATTTGGAAAGGGGACTCTTTAACATTCACCCACATTTATTGTGTGGTAGTATTTGCAGAAGATAACTTCTAGGGAGTACCTGATCTCAGATGAACCCACCACAGGAAATATGCATCCCGGTTGCTAATAAAAAAGGAAGGCCAAACTACAGAGATTCCAAAGACTACTAGAAAATTAGGCAGAAGCAGGAGAAATGCACTAAAGGGGAGGGGAAAACATAAGATCTTTAGGATCCCTATCATCTGGTGTCCAAACAACTCACTTATCAATGACAGCTCTGACTTCGGTCATTGGCTAACAACCCTTACAGCCAGAAACAACCAGATTGGCTCATTTCACAGAAATTGCTTAGAAGGGTACCAGCACATTTTGCTTCATAATGTTCTTTCTCAGAGGGCTAGGGACCTGTTTATTTTTTGAAAAGGGAAGCTCAGAGCCTAGGGGCATCAGTGAAGGGCTTTGTGAGTCCCATGGTGCCCATGGTGATCTGTGTTCTAGAGAGCTTGGTGATGTTGGTGATCTGTGTTCTAGAGAGCTCCACATACATTAGAATCACACTGGGAGGATCTGGAGAGGGGGAAGTCCCCTTCAACAACCTTATGGTGGAAATGACTTAAGTATTCCTATGAGAATATGGCCAATACTTAACCCATCTAGATACTTAAGAGTTTTGGACGTGGGATATCATTTTCACAAATAGGGGGAAATGTCTTCTGTTTCTACAAGTTAGTACGTGCTTATGCCAGCCATCATACAGTAATATGCTCAGAACCCTAGTCTGAGACAATATAGGCAGGTTTGAAGGCATATCCATAGGCAGAGAAACATTTCAGAGTGAATGGAATTGTGGCAAAGAGGAAAATCTATGGATTATTTTTTCCAAAAGTTTCCCTACCATACCTTCTAAAACATGCACAATAACTGTTTCCATAGAAAAACAACTTCCACCATATTTTACTATTTTACTGGTGAACAAGTTGAACCACACGAGTCAGTAGCTAAATGAGAACTTTGAAGCAGCTGTGGTTGCATAGAACAATAATCTGCTTTGGGTACTTTCAAAGTAGATAAATATAGAGAGCCAGAAAAACCCCCAAGTTGGACAGGGTTTAATATATGTACCGGAGACTTGGTACACCCACCGCCCAGAGAGCCTTCGGGCTTAGGGCGGTATATAAATTAAATTAAATAAATAAATAAATAAATAAACATTTCTGAAGATGTCATTGTTTGTCTCTTCACCAGTACTTAGTTGTCCACTGTATCATATTTTTTGACCCCATCAGAGCTGATCTGAAGGGTATTACAATGCTAAATAATTTTGGCTCTGTATAACTCTGTATGTAAAAAGCGCAGAGATAGCATGAGAAAAGCACATTGAAATTATCCCCCAAATGAGGACATTATATATTATTTGCAGTTTTCTATCCATCCTAGAGAAGTGCTTTCAGAATGCTGGTCTCAGTAACAAATGCACAGAATTAGGAGGTGGTATTCTGTGTAGTCCTACTCAGAATAGACCCACTGAAGTTAATAAATATTACCAATTTAGGTGTATTAATTGCACTGGGTCTACTCTGAGTAGGACTTAACTGAATATAACCCAGGTTTTGTGTGAAAAGACCAAGTCTGGTCTAAGAGCTCGTTCACATGGGGACTTTCCCCAAGATAACTCGCATGCCTGTTAAATTCACTGAGTTTACATGACGTTTCAGGCCATGGGAAGGCAAGTCATTGTTTTCTCCCTTAAATACGAATCAAATCAATCCAATTTTAATCCGTAAAGGGAAGGAAAAACCGTTTGTGCTTTGCATCTGTAGGGGCTTGTAGACGCTTAGCTCCAATGCTTTGGTGAATCCATGTCCACTCCCTCCTCCCTCCCTTTTTGTTTTTACTCTGGAACAAACTGAGCATCCTTGGTTGCCAAGGTAACCAGAGGAAGAGATAGTTTGACCTTAAGAGGGTGTGGTCATTAGGAAGCTGCAAGATTAACCCTTTCCCTTCAGTATGAATGCAAAACAGTGGATTGAGGGCTCATATAAGGTAAGAAGTGTAAACCTTTAAACTCCTTTGCGATGAGAAAAGCTTTGTCTTTAAACCGGAGTTCAGCTGCAGTGTGAACCAGCCCTAATGTAGCTTGCCTCAGGTTTTACCTTTCTTTATGTGGAACCTCTTAGCCACCAATGGCTTCTGCCTCTTTCTTCACCTCTTTGTGGGAATGGGTTCTTGCAGCCACCATCACCTGTCTGCAGGGCCATTTGGAGTCTTCTATGATATCTGTTTCTATCAGTGCTTAGCTAGCATTTGAAGGGTTGGTTGGTTGAGCATAAGAAATAATTGATTGATTTGAGGGGTTAGCTTCTAAGTCAGTTCTAAAGTGTACTTTGAGGTGAAAGGCTACCTCAAGGAACTTTTTAAAGACTGCAAGTGCTCCTTAGCACCATCAGCCACTGACCCATGTACCAGAAAAAAATAAGTGCTGACGCGTATCTTCTTTCTGGCTCCTCATCCATGTTGGTCAGTTGTAATGACAGATTCATTCCTGGTACCTCCTGCTGCTAAGCACATTCCTTTAGGTGGACTTTGCCTCTTGCCCACATATTTTGGGGATCTGCTCCATGGGAATCAGTTCTGGAAAAGGTATAGCACGCATTTCCTCAGAATCCATAATCAGGCTTCATCATTACTTCTTCTTTTTTTTAATCATTAATTTTTATTCAAAAATGTCAAAAGACAAAAAACAAAACAAAACAAAAATAATTAAACAATAAAATAAAATGTTGACTTCCGATTTGTCGCAGATCAGTTATAGGTCTACAATATATAACAATCCTGTCTCTTAAATTATATTATAAAATCACTTTCCTCCAGTAGTTATCTTAATTAATCATCAAATCTCATAAACATTACTTTATTCTTTCCACAAAAAGTCAAAGAGAGGTTTCAATTCCTTGAGAGATATATCTTTCAATTTTTCTCCAAATAAACATGTCGATTAATCCATCTCGTTCAAATCTGTTAGGTCCAATAATTTCAATAGCCATTCTTCCATTATCAATGTTAATTCCATCTTCCATCTTCAATAATCCTGTTAAGTCCAGTAATTTCAGTAGCCATTCTTCCATTATCAATAATCCTGTTAAGTCCAGTAATTTCAGTAGCCATTCTTCCATTATCAGTATCACATAATAATCTTGTTGTCATAGCCATAGTCCAAATAAACATATAGATTAATCCATCTCATCAAACCTGTTAGATCCAATAATTTCAATAGCCATTCTTCCATCATCAATATTAATTCCATCTTCCATCTTCAATAGTCCTGTTCAGTCCAGTAATTTCAGTATCCATTCTTCCATTATCAGTATCCCATATTAATCTTGCTGTCATAGCCATAGTCATATAATAAGAGTCTGATGGGAATTTCCTTTATCACAAATATTTCCTTGCCATCAATTCTGAATATGTTGCTGAAATATTGTTGTAAAGTCATATCTCTGTTCTTCTTTTTTACAAAATGCACTGGCTCATCTCTTGAGAATTTTTCCATTGTCACATATCTGTAGTTAATTCCATAGATTTTTTCTATGTCAAGCTCCATCACATCATTCCAGTCCAGAAAATTATCCAAGCCATTGATAACTTTATCTCTAATATCTTCATTAATTTCTTCAGAGACAATGTTGAATTCCAAACAGTAAACTTTGTTTCTAATATCCATAAACTCCAGATCTTTTTCCAATTCCACATTTGTTCCAATCTCCAGGGCTTGTATCTTCCCTTTAATTTTTCTTTTCTCATCTCTAATCTCATCAATCTCCTCTTTCACAAGATCCCCTATTTCTTTAAGCTCCTGCGTCATTTTGCCTAATTCAATTTTCATCCCCTGTCTACCCTGTCTCAGGGTTTGTTTCGTTATCTCAATCTCATCCATTATTTTCTGAAACATAATTTCTTCCATGGTCTCAGCCACTTTCCTGATTGCCATTCTTAAAACCACGAAAACAAAAATTATTTCAGCCACAATTGGGTTAATATTCCAGGCTTGATGACATCACAGTGTAGACAATACATCCTGCCTTATCTCTTATATTTTCAGGAATACAAAACAAATTTAGTTCCCAGCTTCAAAACAGTTAGTGGCGTCGTGAACAAGCAGATTCGTCAAAATGAAATAGACCAAAAAGAAAATAGTCCCGGATATATAATACTCCAAAGTTCATAAATCAAATTTATTTATTTTTTCCCCTCCTCGAAATAGAAATCCCTCTTCCGTTTGTATCTTTAGAATGCACTTCCAGGCCAGCTTTTTGCAATAAAAACAAAGATAAGCTTTTTCAATTTCTTTCCTCCTTAATTTCGTGAATAAAAGAGAAGAGTTATAACTCACCCAGAAATTCTTTATAGCCGATTCATTGACAAATCTCTTTTTGCTGCAATGATTTAAACCAAGTGAAAAAAAAATAGAAAGAAGGATGCTTGCCTGTTAAAGTCCGTTTTTCTTTGAAGAAAAGATAAACGTGTCGCTTAATCAGTTAGAGCTTGTTGGAAGTCCATCCGGCATTTGCTGGCTGAACCTTCTCTCATAAATTAATGAAATCCAGTCCTCCCAACAAAAACAGGCTTCTGTGGTTAATCTCTACGTTTCTCCCTGCCCGGGAGAAAATCTTTACCAGTCAAAAAGAATGTTCTGACTGATTTTAAAACTGAAAAAGCTTCTTCTGAGATGAGAGCTTGTCTCAAAAAGCAGGCACAAGCAAAGTCACCCTTCCCGGAAGTCCTTCATCATTACTTCTAAGTAATGTCTTTTATTCTCTCCATTGAATGAACCTCTTCCAGCATGAAATTTCCCCTTGGGGTTACCATCATTGCACCTTTTCAGATACTTTGTACATGATGACATGTTACCCTTTCCTCTGTTTTCTTCATGAGAAGATGGTCCTGTAGCTATTCTGGAGCTGTCTTGTAAGCTGTTAACAGACTATTTTTAGTGGGAAAGTGGCATATTGTATTTGGAATAAATATTTTACTGTAAAATGGGGCCTCTCAGACCTTGTGTTTTACCAGTTTCAAAATGTAGGGCTGTGTCTGCCTGCTCGTTCTGCTCGCAAACCTCCTGCCATCCCCTCCTCCACACAGAAAGATGCACATGCTACTAGAGGAGGTGTTAGGAGGCAGCCCATGGGGCCTGAGCCTATTTTTTCTGTTGGCCCTGGATTGCCTGCCCCTTGCGCACCTTTTTAAACTGAGAAGTTCTCCAACCTACCTTGGATGAAATGGGTTTCAAACAATAGCCGCCAGCTCTCCCTCACTGGAACTGTGATTTTGTCAAGCCCTTTCTGCACATTATATTGAACAGTGAGCATGTGTGCAGACATACACACACAAATCTGCAGTAGAACCTTAGCTTCATCTACTCCCCAATAAAGTCTTCCAAATAACTTTAGACCATACAAATGACTCCTCTCCCTGCCCCAATTTCTTTTTCTCCTCCCCTTTCTTTTTTCCTCCCCTTTCAAACTCTCATCACTTGCCCCCCCCCCAGCTCCCTAATAGCTCCCCAACTGCCCTGGGCTCCTACTGGGAGAAAGGGCCTCCCTTAGTATCATACCTCCCCCTCTTGACCCAGACTCAATTTCACCACAGCCCCTCCCCAATTGTTGTCTCTTCCCCCATTTCACACCTTCTCCATCCCATCCTTCACCCAATTTCATGCTTGCCCTTTCCCCAGCTTCATTATTGCCATAGCAGAGCCCCTCTTCGCTCCCAATGTGCCACATGGACACCCCTTCCTCCCTTCTCCATTATCCTGCCCTGCTTTGCTTCCTCTTTTCCCTCCACCCACATTTGCCTTGCTGTCTGGCCCTCTGCTGGTATTTGTCTCACATCTTTGCCTGTTCATTTGCTGGTTGGCTACCCACCCCGCACACCCTAGTTAACTTTGCCTCAGTAGCGACTGTGAAGGACGCTTCCTCATCCCATCTTTCTTCTTTCATGAGTTGCCTTCTTTTCTCATTCCACCACTCTTCCAACAAGCTGCTTCAGCAGCTAAACACTGGTGTGGCCCTGGCCTCACCATCAGCCTCTCTCTTTATTCTCCTTCCTCCATTGAACAGTCTTGCAAAGGAGGAGAGCAACACCTCCTAATGAGCAAAAGGCAGAACTACAGTGTGATGACAGACCAGTACCAATATTACTTATGTTATTGTTGTTATGTGCCTTCAAGTCGATTACGACTTATGGCGACCCTATGAATCAGCGACCTCCAAGAGCATCTGTCATGAACCACCCTGCTCAGATCTTGTAAGTTCAGGTCTGTGGCTTCCTTTATGGAATCAATCCATCTCTTGTTTGGCCTTCCTCTTTCTCTACTCCCTTCTGTTTTTCCCAGCATTATGGTCTTTTCTAGAGAATCATGTCTTCTCATGATGTGTCCAAAGTATGATAACCTCAGTTTCATCATTTTAGCTTCAAGTGATAGTTCTGGTTTAATTTGTTCTAACACCCAATTATTTGTCATTTTCCCAGTCCACGGTATGCACAAAGCTCTCGTCCAGCACCACATTTCAAAGGAGTTGATTTTTCTCTTATCCACTTTTTTCGCTGTCCAACTTTCACATCCATACATAGAGATCAGGAATACCATGGTCTGAATGATCCTGACTTTAGTGTTCAGTGATACATCTTTGCATTTGAGGACCTTTTCTAGTTCTCTCATAGCTGCCCTCCCCAGTCCTAGCCTTCTTCTGATTTCTTGACTATTGTCCCCATTTTGGTTAATGACTGTGCTGAGGTATTGATAATCCTTGACAAGTTCAATGTCCACATTGTCAACTGTAAAGTGACATAAATCTTCTGTTGTTGTTACTTTAGTATTCTTGACGTTCAGCTGTAGTCCTGCTTTTGTGCTTTCATCAGCATTTGTTTCAAATCATTACTGGTTTCTGCTAAGAGTATGGTATCATCTGCATATCTTAAATTATTGATATTTCTCCCTCCAATTTTCACACCTCCTTCATCTTGGTCCAATCCTTCTTTCCGTATGTTATGTTCTGCGTACAGATTAAACAAATAGGGTGATAAAATACAACCCTGTCTCACACCCTTTCCAATGGGGAACCAATCAGTTTCTCCATATTCTGTCCTTACAGTAGCCTCTTGTCCAGAGTATAGGTTGCGCATCAGGACAATCAGATGCTGTGGCACCCCCATTTCTTTTAAAGCATTCCATAGTTTTTCATGATCTACACAGTCAAAGGCTTTGCTGTAGTCTATAAAGCATAGGGTGATTTTCTTCTGAAATTCCTTGGTCTATTCCATTATCCAACGTATGTTTGCGATATGATCTCTGGTGCCTCTTCCCTTTCTAAATCCATCTTGGACGTCTGGCATTTCTCCCTCCATATATGGTAAGAGCCTTTGTTGTAGAATCTTGAGCATTACTTTACTTGCATGGGATATTAAGGCAATAGTTTGGTAATTACTGCATTCTCTGGGATCCCCTTTCTTTACTTATAGAGAAAGTTTAATCATGGAGGCAGTCAAAAGAAATGAGAAAAAAATCCTCTAATTTGCTTTACTTCTTGAGTTTTGTCTGTATTAGAGCAAATTATGTTCACATTTGATTAACTGCATTACCACATCAGCCTTCATGTTTTGGGGATGGGTGTGGCAGCAGTAAACAAGTGTACCACTGTTACAGGAATGATGGAGAAAGCACTGCTGGAATGGCAGCTGTGCAAGAGATTGCCAGCCTCACTGCAATTTTGCACAATGATCTAGCTTCCTAGCTGCACCATGTCTCAGAGAAATACAGGAAACCTCTTTGAATTACAGGAGAAAGTTTCAATCTCCATTTAATACGTAGGAGAAAATGAGATGAAGGAACCCCTAGAATATTTTTTTTTGTATTTCCTATGTGTCATAGCTATATAGACCTGAGATCTTACAGCCTACCCATAAGTAACTCCTGCCACGTTTAATGGGGCTTACTCCCACGTAAGTGTGTATAGGATTGCAGCCTTAATGTCCTGTACTATCTTACAAAAAGGGTTATCTTTATACACCGTTTTAAAGAAACCTTTCTTAAATGTACCCTGCCCATTTGCCAGTGAAGTAAACATCTTTGTAGGTGATACCTGAGGTATTTGGGGCTTATTTCTTGTCTTGATGTACATTTAAACCATCTTGAAATATCCTTCCTGATTTATCAAGGCTCTGCTGTGCAGAATTTGAGTATCTTTTTCAGTTTCCTGGGGATTTTATATTTCGATTTAAAAAGTCAGCCAGTGGTATCCTTCTGTCAGTAGGTTGTAATGGATTAAGGAAATTGGATGCAGGAAAAGCTCACAGGATTGGCTGTCTTCTCCAGGGAGCCTACTATTCCCCCCCCATGTATTGCCTTTTAGTTTTACCTATAAAATGTTGTGATAGTGGGGACAGTCTGCATCCCCTGTTGTTCTGTTCCCATTGAGAGTCCATGCTAAATGCTGAAATGTTCAACTAATATTATCTAATATTAAAACTAATATTTTCAGGATTGAAATGGGACTGTATCCAATTGGTGCTTTTGATCTCCTTTGTCTCTCCCCCATAGTGCCCTCTGTGCTCTGGAAGGGTGAGGACCCTCCAGAACATGTTTTTAAAGGTGTTGGGGACTGGAGGAAGGAGGGGAAATTGCCTCTCTTCTTCCATTAGTGGGTGCCTCAGATGTAGCAGCAGTACAATTGGAATTCGCCCTAATTATGCAAGAATTAGTTATGGTTTTATTTCTGCCTGGTAATGATCCCTAATTCTTATATTCTCATTGTATTTGGTAGAAGGATATAATTGGTACCTTGGATTGTCTGATTTTAAAAAGATTTTACAAGATTTTTTACACTTTTCGTAGTAGTCTTGAGTTTGTCTAGTTTTCTTCCGGGGAAGTTTGTATGCAGCCTGAATATCTGGCAGTGGAGACATCTCTCATTTTCCTTAAGTACAGCACTTTACTTTTCCCCGTAGCCATTTCCTTATATATACAGAAGTAAAGATACACTTTGTAGGACATTATTGGGACTGGACTAAACCTGCCCTTGGTGATTTAGCTACTGGAAGTGAGAACTAGTTTTTGGAGTGGTATTTTTATTTTGCTCAAGTAATATAGGCTATAATGTAACAGCATAATAAGATTGATTTTGATTTCATAATTATTTACTCAGAAGTTAACAGCAGCATTTATAGTCTGTTCATATGTCATGCGGGTCTCTACAAGAGGTCTATAATTATGTGGAGAAAATGAAGTGAATTGTGTGAACCAGGACATCTACATGGCTGTAATTTCTGCAATAACAAAATAATATATGCACATGTCTCTTAGATCTGCCTTAAGTATGAATGCTTTCTAGCACAGAGTTTCTGCTTAAGTGCATCTGTTATGTGAATATTTAAGTCTAGATTTTATTACACTATTTTTCAGTGATCTGCATACTTAAAAGAATATGTTTCTCAATGTGAACTCTCAGTGGAGTTCCAATTAATTTCATAGTTGTCCAACTTACTCTCTTGGAACTGACACTGAAAAACCATACCTAAGGAAGCCTAAATCTTACTGATATTCAGCCAATTATAAGCATGTAAGAACTTATTGTATCTTTTTCTACTATTAACCTCATTCCCCCAAAACTTCAATCTTCAGAGGGAGGGAGATATGAGGACAACCAAATGCAAGTGATTTTATTTGCAGAAAAGTGGGAATGTATTACAGTGGGCATTATGTCTCCCAACTCTATGATTTTGAGCAGTAATGCCCTTCATGTACCAGGATGCTCATGGATAGCATTTTACAGGTTTTGGAATGGCCAGATAGTAAGGATTTATTTCAGTTGTTCCAGTAAAACACTTGGAAGTAGATCAAGACTCAGTTGAATAGTATAAACAATGCATATGTCAGCTTACATTTCACCATCTTATGAACAGGTAAGTGCTGGAATTGCCTTTTTTTCATAAGGAAAGGGATACTAAAAAGCTATTTATCATAATATGCTTTTCTGTATGAGCAATATATTGAATTGTACCATATATGATGTTTTCCTCTCTTTTAGATTTTTCTATATTAACTGTCTGACTTGATTTTTTATGTTCCAGGAGACAAAGATGGCAGCAAAGTGACCACAGTGGTAGCAACTCCTGGACAGGGTCCAGACAGGCCTCAAGAAGTTAGTTACACAGACACCAAAGTAATTGGAAATGGATCTTTTGGTGTTGTGTATCAAGCCAAACTCTGTGATTCAGGAGAACTGGTTGCAATTAAGAAAGTTCTGCAAGACAAGAGGTTTAAGGTGAGAAAAATCAAATTCATGATGTTATGTCTCCTGTTCTGCTATGTCATTCCTTGCTGAATGATTTTTCTCTATGAAATATATTGTGAGCACTGATATTGTAATGTTACGATTGTAAGTGCAGAATGGGTAGGAAGAAAGTTGAAATTCTGCCTTTGAACTGAAATGAATTTCTTTTGACTTTATAGGTAGTCTACGATGACAACTTGTTAATCAGGGAAAAAACACTTTATTTAGTTAGTTGTTTCATTTTTGTCATGAAGGATATTTTTTATCTTTAAGAGACCATAAATTATTCAGATGTATTAATGATTTCTATTATTAATAATAATTTAATTAATTTAATTTATATCCCTCCCTTCCTCCCAGTAGGAGCTGCTTACATCAGGTGGCTGTGGTAGCCAAGAATGCTATCCAAGAATGGATATTTTGAGAGGGCAGATTGATTTTAAATCAAGCATCCCATTTTTACTTTTGAGATTTCATTAACAAAATTTCACAGTAATTTCTTAACGTAATAAAGCTTTTTGATTTACAATTAAGGAGAGCCTTTATACTACATAGGAGGGTATTATATATGAAAGCTTAGATGCTCACCTATTTTGTATTTTGTTTAGTTTTAGGAAGCTTTCTGCTTAAGATTTGTATCATCAAGCTGTTACGCAATAGTAATTAGAAGTTAATTATGCTCATCAAATAACACCTAAATAGTATTTTTATTTCAAAATGTACATTTCTGTTTGCTTCTCACTGTACACACACAAATACACTGAGCAAGACCTCTTAGTTTCAGACCAAATGCCCAGAAGTGAACACTTTCCAGCAGAGAAAATTGGCACTCTTTTTCGATGAGATGAGCAGTAAGTACGTGGTTGCTTTGTGGCGTCATAATATGAGAATTATCACCAGGCCCAGATGGATACTCAACGGAATAGTACAAAACATTCCAGGAAATCCTAGTTTGAAAACTCTTAGATGTAGCAAAGGAAATGGAATAAAAGCTAAGGCTCCCAAAAAGCCTTATGATGACCAGAAGGGATATATTCCCAATAGGCAAATTTCAAATGCGTAGGATACTTAATATAGTGAGTCCTAATGATTCCTCACATACCTCTACTACACTAATTTCATTAGATGTTTTTAAGGCATTTGACTGCCTTGAATGGCTCTCTCTGTTATCAGTACTAGAGGCTATGCACTCTGGAATCACGTTTATGACTGTCACATGTCTCCTGTATTCTGAGGCTAAGGCTGTGGTGAGGGTGAATATTATTTATTTATTATTATTATTTCTTTATTTGATTTATACCCACCATTTCTCCCAGTAGGAACCCAGGGCAGCAAACGAAAGCATTACAACACTTTAACACATCATGAAATAGACTTTAAAACATATTAAAACAAAACATATTTTAAAACATTTTAAAAAGCTTCAAAAACATCTGTTTTTAAAAAGAAGGTTTAACAACATAATAAAAAGCAGTTCCAACACAGACACAGGCTGGGATAAGGTCTTTACTTAAAAGGCTTGTTGAAAGAGGAAGGGTCTTTAGTAGGTGCCGAAAAATAACAGAGATGGTGTCTGTCTAATATTTAAGGGGAGGGAATTCCAAAGGATAGGTGCCACTACACTAAAGGTCCGTTTCCTATGTTGTGCAAAACCGACCTACTGCTAAGATGGTACCTGCACAGCACAGTGATCGACTGGGTATATAAGGGATAAAATGATGTTTCAGGTATCCTGGTCCCAAGCTGTATAGGCCTTTGTATACCAAAATTAGAACATTGAACTTAGCCTGGTAGCTAATAGGTAGCCAGTGCAATTCTTTCAGCAGCAGGGTGACATGTTGACGATACCCTGCCCCAGTGAACAGTCTCACTGCCAAAAATTGCACCTGCTGCAGCTTCCAGACCAACTGCAAGGGTAGCCCCACATAGACCACATTACAGTAATCCAGCCTGAAGGTTACCAGTGCATGGACAACAGTGGTCAGGCTATACCAGTCCAGAAACAGCCGCAGCTGTCTTACTAGCTGAAGCTGGTAAAAGGCACTCGTAGCCACTGAGGTTACCTGGGCCTCTAGCAACAAAGATGGATCCAGGAGCACCCCCAGACTACAAACCTGCTCTCTCAGAGGGAGTACGACACCATGCAAAGCATGCAACTGACCAATCATCCGAACTTGGGAACCACCAACCCACAGCGTCTCCATTTTACTAAGATTCAGTTTACTGGCCCTCAACCAGCACACCACAGAGTCCAAGCCACCAATCCAGGGCTTGCATGGCCTCTCCCAATTCAGATGTTACAGAGAAATAGAGCTGGATATCATCAGCATACTGCTGACACCTCGCTGCAGATCTCCTGATGGCCACTCCCATGGGCTTCATATAGATGTTAAACAGCATGGGGGACAAGATGGTACCCTGCGGCACCCCACAGCACAACTGCCAGGGGGCCAAAAGACAATCACCCAATGCTATTCTCTGAAAACGACCCAGGAGGTAGGATTCGAACCAATGTAGAACAATGCCTCCAATAAGCATCTCACCAAGTTGGCTCAGAAGGATATCATGGTCAATGGTATAAAAAAACTGTGGAGAGATCAAGTAAGAATAACAGGGTCGCACTTCCCCTGTCCTTCTGATAAAGGTCATCCATCAGGGCGACCAAGGCCTATTCAGTCCCATAACCAGGCCTGACCCCAGACTGGGATGGGTCAAGATAATCTGTTTCATCCAGGAGTACTTGCAATTGCTGCACCTCAACCCTCTCAGTCACCTTCCCTAAGAAGGGGGTATTTGTGACTGAGTGGTAGTTGTCACAAACCAATGTGTCCAGGGTGGACTTTTTCAGGAGCAATCGGATCACCACCTCTTTCAGGGAGGCTGGAAACACTCCCTCCCACAGTGATGCATTAACCACACCCTGGATCCACTCTGTCAAGCCCCCTCGGCAAGCTTTAATAAGCCAAGAAGGGCAAGGGTCGAGAGGACATGTTGCTGGCCACATCGTTGCAAGCACCTTGTCTATGTCATCAGGTCGCATCAACTGAAACTGTTCCCGAGAAGTTGCAGCAGACATTGCACTGGACTCTTCTCTGGGAACTACAGTAGATGTGGATGAAGCATCAAGATTGCTATGGAGGTGAGTGACTTTACCCTCAATGTGCCTTGCAAACATTTCACAGTGGCCCTCCGAAGGGTCTAAAGCTCCATTTCCTGGAGTTGATGTCAACAGACCCTAACAATATGGAAAAGTTCCACTGGACGGGTACTTGAGGATGCGATGGTGGCAGAGAAGTGAGACTTCTTTCTTGCCCTTACCGCCACACAGTAGGCACTATTATGATTATACAGCCACAGGTGTGGCTGTATATTATAGCCAGCGTGGATTTTTCATATTCCACAATGTTAAATTGAAAATACCCCATGCCATTCTGATGCTTCCCATAAGCTCATTTCAAAACAAAACCTTATAAAACGTATAGTCCTGAACTCAGAAACGTTTGCTTAACAACCTCCTAAATTTTCGTGGTGATATACAAAACAGTAAAAGAGAAGACAGAGTTCAAAGTCTAAAAAGAGAGGGGGAAAAACCCAGAGCCCTTTTGGACTTTTTTCTGTCAGAGTTCTCATAATCTGTTGAAATTCATTAAAAATCAGTCATGTTCACAGAGTACCTGTAATCCTAATACTGACCTTGCCCCATATTCTGACCTTCATCTTCTGCAGTTTAAAAGTTTAAAAAATGCCTGGCTGATTTTTAATTAATTTAAGAAATTTTGCATTGAACTGAATGATAGTGTCGGGCATGTTCAGTAAGAGCCAGCTGTCAGTGTTCTAAAAGCCAGACTCACAGCTGCTGGGCTTGCCTAATCGGGGCCACACCCACACCAGACTGATTTCGCTTGAGACGGTCATGGCTTCCCCCAAAC
Source organism: Rhineura floridana (assembly GCF_030035675.1). Taxonomy (NCBI): domain Eukaryota; kingdom Metazoa; phylum Chordata; class Lepidosauria; order Squamata; family Rhineuridae; genus Rhineura; species Rhineura floridana. The sequence continues at coordinate 155,760,498 of NC_084480.1, forward strand.
TATCCTGGGAAGTATAGTTTGTGAAGAGTGCTGAGAGGAGACTCTTATTCCACTGACAGAGCTCCAGTGGCCAGACTGGTTTAACAGTCAGCCACTCTGACTGAAGCTCTGTGAGGGGAACAGGGCATCTCCTTGCAACTTAGTAGGATTCTTTGAGAGAAGCCATGACTGTCCAAAGTGAAATAAAGGCCTGGTGTGGATGTGGTCAGGGACAGCTTTAGTTTAAATTTGGGTGGGAGGCTACATGTGCCTGCTGTAGAATTAAAAAGGTGGGGGAAATGCTGAAAAGCAATGATACTGTTCACAGTGTTTTCCTTTTGGAAAGGAAAGGGGCTTCCCCTCTGCCCACTGCCCACCCACCCAATCTCCTCCCCGCCCCTCCCCCAGGTCAGTGTTGGACTAGGACCTGGGAGACCAGGGTTCGAATCCGCACACAGCCATGAAGCTGGGTGACCTTGGGCCAGTCACTGCTCTCAGCCTCAGAGGAAGGCAATGGTAAAGCCACCTCTGAATACCGTTTACCATGAAAACCCTATTCATAGGTCACCATAAGTCAGGATCGAGTTGAAGGCAGTCCATTTCCATTTTCAAACCTGATTGCACAGAAATAAATCCCACTGAACTCAAAAAGTATGCAAATGATCAAATCCACTCTCTCCTCCCTCCTATTCCCTCCCTCTTGCCCCTTCTCTCCCCCTTTCTTTGTCCCGTCCCGTCCCTCCCCTCCCTATCTAATCCCCTCCTCCCCCTCCTCCCATGGTCAGTTTTACCTATTTTAAGCATGACTGCACAGGAGTAAATCTCGCTGAAATCAATAAACATGCAAATGATCAAACCTGTCCTCATCTGCTCCCCCTCATGCCTGCTCCCATCCCCCTCCTCCCCTCTGCCCTCCTTCCCTTCCCTCCTCCTCCTTCCCTCCCTATCCCTTGTGGAAAGTTTCACCTATCCTAAGCATGATTCCCAAGGAGTAAATCCCATTGAACTCAATAAGCATGCAAATGATCAATCCATTCTCAGCAAACTTGCACAGGATCCCATTTCTTACCTCCTGGATTAAAAAGTAGAGATTCACTAATAGGCAAAAAACCTTGCAGTTTAAGAACGTACCTATAGCCCATAGATATTTCAAACTTTAAAAAGCAGAGAATTTGGGCAACTATAGTGAATGCACCAGTGGAGCAGGAGACTTGACCTCTCGGAGATACTGTACTGCCCAACAAATTTGTAAAAATGCAAACACAATTTGGGTTGGTCTTTCACGGTCCAATCTGCTTCCTGTGTAGTTTGGAAGAATTTGGTAACGTGCCTCTGAGCATATGGTGAGTGGTGGCAACACCTGCAATCAGCCCAAACAATAGAAAGAAGACACGTGCTGTGCTGATCTTGTTTTAGCAGGGAAGAAGCAGCATTATTAAGACAGTTGATGCAGTTCAGATGGTCACTTCAAATATGTCTGGTTTACTTTGCAATTTTAGTGACATTTCCTATAGGAAATCATTTTCTTTTGTTTCTACTTCTGTCAATATGTGAAATACAGCAACACTTCGCAAAATTTACACTAAAAAACCTCCAAAAATAAATGTGGAATAATGGCACTAATTATTCTGCAGAATAGTCTCCACTGGACATCAGAAGTGTCTCAATTTGCCCAAGATAAAACAGTGGGAAGTGAAATATATTCTAGCAAAATTCTAGGTGTGCTCCATGTTTTTAATTGACCGTGAACACCTTGGCTTAAATGAAGTGGTTTAAACATAGCAGGCTGAAAAATTCATCCTCTTTTTTACAACAGCTAGATTCATTGCTGAAGTAGCAACATATTGTAATCAGTCTGATTTTACATCAAACTGCAGTTTCAGATTCAACTGTTAGTGTACCCCAAATAGAACATAACCTCTTATTTGAAACACAAAAGGCTGTCTTCACCATCATATGACATTGACGAATAAAAAGGCTTTGAAATTAATAAAAATAAATTTGACACAGATTTCTAGGATGAATAATGAGGGAAATAATGTTTTCTAGATTAGATTCTCTGTAGAAACATTAGTAACACAGGAAAGAAGCAAAGTAAGAAGAACACCAACAAACATACAAAAATATAATTCTCCATCTTTGGAGATGGCAGGTGTTGCCACCACTCACCATATGCTCAGAGGCACGTTACCAAATTTTTCCAAGCTACACAGCAAGTAGATTGGACTGTGAAAGACCAACCCAAATTGTGTTTGCATTTTGACCAATTTGTAGGGCAGTACATTATCTGAGAGGTCAGGTCTCCTGCTCCCCTGGTGCATTCACTATAGCTGCCCAATTTCCCTGCTTTTTAAAGTTTGATAGAAATATTTGTGGGCTGTAGGTATGTTCTTAAACTGCAAGGGTTTTTGCCTATTAATGAATGTTTTACTGATGCCCAATCAGCCTCACTGCATGTCTTTCACCACTTGCGCTTTAGCTGTTGGCCAGCCTGTTTCATTGCCCTTAGCTCACTGATGTACCGAGGTGCAAATTGGGCTCCACAGTACCAGAGGGGGGAATCAGGGGCAACTGTGTGAAGAGCCCGATGCACCTCGCTGTTCCACAGCATGACAAGTGCTTCAGCAGAGTCATCTGCTCTATGTACTGGGAACTCCCTCAGGGCATTCAGGAATCCAGTAGATTCCATTAGTATCCAGGGATGGACCATCTTAATCTGCCCATCACTCCTGGAGGAGAAGACCCATAAGTCTAAACTTCACCAGGAAGTGGTCTGACCATGACAGTGGGGTGACATCCACCACCTCCATCTCCAGACCATCCCATCTTCCATCTGGAGCAAAAATCGAGGGTGTGCCCTGCCCTATTCTTTGGCCTGGTGACAACTTGAGACAGTCCCATGGAGGCCATGAAGTCCCAAGCCGGTACACTAAAGACAGCCTCAGCATGGATATTGAGATCACCCAGGACTATCGTTCTGGGCTCCTCCAATGCGACAGCTGAGATGGCCTCCACCAGCTCGGTTAGAGAAGCTGCCAGGCAGCAGGGTAGACAGTACACCAGCAGCAACCCTAGTTTACTATCTCCTTGGCCTGACACCAGGTGCAGGCCCTCACAGCCAGCTCCAAGACAGAGGTTTCCTGATGACAGAGATGAAAGTTCTGTAGACCATAGCAACTCCTTCCCCCCGTCCCTGCAGCCTGTGCTGGCATTGCACTGAGTATCCAAGTGGGCAAAGCTGGGTGAGATCAACTCCTCCCTGCTCACCCACCCAGGTCTCGGTAATGCTCACCAAATGGGCACCTTCATCCAATGATCAAATCATGGATGAGTGTGGTCTTATTGTGTACCGATCTGGCGTTAAACAACAGCACACACAGGCCAATGGGCACACCAGACCAACAACAGGGAACCCATCCATGAGAGGAGTGGCAGCAAGGAACAAGACAGAGATAGCCTTGCCCTTGTCTTCTGTGGTAGTTCACCACCTCCCCATGACCATACTTCCTACCCATGATAACGGAAATTGGGGTGGCATCACCAATGTTTCTCCTTACTAAGACTCCTCCTAAAACACCTGATATGGACCCACCAAGAGCCCACCAACAAAACCTACCTGGACCAATTATGTCAGTAGGCCTCTGTCAGACCCACTCAATATCTTTCACATGGATCACATCTACTCCCCCCGTCTCACACCCAGGGAGGACCAGCCTTCTGCCAGTTACAGATTCTCACTCTGAAGGCATCTGATGACTTTCTCCTATTGTTCAGTTCACTGCACAGGCTCTCACCCTGCACAGGAACTACACATGGGCCATACACCCTCTCTACTACCAACCTCCTTTGGTGTCGTCCCTTTGGTAGCGACCCTGCTGGTGGCAGATCCACTGCCGAAGGGCAGCCGGGCTTTTATGCCCCCTGCACCAGCCAGGAGCTGATGCAAGAGGCTGCCAGAGTGAGTGCATCCTCTCTCTGGAGTCAGGGTCAAGGAAGGGGTCCTTGTCCTTGCAGCACTTACCAAGGACTTCAGCTGTCTCAAGAGACAGCAACCCAGAGGAGCAAGCAGGCAGGCACCCAGATGCTCAGGTACTCACTCCCAGGGCAAGTTCTTCTCCATTCCCCCAGTGCTGCAGCTGTTCTGCTCAATTCTGCTAGATTTGATTTGTACAGAGGCACGCAACAAGGCTGCCACCACTCCCACACCTGTTCCACTCCTCTTTGTTTTGTTGCTGGAAGTTTTGGCTAATGTTATTCGACATACTGAAGCTGTTGGGGGGTGGAGATGAGAGGCATAATGCATACTATTAAGTTGTTTGCAGAAGATGTCCTGCTCTTCATAGGCAACCCTGTGAAAGGCAATTCCAGTTTTAAAAGAACTGTTGAAAGAATTCAGTGAAGTCTCAGGTTTGGTGGATAACTACCCAAAATCCACTGTGTTGAGTATTGCTACTCTCTTGGAGACACAAAAGGTGCTAGCCAGTGAGAATGGGCTGTTGTTGCAACTGAGCAGTTTAAAACACCTGGGGATAGTGCAACCTAAAGACCTATTGCAGATTAAAAAACACAACTTAGGTCCATTACTGAAACAGATGAGACAAGAGTTGAAAGGCTGGAAGGGGGTTCATCTGTATTGCATAGCTACCATTAGAATGATCATTCTGCTGAGGTGGTTATACCTGTTCCAAACTGCTAGTATGGAACTCCCATAAGGAATTGGGCTTGTGGCAGCATTAGCTTCATTCTTTTAATTATGAGGGCAAGAGGGCTAGAATTAACAAACACACAAGGTTTCGATTTCAGAAAGGGGGGGTATGGGAACCCCACATTTGTAGCTTTATTTTCATGCCTGTAACGTGAAACATTTAATTCTACTGATCTGTTTGAACAAACCAGTGGAATGGGTGGGAATAGAATTGGGGCAGGATGGTAGTTTCTTGTGTGCACTCCCGTTTCTTCCAAGCTCTTGGTGGTTTTTGTGAAAGATTCTGCTTACAAAGTATTGTTAAGATGGCCAAACACTTGGCCTCACGTTCTTTGCCCCTTCTCCCTTCTAAAATCTGTTTAAATGCACTCAACTTGGTAAGTGGGAAGCAAGGGGGTTTATCATATGCTGAATCTGTTTGAAGATGATAAGCCGTTGACTTTGACTCTGACTCAGCTTGGTGCTAAACTAAATCCCATTCAGGTGAATTGGTTGTTATTAGCTAAAGTGGTATATACATTGCCAGAATGAAGGGGCCCCCTAGGTCTTGTATATTTTTTGAAAGCTTCTGTATTGGTTCTGGTAATTTGAAAGGACTGTTTCTGTTCTTTACAAGGCACTTCTTTTCATAATTAGTAGATCAACAGGGGTTCTTTGAGAACTATGGAGGCTGATTGAGGATAAGCTATTGAAGAAACAGCATAGAAAACTCTTTGCAGAGGCCCGTTGTGTATTCTGTTTTGGCTAGGGTCTGGGAGACGAGTATAAAATTGGTTCTATGATGGCATTGTACTCTACTCAAACTGGGGTGCATTGATCTGACCAAATCTATGTTTGCTGGAGGGGCTGTAATATGACTGGTTCATTCTATCATATGTGATGGGCATTCTCTATTGTAAATGCTTCCTGGATTAGAATTTTCCAGGAAATTTCACCTATAGTGCCCTAAATTATGCCATCTTCTCCATAGCTAACTTTATTGTCCCTGTTCCCTGCACAGGTACAACAGTTATCTTACAACTCATAGTATTCTTGCTAACAGTGGCTAGACTCAAAATAGCCCACCATTGGAAATACAACGTTCAGTTGAATTGGATGGTTAGTGATTAAAGCATTGGAATCTGGCTCTGCTGGAAAAACTGACTCAAAACTGGCTCAACAGAATAGGCATAGAAGAGGAATGATTTTAAAAAGATAAATATTTAGAATCGTGGTGGGGGGAAAACTAACATAAATGTTAAAGGATGCACTGCTTGACCCCCTGATAACCAGTTTCCATGTTGGTTGGATATTGTACAAAGATGTTTCAATACTGTTCATCTTGTATGGTCTTGATTTATCCTGCTGTACTCTTTTTACTTGCCTGTTCATCAAAGCGTTCTGCTCTGTATAGTGTACCATCGTTGATGTTGTTGTAAAATTTAATAAAAACTAATTTAAAAAGAGATAGCTTAATGCAAACTACCAAATCTTGATATGTTTTCAGTTGAAAAGATCAGCATGGGGCAGGCTTTCCTAGTCTCCCTGCTCCTCTGTGCCCCTCCATACAAACTCCACTACCAGAGCTTGAAAGGAAGGGGTCAGTTGGCTTGAAAAAGCCGCCTTGCTCAGATCCCTTCAACCTCTGAAAAGGATCAGTGTAAGGTGGGCTTTCCAAAAAACTAGGTTTGCTTGTTTTTGCTGTGTGTGGAGTGAAAGCAAGCAGACCCATTTTTTTCTTCATTGCTGTGCTATCATGCAGCAATGAAGAAGCAGGCACTTGTTTTGGAGCACTCTTTGAAGCAGTCATGCCCCTTAAAGATCATTCCAAACAGCCTCAAGACACAGATTTTCTCACTCCCCACCCAGAGGCTAGTACAGGCAACATTAAATCCTGTCTAGCTAAAACAATGGACTGATAAGTCCAGATTGGTTTAAGCCAATATTAATCAAGCTTTCAGGGTACATTCAGTTCGCACCAATGTTGGACATTACATTTACATTACACTGAATGTCCAAATATTCAGCAGGTAGTAACTGTGGAGGGTAATTCTTGGGGGAGGAGCCAGGTCGCCCAGTCAAACCACAAGCCGCTGTTTTTCAAAGAGGTAATTATTTTCCTTTTTTTCTGTTGCAGATATGAAATAAACCACTAATAGTGCATACATTGCAATACAGTTGTCTTCACTACCCCAGTAGAAGTCAGAAAGTGTGAGCTTGTTGGTGTTGATAGCTACACTGTGTCTCTTCCACTGCCGGTGGTGAGATGGGATTTTTGTGTACTGTGGCAATAATTCAGTTAGCAGCTGGTGCCCCCTAAACATGAAGGTTATGTGACTATTGCCAAAAAATTGGATACCTTTGCAGGATACAATGCTTTGAAACAGGAAATGTAAAGTGTGGATCACTCAGATAATGGAAGCATTGTATTTCAAATATTAGCGAAGCAATTGGCAAAGTACTGAAAATTGTACAAGAACAACTACATGCGCAAAAGGCTGGAAAGTTGGGTATTATATAGAAAAGTGGCTGATTAGTCTGTGTATGGCATCCGTATACGTAAAACCTGCATGTGCAGGTTAATATGAATAGTAGAAGAAGGGATTCTTAAAGCTGCAATCCAAACCCCTAATCCTCCAGGCTGGTGTGGTGCAGAGCAGAGTTGCTCCCTTGTTCTACCTTGGCCAGCATGAGCAGTGGGTTTGCGGCAGTGGCTACACCACTCAACCACACCCTGCTGCTTCCCAGATGGAGTTAGGGCTGCTCTGTAAGTTAGTGATAGTATTCCCGTTCTAAAACTGCCGATTATGATTTTATTTTCTTCATCTCTGCCATGGCGTCAGCATCAATAATGGATGCAGTATAAGTGTGTGTGTGTGTGTGTGTTGTTTTAATATGCTTGGGTTTGAAGTATAAGGTAGGAAGAAATCCTTCATGAAATGTCTTGCCTTTTTGACATGTGAAGCTGTAAGAAAGGATTTGACACCTAAGCTTGCTGCACCAGCATTTGTTAGAATTTCATCCATTTTCTAGACGTCAGCCACTTTTCAAGTGCATTTAAGAGCAACATTTTAATGTGAAGGGCTCTCATCACAAATACAACTTGCTGCTCACCATACTTATTAGGGACCTTACACTAGTTATTTTTGTTGCATACATAAGCTGGTCAGCCATGATTCCTGGTATTTGCCCATTATTTCATTTCACTGTTGCATTCGTTATAGTCACACCATGGCAGTAGAAGGAATTTCATCTTACAATAGTGGAAGTAATGTTGAGTGGCATTGCCAATTTGGAACACCTGTGTGCCTGTGAAATGCTGCAAATGACATTTTGTCCTCTCCACCTCCTGTTTCCTGATTGTGAATAGCCATTGTTTTTTCAACTGTATGGAACTATGAAATAGATCTATATAAAGAATGAAGACATCTGCTCAATTGTAGTAACAAGGATTAACTGTAGGTACTACTTTCCTCATTTAGGAATATTTGTGTGCGATTCAGGGAGGTGAACATTTTAATGCCGTGATTCTAGTTTGTGATGTCTGAGATTGACTTCTTTGCGGTAGTCAGTCCTCAGATAGTGGTTCTGGTCAGACATGATCTGTGAGAAGAGCCGAGTGCAGTTTTCAAAGCCTGATTTTGATCAATATTGTTGATGGCAAAAATGATGAACATATTACAATTGGCCTTTGGCGGACAAACACCTCTTCAACATATTTGTTTGAATAGTACATTTATAACAACTACTGTACTCTGTCATGAGACACTCAAACCAAACATAGAGATTATCAACTTTTTTTTCATAGTGAGGTTGTATATCTGGAGTCCTGCTGGAGTCCCACGTACAATGGAAGTGTGTGTTCCCTGTTAATGAGGTGACTTGTTCCCCCCCCCCCAAGTTACCTGTATCAGTTGAGCAATTGACAGTGTAGCAGTCTGTCTTTGGTTTGTAATTGATTTGATAGTTTTGGTACCCTCAAGTATAATTCAAAAAGTTCATCATATAAGCAGTGAATTTTTTAGTGGAGAAGCCATGAAATAGCAGGTGTCTTTACAAGATATAGCTGCGCATCCCACACACAAAATCATTGATGGCACACAAATCTTGAATTGCATTGCCAACAGTTTCTTTGAAGTTTAAAATAATTTCATGATCTGATTTGACTGGAAGCTACTTTTTGCCAAGTCAGACTATTGACAAGTCTAGCTCAGTACTGTCTAACTGATGGGCAGTGACTCTTGCAAGTTAACAGAGAAGAATCTCTCCTAGCTGTAACTGGAGATGCTGAGGATTTATCCTGGGACCTTTTCTATACAACACGTAGTTTCTACAATGAACTACAGCCCTTTCCCAGGGACAAATGAAATTAGCTGCTTCTTCAGAGGTGGTCTCTTGACATCTTTTTCTTCATTCTATACTCCCATCTTGCACATAGTACTGAAGAACTGCCTTTGTAAGAGTTGTTAACTTAAAGGCAGCTGATCCCTGACTGCAGATATGTGTGCCTTGCAGGTTCTGCCATAACACCAGTTTTCCTGTGTTTTTTCTCCATGGGTGCATTTACATCTGGCTTTTTTGCATGCATGAGAATATATGTACAACACTGTTGATGGTTCTTGGCATTGATACCAGGTCTTTTGAGACAAGCTTTTTCAGCAGTGTAGCATCTTGTGTTATTAAAGTCCATTGCCAAGACTTAAAGCTGATACCAGTATTTCCTTTTCTTCTTGCTTATCACAGATATACTTTTGTATATATCAGGATTTTTCCAGGATATTTGGTTAATTTTGAAGTAGATGTTGAATCTTCTGATCTTGCAGTTTGGCCAGTTCACAATACATTACCCAAATGTCCAGTCTTTTGAGAATTTGGAGTGTACTAAAAGTGATGCTCATGGGTGCAATGGTGCCTTTGAGGTCTTCCCTTGGTGCACACGAATTCCACTATTTACAGGGTCTTTTGTTGGTCTTTGTTTTTAGCAATGTGCTACCTGAATTCTTGAATTCTGCTTAACATTTCTTTTGCCAAAGTTTGTATTCCTTTTTGTTTTCCTCATTTGGAGAAGATTTCCATTTTCTAAAAGGAAGCCTTCTTAATTCTAATTAGCTTACTGTCTGTTAACTATATTGGCATCCTCTTGGCCCTGGTGGTACCTTTCCTGATGAGCAATATACCTTCTAGCTGAGTTTCTAATACTGTGTCTTTAAAAACTCCCAAGCATTTTGGAGTGGAGGTATGAAGGCCCAGAAAAACAACAACAAAGATACTTCATAAACATTTCTCCCCTTATCCCTAGGGGATAGTTTATTCTGAACTGGACGCTCCTCAGATCCTGTTGGCTTTCCCCTGCAATCAGTTAAAAGCTGCTCTGCCACCTTTTTGAATTCATCTTTTTGAACAGTCTGGTTCCATCTTGGTTCTGTTGGAGCTAGTCTCTTTTGTATAGCCCTGTCTTACCTCAAAATTTCCCAGTGCCTGACAAATCCAAAACCCTCCTCCCGACACCACCATCTTATTCACACATTGAGGCTACACAGCTGTGTCTGCCTAGTTGACTCTTCATGTGGAACTGGTAACATTTTAGAGAAAGCTACCTTGAAGGTCCTAACTTTCAATACCCTGCCAGCAACCTAAAATTCACTTCCAATAACTCACATTTACATTTCCCCACATCATTGGTGCCAATATGCAACATGACCATTGACTCTTCCCCAGTTCTCTCTGCCAGACTATGTAGATAATGTGCAACATCTGTAACCTTTGCACAAGATAGGCAAGTCATTGTGCAGTCTGTGCACCCATCATACACCCAGCTATCCACATCCCAAATGGTCGAAACACTCGCCACTAGGATTCCATACTTTTTATCCTCTGTTACATAATCTTACTCATTTTATATGGATTGCTGGATTCGTAATTGTGGTAATTGTGCTGCTCTTTTAATTTTAATATTTTTGTATGTCTTTTATTTTTAATTGTTTATGATATTGTTGTGATCTGCTTTGAGAGGACTTTTTAGTCGGGCAGGCATCATAAAAATACCAACACAAATAATCTGTCTCCCCCCCCCCCGCCACTGTCTGCACTCCCAAGAGAGGCTCTCCAGTGGGACAGAGGCCCTTCCTGATCAATATGGGATGGAGGGAACAGAGTGCTTTGGGTAATTTCCCTCTTCCTCATGCTGATCCCATATTGTTCAGAAGGTCCCCTTCTGATTTTCTGCAGAGACTTTGGTGGGGAAGGGGCATAAGTGGCTGCAGGTGGGAAAAGAGGACAGGAAATGTTCTTTCTATTCTCTCATTTTAGAATCTAAGCCATTGTTGTTAAACATGGGTGACTAAAACTGGACAAAATATTGCAGATACGGCTTCATTTTGGTTAACATTACTTACTCTTATTTCACACCCTGTCTTTCCTGTCCACTCTGGAAATGTCATTTGTAATGCATGCAAGAACTGAATTTGAAATCTGGAAGGAGGCCCATCTGATTCTCTGCACATCATCACCAGACCTTATAACATCAGCCTTTGGACAAAGATGCTTCAAATTATACATCCTCATCTTTGTACCTACTCCCAGAGAAGGCAATTTATGATTTTCTAAATGCAGAACTGGCCAGAGGATGGGTGCAGATGAAGGCTTGCTTCAGGATTTTGTGGGCCCTTGGGTATTGGATGTTGATGGGCTCTCCAGTTGGAGCTTCTTTCCCTAAATCTGCATTTTGGTTCCCTGCTCCCCCTCCCCATTGCTGCTTTGCCAAAGAGAGCAGACCTTCATTCTTTCACGTTCCTTTGTGCCTCATTGGTATCAACAGAGCTAAAAGCATGAAAGGGTCACATTGTACTGCTTCCTTCGGGCATGCCTCCACCTGGGTATTGGAGATTGCTCCTGGGCAGTCTCCTATTTCTTGCTGGTAGGATGTCTGGATGAACCAGCAGAGTGTGATCCTATGCTGAGACTTTTCTCTGTTGCTGCCAGGCACTTCCCCCACTGAGAAATTGGAGATTGCTTCAGCATCGCTGATCAGCAGTGGTACCTATACCAGGCTGAGGGCCTCAACAGCTGCCTAAGCATGCCAACTCCTCATGTCAGTCTTCAGACTAACTACCAGGTAATAATTTATTGTTCCAGTGGGGGATTTTCCCCTGTCACCACTTCCCAGGGTCAGATGAGGAACTGGTTTTACATAGAAGCAGCAGAGCAATATAGCCAGTTGTGACCCACATGGCTTGTGTGATGCCTCTGCTGAGTTTATTGATCTCCATCCAAATCCATGACAATGATGAACACGAGAGCAAAGCAGCATGGAGGCATTTAAATTGCTGATGACATTGCTGCACAAGGAAGAAGCAAGAGAAATGCAGTGCTTGTAGTCAAGGTTCCTGACCCCTTTCAACTTACCTGGTCCTTGGGAAGGGGTAGGGACCAGCCAGTGTGCCTGGCTGAAGGACAATGTAATGTGAAGAGGAGGAAGCAGGTGGTTAAAAGAACCTGGAGCGATAAGTGAGTCTTCCCCAAGTGGCAAAGGAAAAATGTATCCATATTGGCATCACACACCTTAGAGCCTGCTAGGAGTGCCAGGTTTAACCAGCCCGTTTCCAAGGGGAGAGAAACTGGTACCCATTTATCCCTTCTTGCTTGGAGAACTCCTCCATGCACCAACATGAGAACAAAGTTTGGGACTGAACATGTCCTTAATCCTTCAGTTATTAGAAAACAAGCTTTATTGCTGTGATTGATCTGAAAGAGTTTTGATCACTTCATGAAGTAAAGGAGGGATAAACAGATTCTGTGGGAGGGAAGCAAGGAATCTCTAGGCTCTGTGATGTAACAAGAGCCAAAATTAAACAGAATTAACCCCAGGCAAGAAGTAACTGTTGTGTGAGTATTTTATTGTGGGGCATATGGAGGGTGCAGGGTTTTGAGGTGCCTCTCCCTGCTTGACCTGACAACCTGCAAACCAAATACCAGCTTCAGGAGAGAGATTTTCCTCAGGACTGAAGCAGGAGAGGAAATATCCTCTTTGATTCTGCTCTCATCCTGCCTATGAAGTTTGCATTTTTAAAAACCCTGTAGGTTAGATATAAATACGCATTTAACTTCACATGTAATTTGGTCCTGAGTGAAGTGGAGTTGAAATAGATTCCCCCCCCCCCTAAAATGTCTGGAAATTTTACATCTCTACTCCCTCCCAGTGGCAGAGCTGGGTGTGAAGTCCAATATACTAGAAATATTAATTTTTGCCGAATCTGTCTCAACTTCAGTCTCAGGAAACATTCTGTATAGATACTAAAACAATTTTCCATTGTATAGGCAGTACAATACATTCTAATTCCCTGTTCTACACCTCTCTGAGTTTCTGAACTTCTATTTTACAAAGATCCATTAAACATTTATAAGCAGCTGTTTGTTATAGGTTTAGATTTCTATAAAGGTCCAAGAATTCACTCCAACAATTTAGGATATGCCAGAGCATATATGTCATAAATACAGTAGATACTAGCAAATTGAATATATTACCATTCTGCATTCATTGCTAATTGATATTTAAGCTGTAAAATAGTAAATGACAAAAATTCTCCACCCAATCCTAATCCCTTCTAGGAGCATGGATCATGGGTTAGGATGGCTTCTTTACCTAGCAGTCCCCAAACTTCGTACTGGGACATGTTACTGTGCCATGAGAAAATTAGTGCTCAAAAAATAATGCAGATTCCATCAGTTTTTAACTGGGTCACTAGATATTACTAGTACAGTGTTAACAAGCTAGTGTGGACCCAGTTTGGTCCACTGTAGGGCTGTGCTCCAGATCCGCCCAAAGCCTTGATTCTGAACTGAAATGGCTCAATCCAGGCATTGGCTGAATTGGGTAAATGTAAAATTACCAGAAATTTTGAACCTGTGGAAAACAACTGGGTTTTTTTCCTCTCCCCTCCCCCGAAATAAACAGAAAATTGTGAAAACTGAAAAATTTAAAAAATGCGCAGTACATTTTTTAGCACCGTTTACAGATCAAATGTCATGTTTGGTATATTAAAAATACAGTTTATTCAGACAATAATTACAAATTAAATTTACTTTTTATTTTTTTTTAAAAAAAATGATAAAAATTGAGCCACAAGCTGCTGAACGGTAAAGAATCAAGCATCAGTTTGGTTTTGCTAGTTTATGAGAACTAGGCAAAAGCAATCAAAAAAGGAGAAACTAATATTATATTACATTATAATATACTAATACTAATATTACATTTAAGAGGGCAAGGTTGCAAGCGCACAAGCAATAAAACTTCTAAAAACATTTTAAAAACTTAAAGAAAATTATTATGTATTCTGAAAGTTATTATGTCTCCTTTGGTCCTATAGTCTCCAGGAGACATGAAGAACTCCCAAGAAAGAGAACTTCCATAGAAAGAGCTGATAAAAAGAGGGGGCGGGGGAAACAAGACAATAAATACTACATGAAATTTAATCAGTTTCATTTTCTCTGTCACTATCAGTTTCTGCTGTTTAGTGTAGCTCTGCACTTTCTCCCACTCCTGATCTTTTGAGACCTAATCAAGAAGAGAGAAACAGATCCACTAACTATGCCAAATGAGAAAGCCCACAAGCACAAAAGCCAGTGAATCCATCTTCCTTCCTTTTTGACAATGACAATGCTCCCTAGAAATGTATCTTGCTTGAGAGTTGTACTCTCAGTATGCAACTCAGGACTTGCTTGTCCTCAGCATGCAGGACTTGTAATCTGCTACTGTAAATAGTCTTGCTTAAAAGCCTTCCTGTTGTTTGGTTTTTGAAATCATTTGGGAGGAGTAAAAATATGAAGACCTTGTCTTAAAACTTTGTATTCATCATTCTAAAAGAAAATATTTTTTGATACCAAATTTTTGGAAAAACTAAACAAAAAAAGGCTTCGGGAACCCCCTCCTTTATTTGTTCAGGTTTTCCCTTGGGCCTTCACATATCTAGGATTGAGTTGAGAAAGACCCAGATTGTCCTGGGTTGTGTCGGCCCACCCGGAGCGATTCAGGGCTGTCAAGAGGCTGGGAAGGAGAGGTGTGTTTCATGAGTTCTACCCCTGCAAGCAAAGCAGCACCCTGCACTCTTTGCTCACTGGTAAAATCCTAATTACACCTTAGGGTAAGATTCCTGAATTGATTTGGGGTCAGATCAGGGCTGAGCCGAAATGCCAGATCAGGCCGTGGGTCAGATTGGGGGGCCATGCACAGCCATAGTCCATAGATCTATGACATGCTAACACAACACATGAAGTCAAGGTAACTTGTTTTAAACAAAGCACAAAGCATATGGAATGAATGAATGACATTTCTAAAGCTACTCTTCATCCCTCAGGGTCTTGGAGTGATACAATTTACAGATCAACAAAAGAACAATATAAGCCATCATTATAACACATCAAAGGCAAAATATCATCATAGACACAGTAAAATAAATTAAAATGCAATCAGCAGTGGTTCTAAAATAATTCACGCTCAGACTTCTCTCTCTCTGAAATGCCCATGTAAAGACTCTTCATTTGCTGACGAAAGGATACTACGGATGGAGCCAGCCAAGCCTCCAGAGGGAGGAAATGCCATAACCTGGGAGCCATGATGGGTCCCATCCCTGATCGCTACACAATAGGCTATACCCACAAGCTGGGCCTTAAGAAGCCCCCTCCCACCACTGACCACAAGAGCTGGGCTGGCACTTATGGAAAGAGACGCTCCTTCAACTAGCCGTTCAGGGCATTGTGTGGTAATGTCAACATGTTGCATTTGACCTGGTAGTAGATAGGCACCCAGTTCAGTTCCTGCAGAATAACTGTGTTTTTGTACATGCCCTGTGTCACATTTATATTGGACTAGGGAAACAGAGATGTTGGGAAGATGGCTCTGATTGAAATAAGATACTGGCTGTGTGCAAAAAGTGAACTCTTGTGGCATTCTTCATGCCCAGTGTGCCATTTAAATTGGGCTGCAGAAACTGTACATGAAATGTTAGCATGCCATGGATATGTGGTGTAAATAGGTTTTGTGCAGCCATGGTAAGGGTGCACTTGTAGCTGCCGAGAGCCCAGCTTAAACATGCTTAGGTGCATAGAATGCTACATGGATAAGCTTTTTGTGCCTTCCCATATTTATATGGAACCTACAGACGTATATGGGCGACAGCATGCATGAGAAAAGAATGGATTCTCCCACAACCTGTTGTTTAGGAATTGGGGTAGCATTATGAGTTGGAATTTATGTGCTGAAGCATTGTCTGCAGGCTTCTAGTATGTTTTAATTGTTATAGCAATGAAATACTTTGCATTTTGTTCAGGAACTACAAAATGGAAATGTTTGATTTGAACCATTCTTTTTTTTGGTAGTAAATCATGATCACTTTGATTTAAATAATTCTATTCTGCTGACTAATCCACCACTAAACTGCAAACAAGGCAACTCTTTGTCCCAATCTGTGTTGCTGTCCTTGGCTCCTTTGGAAGGATGGGATACAAATTTAATAAACAAACAAATAAATAAAATGGTTTATTGTTTTAGTGAAAATCAAAGCAAAATTGACAAATGGAGAGCAGGGGGTGACTACTAGAAAGAATGCTGTAGTAGTGCCCTGATTGTGGAATATCCTCCTCAGGCAGGATTACTGGGCGTCTATGTTGTGGTGGGTTCAGTGCCCAAGGAAGACCATTTCATTTTCCTAGACCTTTTAGTTTTCATTTTTTAGTGCTTTTTAAATGCTTTTCACTAACGTTGTCTCCTGTTGGTTCTGTTTTGGTTCTCACGTTTATATTTTACTTCTTTCTTAAAGTTTTAAATTTTTACTGTAAACTGCCCAAAGAGAGCTATTGGATACTTTATAAATATTGTAAATATTGCTCATGACTTTGTCTAAGAATGCTTCTTCCACTGCCAGGGTTGACCAGGCTCTGTCTAAATCATGGCTGGTGGTGTGTGCTTCCCCCACAAGAGTGGGACCTGTGATATTTGCTGCTGTTGGGCAACAGGATGCAACAAAGCACATTGCTCCAAGGGTAGATAATTACAGTGTAGTGAGATGCCTTACCCTGCAGGGTTATGAACTACGGCCACAGTCTTCAAAGTGGGAGGTGGGCCTCCTTACCAAACCATGCACTGTTGCTGGAGGAATAGAGAGCTCTTTCCTGAGCCCTTCAAGCCAAGTTTGTGCTTCTTGGTTGGGGACAAGGTTGGAACAGTGCAAATGCCATTGTAGATTGACAGTGAAAGGATTACTGAATTTCAGCATCCTTGGACAGGACTCCTAAAGATGTTTGGCTGAGCCTCCTTTATTTGTCATTCCATTTGTCATTGTTTTTAAATTGCTTTATAAAAATGTGTTTTTAAATTTGGATATTTCTTTTTAATGTTTTTAATTGTTGTAAACTGCCCAGAGAGCTTCGGCTATGGGGCCGTATACAAATGCAATAAACAAACAACAAACAAACAGATAAGCATATTCTGTAATTGATAGTAGCTAACAAAATAAATGATTTTTAGAGTTTGAACTCGTACATATGAAATCAGTATCCCTGCTGAAATATGAGGGGCTCTATCAGTACTGGCATTCTGCCAGCTCTTGAAGGTGCACCTGTTTAAACAAGCTTTCTCTGAGCTCCTGACCTGATTGAATCATTTTAACTACTGTTTTAACTGTTACAACGTTTTAAGAGGCTTGTTTTATTATACATTTTAATTATGGATGTTTTTAGTGTTAAGTGTGGATGTATTTTTATAATTGGTTTTACACTTGTAAACTGCTTAGAAGCCATTTTGGCAATATTATTATTTGTGTGCCTTTGGAAAATGACTTTTCAAATACTGTCCTCTCTTTCAGAATCGAGAGCTTCAAATCATGAGAAAGCTCGATCATTGTAACATTGTCAGATTGCGCTATTTCTTTTACTCCAGTGGAGAGAAGGTAAGTTCTGAAAGGCATCATTGAAGCAAATCATTTCTGTCAATGGGATGGGAGCAGCTAGTGGCAGCTAAACCGTAGGCACTTGTGCATCCTCTTCATCATTGTTGCCACCATCCTACAAATGTAGCCCCCAGAGTCGGAGGGTGAGTGAGTGAATAAAGAGTGGCAAGGAGGCAGAGTGATTGCAGGAGAACTTTGCAAAAAAAGAATGCAGGATACATGAGATGGTGCTTGGTATTGCCTGTGAGGCTCACTTGGGCTGACATCATAAGCTTCCTCTCCTGATCATTAACCCCTGTCCTTCAGAGGGAGAGAGAAACTGAATCAGATGGATAAGCGGTTAGAGAGAGAGTTTCTGGTCAGCAGCAGCCTCCCTTCTCTTTCCCAAGTCTGATCGTGCCAGCAGTAGTGAACAGTAGGACAGAATCATGGTGATCACCTGCCCTCCAGTTGCAGAAGGGAAGGGGTGAGGCGGCAGTAAGGCCAGTGCAGCAAACGTGCTGGTGGAGCCAATCCAGCACTCCTGCCTTTGCATTTGCACTATGCTGACCTCACCACCAACTTGTACCTCCTCATCTCTTTGTCTTTTCCTCTGTCACATGGCCTCACTTTCTCTTAAATCTTGTACTACTAGTACTTGAGGATACTGTGTAACCATGGATTTGCATATATTTTAAATAGTCTGCTTTTAAAACGGAACATTTTCATGGAGTTGAAATATGATAGATCAAAGTGATCACATTACTTGTCTGGCCTCATTTACACTGGAAAAAATGTATTCAGCATGATATGTCACAAACATGATTTGTCTGTGGTATAAAAGTTAATCAATTTTCTCATATTGCTATCTATGAATGTAGACAAGATTTTATTAAAACTTTTTCTGTTTTTTTCCTCTCTGTAAAAAATACAATCCAAAATACCATACTTGTGGTTTCATATTATCTTTTTTCTTACACTTCTTGCTTTTACCCTTTTCCAGAAAGATGAGGTATACCTTAATTTGGTTCTGGACTACGTTCCTGAAACAGTGTACAGAGTTGCCAGACATTATAGTCGGGCCAAGCAGACACTCCCCATGATATTTGTGAAGGTAGGTAAAACGAATTGATAACTTTTATTGATTGTTTGTTGGCTGTTAACATCAGACAGAGGACAGCAACTGTCAGCTCTACACTGAGACAGCAGTGTCGGTGGGGGTGCAGGCAGGGTTGGGGATTCCTTGGTAACTGCCAGGCCGTAAAGTCCTCAGCCGGCAGCTTGGCTATAAATCTGCCAGGCTAGCAAAGAGGAAGCAAGATAAGAGCAGGGTCCATGCCAAGCTTACGTGCCAAGCCAGAAATCCAGAAGAGACGTCAGTGAAGGTCCGGGTCCAGTTTGCCGAGAGATCAGTCCAAGTCAAGGTTCAGGGGATAGGAAGACACACAGTGGTCACGCCTGACGTTATAGTCAGCAACATGCTGAAGCCAGGGTCTGTCTTTTAAAGAACATATCTGCAGACAGGTGGGAGCAATCACCCTTCTGGCTTCTGCAAGCATGCGGGTCTTAAAACAGACATGCCGGCCCTGCTGCTGCCTGACTTTCTGTCATCTTCGCTCTGCAGGTGGGAGGGGAGGCTCCTGGTCACTGTCTGACTCTGGCTGAAGAGCTTCAGCTGTGTCTTGGACGCTCTCCAGCTGAGGGGGAGTAGGAGCTGTATTCTCAGGAGTTTCCTCTGTTTCCCCTTCTGGGTCTGTGGCCGTTACTCCCGAGTCGTCCTTGTCTGACGAGTCCTCCGAAGGGGCCATGACAGCAGCCAAGTCCTGCTGTGTGGGGGATAGAAAAGGATTCTGCTCATGCACTGGAGAACGGTCCCAGTTTCCTTGTAATGTCAATCTCATGTGCCTCATGCAGTGTTGCTCTTCAGAACTCCTTGACCATGGGGGCACTTGGTTGGGGGGAGTGCTGCTGCTGGAAGGGAGAAGTTAAGAGGTACCATGAGCATGAGCAGGACACCTGGGTGTGTGCTGTGTCAGATCCCGGCCATATGACCGTGCAGTCCTTGAAAGGAAGTGCAGGCGTATCTAAATGAGGGTTGGTATATACATGCTGTTTTATCTACATAGGTTTTCATGGAGGGTTGCATATGGTGAGGGGAATGTACACATGATGGTTGGATATTGGTTTTTGTCACATGTAGTGTGTTTCCAGTTTATATACCAAAGTGCAGAAATACAGAAAAGCTTGTTCTTGCAACATCCTGGAAATACTGATAAAAAACCAAAAACTACAAGGACTATTGCAGAAATTGAGCAGGAAAACCTCTCGTGATTCTGTTCTGATTAAGAGCTTCTGCTTGACGTCTCCAGGCATGTGTTTGGGCAATAAATTGGCAATAAATTAATTGTAGTATCTTCAACACTTTTGTTTTTCATAGCACTTAATTAGCTTTACTCTTGCCTCTAACTCTTGCAGTACACTGTTCTTAGCTCAGATGCTCCTCATTATTGCCTTCCTGTCTGCTATGCTTGCAATACCCTCTATGACCGGAGCTGATAGCCTTCACCTTTGCCCTGGGTGGTGGCTACTCTGAGGGCCTTGGATAATGACAGATGCCTCTGGCTAAGGCATTCTCGAGTTTGTGGAGTTGGAGCCCATTACCGCACAGATCTGCTGCAACATTGTTTTGAATATGATGTAAACAAGTGAATGATGGTGTTGTGCTGTCAGAAATCAGCTGTTTTGTGGACAGGAAATTTGCCTCACCTCCCTCCTAGTTGCTATACATCTAGCAGGAGGGGCCAAATGATAATCTGACAGGGTTGCTAAGCGGGGCAGGGACTGTGTCTCAGCTATGAATGATATTTGCTCCTTGTTTTGTGAAGGTGTGGTGTCATATGTCTTAATCTGTTTGTCCTGAGATAGAGAAGGAAAGAATGGGGTTTTGTTGTTGTTGTGAGCCCTACTGGGAGGGAACGAAGCAGAGGAGGGAGGGGACTTAGAGTGAGAAATTCAAGCCGGGCAAGGCCAAGTGAGGAATTGGATTCAGGGGGCTCCCCAGCTCCGGACTTTGACAGTTTAACCCCCACAGCTCCAGACATCCCAGTGGAGAGCCAACCAGACCAGCCAATTGTTTCCCAGCCAGACACTTCTCCTCTCCCCACACACACGCTGCCAGCAAGCAGCTCCCCTCTTTCAGAGGGAGAAGATGGAACGGTGGCGGAGGCTCTGCCCTCACCTCACACCAGGAGGCAAATGTGGCAGGGGATTCAACAGGTGCAGTTGAGGCTGAGTCTTCACCTACAGGCACGCTCCCAACAGTGACAGTTGGCATGTGCAAGCAGGGTGCCCGCCCAGCCTTACTTAAGACGAGTTGGAGGGAGTCGTTGCTGAGTCAGTGTCTTAATGCTGCGAAGTAGTGCCTAGTTAGTCCTAGAGAGATGCTGAGTTCTGAGTAAGCCATAGATAGATTCATGAAGCTCACTGAATTGAAAATGTCTCTCACTACAATAAAAGGAAAAAAAACACAGCCGTGTCTGAGTTCTTCAAGTTTTGGCAGGACAGTTGTTGTCTGACAATGGACCAAATTTCAAATTTGATGCTTTTAAGTAGTACAATTACAACTGAGCAAACATCACTGGAATTGTCATCCTCTTCAGATAGGGAAGGTATAATGAGATGCCTCCTCATCCTGGTGGGAAAGTGATACATAGGACAGGGTTCCTACACTGTTAACAGTTGTGCAGAAGAGGAAATTTCAGTAGGTGCAGCTGAAACTCCCTCTTCTTCAAAACTACCCATCATTTCCTTATTCTGTGAAAATCATGAAATCTCGAGGAAGGGAGTACAAATGGCAGCTTTTCCAAAGTTTTTAAAGGTGTCTATCAGGAAATCTTATTAATATTCTTTGCGAATATTCAGCTGATATTCTGAATGCCTTCAATATGCTCCTACCCTAGCATGGCTTCACCTGTATAAGAACATAAAGGCCCTGCTGGATCAGGCCAAAGGTCCATCTGGTCCAGTATTCTGTCCTCACAGTTGTCATTCCAGGTAGCAAATTGCCAGGCATATATGTTGTACTGTCAACAGTTCCTATGGAAGAACATAAAAGTCTTGCTGGATCTTGTTCTCATAGTAGCCAACTAAAGGCCTATGGGAGGCCTGCAGACAGGACCTGAGTACAACAGCGCTCTCCCCACTTATGATGGAACAGAAGTTAAGTGGTTGGCCTGTAATTTCCTGGATCTTCCCTGGACTCCTTTTTTAAAACTGGAGTTACATTGGCCAGTTTCTTCTCGGGTGCATGTTCCCTGCAGGGAATGCGCTGGTGAATCAACACCTAGCAGGATTGAACCCTGCCCCCCCATCCATCAGCTGATCTCATCAAATGATCTCAGCTGATAGACAGATGCGTGTGATTTTGTGGAAATGGCCTTGTGGGCCAATCATGGCCTGCAAGCCAGAGGTTCCCCGCCCCCAGCCTCAGACATTGCCTCTTGTCACAACTATTTGCCTCTGTTCCTCAGATTCTCTACCTGAGAAAGCCAGTTCAGGCCTGAGGTCTGCCCTAGATCTTCCACTGTGAAGACAGATGAAAAGAATTCGTTCAGCTTCTCAGTAATCTGCGTTTCCTCCTTTAGCACACATTTGACTCCCTCGTAATCCAAAGATCTACCCAGCTCCGTAGCCAGTCTTCTGCAACTAATGTATTTGAAGATTTTTGTTGGTGATGGTCTTTGTGTTTTTAGCAATGTGTTTCTCAAAAAAAATTTTTAATACTTTGTTGCGGAGTGGATAAAAATCAATAATTTCTTTTTAAAAAATTAAAAATTGGATTTCTTATTTAAATCAGATTTAAAAAAAATAAAAATAGTAAAGGTGGCGTAGCTGCCTTTTGAATGCCGCCAGTGTTGGAGAGCCCAACACCTCCCTAGGTCATTGGTTCCATTGTCATACCACTCTTAACAGTTAAGAGGTTTTCCCTGATGTTCAGTTGAAATCTGGCTTCCTGTAACTTGAGCCCATTATTCTGTGTCCTGCACTCTGGGATAATCGAGAAGAGATCCTAGCCCTCCTCTGTGTGGCAACCTTTCAAGTACTTGAAGAGTGCTGTCATATTTCCCCTCAGTCTTCTCTTCTCAAGGCTAAACATGCCCAGTTCTTCCAGTCTCTCCTCATAGGACTTAATTTCCAGTCCTCTGATCATCCTCGTTGCCCTCCTCTAAACCCATTCCAGTTAGTTTGCATCCTTCTTAAAGTGTGGTGTCCAGAATTGGACACAGTACTCAAGCTGAGGCCTAACCATTGCCGAATAGAGGGGAACCAATACGTCACACAATTTGGAAACTATACTTCTGTTAATGTAGGCTAAAATAGCATTTGCGTTTTTGCAGCCACATCACACTGTTGGCTCATATACAGCTTGTGATCAACAACAATCCCAAGACCGTTCTCGCAAGTTGTATTGCTGAGCCAAGTATCCCCATCTTCTAACTGTGCATTTGGTTTGTTTTTCCTAGATATACAACTTTACACTTATCTCTGTTAAATTTCATTTTGTTGTTTTCAGGCCAGTGCTCCAGCTTATCAAGATCCCTTTGAATTTTGTTTGTCTTCCAAGGTATTAGCTATCTCTCGCATCTGCAAATTTGTATCATCTGCAAATTTGATAAGCATTCCCTGCACCTCCTCATCCTCATGCAAGTCTTTAATAAAAATGCTGAAGAGCACTGGGTCCAGGACCAAGCCCTGCAGTACACCCCTCATTACCTCCCCCCAGTTTGAGAAAGAACCATTGATAAGCACTCTTTGAATACAATTCAGTACCCAACTGTGGATCCACCTGATAGTTGTTCCATCCAGCCCACATTAAGCTAGCTTGCTAATCAGAATATCATGGGGCACTGTGTCAAAAGCTTTACTGAAGTCAAGATATATTATGTCCACAGCATTCCCACAGTCTACCAGGGAGGTTATCCAATAAAAAAATGAGATGAGATTAGTCTCTTCTCGGTCGTCCCAGAGTGCAGGACATGGAAGAATGGGCTCAAGTTGCAGGAAGCCAGATTTTGACTGGACATCAGGAAAAACTTCCTAACCGTTAGAGCCATACGACAATGGAACCAATTAAGTAGAGAGGTAGTGGGCTCTCTGACACTGGAGGCATTCAAGAGGCAGCTGGACAGCCATCTGTTGGGAATACTTTGATTTGGATTCCTGCATTGAGCAGGGGGTTGGACTCGATGGCCTTGTAGGCCCCTTCCAACTCTACTATTCTATGATTCTAGTCTGGCAGAATTTTCTTGATAAATCCATGTTGACTTCTAGTAATCACTGTATTGTGTTCAAGGTGCTTACAGACTGACTGCTTTATAATGTTCTCCAGAATTTTTCCAGGGATCAATTTCAGCTGACTGGTCTGTAGTTCCCAGGTTCCTCCTTTCTGCCCTTTTTGAAGATAGGGACAACATAGCCCTCCTCCAGTCATCCAGCACTTCACCTATCCTCCATGATTTTGCAAAGATAGTAGACAGTGGTTCCTAGAGTTCTTCAGCCGGTTCCTTCAATACTCTAGGATGCAGTTCTTTGGGCCCTGGAGATTTGAACTTGTTCAAAGTGATTAGGTATTCCTTGGCCATCTGTCTATCAATTTCAAGCTGCAACCCTGCCCCTTCAACTTCAAGTCCTCTTTTGGAAGAAGACTGAGCCAATTTAGGAATTGAGCACTTCTGCCTTTTCTTTGTCATTTGTTTCTTTGCCATCCTCATTGAGCAGCTGTACCACCATTTCTTTTCTCTGTCTTTTACTGTGGATGTACCTGAAGAAAGCTTTTTTGTTGCTTTTGGCATCTCTGCTAACCTCAGCTCATTCTCAGCTTGAGCTTTCCTGAAGCCATTCCTGCAATTCCGTGCTACCTGCCTGTACTCTTCCTTTGTGGTCTGGCCTTTCTTCCACTTCCTGTATGTGTCCTTTTTTGTTTTCAGGTCATCTCTAAGCTTTCTGTGAAGCCACATTGGCTTCTTCTGCTGTCTTTCCCCTTTATTTCTTGATGGAATTGTTTGTCATTGTGCCTTTAGAATTTCCTCTTTTAGAAACTCCCACCCATGTTGGACTCCTTTTCTCATTAGGGTTGCTTGCCATGGAAGTTTACTTACCATTGTTCTCAGTTTATTAAAATTAGCTTTCCTGAAGTCCAGGACATGCGTATGGCTACTCTCAGTGTTTGCTTCCTTTAAAATCAAGAACTCAAGTATAGCGTGGTCACTTTCCCCCCTGAGTTCCCATAACTGCCACTTCATCTACCAAGTCATCTCTGGTGATTAGAATCGAGTCAAGGATAGTTGATCCTCTAGTTGCTTCTTCCACTTTCTGTAGCAGAACATTATCTCCAACACAAGTCAGGAATTTCTCGGAGGGGCCATGTTTGGCAGAATTTGTCTCCCAACAGATATTGGGGTAATTGAAGTCCCCCATTACTATTACATCATGCCTACTTGAAACATTGGCAATTTGCTTTGCAAAAGTTTCATCCTCGTCTGCTTGATTGAGTGGTCGATAGTAGACTACAACTACCATGTTCCTTTTATTCCTTGCCCCATTAATTTTAATCCAAATACTCTTGGAGGAGCTCCCAAGCTCATCTTCCTGAATTTCTGTGCAGGGTTATATGTTTTTAACATATACAGTAGGGCCCCGCTTATACGGCGGGTTCCGTTCTGGACCCCAGCCATAAAGCGGAACCCCATTGGCTTTAATGGGGCGCGTCACGTGAAAATGATGCGAAAATACTGCAAAATGCTGCAAAAGCGGCTTTTAAAGAGGGGAGGAAAGCCACTGCATTAGCGGAACGCCGGGAAGCGGAGCACCGGGAAGCGGGGCCTTACTGTAGTACAACTCCGCCTCCCTTTCTCTTCTTTCTGTTCTTTTTGAACAAGTTGTATCCTTCAATCGCTGTATTCCAGTCATTGGAGTCATCCCACCAAGTTTCAGTTATCCTTATCAAGTTGTATTTACTCTCCTGTATTAAGAGTTCAAGTTTGTTTCCCATACTCTGGGCATTAGTATACAGACACTGAAGACCATGTGATTTACAGCCTGGCTTCCTTCCTATATTTTTATGAAAACTATTATTGGCCCCCATTAGAGCTGTTCCCTCAGTTCCTCTTACTGTGCACAAGCCTTTGTTAGTCGTTACCGCCAAGTTTACGTCTCCTTCCCCCTTAGGATTCAGTTTAAAGTTCTCCTGATGAATTTCTCCATGCTGTGGCCAAACACATTCTTCCCAGCCCTTGTGAGGTGCAACCCATCACTTGCTACTCCATTTTCCAGGAAGCATAGCCCGTGGCCTCAGAATCGAAATCTCTTGCATCGGCACCACTGTTGTAATTCACCTGGAGTATTTTTCTTTCCCTTTCCACTCCTCTTCTAAGTACTGGAAGGATGAACGAAAAAACTATCTGGGCTCCAAAGTCCTTGAGTTTCCTTCCCAGAGCTTCAAAGTCTAACATGATTTCTTCATATCTGCTTGGCAGAATCATTTGTTCCCACATGGATGAGAAGAAAGAGATATCTGTCAGTGGGCTTTATGAGTGATGGCAACCCTTCCGTCACATCTCTAATCCATTCTCCAGGGAGGCAGCATACCTGGCGAGTCCATGGATCTTCTCTGCATACTTGGGTATCAATCCCATGCAGCAGGATTTTGTAGGTGTCTCCCACCACTACTACTTTTCTTCTTGTCGTGGGGCTCGGTTTCATTGCCTCTGCTTGACTGAGCTTCATCCTCTCGCTCACTGTCACGTGGGGTCTCCTGTAATTCTTCCTCTGCAGACTGTCCTCTAGTCTCATCCTCAAGTGCCTGGAAGCGGTTCCATAGTTCCACCAGTGATGGGTGTGTTCTGGCTCTTCTGCTCAGAACGGTCACCCTTTTCCATGAAGTTTCCTCCACTTCATTGTTCCTCTCCACAATAGTCTCCTCTTCTGTTTCAGCATGCTGTTGTTCTTCCACCTTCTGTACTTTTCTTTGCTGTTATTGTTCCAGCGTTCTATCTAAGAACTCTTCATCTTCTCTTATGCTCTTTAGTGTGGCCACCTGCCATTCCAGGCCCTTCATTTTTTCTTCCAACAGCTCCACCAACTTGCACTTGTTGCACGTACGCCATGTTGTTCTCAGGCAAGAAAACAAACACCGCACACACCTTGCAGGTCCCCACCACTGGAGTGTCCTTCCCATCCATAGTCTCTACTGCCTTTTGTTTGTTTCTTTCTCCTTGTATTAGAATGGCCTGTGCTTTCTCTTGTCCTCCTTCAGGGTAAATAGGGAGAAATTGGGAGAAAATGATGTGGATGAAGATGTGGGTATGTCTGAAGAACAATGTGGATCCACTGGTTAGTAAACTGAATAATTCACTTTGTAATGCATTTATCTGAATGCATCATTCGTCAAGACTCTTTGTGCCTTTTAGTATTAATGGTATTCAACAAGCTGTTTGCTATGTTGGAAGTTAATAGGGGAAAAAAGCTTAGCTCCTTATGGCTTGTTTAATGAGTTAACTAGGTTTAGAATTTATAACCCAAGTTTACGGTACAGAAAGATGCAGCTAAGTGTTCTCACTTGGTATCGTTTTCTTATCTTACCAACATGCCCCTTATTTTGTAACAACATGGCAGACCACAATGGTGATGCCATAAGTCTGTTCACTGTTTTACTTCAGCATAGCTCAGCTTCCTTAGGGAACTCATTCTGTACTTGTTTTCTCAAAAAACAAACATCTGCAGCTTGACACAGGTAATATTATGTACTATTTCCAAATTAATAAAAAGCAAGCTCTCTAAACAATTACACAGCGTATATCCTCCTTGTGAAATGCTATACTGAGTTGTAAAGTAACAAGGTTTAGTAATCAGATTTGCATCATTGTTTAAGAAATATGTGAAGAACTACAAGTGATAAACTTGATTTAAATCAAGGGTTTCTCTTTGTGATTTCAATTGGCTTGATTTAAATCAATCCACCCTGCTTTGCTGTCTGCTTACATTTCTTTTGCTAAAAGAGGGAGTTTCCTCTTTTGAAGTCAAATGTGACTGTGTTGGATTTTCTTGGCAACTATCCGCTTACATATGTGTTAAATTTGATATCGCTATGGTCACTGTTCCCAATTGGTTCAAACACTCTTAACGTTTTGCACCAGGTTCTGGTCACCTGTCACACTCACACACATTGAGTTACCTACCCGCTGGTCGGTCCCATGACCAACTGTTCTAGGGCACAGTCATTTAGAGTATTTAGAAATTTTACCTCTTTGTCATCTGTGCAAGGGTAATTGAAGTCACCCCTTATTACAGCACTTTATCATTTGGATACATGCTTGATTCATTCCCTATCTCAAGATCACCTGACCATTTTGGGATGATAGCATGTCCCCAGTTCCAAATTACTCTTGGGACCTGATATCACCACCCATAGCAATTCTGTAGAGGAGTCTGCCCTTTTGGGGATTTCTAGCTTGTTGTACTCTTTGATGTACAAATCAACACCACCTCCTTCCTATAGTGCTTGTATTCAGAGATAATTATGTTCCCCTTGCTCTCTTCAATTTACCAAGTTTCTGTTATGCCTACTATATCTGTGCTGTCCTCTAAGACTAACCGCTCCAGTTTGCCTCACTTTTCTTGGAGGCGTCTAGAATTAGCATAGAAACACATGTACACAATGTCTCTCTCCATAATATTTGGCATATGTGTTTTACCCTTCAGTGTTTTGGCCTATCTGAATTGCTGTCGCATGCCTCTGTGCTCTCAGTGCCTAATCCTTCCCCTCCATATGTTCCCATAAGCATTTTCACCTTCATCCCTGAAGAATGGTTTGTTCTGAATTGGACACTGCTGAGCTCCTGTCAGGCTTTTCCCCAAAATCACTATAAAAGCTGTACTGCCACCTTTTTATTTTAAGCACCAACAGTCTGGTTCCATCCTGGCTCAAGAGGAGCCTAGATGTATAGGCCTAGCTTGTTCCAAAATGTTCCCCAGTGCCAAACAAATTCAAACCCCTCCTCCTGAGACCACAGTCTCATCCACACATTGACATTACATAGCTGTGCCTGTCTAGCTGGGCCTGTGAGAGGAACTGACAGCATTTCAGAAGAAGCTATCTTGAAAGTCCTAGTTTAAAAACCTCTTCCCTACAACCTAAACTTCCTTCCAGGACCTCACAACTACATTTCCCCACACAATTTGTGCCAATATGCACCATGACCACTGAGTTTTCCCCAGCACTATTATCAGCTATCTGTATGTGTGACATTGCAACCTTTGCGCCAGGTAGACAAGTCATCATGCGATCAGCTTACCCATCACAGACCTAGCTATTAGTGTCCCTGATGATCAAAGCATTAACTGCTAGGATCCCACTGCCTCCCAGATGAGTATCTTTGGGACAAGAGGATAACTATTAATCCACCAAGAAATGGATCCCTTTTAACGGATACTATCCCTTTTCCTCAAAGTGATATCCCCAAGACCCTGATTCTTAATGAAAGCAAGGAAGCTGCCACCCTGGGAGTGGAATCCAGCTATCATATCCCTGAAGGCCTCATCCGCCAACATCTCTGTCTCCCTCATCTTATCCAGGTCAGCTACCTTGACCGCAAGGGAACAAACTCAATCACTCAGGGTCTAGGAGCTCATTGCATGGAACACACACACATGACTTTTGTCCAGCAGGATGATAATCATACATGCATCATTCTATACAATGCACTGGAAAGCCCCATACCTTTCTACATGTATATCTGTTTTTGCAGATTATTTAGCTGAGTTAGTTTCCCTAGGAATTTTGGATGTGTTAGGTCACAAAGGAGAGTAGCAGAGTAATTTTCCCTGGTCTCCTTGCCTGCTGGTAAACTTGCTCAGTTGCTTAACTCTCTTGTTATCTTGATGCTTTGTCACTGGGCTAAGATACTTCATCAGCTGGGCTTCCCTCTTGCTTGTGGAGCAGTCCCCCTTGTTAGGTTCTAAATTTATGGCTCTGGCTAGCTTCACCCAGCTGCTAATGCAGCCAATTAGATCAGGAGCTCATCATTTGAAAAATAAAAAGAGGTGTGGTATAATTACTGGATTCATCCAAATTCTATTGAGTAGGAATTTGAAAGGGGGATGGTTTTAGATTGGTTTAGCTCCCTAGTTTAGCCTCCAGTTTGCTTTCCATTGGCTGGCTGAAGAAATAGAGTGGAAACTGTCCTTGGAGAACTTCGGATGTTGTTGGTGTGCCCTGAGCCAAACAGGCTTTCCTCCTTTTCCTATCACCTCAATGCAACAATACAATTTTGTTTGCAGCAAGACTGCTACCTGTGTCTGCCTGGGATTTAGGAATCCCTTTATTGCTCATGAATGGCAGCATGATCTAATAAGTAAGTGATGTCCCTTAGCTTTGGAAGAGGGTTAAAGCTCCTGCCTATTCATGAGGCAGGGATATTTGTTAGGACTCCAAGAGGTTTCCTTGAATGTACTTTGATCCAATTCTAAGATGATTGTGTTACCCCACAGTGGAACTCCAAAAAAGTGTTGCAGCCCTCAAACTTAGTTATGACAGAGATCTCGCCCTTCGGAATAATTCCATATATTGTATTGATTTTCTGAACATCATGGAGCCTGTGTGTAGTCCAAAAAGTAGTATAGTGGACAGTAACCCAAGCATTTAAAATGCTTAACCTGTCTAGAATTTGACCATCCAGCCACCAACTTTTTTCAAAGACTGCTATTTTTGAATGCTTGTAATTTCTTCATACACAAAATAGATTAAAGTATCAAGGAAACATAACCAAAAGTGTTTTGAGGCTGGGTCTGGAGCAAGATAGTATGGCCACATCATTGGGAAAGACTAATATATTCCTGTTAATGAAATCTGGAAAGTGTAAATTCAGTTCCTTCTGGACGTTGGCAAGATCATGAAGATAAAAGGTAAATAACAAAGGGGCAAGAATACAACCTTGCCTTGCACCCTTATTTGTGTCTCCAATGAGCTGCTTGAACTACCACATCTGATCTGAAGTGTATTATTCCCCTGGAGACAATAAGATGGAACAGCCTTTTATCAACAAGGATATTATTCAGTATCTGCCATAGCTTGTCTCTAGGGATCAGATCAAAAGCTGCCTTCAAATACATGAAGGCAGCAAAAAGTTTCCCCTTCAGAAACGCAGAATATATTTTTTTGCTAGATGGGAGAGCACAAAACGGTAGTCTCATGTGGAGAAATTTTTCCTAAAAGCTGCTTGCATGTTATTTATTAGTCCCTCTTCCTCCAGAAGAATGTTTCACAATCTATTCTGAAGAAATTAATGGAAATAAGTCCATCAATCCCTGGGAAAATTCTGGAGCAGGTTATAAAGTGGTCAGTCTGTAAGTACCTTGAAAACAATGAAGTGCTTATTAGAAGCCAACATGGAATTGTCGAGAACAAATCCTGCCAGGATTTTTTTTTATCGGGTAACCTCTCTCGTAGACAATGGGAATGCTGTGGACATAATGTATCTCAACTTCAGCAAAGCTTTTGAGAAAGTGCCCCATGATACTCTGATTAGCAAGCTAGCTAAATGGGGGCTGGATGGAACAACTATCAGGTGGATCCACAGTTGGCTACAGAATCATACTCAAAGAGTGCTTATCTATGGTTCCTTCTCAAACTGGGGGGAGGTGACAAGCAGTGTACCACAGGGTTTGGTCCTGGGCCCGGTGCTCTTCAAAATTTTAATTAATGACTTGGATAAGGAGGTGCAGGGAATGCTTATCAAATTTGCAGGCAATACAAAATTGGGAGGGATAGGTAATACTCTGGAAGAGAGAAACAAAATTCAAAGGAATCTTGATAGGGTGGAGCATTGGGCTGAAAGCAATAGAATAAAATTTAACAGGGATAAGTGCAAAGTTCTACATGTAGGAAAAAGAAACCAAGGGCACAGTTATAAGATGGGGGATAGCTGGCTCATCAATACTATGTGCGAGAAGGATCTTGAAATTGTTGTTGTTGATCACAAGCCGACTATGAGCCAACAGTGTGATGTGGCTACAAAAAAGGCAAATGCTATTTTAGGCTGCATTAGCAGAAGTACAGTTTCCAAATCACGTGAAGTACTAATTTCTCTCTGTTCGGCAGTGGCTGGGCCTCATCTTGAGTACTGCATCTGGTTCTGGACACCACACTTTAAGAAGGATGCAGACAAACTGGAATGGGTTCAGAGGAGGGCAACGAGGATGATCAGGGGACTAGAAACAAAGCCCTATGAGGAGAGACTGAAAGAACTGGGCATGTTTAGCCTTGAAAAGAGAAGGCTGAGGGAAGATATGATAGCACTGCTCAAATACTTGAAAGGTTACCACACAGTGGAGGAACAAGAATCTTCTCAATCATCCCAGAGTGCAGGACACAGAATAATGGGCTCAAGTTACAGGAAGCCAGATTCCAGCTGAATATCAGGAAAAACTTCCTAACTTTTGGAGCAGTACAGTATGGCCCCACTCATACGGCAGGTTAGGTTCCAGACCCCCGCTGAAAAGCTAAAAGCGGATCAGCTGTAGGGCAGGGGTCTGGAACCTAACCCACTGATTGCAGCAGAGGAGGAGAAGATCAGATGTTCCCCTCCTTGGGCACGAACAGCTCGAGTGGGAATCTGATCGTGCCAGAAGAGGAGAAGGTCAGCTGTAGCATGCTACAGCTGATCTTCCCCTCTTCCGGCGCGATCGGCTGGAGTGCGGGGAGCTCCAGCCCCCCATCCACCTGATTGCCCCGCTGACGCCATATTAGCAGAATGCCAAAAAGCGGGGCGCCGAGAAGCAAGGCCCTACTGTACAATAATGGAATCAGTTAGCTAGGGACGTGGTGGGATCTTCAACACTTGGAGGCGTTGAAGAAGCTGCTGGAGAGCCACCTGTCGGGTATGCTTTAAGTTTGATTCTTGTATTGAGCATGGGGTTGGACTCAATGGCCTGATAGGCTCTACTATTCCGTGATTCTTTGATTCTATAAGTTAACTGTTCCAGAATTGCCTTGATTTGTCAGTTGAGACTTTTCTTAAAAATTACCTTTGTTTTTTCTAAAAAAAAATACCATTGTACTTTCACCCTTTTTTCTTCAATATAAATGTTTTCTCAGCTTTCTGCAATACGTTTTTCATTAAAATTTGAAATAGTATTCAACTTGACCCTATTTTTATAAATGAGGGGGAGGGGGTTAAACATTTTCCTTAGATTTTCATCCTTTTTTCTTCCTTAACATTTGGAATAGTATTCACTTTTACCTTAAACCTTTTTGGGGCTGTATACTTGGTGGTGTTAATCATTTTAATTGATAAAATAATTGATGAGCTAGTTTTTGCTGTTGTCTGATCTTACTAATAATTTTATACTTCTATTATCTATTATTTTGTTTAGACTGTTTTGATTTTTTCTATGCTGTTAGCCATGCTGAATTCCCAAGTGGAAGAAAAATAAAAATAAAAATGTTAAATAAATAGAATGAATACATAGATTATGAAGGAAAAAGTACTCTATTAGGTAAAGTGTATTTTTAGTTTTCAAGTATTATTGAAAAGATAGCATGTTAAATCTGTTAAATTTTAATATGGGAGGTATATACTATATAATTTCTTATTTATGTTCCAGTTATACATGTATCAACTATTCCGAAGTTTAGCCTATATCCATTCCTTTGGAATATGCCATCGGGATATAAAACCACAGAATCTTTTGCTGGACCCTGACACAGCTGTCCTAAAACTTTGTGACTTTGGAAGGTAAGTGTCTTTGGCAAAAAATAGCTGAACATAGTTTGGGCATAGTGTTCCTTATGCTGAACTTCATTTCAGTAGTCCTGATTATTCTGACTTGCATGACAAGGTCGCTGCCATTTTCTATTATATAATATTTTTGAAAGGCGTCAAGCTGTCATGTGACAGCCTCCTAACTGGGAACATGGCAATGGTGGCATCTGATGCCAGTGACGCAAGTGAAGTGGGTGTGCAAGCAGGGAGGCCAGAGTGGGCGGAGAGTGCAAAGTGGCGGCGGTCTGGGTGAGCCACAGAGCTCCTCAGGAAGTGTTGTGCTTTGCTGCCAAGGCCAAGCAAGGAGAGAGGGAGGAGGGCAAGCACGAAGGCAAGACCTTGTGGGGAGTGGGAGAACAAGTGGCAGGCAGTGGCCTGGGTGAACTGCAGCTTAACAGATGGAGGCAGCTCTTCAGCAAGCGCCCTGCTTTCCTGCTGCTACTCCCCCCACCTACCTCACCAATAGAGGGTGAGGAGGAGAGAAGTGGGAGGAAAGCAGGATGATAAAAAGTCTTTAAATGAAGAAGTAAATTTATTTATTTAATTAATTAATTAATTAATTAATTAAGCTTATATACCGCCCGACTAGCAACAGCTCTCTGGGTGGTGAACATTAAAAATACAATAAAAATAACACAAAACTGTACACAAAACTGTACAGTCTAAAATCAAAATATAATAATTTAGAATTAACAGGAATTAAAATGCCTCAGAGTAGAGAAAGGTTTTAACATGGCGCCGAAAAGATGATAGTGTCGGCGCCAGGTGCACCTCCTCGGGGAGACCATTCCATAGTTCGGGGGCCACCACTGAGAAGGCCCTAGATCTTGTCACCACTCTCCGGGCTTCCCTATGAGTCGGAACCCGGAGGAGGGCCTTCGTAGTAGACCGTAGTGTACGGGCCGGTTCATAGCGGGAGAGGCGTTCCGACAGATATCGTGGTCCCGCGCCGTATAAGGCTTTATAGGTAAGTACCAACACTTTGAATCTGGCCCGGAAGCATATTGGAAGCCAGTGCAAACGGGCTAGCACAGGTGTTATATGCTCAGACCGCTTAGTTCTTGTTAGCAGTCTGGCCGCCGCATTTTGCACTAGCTGTAGCTTCCGAATCGTCTTCAAAGGTAGCCCTACGTAAAGCGCATTGCAGTAGTCCAGACGCGAGGTTACCATAGCATGTACCACTGATGAGAGGTCCTCCTTACTCAGATAGGGACGTAGCTGGGCTACCAACCGAAGTTGGTAGAACGCATTCCGTGCCACCGAGGCTACATGAGCCTCAAGTGTGAGGGAAGAGTCTAAGATGACTCCCAGATTACGCACCTGTTCCTTTAGGGGGAGTGTAACCCCATCCAGGACAGGGTATATATCCACCATCCGATCAGAGAAACCATCCACCAACAGCATCTCAGTCTTGTCAGGATTGAGTCTCAGTTTGTTAGTTCTCATCCAGTCCATTGTCGCAGCCAGGCAACGGTTCAGCACGTCAACTGCCTCACCTGAAGAAGATGTAAAGGAGAAGTAGAGCTGCGTGTCATCAGCATACTGATGACAACGCACTCCAAAACTCCTGATGACCGCCCCCAGCGGCTTCATATAAATGTTAAAAAGCATGGGAGACAGAACCGAACCCTGCGGGACCCCACATTGGAGAACCCACGGTGTCGAGCAGTGTTCCCCAAGCACTATCTTCTGGAGACGACCCGCTAAGTAGGAGCGGAACCACTGCCAAGCAGTGCCTCCAACTCCCAATTCCGCAAGCCTCTCCAGAAGGATACCATGGTCGATGGTATCAAAAGCCGCTGAGAGGTCAAGGAGAATCAACAGAGTTACACTCCCTCTGTCTCTCTCCCGACAGAGGTCATCAAACAGGGCGACCAAGGCCGTCTCAGTGCCAAAACCAGGCCTGAACCCCGATTGAATAAAAATAAAAATAATTTTTTTTTATTTTATTAAATAAAAATATCTTAACAGTTAATTTAAGATGCCAACCAATATCATATAAAAGAGACCCATATCAAATAAAATTAACTTTTTTCAAACTATTTTGTCTTAACTTTATCTATCATTATTACTATTATATTTACATTTGTATTCCGCCCTACCTCCCAAAGGAGCCCAGGGTGGCAAACATCAACATGTTAAAACAATATAATTTAAAATAAAATAAAACATATTTAAAACAATTAAAACCATCTCAGATATTTAAAAACAATTAAGAACCACCAAAAACATTTTTTTTGAAGTTCAATTAAACCATCTTAAAAACATTTAAAAACACATACCCTAACAGTTACTAATTTCAGGGTTGCTATTGACAATATCTCTCAGCCATCTAGTGCCTGGGTAAACAGGAATGTCTAAATTGCTCCTGAAAGTCAGTAGTAAGGGAGATAGCCACACCTCACCAGGGGACATTTCACAAATGGGAACCCACCATCAAGAAGGCCCTGTCACAGGTGACTGCCAATTGGGCAGCAGCCAGCTAACACCTTGAATTTGGCTTGGTCGCTCACTGGCAGCCAGTGCTGAGCTGTTAGGATCGGTGATATGTTGCCAATCTGTCTAAAATTTGGCAATTTTCTATATTTTATTTAGATATTTTAATTTAGAAGGTAATTTATTGGTTTCCTCTTTGTTAGCCAGTAATAAATTATTAACAAATATTTGACTAGGCATATTCAAAGGTTCACTTAAATTCCCCAGCAAAGTTACCTCTAGGTCAAAGTCCTTTATTTGCAGTAGCCACAAGCAATTGCAATTGGAATGTACAGAAAGAGTAGAAACCAAGTAAATAACTTGATAAAATTGCCAGACTAAAATTCTGAAATTTACATGAAATACAAATCGATAAAATTGGTATACAAAGTCCATCAGCACAAAATTAAACAAAAAGCAAAACTATATCAGATTATAAAACTTAACGAGCCATAATGGATTGTGTTTCAATGGCACCCGCTAAAAGTGTTGCAAATGTTGCTGTCGCCAGCTTCTCTTGGCCTGCAAGAAGAAAAACCACATAAAAATTAATTGAGTGCCCTGGAAAAGATTACAACAGTGGGGTAATCAGCTCACTTCTCAGACCTCTATGAAAGAGCAAAATGGCAGTACATGGGCTGTTTCAATACTGCCATCTCCGCATGGACATACATGAATTTGTAGTGGGATTCTTTTAAAATGTCCCTCTAATAAGGCCAGCGGTAGTCTACAATATACTGTACCAAATAATTTCATAAAAATACTGATTTCACACAATAGCGTTTAACTGCTGAACAGATTATCACCAAATATGCTGAAAGTCTGTGGCTTTTTTTGTGCATCACCAGCATTTAAAAATGCTAAAATTATATATCCTCTGTAACCTTATAGGGATTGAAGACCAGCAACAGAGCATATTGAAAAAAATTATGTTATACTTATATAAGGTGAAGTTGTGGCTATTGAAAAAAAAAAGTATTTCCCATTGATTTTCAGTAAATTTACTGCAAAAAGCCTTTACCTCGGTTTGCTTTACCTTTACCCGCATGTGGAGTCACTTTGACTCAAGAGAAGCAGGGGTCGGGGAGGAATCAATAAATGTTTTCATTCTATGGATGAGAGTCAACTAAGCACAGTTTTGTAAAGACAAATCAATATATTGCTTGCAGCCATCGCAAGCCATCAATAAACCTTTGAAGCTAGCCCAGAGGAGTGTAACAGCAGATACATAGAATTACTGGTTAGAAAATGTTGGAAGGGACATGTCACATGTTGTGTTTTGCTTACCAGTTAACTGTTTGAGTAGCATATGCTATGCATGCAGGTTTTATTCCCATTTATTGACAGTTCATAATAATTCACTGTTTATTTATTTATTTGGTTGCATTTATATACCGCCCTTAGCAAATAGCTCTCAGGGCGGTAAACAGCATAGGGTAAAATACATATATGGCAATAATAAAATCACAAAAACATATATGACATAAAAACAAATACAGTTAAACAGAAAATAAAAATAAAGACTTAGTATACAAGATTAAAAAGCTAAAAAGATTAGAGTGATTAAAATGCCTGGGAGCATAAAAAGGTCTTTACCTGGCGCCGAAAAGATAATAGTGTAGGCGCCAGGTGTACCTCTTCGGGGAGGCTATTCCACAGTTGTTACAGTTGTGCAAAATATTTTACAATTTGCTGGTGTTTTACATTTTAAAAAACAGTGAGATCAGTTACATCTGTTTCTTTGGGATATATTTGACCTGAAACTAGATTAGTAACCTAACTTTTTGAATCACTAAAATTGATTTGCTTCCTCTACTTCATATCATACTAATGTTTTATACCTGAAATTCCTTAAACAAAAGTGTATTCCAAGTGCTTGATCTAATCATTAAAACATAGTGATTTAACATATAATAGACTTTAAAATGTTAGGTTTTAATGGTAAGAACAAGCACTTGGCATGTACTTTTGTTTAGAATATCTGATGATATTGTTCTGGTTCAGCAGCTGTTGCCCCGATCCTGCAAATTTGGGCACTCTCTTAGGCTTTGAAAAGTGAGACGGTATTATGCAGTAGAAGATATACGTCAGGAGTTGCAAATAAAATTTTATCTTAAAGCAAATGAACATTTGCATATTAAGTACACTGCAGGGTTTTTTTATAACCTCCCTTTTTTCTTTCCTCATATCTAGTGCAAAACAGCTAGTTCGTGGAGAGCCTAATGTTTCTTATATCTGCTCTCGGTACTACAGGGCACCAGAGTTGATCTTTGGAGCTACAGATTATACCTCCAGTATAGGTATGTGTTTAGTTGGATACCTCCCTTTAATTGCAGCCCATAAATATGCTATTTAGTATATAAGCACTTTATGCCAGTAACACTTAATTTTATCAGAATTGTGTTAGAATACATTGAATAATGTCTGTTTTCCTGTAACTCCATTTCCAGGTTTGGTGCAAGATGCCATTGATATTATTATCGTCTTTAAATTACAACATGTAATAATTTTACATTATCTGCCTTTCAGTTAAACTGCCATAGACGCTGCACAAGAAATAAAGCAATATAAAATAACACAAACAATCTATTATCATTTCTAAATCAGGAAACTTGGTAACATTACCAAATATAAAAGTTGCCTAAAGTTTATTTTCATTATACGAACTTACGCGAAATGACAGAAGTTGTAGGAAGGGTAGGTGGGCTGAGGTTGATTTAATGTTTATTTCTAAAAGCTTGTTGGTTAATTGTTTTAGAATAATTGATGACTCTCATGATCGAATGTGCCAGATCCTTGCAAGTAGTAAATTAGGAGGCTGGATCCCAGGACATTGCTTCCCTCAGTACAATGTCGGGCAAGCTAGAGTACAACAATGGCTGTCTAGGATTCTGTATTGTTTTTAACACAAATGCTTTATTGAAGATTTTAAAAAATAAATAAGCATAATAGAAATAGAAGCTGGGATCCCATAAACTACGTAGCAAAACCCAGTCACCCAAGAGAGCTTTAGGCTTGTATTTTTCAAAAAGCAGCGCTCCATGCTATCGGCCAAACTACTTTTGAAACTGAGAGGGCTCTCAAAAGCAGCAATTTACTATTATATGCCATAGGGATTTTTTAAAAAGTTTTTTTAAAAACTCACTGGGTGTGCCCAAACTCTTGGGCATGCCCAAAATAGGTCTTTGGATACTAGCCAGAAAAAACAAAACACATACTCAGTACATATAAATGCCAATAAACAGCATTCAAGACCATTCAGAATGAATTTATTCCATAAATGAAACCGATATAGAAGCCATACTTACTAGTATTCCCTTCCCTATTTCATTCATATCAAATCTTGCGATAAGCTTACTGAGTGGCAAGTCAGTGTTTCCTAAGCCTCAGCCTCTCCCCTTGCCATGTGCAATATGGGAATGATAATGATGGCCAACGTAATGAATATGAAGCACTTAGAACAACTGTGTGCACATGTAAGAGTGATTTTATGAGTATGCATCCAGTTTACAGACTATTCGTAGAGAATTGCCACACAACATAAATGATATTTGAATTGAATGTTACTATATAAGTATCATTCTGTTGCTGTTCCTCATGATGAAGGTGAAGCGGGTTAATAAATTAGCTTCCTGTTGAGCTATTGTGGAACACTGCACTTAATTTCCCCCCCTCTAAAGTTACAGAATATGTGCACATGGACATCCAATATTTGCAATGAATTGAGGTGACTCTTGGTGTTCCAAAGTAATACCCAACTGAACTTCAGGATAAAAGATGCTTGTCTGCTATGTTTTCAGTACCACGAGGCAATTTCTAGTATTCATGACCTTCCACCTCTGTTCTTACATCATGTTATTATTGTTTATTATTTATTAACTTGTTAGCCACTTGTTACTCAAAGATTTCCAAGCACTTATAATACATTCAGATCATAAATATAAAAACAGAACAAAGTGTGGCAGCGCATTAATAAAACAACATCATCTCAGTCTATTAAATGTCTGGGGGGGAAAGATACGTCTTCATCTGGTAATGAAAAGATGCCAACATTCCACAGATGGGCAGCCACAACTAAAAAGACCCTCTCCCTCATCGCCACTCTCTGAACTTCCGTCAGAGAAGGGAATTGGAGAAAGGTCTCAGGGTTCAGGTAGGTTCATATCAGGAGAGACATTACAGAAACTACTGGAGTCCTGAGCTTTATAGGTCAAAATCAGCACTTTGAATTGGACTTGGAAGCATACAGGCTGTCAGTGTAGTTGTAACAGAATTGGTGTTAGATGTTGTTCATCTCGAACCTGTCAATAGTTGAGCAGCCGCATTCTGCACTAATTGAATCTTCCAAACCATTTTGAAAGTCAGCTCCTTGTAAAGCGCATTGCAAGAGTTCAATCTTGAGGTTACCAGAGCATAGATTATTGTAGCCAAGTTATCCCTGTCTAGATAGGGTCGTAGTAGGGCCACCAGACTAAGCTTGGTGGTAGCACGTCACACCACCGAGGCCAGGTGAACCTCAAGTGACAGCAGTGGGTCCAGGAGAACCCCTAAATGACAAATGCGCTCCTTCAGAAGGAGTGTGACCCCTGTAGAGCAGGCCGCACACCACTTAGCAGCTCAGAGGAGCCACCCACCAACAGCAGCTCAGTCACGTCTGGATTAAGCTTCAGTTTATTGGCCCTCATCATGTCCATTATTGCAAACAAGCATTGATTCAGCACATCCACTGCCTGACTTGCAGAAGATAAAAAGGAGAAATCGAGCTGCTTGTCAACAGCATATTGATGATGACGTACTCCAAAACTCCATATGACCCCACTGAACAGTTCTGTGTAAATCAGTGGCTCCCAAACTTTTTTCTTCTTGTTTTGTTGTTACGTGCTTTCAAGTCCAATATGACTTATGATGACCCTATGAATCAATGACCTCCAAGAGCATCTGTCATGAACCACCCTGTTCAGATCTTGTAAGATCAGGTCTGTGGCTTTCTCTATGGAATCAATCCATCTCTTGTTTGGCCTTCCTCTTTTTCTACTTCCTTCTGTTTTTCCCAGCATTATGGTCTTTTCTAATGAATCATGTCTTCTCATTATGTGTCCAAAGTATGATAACCTCAGTTTCATCATTTTAGCTTCTAGTAATAGTTCTGGTTTAATTTGTTCTAACACCCAAATATTTGTCTTTTTTGCAGTCCGTGGTATGCGCAAAGCTCTCCTCCAACACCACATTTCAAAGGAGTTGATTTTTCTCTTATCCACTTTTTT
The DNA here is from genome assembly GCF_030035675.1 of Rhineura floridana. Lineage (NCBI taxonomy): Eukaryota > Metazoa > Chordata > Lepidosauria > Squamata > Rhineuridae > Rhineura > Rhineura floridana. The sequence continues at coordinate 155,801,638 of NC_084480.1, forward strand.
CGCTGTCCAACTTTCACATCCATACATAGAGATCAGGAATACCATGGTCTGAATGATCCTGACTTTAGTGTTCAGTGATACATCTTTGCATTTGAGGACCTTTTCTAGTTCTCTCATAGCTGCCCTCCCCAGTCCTAGCCTTCTTCTGATTTCTTGACTATTGTCCCCATTTTGGTTAATGACTGTGCTGAGGTATTGATAATCCTTGACAAGTTCAATGTCCTCATTGTTAACTGTAAAGTGACATAAATCTTCTGTTGTCATTACTTTAGTCTTTTTGATGTTCAGCTGTAGTTCTGCTTTTTGTGCTTTCCTCTTTAACTTTCATCAGCATTCGTTTCAAATCATTACTGGTTTCTGCTAGTAATATGGTATCGTCTGCATATCTTAAATGATTGATATTTCTCCCTCCAATTTTCACACCTCCTTCATCTTTGTCCAATCCCGCTTTCTGTGTGATATGTTCTACATATAGATTAAACAAATAGGGTGATAAAATACACCCCTCACACCTTTCCGATTGGGAACCAATCAGTTTCTCCATATTCTGCCTTACAGTAGCCTCTTGTGCAGAGTATAGGTTGCGCATCAGGACAATCAGATGCTGTGGCACCCCCATTTCTTTTAAAGCATTCCATAGTTTTTCATGATCTACACAATCAAAGGGTTTGCTGTAATCTATAAAGCACAGGGTGATTTTCTTCTGAAATTCCTTGGTCTATTCCATTATCCAACATATGTTTGCAATATGATCTCTGGTGCCTCTTCCCTGTCTAAATCCAGCTTGGACATCTGGCATTTCTCGCTCCATATATGGTAAGAGCCTTTGTTGTAAAATCTTGAGCATTACTTTACTTGCATGGGATATTAAGGCAATAGTTCAATAATTACTGCATTCTCTGAGATCCCCCTTCTTTGGAATTGGAATATATATTCTTCCAGTCTGTGGGCCATAGTTTAGTTTTCTATATTTGTTGACAAATTTTTGTCAAAATTTGGACAGATTCAGTCTCAGTAGCTTGTAGCAACTCTATTGGTATGCCATCTGTTCCTGGTGATTTGTTTCTTCCAAGTAGTTTAAGAGCAGCTTTCACCTCACATTCTAAAATTTCTGGTTCTTCATCATATGGCTCCTCCATGAATGAATCTGTCATCCTGGCATCTCTTTTATAAAGTTCTTCAGCGTATTGCTTCCATCTTCCTTTTATATCATCTCTTGTCAGTCAGTGTGTTCCCCTGTTGATACTCAACATCCCTACTCCTGGTTTAAATTTCCCTTTCATTTCTCTAATCTTTTGGAATAGGGCTCTTGTTCTTCCCTTTTTGTTGTCCTCTTCTATTTCTATACAATAACTATTGTAATAGTTCTCTTTGTCCCTACATACTAGTTGCTGTATTGTTGCATTTAGTTTTCTGACTGTGTTTCTATCTCTTGCTTTTGGTTTCCTTCTTGCTTTAACCATTTTAAGAGTTTCTTCAGTCATCCATTGAGGTCTTTTTTAACTAGAGGTATTGTCTTTTTGCATTCTTCCCTGATAATGTCTCTGACTTCACTCCATAGTTTTTCTGGTTCTCTGTCAACTAAGTTCAAAGCCTCCTTATTTGATCTTTATATTCTTCTGGGATGTTATTTAGATTGTATTTTGGCATTATGATTGCTTTGTTGTTCTTTAGCTTTACTCTCATTTTTGATACAACCAGTTCATGATCTGTACCGCAGTCTGCTCCTGGTCTTGTTTTCGCAGAAAGTATGGAACTTCTCCATCTTCTGCTACCAATTATATAATCAATTTGATTCCTATATTGACCATTTGGTGATGTCCACATGTAGAGTTGTCTTTTCAGTTGCTCAAAAGATGTGTTCTCAAGAAACAAATTACTGGCTTCACAGAATTCAGTAAGTCTTTCTCCTGCTTCATTTCTGTCTCCTAAGCCCCATTTCTCCACAATTCCTAGTTCTTCTCTGTTCCCTGCTCTCTTCTTTCTTCTTGTATCACTTGAAAATTGCTGCAGTCTTTGTAGACTGCTTAATGATTTTTCTGCCTATTGTAGCAATTGTAACGCCCTGTATGGTTTTAGTGGTATTTTTACGGCTTCATTTATTTCATGTGCATTGTATAGCATTATAGTACAGTAAAATGAAATGGAAGAAGCAGTACAAATATAATTAAAAACCAATATGAATATTTAATGCAGTGGATGTGCTATCTCCCATCTTGAGCCACATATCCACAGGCAGTCCATGGGCCACCTGAATGAAGCTCATGGACCACAGTTTGGGAACCCTTGATGTACATGTTAAACAACATGTGAGATAGAATTGACCCCTGCAGGACACCATAGTGGAGAACCTATGGAACTGAGCAGTGCTGTCCAAGAACCACCTTCTGGAGCCAGCCAGCCAAGTAGGAGCGGAGCTACCACAAAGCGGTGCTCTCAGTACCCAACTCAGACAGTTGCCCCGGAATGATACCGTGGTCAATGATATTGAAAGCCATTAAGAGATCAAGAAGAACCAACTGAGTCAACACTCCCTCTCTCCAAGAACCACCTTCTGGAGCCAGCCAGCCAAGTAGAAGCAGAACCACCACAAAGCAGTGCTCCTAGTACCCAACTCAGACAGTTGCCCGAGAAAGATACCATGGTCAATGATATCAAAAGCCATTGAGAGATCAAGAAGAATCGAGTAACACTTCCCCTCTCTCTATCCCAACGCAGGGCAACCAAGGCAGTGTCCATATCAAAGCCGGAGCTGAATCCCAATTGAAATTAATCTAGAAAATCTGTCTCCTCCACGAGTATCTGGAACTGACTGGTAACAGAGCCTCGCCCAGAAAAGAGACATTTGCTGCTGGTCTGAAATTATTGAGATCTTCTGGGTCCAGGGAAAGTTTCTTCAGGAATGGTCTTACTACCACCTCCTTTAGGCAGTCTGGGACCACTCCTTTTTGAAGTGAAGTGTTAATTACTTCCCTGGCTCATCCAGCCGTCCTTTCCCTGACAGAATTTATAGTCATGAGGGGCGGTGGTCCAAGGCGCAAGTGGTTGCATGAACCCAGCAATGTATCTTGTCCACATCCTCAGGTTGCAGCAACAGAAACTCGTCCAACAACATTGAACAAGAAAGTGCTCCAGACATCTTGGTCTTATTACTGCCTCATTCAGGCAGCCTGGGACCATTTCTTCTTGAAGTGAAGCATTAACATACTGCCCTTTCTCTAAGGAGTTTAGCACAATACACATAGTTTTTCTCTTGCAGGTTTTATCCTTGCCACAAGCCTGTGAGGTAGGTTAGGCTGATAAATAGAGTGACTGGCCTATGATCATCCAGTGAACTTGATGGATGAGTGAGGATTTAATTCAACCCACTTAACTACTGTACTACATTGTGTAATGAGACATTACTTCCACAGCTCTAGAACAAGCAAAAATGTAAGAGGTAGAGTGTCAGCCATGATCTATCTACCATCTACCGTCTACCGTCTACCGTCTACCGTATACCGTCTATCTATCATCTATCATCTATCATCTATCATCTATCATCTATCATCTATCTATCTATCTATCTATCTATCTATCTATCTATCTATCTATCTATCTATCTATCTATCTATCTATTATCATTATTTTTACCCCGCCCTTTTTCTAAAACTGGAACTCACGGCGGCTTCCAGATAAAAGCACACATATAATTAAAAACATACAAAAGTCTAGATTAAAATCAAATTAAACAATTTACAGTATTAAAACCATTCATACATACAGTTAAAATAATTCAAACTCAGTTTAAAATAATACAGTTAGGCAACAGCAATGCAGCACCCTTCAAGACCTGTCCTTAACAGCTTTCAGTTCCAAAGGCTTGTTGAAATAAAAAAGTCTTTGCTTGCCGATGGAAGGACTGCAAGGAGGGGGCCATTCTTGCTTCCCTAGGAAGGGAGTTCCAAAGCCTCGGGGCAGCCACCAAAAAGGCCCTATCTCGCGTCCCCACTAGTCGTGCTTGTGAGGACGTAGGTATTGAGAGAAGGGCCTCTCCTGAGGATCTACCCACTATTTATTGCATATATAAAATTGCAGCCTGTCTGGCCAATCTATGATTAGCCTCTATAGTCACCTGAAAAAACATAGCTCCAATGAATTAGTCCATTGCTGTATCATCGCTTTTCCCTGAATTGTTTCCAGCATGTTGTCAACCATTCCCTGAGTCCATTCCAGCATGGAATGGCAGTATCATTTTTCTAATGCAGCTTGCTGGCTGGGGCTAGTGAGAGCTATAATCCAAAACATCTGGAGGGGACCAGGTTGGAGAAGGCTTTTCTAATCTATAGCTGAGATTGGAACACAGTACTCTACATGCAATCTACTCAGTAATGGTGGTGCAGCAGTATTACGTCTAGAATCTTGGAAACTAGGCTTCTTTTTTTCCAGCCTAAGGTGACATTGGCTTTCTGTGCCACAGTATCATATTGTAGATAATGGTGTTCGGTTGTCTTCTTATGCTTTAAGTTGGATTTCTGTATTGAGCAGGGGTTGGATTTGCTGGCCTTATAAGCCCTTCAAACTCTACTGTTCTATGATTCTTTGGGCTATGCTGCTTTGTCCTTGTAAACTAGACGTCAGTATGCACAGTGACTTCTTCCTCTTTGATATTTAGTTTTTTTATTGTATATATAAATATTCAGTTACTTAATATTTATTTTGAAGTAATATAAAAACACATTTTTTTAAAGCCATGTGTTGAAATTACCAGGGAACAACTTTAGGATGTTGTCAGAAAGGAAGAAGGTCTGAAATGAGAGGGAGCGGAAATGTGAGAAGTAGTATGGAGATGCAAATGGAAATGAAAGTTGAATAGAATGAACTTCAAGTTGAATGTGGGGATGGGCAGAGGTTGAATCTGGCGCAATTTGGAATGAACACCAACACCATCATCTTACTGGATTATTCCTAAATATAATGTTGTTGTCTGGCGCTTAGTTGGTACAAAACTAGGCAAGTTATCATTTGTATGAGCACTGCATGTGCATCTCTCCAGTGGAGTATGGATTGAGCTAAGACTTGCCTGATAAAATAAGCTTTATTATTGTGTTTCTAATTTAAAAATCTTATTTCAGCTGGCCCCTAATGTTCTTTGGAAGGAATATGGATGAACATATGCAATCCTCAATATCTCTCTATGATTTTTCCCTCCCCCCCCCCAGATGTTTGGTCAGCAGGCTGTGTATTGGCAGAGCTATTACTTGGACAACCAATTTTTCCAGGTGACAGTGGTGTAGATCAGTTGGTGGAAATCATCAAGGTATGAATTTTTTTATTATTTAGACAGTGTTTTGAATTGGAAATGTAATAATAATTTTATATGACTTTTACCTAAAATCCTCCTTGTATTTAAAGATAAGTAAATTAATAAATAATTTATACCCTGCTCTTCTGCCCACAGAGCACTCAGAGCAGCTTTGCTACATTAGAAATACAAGAAAACCACTTTGTGAAGGCTTTTGTGCTCTGAAAATCAGGGTATGAATAACCTATGTAAAATAAGTAATAAATAAAAGCAGAAAATTATACAGCCACAAGACTGTATACCAGCCTTTCCCAACCAGTGTGCCTCCAGATGTTGTTGGACCACAACTCCCATCAACCTCAGCCATTAGCAATGCTGGCTGAGGCTGATGGGAGTTGTGGTCCAACAACATCTGGAGGCACACTGGTTGGGAAAGTCTGCTGTATACTATAGCCAGTATGGATTTTCTGCATTCCGCAATGTTAAATTGAAAATACTCCCCATGCCATTCGGATACTTTCCATAACCTCATTTCAAAACAAAACCTTACAAAACCTATAGTCCTGAACTTGCTTAACAACCCTCTAAATTTTCATGGCGATACACAAAACAGTCAGGGAGAATCAAGAGTTCAAAGTGTAAAACAAGAGGGAAAAAATCCAGACCCCTGTTGGACTTTTTTCTGTCAGAGTTCTCATAATTTGTTGAAATTAATTAAAAATTAGCCATGTTCACAGAGTGCCTATAATGCTATTACAGACCTTGCTCCATGCTCTGACCTTCATCTTCTGTAGTTTAAAAGTTTAAAAAAATGCATGGCTGGTTTTTAATTAATTTAAGAAATTTAACATTGCAGTTTATTATTACATTGGGCATGCTAAGTAAGAACCAACTGTCAGTGTTATAAAAGCCAGACTCACAGCTTGGCTAATCAGGGGCCACACCAAGACCAGACAGTTATTCCAATTTAGACAATCCTGGCTTTCCCCCAAAGAATCCTGGGAAGTGTAGTTTGTGAAGGATGCTGAGAGTTGTTAGGAGACTCCTATTCCCCTGACAGAGCACCAGTGGCCAGACTGATTTAACAGTCAGCCCCCCTTCTGGGGATTGTAGCTATATGAATGGAATAGGGCCTCTCCTAGCAACTCTCAGCACCCTTCACAAACTACACTTCCCAGGATTCTTTGGGAGAAACCATGACTATCTAAAGTGAAATAACGGTCTGGTGTGGATGTGGCCAGGGACAGCTTTGGTTTAAATTTGGGTGAGAGGCTACATGTGCCTGCTGTAGAATGAAAAGGTGGGGGAAACCCTGAAAAAGAATGATACTGTTCACAATGTTTTCCTTTTGGAAAGGAAAGGGGCTTTCCCTCTTCCCAGTGCCCGCCCATGTAATCTCTTCTCCTCCGACTTCCTCCCTACCCATACCTTTCCTCCCCTTCTCTCCCCCTTCCCCCTCTTCCCCCTTCCCTGCCCCTCTACCAGGTCAGTTTCACCTATCCTAAGCATGATTGTACAAGAGTAAATCCTATTGCACTCAAAAAGCATGTAAATGATCAAACTCGTCCTTCCCTCATATCCCGTCCCTTTTGCCCCTCCTTCCCCCTCCGCTTCCAATCCCCTCCCCCCTCCTCTTCCTCCGTCCCTCTCCTGTCCCCTCCCCCTCCTCTTCCTCCATGGTCAGTTTTATCTATTCTAAGCATGATTGCAGGAGAGTAAATCCCATTGAACTCAATAAGCATGCAAATGATCAAACCTGCCCACCCCTCCCCACTCCCATCCCATCCTTTTTGCCCCTTCCCTCCCCCTTCCTTCGCCCCTCCCTCCCCATCCCTTTCCAATCTCCTTTCACCTCCCCTCCTTTCCTCTCCTGTCCCCTCCCCTTCCTCCTCCTCCATGATTGCAGAGGAGTAAATCCCATTGAACTTAATAAGCATGCAAATGGTCAATCCATTCTCAGCAAACTTGGACAGGATCCCATTTCTTACCTCCCAGATTAAAAAGCAGGGAAATTCACTCATAGGCAAAAAAACTTGTGGTTTAAGAACATATCTATAGCCAATAGATATTTCTATCAAACTTTAAAAAGCAGGGAAATTGGGCAGCTATAGTGAATGCACCAGGGGAGTAGGAGACCTGACCTCCTCTCTGAGATATTGTACTGCCCTACAAATTTGTCAAAATGCAAACACCATATGGGTTGGTCTATCACAGTCCAATCCACTTGCTGTGTAGCTTGGAAGAATTTGGTAACATGTGCCTCTGAGCATATGGTGAGTGGTGGCAACACCTGCAGTCAGCCCAAATGACGTGCTGTGCTGATTTTTTTTTAATCAGAGAGGAAGCAACAATATTAACAATAACAATATTGACATAGTTCAGATAGTCACTTTAAATATGTTTGATTTACTTTGCAATTTTTATTGAAGTACAGTAACACTCTGCAAAATTTACACTAAAAAACTCCAAAAACAATTGCGGAATAATGGAACTGACTATTGTGCAGAATAGTCTCCAGTGGACATGAGGAGTGTCTCAGTTTGCCCAAGTTAAAACAGGTGGAAGTGAAATATATTCTAGCAAATTTCTAGGTGTTCTCTATGTTTTTAATTGACCATGCCCACCCTTCCTTCAGTGGAGTGGTTTAAGCATAGCAGGCTGAACACATGCATCTTAGGCAGGCTAAGTTTGTTTTTTCCCAACAGCTAGATTTATTGCTTAAGTAGCAACATATCGTAATCAGTCTGATTTTACATCTAACTGCAGTTTCAGATTCAACTGTTAGTGCTCCCAAAATAGAAATAGAATATAACCTCCAGTTTGAAACACAAAAGGCTGTCTTCACCATCATATGACATTGACCAATGAAAAGGCTTTGAAATTAATAAAAATAAATAATAAATAAAAAATAAAAAATAAATTAAAAATAAAAATAAAAATAGATTTCTAGGATGAATAATGAGAGAAATATAATTTTCTAGATTAGATTGTCTGTAGAAACAGTAGTAACAGGAAAGAAGCAAAGTAAGAAGAACACCAACAAACATACAAAAATGTAATTCTCCATTTTTGGAGATGGCAGGTGTTGCCACCACTCACCATATGCTCAGAGGCACATGTTACCAAATTCTTCCAAGCTACACAGGAAGTGGATTGGACTGTGAAAGACCAACCCATATGGTGTTTGCATTTTGACCAATTTGTAGGGCAGTACAATACCTCAGAGAGGAGGTCAGGTCTCCTGCTCCCCTGGTGCATTCACTATAGCTGCCCAATGTCCCTGCTTTTTAAAGTTTGATAGAAATATCTGTTTGGCTGTAGGTACATTCTCAAACCACAAGGTTTTTCTGCCTATTAGTGAATATATCTTAAAAGGCAAAAATACACATTGGAAACACTACCATCAGTAGACTAAAAATCAGTGATTTAAAATATAATACAAAAATGACAGCAGTAACGCTAAACACTAAAAGCCTATTGAAACAGGAAAAGTTTTCAGCTGAAAGCAGAAAAGGACCATAGAATGAAACATAACTGATCTCCATAGGGAACGTACTCCACAGCTGCCATGCTACCACCAGGAAAGAATTGGCACCTTATTTCCCATGGTACCAGTGCATGACCTAAGCAGTCAGACCCTCCTGTGTTGTTCAGTTAAAGAGAATGGAGATATTTTGATACTGATTTTCAAAGGTAGGGAAGATTAATTTTCACCTGTTGTAGCAGTATTAATGGGTAGAGTCAGAAGCAGCAATAATTATGTTCATGTTTGTGGGTAGATGGCAAGAGAAGAGGATGGAAAAGCAAAGACTCAACACACTTGATATTCCATTGGTGGTGGTTTTCTTCTTCCTCTTCAGAGCAGTCTATCTTAGCTGTGATTGGAATAAATGATGCATGTATTTGTCCAGTGATGAGGCATCCACAAATATAAAGCAAAATTAGTTAGAGCATTTCAGAGCCAAACCTTTGCTGCTGCTGCTGCTATGCCATAAGTGTCCATCAGTCTTACAAAGTTTCATAGAAAGAAAAGTATACAGGTGCCTGCCCCAAGGAGCATGCAGTGTAAATGAGAAAATAGGGAAAACAGGAGGGGGGGGAGGAAGAGTTTAAAGATAGGAAAGGATGAATGTGGCAAATGTCTAAAACTTGCTTATAATTGGAAACGCGATTCAGAGATTAAACTGGTCTCATGGAAAAGGTGGTTTTTGAGACTGATTTCAGCTGTGTGAACTCCTACGCTCCCAAATTCTGTCCCATGTGTGGTTTTGCTTGTTCTGAGCTGGAGTTCTGACATTTTTGTATAGTAAATGTCCTCAGGTTCTGAGTTTTGATTATTAGTTGTAAAAAAACCCCTCATTTCCAGCTTTTTCTAGCAATTATGGTTTATTGGGCTACACACACAATCTATTGTTGAAAATAGCTTTATACATGCTTTTTGAGACAGAGATGTTCAAAGGTAGCATTTTTAGACTTTTAAAATATATGTAGTTACTAGGGGGGCTCTGCACCACTGCTCACTTTGCTCGCCCGCCCCCCTCGCTCGGCTTGCCAGCCAGGGACTCCCAAACACATACACACACAGAGGGACTCCCAACCCCCCCCCGGGGATTCCTGAACACATGTGCTCGCACACACACACCAGGCACTCCCAAACACATACATGGTGACTCCTAAACACACACACACACACACCCTCCCAAAGGGCCCCTCACCCCCAGGCAACATCCAACAGGGCCCTCTACGCACTTGCTGCTGCCCCATTTAGGCAGCTTTCCGGCCTCCCGCCTGCCCAGGCTACTGCTGCTGCCATCACTGCTCTGCCTCGACAGCTAACCTGCCTCCCACATTGTCACTGCTGTGCACCCACCCCCACCTGTTCACCTGCCTGCTTGCTCACCCACCCCTTGCCCCTGCCACTTTCTTGCCTGCTCCCACCCTCCCACTTACTTGTCACCCGCTGACCCACCCCGCCACCACCCACTCACTTGCCCCCCATGCTGCCCACTCACTTGCCCCCCATGCTATTGCCCCCCCGCCATTCCAGAATTGCAGCCTAAAATTGTTGTATTAATCTGTGCTTGAAAGCAATCCTACACAGCAAAGCTATAGGTAGCCCTTCACTGCTCATTAATTTTAGTATTAACCCAAGCCGCCTTGGGTTTCTATCAAGAAAAGAAAGGTGAGGTGGTGTTGTTGTTATTATTTACATTTATACCATTTATAACAATAACAACAACAACAACAGTAATAGTATGATCCTGTTTATAAGTAGCTTCCCCTAGCTGTGAAAGAGTGTGAAAGCTCCTCCTCTCCCCATTCATGGGGCAGGGGTATTTGTTAGAACTCCAAGAAGTTCCCTTAAATGTATTTTGACCCTATTTATTTATTTATTATTTGATTTATATCCCGCCCTTCCTCCCAGCAGGAGCCCAGGGTGGCAAACAGAAATGCTAAAACCACTTTAAAACATCGTAAAGACAGACCTTAAAATACATTAAAACAAAACAACGTTAAAAACATTTTTATAAAAAAGGTTTAAAAACATATTTTAAAAAGGGTTAAAAACATATTATTAAAAAAACACATATTAACAAGCAGTTCTAACACAGACGCAGACTGGGATTGGTCTCAACTTAAAAGGCTTGTTGAAAGAGGAAAGTCTTCAAAAGGCGCTGAAAAGATAGCAGAGATGGTGCCTGCCATTTAATATTCAATAATGATGATGATGATGATGATGATAGTCACATCATAAAAAACAAAAAGAACATTGCTTTATATGGAATGTACTCATGTGAAGGTTCTGCACTTTGCTGGTAACAAAATTAGATTTGTTTACAGTAGCGCTTAAATAATTTTGTACCAAATGCATTTTAGATAAGCTGGATCCTTCAGAGGTGGCCTGCATAATTTTAATTATGGTGCATAGTCCTACATACATTTGAATTAATGATGTGCTTGCTTCTCCAGGGGCACAGCAGTAAATATAGCCAGTGATTAAAATGTGAATATGGCCGCAATCAGAGATCACTAGATTCATAACTTCTGCATTCCTTTTGCTGTAACTGCTGCGTGTGACAGATAATGGGTGTAATAGCTATCTTGTTGCACGGTGTGTTAATATTTATTTATTATTTAATAGCTCATCTTTCCTATTTTTATAGGTCCTTGGAACACCTACAAGAGAACAGATTAGAGAAATGAATCCAAACTACACTGAATTTAAATTTCCTCAGATTAAGGCACATCCATGGACTAAGGTGAGTCTATTTGAAATAGTTGTGGGTATCTGAAGAGGATATATTCAGCACTGAGATCTATTAATTAATTTTTACAAGTTAAAAAAAAAAAACTGAAGTACTGTATTACTCAGTGGCCTTGTAAACTGTTTATGTGGATACTTTAATCATGTCCAGAATAATGTTTGTTACTGTCAGGCATTTCCAGTCAGGTGGGATAGAGTGTACATGCCTCTTCCCACCTGAAGATTCCTGTGCACCCCAGCCCTTCTACTCATATAGTGAGATCTTTGAATCTAACCTTTTATTCTTTGTAGACAATTCTGTAGTGTGTGTGAAAAGTCTTGTGTAACAATAGAGGTTTCAGGATGGTCCAACAACCCAGGTCAAAGGACAGATAACTCAAACTGGCCTAAAGGTGGTACTCCACTCCAATCTTACTATCTAGAATAACAGCTTCAGCATCACCACATTACTGGAGGGGGTACCAAATGAAGGGTATGTATTACCATATGGGGTTGTTATGCCCAGGAGTGATGCATTTTTGGACAAACATCTTTATCCAAATTAGGAATATTAAGTTGCCCCTGGACATAACCCCCCAACTGGCTCTATTAAACTTACTTGATGGCAAAAATAAAGATTTGAAATGCAAGGAAATTGTTAGGCATCTATTAGCAGCATGCCTCGCTATAGCCAGGTTTTGGAGAGATCTTAATGGTGCCACAATTTAATATTGGTACAGAATAGTTTGGCAGCTGGCTATAGTAACATACAAATTGAAAGTATTAAGGGGTCAAGCGAAGAATGATTATTTTCTAGGGGAACGGTATTATTTTATTTGTTTTGTCAATGATAAATCTAACAATTTGAATCTACCACCACATTATATTAAGATATGGACACCTTAACATAAACAGACCTAATCCCCTATGGTGCACAGAAGATGTTGGATAAACCTGTTCCAATATAGGCGATTATCTGAATTGTACAATGGTCCAGTTTCCATGATGGGCCACTGTATGAATGATTTGTTAGCATACAACCAAGTTTCTGTTACTTACCTACAAGGCTTCCTAGGTTTTAATGTTTCAGGGTTTTTTTCTGTAGTTGTTTTTTATTCTTGAGATAAGGAAATGAAGGGGACCAAAGGTTCTCAGGTTTGGACATTCTAACTAGGATACAAGCTCATTATTACCTGTATGTGACATATGTAACAGTTCTTTGCTGGTTTTGGCTTGGCTCTTCTTTGGTTTTATTGTTGCTTCTTTTCTGGAAAATAAAACAAAAATGTTAATAAAAATTATACCAAAAAAAAAAATTAGGGATGGGGGAAAAAGTTCTCATGACCCTATAAAGTTAACGTAGCATGAGCATATGGATCAAAGTGTATCTGACGAGACAGTATATACACAGAGCAATCTTAAGAGGCCTGATGAGGTGGATGAACGGTCAAATCCAGAACCCAGTAGTGCTTACATCATCATACTTGCTTTGCAACTAGATTAAAACTTTTATTTCAGAAGGCTTTTTGAAAGATACCCGTTGGCAGTTATAGTTTGAGTCAGATGGAGTTTTTACCACTCACCAGATTTGAAATCCTGCTAACTTTTAATACTGTTTCTCTCTCTGTTTTTAACTTGAAATACTATCTTTTATATGTTGCTTCAGATATTTTTCATGGGAGCAACTAATACATTTTTAATAAATATAAATTCATAATGCACTGTGGATGATGTAAATTTTAGGGTGAACCCCTTGTCTCCTTGCCAGCATTGGGTCTAATACTCTGCCCTGGAAGAAGACTAAAAAATAAAAAGTAAGAAGTAAAAAAAATCCTCCTGCTCACCAAGAGGCTTAGATAACATCCATGGTGGTATTACTATACTTACGCTTCCCCAAGATGCCATGATCACGTGAGTAGAGTCAGGGTTGTGAGCAATTTTTGTTTTAAATCCCTTTCAGAGCCAGGCTCCAAGAAGAGCCAACCTGCTGGAGCAAATCTTGCATGAGTTCAAGCAGTTACTGCTCAGTTGGTCCAAGCAAGTCACATTGCAAATATTCAGGTGACCACAGGCATTATTTTCCAGGAGCCAAAAGCCAGTGCCAGGAACTGTTGAGCATAAGGAAAATTGCACAAACTGGTGTTACAATCATCTGGAGTTACTGCTGTTCCATTACAATACAGATGGACTACATATCCATAAAGTATATCTTGGCAAAGGGAGAGATAATTGGAACAATCCCAATTGTTTAGGCAGTAAGAAGTATGTCTGGCTGATAGTAATTGGATCACCCCCAAGAAAGTCGGAACACCGGTTGGGTGGTTGAACTGGCAGATCTGGACCAGAGTTTTTCTTCAGGTGACTGGTGGGCTCAGGGTTCCATTGTTTAGAATGGTCTCTCTGACCAATCACAGGGTTACCCTTGTTCCCCCCCTCCCAGTTTTAGTTTAGGTGTTCCCCTGAGCTGGTTGTATATATTTCCTCCACTCCAGCTCATTCAGTGCCCCTGCTAAAACACTCTTTATTCTCAAAGAGCACAACTCTCATATCTGATGGTTATGGAGACAGAAGAACCTTAGATGCTTCCAGACAAGCTGCAAGCACTATCTCAGGCCTATCGTAGCATCAGAATTTAGAATGGCTCTCAGCTGACCACGTGAAGATGGAGACCCATTGGCTGATAGTTCTGGCTTATGGAAGAAAGGTCATTAATACTCTGCTCATTTTCAAATGACATTTGTTATGCCAGTGCAAGTCAGTAGTGAGCATCAGCCAGAACCATGAAGCTTCGTGACTCCTCTGAGAGAGGAGTCTGCAACAGACATTTGAGATGGCAAGTGAGATGTTACTGATGAATATTCTGATCAGAGGTGTGAAACAGTCATACACCATCTTGTGAGCAAAGCTGCTTCCAATGGGAGTGCATGGAACTTCATGTTGCAACCCTCCCTCAGTTAGGGCTCCACATGCACCCATCAGTATGGTTCTAAGGGCATTCACTGGAAGCCCTTCAAACCTATTTGGTTTGTCACACATGCAGACCTTACCTTCAAGCTCTTGTTTCTGTTTGTAGACATCTGCCTGCAAGAGTTCAAAGGTGAGAGCTTAGTTGATGCGGAACAGATGCTCCTTCTCTGGGAAAGTGTATTGTTAAGGATAGATCTCTCCTTTCTGTCTGAAAGGATTGTCTTTTGTTGCTTACAAGAGATTTGCCAGCCTGGAATAGAGGATACTATGTTGTTAGGGATTATCCTCCCTCTGGGAGTAACAGGCTGAGTCCTTAGCAGTCATCTGCCTCCTCACCAGGGAGAGGAGTCATTCTCCTCATCAGACTGACTCTGTCTGTGAATTAGACAGGACGTGTGTCTGGCTTGCTCTGCAGCCCTTTCCAGTCTCCCCCCCCCCGATGTGTAGTATCATGAGTCCTCATTTCTGAGTGTGATGTGGGAAGTTTCCCTCTCCCTGTTCACCTGAGGTCCCTGGGTTTTTTTTATCCATCCTTCCCTTCTCCCTACTATTCTCTGGGTTTGGGAAGGGAGAGGGAGCAGGTGGTTCTTTTGGGGGGTAGGATACCAGTTTTTTTAAATTGTTGCTGCCACTGGCACCCAGGAAATAATGTTAAAGGAGGTGGGGGCAGGCAAGTGCCTTCTCTCCTAGCCTGGGCTTTTTGTAGGGGGTGAGTGTGATGTTGCTCACTGCAGAGCAGTCATTTTCAGCAAGAGTGCCATATTGAAAGTGTAGGCTCCGCTCACTCACAGCCTTTCCTCAGAGTACCCTCCCCCTTCTTGACATTCTGCCAGGACATATTAACTGATTCTACGGGGAGTGGGCTCTTTGGCATGCAGTTTGGAGGGGCAGCATGTGGTTTTGGGTTGTATTTTGCCAATCCCCCCCCCGAGTGGTGTTTTCTGGCAGCAGCAGGTATTGCCCACCAATAGACCTGACAGGCAGGTTGGCCTGTGGGCATGTGGAGAGAGGCTTGTGAAAAAGGAAGGGATGGATAGGAGTGCTCCATTTGCTGCCTTGAGCAGTTGTTTTATCCCTGCTGGGATTGGCCAGCCGTCTCTCAGTCCAAGAGCCCTACTCTATTACCCTTTGGTGGCTGCCTGCTTTCATTCACCCCTTTTACCCATAGAGGTTATTGGAGAGCGCTGTTGTGCATGCCTCTCCTGATCAGTCTTTTCTATAAGGTCGGGCAGGGGGCACATTTCACACTCCTTCTTTCCTGGTCTCTTGCTCAATTGGGTATGGGCATGGAATTCTCTGACTTACTGCCTGGGGCAGGGGCATTTCAGACTCCAATGAGTCCCTAGTCTTGGGTTCGAGGCACAGTACTTCAGTTGCCTCTGAGTCATCCCTACCTGCTCAGGACCTCACAGGGACATCTGTTCCTGAGGTTCAACAGGATGCTTCCAACTGCAGGGGAGTTCTCCAGGTTGTTCTCCTGGCTATGTATTTGTATATCTCAGGAGCTGAGGGAAGCCATCTTGTTGCAGTCTGCCCCAACTCCCATGAAGGATGCCCCTCCTTTCGTAAAAAACACAAGCAGCACAGAAAGCCCAGGTCCCATACCCATCAGAGACAGAGGTCTTTTGGATGTGTCTCCAGGGACGTGTCAGCGGGGTCCTCTTTCTTGTCTTCCCCTTCCTCAACCTCTTGTTCTCCCACCTGACCCCCAGGAAAACGACCAGAGACCTGGAATTCCAGACTGGCACCCAGCAGGTGGCTGCTTTCTTGCTTGCTTATTTATTTATTTATTTATTTCCTGCCCTTCCTCCCAGCAGGAGCCCAGGTGCTGCTTCTCCTGTGGAGGTTGTGACAAACCCAACCCTGGGGGAAGCGGCTTCCTGGGGTTGGAGCGTTCTCAGCAGGAGAGGAAGGGGGAGGAGGGTGCTCTCTCAGGTGAGGAGCTAGAGGTGGTCACCCCAAAGCTGCACCTTTTTCCTGCTGAAGTTCTGTCTTGCTGTTTGCCACTTTTGGCAAAGACATGCAGAGTGCTGCAGCTCCTAGAGGAAGATCTGTCAACTGATGGTGCCGAGGCTCCTCCTCTAGTCCCAAGGCCAAGAAGGCGTATCCTTCTGCTGCTGCCAAGCCAGGCACAGTGCCCTTCCACCAATCTTTTGGTGATGTTTGGGATACAGAATGGGCAAGTCACAAAACTCAAGAATGTTCCCCAAATTACTAATTTGCATTATGCCTTTCTATGAGTTATCTCACGGTGGCTTCGGCATCTAGCACTGCTATCCCTTGCAAGGAGAGGGTGGTCCAAAGGCATCAAGGGAGCCCCTCGGTGCAGTTTTAAGGTGGACGCTGTGGCCTTCAGGGCTGCAGCGACCTCAATTTTTTTTTTCAATTAATTTTTATTCAAATTTTCAAAACCAAAACAATACAAAAAAAACACACAAATCAATAACTAATACAATAAAAAAAGAAAAAATATATAAAAATATTGACTTCCGATTTGTCGTAGTTCAGCTATAAATCTATAATATATAACAAGCCTGTCTCTTAATACATTATAAAATCACCTTCCTCCCGCGGCTATCTTAATTGGTTTCAAATCTCATTAACATCATATCATTTTATTCTTCCACAAAAAGTCAAAGAGAAGTTTCCAATCCTTGAGATATATGTCCATCAATTTTTTTTCTAGATAAACATGTCAATTAATCCAACTCATCAAGTCTACTAAGTCCAGTAATTTCAAATCGCTCTTCTTCCATTATCCATATTGGTTCCATCTTCCATCTTCCATCTTTACGCACCCAAAAATCTTGCTGTCATAGTCATATAATAAGAGTCTGATAGGAATTTCCTTTATCACAGATATTTTCTTGCCCTCAATTCTGAACGTATCACTGAAGTATTGTTGCAAAGCCGCATCTCTGTTCCTCTTTTTTACATGATACTCTAGCACATCTCTTGAAGATTTTTCCATTGACACAAAACAGGGATTAATTCTATTAACTTTCTCCATTTCAAGTTCCATCAAGTCCTTCCAGTCCAGGAATTTTTTTGAACCGATAATATCTTTATCTCCAATCTCTTCAATTCCTTCAGGGACAGCGCTGAGTTCCAAACCGTAATATTTGTCTCCAGGATCCATCACAGCCAGGAAATCCAAATCTTTTTCCATGTCCATATTTAATCCAATCTCCATAGTTTGAACTTGCCTTTAATTTCTCTTTCATCCTTTTTTGGTTTTCCAGATCTATCTTTATTCTCCTTTCTCATAGAATCCTGAGTTTCTTTCAGCTCCTGTCTCATTTCGTCAAATTCAGTTCTCCACGCTTGACTATTATTTCTCAGTTCTTGTTTTATTGACTTAATTCCATTCATTATTTTCTGAAACATGTCTAAAGATAAAGTCCCTTCTTGTACATCCATGATCTTCTTAATTGTCATTCTTAAAGCCAAAGGAACAAAACTCCTTCAATTTTCAATGTCCCAAGCAAAGAGCAGTTTATTTCTTTATCCAGTTACAAAAGAGTTAATCTTTCAAACCAACTGGCGTCACACTCTAGACAGCCCTTATCTCTTATATGCCCAGAAGTGCAAAAACAGCTTTAGTTCACAGCGTCCAATTAACTAGTAGCAGAAAGAATGAGCAGATTCGTCAAAAAAAAAGTAGATCAGAAAAAATAGTCCCAGACATATATTACACAAAAGTCTTATAAATCAAAAAGATATTTCTTTTCTCTTCCAATCAGAAACCCCTCATCCGTTGTAATCTTTATAATGCTATTTTCCATGTCCGCTTTTTGCAATAAAAAAAAGATAGGTTATTTTTATTTTCTTCCCCCTTAGTTCCGTGAGTAAAAAAGAAGGAAAGTTTTGACTCACCCAGATTTTTTTTTTTTAATTGCTGGTTCTCTGACAAATCTCTTTAGCTGTATAGATAGATAAGAAAGTAATAAGCGTAGACAGGAGGATGCTTGCCTGTTAGTCCGTTCTTCTTTAAAGAGAGAAAAAAAAACGGGTCACTTATTCAGCTGAGCTAGCTAGAAATCCTCGCTCCGTCTGAGCTGCTGGAAGACCTTCTTTCACAGACAATTCTGACGAATTCCAGTCTCCAACAATCACAACAAAGCTGTGTGGAAAATCTCACGTTTCTTCCTTATCCGGAAGAAATTGTCCCCAGTCAAAAAAGACCCTTCTGACTGGATTTAAAACTGAAAAAGTTTCATCCAAGACGGGAGTCCGTCTCAGAGCTGCACAGGCGGAGGGATCCTCCTGGGAAGTCTCAGCGACCTCAATTTTTGCAAGGGCAGCTTATATGCGGGCTGAGGAAATGTGGCTAAGGTATGATGTCTCTAAACCCTTCAAAGATAGCTGCAAAAAGATTTCAAATGCCTCAGCCTTGTCAGCTGATGCTACACTGGATGTACTCCAATTTTCCTGAGTGACGGGCACCACAGTCACCAACAGGAGCATATGGCTTAGACAGTGGGAGGTGGATCAGGATTCCTAGCAAAAATTGGACAGCCTCCCATAGCTTTTTGGAGAACCCGTGGAAAAGCATTTGGTTGAAAATGACAAGAAAAAGGCATTCCCTTTTGTTATAAAGAATGAATGGAAGGGGCACCAAAGCAGTTCATTTTGTAACACCAAAGGCTTCACAAAACCCAGAGGCTACAGTAAGTTCAAAGCCTGCTTGGGGAAACCTGGTGGGGATAGGGGACAGGTTGCCTCTGGCTGGTGGCTCCTCCTCTTCTTCTTCCAAGTTCTCCGAAGGTGCCAAGAAAACTTGCTTCCACTAGATGTGACCAGGGGTCCAGATCAGCTTCTGGTGGGGGTTCAGTTTGAACACTATGCAGATGAGTGGTACAGAATCACCTCGGACAGGTGGGTGCTGTACACTGTCACAACCAGCTATGCACTGGAATTCTCCTGGACTCTGCTCAGTAAGTTCCTCCTAACTCCAAGGTCTCAGAAGCCTGACAAGCACCAGAACTACAAGAAAGCCATCGACCATCTGATTGCCATGTGTGCAGTAGAACTGGCGCCTGCCTCACAGGAGAGGTGTGCCCAAGAAAAATGGCGACATTGGGGCCATCTTGGATTGCAAATGGCTCAACAAAAGCTTAGCCAAAAAGAGGTTCAAGATGGAAACCCTCCATTCAGCAGTTGCAGCAATGAGAAAAGGGGATTGGATGGTCTCCATTGACCTTTCCAAAGTGTATCTGCACATTCCAATTCAGCCAAATCACCGCAAATACCTTTGGTTCTCATATAACAGAGCCTACTTCCAGTTTCGGGCCCTTGTGTTTGGCCTATCCTTGGCACCAAGCGTGTTCACCAATGTGCGGGTTGTCTTGGTAGCCCACCTGCGCACCAGAGGAATCTGTCTTCATCCCTCTCTGGACAAAATTCTGGTGTGGGCTGTGTCCCAGGAGAGGTGTCTCCAAGATTCGCAGGTAACACTTCGGTGTCTACAGGACCTGGGTTTTCTGGTTAGTCTGGATAAAAGTTTCCTGACTCTCATGCAATTCCTCATTCATTTGAGGGTGCTTCTGGCCCCAGATCAGTTTCAGATCTATCTGCCTCCGGAATGGGTTCAGAAGGTATCACAGCTAGTCAAACTGGCAATTGTGTCGCAGTCACTGGATCTTATGAGTGTGGCACAGCTGCAGGGGAAGATGGTGTTGTGTCACAATCTGCTACCATGGGCTCAGTACCATATTTGGTTCCTTCAGCTGCTTCTCCTACCCTTCCAGGACCAAATAACGGAAAGGGTGAAATTGGAGGTTGCCTTCCCAGACAAGCTGCGGGGGGAGCTGCAATGGTGGCTGGCTCCTCAGCATCTGCTCAACAGTGTGAGTCTGGAGGGAGCTTCAGTGGTTGGTGTTCATCACTGATTGCAGCTTGTACCAGTTGCCTGGAACTGAGAGCCATTCACCTTGGGCTGAAGTCTTTTCAGGCAGATGTCTGAGGGAGGGACCCACCTGCTGACTAACACCAACAACACTTTGAACCAGCATGGAGGGACATGATCGACACGATGGAGGCTCTCATCTCAGAGGCCGACAGACTTCACCGTTGGGCAGTGTCACCTCCTGTCCATTTGAACTGTACATCTGGCCATGGTGGGCAACCTGATGGCAGACTGAGTCAGCAGGACCTCTCCTAGCTGGCAGTCTGGAGGCTAAAAGGGGCCGAGTGCCCTGTCCTCTAATCCTTGACTGTGCATTTTTCACTCTAATAAGGCGCTTCTGCAGCCTGATCCCTCCTTCATCCCAAAGGTCAACTCGATGTTTCACAGTTCCCAGGAGGTGGTATTGCCTTCGTTCTATCCCAACCCTTCCTGTTTGCATGTCTATCGTGCCCTGCCGTTCTACCTAGACAGAATCCAGGAAATCCAGAAATTAGAATTCCTGTTTGCATCCTATGAAGGACCATCAGTTAGCAATAACGTTTCCACTTCGTCATTTGCTAGGTGGCTGAGAGGGGCTATTGGGATGGCCTATGAGGCTTTAGGTAGGCAACCTCCAGCATGGGTGTTGGCACACTTGCTGAGAGGAGTGGCTGCCTCAGCTGCATATCGAGGTGGGTTCCCTATAGTAGATATCTGTATGGTGGTTACCTGGGCCTCATTGCACACCTTCACAAAGCACTATCATGTGGATGTGTTTCCTCTTCCAACACTGCATTTGGCAGAAGGATGTTGCAAAGGGTTGTCCCCAATTAGGCACATCGCAGAGGAAGCCTGCTGGTGGGCGAGACAGCTCTGTTACATCCCTGTCAACAAAGTGTCCTCCACTCCAGTCTGACAAAAGAGGAAATGCTACCTACCGTCAACTGTTATTTGCAGACTGGAATGGAGAACATTAGACTCGCCTCTCACTTCTTCCTCTTTGGTACGTGCTGTGCTATGTAGTTTGCCACTGAGTTGGGGTGGATTGTGGCTGGGCTGCTACTGAGTCCTGTTTAGGCCTGGTTGTTTACAGTTTTTTCTTGAGTTGTTCTCCCCATGTGAACTACTTATGGGGTAGAGGTGTTGTCCTGATGAGGGGGAGTGACTCATCCCCTTGGAGCAGGGACAGAAAATTGGTAAGGATCCTCCTTTTCATTCCCAGAGAGAGGATCATCCCTGTCAACAGAGTGTCCTCCACTGCAGTCTGCAAATAGCAGTTCATGGTAGGTACATTTTCCGCTTTATCCTATGCTCCTTTTATTCAAAACTGATGAGCAGATGGAAGGAGTGGTATCGCCTGGATGCTTTCTCCTGAACCACTGTCTGAAGTAAATGATGGACTGAATGGGGGTGACTGAAACTTAATCTAGACTAGACAGAAGTTTTCCAAGTCATTAGAATGGTTGATCTGGGAATAGGCGTTCAGCTTGTTGGATTAGAGTAGCACTCTTTTGAAAAGTTTGGTTTGCAGTGTGGAGGTAGTGCTGATCTAGCCTTGCATCTGGATGTTCAGATGATAGCTGTGGCTAGGAGTGCCTTTGTCCAGCTTTGGATGGTGTTCCAGCTACATCCATTTATAGAGAAGGCAGATCTGGGCACGGTGACACATGCCTTAGTTGTATCGCATTTTGTATTGATTGTATTTTGTTGTTTTATTGTAATTTTTTAAAATCCCTGTAAGAGAACTTTGGTTATAGGGCTCCCTATAAATTGTATAGATAAAATAAAATGTGTGCTGTGCAGGGCTACCTTTGAAGAGTTTCCAGAAACTTCAGCGGGTCCAGAATGCAGGAGCAGAGTACTGTATTCAGAGCATGTGACTCTATTGTTGAAACAATTCCAATTGTTTCTAATTTGTTTCTGGATCCTAGTGAAAGTGCTCCCTATCACCTTATCCCATGTGATAGCTTCATGACTTGAGATAGCTGAAGATCTGCCTTCTCCCCTGTGGATGTTCTCGGAGGTACCTTTGGTGGCGAGCAAGAAGAGGCCTTCTCTGTGGCTATACCTAAGCCCTGGAACTCCTTGCCTATGGAGCCCCGCCTTGCTTCTTCTCTGATGGATTTTTGCCATGGTGTAAAGAGCTTTACGTTTTGAAAGGCAGTTGAATTGTAGGAAGGGAGGTTTGAATTTTCTCAATTTAGAAAAAAACCTAGTAAAATAGTTAAACAACTGTAACCCTTTTCCTCACCCCTCATCCCCATTGCTCTCAGTTTAAAGGCTAAAACCGCTGGGCTAGTAACAAGTTCATTTTAAGATATATACACACTGACCTGGGAGTAAACCCAGTTGAAAACAGTGAAAATTACATCTGAGTAAACAAGCGCAGGATTGTACTGTGAACAATGGATTTATTTAAGACTCTTCATATAAACATCTCATGTATCCCAGTCCACAAGATTAGATTCCAGGTAAGTAATTACCACCACCTCTTGGAGCATTTAATGGTATTAGTGTGTAGTTGTTTGAAAGGTGTTTTTTTTCCCCCATTTTTCCTGTCATGTTTAATTTTCACTTTTTTTTTTGTCTTTAAGCTATTGTTCATTGTATTTGCTGTTCTGTTCTTTCATATTCATTGTTGCTGTTTCTCTTTTATTCGTTTTAATTATTGTTCACCACCTTAGGCATTTTATGGAAAAATCAGGATAGAAATAATTTAAATAAATAAATGTCATGAGAGTCCATTGGTTACATGTCAAGCTCCAGCATTTGGTATGTTGCCGTTTGATATGTAATGGCCACTGACTGCCATGACAGGTTTTAGCTGCAGAATGCCCTCCTTGCTCTTTTCAATAACTGCTATTGTCTAGCCATATAACAGGCACTCTTCCTTTGGGCAGTTTGAGTCTAAGCCTAAAGTCTAGAGCAGCAGCAGCACTGTGAGCAAGGCTTGTTCACCACACTGGACTTCAAGTTGCCTCTGTACTCTGAGGGAGAAAGAAAATCCAGTGCCTTAGCACAATTGTGTTCTTCTTCAGGATCCCTTTCTTTACAACATGGTGTCTCCTCCTGCACTGGTTCAATACCCTGTATTTCTTCTCCTGTTTGTTTCATCGCTGCTTGCGATTCCTCAGAAGACAGGCAGTTGCTACTTCCTGCATATTACATTGACCCAAACCTTGCCTTCCTCGGCTACCTTCAGTGCCTCAGGTCAAAGGTCACAGCCTCATGCATGCTATCTCAAAGCTGCATTTAACAGTTGGAGCAATATAGCGCAGAGGTTCTCGTTGTTAATGGCTTTTCTTAGATTGCATGGTGTTATCTCATACTGAAGATGTTTCCCACCTTTGTTCATAGAATCCCAAGTCTGTGCATGTAGTCCTTAATGTAGGTGTTAATTGTTTGTTGTTGCAAATAAGCTAGTGTGTGTGAGAGACTGACTGTTAGGAGAGCTTTCTATGTAAAAAGAGAGATGCCATCAGTGTGCCAGGGTCACCTGCCTGTTGCCTCCTCCAGCAAAGTCAATGGGCAGTGTACATGGAAGTTGTTGCAAAACTCCAAAATGTGCCACCCATTTGCGGGAGGCAGTGGCAGGAAAACAAGAAAGTGAGCATGGTGGGACAGCAAGAACAAGGTAAACAAGAACAACACACACCTAGTCACACCTGTAAGCTTGAGGTGACACAAAAACAGCAAGATTTAAATTGGAATAGATGAGCGCCTGCATATAGCTACCTCACAGTTAGGCTTTTATTGAACTAAAAGGCCCCCTTTGAGGTGTACATTTTTGCATACCGTCCTGGTTAATTGATTTCGACATTCTCCTTCCTGATTTCCTTACTGCTATTCCAAATGCTACTGGATTTGTTTTCACACACACTCTTCCCCACTCCCACACATTTCTCTCTGCTATTTCCATATCCTTATGAATGTGGTCATCAAATTAGTGATACTGTTTCTGAGAGTGTGTACAATGAAATTGAGTGGAGGCGTGGTGTAAAAATAAAGCTTTAAAATCTATGACATGATCCAGTCTGAATTATGCACATTTATTTCCCATTGGTTTCACTGTTAGAGATTTAAGCATGCACTTAATTCTGATTGAAAGCAGTGGGGATTAAAAATACTTAATTTCAGTTAGATTGTGCTCTTAGAATTGGTGATTTTCATGCTTCAATTATTGCAAAATTTGGTTAGCTTAAATCCTCGTGTATCTTTTTCCTACTCCACACATTGGACATTCCTCAAGAGATGATACTCCTTGTGAGCCTGTGTTTCGGGAGCCAAGGAGCTATTCCATTCTAAGAAACATACTAAGCGTGGGGGCACAGAATTAATTTTAATGCAATTTGTGGTCCTGGGTTTAGGTTGCTTGCCTGAAAGGTAAGATCTATACAGTGAAGAGTCTATATTAACTGGGGATTTATTGTGAAATATTCAGTGGTGACATAAAGGCCTGGTTCACACATCACATTAAGCCATTGTTAAAAACAAACTATAATGTGAATGTGCTGGTGCTCACTACTGAAAAGTTCTTACTCTGCTCCACCCCTGCTTCTACTGCTGCCAGAGAAACATGGCCCATTTATAGTACAAAGAAAAATGCATCACACTGATTAAAGGAAGCAAAATTTGATGCCTATGATACAAGCACAGGCAGGCAGAGCAATCCAAATGATGGGCCAGCACAGGAGGAGCCAGTGGAAAGCTCTGCAGCATCCGCTTGCCACTCAGGAGCCATTGGGAGCTGTGAATGGAAGCTGGGCGGGAAGAGATGGCTCCCACAAACAGGCCTACTGGGGATTAATCAGTCCCTGTTTGTTGTTGTTATGTGCCTTCAAGTCAACTATGACTTATGGCGATCCTATGAATTGGTGACCTCCAGTAGCATCTGTCATGAACCACCCTGTTCAGATCTTGTAAGTTCAGGTCTGGGGCTTCCTTTATGGAATCAATCCATCTCTTGTTTGGCCTTCCTCTTTTTCTACTCCCTTCTGTATTTCCAAGCATTATTATCTTTTCTAGTGAATCATGTCTTCTCGTTATCAGTCCCTGTAGGCCACCATTATATTTTTTTTACTGCGCTGACCAATTAGCTGGGTGAATTAATGTGGAGATCGGGACCTTTGGGAGAGCTCCGGGGGGACTTGGAAGTTGGGTAAGTCCCCGTGGTTCCTTCCCCACCACACCCCTGGAATGCCCTGTTTTTGGGGCTTCCACCAGTTTTCCATCTGCCAGGCTGGCCATCTCTGGCAGGGTCCTGGTGGCGGTGCGGCTCAGCTGCGGCGGGGATTCTGCTGGCAGAGCCCGGCACAGCCCGGCATCAACAGGAGCCTGCCAGCTTAGCCAGGAGTCTGCTGTAGCCATCTCCCCCCTGCCTGGCGGAAATATGAGTTTGATTGCTGCAATCCAGTACACACTTACCTGGGAGTAAATTCCATTCAACCCAGTGGAGCTTACTTCTGAGTAGACATGTATTGGATTGCAGCCTAAGTCCCCTTTTGCAGCCATTTTATACCTCCTATATCTTCACACTAGCCCTGCGATGTAGGTTGGGCTGCGAATTGGTGACGTTATCTATATTGGCCTAAAACTTTTATAATTGATGTTTTTATTGTTAAATTCCTTCCTGGTGTTTCATGGGAAGCAATTCATTAAATAAATAAATGTGAATATGAATACAAACATCTACAAGAAAAAATGAAAAAGCATTAAACAATGACAGGAAGGGGCTAAATAGCAAAAGCAACAAGAGAAAACCATATTAAAAACTACAGAAGTAGAGAATTTTGAAATGACATCCAAAAACTTAAAAAAAATATATGTTGGACAAGTCAAGGAAAGGAGAAACTTTTTATTGTAGTGAAACATAGGGTTTATATTTACAATTTTAACAGTGCAATCCTGCACATGTGTGCTGGGAAAGAAGTTCCATTGAGTTTAGCAGGACTCCCAAGTGAGTGGATATCTTAGATGACACAGTTACAAAAACGAGAGGCTTCCAGTGTGGAAGAGATATTGGAGAAAGCCTACTCTTTTCAGTTTCCATGTTTTTTGCCACCTCCAGGTTTATATCTCTTTGCAAGAGAGAAGCAAAAGTTTCATTTCGGACAGGTTTCTTTTGTGCTTCATTTTGTCCCTGTTAAAGACCAGTCTTACCACTAGGCAGAGTGAGTTGGCCATCTCTGGCAGTTGATTTGGGATGTAATGCAAGGACAGCAGATGGATAGCTACATTGTTCTTGTTATTGTTGCTTCTGGGAAGGGGGAGAGGCACTTGCAGGATTTTCTGTTTGAGGAGCCAAAATAACTTGTTGCTGCTCCATCTCAGACAGCAAAATGTCAGCCCTACAGCACAGTATTTTGTTTTTACCATGTCTTATTGCATGCTCTCCCATCTCCAGATTTACTGCGCATGTGCACAAAACAATGAGAGAGAGAGAGAGAGAGAGAGAGAGAGAGAGAGAGAATATCCACCCTTTCTAGTTAGAGCCCACTACTCAGAGAAGGGCTGAGTAGCATTGCAGACTGTTTTGAATAATCAGTCACTTTTAAATAAAAACAGTCTTCCGCTTAGAAACATTTTGTGACCACTTATATGAGAATGTATAGACTTCCCTTACGCAGCAGGGTCATGGAAGCTGCATGAAGGCAGAAGCAGAAGGCACATTCCAGTGGTTTCCTGTATGCGAGGAGACCCCTTTGCACAATTAATGCATGAAGCAGGTGGTGGGGGTTAGATTCTTTTGCTTCCAGGAAGCATGGAAGATGATGTTCCACTGAGACATACAGTGATTTTTTCTTTCCTGCATTGTATTATGCATGACATAGGCTTTTCTCTTTTACTCTGTGTGTGCTTGAGCGTGCTCGTATGCATGTGCAAGCCCGTATGTGTGCACAAATGTCAGGTATAAGAGTTCAGAGTTGGAGTTAGTGTAGAGGTTCACGACAGCCCAGGGCCCAACATGACGTTTATCCTGCCCTGGTTGAGCTTCTGTACAAATAAGATGAGGAAGCCAAAAATTGCAACTATTTTCTTTAATGGGTTCTTTGAATTGTTTGCCCCCCGTTTTTGTTAACTGCAACATTTCAAAAACTTGTCTTCTAGACTTTGTACCTTAACAGAGTTACCTGTCAGCTCAACCAATTCATTTATGATTACTTGAATCATATTATTTGATTTATAAAATAGTAAAAAAAACTGACAAGGTTATAATAATTCATTCTTAAACCAAATCCTTTTTAAGTGACTGATGAAAGAATACATTTATTTTTACTTTTTAAATTGTAAGCTTAATATGGAATTGCTGTACAGAGATGCATTGATTTTTTGGAGTTGTCTGAAACCAATTTGAAGTGGGCTGGTGATGATTTTTTGATTGTCCTTTGTTGCCAAAATTGCACCATCTGTGCACAAGAGAGAAGTATAAGCAGACTTGGGGAAACTGAAAGGTTTGTAGAAATACAAAAAAATATTTAGTAAAAAAAAAAAACTGTGTGGGGAAGGACCCCAAAAGGTCCAAAGAGGACTGAGCATACTCAGTAGCCACAGAATACTGGCTGACTGTTGGAGGAGGAATAGGGAACAGAATACCAGAGAGGGAGGGAAAATGGAATGGAATATCCTGGAAATGAGCATGACTGGTTGGAACCCTGAACAGGATCACTCCACACAGGGACATTTTGTTGCAGGGTCCACATGTATATATGTATTTTCCAGTGTGGCATCCTATGTCAAAATTATTTAACTAAACCAAACAAGTCTACTGAATATAGTAATGGTCTGTGATTACGATAGCATATGCTTGTCAACAAGTGAGATCATATTTAAAATTTACTTTTTAAAAACTTCTGTCAGTGTTCACGTTTTCTTTTAGTTTTTTTTTCTGCATGTGGCTTTCCTGTGCATTTTATCTGGCCGTATTTAGTCTGCACACTAAAGGTTAGTCTGCCCAATTGCATTCTCTTTTGTGCTCTTAGCTCTTCCTTTCCTTCGCCAAGACTATATTAGATTGCAATAGATATCTGCGACGGGCCGGCTTTTAGACCGAGTGCTAAATTTTAGTCCGCAGACTAAAAAATAATCCGCGGATTATTTACGCAAGCTATTCCCTCACTGAAAACTACATTAAATTCAGTAACTATTCTCCTCAAAACATAATAGTGAGGACAGTTCACAGCTAACAGCAAACTCTGCCACCTGCTCTTTTGCACCTAGGCACAATAGGACGCTGAAACCATCCCCGTCTTGTGATGCGGCCCATTGTGCTTAAGTGTTGGCAAACTGTATTATTGACCATTTAACTGTAACTGTGACAGTCCCTTGCTTTTAATGTTTGTTGTTTGTATGCTTTTGTGTAGTTCTTGGTGGGTGAATAAAGCAGCAGAACAGGTTATAGTAGGAAGAGTTAATGCAGTGTGTTTCTTTCATTATCAGTACGCTCTTGTCAAAGGACAAAACAAATCCCCCTTTTAAAATGGGCATAAGGAAAGAAGCTACCATAAAGGGGAGGGAGTTAAGTTCTTACCAGCACTTTTGAAATGTCATGTCCAGTTCCTGAAGTATCCTAACGAAATATCAGCCAAAAAAGCTAAACTGTAAAATCCATTGGCGGGGAAGTCAATCCAAAAAGAAGAATAATCCGCGGCGGCCTGAAAGACACATAACTTAGAGAAAATTAAAATAGTCATATTAGCACTGAAACGTAAGTATTTATATTTATTACACGTGTGGTTTCAAAAACACTTCTCATCTTGTGCTTTTGGGACAAATAAAAAGGAAAAAAATAGTAGTCTGTACATGAGAGCACGTCTCATGTTCTTTCCCATGTCTATGGAAATCGATCTCCAAGACTGGGAGGAGGACTGCAGTTTACTATTGAAAATTCAATATAATTTTATTTGATTTCACCTTTTTGTTACTTTTTAGTAAAGTCACTGGCATTGGAACATGCATTTAAAATAAAATGTTTCTATACTATGCCTCACCCTTGCAAAATCATTTTTTTGAAGTTGGACTTGCTGCTGTGGAGACTGATGTTTAAAGGTTCTAATTGTATTAAACATTTAATATTTCCCCATCACCATGGATTTCTTATAATATTGGATATATTTTTCCTTGCTGGACTATTCTTTTGGATTGACTCCCCCTGTTTGGATTATTTCACTGCATTATCATCTTTAGGACTCGTCAGGAACAGGACATTTCACCTCAGGAGTACGGGTATGTACATAAATATTTTTTCATATCAGATTTTTTGTTGGAGGATGAGTGGCAAAAATGAGGGTGGAAACATTGACGCAAAGCAGCCGTACTTCAGGTCACACAGCTGAATATTATATCTCTGTACCCATTTTTCAGTTTTTAGTGGGTAGTTTATTGGGGGATGGGGTTTTAATTTTCTGGCATTGTTAATGTTGCTCATTCTGTATAGGATGACTTATTCTAAGCTCCAACAGAGAAAGGTCAACCTGATCTTCATGAGGGCCTGCTCTTATGGTGGAAGCGTGAATCTGTGCATGACAAGTCGTATTAAGTGTGAATAGTGTCTGCTTACTCATGGTAGGAGTGATGTATAGATTAATCCTGAGTTCTACTAGAAATAAAACTTTGCACAGTAGTAATGAAAAAATGCAAAGCATAAACAATTGTCATTTAAAGGAGGCAAATACACCTAATGCATTTCAACATAAGATTGAATTTCCGCCAAATTTCATATGATGATGGGGTTCTGTTTCATTTGCTAAACTCTGGGACGGTATTTGGGGTTCATCAAATCTGGGGAAAGTTTTTGGTTTTAATTAATATGTATCAAAAGTTGAGGAATTTTCAGTACCCTGATTAATTACGCATCTGGAAGAAGGTTTGGAACTTTAAAAAAAAAATGAGACAATTGTTCCCAAATCTGTGAAATGAAAAATGAATTGTAAAATGAATTTTACTTCAACAAAGGACATGACCCACAAGTTGGTCACACCACAATCATAGATGGGTGGTATCAACATTTTCTCTTGGTTATGGTATTGAACTTTTGTTTTCATGTTTATTTTTGTAAGTTGAGGCAAGGAACCAGTTATCCTCCAGATATTGTTGGACTCCAACTCTTGGCTCAGCCCCAACCAGCTCGGCCAGTGGTCAGGGTTGACCGGAATTGTAGTCCAATGTCATCTGAAGGTATATCCCTATCCTTGATATGCATGAAGGTGACAGACTGAAGGGAGAAAACAAAGAAAGAAAAGGCGAAAGATGGTGATACCTGGTAAAATTGTAAAAGTGAACCCCACATTATAGGTTGGGCTTTGAAAGTGGATCCTTGGTTTTGAAAGGTTGAAGACTACTTCAGTAGTTAATTCAAGCTACAATCATAACCTCATTTTAGGGCATTCCTATTAGCCCTGTGGTCAGTGAATTACAAACCATAATTCGCCCTTGAAGCCAAGCTTTGAATAATCATCCAGAATAACTATATGACCAAGATAAAATTTAATAATAAAATTTAATTATTCTGCCATGCTACACCTATTCCTAACCATCTGTTGATAAAATTCTGCAGCCTCTTTTTTGTTTTCAAGTGCTAAAATTTGAAAAGGCAGCAATCAGGCTGCACCATCCTGCAGGAGATTCCCAAATGCTTTAATACCCAGATCTTCCAGATCTTTATCTGTCCTCACCCTACAGGCCAATTTTGATAGGCTGGCAGGACAACCTACCTGTCAATCACATGCCATTATTATGATGTGACATGATTGACCAGTGGGTTATCCCGCTCACCCATCAAAATCCCTTGCCCTACGTGAGCTTCCCTGTGCTTCTTCTGTCCATCCTTTATGTTGGAAGCGGAAAGGGGAAGTGGGGGAATACTCAGAAACAGCCTTGTGGGCGAATGGGGAGGCATGGCGGGCTGCGTTTGGTCTACGGATAGAAAAATTTCCCACCCCTGCTTCAGTGTGTTCTTGTCTTTCCACCCTTTCTGTGAGAGTAGCCCCATACAGCTCCCTAAGGAGTTTTGATGGGGAAAATAATGACAACTCACTTTTCCATTCCTGCATGGATCCTCACCACCATGTTTCTAACTACCATGATAAACACACACATCAAATAAAACCTCATCAACAAAGGAACTAAGAAAATAACAGCAGTGTCAGATTGTAAGCAGCAAACAAAAATTTAAATTAGATCACATTGCCAAGATCAAATGCATGTCCAGCAGTCTAAATTAACAGTTTGAAGGTTCTGACTTCTTAGCCATTATATTCTGGCCCCTCTATTCATCTCCCCACTTCTTTGTCTCCTCTCTCCCCATCCCTTTCCTACAAGAAGCATGTCAGGGCACAATTGCAACTGTTTCCTAGTCAGGAGTTGTTGTCCCCCAGATTCTTTCCATCTGGAAAGGAGCTTCATGTCTCTAAAACAGCTGCCCCTCATGGGCTAATGGAAGTAGGAGAACTAGCTTCAATGGCCTCCCCTTTCCTTTTCCATCCCAGGGTATGAGCTAAGGCTAGGAGAAGTGCTGAGTTCCAACCCTGCATTTTCAGGGGCATTTGTGGAGGACGTTGGCAGATAGAAGGGGTCGCTTAGCCCTTCCCTAGTCTGCTGTTATCCTTTTCTCCCCATTTCAGCTAGGCTCTGAAACGAGAACTAAGCACAAGCTCAATTGGGAAGGGTGTGTGCATGCTAACGATATTTGCAGGAGATAATAGTTAAACATTCCCTTCACCTGCTGATTCTGCCATTCAGATTTTCTCTCCACTACATTACATTTATATTACCTTTAACAGATGTAGGTTTGGGAAAATGTATTTGCTAACATAGTGTGTAATTCTGATCTTGAAGAGTAAGGAAAAACTGTGGCTTGCAGCATGGTAAATTTTTCATGGGCTGAACAGAGTGCCATGGCATTCTTTACACATTGGGAGAGGGCATGCTTCCACTTATCTCTGCCCAAGCAAGGTAAGCAGGAGATGGGCAAATTTAATGTCTGTTCTGTAAGCTCATAGGATTCCTTTCAGACTAACCATGGTATTGCCTCTTACCATTTATTCACAGGATTAAGCCCACAATCACTTCAGGCGTGGACGAAAGCAGCAACTTAGTTTCATTGCAATAATAGTTCTTGCAACATCTGGCTGTTGCAGAAACATTTTTCTGATGTGATTGTTGGCCTATCTTAACTCACACATATGAACTCAGAACACTTGAAATGCCCCATGCAGAGCCTATACAATTATTAGTGATTAGGAGATTCTTGACACAGTTTCTGTTTTATTGAATTTCAATATTCTTCAAAATCTGATGGAATAGATTTGCAGTTTACTATTGCATTTGGGTTTGATCCAACACAGTGCGAGTGGGCATTTGCTCATGCAACAGGGTTACTCCTTCCTCTCCTCCCCTCTGCAGCCCCCCTATGCACTCCAAAAATTTGCTGCGGAGGATTGGGTGACCCTCTGAGGCAGATTTTGGGGGCACACAGGAGGCTAGAGGGGGGAGAAGAGAAACCAGAAGTCCTGTTGGACAAGCAGATTTTGT
Source organism: Rhineura floridana (assembly GCF_030035675.1). Lineage (NCBI taxonomy): Eukaryota > Metazoa > Chordata > Lepidosauria > Squamata > Rhineuridae > Rhineura > Rhineura floridana. Next base: position 155,834,548 of record NC_084480.1, read on the forward strand.
ATTGTATAAGTGAGCAGCCACAATTGAATCTCATCCTTTGTGTTTAGTGAGTTAGGGTCACCAATATTCATTCCACACTTGCCTCAAGATTTAACACATACCACTTTCCCATGACTGGCATTGCACATGCGTGTAGCTGAATGAAACTGCTTAAAGACCCTGTTAGTGTGTGATTATTTCATTTTTATGTGTGTGTGAAAGAAGGGAAAGGTAGATGGAGTGCAGCATTGGTGACAAAAGACTGCTTGTGAAGAGTACAAATAAATGCTGTTTGACTTATAACCTCCAATGGCAAATGTCTGAGAGGAGAGCTAGCTGGCTCAGGACTCTTCAACGATACTCCCAAATGCATAAAATGCGGAATATATCCTAATCCGTGTATTATTAAAGGATCAACCAAAACTGTTAACTATGAGACCTGATCAGTGTCCCTATCAGCCATCATGAAATCCATACCCAAGATAAAATTTATTGATTAAGAGGTGGAAATCTTTAAACTTTCTGTCTTCAGAAAATCCTGCTCATATGCTTTTCTCTGTCCTCCAGCTCACACGCATGGCTGACTGCATTCCTGTTATGTTTCAAATGGATTATTTCCTCTCCTCCTAAAAGTTCTCAGCTCTGTCTTGTTTTTTCCCTGTGCCCTTGTAACTTCACCGTAGTACCACAGACCCTCTTGCAATTAACCCCTTCAATCTTAGAAGCTTGACTAAGCTTCAATATGTTAAATCTAATGTTGTTAGCAAAAACAAATGAGTATAATTCCTACTCTGAGAGGTTTTAATTGCACAGACTCGCTGCCCAGCAACAGGAAGAGTAAAGAAGAGTATTGACCGACTGTCCTTCTTGTTGTACCATAGGTCTTCCGGCCCCGCACTCCACCAGAAGCAATAGCGCTATGTAGCCGTCTGCTGGAATATACCCCCACTGCGCGTCTGACTCCGCTGGAAGCATGTGCACACTCTTTCTTTGATGAATTACGGGACCCAAACATCAAATTACCGAGTGGGCGAGAAAAACCTGCACTCTTTAACTTCACCACTCAAGGTAGTATGAGAGCATTAAGCAAGATTGTGTGTCAACAATTTCTTAGGGCACAAAGATGCCATAATCTCAAGTAGTGGTCAGAAGGGATGGATCAAAATGTTGGGCAGTTGGAAAGGGTGGAAACTTTTCAAAGCGTAGATTGTGTCAAGAGGGTGTAGAATAGACAGAAAGGTTTGGAAATAGTATATATAGACCTGTTTACCCTCAGTCAATCCAGTTTGATGGGAAAACTGTGCAACATAGGTTTGCATCCATAATCCCCACAGGCTGGAACCTGTGTCATGATTGTCTTTAATACTAGGAATTTAATTCCTAGCTAGTTATAGATGAAATTGTGCATTAGAAGATTGAAACGAATTTGGGAGAATAGGGACTTCAGCCCATCTTTGTCTTTTTAGCAGGAATTGCATTTAATAATCTACATGAGTATGTAATTTAGAACACCCAGAAGTGCAGGCTAAGGAAGGAAGTTTTTCAAGTTGCATGGCACATATTTTTATGCAAGGACTGTACAATTGTTAGGGATTGTTAAACAGAAGCATACTACTTGAACTCTTGGTTATCGGATTCTTTGGAAATACGACTACAACCCAGTTATAGACATTTTAATTGATTAATCATATCAGTCTTTTTATATCCATTTGCATGTGGGTTAAAAAAAATCTGAAGAAGCATATTTTCTTTGCTGTCAGACCTTATGTGTCCATAGCACGCATCATCAGAAGAAGCATTTCTGCTTGTGTGTGAGAGAATATCTCTTTTAAGATGATGATTGCCCTCTGCAGTTTTTATAACCACTTGTATTAATAATTCAAAAACAGATATAAAAAATGCTGCCTGATTAATCAGCAGCACCTTTTTAATCGATTACAATTAATTTTTAATTCATTAATTTAAAGTTTTTTTGATCTAGCCAATTAATATCACAGCCCTGTTTGAAAGATATTTGGAAGATACTCTTTCCTGTATTCAAAGACAACAAAAGGACCAGGATCACTCCCCAGGTTTAGAAAAGTGCCAGGGATTGGACTTGGAACTTTCAGCACTCAAAACATATGCTCCACTACCGAGTTATGACCCTTCCCTTCACCGTTGCATTAGTAACAGTGCAACCAGTTCCTCTTAACTGAATACCTCAACACACTCTTCTTCCAATTCTGAAAGTAACCACAACACTACTCAAAGCACCTTGTTATCTACATTGATCTTTTAATTTGCCTCATCTCAGCACTGAATTATTTAAGTCAGTTCAAATTCATATTGTTAAAATCAATGGTGTGTTACCGGATTATTTCTGGTGTTCCCTAAAGCCAAGCTAAGGGGCAAAAAACCAAGGAAGTATTCGATTAATCTGTCCTGCTGGCACAAGGATTACTGCCAGCGCAACAGGACTTTTCCACCTCTCCTCCACCAGTGTGTGCCACACTCTCCCCAAATCTGCTCTGGAGGGATGGAAAAATCCTTTGAACAGACGTAGGGGCTCGCAGGGGGAGAAGAGGCGTGGGGGGATTCCATTGCACAAGCAGAAATTCTTGCACTGATGGAACTACTGAGTACAACCCATAAACTTGAAACAAACTTTTACAGAGAGGCAGGACAGCCTTTTGTTGTGGCTCAGTCTTTAGCTGGAGGTGCTTTAGCAAGAAACCAGTTCAGCCATTAAGTTGATGATTCCAGAGGCCATCCCTGAACAGTAAAAGCATTCCCTCCAATATTACACACTTGTTAAATATAGGCATGCCCGACCCCCCATCTTCACATTAGCGAAGCTTCCTGCCTGCTGTGCACTGTAGTACTTTCTCCTTCCCAAATGGCAAATGTGAAAGCTTTGCAAAGTGGCTTAGGCATGTCTTCTGCTGTGCCGGAGCCAATGTTCATGTTCTCATTTAAGAATTCACCGTATAGTTAACTTACAGTACAATGGTATACATGTCTACTTCAGAAGTAAGACTCTTTGCTTTTAATGGCACTTACTCCCAGGTAAGTGCATAAAGGATCACAGCCTAGGCTTTGGTTTGGGCAAAACAGGGTTCTTGTGCCTTTAACAGCTATGTCTCAGCAGTCAGGACCAGCAGGACATAGCTGACTTCCCATGGTAAACATGGGGGAGAAGAGCAATGACTGCTGTCTCTAATTTTGTGTTGTGTTATGCCACACACATACACACCCTGGTCACCATGTTGTGATTGCCACCCTCAGCACTCTCAAAATTCGAAATATGCCCCCGGTCCAAAAAGGTTGGCGACCTCTGTTGTATGCTTTTATCTTGACTACCTAAAACTAAACTAACCCTATATTTGAGACAGTTCGATGGTTCTTGGGCTTGCTGGTTTGATTGCAACTCCAACACCTGAGTTTTGTGAAGACAGTGAAATGAGTGTGAGCCCAGGTGGAAGTCTACATGACCCAATTCACAGACATTTGGAGAACTTATATAGCTGGTAAAGAGATTTTTAGATGCACAAATACCAGAGAAAAGATGAGTTGGAAGGCAGGCCATATGAAGAAATATTTTCCAAAAGGATTTATTTATTTATTTAACACCATTTCTATGCCACTTTTATTTAATGTAATTTCTATACCACTTAATCACCAGCATTTCTAAGCAGTAAAAATAAATTATACAGATAATAAAAATTTAAAAATTCATAACAAAACTTAAACAGAAACCTGAACACCCCTTTAAAATCTGTTCTGGAATAAGAAAGTCTTTGTCATGAGCCTGACGTTCAGCAAGGAGGGTACCTGTCTGATCTCAGTTGGGAGGGAGTTTTACAGGCATGGGCCCACAGCACTGAATGCATCGCTTCTAGTACTTATGAGCCACATATCTGAGCCATGGAGGACCACTGACAGAGATGTGCCCAAATATCTTCAAATTTGGCAGGGATAAAAGAGATCAGGTGGCCCTTAAGATATCCTGGATCCAAGTTGTTAAGGGCCTTGTGAATTAATACAGGAACCTTGAACTTGGTCCAGTAATATATGGACAGCCAGTGCAAGCTTTTGAGCACTGCAGTTATGTGCTGGCAATAGTCTGTTCCCATGAACAGTCTAGCCACGCAACATTTTGCACCAGCTGGAACTTCTAGACCAGGAGCAAAGGTAGCCCCACATAGAGTGCATTGCAGTAAGCAAGTATTAAGGTTACCAATGCATGAATCACCGTGGCCAGCTATCCCTGTCCAAGAATAGCCATAGCTGGCACACCAGCAGAAGTTGGTAAAAGGATGATCTATGCCTCAAGTGACAGAGATGTATCCATGAGCACTCTCAAACTATGCCCCTGCTCTTTCAGAGGAAGAATACCATCCAGGACAGGCAAACTGCCCATCTGGACACAGGAACTACCCACGGTGCTACCGTCTTCACAGGGTTCAAGCTCAGTTTATTAGTCCTCATCCATTCAACAACTGCATCCAGGCAACATTTCTGTCCATACTCAGATTCTCCTGTTATGGAGAAATAGATCTTGGTATCATCAGTACTGATGGCGCTTTGCCCCCAAACTCCTAATGCCCGCTGTGAATGACTTCATATAGATGTTTAACAGCATTTGCAACAGGATTGTGCCCTGCAGCACATCATAGCACAAGGAATGTGGGGCCGAGACACAATCTCTCAATGATTTTCCCTGGAGACGCCCTACTGGAAGGATGGAGCTGCTGTAAAACAGTGCCCCCCACAATGCCCATCCCACAGAGACAGTTCAGGAGGATACCGTGGTCAATGGTATCCAAAGCTGCAGCAAGAAGGAGAAGCAGGAGCACAGTTCCCCTCTTTCACTGTCCATATAGGACACCCATCATGGTGACTAAGGCCGATTCTGTCCTTTAACCACCCTGATATTTTGTGAGAGGGCAGTATATAAATAAATAACTACAGTCTTTCCTGAACCCAGTTTGAAACAGATCCAGATAGTCTGTATCCTCCATAAACTGTTGCAATTGCTCCACCACCTTGCTTAAGAAAGGGGCATTTGTGACCAGGCAGAAATTATTGTAAACTGCAGGGTACAGAGTGGGCTTTTTCAGGAGTGGATATGCTACTGCTTGTGTAAGGGCAGCAGGCACCTCTCCTTCGTGTAGAGATGTGTTCACCTCAGCCCCAGTCAACTCCCCCCTGCCCCCAGACTGGCTTTCACCTGCCAGGATAGGCAGGAGTCAAGAGAGCAAAATAAATAAATACATCTCTAAATACAAAATATACATTTAAATACACATAATTAATGGGAAAACAAAATATTTTCTTAAAAACTTTACAAATAAAAATCAAATACAAGAATACAATAAAAATCCACATATAAAGCAACATTAGCAACTAAATAAAATAACTAAAATAGATGCTGCATCTTCCCTTCCCCCCCCCCATGTAGTTACATCTCCCAAATACAACCTTGGCACGCTTCCACCTCTGACACTCACTCTCAAACATTCCCACCAGTCAAACCCATAGCACAGCTTATCAACAGCCAACCATTTTTCACAAAGCGGACATCTGGTCTACAAAAAAATCCCTGGCAGCATTAAACATAATTTACAACCAGCTCTTTCATCCGCCTCCATCTAGGGCAATGTAGTCTCATACAAACAGCAGCACGTTAGCATTCTACAATTCAGTTTGTCAGATTTTCTTGTATACTTCAGTGATTTTTAAAAATACTTTATTAAGAATAAATGTTTATATTACAAAACAAAATGTGAACAACAAAACTCTGCCCAATGAGCTAAATACATATTGCAAAGTAAATATTTTGAAGACATGCCAAACTATACAATATCAAAATTACATTAAAAGTTCTATTTTTAAAAAAAATTATGATAAACCGACCAATAGTCTATGACAAGGCCCCATAAAAATATAAATAATTTATTTGAAATATGATTCTTCAAAAGTTGTTGATATCAGTCTTGTATTTCAGTGATGTTTATCATATATTACAGGGGTCGCCAGCCTGTCACCTGCAGGTGCCATGGTGCCCACAAAGGCCTTCAAAGGCACACCATAGCAGTTAGCCCAGAATCTGAGATTTCGTTAAAAATCTAGCCCTCCTAGAAAGAAAGTTCTGGAACAAAATGTGGAGGTACCCTTCTAAGCACTTTCTATTAAATGAGCCAGCCTGGCTGCTCCTGCCTGTCAGTGTTATTAGCCAATCAGTGAAGTCAGAGCTGTAATAGGTAAGTGAGCTGTTTGGACACCAGGCAACAGGAATCCCTGGGCTCCTAAAGAGCTGCTGTTTTGCCTGTCCTTTTAGTGCACTTTCCATACGTCTGTCTTTTTTCCTAGTCCTTGGAATCTCCATAGTTTCCCCTTCCAGGATGCATCCCCCTTCCAGGATGCATTTTTCATGTGCTGGAGATCAGGTAGTGCCTATTTTCTTCAAATACTATTACACAATAAGTAAGGTGAATGTTAAAAAATCCTCCTTTCCCCAAATGGCAAATGTGAAAACTTTGCAAAGAGATATAGGAATATCTCCTGCTTTGCTGAAGTTAAAGACCAGGGACTCATTAAGAATTTACTTATATAGTTAACTTACAGTACAATGGTATACATGTCTACTCAGAAGTAAGTCTCTTTTTGTTTAATGGGGCTTACTTCCAGGTAAGTGAGTAAAGGATGGCAGCCTAGGCTTTGGTTTAGGGTTGGTATTGGGGGGGGAAGGGTTCTTGTGCCTTTAACAGTTGTATGGCAGGCAGAAATTCAAGAGGTCAAGAGTATGGAAATACAATTATGGGAAAAGCTTCACCATGACAGTGCTCTCTCTAATTTTGTGTTGTGCAACACCCCCATGGCAGCCATTTTTTTTGTTATCCTACATCCCTATTGCAGCCATTTTGTGACTGGTGCCCTCAGCATTCTCTCAAAATTTGAAATGTGCCCTCTAGTCCAAAACGGTTGGTGACCTCTGAGAAACAGTGCCTTGCAAAAGTAATCAGACCCCTGAGCAATGCTCCTATATTACTGAATTACAAATGGTACATTGTAATTTTGTTCTGTATGATATCTTGAAACACTGGAACTCAAAATCAATTATTATAAGGTGACATTGGTTTTATGTTGGGAAATGTTTGTAAGGAACATAAAAAATGGAAACATGTTGCTTGCATAAGTATTCAACCCCCACATATTAATATTGGGTAGAGCCACCTTTCGCTGCAGTAACAGCTTTAAGTTTTTTGGGGTAGGTATGTACCAGCTTTGCACACAGTGCTGGAGGGATTTTGGCCCATTCTTCTTGGCAGATTCGTTCAGGTTGGTTGGACATCACTTGTGGACCACAATTTTCAAAGAGCGCCACAGATTCCCAATGGGATTGAGATCAGGACTTTGACTGGGCCACTGTAGGACATGCACCTTTTTGTTCTTGAGCCACTCCAGTGTTGCTTTGGCCTTGTGCTTGGGAACATTGTCCTGTTGAAAACTGAATTTCTTTCCAAGCTTCAGTTTTGTTGTGAACTGAAGCAGGTTCTCTTGCAGTGTTTCCCTGTATTTTGCCCCATCCATTCTTCCCTTAATTTTAACAAGATGCCAAGTCCCTGCTGATGAGAAGCATCCCCACAGCAGAATGTTGCCACCACCATACTTCACTGTAGGGATGGTGTGTCTTGAGGCATGGGTAGTGTTTGTGCCACACACAGTGCTTTGAGTTTGGGCCAAAAAGCTCTATCTTGGTCTAATCTGACCACAAAACTTTTTCCTACATTGCAGCTGGGGCACTTTTATGCTTTCTGGCAAATTCCAGACGTTCTTTCAGATGGTACTTTTTGAGTAATGGTTTATTTCTTGCCGCCCTCCCATACAGGCCAGTGATATGGAGAGCTCTTGATATGGGTGACTGGTGCACCATTACTTCATGCCCAGCCACTGAACTCTGTAGCTCCTTCAAAGTGATTGTTGGCCTCTCTGTGGCTTCTCTCACAAGTCTCCTCCTTGTTCGAGTGCTGAGTTTTGAGGGACGGCCTTTTCTTGGCAGTGCCTGGGTGGTGTGATGCAGCTTCCACTTCCTGATTATAGATCCAACTGTGCTCACTGGGATATCCAAACACTTGGTTATTATTTTGTACCCTTTTCCTGATCTGTGCATTTGTATTACATTATCTCTCACTTCTGTAGAATGCTCTTTGGTCTTCACTTTCCTTCAGATCCACAGGCTGACCAAGGATCCTTCAACAGTGGGGTTTTTATCCTGACAAAGTAACAGCAACTTTAATGGTTCACAGGTGGAGGCCAACGGTAAGGTAATTGTGCCCTCGATAGGGCAGTTTCTTTCATCTGTGTAAACTGGGAGCTTCCACAGCACAAGGGTTGAATACTTCTGCAAACAACATGTTTCAGTTTTTTATGTTTCTTACAATCATTTCCCAACATAAAACCAATGTCACCTTACAGTAATTGATTTTGAGTTTCAGTGTTTCAAAATAAAGTATCATACAGGCCGAAATTACAATGTACCATTTGTCATTCAGTAATATGAGAGCATTGGTCAGAGGTGTGATTACATTTGCAAGGCACTGTATTATATCCAATATGTTTTGTTTCCTTATGAAATTGAATAATTTATTTGTTTCTTACTGAT